>NC_056630.2:278609832-279859832 GCF_002870075.4 Lactuca sativa
AAAATCGAGTGGAGCACCAAATATACTTCCAACTACATGACCGACTCCAGAAAATAATGCCCCGATTGGATTCCACATGATGAATTTCCCCGTGGACGTCTTCAAGATTTTGATTTTGGGAAATGGAGAAAAATGTGAGGAAGGAGATTAAAAAATTGTTTTTGGAGGTTATAAAACTTAATCCTACAACCGTACTCTGGCCAGTCACTCCATCAATCTACAAATACATATCATAGAGGGGCGGATGGTAACATTAACAAGGGACCCTTAACTTTTACATATAGGTGTTCGTTTTTTCTTTTCTTTTTTTTCTACAATTTTTTTTATCATGCATCAAATTTGAATATTGCATACCATAATCTAGTTATTGCATATCCTTATATCATAATCTGCCCATTAAACTAAAAACTTCATAGCTCAACAACAAATTTATTACGAGTCAAATATTGCTATTATTCAATTATCACATTAAAAGTACCTTTTATCACAAAAAACTATATTTCGGACACACCGAAAAAGAAAGGGAAAAGTACTCCGGAATTCGGAGAAAATGCTTCATTTGTAGCGACGGATCTAGGACTTTAACTAATGGGTGTCCAATTCAAATAGAGTGACAAAAAGAATTAGAAAAAATATATATTTTATCGGGTCAGGTTGTCGATAATACCGTAGTCAAAATTAGTATGAACTTATTACAAAATATCAAAGTTAATTTATAAAAAAAAAAATACTGGTATCAATTATTAACTATATACAAACATTTGTATTAAATAAAAAAACTAATGGACTAACATCACATTTAAAATATTCTATGTTTTTAAATTATTTATTAATACTCATATTTATAACTCATAATTGATATAAGTTATTAACATGAATTAACATCACACCTTATTTCGAATATGTCATTAAGTTGAGATTACTTGAATATGTCATTGAGTTGAGATTACTTAACATTTATGTTTGGTATGTACTTAAATTTGGTTTCAGTATAAATTTGTATATTCATTAAATCAAAAAGTTTTAAATAATCTAATAAAATTATGGGAAACTGTAAAATAATAGGAAATTTTAATCCCTATAGTAAAAGTTTAGTACCTTTATCAATTGTCGGACGACATATGTTTTTTCTCACAGTTTCTAATTTATAGAAGGGGGTGTTTAGCTTAGCTTTTTAAGGGCCAAAAAATCTTTTTGGAAAAGTTACAAAAAGTCAGGTATACCTGACTTTTCCAAAAAGTTGATTTTTCTTATTTGCAAAATCCAAAAGTAACTTTTAGAAGTTTTCTACCAAACATCTTTTGCCTATGATCTTTTAGAAAAATGACTTTTGGTCATTAAAAAGCTAAGCCAAACACCCCCGAAAAATACTTTTCAAATCTTGTTCACTCCTCACTCAAAATCCACCTGCAAGATTTCAAGAGAAGAAAGACTACTCCCTGATTCTGTAGAACAAGCACCACTGAACGGAGAGGCGGAGAAGGGTGTTGAAGCATATGTCAGTAGACAAAAGAGACTATAGAGAGGTAAATAGGGCAGCGACGGGATGTTGCGGCGACCGCCGGAGAGCAAGATAGCGGTTGATTGTGGAGGTTAAGGACGGCGACCAGTGGTAGTGTATGATCCAGGAAACTGAAAAATTAGTGAGTTAGTGAAATCATTCCGGTTGTTTGGTTGTTATTTATATTTTTCCTATTTTTTCTCACTTTCCGTTTCCTATTATAAATTTTTATAATATATTACAATTATATATGGATCGTCTAGAAAAATGCAATTTGTAAAGATCGAGGAGTTTCTAGTGGAATCTGATTGATTTCTATTTCATTCTCATTGTAGTTTCTCTCCTTCCTTCTTAAAACCTACTACACGTATTCGCTATATCATCCAATAATCCAAATGCCAATTTGTATTACTTAAGTGTTTATGCATTTGTTGTATTCACTTGTACTCGATTGCTGATAACCTTGTTGTATAATGGATTCGTGATTTTTTTTATTATTATTAAGTAAACATCAAAATATGAAAGAATTTTGAGGCTTTCGATTTTTGGATTTTTTTTTCTTATTCTGATTTCCTTTTTCTCATTCTAATTTCCGATTTATGTTCACTGGATTCTAAATTTGATTTTTTTTCGTAGCAAACACCGACAACCTGAAGATTTGTGAAGTTTTTTGATAAATATGATGTTAATTTCCTAAAAAAAAGAGCGATTTGATGAGCTAATATAAAGAATATAAAGAAGTGGTTTGAATTGTTGTCAAGATGTTAAGTTTTGTTAGTGACCTTATTAATTTTTTTGTGGGGCTAAATGTCACATTTTTTCAATTACTGGCAATCGTCTTCTAATAGGTCTTACATTTCGAGTTTCAGTTTAGTTTTTTGTTTTCATTAGTTTCTGTTTGTAGGGTTTTGCTCATCTCTTGGTTGTTCCACATCATATACATATGGTTATTGTTGCAGCTGCTGTAAGGGCAATTCAATGTGAAATCAAGGTATTGTTTTAATCTTGGATGGTTCATTAATATTGTGGCTAATTTTATCTTATGAGTTTCTCATCTTTTCTGAAAGTATAGGTATAACCAGTGTTTTAAATACCGGTTCGAACCGGCCGGTTGAACCAGTCGAACCGGGAACCAGAGGTGAGGACGGTTCAATTTGGACCGGTTTTATAACGATTTCCTGATCGGACTGAACCAGCCGGTTCTGGTAAAAAATCGGTTCAACCGACTGAACTGAACCGGAATGGACCGGGTTGAACCGAACATTCTTGGGTTTTTGTGTTTGTTTTGGGCTTCTTTGTTTAATTTTGACTTCGGTAATGATTGTTTTTATATGTTGGATTCTATTTACTTTTGTAATACTAAAAAGATGACAAGTTTTCTAATCAATA
This sequence comes from Lactuca sativa, assembly GCF_002870075.4. Taxonomy (NCBI): domain Eukaryota; kingdom Viridiplantae; phylum Streptophyta; class Magnoliopsida; order Asterales; family Asteraceae; genus Lactuca; species Lactuca sativa. The sequence goes on from NC_056630.2 coordinate 278,612,723, forward strand.
TATGTAAGATAATTAAAAACATATAAAAAATATAGAACCGGTTTGACCATCCGGTTGAACCGGAAAATGTCACCCGACCGGTTCAATTAAAAAACCGGTTTTTAAAACATTGGGTATAACTTGCTACATTTTTCACTATTTCTTTTAATATTTTTTCTGTTATATAGGGTTTAGCAGGTCATGCATGATGTTGTGCATAGAGGTATCATTGAAGTTGCCAGGATATTGTTCATAGATGAACCCTTGTTGTCCTTAAAATGTGAAAAGGATTTAGTTGGACTAACAGTGCTGAAAAGAAGTAAATCTTGGATTGAAGTATAGTTGTGGATACTTTGATAAATGATAACATGATTCGATATCAATTTGTGATGACCTGATATGTAGATAATCTGACTAATTAAGGAGGAAATCATCCACTATCCTGGGAATTAATTAAAAGAAAGGGACATTGTAAATGGCTTGTTGTTGAGGTTTTTGTAATTGAGAAGTACACGATATTTTTATTTTTTGTGTTTTGATAGTAAATGAGTTAAGGATTTAATGGTTTGTAGTTTTAGTTTCATTAGTTTCTTTTGATTTTTATGTAGGCAGATATAGCCAATAAAACTAAGACAAAATTTCGTCCATGTGGTTTTCAGAATATCGTATTTTGAGGATTTCCTAGCAAAAAGTCACGTGACTGGTTCCTGTGGTTTGTAAAATTACATCAAAGGTCCTCCTGACGTTAAATCTAAGTTTTCATCTGTTAGATTTTAATAAAAAGACTATTTTGCCCTTATACCAATATTGGAATACACTACAAACCTCAAGGACCATTTGTGTAATTTTCTAAAGTTGAAATTTTGTATATATATAAATTATAAATATAAATTTTGTATATATATAAATTATAAATATAAGTTATATATATATATATATATATATATATATATATATATATATATATATATATATATATAATTTCAACAATTTGATGATTTTATTTTAATCTTTTTGACATTTTGTTTTCTATTTTTATTTTATAATTTTAGTTATTTATGATTTTTAATGTTTTTATTTATTTTGATTCAAGTAAATTAACTTAAATTCGATAAACCATATTAAAACCTTTTTTTTCTTAATTGTGAAATGAAACGTTAATGTTTTTTTTTTAAGTTTATGTTGTTATGGTTTATTTATTTATTTATTTATTTATTTATTTTACTTTGATGCTTCATAGTTAATATCGTTATCAATTTTATATTTGCATTTTTCGTTATCATTATTTCATCTTTTGTTTACTATTTTTGTTATACTTTTAATTATTTATTATTCTTCTATTGTTTTTATTTATTTTGATTCAAGTAACGAAAAATAGAAAAACAAAAAACAAAAACTCTAACACCAAAGTTGTAATATACTCTAATATATTAATACATTTTTACATTTTTCATATATTTTTGTTTTTTCGTATTTTTTTATTAAGTTTTGTTATTTATGGTTTTTGTAACTTTTTTATTATGATTTGTGTAAATAAAAAAGTTATGTTTATTTTTGTAAATATAATAGAGTAACTTTTCATAAGTTCTATATTCAAGAATCACCCTCTATTTCTTTTGAAAGAATATAAACAAGCATTTCTCAATTCAAGAGTATGAATGAATAGTTTAACATTAACGAATAAAAAATTACGAGACAATAAGCTTTATTATCCCGCTTTTACAAATGAATATAGAGTCCTTCATATTTTATTAGAATAATAAAATATGTAGATGAAGCCATTGAAGAAAATAGTAGCCATCGAAGAAAATAGAAGATAAATAATATATTGGATAAGTTATAGAAAAATGTTTACCAACAATTTATCTAAATAGTGGGTATAAAATATTTTCAAATTTCATTAATTAATCAAAATGACATTAATTGGCAATTCGTGTATTCGTATCATGAAAACGTGTCAACCACAAATTTCAAACGATATGATTACACGATAATAAATAAGTTTTATCTCAATTTTAAAAATATATTGGTGTCGTGTATTCGTGTCGTGTTTCTCACGGATTCGTGTATTCGTGTCTCTAATTGCCAGGTCTTACAAGGCTGTAAAAAAATGCTAGATGTTAGCTAGTCGCGGACCGGAGTTAAGGGGATTTATCGGGCAGACGATGATTAATCAGAAGATTATTCGGAGACCATTAAATACTAAGCAAAATTTTCAAAAGTCAATAAATCTAACTTTAATCCTAAGAATATAAATATATAAGCATAAAAAGGTAAATACTCAACATGACAAACAAACATTACATTTTAGTTATATTATGAAATAATCATGTAAAACATTGAACAAGTCTGCAAAAAACCATAAATAACCAAAATTAATAAAAAAATACGAAAAAACCCGAAAAATATGAAAAGTGTAAAATGTATTAATATATTAGAGTATATTACAACTTTGGTGTTTGATTTTTGTTTTTTGTTTTTCTATTTTTCAGTATTTGAATCAAAATAAATAAAAACAATAGAAGAATATTAAATATTTAAAATTATAACAAAAATAGAAAACAAAATGTGAAATAATGATAATGATAAATGAAAACATAAAGTTGTTAACGATATTAAGTATGATACATCAAAGTAACAAAAATAAAATAAACTGTAACAACATAAAATTAAAAAATACATTAACGTTTCATTTTACAATTAAGAAAAAAAGGTTTCGATTTGGTTTATCGAATTTAAGTTTATTTACTTGAATCAAAATAAATCAAAACATTAAAAAACCATAAATAATTAAAATTCTAAAATAAAAATAGAAAACATAAATAAATTTTTTTTATCAAATTGTTGAAATTATATATATATATATATATATATATATATATATATATATATATATATATATAAAATTTATATTTATAATTTATATATATACAAAATTAATATTTATAATTTTTATATATACAAAATTTAAAATTTAGAAAATTACACAAATGGTCCTTGAGGTTTGTAGTGTATTACAATATTGGTATAAGAGCAAAATAGTCTTTTTTATTAAAACCTAATAACTGAAAAGTTAGATTTAACGGCAGGAGGACCTTTCATGTAATTTTACAAACCACAAGGACCGGTCGCATGACTTTTTGTTAGGAAATCCTCAAAGTGCGATATTTTGTATACCACAGGGACCAACTATGAAATTTTGTCTAAAACTAATTATTTTTGAACATAGAGGCATTAATTTATCATTTCGCCCCGGGCATGAAAAACCAATGGACCTGGCCCTAATATTGTCTAAATAAATTTTGAAAGTAAGGGGTGTCCTAGGACCCCCTTTGAATGTATGTAGGGTCGCCCTGTTCATTTGTACTAAATCTAATATATATATATATATATATATATATATATATATATATATATTGGATAGTTCAAATAAAAATACTAAATAATGTGAGAACGATTCTCAACCAATCATTTAATTTATTAAGTAATATTTTAAATACTATTAGAATATATATAACTAAACGTGTAAGGAAAAAACTATAAAAGTGAAATAAATAAAACAAGGAGAGTGGTGGTTACAGATGATTTTTAGGGATAATAGTTAATTATGTAATTAATTTCACATTTGATTCCCTTTTTAAGGGATATTTAATTGTTTCATTCTTGAATCATGTTTGCAAATTTGACATAATTCATATTAGAATATTACTTTCTTTTTTGGTTTGACGATCTAGTAGTTGTACAAAAAGTTCACATCAAACTTTAGCTATGAACTTATGAATAAAATACTAAATAATTTTGAACATTTATATATATATATATATATATATATATATATATATATATATATATATTAAAATATTCAAATATAAATTGTATTATGACAATAATGATGACATAATTATTCCTCATAGAATATACCATATAAGAGTTATTCACGTATGAATATAGACATATATATTAATGTTAATGATATCATCTTCCATTAAGAATATCTAGAAGAAAGGCACAAACAATATTTATGATGGAATATTATCATTATCATAAACAAAACCAAATTTATATCTATTTAAGAATATATATATATATATATATATATATATATATATATATATATATATATATATATATCTAGGTTTAAATGTTTCTCACATCTATTGTGTGTTAGAATGCACCAATAGAAATATAATATTAATTATATGTATATTAAATGTTATCCATACTTATAACTCATTTTTATGAAAACTAATTAAATTCGTCATTAATGTTAACAATAATATTCTTTCAGAATGAATTTATATCTAGAAGAATAAGAGTGTAATCCAACAGAATGAGAGTGTATTCTAGTAGAATACACTCTCCTTCTTCATATTCCATGCAACTTTATTGTATTTTAAGTGAGTGGGTCCTGAAACAAAATATAAACTCATATATAAAAACCTAGATGCGAATTCATTCTGAAAGAATGTTATTGCTGGCATTAATAACGGATTTTATTAGTTTCCATAAAAAGAGAATTATAATTATTGATATTATTTAATATACATATAATTATGGAAATCATTTAATATCTATATTTATTTTATTGAATAATTATTTAATTTACTAAATTCCTATTGGTGCATTCTAGCACACAATAAATGTAAAAAACAAAATAACCTAGCCATATATATATATATATATATATATATATATATATATATATATATATATATATATATATATATATATATATATTCAAGATGAAATACAAAAATAAAAAGAAACATAATCAAACTAATATTCATATTAGAATTAATATATGTATGGCTACTAATCTACCCTAATAAATAAGAATGATTTTGCCACATGTCCTTCTCTCATTCAATTTGCCACATGTCATTTTGTCATAATTTAGAGATATATTTATTTTCTACTTGTCATTTATTTCATTTTCCATTTCTAATATATTATTAATTAGTTTCCATAAATTAAACCTCCCATAATGATATTAATTTTAAATTTTAAATTTTAAATTTCAATTTCAATTTCAAATAAATTTACAGTTTAAACCTTTGTGTTTAACATTTTGTTATAATTAACCTGTTTAGTATACGGGTCTGATAACTAAACACTAATTTTAATTTATTTATTTTTTTCATGTTTTTTTTCTCATAATTTTTATTTATTTTAAATTTCGAATTCAAATAAACTTCTCATTTAATCGTTTCTATTTAACATTTTGTTTTAATCAACCCGTATAATATACGGGTTTCACAACTATAAAACTAATATTCACAAAAGAATTAGGAAGAAAGGTATGTGGATTCACATACGTGTCTAATGATATTTGTTTAGTAAATAAAATTTAGTAACTTTTTAATGAAACGAATTTATAACTAAAGTAATTTTATAACCCATTTGACGAAACTCATATTATATATAGTTAACACTTTTAAAATCAATATTTTAACACTCAAACACAATATTTTAATGATTATACATGCCAAACATAAATGTAAAATGGATGTATTATCATTTATTTTATTTTTAAAGAAATAGAGAAGCCAGAATCCAAAAGGCATCATATCATTTCTTAAAATTGGGCCAAAATTATGTGTTAATTTATTTTATCTTGATGGAAACAAGAACATCAAATGGATGATAAAACTTTCTTTCCATAAAAATAGGGTTTGAATTCAAATTGGTTATTAATGGTTGTAGCAAATACCTAAAATACCTTTTTATAAATATCTATATATTTTTAAATTAATTAAATAAAACAATTGGCTGAGAAATGTTCTCACGTTCTCACTTTAAATTAATTATACCACATTGTTTTGCATTATATTTCCATTGCAATCGTTTAAGGTTCTTAAACTTCAACTCATAACTTGATTTACTTCCAAGATTTTCAGACATTCACCATTATATTCCTCCTACACCATTTGATTTGTAACAGTAGTATATGAAGCCCACCAGGGGGTCTCCGATAGAAAGACGTCATTTTAAAGAAGATAATGGTGAAAGTCCAAAGATTTTGGAAGCAATCAAGTTATGAGGTTGAATTTTAAGAAATTTGGGTGATTACAATGCAAATATGATACCAAATTACGTAGTATGATGTGGTTAGGTACCTAAGCTTATATAAGGTTGTTAGTTATATTCACTTTACCCATATATATATATATATATATATATATATATATATATATATATATATATATATATATATATATATATATATATATATATATATATATATAGGTTCAGGTTCATTTTGAGACCATTCTAATTTTGTGAGATCATGAGACCAAATCTAAAAATAATTTTAAAATGCAAAATAAATGGAAAAATCCAAAAATTCTTTTTTTAAATATTATTTTCGGAACTTGAATTAACTAAAAAAATAAAAAAAATAAAAAAAATAAAAGAAAATCCCGTTTTTTTTTTTTGAAAAATACGTGAAATATTCTAAATAGAACTATTACACTGACATATTCTAAAAAATAATTTTAAAATGGAAAATAAGTGGAAAAATCTAAAAATTCTTTTTTTAAATATTATTTTCGGAACTTGAATTAACTAAAAAAATAAAAATAAATAAAAAAAAATTCTTTTTTTTTTTGAAAAATACGTGAAATATTCTAAATAGAATATTACTCTGTACATATTCTAAAAATAATTTTAAAATGCAAAATAAATGGAAAAAAAATTTAAATATTATTTTCGAAACTTGAATTAACTAAAAAAATAAAAAATAAATAAAAAAAATGTGTCTCACGGTCTCACAAAATTAGGCCGTCTTACATGAACCTAACCCTATATATATATATATATATATATATATATATATATATATATATATATATATATATATATATATATATATATATATATATATATATATATATATATATATATATATATATATATATATATATGATTATCTTAACTAAAATCATATAATATATCCTCGTAATCCCACGTATAGAGCAAGATTAGTTACCTAATGGTTGGATGACAACTTCTTATTGATCCAGGAACAATCATGTGAACCGTCCCATGTTTCTTGACACATTTTGCAGCCTCACCTTTTTGTGTTTTTTTTTATTTTACTCCTTTTTTCTTGCGAACTAAAAATTAAATCTATTTATGGCGTTAACAAAATATCGCACTTTGAAGACTTCTTAACAAAAAGTCACGTGACAGGTCTCTATGGTTTATAAAATTACATTAAAGGTCCTTCTGTCGTTAAATCTAACTTTTCAACTGTTAGATTTTAATGGAAAAGACTATTAAAATGTAAAATGTATTAATATATTAGAGTATATTAGAATTTGGTGTTTGAGGGTTTTTTTTATTTTTTTTTATTTTTCATTACTTGAATCAAAATAATAGAAAAATAATAAATAATTAAAATTATAACAAAAATAGAAAACAAAATGTCAAATAAGGATAATGATAAATGCAAACATAAAGTTGCTAACGATATTAAGTATAGAGCATAAAAAAACAGAACAGTAACGACATAAAATTAAAAAAATAAAAAAAATAAAAAAAACATTAACGCTTCAATTCATAAATAAGAAAATTTAATGAAAAAATAATTTTGACATGGTTTATCGAATTTAAGTTTATTTACTTGATTCAAAACAAATAAAAATATAACAAAATGCGAAATTTATAATTTATATATATATATATATATATATATATATATATATATATATATATATATATGTATATATATATATATATATATATATATATATATATATATATATATATAATTTCAAATTTAGAAAATTACGCGGATGGTTCTTAAAGTTTGTAGTGTATTGCAATATTGGTACAAGGGCAAAATAGTCTTTTTCATTAAATCTAACAACTGAAAAGTTAGATTTAACTGCAGGAAGACCTTTCATGTAATTTTACAAACCATAGGGACTAATCGTGCGAATTTTTGCTAGGAAGTCCTCAAAGTGTGTTATTCAGTAAACCACAGGACCAGTTGTGAAATTTGGTCATAAATAAAATACATGTTAATTAAGTTTACACAAAATATCCAAGAAATCGGATTTTGGTGTATAAACACAATCATTTGCAACAAGGTTTTGAAAACCGGACCGGAGACCGAACCGGTCGTCTTACTAGTTCGATGGTTCAAGTGGTCCAACCGGTTGGACCGGTCTTAAAAACCGGATGATGTCATAACTATATTTAATTATATAAAAAATACAAAAAATAGAATATATATATATATATATATATATATATATATATATATATATATATATATATATATATATATATATATATATATATATATATATATATATTAAAATTTCCGGTTTTGACCAGTTTACACAAATACCAGTTTTTTGGCCTTTAAGAACCAGATCTGGGACCGGTTCCTGGTTGAACCAGTCGGTCCGGTTTTCAAAACATAGAATTGCAATCTTCTTCCATGCTTGCATAAATCTGATTCTTTGAAGATTTTATTTTAAAAAAAAACACGTTTGCACAACCCTCACAGAAAGCATCTCTCTCACTTCTACTCTTCCTTCTTCTTGTTTCGAAGCACAGTCAAGAACACCTCTATTGTAGGTGGTGTTCTTATGGTTTCTCTAGTGAGCTAAGCAACAACACCCTCCTTCCGTTATTCCTTCTATCCAGGGCCGGTCCATAGGCATGGGCAAGCTGGGCGACCGCCCCGGGTCCCCCAAATGCCAAAGGGCCCCCATTTTACACTTCTTGTATTAGTTATACAGTAACAGCATAGCGCCAATCCAAAAGAGGAAGTTGGATAATAGGCATGGTGTGCGATGAGCGATATCCGGCTTCCAAGGCGCCATAACTCTTCAACATTTGATTTTTATGGAAAACCAAACGTCTTCTCCATTTCCAGAAGCAACGGTTAGTCGATTTCTTCTTTTTCTTATTTAAATTTCAAATGAATCGATTTCTTCTCATCTTTTCTGATTTTCTAATGCTCTGATTTTGTCCAAGTTGTTTTCCTCATTTTCAATTTTTATCCTATCATACATTGATACTAGAATTGATAGTGAATCGAGAGTCTTATTGTTGTTTGCTTCTCCTTCTTTTCACGATTTCTAAGAACTGAATCTCGATTCTTTCCCTTGTTATTTTCAATTCGCAAGTTTTTTTTCCTAAAATAGCATAGCACCAGACCACCACGATTGAGAATCGAGAGTCACAAACTTCTACTCATCTATTGATTTAACTGTTGCAGCTCAACTTTATTTATGTGTTTTTCTACGTTCATCTGGTTGTATTGAAATAGAACATTTGTATATAATTTGAAATTGTTAATTTCCAGGTACTGAGAATTGACAAGAGATAGATGAAGTGGAATAGGATAAATAAGCGATAAAATACCACCATTGAAGAAAGAGAGAAGGACGTCCTGAAGCTTGGTATATGTAGTTTTCCTTTAATGGGTATGTATGCCATATGTTTGATAAAATGTCTAGAAGACTTATGGGATTTAGAGTTAAGGTTTTTGTTGTGTGTTTGATGTTTGTATAATAGTTTAGCATATTAATTTCTTAATTTGTAGTCATGATTCAAAATTTCGAGCCCAATAATGATGGAATATTAAGACTACTTTTCCATCTAACCTTATTTCTTGTTCAGTGATCAAAGTGTTTTACAGGGGCAATTGAAGTTATTGTTGCTTAAAGTGTTATTTTTAATACCTTGATAACCAGATTTTAGAGCTTAATGTTTATTGACATTTATGATTCTTGTGTTTTTTCTAAGATTTATCTACACTTCGTGAAAAAAAAATCATTTTTTTAGTTGTATTTGCTATTGTAATGTAATATCCTTTATTGTTCAAAAAAATACTAGACAAAACTTCAAAAATGGTCCCTGTGGTTTTCAAAAACATCAAGTTTAGTCCCTAAGTTCAAAAAACCTCACAGATGGTCCCCGTGGTTTCAAAACATTTAACAAATGGTCCTTTTCGCTAACTTCGTTAACTTTTGACCGTTAAGTGAAGGGTATGTCAGTCATTTCACAACTACAGGGACTATTTATGAAGTTTTGCCTTAATTTTTTTTAAAAAAGAAAAATAAATATAATTATTTAATATTAAAGGGTCTCTCTCTCTCTCTCTCTCTCTCTCTCGGATTAACCTGTTCAAAATTTTATAAACCTCGATCCCCAAATTCGCAATTTACAACTCTCTTAGATTAACAAATCTCAAACCTAAACTCCCTTCATCTCTTATCTTCAAATCGCAGACACCAAAACCACTTACCCTAAAACCCAACCGAAGAAACCAGATAACATCCCTCTTCACCGGAATCATGGAAGAAATGGGAAAAGTCAGGGAACTAGGTTTCGACGATTCCGGCGAATCATTCGACATGGTAATCCATTCGCCGATCATCCTCGAAGATGTCAACCTCGGCGACAGCATAGCAGTAAATGGCACTTCTTTAACAGTCACAAAATTCAACTCTGAGCGATTGGAGTTCAAAGTCGGGTTGGCTCCTGAAACATTCGTTAATCAAATTGGAAAAGGGTGCAATTGTTAATTTGGAGAGAGCTGTGAAACCATCGACACGAATGGGTCGACATTTCGTGCAGGGGCATGTGGATGGAACAGGGGAGATTGTTTCAATGGAGGTGGAAGGGGATTCATTATGGATTAAGGTGAAGACGTCGCCGGAGAGTTCAAATTTTATAGTGGCGAAGGGGTTCATTACGGTGGATGGAACTAGTTTGACGGTGGTGGATGTGTTTGATGAAGAGGAGTGTTTCAATTTCCTGTTAGTGGAGTATACACAACAGAAAGTTGTGATTCCACTGAAGAAAGCTGGACAGAAGGTGAATCTTGAAGTGGATATATTGGGGAAATATGTAGAGAGGCTTCTTGTGACAACCCGAAATTTCCATTCTGTACAAACAATATCACTTCAATAGAAGTTATAACAGTCACAGTAAATTTTCAGACTTTTCCGTATAAGTTTGAGTAATTAAGGGTTTACACTTCAGGAAATATCAAAAGAGTGGATGCACTAGGGTTTTGTGCAACTCTGTTATTCCAAAACTCTTTTATATTAGAGATCATTTTGGGAATAAAATATTTTCTGCCCAAAAATCTCAAGACTATATATAGAATTCTGAACCAGTTTCATTCATTATTTACATTTGCAACTAGAGAAAAGACATTTTCTCTCTCACGGATCTTCGGGTTTTCATCCCAAATCGTGAGTATCTCTCTCTAGTAGTGTTATATAGCTTATAATGTGTTTAATAACATAGATTACATAGCAAAACAACTAGATTTAGGAGTTTACTCCCCAAGGTGTTCTTGGGCGGTAAACTCTTGAAATGATGCCTAGCCTTTCCCCCGTGATGTGTAACAAACTTAGGCTTGTATATAGGTGTATTTAAGACAAGAAAACATCAAAGAAACACCAAAGTTTAGGTGTTCACGGCCCAAGAAGATCTTGCACCGTGAACTCCAAAAACTAGGAACAAAGAATGCCTTTAACACTCCTAAAGCCTTGGACAATTACCTAGATTTACTCCTAGTTAATTTAAGCTCTTTAAAACATCAAAAACCCTTCCCAAAGTAAGATTACGGCCCTAATAAGGTTCTTGGGCCGTGAACATCAATCAAGGGCACCAAAGTGTGCCTAAGGCCTTCATTAGCCTTAGATAAATGTCTAGAACCTATCCTACATGTGCATGGGACTTGAAAGCATAAAAACACCCCTTCCATATGAGTTTACGGCAGTAAACTCAAAGGGAATTGGCCTTGGGGCCGTAAACTCCTCAAAGGAGTGTATTAGTGCCCTAAACCCTTCCAAGAATTAAACCACCAAGTTGGAATACTTCTAGGGATCATTTAGAACTTCAAAACACAAAATGACACCAAGCTTAGGAGTTCACGGTCGTAAACACAATGGTTTACGACTGTAATCTCCTTGTGTGATGTTTATGGAAGAGTAAACTCATGTATAGGGTCCTTTGGAACCCTAAACCCAATTGCCTTGTCCCACAACAACTTAGATGCAATCCTTAGGGCTTATAACACTTATATAAAGTGTTTATTATGTTCTAGGATGTCTTAACATTTACAATTAGTAGTTTAAGACTAATTGGGTGCATATATGTGTGATTATATGTTCATTAGGATCATAGTGCGTGTACAAGTCCTCACTTGACACCTAACAATCCTACACCGTTCAGTTCATCCAAACCACTCACTACAGGTGAGTTCATACCCCTAAATCAATGTTTTAAATGTTTTTAAATGCTTTAATTGGGGGGGGGGGGGAATACAAGTATAAAACAACATGTTATTAAATCACTCATATGTATTTTATAACTGTGTTTTCATCCAACAGATTTCACATACTACAAAATGTGATGCATGAAATGGTTTTCTATCTTAAAAATACTTTATTATCAAATGTATTACTTTTGAAATGTTTATTTAAAATGACATCAACTCACTTTTATTATTGTTTCAAAAATCTTAGATGTCTTACAAAACCATTTTTACCTTCTTGAGAAAAACTACACTTATACGCATATGTTCTTATATATGTATTGATGTTATAGTTTTCATTCCTTCATTCAGTTTCCCACACTCTTGTGTAACAAGGGTGTATAAACCTGCTTGAACAACTAATTACAGTCCAGTTAATTATCATAGGGATAATTAGAAGATACAAAACATTATTCCTATTACAAGGAATTACATCAGAGTCAGTTCATTCATGAGTATATGCTATACATTACATGTTACATGAATACACTTACATGAGTACGCTTACATGGATACACTTACATGAATACCTTACCTGAATACCTTACCTGAATACATTACATGAGTAACTTTACGTAGATACATTTACCTATATACACTTACATGAATACTTGTATCTCAATTTACGAGGATGATTTATTAGTACCTTCTGTGTAAATTGTCTTGCCTATCCTAGTTCAACGGGATATCTAGACGGGACTAACCATTCCGAATCCCAGCTGATTAGCACCAGTGGTCGATGAACATCTACGGATACCTATGGTTATTACTTATATTAGCATACAGTTACGTGACTAACCATTCCTCGAGCCTACTGTTCGCTACAGAGGTTGATGAACATCTACAGATGTCTACGGTTAATACTTATATTAGGAACATCGATTACGGGACTAACCCTTCCTACCCCATGCTGCTGCTACAGAGGATAATTGGACAATCTTCGGATGTTCATTAGGTTATACATTTCGCTTACCGTGATGTCGTGTTAGTCCTAGTACGAAAGGATAACACTTACATTAGTACATTTTCCTATTTACTTTATTTTGTGATACATTAACATAAACGAGGAGTTAGACTAAGTACTTTTAGTACTAGTCAATAGAAAGGAAAAACTATCATTTTGCTTACAAAACATTCGGGTCTTGGTAGGAGACTACATTTCATACTAGTAGGAAATAAGGGATTTTCTAGGGTTTTCATACTTATACCAACTGTTTCATTTAAAGATTTATGTGGCATTCATAATAGCTTTTCAAAACAAGACAATGACACTTAAATACTTATGAATTCACCAGCTTTAGGCTGATACTCGCTTTCAAAATAACTTGTATTCGCAGGTCACCAGTAGACAGCTACGATGGCCAGATTTTGAGAAGACTGAGCACAAACAACACTCGTCTTTTATTTTGATTACACATATTTTGGTGTCTTATTACAATGAAAGAACACATGTATTAAAACTTTACTTATAATGCAATGGATGATGTTGTTGCTTGTTTACTACTTTACACAGTTGTGATACTGTACATGACGTCCTCCACCCCGGAACGTTTCCGCCGTTCTTGGTTTTGGGGTGTGACAGATTGGTATTAGAGCTTTGTTTATAGTGAATATAGTATATCAACCCATAAAAGATATACTAACTATAAATACATTGGGATGAAAACACTCTGTCTAAGAGTTATACTTTTAAATAATAAAATATTTAAGTAAGTATACGTGCCTGCATTCATACTAAAATCAGTGTCACACTGACAAGAACAAAAGTATTACGATTGTTGAATATCACAAGTAAGCCTGGGGATATATGGTCAGTCTTAGGAATGACATAGCTTGATCAACTATGTTGGTCCAAGGAGTGATTAGCATATGCCCAAGAATGGTTGTGATGTGGCAACAAGTCTAAAAACTTACCAACACAACCATAAAGAAATAACATAGGGGTATTTGGTCTTACTGTAATTATCTTAGTTAGTTCGTCTAATTAGTTATTTCTTATATCCCTTTTTCTCACGTAGATTTCAATGGCTGGATTTCATCATGGCGATTCGTACTTCCCAAACCAAGGGAACACTAGATGGCTTGAGGAAGAACCAGAAGATGATCACCCAATCCCTTTGGATGATCACCATGCTGAGGGTTTTTCCGATAGTTCTGACTCGGAGCCTGAAGTCAACAACCTACCCCCAGCTGCTCAAGACCCAAACCTGAACCCCCGTCCCGCATTTCAAGGACCCACACCCCTATGGGCCACTAACTTGAATAGATGGAGTCAGGAATAGGTTCAACCCATTCCCTACAACGGAGATAGAAGTTTCTACAACCTCACTGAAGGAGGATCTACTGAGAGGGTCCTACCCATCATGGTTCGTAGGATTTCTAGGAACACGATACTGGGTCAATCAACTATCAATCGAGTCTTGGAGATTGATGCCAACTCTGGTGTCAACACCGTCCGTATTCGCCAACTAGAGTCTGCTCATGAAAGGAATCTGGCCCACAATGTAGCTCTGCAAAGAGAACTTGCTGAAACTCAAGCTGAAGTTAGGGAACTTCGAGCTCAGCAAGTGAGAGCTGACAGACGTATGAGGGACATGGAACGTCTACTGTCGGGATCAAGAACTCATGCTAGTAGTTCCCGTCGCCGATAGAATCTCGAGGAATCATCTTTTGGATATAACCTAGTTTATGTAAAAACTTTGGTATAATTTCCTATCTTTGTAAATCTTAGACCTGTTAGGTCTTGATCTATTCATAGTTCTGTCAAAATTTTCCTATCTTGGTTGATGTAAGGCCTACTTCTAGGCCATTTTTCCCGAACTTGTTACATCTGTAATCCCCATATTATTGATAGATATCTAATCATATGGAAATTATTATCCAAATGTCATCATCTTCATTTAGTTATGCTATTCATTATGTTGTTGGACTATGGGGAATTAGTCCATGAGACACATTTATCATTCAGTTATACTTATCCATGTCGTCATCTTTTAAACGTATAGTTAAAGATGCCGCCACACAGAAATCCCAGATGTAACCCAATCAACGAAACACCAATACCACCACCTCCATCACCACCTCAACCTCCTCAACCACCTCCTCCCTTCGATGCCACTATGTTCCAGGCAGCTTTCACAGCAGCAGTTGCAGCTGCTGTGTCAGCCATCAACACCCCTGTCCCTAGTGGATCGGGAACATGTGCACCTCCCTCGAACCACGGCGAAAGCCATGGACACCCTCGGGAATGCACCTATAAGGAATTCACGAACGCCAAGCCCCGCAGCTTCAATGGTACTGGTGGGGTTATGGTGTTAAGGCAATGGATTGAAAAGATGGAATCTGTCTTTGAAATCTGTGCTTGCCAGGAGGGCAACAAGGTCAAGTTTGCAGCTTGTACCTTCTCTGACAGAGCACTAACATGGTGGAACGGCCATGTTAAGTATCCGACTTTGGTGGTGGCGTATTCCATCAGCTGGGAACACTTGAAGGACATGCTGATGAGAGAGTACTGTCCTCGAGGTGAAATACAAAAACTCGAGCAGGAACTCTGGGGTCTACAAATGGTTGGATCCGACATATCAACCTACACAAATAGGTTCTGTGATCTGGCAATCCTATGCCCTGATATGGTTTCTCTCGAGAGCAAGAAGATAGAGAGATATATTTGGGGACTGTCACCCCAGATCCAGGCAAGTGTGTTAGCTTCCAGGCCTATTACTTTCGATAGCGCCAAGGAAATGGCACAATCTCTCATAAATCACAGGAAACCTCAGAACCCAACAATCCCTGCACCCATACCACAAAAGGTCAACAACAACAAGAAGGGGTGGAATAAGAGAAAAGGAGGGGCTTCGCAAGAATCCTCCAAGAGACAACAACTTGTGGCAATCAATGCTGCCACGGTAACTCCCGTTGTCCCTGCGAACCCCTTGCCAGCAAAAACTTATGCTGGAACTCTCCCGAAGTACACCAAGTGCAGTTTCCACCACCACGGACCTTGCAGGGAGACGCAGTGCTCTAACTGCAACAGGAAGGGGCACACAGTCCGTTTCTGCAAGACTCCAACAGCTCAGGCCGCCCAGGTCCCTAATGTCGGTATGGGCCAAGCTTGCTATGGTTGTGGCGAAGTGGGCCACTACAAGAGGAACTGCCCTAAAGCAAGGATGGCTGGAGGAGTAGGGAGAGTTATGGCCCTAGGCCACAAGGAAGCGGTAGCTGATCCTACGATAGTTACTGGAACGTTTCTCCTCGATAACTCATATGCTTGCATACTTTTTGACAGTGGAGCAGAGAAAAGCTTCGTAAGTCACAAATTTGCACACCTGCTTAAACAAAAACCATGTGCATTAGATAATTCATTCACGGTAGAAATGGCTAACGGGAAAACGGAGAGTACTAACTGCATATACGTAGGTTGTACTTTAACTTTAGATGGCCATACATTCAAGATAGACCTCATGCCGGTCCCAATTAAATGTTTCGGCGTTATCATCGGCATGGATTGATTGAGTCTTCTTCGCGCCGACATCATGTGCTTTGAAAAATCAGTTCGTCTTAACCTTCCTAACAATGAAACCTTAGTTATCTATGGCGACAAACCTAGTACGAGCCTTCGCATCATTTCATGCATTCAAGCCCAGAAGTGCTTGCGAAAGGAATATCATGCATTCCTCGCGCACGTCGTCGATACAAGTCAAGAAATGAAAGACATCCAGAACATCCCAGAAGTACGCAACTTTCCCGACATCTTCCCAGAAGAACTTCCCGGTTTACCACCACAATGCCAGGTCGAGTTCATAATCGACTTAGTGCCAGTAGCTACTCCAGTAGCCAAATCTCCTTATCGTCTGGCACCGGCCGAGATGCAGGAACTTTCCAGTCAGCTTAACGAACTTCTCAAGAAGGGATTCATACGACCAAGTTTCTCACCTTGGGGAGCACTGGTCTTGTTCATCAAGAAGAAAGATGGATCGTTTCGCATGTGCATCGACTATAGAGAACTCAACAAACTTACCATTAAAAATCGTTATCCTTTGCCCCGCATTGACGTTTTATTTGATCAACTTCAAGGAGCCAACTACTTCTCGAAGATAGATTTGCGATCCGGATATCACCAACTGCGAGTGTTAGAGGAGGATGTTCCCAAGACAGCCTTCCGAACTCGTTATGGACACTACGAGTTTGTGGTGCTGCCGTTCGGATTAACTAACGCGCCCGCAGTATTCATGGACCTGATGAATAGGGTGTGTCGTCCTTACTTGGATCAGTTCGTCATTGTTTTCATTGATGACATACTTATCTACTCTCGAAGTAAGGAGGAACATAGTCAACATCTCCGTAGAGTCTTAGAAACATTGTGAGTGGAGAAGCTCTATGCGAAGTTCTCCAAGTGCGAATTTTGGATCCGACGAGTCGAATTCTTGGGTCATGTTGTTAGTGAAGAAGGAATACACGTGGACCCTTCCAAAATCAAGGCCATTGAGAACTGGTCAGCACCGAAGACACCTACAGAAATTCGTCAGTTTCTAGGTCTCGCTGGCTACTATCGCAGGTTCATTCAGAACTTCTCCTGCATAGCGAAACCTCTTACAACCCTGACCCAGAAAGGCGTGGCCTTTGACTGGGAAGAGAAACAGGAAAGAGCGTTCCAAACGCTCAAACAAGCCTTGTGCATCGCACCAATACTATCCCTCCCCGAAGGGATATAAGACTTCATTGTCTATTGTGATGAATCCAATCAAGGACTCGGATGTGTTCTGATGCAGCGAGGTAAAGTCATAGCCTATGCCTCGAGACAACTGAAGACACATGAGGTTAACTACACCACCCATGATCTTGAGCTAGGAGCAGTCGTATTTGCTCTGAAGATCTGGAGACACTACCTATATGGTACAAAAAGCACGATCTTTACAGACCACAAGAGTCTACAACACATTTTCGACCAGAAGGAGCTCAACATGAGACAACGACGGTGGGTCGAGCTACTCAGTGATTACGAGTGCGATATTCGTTATCACCCGGGTAAAGCCAATGTAGTAGCCGACGCCCTAATTCAGAAAGAATATGCTGGTCGTAGAGTCAAATCTTTGACTCTAACTATCCATTCACACTTGTCCATGCAAATTAAGGAAGCTCAGCTCGACGCTTTGAAACCTGAAAACGTGGTTGGTGAATCCCTTAGAGGGATGGATAAGAACTTGGAAGTCAAGGGTGGCGGAGCCTTATACCTCATGGATCGGATCTGGACACCGAAACACGGTGGCTTCAGAGACTTGGTCATTACCGAAGCTCACAACACTCGTTATTCCATCCACCCAGGTTCAGATAAGATATATCTAGATCTTAAAAAGTTATACTGGTGGCCTAACATGAAAGCAGATATTGCTACCTTCGTAAGTAAGTGCCTTACTTGCGCGAAGGTGAAGGTCGAATACCAGAAACCCTCCGGTCTTCTACAACAACCGGAGATACCAGAATGGAAGTGGGAGCGGATCACTATGGACTTCATAACCAAGTTGCCCAAGACGACGGTGTTGGAATAGTGTCTAAGGCTACAACTATATTAGGCAAGTATTTGACCCGGTTGTGCATGGTCCTTTTGGGTTGCCTTCACCATAGCAACTTGACAGGATGATTTATATGAGAGAAGGAATATTATTAATATATTATGATAATAATATAAGGAATAATATTATTATTTGATTAATATAAGTCATAAATTAATTAAGAATTAATTTGGTGACTTAAAGAGATTAATTAAATAAAGGGGTATAAATTGTCAATTGTATGATAGTTTTACTTTGGGCTATAAATCCCTTAAGGATAAGGGGGGACGAATTCTAGGGCTTTGGATAGGCTTAGATTTCGTCCAAGGGCTTATCTATTAAGGTATTGGATTGCTTAGGGCCTGAGTTATCCAATAAGGGTTTAAGGGTGAAACCCTAGGAGACTTACAAGTATAAATAGACCCCAAGAGTCAAGCACTACTAGAAAATAGACCTTTAATGACGCGCAAACAATGACACTCGTTGATAGAGGACGCGCATTGATGTGTGCCCTAAAAAATGATGTCAATTTTGCAAAATTTGAAGGATAGTGGACACGCATTTGTGCGTGCCCTAAAATTAGTGTAAGAAAAGAAAAAAAAAGAAATGCGGAGGGCGCCTTTCATAAAGTGTGCGTCCTCTAAATGTGTCGCTTTATATTTTTTTTCCTAAACGCGCGTTTTTAAAGGGGGAAAATGAAATTGTCTGAAATTCTAAAATTTTGAAGAACCCCGCTTCTACCCTCTCTCCTCAGTATCTCCCTTTTCATTCACTCCTTCCTTCTCTCTGTAAACCCTAAGCCATCGCCACTGCCACCGCCATTGAGCCTTAAAAACTCAATCCACACTAGAATCCTACAATAGAACGCTAATAATCCTTTTGAATCAACACATCCTTTTGAATCGGCTTGTCTTCCTTTACCTCTGTACTCTCTCTCTCTCTCTCTCTCTCTCTCTCTCTCTCTAAGCCCTAAGCTGCCACCACCAACATCGAACCCGATAAGCTTTAAGAGTTTGGAGTGCATCTAGAAACCTAAGCACACACTTCCGCCATCTCAAGATACCAGTTCAAGATCGAAACACCAATCCCTCTATCCCCACTCAGATCCCACGCACCGCTGCCCCTAACCTTCTCCTTCAAAAAGAAAGAAACGCTCGATGATTCTTCCTCTACCGGTGGTCCCACCTCCGAATCACTCGAGACTGAAATTTTTGAGGACCGACTCTCGCAGGTATGTTTGTGTAATCAGAGTGGCAAAGGGAAAAAAGTCGACCCATGGAAGAGCATAAAGTCTGGGAAGAAATCCGGTGGGAGTTTATGTAACATCTCAAATTTTCAAATAAAATTTTCATTTAAAACAAAACATCATTATTCGACAAAAGGGTTTATTCCAAGTTTGTTTCAAAATATAAATATTAAATCTCCAGGATCTTCAACAGTGGCAGTGTGTACGTGTCACGCCGGCGCCTTTCCACGGTCATCACTAGTACCTGAAAAACATAAACAACTAGTAAGCATAAATGCTTAGTGAGTTCCCCAGTATACGACTTACCCACATATGCCTTCCGGCCCGGACCTTTCGATCCACATAACATTGCCTTCCGGCCCGGATCTTTCGATCCACATAACATTGCCTTCCGGCCCGGATCTTTCGATCCACATAACATTGCCTTCCGGCCCGGATCTTTCGATCCACATAACATATATCGCATATAAACACACATCACATATAAAGCATCTACCTCTCTAGACATAGTATGAATGTAACACACACGACCTTCCGGTCTAACAGTCAAACCCTTCCGGGTGAAGTATAGTGAGAAGACTCACCTCGTAGTACGCAGGCTATAACCTCTTCGAGCTACTCGCACACAATCCGCTAGTCCGCAGGTTCCCTATAATACCACAGCCCTAGTTAATGATCTTATCAAACAAGACAACTGACCCCTCTAAGATATATACAGGTCAAAGGTCAATCTTGACCGGACTCGTCGAGTACAAAGGGTAACTCGACGAGTATAGACATCCTGACACCACTCGCCGAGTCTGAAGAACGACTCGACGAGTTCCAGTAAGTCTTCAAGCTACTCGCCGAGTCTGAAGAACAACTCGGCGAGTCCTAGTGAATCTTCAAGCTACTCGCCGAGTCTGATCATTGGACTCGGCGAGTCCTCGCCATGCAGTCAATCAACTGCCTCCTGTAATTCGCATGATTCCGCAATATATAGATATGGGACTTCCTGGACCTTTACACATACTATTACTGGGATTTTAAACACTTGTAACAACTCTATAATCTATCAAATCCTTAAATGGGTTTCCTAAACCCTAGATTCGTGTACAACACCAAAACTACAGAAATGATCCGAGGATTACCTGGAAAACGTGATCCCTGCGTCCCCAACCTTCAGAGCTCAACCCCTTGATCCTCCTTTGATCACCACCTTTCCTCTCCTTGCCTAACAACCTCTTTAAGCTTCCACTAGCCTTCACTCTTGCTCCAGATGCCCACAGCTGTTTAGGTTATCTTCAATCGGCCAAAAGACGAGACATGACGGCCCTAAAGACATTATATACGATCCAGAATCAAAACGGCTAGGGTTTCAGCTGAACAGCGTCGACTCGCCGAGTCCCTAATGGACTCGTCGAGTCCAGTCGCGAATCTGTGACCAAGACCGTGGTCCTACTCGGCGAGTCAGGCATCAACTCGCCGAGTCCCCCCTAAATATTCCCCAAATTAATTTAAAGTAATACCTGAAATTCCGGGCTGTTACAACTCTCCCCCACTAGAACTAGACTTCGCCCTCGAAGTCTCCTTCTGCGAATAACTCCGGATGTTGCTCCCGCATTTCACTCTCCGGCTCCCAAGTCATCTCCGATCCCTTCCGATGTTGCCACTGAACCAACACCAGAGGTATCTCCTTGTTCCGTAGAACCTTGATCTTCCGATCCCTGATAGCTACTGGTCTCTCGGCGTAATTCAGGCTCGCATCCACCTGAATATCTTCTAACGGAACCACTGCCGATTCATCGGCTATACACTTCCTCAACTGTGATACGTGGAAGGTATTGTGAATCTGATTCAGCTCTGCTGGCAACTCCAACCGATAAGCTACCCGACCTACCCTTGCAATTACCCGAAATGGACCTATGAACCGGGGCCCCAATTTGCCCCTCTTCCTGAACCGAATCACCCCTTTCCAAGGAGAAACCTTTAGGAGAACGAAGTCGCCGACCTGGAATTCGAGCTCGGACCGGCGTCTGTCCGCATAACTCTTCTGTCGGCTCTGGGCGGTCAATAACCTCTGCCTCACCCGTTGGATCTGCTCAGTCGTTTGAAGTACGATCTCTGTACTGCCCATCACTCTCTGTCCCACTTCTCCCCAGCAAATGGGAGTCCGACACCTCCTACCATACAACAACTCAAAAGGTGGCATACCAATGCTCGAATGATGGCTGTTGTTGTAGGAAAATTCAGCCAGCGGCAGATGCGCATCCCAGCTACCCCCGAAGTCTAACACACACGCTCTAAGCATATCTTCCAATGTCTGGATCGTCCGCTCGCTTTGACCGTCGGTCTGGGGATGATATGCGGTACTAAAATGCAGTTTAGTACCCAACTCCTCATGGAATTTCTTCCAGAACCTGGAAGTGAAACGCACATCGCGGTCCGAAACAATCGAGGTCGGCACTCCATGCCGAGATACTATCTCTCTCACGTACAACTCCGCCAACTTCTCTGCTGATGAACTTTCACTAATGGCAAGGAAATGTGCACTCTTTGTTAGTCTATCCACAATCACCCAAATCGCATCGACTCCCCTGGCAGTTTTCGGCAGTTTGGTGATGAAATCCATCGTGATCTGATCCCACTTCCACTCAGGGATCTCCAAGGGTTGCAACTTACCGTGCGGTCTCTGGTGCTCGGCCTTAACTTTACGGCAGGTCAAACACCTCTCCACGAACCAAGCCACGTCTCTCTTCATGCAAGGCCACCAGTACTCCTTTTTCAAATCCAGATACATTTTCGTAGCACCGGGATGGATCGAGAATTTCGATCTATGTGCCTCCTCCATCAAAATGACATGCGTACCGCCCACGAATGGCACCCAGATCCGACCCTGAAATGTCAGAAGTCCCCGCCCATCCATAACGAACTCTGAAATTAACCCGACGACCCGCTCCTGTTTCTGCATCCCAGACTTCACAACCTCGGCCTGTGCCCCACGAATAGTATCTAATACCGGAGTCACCACCGTCAATCTCAAACATACGTCCTGCAATGGAGTACCCTCCGCCCTTCGACTCAATGCATCGGCTACCACATTAGCCTTGCCTGGGTGATATAGGATCTCACAATCATAATCCTTAACCACGTCTAACCATCTCCTCTGGCGCATGTTTAGGTTGGGCTGATCCATCAAATACTTCAAACTCTTATGGTCCGTGTATATGGTACAACGAACCCCGTACAGGTAGTGACGCCAAATTTTGAGGGCGAACACTACTGCCCCCAACTCCAAGTCATGCGTGGGATATCTCGCTTCGTGAGGCTTCAGCTGCCTCGATGCATAGGCTATCACATGGCCCCTCTGCATCAACACTGCACCCAGTCCTGAAATCGATGCGTCGCAATATACGACGAAGTCCTCCATCCCTTCAGGAAGGGCTAATACTGGTGCTTCGCACAGTCTCTGACGAAGTGTCTCGAAGGAAGTCTGCTGCTCGGGTCCCCATGAGAATGCAACACCCTTTCGGGTCAATTTGGTAAGTGGCACTGCGATCTTGGAGAAGTCCCTAATGAACCTTCGATAGTACCCTGCCAACCCAAGGAAACTCCTGATCTCCGAAGGTGACTTTGGTGCCTCCCATCTCATCACCGCCTCCACCTTGGCCGGATCGACCAATATCCCTGCCTGATTTACAACGTGCCCCAGAAATTGAACCTCCCGTAACCAGAAGTCACATTTGGAGAATTTTGCATATAGCTTCTCCGACCTCAGTACCTCAAGGACCTCCCTCAAATGTCCCTCATGCTGCTCCCTAGACCGCGAATACACCAGAATGTCGTCGATGAATACAATCACAGACCGATCCAGCATCGGCCTGCATACCCTGTTCATGAGATCCATGAACACTGCTGGGGCATTGGTGAGCCCAAAAGGCATCACCACGAACTCGTAATGCCCATACCGCGTCCTAAAGGCTGTCTTCTGGACGTCCTCATCCCGCACCCTTACCTGATGGTACCCTGATCTCAAATCAATCTTGGAAAACCAAGATGCCCCTTGCAACTGATCGAATAGATCATCGATTCTTGGTAACGGATAGCGGTTCTTAACTGTCACCTTGTTCAGTTCCCGGTAATCGATACACATCCGGTGTGAACCATCCTTCTTCTTGACGAACAGAATCGGTGCTCCCCACGGCGAGCTACTCGGCCGAATAAATCCCTTCCCCAACAACTCTTGAAGTTGCGAGGACAATTCTTGCATCTCTGGAGGTGCAAGACGATAAGGCACCTTCGCAATAGGCGCCGCCCCTGGAACTAGGTCGATACCAAACTCCACTTGCCTCGCAGGAGGTATTCCCGGCAAATCCTCAGGGAAAACATCTGGAAACTCGCACACCACTGGAACCTCCTTCAATGTCTTCGGTCTCTCGGAACTCTCCCGCGTATCCATCACATACGCCACAAAACCGTTACGTCCCCGCTGTAGGCATTGCCTCGCCCTAGCATCCGAACAAAAAGCTAATCTCGAACGGGTACCCTCGCCGTACACCGTAAGAACTCCCCCACTAGAGTCTCGTATAGTCACCAACTGACGCTCGCAGTCGATGACAGCGCTGAATCAGCTCAACCAGTCCATGCCTACAATGACACAGACATCACCCATCGCAATAGGAATTAGGTCAATCGGAAATGCGACCCCGAAGATCTCTAGCACACATCCCCGAAAAACCTCCGTAGCACAAATCACCCTCTCGGCCGCAATGGAAACACTCAAAGGCCGACTTAACGGCTCACGACTAATGCCGATGTGCTGACTAAAAGCTAACGATACAAACGATCTACTCGCACCCGAATCAAATAATACTAGAGCAGGCATAGAGTTCACAAGGAAAGTACCTACACATATATTAACATAAGCATAACATTTCGACCTTTAATTAAATACATGAAAGATAACATACCTGCCACAACATCGGGCGCAGCGCGGACCTCCTCCGCAGTCAGCTGAAAGGCTCTCCCGCGAGCCCTCGGGGCCTCGACCTTCGCCGGTCGGGTCTCAGTAGTCCGGGTAGTAGGTGTAGCTCCCTGACGAAGTTGCGGGCACTCGGCCTTCCGATGGCCTGTCTGGTTGCAGTGAAAGCAAACCATAAACCCCTTAGGGCAATCCCTGGCAATATGTCCGTCCTTGCCACACTTGTAGCAACCACTAGCTCGACACGCCCCCTCGTGACTCTTGCCGCACTTCGCGCAAGTGCGACCCTTCGAACCTCCCATCCTCGAATCAGCGAACTTAGTCCGCTTGGCTGCCGGCTGAGACTGGGCCGGCCGTCGATCCACCTGCCGAGACTCAGCCTCCTCCCTCGCTTGAGTCTCCAACTCAATCTCGCGCTTCCTGGCGTTCGCCTGAAGCTCAGTGAAAGTACGATAGGTGGAGTTTGACACAAACTCCCGAATCTCCCTCTTCAAAACACCCAAATAGCGGCTCATTCGCGACTGCTCCGTAGATACCAGCTCGGGGCAGAACATTGCCCTCTCATGAAACTTCCGTGTGATCACTGCCACGGAATCAGTACCCTGCTTAAGGGTCAAGAACTCCTGAATCAATCGCTCCCTCTCTACCGGGGGAACGTACTCATCCCTGAACATCTCTGTAAACCTCTCCCATGTCACCGCCGAAATCTCTGCCTGAGTGAAGTTCGCTGTCACGAACTTCCACCAATCCTTCGCTCCCAGACGGAGCTGGTTCAAGGCGAACCGTACCCTCAAGTGCTCCGGGCATGAGCAAGTATAGAAACACCCCTCGATGTCGGCGATCCACCTCATAGCTGCAATCGGATCCTGCGTCCCATCAAATTCAGGGGGGTTTCGTGTTGCTGAATTCCCTGAATAGTAATGAATCACCCCCTTGCGGCCTGGCAGCAGCCACCGCTGCGGTAGCGGCAGCAACTGCAGCTTCAGAAATTGCGGCGCACCGCTCCTCAAACTCCTCCATCAACGTGGTCTTAATAGACCCAAACATCTCCGGGATCTCGTCCCGGACCGCCGCAGCTACCTCTTCCTGAATAATCTGACGAATCTCCTCGTCACTCGCACCGCTCGAACTCGCCCCATTGCGTGTGATAACCATGATGTCTCTGAAATACAACATAAAATCATCAGAGACTCCACCAAGTACAATTGTACTCGATACGCGCCCTACCCAGTCTCCGATTTCCAGGGATTCTTATTTGAGTCTTCCACTGATCCGGTGCCTTCGATAGTACGGGCCCAATACTACCGACCACACCGTATCAGTATTCGTCCCAAATCTTCCTCCCCAAATCCCGAATAACGAGTACTCTACTTCTAGTATGCACTATTTACTTGCACGCTACCAAATATCTCATATAAGCAATCTCCCTAGACTAAGGCATCACAAAACAGGCAATTCCATTCCTATCATGTATACCTAGTCTTCTAGCATGCATAACAATTCATAATTCAGTGCATAACATAACATCGTAAGGTATTCTGGGGATCTTTACCGTTCGGACGCTGGCTGCTCGTACACACTGTTCCACCCTTGTTTTTACCGCCTTGCCCTTTATAAAATGTTACGTCCTTATCATTTTTAAGAAAAAGTTTTTCCTCAAATCCCCGGTCTGAGTTCAGTTGCACCCAAAAGTACCCCCGAATCCCTCAAACCAAGGCTCTGATACCAATTGTAACATCTCAAATTTTCA
Organism: Lactuca sativa; assembly: GCF_002870075.4. Classification (NCBI taxonomy): domain Eukaryota; kingdom Viridiplantae; phylum Streptophyta; class Magnoliopsida; order Asterales; family Asteraceae; genus Lactuca; species Lactuca sativa. The sequence continues at coordinate 278,639,498 of NC_056630.2, forward strand.
AATAAAATTTTCATTTAAAACAAAACATCATTATTCGACAAAGGGGTTTATTCCAAGTTTGTTTCAAAATATAAATATTAAATCTCCAGGATCTTCAACAGTGGCAGTGTGTACGTGTCACGCCGGCGCCTTTCCACGGTCATCACTAGTACCTGAAAAACATAAACAACTAGTAAGCATAAATGCTTAGTGAGTTCCCCAGTATACGACTTACCCACATACGCCTTCCGGCCCGGACCTTTCGATCCACATAACATTGCCTTCCGGCCCGGATCTTTCGATCCACATAACATTGCCTTCCGGCCCGGATCTTTCGATCCACATAACATTGCCTTCCGGCCCGGATCTTTCGATCCACATAGCATATATCGCATATAAACACACATCACATATAAAGCATCTACCTCTCTAGACATAGTATGAATGTAACACACACGACCTTCCGGTCTAACAGTCAAACCCTTCCGGGTGAAGTATAGTGAGAAGACTCACCTCGTAGTACGCAGGCTATAACCTCTTCGAGCTACTCGCACACAATCCGCTAGTCCGCAGGTTCCCTATAATACCACAGCCCTAGTTAATGATCTTATCAAACAAGACAACTGACCCCTCTAAGATATATACAGGTCAAAGGTCAATCTTGACCGGACTCGTCGAGTACAAAGGGTAACTCGACGAGTATAGACATCCTGACACCACTCGCCGAGTCTGAAGAACGACTCGACGAGTTCCAGTAAGTCTTCAAGCTACTCGCCGAGTCTGAAGAACAACTCGGCGAGTCCTAGTGAATCTTCAAGCTACTCGCCGAGTCTGATCATTGGACTCGGCGAGTCCTCGCCATGCAGTCAATCAACTGCCTCCTGTAATTCGCATGATTCCGCAATATATAGATATGGGACTTCCTGGACCTTTACACATACTATTACTGGGATTTTAAACACTTGTAACAACTCTATAATCTATCAAATCCTTAAATGGGTTTCCTAAACCCTAGATTCGTGTACAACACCAAAACTACAGAAATGATCCGAGGATTACCTGGAAAACGTGATCCCTGCGTCCCTAACCTTCAGAGCTCAACCCCTTGATCCTCCTTTGATCACCACCTTGCCTCTCCTTGCCTAACAACCTCTTTAAGCTTCCACTAGCCTTCACTCTTGCTCCAGATGCCCACAGCCGTTTAGGTTATCTTCAATCGGCCAAAACACGAGACATGACGGCCCTAAAGACATTATATACGATCCAGAATCAAAACGGCTAGGGTTTCAGCTGAACAGCGTCGACTCGCCGAGTCCCTAATGGACTCGTCGAGTCCAGTCGCGAATCTGTGACCAAGACCGTGGTCCTACTCGGCGAGTCAGGCATCAACTCGCCGAGTCCCCCCTAAATATTCCCCAAATTAATTTAAAGTAATACCTGAAATTCCGGGCTGTTACAGTTTAGGATCTAAGGAAAACATATACCTCCCACTGGTGCCTTCGAAGGATCCGAATTCAGGTTGAGTTTGGAGTGCGTCTAATGAAATCTGATCATCGGCGATGCAATAACGGTTCTCTCTCACACTCGAACCCTAGATCTCGCTTCCTACCCTCCTTCATCTCTATTCTCTAAGACAAAGGATTCCAATAAGAAGGATGTGGGTTGATTTGCGCTGGAGATGGCGCTCCTAGAGATGAGCTGCTTCCTCCTCCAATAAGAAGTATGTGGGAGCGATTCTTATTGTATACTGACGTTATCACCTTCACCTCCCCTCACCTATAACTTCACCGTGGTTCTGCACCTAGCTTTGCCACCGGTCGCTTCTAGCTTTGCCACCTCCTGCTGTGCACCGTTGCTTCTCCGAATCCTCTACCGCCACCTGTTTCTGGCTTTATTACCCAGAAATTTGAGGTTTACTTTGGTTTAGGTGCGATTCTTCTTCCTTTTCACATCGTATAACTTTATCTTCACTCTAATTCCCATCTTTTGCATTCCGATTTTATTTAGCCTCTCAAAATCGATCTCAAGGTCGATTTTGCATGTATTTTGACTTTAATCAATTCACTTTGACATTTGACTTTAATCTATTTTGACTTTAATCAAGGTCACTTTAGTTTGATTATGTGATACTGGTTTATTTATTTATTAAGCAATTCGCTTTCATATTTGGAAATTCAGGGGGTTTGACTCTTTATAGTTTAAAGGAGGCAAGAACCTGTACTAAGGTTCAAATTTAAGGTTTTATAGAATTGTGAAGGGGAGAAGTCGATTCACAGACTAGGCAGCGAGACCAACATTTGCACTGGTTCTTTTGGTATTGTTCATTGTGCTTATTGGAATGGCTCTGTAAGTAATACACCTTTTTCCTTTTATTATTATATATGTAACGAGGGTATTTTGGTCTTTTCATTTAAAACTTTACAAACTCCACTACTTTCCAGGATGTTGCAGTGACAATTCTTTTAGAACAAGATTTTCATCTAGAGAATCTCTATGAAAAAACAAGAAGGAAGGTGAAACGACAGCTGTCTCCTTATCCATTTCCATGCCTTCATCAAATTATAATAATAGGATGCAACAAGCAATTGGACCTCAAAAAGGTATCAAGACACTGATACCTTAACTTTTAACTGAATGCTTTTATTAGAAGTGAAACAGTATAACTTAATGATAAACTTGTTTGTGATTTCCTACGGTTGGTCCTAGCATGGAATGGAAACCGAAACCAATTTCTCAAAGTCAAAGGTCAATTAAGGTGCATGTGGTTGTGGTTCCAGTTGAAGCTCATACTCCAACAATAGTTTCTTCTGCATCCTCCACTAATCTTGATTCATAGGAGGATGAACTTGAGAAGAAGCTGAAGGAGTCCCACATTTCAGATGATAAACATGTCATTATCCCAAATCACCTTCATGTTCCTGAAGCCGAAAAACTCGGCTTCTGTTTTGGGAGTTTTGATGCCATTTTTGGTTTTAATAAAACCCCCTCAAACTCAAATGGTCCTGTGGCTGTGACCATGAGTGAAAAGACGTCTGAAGCATCTGAGGAGGCTGATGAAACTATAGAGGATCAAATGCAATCCAGGTTTCTGTTACTTAGGTTGTATTTCATATTGGAGTAGACAACATTTTCTGATAAATGTATGTACTTTAGTGGTTCAGAAATGAAAATGCTGATGGAGAGGAGGATCATCTTGAACAACCTACCACATCTTCATCTAATGTACCCAAGAATTTACCAACAGAAGGTGACATGTCATTGAATGCGGGACCCGAGTGCAGAGAGTCGAAGCAAGAGACTTCGTCTTCTTCTTCTTCTTCTTCTTCTTCTTCTTCACTCCCTACTCCAAGTCATCAATACCCAGCTATTCATACATCACCAAATCCAAACTTTAGTTTTGGGTTCATGCCACCAATGATTGGAAGCCAAGTTACATCTTTTGAAAACACCAAGTCTCAGGCACGCGATGCTTCTCATGTCCCAAGCTTTGTAGTAAGACCCTACCACTCTTATTCAGTGATGTCAATAGCGATCATAGCGATCGCTATAACGATTAGCGAGGCGATGCGATGGTATGTCGCTATGTGATCTGTAGCGACAAAATAGCGACGTAGCGATGTTTTTTCCCGAATTGCAAAATTGATAGTTGAAACATGTTTTTAGCGATCGCAATAGCTCCAATTCGTGATTGGTTTCGCCAATTTGGCGTTTGGGATTTCCAATTTGGAGAATCAATAGCCGACTTGGAGATTGGCGGGAAAACCATCTCGACTGACTGATAACCAGCGGCGCTCACATCCGACTCTATGATTTCTTATCTGATACTTCAAATTATGCTTCCAATAGAGTCGATTGATTATATATTTCATTCTTATATTCCTATTCTATAATTCTTTCTCTATACAGTAAGGAAGAATTAAATAAGGAAGAAAACTAAGAAAACTACAGTGAGTTTTCTCATTGTTCATGCTCATTGTTTCCAAAATCTTATGTGTTTGATTCTGTTATTTTGTTTCTATAGTGTGGTGAATTCTGATGTTTGACTTCGTGCGCTCATTAACACTTTAACTTGTGAATCCTATTTTAGAGTCTCAAAATAACACTTTTGTTTTGTCATATTCAAGTTTTAGAACTTATTTGAGCTAATAATATTGGTGTTATTAGCTATATAACTGTTAAATAGGTGTGGGTGCTGGAGTTGGTGGTGGGAGCTCTGGAAACCAGATGCCAACTCTAGCTCTGGAAACCAGATGCCTTATCAGCAGCACCACCAACAGCTTTTGATTTCATCAACGGATGCTTCCCGTTCTTCTTCCCCATCCCATTCGCCACCAACCACCGTGACCCCGCCTTCTCTTGTTTCACATTCGACCCCTACCCCCAAACTACACTATACGATTAGATATTAGGTTTTGAGTTTTTTTTGCTAGATACCTATATTGATAAATGATTTTATATTTGTTATTAATTGGCTTATTTTGTTTTGCCTTTGTTTATTTTATTTTGCCTGTGTTCCATATATTTAGTTGGCTTTGTTTGCATTAGGAATCAACATATATATAAGAAGTATTCTTATCTATTAACCAAGTAATGGATTTAACTTTTACATTATGAAGTGCAAATTATAGTAGGATCATCAATTAACAGTTTTTCTTATCTATTACAAGGTATAACAGAGAATGCAATTTAATCACGACAATGTTAGGCCAGTACAGGTATTCTTGCTTGCCATATGTTGTTTATCCGTAACTCTATGCAGTTAATTTATACCCTTCTTATTTACATGGCAGTTGCAATCTGTGGAAGTGCTCCCTAAAAAGGCTGTTAATATCTTGAAGGAAATTAGGTAGGCCTCAAAGGATAAATTTTTTCTTTATTTTGACAATTCAAAGTTTTTATTTTTCTTTATGTTTCCTGAACATGGTTTTGATTTTGTGATAAATGGATCTTTCAGGGGTTCTTTCTGGATTAACCAAGGAGTCCAACATTGACAAGTTTCTAGGGGTATTTTTGGAATCCCTCGTGGAGTACAGTCATGATGATGATTCGTGCCTTAAAGTGTTGCTTTCCATGATAAAAGTCGTTCCTGTTAATGTTTTAGTTGGTCGTTTAGTTGCAAAACTTCTTTCAACATGCAATTGACAAGTTAATAAATCATATGTATTTCTTGTTAATTTACAGGATTTCTTGAAATACAACGAATCATCTCTAATGAAGCTGCCTTGTAAGATATTTGATCCCATTCCACTTGGTGAAGCTGCTGTTGTTGGGAGGATGAAGGATGCAGATTTAGTAGCAATGCCTGAAGGTTCATCTTTATATGATTTGGTTCAAAAGAGAATCACTACCACACATGCTTCTGTTGGAGTGGTGGTTCGCTTGAGGGAAGAGTTGTCTCTTGTAAAAGATAAACCTGCTCATTTTGCAATTGACCAAGTGAGTTGACTTTTTCTCTTTCTCTTTGCAAGTTTCATATTACTATTATTTCTAACCATATATATATATATATATATATATATATATATATATATATATATATATATATATATATATATATATATATAGAGAGAGAGAGAGAGAGAGAGCAAAAGTTCAATGCTATAATTGACAAAAACTTAAAGTACACTGCTATGAAAGGATAATGCTATATTCCGCAAAACATCATTTATTTGTTACTTTTTTATGTGTGTGCATGTGTGTTGCTGTTTGTGTATAACAGAAAAAAAACACCTTAACATACACACACGTATTTATAACTCATAAACATTATAAAAAATGACCTTTATAAAAAAGAATTGAAAGAGGGATTACCATTGTTGATAGCTTTACGGGTTCTTATGGGTGGTGTTAGATGGAATTGTGATGATATACTCTCTAGTTCATAGGATCAAGAATTGTCATTGTTGATAGCTTTACAGGTAATATTTACAATTTGTATGAGGGTATTCTTGTCATTTTGATTGTCATTGTTTAAACACACAACGGAAATTGGAAAGCGAATGAAAATGACAAGTGATTTTGTGTTGTGTTTACAGGGTTGATGAAAGCGAATAGCTCTCGAGTTAGAAGTGGAAAGGAAAGCTCAAGCCGAAAGAGATAAGATGCTGAAAATGCAAGTGTTGTATTCTTCATTTCAATTGTTAGTATGAAACATAGAGTAGATTAGATGAATGCAAATTTATATATTGTAAGAAATAGAATTGTATGACATTAAAGTTTATTCAATGGATTGTATTTTTTTGTATATGGTATTTTATTTCTATTATGACACATTAAATGCAAATTTAATTTAAAAATTAATAAATATATATATATATATATATATATATATATATATATATATATATATATATATATATATATATATATATATATATATATATTTAAATATTTAAATTTACCATATGCAAAAATGTGTGTCATCTTCATTTATGACATGACCTTTCTTGATAGGGGCTTTCTTGATACGCATTGCATGTCATTAACACGCGCGTCGTAAGGTTACGACACGCGAATGCGTGTCGTCTTCCTTTATGACAGGGCCTTCCTTGATACGCATTGGGTGTCGTAATTGTGCGTCGTCTCTCTTTATGACAGGGCCTTCCTTGACGCGCATTTGCGCGTCGTCTGAGCCTTTTACGACGCGCAATGAGCGTCGTAAAAGGCTGTTTTTCTAGTAGTGAAGGGAAATCGGCACTTGTGCTTAGAGAAGAAACCCTGGCCGATTTGTTCCCTCTCCTCTCTCCTAAATCATCTTCTTTGCTAGTTGGTGTTTGTAAGCCATTAGAGGAGTGACAATTGTGACTCTAAAGCTCCAAGAACAAGAAGATCAAGCAAGTAATTCAAGGTAAACTTCTAATTCTAATTTCATATTGTTATTATAGTCTATTAGCCATTAGAAGTCTTGGATTGAATGCATGTTTAATTAGAGAAACCTAGATCCAAGCATTAGGGTTGCATGTGCACATAAGAATGTTCATATGGCCAAAACCCAACAGTGGTATCAGAGCCTAGATTGGTTTCTATTGAATTGATGCATTGATTGATTGTTTGATGCTTGTTAAATTCGAATTTTTGTGTTTCTGTCTGATGGACTCGGCGAGTCCCATAGTGGACTCGGCGAGTCCATTGGGGTACTCGGCGAGTCCAAGCGTCAGAAAGAGGAAACTTCGGGATTTCTTGCTGTTTATCCTTGAGATACTTGCCTTAATCATATTAGATTAATATAAATCCGATTTTATGATATATATGAGTATATTCTTGACCTAATTGAAGATATTTATCAATTAATTAAATATTTATTTCCTTATATGATAAATAATTAATTATTTTAATTTAATTGGTAAATTGTTTTGCAAGAAATCATTAAATAAATCAAATATGGATAATTATGTGATTAATTGTTAATTTGGATTATTTGTTATTTGATCCTCTATGTTTTGAAAAGATTTAAAACTTGCCCTCAAGTTTTGAAATTTATGTTTTGTGATTAAAAGTTTTAATTTAGACAATTTAAATTTCAAACCCTAGAATTTTACAAGTTTAAAATCCAACCCTATACTAATATAATATTACAAGATTAATATATATATATATATATATATATATATATATATATATATATATATATATATATATATATATATATGTATGATAAAAAAAAATGTTAGTCTTACCGTTAGTAGACCTCATTCATGAAGCCGATCTATAAGGTGGGTATAAGGTTGCTGCCTATAAAATGGCGCTTAATGGGTGTACACTCACACCCACCGCTTGCTTGATCGGTGGAGGGTCGTTAGCCGAACGGGTAGGATAGGGCAACCTCATCCCTTCATTTAAAGTATAATATGAAATACAAAGTAACTTTATGTTTTCAAAAAATTTCCCAATCTTAGTTACTTTAGGAAAAGTGAATTGATGCAATCCCATGAAATTACACTTTGCACCGTTGCTAAGAAGTTAGTGGAGCGTGTGTGGTTTACCGGCACACTAATTGGTTCTAAGCAAAGGTGGCAAAAGGGGATTCATTGTTTATCATAGTTCGATGGAGCGTGTGTGGTTTACCGACACATCAAATAGGTGATCGTTACAATGAAGGCACCATGTAAATTTGCATGGTAATTCACTCCCACTTTGTGATCCTCGGTATCCCATTCACAAACGAGAGGGGCATATCGAGATTTAAACATGCCATTGAAAAGTTTCAATGAATCTCATCCAAACCTAGGAATTCTCAATACATTTAGAACTTAAAGTTGTGTTTTTGCGGTGGAGAATTAGTGAATCGTCATTCATTTACCTTCAAAATTGTTTGCATGTTAGATTACGGCATCCCTTTTCTAATATGTAAATATTGTTGTTGGATCCTAGCCCTAATTTTTCTTATTGGGTGATAATTAGGGATTCATATTCTAATCTATCTTTGTCCTTTCTAGATGTCGAACGCAAACAACGCTGCTGCTAGTTAATTCACATTGATGAGCCTTTGTCAAAAGGTGACTTTCGATGGGACGAACTTTAGCGAATGGATAAGATACATTCGCACAATTGCTCGCTATGAGGACAAGGAGTATGTCCTAGATGAGAAGCTCGAGAAAATCAACCCAGAAATCGCTACTCCGGCTGAAATGACAGCTTTTGAGACTCATGAACGTGATGCAACGAAGGTGCATTGCATCATGATAGCCACCATGAATGCCGAATTCCAAAAGTCCTATGAGGACATGTATCCGTACGAAATGCACCAAGACTTGTTGGAGAGATACCATCAAAACGCGAGGCAAGAGCGTTACGAGATTTTCACTAACATGATTTCCGCCAAAATGGGTCATGGAGAATCTCTTACCGTGCACCTGCAAAAGATGCAAAGGTATGTCAACCGTCTTCGCAAGTTGAATGTTGACTTTGGGGAAGACTTGGCGATCGACATGGTGCTTCACTCTTTGCCTCCGTGTTACAATCAATTTAGGATGACCTACCACATGAAAAAAGAAGAGGTCACCCTAAGCAAGCTCCAAGGTCTCCTTAGGGTTGCTGAAAGCAACCTCAAGGACAAGTCTGTTGCACCCGCTCCCAATCCACCCGCTTCTCCGGTTTTGGCCATTGGGCAAGGAAGAGGTAAGAAGAGGAAGGCTCCGTCTAAGATCCACCGCAAGGGAAAGTCCCGAGATGGTTCCTCTTCTAGTGGGACCAAAGTTGATCCTGCTAAACCCTGTCCTAACCCTAAGGAGGCAGAGTGCCATCATTGCCATAAAATAAGGCATTGGAAGAGAAGCTGCCCAGACTACCTGCAAGCCATCAGGGAAGGAAAGATCAAGCCATCTTTCACAAGTATATATACAATTAAATCTAATGACTCATCTCATTCTATTTCTTGGGTCCTTGATACCGGTTGTGGTTACCACATTTGTTCTGATTTGCAGGGACTAAGAAGAAATAGGGATGTGGAGCATGGAAGAATAAATCTAATCATGGGGAATAGAAGATCGTCGCCTGTGACGAAGATTGGAGTGTATTCTTTAGTGATTAGGAATGGTTTATCTTTAGATTTGAACAATTGTTGCTATTCGCCAGAAATGGCTAGAAACATCATTTCTTTTCATGGTTTGTTTAGACAAGGTTTTAGATTTTCTTTTAATAATGAGAATGGTTCTATTCATGCTTATCTAAATGGTGTCTTATATTTTGAAGCAATACCATGTAATGGAATTTATGAAACTGTTATGATTGTAGATAACTTAGGAAATGATGTTTTATGCATGGATTCTTCCAATGGTATGGATAGAGCATCCTTGTGGCATTGTCGTCTTGGACATGTCAACAAGACGCGCATAGCCCAACTCCAAAAAGATGGAGTGTTGGAGTCATTCTACCTAAGGGAAGATGACACATGTGAGTCTTGTTTGCTTGGAAAGATGACTAAGTCACCCTTCACAAGTACATGTGAAAGGGATGAGGGTCTATTGGACGTAATACATACCGATGTATGTGTACCGTTTAGATCAACCACGAAGGATGGGAACCGCTTCTATGTGACTTTTACCGATGACTATAGTAGATATGGGTATATCTACTTAATCAAGCAAAAGTCAGAAACTTTTGAAAAGTTCAAGGAGTTCAAGAATGAAGTGGAGAATCAATTGGGCAGGAAAATCAAGATGCTTCGATCCGATCGAGGAGGAGAGTACCTAAGTCTTGAATTCCACGACTATCTCAAGGAGTGTGGAATAGTTTCACAATTGACGCCACCTAGGACACCGCAGTTGAATGGTGTGGCAGAAAGGCGTAATCGAACCTTGTTAGACATGGTTCGCTCTATGATGAGTCGTGCTTCACTACCTATCTCTTTTTGGAGGTATGCCTTAGAGATTGCCGCCCATATCCTTAACCGAGTCCTTACTAAGAAGGTTACCAAAACACCTCACGAGATGTGGATAGGGAAAGCTCCCTCGTTAGCACATATCAAGGTTTGGGGTTGCGAGGTTTTCGTAAGAAGAGATACTCACGACAAGCTCGAACCTCGTAGTGAGCAATATATTTTCATTAGCTATCCGCAAAAATCCTTTGGATATCTCTTCTATAGACTGAAGGACAATGTTGTCTTCGTTGCGAGGAGAGGAGTTTTTCGAGAGCGAGAACTCATAAGCCATGGAGACAGTGGGAGGCAAATCGAGCTAGAAGAGATTCAAGAGTCGATAGATGAAGGAACCTCTACCGCTGGCGCTCAACCCGAGGAGGAAACTCCGGTTGAACCGATTGACGAGTCATTACCTCTTAGACGTTCCGAAAGAGTTAGAGTTCAACCCCAGTTTTATGGTTTTCATATTACTACCGAAGGGGATACGTATATTAGTGATGGTACACTAATAAACCTTGATGAACCTAATAGCTATAAGGAAGCCATGGCAGGCCTGGAGTCTGCGAAATGGAAAGAGGCAATGGATAGCGAGATCCAGTCCATGTATGACAACCAAGTTTGGAATTTGGTTGATAATGTGCCCGGACGTAAGACCGTTGGGTGCAAATGGATCTTCAAGAAGAAGACCGACGTGGATGGAAACGTACACACATACAAGGCGCGATTGGTTGCGAAGGGCTTTACTCAAACTCCCAGAGTTGACTATGATGAGACCTTCTCACCAGTTGCGAAGATAAATTCTATTAGAGTGATGCTAGCTATTGCTGCATTTCATGATTATGAGATTTGGCAAATTGATGTCAAAACCGCTTTCCTTAATGGAAAGTTGGCTGAGGATGTTTACATGGCTCAGCCAGAGGGTTTTGTCGATCTGAAGCATCCGAATAGAGTGTGTAAGCTTGAGAAGTTCATTTATGGACTTAAGCAAGCGTCTCGCAGATGGAATCTTTGCTTCGATGAGAAAGTCAAAGAGTTTGGATTTATACAAAGTGAAGATGAATCGTGTGTATATGTCAAAGCCAGTGGGAGTATAGTAAGCTTCCTCGTTCTGTATGTCGACGACATACTACTCATAGGAAACGACGTCTCGACTCTGCAGGAGGTTAAGTCCTGGCTCGGGAAGTGCTTCGCTATGAAGGACCTAGGAGAGGCTTCCTATATTTTGGGAATAAGGATAGTGAGAGAACGAAGTAAGAGACTAATAGGACTTAGTCAGAACACTTACTTGGATAAAGTACTGAAACGTTTTAGTATGGAGAACTCGAAGAAGGGAGAATTACCGATACAAAGTAATGCCAAATTGAGTAAGACTCAAAGTCCGAGTACCGAAGCTGAAATAGCATAAATGAGCCGAGTACCATACGCTTCCGCAGTTGGCTCAATCATGTATGCTATGACTTGTACTCGCCCTGATGTAGCCTTTGCTTTGAGCATGGTTAGTAGATATCAAGGGAACCCTGGCAGAGCCCATTGGATTGCGGTTAAGAATATCCTTAAGTACCTTCGGAGAACGAAGGAATGGTTCTTAGTCCTCGGAGGGAGTGATGACTTGAAGGTGCAAGGGTATAGTGACGCCAGTTTTCAGACCGATAGGGACAACTACCGTTCGCAGTCGGGCTGGGTCTTTACCCTGAATGGAGGAGCAGTAACTTGGAAAAGTTCCAAGCAGGAAACCGTAGCTGATTCAACGTGCGAATCAGAGTACATTGCAGCGAGCGAAGCGTCGAAGGAGGCAATATGGTTAAAGAACTTCATCGGTGATCTTGGAGTTGTACCTGCCATAAAGGAGCCCATGGAGATTTTCTGTGATAATGAAGGAGCGGTTGCCTTGACCAAGGAACCGAGGGATCATGGTAGATCTCGACATATCGATAGAAAATATCACTTTATTAGACATCGTGTAGAAGAAGGACAACTCGTAGTGAAGAGGATATCATCAGAAGATAACCCAGCAGATCCGCTTATGAAGGGACTGAGTAGGGTTAAGCACTTGCAGCATGCTAGGAGTATTGGGCTGAAGGATGATATTAGTATAGATTAGATAGTAGTAGAAACGTGTAATAGATAAATGTAATTAACATTTGATGATTAAATAAAAGAGTATTATTTATGAGTAATGTTACTGTCTTATGTTAACTGTTTAACTATTGTTTCATTTTGCATGTTTTGACTTCCAGAATAATTGGGTTTATTAAGAATAATCGAATTTTTCAAATTGTCCACAATCGTTCATATGTTGGAAGTAGATATGAATGAAGATTGTTATGAATTGTTGTGTAGATTGTCTAAATGGTATTAGACATAGCAAAAGGTTGCTGCAACGTTCATGAGTGCTTATGAACTAGTTTTGAGCATTGGAACAAACCCGCGCTTGCTGGAATCACCTTATGGAATGTGATAAAAAGTGTGATCGCAAGACGATAATATCATATGGTCTTAAAACCAAGATATATTGTTTGTTGTTTGCTAATTGGTTATACATTGATAATGCGAAACCGCATTAGTAACTTGATGTTATAAAACGCATTGTTGTGTATAGTTGATTAATGAATAAGTAAATGCATATAAGTCGAAGTTTATCTGTTACTTTTATCCTAAGAGGGTAAAAGCGATATCTCGACCGCTCGATGATTTGATTTGACTTATGTGTCGGGCTCGGTCATAACTGAATTAATGTGTTCGATTAAGTTCTATGTCAAATAAATCGGAGATCGAGAAACCAAATGCTAGACAAATTGTTCCATAGAATTGTCAGCATGATATCTAAGCAGAGGACTGTACGATCCCTTATCTGAAGGACAAGATTGATTAGATCAGAGTTTGACAGCGTCTTTGAGAGCTACGATTGCTAAGCGGAATATACTTGTATATATAGTTACTAGACTTATCCAAGTGGGAGACTGTTGGAATAGTGTCTAAGGCTACAACTATATTAGGCAAGTATTTGACCCGGTTGTGCATGGTCCTTTTGGGTTGCCTTCACCATAGCAACTTGACAGGATGATTTATATGAGAGAAGGAATATTATTAATATATTATGAGAATAATATAAGGAATAATAATATTATTATTTGATTAATATAAGTCATAAATTAATTAAGAATTAATTTGGTGACTTAAAGAGATTAATTAAATAAAGGGGGTATAAACTATCAATTGTATGATAATTTGACTTTGGGCTATAAATCCCTTAAGGATAAGGGGGGACGAATTCTAGGGATTTGGATAGGCTTAGATTTCGTCCAAGGACTTATCTATTAGGGTATTGGATTGCTTAGGGCCTAAGTTATCCAATTAGGGTTTAAGGGTGAAACCCTAGGAGACTTACAAGTATAAATAGACCCCAAGAGTAAAGGGAAATCGGCACTTGTGCTTAGAGAAAAAACCCTGGCCGATTTGTTCCCTCTCCTCTCTCCTAAATCATCTCCTTTGCTAGTTGGTGTTTGTAATCCATTAGAGGAGTTACAATTGTGACTCTGAAGCTCCAAGAACAAGAAGATCAAGCAAGTAATTCAAGGTAAACTTCTAATTCTGATTTCATATTGTTATTATAGTCTATTAGCCATTAGAAGTCTTGGATTGAATGCATGTTTAATTAGAGAAACCTAGATCCAAACATTAGGGTTGCATGTGCACATAAGAATGTTCATATGGCCAAAACCCAACAGACGGGTGGACTTGATTCCATATGGATCATCGTCGATAGATTGACCAAATCTGCACACTTCTTGCCAATCAAAGAAACAGACAAGATGGAGAAACTTACACGAACATAGATTATGGAGATTGTAAGACTGCACGGTGTTCCTATATCCATTATCTCAGATAGAGATAGTAGATTCACTTCGAGGTTCTGGCAGTCGTTATAAAGTTCTCTAGAAACTAGGCTGGACATGAGTACAGCCTACCATCCACAGACCAACAGACAAAGTGAGAGAACTATCCAAACCTTAGAAGATATGTTGTGAGCCTGTGTGATTGACTTTGGGAAAGCTTGGGATATCCATTTACCCCTTTTCGAATTTTCCTACAACAAAAATTATCACACGAGCATAAAGGCAGCGCCATTCGAAGCCCTCTATGGCCGAAAGTGCAGATCCCCTTTGTGCTGGGCTGAGGTGGGTGATACCCAGTTAGCTGAGGGACGAGTTCCCGAGAACACTCTCACGGGTCCGGAGATCATTCGGGAAACGACAGAGAAGATCGTTCAAGTTCGTGAACGATTGAAAGCCTCTAGAGACCGACAGAAAAGTTACGCTGACAAGCGAAGAAAACCGTTGGAATTCCAGGTGGGCGACCGAGTCCAACTAAAGGTCTCACCCTGGAAGGGCTTGATATGCTTTGGAAAGCGTGGGAAGCTCAATCCAAGATACATAGGGCCTTTTGAGATTCTCGCAAGAATCGGCCCTGTAGCTTACAAACTCAACCTACCGCAGGAACTCAGTAACGTACATCCTACCTTCCACGTCTTGAACTTGAAAAAGTGTCTGTCCGATGAGACTCTTGTTATTCCACTCGACGAGATTGAGATAAACGAGAGCCTCAACTTCGTGGAGGAACCCGTAGAGATCATGGACCGAGAGGTCAAGCAAACAAAGCAGAGCCGTATACCGATTGTGAAGGTTCGCTGGAACACAAAACGTGGACCTGAATTCACTTGGGAACGAGAGGATTAGATGAAACTGAAATACCCTCATCTTTTCTCTTAGTTATTTGTAAATTCTTATTTGCTTAAATTTTAATTTCGGGACGAAATTCCTTCTAACGGGGGGATGATGTGACAACCCGAAATTTCCATTCTGTACAAACAATATCACTTTAATAGAAGTTATAACAGTCACAGTAAATTTTCAGACTTTTCCGTATAAGTTTGAGTAATTCAGAGTTTACACTTCAGGAGATATCAGGAGAGTGGATGCACTAGGGTTTTGTGCAACTCTGTTATTCCAAAACTCTTTTATATTAGAGATCATTTCGGGAATAAAATATTTTCTGCCCAAAAATCTCAAGACTATATATAGAATTCTGAACCAGTTTCATTCATTATTTACATTTGCAACTAGAGAAAAGCCATTTTCTCTCTCACGGATCTTCGGGTTTTCATCCCAAATCGTGAGTATCTCTCTCTAGTTGTGTTATATAGCTTATAATGTGTTTAATAACATAGATCACATAGCAAAACAACTAGATTTAGGAGTTTACTCCCCAAGGTGTTCTTGGGCGGTAAACTCCCGAAATGATGCCTAGCCTTTCCCCCGTGATGTGTAACGAACTTAGGCTTGTATATAGGTGTATTTGAGACAAGAAAACATCAAAGAAACACCAAAGTTTAGGTGATCACGGCCCAAGAAGATCTTGGACCGTGAACTCGAAAAAATAGGACCAAAGAATGCCTTTAACACTCCTAAAGCCTTGGACAATTACCTAGATTTACTCCTAGTTAATTTAAGCTCTTTAAAACATCAAAAACCCTTCCCAAAGTGAGATTACGGCCCTAATAAGGTTCTTGGGCCGTGAACATCAATCAAGGGCACCAAAGTGTGCCTAAGGCCTTCATTAGCCTTAGATAAATGTCTAGAACCTATCCTGCATGTGCATGGGACTTGAAAGCATAATAACACCCCTTCCATATGAGTTTACGGCAGTAAACTCAAAGGGAATTGGCCTTGGGGCCGTAAACTCCTCAAAGGAGTGTATTAGTGCCCTAAACCCTTCCAAGAATTAAACCACCAAGTTGGAATACTTCTAGGGATCATTTAGAACTTCAAAACACAAAATGACACCAAGCTTAGGAGTTCATGGCCGTAAACACAAGGGTTTATGTCACACCCCCGAACCAGACGGCGGAAACGTCCGGGGGCTGTCGTGACTCAATTGAATACCATAACATTGAATATATATGAAACAAAACAACATTCGTCACCATTCATCAACATAATACAACCAGTAGTGTTTACATGTCATACATTGTTTGAGATATTACATTTCCAAAAATTAATATTGTTTGGTTCATTCAAAAATAAACTGCAACCGTCACTGAGCATGATTTCCCTTGACTCACTGGTTTCCTGAGAATACAAGTATTTTGAAAAACGTCAACATATGAAATGTTGGTGAGTTCATAAGTAGTGTTTGAAATCGAATGTTTATATTGTTTGAAAAACCACCAGAAAATCCGATATTTTCTGAAAAGAAAAGCTTTCAAAACGTTTGTGAAGATCCATAGGTATGCTTGTTTGTTTCTATACTTGCAAAAATTGTTCATTTAAGATGTATGCGTTTAAAATCTGTATGTGATAAAAACCCTAGGGAAACCCGATGTTCCCCTAGTTCTTTTGAAATCCATTGAGTTGCGTTGAAACCATTACAAAAATAGTAGTATCGGTCCCAAGCGACGTTGGAAGGTTCTCGAGCATTGATTATTTACTACAAACCCGCATTACACAAATGCCCGGTTTATAGATATACCAACAATTCCCGAAGGCGTCGTCAGTACTAATCACGTTATCCAATCGCCCGGACTATGAGTAGTCCCACATCCGAAGAGAAAGAGGTCACGAAGACCCCGGTAACTCTATTAACCGGCTGGGGAAATATGCGTGCGAGGGGTCCCCGACCCGCCTCGTAAAATGTGTAGACTTTTCTAGCAATACCATGGCCCTTGGGGTCCAATGATACAAGCCATTGAAAGTCACCCTACGTTGTGCCAAGTCGGTAAAACTCAACACTTCGTAGAAAAAAAATGTCTTCGGGCCTTAAGATCAGGTCATTGGGCTAGCTAGGCCCAACAAACAAGATTTTACACTTTTGGGGCCCGAAGATGGTGCGTAGACGTCTGTGCACACTCGTATGTATGTGTATTACCAATCGTTATTTGTATGTATCAAAGAGTTAGTAGTTGTAGATTTCCATTGGCTCGAGACCGAGCCAATTCGTTTAGCAACGACTTGTGGTATTGTAATGAGTTGTATTTCGTTGATAGTCGAGGTATCGTTATTTGATCAAATTGTACATAATGTATCAGCCTTGAAATATTTTTGTTTTCAGCCCCTCATTATTTGTAAAATTTACATTTTTCAACCCTTTTATTTAAGTATTTCCCGGTTTGGTCCTTAAACTATTTTTCTTGACATTTTAACACCAAAAATTATTGAAATTAATATTTTCCAGCATATTTTTCAAAGAAAACAGTTTAAGTCCCTGAAAATGCAGTTTTTCTCGGTTTTAGCCCATCTTTTCGCAATTTTGACAATTTTGGCCCAAAATGGAAAATTTTTGCAACTTTGGTCCCTTTTAAATTTAAAAAGCATTTTAAACCTTTGAAAAGGACTTGGGACACTTATAGTCCACTGTTTTACAGAAAGTTACAGTTTTGGCCCTCCAAAACAGAAAAATTCGCATAATGGGCCTTATTGGGCCGAAATTTGCATTTTTAGCCCAATAGGCTTGAAATTTATGTTTTTAATCCACCAATTGAATAGAATTCCAGAAATGGCCTTATTGAAACTGTTTTGACACATTTCAACCATCAGAATCTGTAAAATGTCATTTTGGGCCCTTAATTTTGTATTTTTCACATTTTTGGCCCAAAATGTGTGTTTTTAGCTTAAAGAAAATTGTTGCTAACCACTTGGCTATTTATCTAGTACCACTTATTATGTAGGAACATATTTGAAGCTAATATCATAAAACATGAGTTATATCTCGGTTTTGAGGGGTTTAATGGCTAGATCCAACATTAAAACACATATAAGCATACATATAAGCATGGAAATCATACAAGGCATACAAATACATATAGATCTACACTTTCACTTGTATTCCCCCCCACAAAAACTCTTAAAAACAGAAAATAGGGGTATGAATCTCACCTTGAGTGGGTAGTTTCGGTTCTTGAAGAAAAATTGGAAGAAATGAAGTGATTTTTGGCCCTTGCACTCCTTGATGAACTTTTCGAGATTATGGGGTTTCTAGAGTGCAAGATCACGGTTTTTACATGGATTAGGAAGAGATTTTGATAATAAAAGAATTTAAACCATAGATCTATGAATAATCTTACCTTAGATGATGATTTACTTGCAAAATCCTCTTGGAAAGTCCCTAAATTTCGAGATCTTTGGAGAGGGAAGAAGAGAGTTTCCTTGAGTGAACTAGAGAGAATTTGTGAGAGATGTTTGGTGTGTGGGTGTGTATGGCCGAGAGTGAGAGAGAGGAGAGAAGTGAGGTGATTGTGAAGTGATGCTTGCATGGGAAAAAGGAAGTATCTTGCATGGAGATCCTATGGACAATAATGAGGTGGCACACTTAAGTCAACTATCTTCAAATCCTCTTGGGCTTGGGTATTGGGCCGAGAATGGTGGGGGAAAAAAAGATTTTTGGGCTCTTTGCTCCTAAGCCCAATATTAGTGTTAATTAGGGTGTGTTTTAAGTCTAAAGGAGTGTAGTAGGATTTTTATGTTTTTATTGGACTAGTTTAGGTTATTCATGTATCAAGACTTTTAATTTATTTAATTCTAGGCCCAACATGACCTAAAATGTTAAAATAAATAAGTGTGGGTCCAATTAGAGCCCAATTAGGGTTCTAAGCCCATAATAGTCTAATTGGAAGCTTATTGGCCCATTTGGATCCAATAAGGAAGTTCTAGCCTAAATTAGACTTAATAAGAACTTCTAGGGTCTCCAATTATTTGATGACTATTTGTACTCCTAGCATGTTGTATTTGATTGAAGTTTTTGATTCACATAAATTTGAATGTATAGATTACATGGCTCAAAATTTACAGTTGTGACATCATCCCCCCGTTAGAGGGAATTTCGTCCCGAAATTCTGTTTGAAAGCTAGATTTGAGAATTATTAGAATAGGTGAGGGTACTTCTGCTTCATTTGATCTTCGCGTTCCCACGTGAATTCTGGCCCACGCTTTGCGTTCCACCGTACCTTCACGATCGGGATGCGACTTTGTTTAGTACGCTTCACCTCCCTGTCCATGATTTCGATTGGTTCTTCGACGAACAGGAGATTCTCGTTGATTTCGATTTCGTCAAGAGGAACGACAAGGGTTTCATCTGATAGGCACTTTTTCAGATTAGAAACATGAAACACGGGGTGCACACCGTTTAGCTCCGGGGGTAGTTGTAGTCTGTAGGCTACCGGACCTATTCGGGCGACGATTTCGAAAGGTCCAATGTACCGGGGGTTTAGCTTTCCTCGTTTTCCGAAACGTATAACCCCTTTCCAGGGTGAGACTTTCAACAATACTCGATCACCGACCTGGAACTCTAAGGGCTTTCGCCGTTTATCAGCGTAGCTCTTTTGCCGGTCACGCGATGCTTGTAATCGAGCTTTGATCTGGACAATCTTTTCTGTGGTCTCGCGAATGATTTCCGGTCCTGTCATTGCCCTATCCGACGTATGTGTTCCTGCTAGCTGGGTGTCACCTACTTCAGCCCAACATAACGGTGATCTACATTTACGCCCGTACAGTGCTTCGAAAGGGGCCACCTTAATGCTCGAATGATAACTATTGTTATATGAAAACTCGATCAACGGTAGGTGGGTATCCCAAGACTTTCCGAAGTCTATCACGCATGCACGAAGCATGTCTTCAAGCGTCTGAATGGTTCGTTCGCTTTGACCGTCCGTTTGTGGGTGATACGCGGTGCTCATATCCAGATGAGTTCCCATTGCCTTGTGGAGCGACTGCCAAAAGCGTGACGTGAATCTACTGTCCCTATCCGAAATGATGGATTTTGGCACTCCATGAAGTTTTACAATCTCTCGTAGGTATAAACGTGTCAGCCTCTCCATCTTGTAGGACTCTTTGATGGGCAGGAAATGGGCAGATTTCGTCAGTCGGTCGATTATTACCCATATGGTGTCTAATCCGTCCGACGTCTTGGGCAGCTTGGTCACGAAGTCCATAGAAATCCCCTCCCATTTCCACTCAGGGATTGCCGGTTGCTGTAACAATCCGGAAGGTTTCTGGTATTCTACTTTCACTTTGGCACACGTAAGGCACTTACTAACATAAGTTGCGATTTCCGCCTTCATGTTAGGCCACCAATAGTGCTGCTTAATGTCCAAATACATCTTGTCCGAACCAGGATGAATGGAGTATCGTGTCTTGTGGGCTTCCTTCATGACGGTCTCTCTGAATCCTCCGATTTTTGGAACCCAAATACGGTTCATGAAGTAGTATACCCCATTCTCTTTGACTTCCAGGTTCTTCTCCATTCCGCGTAATGCCTCGCTAGTTTTGTTTTCCGTTTTCATAGCCTCTGCCTGGGCTGATGCAATTTGAGTGGTCAGATGAGACTGAATGGTTATCGAGTGCGTTTTCGTACGTCGATTTGTATACTCCTTCCGACTTAATGCGTCAGCTACCACGTTGGCCTTGCCTGGATGGTACTTGATCTCGCATTCGTAGTCGTTTAACAATTCCACCCATCTTCGTTGTCTCATGTTCAGCTCCTTCTGATTCAAGATGTGCTGGAGGCTCTTGTGGTCCGTAAAGATGGTGCACTTTGTACCGTACAGGTAGTGCCTCCAAATTTTTAGAGCGAAGACCACAGCTCCCAGTTCTAGGTCATGGGTTGTGTAATTTACTTCGTGCGTCTTCAGTTGACGGGACGCATACGCTATCACTCTTCCACGTTGCATGAGAACGCAACCTAAGCCTTGATTTGACGCGTCACAGTAAACTACAAAATCTTCCGTTCCTTCAGGTAGGGATAGTACAGGAGCGCTGCAAAGAGCTTGCTTCAAGTTCCGAAACGCAATCTCTTGTTTGTCTGTCCACTTGAATGGCACACTCTTTTGCGTAAGCAAAGTAAGTGGCTTGGCGATCTTTGAGAAGTTTTGGATGAATCTTCTATAGTAGCCTGCTAGGCCTAAGAACTGACGAATTTCTGTGGGCGTAGTCGGAGTTGCCCATCCTTCCACAGCTTTGACCTTAGAGGGATCCACGTGAATTCCATCTTGGCTAACTACGTGACCTAGAAAATTCACGCTCCGTAGCCAAAACTCACACTTGGAGAGTTTGGCGTAAAGCTTTTCCGATTGCAGCGTTTCTAGGACTTGTCGAAGATGTTGGCCATGCTCCTCTTTGCTTCGAGAATAGACGAGGATGTCATCGATAAACACAATGACGAAGTTGTCCAAGAACGGTCGACAAATTCGGTTCATCAGGTCCATAAATGCGGCGGGTGCATTTGTTAGACCGAAGGGCATTACGACGAATTCGTAATGTCCATAGCGGGTTCGGAAAGCGGTTTTAGGAATATCTTCTTCTCGGACCTTGAGTTGGTGGTATCCGGACCGTAGATCTATTTTAGAAAAATAGCTAGCTCCTTGGAGCTGGTCGAATAAATCATCGATTCGCGGGAGTGGGTAGCGGTTTTTGACAGTGAGTTTGTTCAACTCTCTGTAATCGATGCACATTCTGAAAGATCCGTCCTTCTTTTTGACAAAGAGTACCGGAGCTCCCCATGGCGAGTAGCTAGGTCGGATAAATCCCTTGTCCAGAAGCTCACTGAGTTGGCTGGATAATTCCTGCATTTCAGCAGGAGCCAGTCGATATGGTGATTTAGCGAGGGGAGTTGCTCCTGGAACGAGGTCGATTCGGAACTCAACCTGTCTCTCTGGGGGTACTCCTGGAAGATCTTCGGGAAACACGTCCGGATATTCACACGCTACCGGGATGTCTTGGATGTTAGTTTCTTCTTTTGTCTTGTCCACTATGTGGGCCAAGAACGCTAAATTGTTCTTTCGCAGATGTTTTTGCGCTTTGATGCACGAGATGAGGCGGAGATTCGTACTGGGTTTGTCTCCGTAAATTACTAGGGTTTCGTGATTCGGGAGACGAAGGCGAACGGCCTTCTCGTGGCACAAAATCTCAGCATGGTGGGGGCTTAACCAATCCATGCCGATAATCACATCGAAACTCCTAATTGATACTGGCATTAGGTCTATTCGAAAGACGTGTTGGTTAAGGGTTAGGGTACATCCAGTGTAGATTTCCCTAGTGGATTCGGTTTTCCCATTGGCCATTTCCACCGTATAGGTTTCATTTAGCTTTTGGGGTTGTTGTTTTAGTAAATGTTTAAACTTCTCGCTTACGAAACTTCGCTCCGCTCCGGTATCAAATAAGATGCATGCATAAGTGTGGTTTAGGAGAAACGTACCGGTCACAACTGCGGGATCTTGAACTGCATCACTCTGACCCATAGTCAGCATTCTTCCTGTTCCTCTGTTTCCGGAGTTGTTGTTGTTGTTAGGGCAATCTCGACGGAAATGTCCCGTCCTTCCACACCCGAAACAGGTGTGGCTAGGCCCTGTGTTGTTGCCGCCGGCATTGGTGTTGTTGGCATTGCGGTGATTGTTGTTGTTATTCTGGTTGTTTCCCTGACTCTGGTTCTGAGAAGGGTAAGTCCTGCAGAACTTTGCAGTGTGTCCCCTTCGATTGCAACTGGTGCAATGGAACTCCCTACATTCTCCTTGGTGATGGAAACCGCACTTGTTGCATTTGGGATGAGTGCCGGAATAGGGTCTTGAAGTATTTGAAGTAGCTGAGGCTGGAGCATGTGATGTGACTGGTACCGGCGCAGTGACAGCGTGAACTGCCACCGTTTGCTGCTTTTTAGAGGTCTCGGGACCTTGACGCCCCTTCCTCTTGTTGTTCCATCCCTTCTTACCATCGCTCTCCTTCTTCTTCTCAGTCTCTACCGGTTTCTCGCCCTTTTTGTGGTTATGATCATAGAGCCTCTTTGCCAATCTCTTCGCGCTGTCAAACGTTTCAGGGTTAGCAGCTATCACGTTCCCTTGAATGGGGGATGTCAATCCCCAAATGAATCGTTCAATCTTCTTCCCCTCTGATGTGATCATACCCGGGCACAACAGAGATAGTTCGCTGAATCTCGATATGTAAGCATCGATGTTCCCATTCTGCACTGTGAGATTCCATAGTTCCTGCTCCATCTTCTGTATTTCGCCTCGGGGGCAGTACTCAGCCGTCAACATCTCTTTCATCTCTGCCCAGGGAATAGAGTTGGCAACAGGGAGTGTCATAGCCTCCACATGACCATTCCACCAAGTGAGTGCTTGGTCCACGAAAGTGCAGGCCGCGAACTTCACTTTCATCTGTTCGGGGCACTCGCATATCTCGAACACCGACTCTACCTTCTCGATCCATCGCTTTAGGGCGATCACTCCTCCGGTACCGTTGAAAGTTCGGGGTTTAGCGTTCGCAAAATCCTTGTAGGTGCACGTTTTAGTGAGTCCTTGGTTCGTCCCGTTGTTCGAACTTCCGGATCCTTGCCCGTTACCTCCTCCGTTGTTCCCTCGGTGAAGTTGTGCCATAGCCGCTGTGACCGCAGCAGACACGGCTGCCTGGAAAGCAGTGGAGTCAACTTCCGGCGGGGTTGGTTCGGGATTTCCGCGAGTAGCTGGGCGAGGCATCTTTCGGTCATGAAACGGAAAGATGTTGAGTGTACGTGGTTTTGGTGAGGTTATGATCCTACTAACTAGGGGTATGGTACGGACTTAAGAACTTCTATCATTTAGCACACAATCCTAGATTCGCAACACATAGCAAACACGTAAAAGTTCACTAATATTATCCTATGTCTCTTTCACTATTGCAGACTAAACATACGTTCTCTTTTTGGTGATAAAGGGTATAGTTTTTAGGTTCCCTGGCTATTCCGATCTCATCAAGACGTGTGTTAGTTTTACCTTGGAGAGAATGTAGTTGATCAGGCTACATTCGCCCCTTGGCATCACTAAGAACAGTCCCGAGTTGACCGAGATACCAGCATTATGGTGTTTGATTCAGCGTTAGGTCCTTACTCCTAATGCAGGCAAGTGTGTTTTATTTATTTGTTTTGTTCAGAGTTATGTTAGTCCTTCTTTTTGGTTTATAGTTGCATATCAATGTATGGCTCGACATGCTAGTTCACTATAAACAAAGCTCTGATACCAACCTGTCACACCCCCGAACCAGACGGCGGAAACGTCCGGGGGCTGTCGTGACTCAATTGAATACCATAACATTGAATATATATGAAACAAAACAACATTCGTCACCATTCATCAACATAATACAACCAGTAGTGTTTACATGTCATACATTGTTTGAGATATTACATTTCCAAAAATTAATATTGTTTGGTTCATTCAAAAATAAACTGCAACCGTCACTGAGCATGATTTCCCTTGACTCACTGGTTTCCTGAGAATACAAGTATTTTGAAAAACGTCAACATATGAAATGTTGGTGAGTTCATAAGTAGTGTTTGAAATCGAATGTTTATATTGTTTGAAAAACCACCAGAAAATCCGATATTTTCTGAAAAGAAAAGCTTTCAAAACGTTTGTGAAGATCCATAGGTATGCTTGTTTGTTTCTATACTTGCAAAAATTGTTCATTTAAGATGTATGCGTTTAAAATCTGTATGTGATAAAAACCCTAGGGAAACCCGATGTTCCCCTAGTTCTTTTGAAATCCATTGAGTTGCGTTGAAACCATTACAAAAATAGTAGTATCGGTCCCAAGCGACGTTGGAAGGTTCTCGAGCATTGATTATTTACTACAAACCCGCATTACACAAATGCCCGGTTTATAGATATACCAACAATTCCCGAAGGCGTCGTCAGTACTAATCACGTTATCCAATCGCCCGGACTATGAGTAGTCCCACATCCGAAGAGAAAGAGGTCACGAAGACCCCGGTAACTCTATTAACCGGCTGGGGAAATATGCGTGCGAGGGGTCCCCGACCCGCCTCGTAAAATGTGTAGACTTTTCTAGCAATACCATGGCCCTTGGGGTCCAATGATACAAGCCATTGAAAGTCACCCTACGTTGTGCCAAGTCGGTAAAACTCAACACTTCGTAGAAAAAAAATGTCTTCGGGCCTTAAGATCAGGTCATTGGGCTAGCTAGGCCCAACAAACAAGATTTTACACTTTTGGGGCCCGAAGATGGTGCGTAGACGTCTGTGCACACTCGTATGTATGTGTATTACCAATCGTTATTTGTATGTATCAAAGAGTTAGTAGTTGTAGATTTCCATTGGCTCGAGACCGAGCCAATTCGTTTAGCAACGACTTGTGGTATTGTAATGAGTTGTATTTCGTTGATAGTCGAGGTATCGTTATTTGATCAAATTGTACATAATGTATCAGCCTTGAAATATTTTTGTTTTCAGCCTCTCATTATTTGTAAAATTTACATTTTCAACCCTTTTATTTAAGTATTTCCCGGTTTGGTCCTTAAACTATTTTTCTTGACATTTTAACACCAAAAATTATTGAAATTAATATTTTCCAGCATATTTTTCAAAGAAAACAGTTTAAGTCCCTGAAAATGCAGTTTTTCTCGGTTTTAGCCCATCTTTTCGCAATTTTGACAATTTTGGCCCAAAATGGAAAATTTTTGCAACTTTGGTCCCTTTTAAATTTAAAAAGCATTTTAAACCTTTGAAAAGGACTTGGGACACTTATAGTCCACTGTTTTACAGAAAGTTACAGTTTTGGCCCTCCAAAACAGAAAAATTCGCATAATGGGCCTTATTGGGCCGAAATTTGCATTTTTAGCCCAATAGGCTTGAAATTTATGTTTTTAATCCACCAATTGAATAGAATTCCAGAAATGGCCTTATTGAAACTGTTTTGACACATTTCAACCATCAGAATCTGTAAAATGTCATTTTGGGCCCTTAATTTTGTATTTTTCACATTTTTGGCCCAAAATGTGTGTTTTTAGCTTAAAGAAAATTGTTGCTAACCACTTGGCTATTTATCTAGTACCACTTATTATGTAGGAACATATTTGAAGCTAATATCATAAAACATGAGTTATATCTCGGTTTTGAGGGGTTTAATGGCTAGATCCAACATTAAAACACATATAAGCATACATATAAGCATGGAAATCATACAAGGCATACAAATACATATAGATCTACACTTTCACTTGTATTCCCCCCCACAAAAACTCTTAAAAACAGAAAATAGGGGTATGAATCTCACCTTGAGTGGGTAGTTTCGGTTCTTGAAGAAAAATTGGAAGAAATGAAGTGATTTTTGGCCCTTGCACTCCTTGATGAACTTTTCGAGATTATGGGGTTTCTAGAGTGCAAGATCACGGTTTTTACATGGATTAGGAAGAGATTTTGATAATAAAAGAATTTAAACCATAGATCTATGAATAATCTTACCTTAGATGATGATTTACTTGCAAAATCCTCTTGGAAAGTCCCTAAATTTCGAGATCTTTGGAGAGGGAAGAAGAGAGTTTCCTTGAGTGAACTAGAGAGAATTTGTGAGAGATGTTTGGTGTGTGGGTGTGTATGGCCGAGAGTGAGAGAGAGGAGAGAAGTGAGGTGATTGTGAAGTGATGCTTGCATGGGAAAAAGGAAGTATCTTGCATGGAGATCCTATGGACAATAATGAGGTGGCACACTTAAGTCAACTATCTTCAAATCCTCTTGGGCTTGGGTATTGGGCCGAGAATGGTGGGGGAAAAAAAGATTTTTGGGCTCTTTGCTCCTAAGCCCAATATTAGTGTTAATTAGGGTGTGTTTTAAGTCTAAAGGAGTGTAGTAGGATTTTTATGTTTTTATTGGACTAGTTTAGGTTATTCATGTATCAAGACTTTTAATTTATTTAATTCTAGGCCCAACATGACCTAAAATGTTAAAATAAATAAGTGTGGGTCCAATTAGAGCCCAATTAGGGTTCTAAGCCCATAATAGTCTAATTGGAAGCTTATTGGCCCATTTGGATCCAATAAGGAAGTTCTAGCCTAAATTAGACTTAATAAGAACTTCTAGGGTCTCCAATTATTTGATGACTATTTGTACTCCTAGCATGTTGTATTTGATTGAAGTTTTTGATTCACATAAATTTGAATGTATAGATTACATGGCTCAAAATTTACAGTTGTGACAGTTTATGACCGTAAACTCCTTGTGTGATGTTTATGGAAGAGTAAACTCATGTATAGGGTCTTTTGGAACCCTAAACCCAATTGCCTTGTCCCACAACAACTTAGATGCAATCCTTAGGGCTTATAACACTTATATAAAGTGTTTATTATGTTCTAGGATGTCTTAACATTTACAGTTAGTAGTTTAAGACTAATTGGGTGCATATATGTGTGATTATATGTTCATTAGGATCATAGTGCGTGTACAAGTCCTCACTTGACACCTAACAATCCTACACCGTTCAGTTCATACAAACCACTCACTACAGGTGAGTTCATACCCCTAAATCAATGTTTTAAATGTTTTTAAATGCTTTAATGGGGGGGGGGGGGGGGGGGAGGAATACAAGTATAAAACAACATGTTATTAAATCACTCATATGTATTTTATAGCTGTGTTTTCATCCAGCAGATTTCACATACTACAAAATGTGATGCATGAAATGGTTTTCTATCTTAAAAATACTTTATTATCAAATGTATTACTTTTGAAATGTTTATTTAAAATGACATCAAGTCACTTTTATTATTGTTTCAAAACTCTTAGATGTCTTACAAAACCATTTTTACCTTCTTGAGCAAAACTACACTTATACGCATATGTTCTTATATATGTATTAATGTTATAGTTTTCATTCCTTCATTCAGTTTCCCACGCTCTTGTGTAACAAGGGTGTATAAACCTGCTTGAACAACCAATTACAGTCCAGTTAATTATCATAGGGATAATTAGAAGATACAAAACATTATTCCTATTACAAGGAATTACATCAGAGTCAGTTCATTCATGAGTATATGCTATACATTACATGTTACATGAATACATTTACATGAGTACGCTTACATGGATACACTTACATGAATAACTTACCTGAATACATTACATGAGTAACTTTACGTAGATACATTTACCTGTATACACTTACATGAATACTTGTATCTTGATTTACGAGGATGATTTATTAGTACCTTCTGTGTAAATTGTCCTGCCTATCCCAGTTCAACGAGATATCTAGACGGGACTAACCATTCCGAATGCCAGCTGATTAGCACTAGTGGTCGATGAATGTCTACGGATGCCTACGGTTATTACTTATATTAGCATACAGTTACGTGACTAACCATTCCTCGAGCCTACTGTTCGCTACAGAGGTTGATGAACATCTACGGATGTCTACGGTTAATACTTATATTAGGAACATCGATTACGGGACTAACCCTTCCTACTCCCTGCTGCTGCTACAGAGGATAATTGGACAATCTTCGGATGTTCATTAGGTTATACATTTCGCTTACCGCGATGTCGTGTTAGTCCTAGTACGAAAGGATAACACATACATTAGTACATTTTCCTATTTACTTTATTTTGTGATACATTAACATAAACGAGGAGTTAGACTAAATACTTTTAATACTAGTCAATAGAAAGGAAAAACTATCATTTTGCTTACAAAACATTCGGGTCTTGGTAGGAGACTACATTTCATACTAGTAGGAAATAAGGGATTTTCTAGGGTTTTCATACTTATACCAACTGTTTCATTTAAAGATTTACATGGCATTAATAACAGCTTTTCAAAACAAGACAATGACACTTAAATACTTATGAATTCACCAACTTTAGGCTGATACTCGCTTTCAAAATAACTTGTATTCGCAGGTCACCAGTAGACAGCTACAATGGCCAGATTTTGAGAAGAATGAGCACAAACAACACTCGTCTTTTATTTTGATTACACATATTTTGGTGTCTTATTACAATGAAAGAACACATGTATTAAAACTTTACTTATAATGCAATGGATGATGTTGTTGCTAGTTTACTACTTTACACAGTTGTGATACTGTACATGACGTCCTCCACCTCGGAACGTTTCCGCCGTTCTTGGTTTTGGGGTGTGACACTTCTTAACAGTGGATTTGTAGAGAGTATAAAATCAAGATGATCAGGTGCTCCATTGTTTTTCCAGGTTGTAGTTTGAATATGATATGCAATGTTGTTTTGTGTAACAAGTATGTGAGTTTCAATCAAATAGAATTATATTGTGTTTATCGGACCTCTAAGTGTATGATAATTTAGGAGAGAGAGAGAGAGAGCCTTTAATATGAAATAATTATATTTATTTTTCTTTTTTTAAAAAAATTAAGGCAAAACTTCATAAATGGTCCCTATGGTTGTGAAATGACTGAATACCCTTCACTTAACGGTTAAAAGTTAACGGAGTTAGCGAAAAGGACCATTTGTTAAAAGTTTTGAAACCACAGGGACCATCTGTGAGGTTTTTTGAACTTAGAGACTAAACTTGATATTTTTGAAAACCACAGGGACCATTTTTGAAGTTTTATCAAAATACTATTTTTTTAAGTTTTAAGAGTATGTGGTATGGGCAACGAGAAGTGCAATTTTTGCTGATGTGACACCTCATAACGTAGTCATAACAAGATGAACACCACCCCTTTCTTGTTGTATTTAGTTGTGTTGCTTCTTGTTGTGGTCATGACTAGATGCAACGTGATTTTCTATTGGTTGCCCAAATTCGCTCTCTCTATCTCTCTCCTCTTAACATGGTGTTATAACACCATGAACACCACCCCCTCTTCTTGTTGCTTCTTGTCATAACACCACTTCTAGTTGCCCATACCATATGCTCTAAAGGGCCTCTTTGTATTTGCCCGGGCCGGTCTGCTTCTATCTCCTCCTGTAAAACATCAACCAAAACACCCCTCCACTTGCTGAGGTACCACCATCGATCAATCCCATGCTCTTTGAGTTTCATTGATCGAAACAGAAAAGGAAACTGGTGGAGCCAAGAGACCTCCAATCGCCACCTTCACAGCTCGCTCCCGCCTCCAACGACCTCCATCTCTGCCTCCAACGACCTCCTTCTCTCTTTCCCTTTTTGTTTTGATGGGGTAAACATGTCCCAAACATCCATTGGCGGAGCATTATTAGGGCCAAAGGGGGCTGTGGCCCCCCCTTATTTTTTGGTTCTAAATAGCCCTTATAGTTTCATTTTATATATTTTATACCCAAAAATATAAAATTTTGTCCTTGGCCCCCTCTGCTTACCAATTTTTTTACATATTATATATTTGACCCTCCGAATCAAAGGTCTCCGAATCAAACGTTGAAGCTCCGCCCCTGCAAATACTCACTGAATTCTCTTTCTGTCCCTGTCAAATAATCAAACCCAATCACCCATCTAATCCTGTTGATCAAGATCGATTGATTTATAGTCAAAATAAAAAGAAAAACAAGAAACCTATGAAGCTGTCGGCCATGGCAGCCCTCTTCCTCCTCCTCTCCACTTGTTTCCGTCAAACACAACCAAACACCCACCTTCCTTGTGTGGTTGATGTCGGCAGAAGAAGGAACAGTTTTCACGGCCCCTGTTCGTTCCTCCCTTCTTCTTCTTCGACCGGATTGAGCACCGGTGGTGCTTTTCCCGATTCATCACTGCCCAGCAGCCCTATATCTTCTCTTGATCCCGTTCTTCTTGCTTCCTCAGTCACATCGAGTACTGATGGTGCTCGCCTCGATCGGCGACTGTTGCTGCACTTCGTCGGTTTGTATGATGTCGGCGATAAAAGAAGAACTGCAGAGGGGCGTCGGAGTTGGGCGACTACCCCTCGTCGCTGCATTCATTCCTGTTCGTTCCAATCAGACGCAAAAAGGAAGAAGCCGATCCCTTTTCCCATTTGTTTGAATTACTTATCCATATCAGCCCCTCATGTTTATCAAATGGCCAAAAACAAACCCATCAGTTGTATTAACTAATCAAATCAGTTCCATTCCCAACCCTAAATTTTGTCAATGGGTCAAAATCAGCCCCTCTTTTGGATTATTTAATCGAAAGCAGCCCTACACATATTTTACAAGATTTAAAAATCAACCTTTTGACTTAAATCATTCCAAAAACAATCGATTTAGTTTAACAAAACCCAAAGTGTTTCAAAGTTCAAGAATGTTTATTTTGCGGTTAGTTACAAAAAAGGTTTCACCAAAAAGCGAATCGGGATCGAGATCACGCATCGATAAGGAGTTTCTATGGCCCTTCTTTTACAGTTTTAATATTTGGGGGAGAATATATGCGTGCCTATTAAGTTATGATGATTTACATATTTTTATACGTTAAAATAGCATCGTACTTTATATTTGGTCGAAAACTTAGGAATTAGTAATTCAATTATATAAATCACATAAATTAAAGTAAGATGCTAATATGGATATAAATACACCTTGTTGTAATATATTAATTAATATTAATAACAATCACAAGATTATATGTAAACTATTATAAGAACATGGATTGGTGTTGTAAATCACAATCATGACGATTTTATATGTATAAGTTAAAGTATCGACTGGAAGTATGAAACGATATACAAATGACCAAAAACATTATTCGATTATAAAACGAAGGTATATTGCCATAAATTTGGAAAGACTAAGTTTATGAAATTATATGATTATTAGTTAAAATTATCAAATTTAACTTTTAATATATAAGGTTGTGTAATAACGAATGGAAAGTATATTACTATATTTTTATATAATTATAAAAATATAACTCAATTTACTAAGTTATGGATTTTATTATAATAAATAAAATGATCGACTACAGGGCTTAGGAGTCGTTATTTACGAAATAAATACTTGTCGAGTATTGTATTTAAAGACTCGTCTTTAACCCAAATTAAATATATTAAAAATATTCTCGCATAATCTATAAAAAAGATATGGGGAATGTAGATTTACGGTCGATCCAAACTTGGACAAATTCAAAAATTAGTCATTATGCTAACGCTACATCAAAACCGTATCTAGTATGATAAACTCTTGAACTTATAAGAATTCCAGTTATGGTTTTTCTAAACGTTGAATAATTTTATGTATCTAGTGAGTTTAGAATGGAAGATATATGTTTATTATACATATTCCATATAGGTTTATCATACCTATTCCATAAAGGTTCATCATACATATTCCATATATTACATATAGGTTTATAATACCTATTCCATATAGGTTCATCATACCTATTTCGAATACCAGATCCAATACGATTGAGTATCCATTATAAACTATTCCGGGTTTCGTGAAAGCTAAGATCTCAATACTTAGTAGAAACTCTCCAATATATAATCGTTAATCCTCAAGGGAACAACTAACGTCGGGTGTAAGTGTCATATTATTGATCTTATACGGTACGCCCGCCCGCCTGGAGTTGCTAGCTACAATTACGTCTGACGAGATGAACTTTGGCGCTGACGTTAGCATTATCGAACATTACCACATGTTACAACGGGGTGAATGAATTTAGCACGCCCTATTATGGTGTCAGTGCAATAATAAAGTACAGTGTCACGAGTTCAGTTCTGATTTCATTATAAAATCTCAGTTTTGTTTCGTCACCGTATATAATCGATATTGGATTTATACGGGGTTTATATTCACTTATTCTAGTTGAAAGAAACTGTATTTAATGGGATTTCTTGTGACTCAGAGCAATAAGTGTCCATGCCAAAAATTAAGTCATATAACACTTAATTAATATCATGACACGACTCGACAAAATTTATTAACTTACATAAAATAAGTTATTTATGCAAACCATTTGTTTTTATAAGAAAACAAAATATTTACGTGGGAGGAGTTTTCCCCACCGGTTAAGTGTCGGTTCCCAAATTAAGTAAAATAATACTTAATTTTTGCCATGACACGAATTTTAAAAAGTTTATAAATTTGAACACTTATGAGTTTTACATATAAACTATACAAGCGTTTGTACAATATGTCTATAGCAAAGTTGACCATTTTATGTTTTTACAAGATGAGATATGAATTTATTTTGTAGAAAAAATGCACTCAAAATCCTTTTATAAAAAGCGTTTTGGTCATGGAGACCGTATAAATTTTGATATAAGTTTTGACTTACTTATATGTATTTTCCCAAATTTTGTACACTTGGATTTGAACAAATGGTACTTATGAACGAGTTCAAACACATCTTTATAACTCAATTATTTTATATTTTTGACAGAAAAGTAAATATTTATAAAAGTTGGTCAACCAGCTAAATTTTATAAAACACTTTTGGTTATAAAAATACCTTGTGTCAAAACCTGTAGAACTCACCAACAATTTTGTTAACGTATTTTAATGCATGTATTCTCAGGTTATTTAGCAGGTCGGTTGTGTTTGCTCATAAGACTCCGTTATTTATATTATATCTCTGTAAACGTCAGAATGTTAGGCGTGTGTCACGATTTAGCAATAGTCATTGTCAATATAATTTCTATTTCGGTAATAATAGAAGATTATATTTGTACTGTTCAATGTACGTTTAATAATTGTGATTACTAATTTACGTCTTGCACCTCGGTGTTTCCGCCGGCGGCCGAGGGTGTGACAACGAATTTGAACGATCTTCTTTGTTGTCTCACGTATGATCTCCAGATCGGTGATAGCGTTGTTAGGTACTTGCACTCTTGCTAGTTGCGTGTCACCCACTTCAGCCCGACACAGAGGTGATCTGCACTTGCGCTCAAACAGGGCTTCGAATGGAGCAACTTTGACACTAGTGTGATAATTGTTATTGTATGAAAACAAGATGAGTGGTAAGTGGGTATCCTAGGCTTTACCAAAGTCTATCACACAAGCTCTCAACATATCCTCCAATGTATGTATGGTTCTCTCACTCTATCCATCTGTTTGGGGGTGGTAGGTTGTACTCATATCCAGTCTGGTTCCCAAGGACTTTTGTAGTGTTTGCCATAATCGTGAGGTAAACCTGTTATCTCTATCATATATATTGGTTTTGGCACTCCATGCAATCGCATGATCTCCTTGATGTACGTCTTAGTTAGTTTTTCCATCTTGTGCGTCTCTTTTATTGGCAGGAAGTTCGCGGACTTGGTTAACCTATCGACAATCACCCATATGGTGTCAAGTCTTGTCATAAATTTCATGGTAATCCACTTCAACTTCCCTTTAGGCGTTGCTGGTTATTGTAGCAACCTAGAGGGCTTCTAGTATTATGTATTGACCTTAGCACAGGTTAGGTGCTTACCTGTATAAGTGGCAATCTCTTCTTTCATATTTGGCCTCCAATACAACCCTTTCAGGTTCTGGTACATTCTGTTTGCCCTAGGGTGAATGGAGTATTTTGTCGTGTGTGCCTTGTTCATTATCATATCTTTAAGATCGTCGAACCTTGGCTTCCAGATTCGATTCACGATATACTGTATTTCGTCGTCGTTGAGTTCAAGGTTCTTATCCATTCCCCGCAGTGCTTCCTTCTTTGCTGACTACATGATCCTAGGAAGTCTACCTTCCGTAACCAGAACTCGAGCTTCGAGAACTTTGCCTGAAGTTTCTCTCTTCGCAGTGCTTCCTTCTATGTTCCTCCTCACATTACCTCCCCGTTAAAGGAAATTTTGTCCCGCAATTGGGTAAGTACTGGTAGTACAAGGGCTTCGATAAATAGTAATGAAATTTCATGGTATGATCCATACCAGATCCTTCTATAATCACTTGGTGTATACAAGTCGTATATAATCAAGATCGAACAGATAGTCGAATAAGTGGTTCTACCCTAAGCCCACAACCAAACAAGGAACAGGAGTTAAAGCGGAATCACAAATCCTAAGTCTGTAGAATCTTAATTATATATAAACCTAACGTATACACTTAGTAATCATAGATTACCAGCAAGGGTCCATAGTTCTTACATGAATGATGTGATTTATTCGGGTGAGAAGGCAATTTATGACTACTTTTTCCGTAGCTACCGCATAGGTTTCATGTTTTGTCGCATTTCGAAACCAATGGTTGATAAGATTTAATTGGCACTAGTTTTAATAAATATCGAGGCCTAAACATTGTTGTTATGAAACATACTGATAACCACAGGTGGTTCCGGGAGAGCCTCTCCTGCAGTGATCATAAGTACCCTTCCATTGCCACCATGAACCTTTAGTTGCGGGCAGTTCTTCCTAAAACTCTTTGGCTGATTGCACTCAAAAAAGTTATGGATGTTTGCCTATGCATGTTGCTAGAGCATTGGTCAATCTCAATGGCATAATTTACAAACTTCTAATGGCCATATCGGGTTCTGAACATCTTTATAGGGACATCTTCTTCCTGAACTCTAAGTTGATGGTACCCTGATCGCAAATCAATCTTTGAGAATAAATCAGACCCTTTGTAATTGGCCGAACAAATCATCAATCCTAGGAAAACGGGTACCGGTTCTTGATGGTCAGCTTGTTCAATTCCTGATACTCAGTCCTCATCCTAACAGGTCCATCTTTCCTCTTCTCGAATAAGACTAACGCTCCCCAAGGTGAGGATCTTGGTTTAATGAATCCATTGTCTTAATACTCCGTGTAGTTGACTAGAGAGTTCTTGCATTTCTGTTAAGTCCAGTCTATATGGAGACTTTGCTATGAGGGCTGCTTTTGCGATTAAGTCGATTTTGAACTCGACTTTTCGTATGTGTGGTAACCCTTGGGAGGTTTAAATCCCAAATTTGGCTTGAGTATCAATCAGATCTGCTTGATGGTGCGGAATCCCAATCAAGAGGATGATGCAAGATCAAAAAAAGAGGAAGGAGGAGAAGAATAAGATGAATCTTCAATGTTTGTATGATATGAATGATAATCCAACACTAGATTCACACACACTCTATTCTTCTCTCTAGTTTCTCTCTCTACAATATGCTCCTCTCATTGACCTTTAACTCCCTCTATCATCTAACATCTATTTATATGGAACATGGGCCATGAATAGGTTCACGACCGTAAACACCAACCTTGGCCGTGAACATATTTCGATCCGACACGAAAAGTTACAATTGCCTAGAAAACTAAAGTATAAAACATATTTTTGACCCAAAAATCTCCCCCTTGGTTTATAGCTTTATTTTCCTTTGACCCAACAAGCTCCCCCTAAAAGTGTAGCTGACTTTTCTTGTCAATCTTCATTTGGAGCTTGGCTTCGGCTTATGTATTCGATTTCTTCACAGCTTCGATATGAACATATGAATCTTCTATGTGAGTGACTTCATCTTGAACAGTTGGGCTTCTCTTCAAAATTTGACATGGAACGCACATTAGGTGAGTAGGCTTCATGTAGATATTCTTAAAAATTGGCGCTTTCAGCTTGAGAATCTTCAGAGAGAATATCAGAGAGATCAAATCTTCTGGATCACTCCAACAGGTTCTTAGATACCAGCAAATTGATTGAGGAGGCTTAAATGCAACTTGTCACGTAATCTTCAAGTCAGCTTCACCTTGCTTCTGGGTTTGAAAGATTGAATGTTGAAAGAATAATCTTCATTTCTTGTTCCTTCGAATGAAAATTCTTCAATGATCATGGATGAAGTCTTGGCTCAGAAAATCTCGATACAATCTCCATGAGTCTCATCTACATATGAATTCACTTTTCAAGACAAAGAAAATTTTTGAGATAAAAACAAAGCTAAAAAAAACTTAGCACACAATATTTTTGAATTTTTGGTTTTCTGATTTTTTTGTTTGATTGTTAATTCTCCCCCTTAAATTTGTGCATAGAGGAAAACTATGAACAAATTTAACAAAAACAAAAATAATAGCTAAATTTGAGACTGATTTGGGATCAAAGTTCTAGGACAACCTTAATCTGTTTTTCAGTACCTCCACCTTCATGAATAGATCTGGTCAATCGCCGGTATTGTGGTCCACTTAAGCACGAAAGATTGTGACAAATATAGGACATACTACAAGTGACAAGACATTGTGACCCTATGTTCCTAGATAATATTCCTAAAGGACCATTTAATTGACGACGACCAAAGATATTGTTGTCCAACTAAATTAAGCAGAAAGATCTACAGACAACCTATTAAATGTTCAATTTTAGATGTACTAGACTGTGTTTCCCGCTTCCTAATATACCCCAATAATCAAGAACTTCCAGAATACTCCTTACTTTAGATGAGCAGACTATTATTATGGGAGAAGTTAGATTTAGAATGCATATGTTGTACACCTAGGTCAGATCTCTTCCAATCACGTAGAGGGATTAACATATGACTAACAAGATTTAGAGGGATTGAGAGGTAGAACGGTGCATATGTTGTGTACCATGTCGGATCATTAAATCACGCAAAGGAGACAACATATGGCTAACAGGTAGAAAGAATAGCATATAGAAGAAGTTGTAGAGAGATAGAGTTGCATATGTTGTAGTCCAGGTTGGATCTTTCGATCACACAGAGGAGGCAACATATGACTGACAGATAGAAAGAAAGAAAATAACCTTCTACAAACCTAATTTATCGGAATTCCCCGGTCGCCCCATCAATACCAGAATTAAGGACATGAATTCGTACATCGTGGAAAAGTTTAACCACAGGTCTAGATATAGATTATTTAGTGTAATCCGCAGGTTCTCATGTATATCTCCCTGCTCAATCTACCCGAGCGTCGTATTGTCAGGCTAAGTGGAACTATCTAAGTCAATGATTTTCAAGTCTTTCTTAAATGTCAATCTATTTCCTAGTCCAGTATGTGTAATCTTTCGTGCCTACCAGCGCAGTGAGCACAGAACCTAGACAGTTCAACTTTGGTACCTTACACAGATCTAAATTCCTTGTTATCACATGTTGATATCACTTCCCAAATGATCTTCTACGAAAGAAAGACATCTTTTTGTATTTTTTGATTATATATATATATTTTTTTGTATTTTGATTTTTGATTTCTCCCCGTAAAATTGTGCATGGAAGAGAAATAAAACAAAATAAATGCGCAAAATAAAAATAAAAATAAAAATTTGTCTTTGAAA
Source organism: Lactuca sativa (assembly GCF_002870075.4). Lineage (NCBI taxonomy): Eukaryota > Viridiplantae > Streptophyta > Magnoliopsida > Asterales > Asteraceae > Lactuca > Lactuca sativa. Next base: position 278,677,713 of record NC_056630.2, read on the forward strand.
CGAATCATTTTAATAAAAACTCAGGAGTATCAAGAAGAAATCTCAAACCGTAAGTCACCGATTGAATTTGCATCCAGAAGGTCTGAGAGCAGCACGCATAATCTCATAACAGATCCGAAATTTTTTCACATCGTTAAGCATAAAACCCCATGTGTGATCCTTTCCTTTCTTCCTTTCCCGCAAATGACACATACTCTCAAACAAAGTTCTGAGTGTAGTACTGTTGAGAGATGCCTCCTATCATGTGCCTGGAACAGCCACTACCAACAAATCGAAGTCTGATGATATGCCTCCATAGCTGCTCTGACACAGAGCAAAATCAGTTGGTCTTAGGAACCCAATCCATTTTGAAATTGGGTTGACCTTTGTCATCTTTGCAAGGTACTTTCTCCCATGACATATCTGTTTATCACAAATAGAAGATGTAGAATATTAGAATCAGTAGAAGATTTGGGAGATTGAACCTTTGGAACCCATTGTAGTTGGGTTTAACCCATTTCTTGTTCGATCCGATGGGTGGCTCAGTACTTGCTTTTGAACTTGCAGTCAATCTTCGAGATGACTTTGACCTAACAGGTCTTGGTTTCACTGGAGCATCTCTTAAGCTAGGCTTCTTAGCCGGTATTCCCTTCTTATCCTTGGGATTTTGATTCTTCGCCTTTTTCGCGTTCCAATTACCATTGCGCAATTGTGACCTCGAAGTGTTCCTTTTGGAAGGTCTCCCTCTTGGCGCTTTCTGCCATCCTTGTGCGTAGTAGGGAACATATGCACGATTTGGATAATTTCTGGCAATATGTCCAGGTGTTCCACAGTGAAAACTATTGGATTAGGTGTCTAAGCTCATAACTATTAGATTAATGTCTAAGTCCATAACTATATTTGGTATGTACTTGACCCGACCCGACATGGTCCATTTGGGTTGCACTTCACCGACACAATTTATATGGATAATCTTTTGAGAATAGTATGTTTATGATTAATATTAATATATTATAAGTTCTAATATATTAATATGGAATCATATTATTTAATTAGTATTGATCAAGAATTAATTTATAATTAATTAAGTGATCAAAAGGAACTAATTAAATATGGACTCTTATATATATATATGGAATGGGCCAAGTTCATTTAGGTTGGGCTAAGCTTTCATGGATAGTCCATGGAGTGTTTAACCCATGGATCCTAGGAAATGAAAGGTCATGGGTATTAGGGTTTAACCCTAATCCTCCATACTATATAAAGATGTCTTTGGTTGGTGAAATGGGGCACTAGTGTGGATACACTAAAGAAGGGCTAGCCAATTTCACTAGAGAGAACCAAGTAATGATATTCTCTAAAGTATTCCAAGGTGTCTTGGTGATTTGTGATTCCACTTGAGGCTTCCACACTATTGGGGCTAAGCTCTTAAAGCTTGAAGACATCAAGCCACGGGTTGTTTTCTGTTATATTGATGCAAATATTTTATTTTCAAAGTTGAAAAAAAAAACATGAAGTTTGTCAAATTTTAAGATAATTACTTGTTCTTGTGAAAAACTAATTATTTGTAAAATTTGAATAATTTGTTTTATGAGTTGAATTAGGTCAAATTTAATAAAAGATAAAATAATATGATTATTTTATTAGTTTTAAAAGTTTGATCTAAAGAGTTTTATTTTTTGAAACCTCCATAAGTTATGGATATGAAAAGGTTTTAAAAAAAATTGATTCAAAGTTTTTTTGGAGTTACAAAATTTGGTGTTAATGTTTTAAAGGATTCCATAACTTAAGAATAAGTTATGGATCACCAAAAGTTTTTTGTGTTACCTTGTTTTATGAGTGAATTTATATTAATGAATAAAATTATGTGATAGTTGGTTTTAATCCAAATTAATCTAAGAATTGATTCTAAAATGTGTTTTTGTAACTTGTCCTCAAGTTATATGAAAAGTCACATTTAAGAATCATAAAACTCATAAAAATTGGCAAAGGTTACAAAAATGAAGAGTCTAGTTCTAATTAAATGGTTTTATGACTCCATAACTTGTCCTCAAGTTATGGAGGACCAAGAGTCTCTTCATTTAATAAAATAAAATAAAATAAAAATAGGTGTAACCTTAATTAATTCCATAAGTTATAAAATAAAGAAAAGTTAATTCTTTTATTAGTTTAAAGTCTTCCATAACTTGTCCTCAGGTTATGGAACTTGAAGAGTTTTTGGATTAAAACTACTTTAAACACATAAGTTATGGAATTAATTAGTTTTGAATAGTTTCAAAACTTGCCCTCAAGTTTTGGAATTTAAAAAAGTTTTCTCTTATGAATACTTTAATTCCAAGTTAGCCCTTAGAATTTTAAAAGTTAAAATTCAACCCTTATACTTTATAATATTATAAGTTAATAATATATATATATGTATAAGAGTAAAGTCAGTCTTACCGCTAGTACGCCTCATTCACGAAGCCGGTCTATAAGGTGGGTATAAGGTTGTTGCCTATAAAATGGCAACTTAATGGGTGTCCACTCTCACCCACCGCTTGCTTGACCGGTGTAGGGTCGTTAGCCGAACGGGTTTGACAAGACTATAATTCTCATTCATTAAAAGTATTAATGATAATACTAAGTAACTAAACTCTTAAGAATACCCAATCTTAGTTACTTAGGAAAAATGTGAATAAGGTGCTAACCCATGAAATTACACTTTACACTTTGTCTAAGTCGTTAGTGGAGCGTGTGTGGTTAACCGGCACACTAACTTGGACTTAACAAGGTAGGTAAATGTAACACCGTGATTTCCAAAAACAAAATTTTCATTTAAGTAATCAATTTAATATTAAAAACACTTGTTTAAAAGCTTATTCACATTCGAATTACAAAACATAGTTTCATTTTCATTATAATAGAAGACCAGGATCCTCCAAAACACGACTCTTTCTTCGGTGTGTACAATCGAACCGTTGCCATCCCGCATTACTGTAAGAACCTGAAACAACATAACATAAACAACGTAAGCACGAAGCTTAGTGAGTTCCCCAAAATACCTTACGCACATACGCCTTCCGGCCTGGACCTTTCGGTCCACATAACATTGCCTTCCGGCCCGGATCTTTCGATCCACATAACATTGCCTTCCGGCCTGGATCTTTCGATCCACATAACATCGCCTTCCGGCCCGGATCTTTCGATCCACATAACATTGCCTTCCGGCCCGGATCTTTCGATCCACATAACATCGCCTTCCGGCCCGGATCTTTCGATCCACATAACATTGCCTTCCGGCCCGGACCTTTCGGTCCACAAGATAATTGCCTTCCGGCCCATACACATATATAACACATAATACAAATACTCTAACACATAAAGCACATATATCATATATCATACCTGACCTTTCTGTCACATAATACCTTGCCTTCCGGCCCATATATAAGCATGTATATCACGCGTAGCAACTAACTTTCCATCCATAGCATATAAACATAACACACAACATACTTGACCTTCCGGTCACACAATCAAACCCTTCCGGGTGAGGTATAGTGAGAAGACTCACCTCGCGGACACTGGAAGATAGCAACTCCTAAAATCCCTTGCACTTGATCCTCCGAGCTACAAGCTCCCTGTAACATCATATATCCCTTATTTAATACTTCTATCTTCCACGTTACTGACCCTAAGAAATCACACCAGTCAACTCTGGTCAACAGTCCATTGTCAGCTCGACTGGACTCGGCGAGTTCCCTGGCGACTCGGCGAGTCTGGTCGTCCTTCAGTCCTCTAAGATTCCCCTTCTACTCGTCGAGTATCCTCTTTGACTCGACGAGTCACTCCTGGAAGAATCGCGGGGCCACCCCGACTCCACTCGCCGAGTCTGAAGAACAACTCGGCGAGTCCCAGTGAATCTTCAAGCTACTCGCCGAGTCTGATCATCCGACTCGGCGAGTCCACGCCATGCAGTCGATCAAACTGCTTCCTGAGATACATATATTCCCGAATATACAAACATGGGACCTTCTGGACCTCTAAGGGTCCTAATACAAGGTTATAAACATTGGGTAACGACACAACAATCCATCTAATCTCCAAATGGGTTTCACAAACCCTAAATCCATGCACACATTCACATAACAGAAAATAATCCGAAAGGTTACCTGAATCATGCACTCTCAGTGTCCCCAAGCCTCAAAACGTGATTCCCTTGCTGTCCCATTAGCCAAAACCTTCTCCTTCTTGGACAATAACTTCCTCAAATCACCAATGATCTTCAATCCTTGTTCTGGATGCCCACAACCGATTTAGGGCCCTTCTCAGTCGGCCAAAAGGCGAACAATGGAGGCATAAGATCCCTTATATACTTCCCAATACGAAACGGCTAGGGTTTCCGCTGAACAGCGTCGACTCGCCGAGTCCATACCTGGACTCGTCGAGTCCAGTCGCGAACCCGCGACCAAATCTGCGACCCTACTCGGCGAGTCTGGCTCCAACTCGCCGAGTCTCCCCTTTAAAACACCCCAAAATGAAATTTAACAATACTTGAGATTTTGGGCTGTTACAATTCTCCCCCACTAGAATTAGACTTCGCCCTCGAAGTCTCACTCTGAAAATAGTTCTGGATGCTGCTCCCGCATCACACGTTTCGGCTTCCCTAGACACTACCGATCTCTCCCGAGACCGCTACTGAACCAATACCAGAGGTACCTCCTTGTTCCTCAGAACCTTGATCTTCCGATCTCCGACGGCCACTGGCCTCCCGACGTAACACAGGCTCGCATCCACCTAATCGTTCTCTAGCAGAACCACTGCTGACCCATCCGCTATACACCTCTTCAACTGCGACACATACCAGTGTCATGGATCCGTCCCAATTCCGTTGACAGCTCCAAACGATAGGCCACCCTTCCTACCTTCGCACCATCACGAAAAGACCCAACATACCGGGGCCCCCCATTTACCCCTCTTCCTAAATCGAAGCACCCCGTCAGAAATACGAAGTCGCTGACCTGAATCACATGCTCGTAACGGCGTCTGCCTGCATAACTTTTCTGTTAACTCTAGACGATCACTAACTCTCTTTAACCTGCTGAGTCTGCTTTGTCAACTAAATACGAACTCTGAACTGCTCATCACTCTTTGTAATCGGAAATTACCCAAGATGCACTCTGCTCCAAATCTCAACGATCACTCAGCCCATAAGGGTTAGGAAACCCTGAACCACCCGATCCCCGATCCAAAGCCCACTTTGCCCATTCCGGACCGACTGAGAGATCCGTTCTCCCTCTCAGATCAACCCTCACAAGATCCCTCTTACCATCACATACACATACTGAACTAGTCCCAACACTCGCAGGTTGAAAAACCCGATTCACTGATGATATCCTCGAACATCTCCCAAGACGAGCCGCTAATAACCGTCCTATACCCTGATCAGAATCACACTGAGAATTCAAGATTCTCTATTCCCTTGCATCCTTTCTGAGTCTCGCCTGTCATCCCATCCCGGATGGGTTCCTACTTCACTGCCGCAAACACGATGCTCGAACCATACTTGAAATACTCTACCCATAACTCTGCTCTGCAGTTTTCACTTTCGTGGACTTGCACCCCCTTCGGAGTTACATACCCTCCTCTTTTCCTTTTCCACGGAACTCTCTTGAACATAATGCCACTACAACCGGTGCCACGGTGCTCGCCCCAAGCGACACCACCCTTTTTGCGTAACTGCTATTCACATACTCTGGTTCTCATTGCAGGGGCTCTCAATCCCATGCACTCTCTCCACTCGTCAAAATCACTGCCTCCGCTAAACAAGATCAATAACCCGGGGCCAGACCTTCCAATGCCATAACACTGCAACATACGCGATCCGCAAATCTCAGACTAATCCAGCAATACCAACAGAGTCTCCAGTATGACTGGACCGACTCTCATAACACATACTAGCCACTCGAGGCTATATCTCTGTGGGTCCGTACACCCAAACTCTGCGAACCCTCAGGTTCTAACTCTGGGAACCTTCCGGTTCCAGCTCTAGAAACATGCACAACATAATCCCGTGGGATTAATGCAGTACAACCATCACGTACCTCAAACGTACCAATACTCTGATCGCGAAATTCCGATTACTTACTCAAGCTTGATCCCGACCTCCTCTCAGGCCTCCACAATCAAATGCCCTAGGTCTGTATCTCGTCCCGCATACTCAACACTCGCTCTCGTCGGCCTATACTTTGCGCTGACAAACACTGCTGAATCCCAACAGCTAAGCACCCTTACATACTCATCGATCTCCCGGAGAATTTTACAATTCTCCCCCACTAAAGCACTGACTAACTGCCACCGATCGTCATTAACGACCTTTCAGAACCATCCTGCACAAAGAGAACATTTACCCACTGACTGCTTCCCACAAGCGTAAGCAACCCTCAGCAAAACACATCTCCTCCCTGATCAATCCGCTCAAAAGAATCCGATCTTTCAATTATCCACTTCACAACTGCAGATGCTACCCGACATTCAACCCAGTGCCGCATCTCCACTATCAACCCTCACGAACGATGACCAACGGAATTCCTAAGCAATAACCCATAACCAAACCCACAACCTGCCAAAGGTTGAATATCGCATCGAAAACCACACAAGGCTACCGGCACCAAAACACCAAACTATAATCATACTAAACCATCAGGGAACAACGAATGCCAAGCGAAAACCTGAAGCACCAATCCATAACCATGCCAAACCCGCGAAACAACGAATACCGCATCGAAATCCACACCAGACACCAGCACAAACAATACGCCACAATCCACGCAAGCTACTCAAGACATCAAGAGAGCATCATACCCGCAGCTGCCTCCGGCACTGCTCCGTCTCCCTCTGCCACAAGCCGATAAGCACGATCTTGAGCCCTTGGGCTCTGCTCCATCCTGTCCTCCTCCTGAACTCCTCAAGGTGGCCGATGCTAGAGCCTGCACCGGTCCTGCAGGAAACTGTGGACGGTTGACCCTCAAATGTCCAACCTGCCAACACTGATAACAAATCCTGAAATCCCGAATTGGCACTGACTGCCGACAATCCCGCGCATAGTGCCCCTCCTTTCCGCACTTGCGGCTTGCACCACCGGACCAGCAACTCCGGTGTGACTCCTCCCACACTTCCCACAAGTGTGGCCGCTCCGATCCCCCATTCCAACGTCTACGGTCCTGAACCGTTTCGGCGCCGACTGCGACTGCATCGGGGCCTGCCTCAGCTCACGCGACTGCAACTCAACCTCTAACTCATGCCACATGGCGGCCTTCTGCAACTCCAACAGGGTCTCACACCTCCGCGCAGACACGAACTGTCTGATACCCCCTTGATCATACTCAGATATCGGGGCATCTGAGCCTGCTCCTAAGCGAACTCAGGGCAAAACATCGCCCTCTCAATAAATATCCCGGTGCTCTCAGTCACCGACTCCAAATCCTGCTTCAGCTTAAGGAACTTCCGAGCCAATTTCTCTTTTTCATCCCACGGGACATAGCGAGTACTGAACATCTTTATGAATTGATCCCATAAAACCGCAGCCCTCTGCGCATCGGAAAATGACCTCGTGGTCAAATCTCCACTAATCCTTCACTCCTAGTCTCAATAGGTTCAGAGCACACCTCACCCTCTGATCAGCAGGGCATAAACTCGTGGAAAAACACCCCTCCATGTCTGATAACCATCTCATAGCAACAATCGAGTCCTGAACTCCATCGAATGTGGGAGGCTTTGCATAATAGAAGTCCCGATACTGAAAACTCTGACTAGCCCCTTTCTTTGCCGTTGCTACAGCCGCTGTAACCGCCGCGGCAGCCGTCTCTGCGGAAGCCGCATATCGCTCATCAAACTACTTCAATCATAGTGGTCCTGATCGACCCAAACAATTCTGGCGACTCAGCCCGCAACAATGCAGCAACCTCATCACGCCGGATCTCGCGATTCCTCGCATCCCGCTCGCTCGTGCTCGTCCGATCGATAACCGGATAACAAGATAGCCACAAGCATCATCCACTACGAACCATGGTACTCATCCCATGACATCCCTCCTCAACATGCTTCGGTGTATGGTACCTGAACCATAGCACCACTCCTCAATCTGCTCCAATGTATAGCACTCGAACCACAACATCTATCTCAATCTGTTCCGATGTATGGTGCCCTGACCATAACATCACTCTGTATCCGCTCCGATGTATGGTATTCGAACCATAACATCACTCCTCAATCTGTTCCTTAGGACCTTCAGGATGCCCCCTGTATCAAGTATGGGTCCTCTGCTTTCAGTAGTACGGGCCCATACTACCTGCCACATCTACCCATACTTTCCACACGGACCATCCCAGAGTTCCTAAGTAGCTGATAAACCTGCTCTTTCACCCATCTCATCGCGCGTGCTCGCTTTCCAGCGAAATCCTCTACTCTACCAGCGCACTCATCTGGCTAGGTTTACTCCCTAGTCCCTTCTGCTGTCCTCCCACTTCTTTGCTATCAGCTGCTGAAGAGTTCCTAATGATGCCAGCCCTCTACCTCCTGAGTATCGTCATACTCACTTAGTAGCTGACTCCCATCATCGACAACTCCACAAAGCACAAAGCAAGCAGCATTCGAGCATTGAAGCATACATAGGACTCCCCATCTGTGGTAGCTCCACCTTCTCGGCTCATCCTCGGAAGTACCTCTGTACCCCGTAGCTTTACCCCTTGTGCGTTCTAACTAGATACTCTCACTCATCACATACACACAAAAGCATAACGCACATATAACAGCAAACCCTAGACTAAGGCATCACAAATCAGGCCACTCTAGTCCTAGATGTGAAGTACCTAGCCTGTCTCTAGCATGCAATAATGTCTCATAAAGTGCATAATAGATATTTCATAATACAAAAGTAAGGGTATTTTGGGAAATCACCGTTTGGCTCTGGCTGATTGTACACACTGCTCTTTCTTGCTTTCTCTTTGAACTCTTATTCACTTTTAGAAAACCATTTATTTGGAAAACTTTTTCTTACTTCCTCAGTTTGAGTCCAGATTTACCCGTAGGCGCGTCCGAATCCCTCAAACCAAGGCTCTGATACCAATTTGTAACACCGTGATTTCCAAAAACAAAATTTTCATTTAAGTAATCAATTTAATATTAAAAACACTTGTTTAAAAGCTTATTCACATTCGAATTACAAAACATAGTTTCATTTTCATTATAATAGAAGACCAGGATCCTCCAAAACACGACTCTTTCTTCGGTGTGTACAATCGAACCGTTGCCATCCCGCGTTACTGTAAGAACCTGAAACAACATAACATAAACAACGTAAGCACGAAGCTTAGTGAGTTCCCCAAAATACCTTACGCACATACGCCTTCCGGCCCGGACCTTTCGGTCCACATAACATTGCCTTCCGGCCCGGATCTTTCGATCCACATAACATTGCCTTCCGGCCCGGATCTTTCGATCCACATAACATCGCCTTCCGGCCCGGATCTTTCGATCCACATAACATTGCCTTCCGGCCCGGATCTTTCGATCCACATAACATCGCCTTCCGGCCCGGATCTTTCGATCCACATAACATTGCCTTCCGGCCCGGACCTTTCGGTCCACAAGATAATTGCCTTCCGGCCCATACACATATATAACACATAATACAAATACTCTAACACATAAAGCACATATATCATATATCATAGCTGACCTTTCTGTCACATAATACCTTGCCCTCCGGCCCATATATAAGCATGTATATCACGCGTAGCAACTAACTTTCCATCCATAGCATATAAACATAACACACAACATACTTGACCTTCCGGTCACACAATCAAACCCTTCCGGGTGAGGTATAGTGAGAAGACTCACCTCGCGGACACTGGAAGATAGCAACTCCTAAAATCCCTTGCACTTGATCCTCCGAGCTACAAGCTCCCTGTAACATCATATATCCCTTATTTAATACTTCTATCTTCCACGTTACTGACCCTAAGAAATCACACCAGTCAACTCTGGTCAACAGTCCATTGTCAGCTCGACTGGACTCGGCGAGTTCCCTGGCGACTCGGCGAGTCTGGTCGTCCTTCAGTCCTCTAAGATTCCCCTTCTACTCGTCGAGTATCCTCTTTGACTCGACGAGTCACTCCTGGAAGAATCGCGGGGCCACCCCGACTCCACTCGCCGAGTCTGAAGAACAACTCGGCGAGTCCCAGTGAATCTTCAAGCTACTCGCCGAGTCTGATCATCCGACTCGGCGAGTCCACGCCATGCAGTCGATCAAACTGCTTCCTGAGATACATATATTCCCGAATATACAAACTTGGGACCTTCTGGACCTCTAAGGGTCCTAATACAAGGTTATAAACATTGGGTAACGACACAACAATCCATCTAATCTCCAAATGGGTTTCACAAACCCTAAATCCATGCACACATTCACATAACAGAAAATAATCCGAAAGGTTACCTGAATCATGCACTCTCAGTGTCCCCAAGCCTCAAAACGTGATTCCCTTGCTGTCCCATTAGCCAAAACCTTCTCCTTCTTGGACAATAACTTCCTCAAATCACCAATGATCTTCAATCCTTGTTCTGGATGCCCACAACCGATTTAGGGCCCTTCTCAGTCGGCCAAAAGGCGAATAATGGAGGCATAAGATCCCTTATATACTTCCCAATACGAAACGGCTAGGGTTTCCGCTGAACAGCGTCGACTCGCCGAGTCCATACCTGGACTCGTCGAGTCCAGTCGCAAACCCGCGACCAAATCTGCGACCCTACTCGGCGAGTCTGGCTCCAACTCGCCGAGTCTCCCCTTTAAAACACCCCAAAATGAAATTTAACAATACTTGAGATTTTGGGCTGTTACAGTAAAGGGTGACTTAATATTTATCATAGTATCGATGGAGCGTGTGTGGTTAACCGGCACATCGATTGAGGGGTAATTTATTAAGGGTACCAAGTGATTTGCATGGTTACTTCACACCTTGTTTTGTGATCCTCGGCATCCCAGTCACAAAACCTGAAGGGCACACTCGAGATTGAAACATGCCATTGAACAGTTCAATGAATCTCAAAAGATCTAGGAGTTTCAAATCCAATTAAAACCTAATAATACATTTCGTTTATCTTGGTGGAAATTGGTGAATCGTCATTCACCTACCTTCAAATATTTTATAGCTTGGATTACGGCATACCTCTTCTAAGTTATAAAATAGTTTGTTGGGTCCTAGCCTTAATATTTCATATTGGGTGTCATATTAAGGACTTTAAATCAACTATCTTGAATATCTCCCAAAAGTTGTCTGGTTTAGGCACCTATGATCTTCCCAAATCTTTTGAAACAAGGTTTCCTAATGAAGATGATGCCCCATGGATATCATACTTCTTTCTCCTCCTCCAACTATTCTCCCTAACCCACAAGTTCTTGAAAAGTTTAAGGTCACTCAAGCCCTATTGGCAAGGCAAGGTCTAGGTGTGAACACATCTTGGAGATGTAGTCACATATTGACAAGTTGGGAGAGTTGGGTGTCAAAGTCTTGAGAAAGTTGGTGGTTCAATCACTTTCTAAGTCACATAGTGAGTTCCTTTGGGACACCTATGAAACAGACTATGACAAGACCCTTAATGATCTTATCTATTTGCTAAGATCAACTTCCTAAAACTTTATGGACATTGACAATGATGACATCGGATATCCAGTAAAGCATTTTCTTCCCAATGGAAAGGGATCGGCCATAGTCAACTCGGTTGACCAAATGGTAAAGAGAAAAGCTAAGTCTGTGATAGTACCGTGTACCATTATCAAAGGGTCCATATGTTTATATTGCCAAGGGAAGGGGCATTGGTTGCGAAGCTGCCAAATTTACCTAAGGATGTTAAAGTCAATAAGTTTGACTCTACTTCAGGTAAAGACCACTATCTAACTCTGTTAAGTTTCTATTCTGAGATTCCTGATACATGATGTGACTGGGTCACATGGTGATGTTTTAAGAATCAAAGAAAAGTGAAGAAACTTAAAGAAAGAATATGCTGAATCTGATGGCGTAGATGGATTTCTATCGCATAGTTTGAAGATCGGATTCTTGAGCTACTTCTTAGGAGTTATGAGATATTGCTTAGGAATAGATAACAACAAGTTTTCATATGGATTGTAAGGACAAGTTCTTCCGCAAAGTTTTTAAAATAAAAGGAAAATTTTTGATTTTATTTTAAAATATCCTTACAATGGCATCTGTGGAAATTTTTGTTGCTTATAAGATTCCATTAAGAGCAAGAGTGGAAATATGAAATTGATTCTTTCATTTGTGGTAATGTCTAGATTTACCAAATAAGGAAAGATTCTCATCACCCAAGTTTCAATTGGACCGGAACTTGGAATCATGCAAGTTGTATAGCATGATGAATGAGAACTTTCAAGTTTTGGAAAATTAAGACTAATTACTTGTTCACATGGATGTGTGAGTCAAGTAAAGGACTAAGGGATTGAGTACACATTCTTGTGCACTGGTCAAGTCCACCACAAAAAGATTGATAAAACTATTCGTCATAGTTTACTAAAGCACAGTAAATATGATTATACTTACAAGCTTAAGTGTAATTTGGAAAAAGGTTCCAATGTATGGCAGAGCGAATAAGAAGAATCAATTTAGGCAGAAGGATAAAAGTTTCTCAAATCTTAAAAGATGGGAGAGTACTTTAGTATCAGCTTTTGTGATCATCTTAATGATTAAGAAACCATAGCACAATTAGTTCTCTAAGGAAATCTTAGTGCATTCTTATGACTAAGAAGAGGGATCTTGAATTGTTGAAATGGTTAAATCAAGAAGATGAGTCATACTTCGTTCCAATACAAGTCTTAGAGTCATACTCCAAGATTGTAACTTGAGTGACATGTCTCAAAAGAAGGTTTAAAACACTTGTCAAATGTAAGAGTAAAAGTTTTCTACTCTTGTACATTTGAAATTGGTAAGTTGTGATGTTTTGGATAAAACAAAGACCAACTAAGGCCAATTGTGTGAAGTGTTTGTCTTGATTAGAATCCACACTATCTCTTGGATATTTGACAAGGGAGTCTTATAGGTCAAGAGGACAGTGGGAGTCTTAAAGGTCTTGAAAGTCTCAAGAACTAATCAAGAATAAAACCTGAAGTTCTTCACTAGCACACGACTTGAGGTTTATAACCTATCGTGTTGACTTATTCTGTGCCCATTCCAGTTAAAGTTGGCTTTGCATATGAGTTCTTAGAGTTCTCAATTGGTTGCACAACAACTTGGAAGCAATGGTAGGCCCTTGAGCTGCTAGGTGGCAAGAAATTGAGATTGAGTTCAGTCCATATGAGTTTGGATTTGTCATTATCCTTGTCTTGTGACTATGATTTTGACAATTCACATGGATAAGAACACATACACCAGTAAATCTAAGTGTCATAAGGTTTCTCTCCGATTCATGAAAATGATGGCGAGGAAACACTTTCACTAAGTAGATTTTAGCTAGATAGCAATTGTGATATTTGCATTCTCAAAGTCGTTAGTGGAGCGCGTGTGGTTAACCGGCACACTAATATGGTCTTGTGAGAAGTGGCAAAAAGGTCTAACCATTATGATTACGACATACCTCTTCATAATTGTTTAGACTCACAAGTGTGCTATCTAAGGGAAGGTGTATGATTTTGATACAGCTTTATCAAAACAATCTAGCATCAGAAATCTGAACTTTGGTAAGAAAGTCAATGAAGTATTGATTTCTAGAAGTCCAGCTGATTTCTGAGTACATGTCAAAGCTAGTGGGAGCATAAGTGATATGCTAATAATCATCATGTGAGTGGGAGCATGATAATTATGATAAGTATTGCAAGTTAGCAATGTTAATTATAGAAAACAAAAGTTTCAATTGGGAAAGAGTTGTTTTGCTATAATTAAGGGAGAGGAAATTATACTTCATCTCAAATCTATAAGCTTAGATCGTGAGGTTTTAATCATTTAGTCAAGGATATATGAATTTCATGTTGGAATGGCTCAACATAAGGAAATTTTGTATATGAGTCCATTATTTGCGTTCTGAAATTCGATTATGATTACGGCATCCCTTTTCATAATCTGAATTATGAGAACTTGGCAAATAAAAATGGACATATTATAGCAAAAGACTGGTTTAGTCTTTATGTAAGACATCATGAATCGTGTCCCATATGCTTCGGATATAGGATCGATTACATGTGCTATATTCATCCGTTCTAAAATTTTCCAAATGCCTGGGGCATTAAGAAGGGAAAAGGTTTAGAACTGGATATGACTAAAAGGATTAAACAATTGTCGAGGACAATCTAAGGTTTACCAAAGATTGGTTACTCAAGGAAAATTGGAAGTATAGTGATAATTCTGGAAGGACCATATTGACATAATCTGTAAGGAGGCAACTCTTGTTCAGAAGTGATAGTCAAAATGGAATCTGGAAATGTTTCAAAGTTAGAATTTTCAATCTGTGTAAGATTAAGGAAACTTAATGCAAGAAGAATATTTCCAAGGAGTTGATCTCCTTTGGAATACTCTGTAATGATTGTTGCCAAGTCTTTATGACTTTGTGCATAATCATTACGAGAGGATCAATGCATATAAGTTTAGAATCTAACAGATTTCAGTAAATGGCATGAATTTGGAATTCTTGCATTTGCGGTAAGGATTTGGGAGTGTGAAAAGAGAATCATTGAAGTTATGTTCAGTTGATCTAGTTCACAAAGTAAGGATCATAGACAAACATAGTATGCATACTTGGTGTGTGGCATGACTAGTGTTTAAGAAAACATAGTGTACATGCTTGGAGCATGGGACAACTATTGTTTTAAATTCAAGAATAAAGTTGATAGCTGAAACAGTATACAATGAATAATGTGTAATCATATGGTGATAAATAAAAGGTGTTTTATTTATGTTCAAAGAGTTGATACCATATTGGATTCAATTATTATTGTGTTTCACTTTGCATGTTTTGACTTCCCGAATAAACTAGGTTATTCTTCCGGAATGACTAAGTTATTCAAACCATCCACAGTCGGTCATATGTTGGAAGTAGATATGAATTAAGACTGTCATGGGTTGGCTTGTAGAGGTCTAAGGTGTTGGACAAAGGGCTACAACACTCATGAGTGATCATAAGTTCTGAGTATTGGATTCAACCCGCGCTCATTGGAATCACTTCATGGATTTTATCACGAGTGATCATGAGACGATAATATCTTATATTCTTCAATCCTAGAGATATGAGTTGTTACTATGAGTTGGTTGTACATTGATTGCACGAAAACGCATTTGGTAACTCGGTGCTATAAAACGTGCCTTTGTGTATGATTCAACAAGTAGTAGAACAAGCCATATGAGTCGAAGTTTATCCATTCCTTTTACCTTCGGGATAAAAGCGATATCTGTGGGCCCCTTGATGATTTGATAATGACAAATGGAAGTGCTCGGCCGGGCCAGGACTGATTTGATTTGTTCAATTAGTCAGTCGTCATAAATCGAAAATCAGGAAACAACAAATGGACAGAGAGAATGATTATAATCCATGTCTCAGTCCATATGATATCTAGAATGGAGGAATATATGATCCCTTATCTAATGGACAAGTTCGTTGACAAGATCAGAGTTCGACAACAACTTTAAGAGCTACGATTTCCAGTTAGGTTTGAAGTCATACGCAATAATAGTTTTAGACTTATCCAAGTGGGAGACTGTTGGATTAATGTCTAAGTCCATAACTATATTTGGTATGTACTTGACCCGACCCGGCATGGTCCATTTGGGTTGCACTTCACCGACACAATTTATATGGATAATCTTTTGAGAATAGTATGTTTATGATTAATATTAATATATTATAAGTTCTAATATATTAATATGGAATCATATTATTTAATTAGTATTGATCAAGAATTAATTTATAATTAATTAAGTGATCAAAAGGAACTAATTAAATATGGACTCTTATATATATATGGAATGGGCCAAGTTCATTTAGGTTGGGCTAAGCTTTCATGGATAGTCCATGGAGTGTTTAACCCATGGATCCTAGGAAATGAAAGGTCATGGGTATTAGGGTTTAACCCTAATCCTCCATACTATATAAAGATGTCTTTGGTTGGTGAAATGGGGCACTAGTGTGGATACACTAAAGAAGGGCTAGCCAATTTCACTAGAGAGAACCAAGTAATCATATTCTCTAAAGTATTCCAAGGTGTCTTGGTGATTTGTGATTCCACTTGAGGCTTCCACACTATTGGGGCTAAGCTCTTAAAGCTTGAAGACATCAAGCTACATCAAGAGGTATGTATTCTATCTTGTTACATTCATAGTTTTTGTATGCTAGATTAGGATAATACCTTGGATGTTCTTATTTGCATGTATAATAGAGAAAACATAGATCCAAGGTATTTAGGGTTGCATGTACACTTAGGAAGTGTTAGAATGCTCAAAACCCAACAATAACTATAATTGGTATGTACTTGACCCGAGAGTAGCATGGTCCATTTGGGTTGCATATCATCAGAAAAATTTGTTAAGATGGACTTTTGAGAAGAGGTTATTTATGATTTATTAATATATTATAAGTTCTAATATGTTAAATGAAATCATATGATTTAATTAGTATTGATCAAGAATTAATTTGGAATTAACTTACTGATCAAAAGAGACTAATTAAATATATGGGGACTAATTATGGTAATTAGTGAAACATATGGATTGGGCTATTGATCCATGTTGGACTAAGAGTTGGTCCACATGAACCATGGTTCATAAACCCATGGGTATGGGTTAGGGTTAACCCATGACCTTTGGAATCCCACATATAAATATGTTACTCCATAGCCAAAATCACCACTGGTTATTCTTGAAGTTTCCATGAGGCGATTTTGGTGTATGAACTCTCTCTCAAATGTCATCCTTTGTTCTAGATGTGTTGTAATTCCATTTGAGGCATTTTATACTATTGATGCTAAGTTCTTAAAGGCCAAATGCAACAAGTTCTACAAGCTACACAAAGAAGTAAACTTCTAACTAATGTTTATATGTTGATTATATCATTTGTATGCTAGTTGTAGGATTAATGCTTTGGAAACATCATTGCATGTATAATTAGAGAAAACATAGATCCAAGGTATTTAGGGTTGTATATGTACCATAGGATGTTGTAGTATACAAAACCCAACAGTGGTATCAGAGCCATCAGTTGTTTTCTAATATACTTGATGTTTTATAAGTTTTCAAAGTGAAAAAATCGAAAATTTTGCCTTCTGCTCAGTGAACTCGCCGAGTCCACTAGGTGACTCGCCGAGTCCACTGGGTGACTCGCCGAGTAGCATGCATTTTTCCTTGGACTCGTCGAGTCCAGTATGGGGCTCGACAAGTTTGCAGTCCAGACAACAAAATTTCGAGGTTTTTGGCATGTTTTTTATTAGAATCATTACCACAAAATGTTTTTGTTCATAAAATTTGATTTTGTTGTTATGGTAATGATGATTCTCATCCAATTAATAGATAATTGTCAAAGTTTCAAGAATTATATTAGTTTATATGATTAGGGTAATTTCTTGAAATTTGTTTGATATGAATTATCTTAATTTATGAGTTAGTTTAGATAAATAGAAAGTTGTATGATAATTGTTATTGCTCAAAGTTTGATCTAAAATATTCTTGATATGAATTTTGTAACTTGTCCTCAAGTTACATGAAAAGTCTCATTCAAGAATTTTAAAACTCATAAAGTTCCATAGGTTATGAAAATGAAGAGTCTTAGTTTTTAAATGATTTTAAAGTCTTCCATAACTTGTCCTCAATTATGGAACTTGAAAAGTCTTCCATAAAAACCATATTAAACTCATAAGTTATGGAAACCAAAAGTTATTCGATTTGTTCAAAACTCGCCCTCAAGTTTTGGAATTTGTAAAGTCTCACACTTATGAATACTTTAATTCCAAATCCTATAATTTTAAAAGTTAAAATTCAAACCTTATGAACTTTATTAAATTAATTAAAGTGTTTAATTAAAAGAGTTAATAATTCCATAATGACATGGTTTAAGTTTAATTAAATTAAGAGTATAGTTTAATTAATAGATTGAACCACCAAGTGTTTTAAAAAGTTTAATACTTATATATATGTATAAAAAACAAGTCAGTCTTACCGTTAGTAGGCCTCATTCACGAAGCCAGTCTATAAGGGGGGTATAAGGTTACTGCCTATAAAATGGAAGTTTAATGGGTGTCCACTCTCACCTACCACTTCCTTGACTGGTGGAGGGTCGTTAGCCGAACAGGTTTGACAGGACATTTAAAGTCTCATTAAAAGTATAATGAAATACTAAGTAACTAAACACTTATAAATTCACTATCTTAGTTACTTCGGAAAAAAATGTGAATATGGTGCTAACCCATGAAATTGCACTTTGCACCTTGTTAAGTCGTTAGTGGTGCATGTGTGGTTAACCAGCACACTAATCTGGGACTGACAATGCATGGCAAAGGGTAGCTTGATGTTAATCATAGATCAATGGAGCGTGTGTGGTTAACCGACACATTGATTAGGTGGTTGTAACATTGGGTGTACCAACCTAATTTGTATGATTATTCATTCCTTGTTTATGATCCTCGGCATCCCAGTCACAAACTTGAAGGGCACAATCGAGATTTAAACATGCCATTGAAAAGTTCAATGAATCTCAAAGGATCTAGGAATTTCAATTCATTTAATACCTAATGTTAAATTTCGTTTTTCATGGTGGAAATTGGTAAATCGTTGTTTACCTACCTTCAAATATTTTATAGCTTGGATTACATCATCCCTCTTCCAAGTTATAAAATATTGTGTTGGGTCCTAGTCTTAATATTTCATATTGGGTGTTATATTAAGGACCTAAATCAACTAGCTTGCATTTCTCCCTCATAGATGTCTAGTTAAGACAACTATGGTCTTCCTTATCCTTTTGGAAAAAGCTTCCCTACTAAAGATGATATCCCACATGGCGATCAAGGTGAAAGATTAATCCGTTTGTTGAGCATGAATGGGATTGAAAATCATATTTCACTTCCTCCACCTCCTTCAGTTATTCTCCCTAACCCACAAGTTCAAAGACTTGAAAAGTTCAAGGTCACTCAATCCCTATTGGCAAGCAAAGTCTATATGTGCTCACGTCTTGGAGATCAATTTGCATATTGACAGGCCGGGAGAGTTGTGTCGAAGTCTCGAGGAAGCTGGTTGTTGACTTGGTTCTTCGGTCACTCCCTGATGACAGATCACGACATGACCCATATCGATCTTACCTATTTTCTTGTTGCTGCTGAATCAACAATGATTTGGAGCACTGGTAAAGCAAATTTGATTGGAAGATCTACTTCCCAAGTTTCCATGGACAATAGTGTCATTCCAGAAATGATTTCTTCTCCTAGTGAGAGAAATTGGATAAAGTCAAAAAGTTTGTACTTAAGAGAAAGGCCAGCTCTGGAATTGTCTCATGTGTCAATGTAAAAGAAGCCATTTGTTTCTAACTGCCAATTAAAGGGACATTGGAAGTGAAGCTGCTCTGACTACCTGAGAGATCTAAGATATAGTAAAGTCAAAAATGTTTGACTATACTTCAGGTAAACTCCATTATCTAAATCTATTAAGTTCCTATTTAGAGATTGTTAATACATGATGTAATATAATTACATTTTGATGTTTTGGAGAATCAAAGGAAGCTTAAAAGAAGAGTATGCTGCTTCTAATCATGAAGAGATGGATTTCGATCACATAGTTCGATGATCAAAACTTTGAGCTGGTGCTTAAGAGTTATGATATAATGCTTAGGAATAGATAACAACATAGTTTTCACTTGTATTTGCATTGTAAGGATACGTTTTTCAGCAATTTTTTTTAAATAAAAGGAAAAATTTTGATTTTATTTTATTTTAAGTATCCTTACAATGGCATTTGTGAAAATTGTTGTTTATATGTTTCCATTGATAGCAATATTGGAAAATGAATTTGATTTTTTCGTTTGTGGTAGTGTCATAATTTACCAAATAAGGAAAGATTCTCATCAACCAAGTTTTGGTTGGATAGAAACTTGGAATCATGCAGGTTGTATTATGTGATGAATGAGAATTTTCATATTTGGGAAATTAGGACTAATTCCTTGTTGACATGTATATGTGAGTCAAGTGAAGGACTAGGGGATCAGGTACACTTGGTTGTGCGTTGATCAAGTCCACCACAAAGAACGATAAGACTATTTGTTATGATTTACTAAAGTTTAGTAAATATAGTTGTACTTACAAGATTAAGTGTAATTCTAAGTCATTGAAAAATTTTCAATGTACGGCAGAACGAATAAGAAGAATCAAATTAGGCAGAAAGATAAAAGTTTCTCTAATCTGAAGTAGGGGTGTGTATGGGGCGGTTTAGTTCGGTTATTGGTTAAAACCGGACCATAACCATTATGATTGGTTAATATATTTTGGTAGCCATTGAGTATGGTTAATATTGGTTATGGTTAATGGTTTTTATCGGTTAATGGTTTTTGTTAATGATTAATATTGGTTAACCATAATGTTCAAAATAATATAAATGACGAAAGTATATTAGCATAAAAAGGAAAATAGAATACCAAAAAGTATTCGACGCCAATGTTTGTAACCTAACTTATAGTAATAGAATAAAATGTATACATTTAATACTTAAAGTGAGATAACACATAGTCACATTCAAAATAAAAACATTCAATAAAAATATTTGGGAAGGGCTTCAAAGCGCCTTCATTATGTCATTAAAACATTAAAAAAATTGTCATTAATAGTTTCATATATTGATAATTGATATTAATATTAAAATAAAGCCAAACATTCATACACGTTCACTACGATTAAATCAAAAACTATAAAATAAAAGAGAAAAACATTCTTATTATGTGTTCTTTGATAAAAAAAAGTCAATCAATCATATACATTCAACGTGATTAAGTAAAAACAATAAATAAAAAAGCCAAAAAAATTCAAAAAGAAAATACATTCTTAATATATCACAGGGTCAAGAAGAACCAAAAACATAAGTTACCTAGAAGTCTTGATTATAAAATCAAAAAATCC
This sequence comes from Lactuca sativa, assembly GCF_002870075.4. Lineage (NCBI taxonomy): Eukaryota > Viridiplantae > Streptophyta > Magnoliopsida > Asterales > Asteraceae > Lactuca > Lactuca sativa. Next base: position 278,698,819 of record NC_056630.2, read on the forward strand.
TTCAAATATGACTATAAATTCAAAACAATATTTGATTAGGATCAACGGTGTGAGAAGCCTTCGATAACGATTATGAGTTTGAAGATTAAACTAATTGTGAATAATATTTACAGATTGTAGAATTAACCGATAGGAATTACAACATTAATCGATAATCTAACTCAATGCATGATTGGAAGATTGTGTGTGTCTACGTGATCAGCCTTTCATGATTTGATTCGTCGTTCGTCTCCTGATAAGTGAGGATTGATGGATTATATTTTCAAAATTTTAATAGATCTTAAATAATTTTGACTATATTATTTTATATATAATCTATAACTTTTATATATTAAAACATAAAGCGGTTCGGTTAATAATGGTTCGGTTAACCTATAAAACCATAACCAAACCATTAGTTAGTGGTTAACAAAAATTAGAAACGGAACCAACAGTTTTTAAAATGATTCGGTTATTATGGTTCGGTTATATCGGTTAATTTGGTTTTGGTTTGGTTTTTCGGTTATTATGCTCACCCCTAATCTGAATAAATGGGAGAGTACTTGAGTATCTTGTTTTATGAATATCTTAGCGATTATGAAACCATGTCACAATTGATCCTCTAAGGACATCTTAGTGTATTTTTATAGCTAAGAAGAGGAATCATGAATTGTTAAATGGTTAAATCAAAAGATAAATCATACTTCGTTCCAAAATCAAGTCTTAGAGTCATACTCCAAGATTGAGCCTTGGGTGACATAATCTTAAGAAAGGTTTATAACAATTGTCAAATGTAGAGTAAAATGTTTTCTTACTCTTGTACATTTGAAATTTGTAAGTTGTGATGTTTTGGATAAAACAAAGACCAACTAAGACCAATTGTGTGAAGTGTTTATATTGATAAGAATCCGCACTAACTCTTGAATATTTGTTTGTCAAGAAATGGTTCTTGACATAGAGAATCTTATATGTCAAGAGGATAGTGGGATTCTTAAACGATCTTGAAAAGTTTCAAGAACTAATCAAGAATAAAACCTATTGTTAATCACTAGCACATGACTTGAGGTTTGTAACCTATCGTGTTGACATATTCTTGTTTCTGTGCCATTCCAGTTGGTTGAATATGTTTGTGAGCTCTATGAGTTCTCAATTGTTTGCATGGCAACCTGGAAGAAATGGTAGGCCCTGTGCTGCCACGTGGCAAGAAATTAAGATTGAACAAGTTCAGTCCATATGAGTTTGGATTATCACTACTGTTGTCTTGTGATTTAGGTTTTGACAAATTCACATGGATAGGAACACATACACAGTAAAAATTTAAGTGTCATAAGGTTTCTCTCCGATTCATGAAAATGATGGTGAGGAAATGCTTTCACTAAGTAGATTTTAAATAGTTAGCTATTGTGGTACTTGCATTTATCAAATTCGATTATGATTACGACATCCCTCTTCATAGTTCGAATTGTGAGAAATGGAAAAGGTCTAAACAATTGAGACTATGATTACGGCATCCCTCTTCATAGTTCTAAAATTGTTTAGACACACATGTGAGCTATCTAAGGAAAAGTGTATGATTTTTGGAAGCTTAGATAAAGTCTTCTCGAAGCATCTCGTATCAGAAATCTAAACTTTGGTAAGAAAGTCAATAAGTATTGATTTCTAGAAGTCCAACTGATTTTTAGATACATGTTAAAGCTAGTGGGAGCATAAGTGTTATGCGGTTATTATCATGTTAGTGGGAGCATGATTATTATGTTAAGTGTTGCAAGTTAGCAATGTTAATTATAGAAAACGAAAGTTTCAATTTACAAGTTGCAAGGTTTGAAAAGTTTTTTGCTATAATTAAAGGAGAGGAAATTATACTTCATTCCAATTCTAAAAGCTTAGATTGAGATTTTAATCAACTTTAGTTAAGTAAATATATGAATGCTATGTTGGAATGGTTCAACATAAGGAAATTCAACATATGGAATTGCGTTCTCAAAAGTCGATTATGATTACGACATCCCTCTTCATAGTTCGAATTGTGAGAACATGGCAAATAAAAACATTATAGCAAAAGACTGGTCCAGTAGCATGTCTTTATGTGAGACATCATGAATCGTGTCCCATATGTTTTGGGTATAGGATCGATTACATGTGCTATAATATTCATCCATTCTAAATTTTCCAAATGCCTAGGGTATTAAGAGGGAAAAAGACCAGAACTGGATATGACTAAAATGATTAAGCAATTGTCGAGGACAATTCGAGGTTTACCAAATATTGGTTGCTCATGGGCAGTTGGAAGTATAGTGTTAATTTGGAAGGACCACATTGACATATTCTGAAAAGAGGCAACTCTTGTTCAGAAGTGATAGTCAAAATGGGAAGATGCAAATGTTTCCATAGGTGGAGGTTATTCTTTGTAATGTCTGTTGCCGAGTCTCTGTGACTTTTGTGCATAGTCATTACAAGAGGATCATTGCATATAAGTTTAGAATCTAACAGATTACAGTAAATGGCAAGAATTTTGTATTCTTTCATTTATGATAAGGATTTGGAATTGTGAAATGAGCATCATTGAAATGTTGTCAATTGATCTATTTCATAATGAAAGGACCATAGATAAACATAGTATCCATTCCTTTTACCCTTATAGGGATAAAAGAGATATTTGTGGGCCCCTCGATCATTTAGTGATGACACCCCTAAGCGCTCGGCTGAGCCTGAACTGATTTGATTTGTTCAATTAGTCGGTTGTCATAAATCGGAAATCGGGAAACAACACATGGACAGAGATAATGAGTATAATTCATGTCTCAGTCCATATGATATCTAGAATGGAGGAATATATGATCCCTTATCTAATGGACACGTCATTGACTAGGTCAGAGTTCGGCATCGGCTTTTAAGAGCTACGATTGCTAGTCGGGTTTTGGAGTCGTACTTTCAATAATAGTTATTAGACTTATCCAAGTCGGAGACTGTTGGATTAGGTGTCTAAGCCCATAACTATAATTGGTATGTAGTTGACCCGAGAGTAGCATGGTCCATTTGGGTTGCATATCATCAAGACAATTTGTTAGGATGGACTTTTGAGAAGAGGTTATTTATGATTTATTAATATATTATAAGTTCTAATATATTAATATGAAATCATATGATTTAATTAGTATTGATCAAGAATTAGTTTGGAATTAATTTAGTGACCAAAAGAGACTAATTAAATCTATGCGGACTAATTATGGTAATTAGTGAAACATATGGCTTGGGCTATTGATCCATGTTAGACTAAGAGTTGGGCCACATGAACCATGGATCATAAACCCATGGGTATGGGTTAGGGTTAACCCATGACCTTCGGAATCCCGCATATAAATATGTTACTCCATAGCCAAAATCACCACTAGTTATTCTTGAAGTTTCCATGAGGCGATTTTTGGTGTATGAACTCTCTCTCAAATGTTATCCTTTGTTCTAGATGTGTTGTGATTCCATTTGAGGCATTTCATACTATTTGTGCTAAGTTCTTAAAGGCCAAATGCAACAAGTTCTACAAGCTACACAAAGAAGTAAACTTCTAACTAATGTTTATATGTTGATTATATCATTTGTATGCTAGTAGTAGGCTTAATGCTTTGGAAACATCATTGCATGTATAATTAGAGAAAACATAGGTCCAAGGCATTTAGGATTGTATCTGCACCATAGGATGTTTTAGTATAAAAAACCCAACAAAAACATGTCTTTTTCTTCATGTAGGAATTGTTTCTTCCTGACCCTAGTGGCGTGCCCTTGCCTTGTCTCTGATTGTTCCCACAAGCACACTTGCAACATGCAATTTGATTTGCTTGTTTTGGTGGCCTGTATTTATCAACAGCGGGTTGATTAGTAGCAACTGAGTTAGAAGCAACAGATTCTGAGTTCAATGAGTTGTTGGTTTGACAACCATCAGAATTTACAGAACTAGAATTAGTTATGTTCTCCTTGTCCTTATCCTATACTACTTTACCTGCACAAGAAGTAGAAGCATTAGAATCGTTTAGCTCAACACTTTCTGGCACAACCATGGCAGGTTTGCCATATTCCATAAATGGTTCTCTATCTATTTCTTCCTGAGTCAAAGGAGTAACAATATAAGTGTGATTAAATAGAGGAGGGACACTCTCATATCCTAGACCTACTTGCTTGTGGTCTTTCCACTTCATTTTTTTCTATGATTGTTGCAAATCTCTCACTTGACACATCAACTTTTTTGAAATTAAAATAGCATTTTGAAAACGGATTTTTAATGTGTCAAGTTCTTTAGTTACAACAGCAAGTTGTTTCTTAATGAAATTGTAATTCGCACACTTACTGTTGTAATCTCCCTGCAATTTCCGAAAATCCTTATTCTTGGCCTCTAATTGTTCTTTTAATGGTTTCTGGCCTTTCCTATGTTTATACCTCTCATATCTCAGTTCCTAATTTTCTCTACACCGTAATTCATAATGCTCATGTAATTTTTTGAAAGAATCAATGCAAGTTTGAGAGCAGGAAATTTCATTGACTTTGATGTTTGAAAAACTCATTGTTTACCAAAAATGTCCTTTGACTTGAAACCAAGAAAGTCAACCTTAAAAGTCAAACCGAAAAGCTAAAAGTGAAAATTTGAAGGTTACATGAGAAAGTCAATGTTTAAAGTCAAAGGTCAAACTTGGAAGTCGAAGTCTAATTTTAAGGTCAAAAGTCAAAAATTAAAAAGTAAAATTTTTGGTTGAAAACGAAATTTTTAAATTTGAAAAATTCCAAAAAGGCAAAAAATGTTAAAATGCGAAACTAGGGTCGAACATGCGAGCCTTTATGAATTAAATTGGGAAGTAGAATAACATCTAGCAAGCTAGATGAGTTGGTAAGATGGAGGGGAGGAAAGAATGGGAGACCCGAGTTCGAATCCTGGCAACCCCAAAATCTTTTAAATATTTGCTCCTTCCAGGACTACACGCGCGCGCGAGGATGTTGGCCGAGAACTCGAGTGTTGAGCCGTAAATGTGCGAGATTGTAAAGAAGCAAAGACCGAACACGTGCGAGATGTGCAGTTGAGAACGTCCGAAGCCGGAGACGCTGATGGGCCCTGAAGCTTCTTTCGGCCATGAAAGCTTCTGTTGGCCATGAACCCTTCTTCGGATTGCGAAAAACACTGTTTTTCATCTCTTTTTGCTCCAAAACTCGATCAAACACTTGTTTTTATGAAAAAAAAAACAAAGAACAAACCCCCAATATTTTTCAAAAACCTATCCAAAAACGAAAAATACTTCAAGAAAAAAAAATGCAAAAACGCTCCAAATCTGGCCAAAATAATTGATACAATCCAAGCTTTGATACCAACTATAAGTCCCAAATTTAGCTTGAGTATCAATCAGATCCGCTTGACGGTGCGGAATCCCAATCAAGCGGATGATGCAAGATCAAAATAAGGAAGAGAAAAGTAAGATGAATCTTTAATGTTTGTATGATATGAATGAAAATCCAACACTAGATTCACACACTCTATTCTTCTCTCCAGTCTCTCTCTCTACAATATGCTCCTCACCTTGACCGTTAACTCCCTCTATCATCTAACATATATTTATACGGAACATGGGTCGTGAACTAGTTCACGGCTATAAACACCCACCTGGGCCGTGAATAGATTTCGGTCCTACACGAACAGTTGCCTAGAAAACTAAAGTATAAACCATATTTTTGACCCAACATGAAGTCTTCTGGAAACACATCAGGAAGACACAAACTTTTGGTATGTCCATGTTTTCCTTCACCTCTTTCTGTTGGTCCACTATGTGTGCTAGAAATGCATAATACTTTTTGTGCAAGTGCTCCTGCGCTTTGATGCACGTGATGATTCGGAGGCCCTTGTAGTTACAACAGTAGGCTCCTGTATTGCTACCTTTGCTCCAATGGCTAAGACTCTACCTTGATCACCTCTACCTGAACACTTTGCCTTAGGACAATACCTCTTCTAATGTCCAGTTTTGCCACATCCATAACAGGCACGGGTCACCTCTGAGTTGGATGTCTGATTGTCTCCTTGGGTCGGGGTCTTACAAAATTTGGCAGTGTGCCCCCTTTTGTTTATAGTTGAAGCAGTACATCTCCCTACATGCGCCAAAGTGATGATAAGGGCACTTGTCGCGTATTGCTTTGGTTGGTTGATGGCTACAAGGGTGGTAGTGGCTAGGATGGCCACCGCTCCCTGCTTCTTTGTTGGGGATTTTCTTTCTTTCTTTTCCAAAATTCCCTTTTGTTGTTCCTCTCCTTTGGAAGGGTCGACTTTCTGAACCATGGTTTTCCTGGCGGATGCCATGGTCAGTCACCTGATGAGTGATGCGCTTTATGCTGTCAAGGGTGGTTGGTCGAGAAGAAATGACCATCCATTGGATTTGTGGGGTAAGACCCCAGATGTATCTTTCTTTCCTTTTATACTTAGGAGTAACCATTCCTGGGCATAAGACAACCATATCATTGAAGCGGTTAGTGTAAGTCGCTATCTCACACATCTCACGAGTGGCCTCCTCCGCTCTCTATTCCGCTGTGACTGCCTTAGCCTCAAATGCAAGGATTTGGTGTCTCATGGCGTCCATCTCCTCCTCTAAGGAGTGGAGGTGGTCTGTCATGTTCCCCTTCTCCGCTTGCAGGTTCAGCATGGCATCCGTATGGTGTTCTTGTTCCTCACGGATGTGTCAAATTCGCACCGTCGCGTTACGGGCTTTGCCACCGAACTCCATTACCTTGTAATGGATAGCTTGAACCCAATTGTCCAAGTGGGCCACTCGTGGTACAATCAGAGGTAGTGCTCAATCTGTGGGGGTGCTGGGGCCCAGAGCATGGTGTAGTAGGTGCATGTCCAATGTGGATCGTCAGCTGTCTTCTCTAGCCCATGCATGTAGCTGGGTTGCCCATTATGGGGGCGTATCTTGGAAGGAGGGAGGTGAAAGGATATCATGCCTGCTCCTGATAGGGTAAGGTTCATTAAAGATCTCCCCAACTCCTGCCTCCTCGTTTGATCCCTCCTCATGAACCTCTTCTGGTTCCTCCTCGATCCATCTGTTGGCTGCCATGGCAGGGTAGTTGGGGTCTTCGTGCTGAAATTCGGCCATGTCGTATGTGTAAGAATAAAGGTATAAGAGACAAATAGAGATTCTAGGTGTATGGTTCTATCGTATCATAAAATACTCATATAGTATTTTAAACTTTATGTTTTGTTCTAGAGTTTCTTTGTATAGGATGTTGGTAAGTTTTAGACTCGTTGTTCACCACGACTATTCCCAAACACATGTTAGTCATATCTTGCATAAATATAGTTGATCAGACTATATTTATCCCATATGTGATTAAATAACTATTTAGGTCTACCCGTAATGCTCAACTTATCATAATACTTTTATATGATTCTTGTTATGTCACAACCCTATTATGTAAGTATGTACTTATACTTTACTAAAATATCATTATATTTTAAAAGTATACTTGTGAGAAAGTGTTTTAGTTAGAGAGTTTTAGTCCCATTGTTTTTATAGTTGTATATCTTATATGGTTTGATATACTTAGTTCACTATAAACAATGCTCTGATACCAATTTGTCACACCCCCAAACCAGGATGACGGAAACGTCCGCGGGTGGATGACTTCATTAACCGTATCATAACACAATCATCATAAATATAATCGAAAAGGTTACATTTTTTTCAGAGTTGCATGTTTCCAATTCAATTACAATATGTTGACAAAAGATTTGTTTAACGTCTTAGCACCCCATCCTCAAAGCTTTGTAGTTACCTATTTTAGTGATTACCTGAGAATACAAGTAGTTTTGAAAGAGTGTCAACAATTAAGTTGGTGAGTTTATAAGAGTTTATATGAGTGAAATGTAAACCTTTCCTTGTACAAGGATAGTGTTTGTTTTTAGAAAATCCAATATTTTTCTTAAAATGAATTGTAGTCTTAGAAAACCTAAGACCGTAATGTACAAGTATATCCATACTTAAAGTATTAATATGCAATTTAATTTTATATAAAACCTGTTGAATGTGTATTTCCCTGTAAACGAAATGTATCGTTGTTTCCCCATGTGAGTTATTATAACCGTGCTAAAGACATAGAGGGCCTGTTACGACATTTTTCAGGCGTCAGAATGTTATGAAATTTGTCACTCCAGACCTGCCGGTCTAGCTGTTGCAAGCAGCTTAGGTGCGGGATTGTCATTCGCGTATAGATCTATACAGAAGTCTCACGCTCTCTTACGGGAGAATACGGTTATAATACAGGTCTTTTGTAGGTACACCAATTTGTACAGTGAAGACATTTTGGCTCAGAAAATTTGATTCAACGAGTTTACGTATATTGTAATGAAAACCCTTTTGTAAGTGGAAAGAATACCTTTTCATAGTAATTTCATAGTGTAGAATAACTATACCTTTAAATAATTATTTGTTCACCCCAAAATGGTAAAATAGTGTAAATGACCCATAAACTATATCTATTATAGTTTATCATAAATGTTTTGTAGTAATGAAAACCTTTGTATGTGTGGTTATCACTTTTCTATGATAATAAAATAGTATAAAATAATTATCATCCGCAGACTGACGGCTAGAGTGAGCGGACCATCCAGAATCTCGAGGATATGTTGAGGGCCTATGTCATTGAATTCAGTGGGACTAGGACTCCTACCTACCTCATGCTGAGCTTTCCTACAACAACAGCTTTCATTTCATCATTGGTGCTCCGCCATTTGAGTTGTTGTATGGCCGAAGATTCGTACCCCAGTCTGTTGGGGTGAGTTTTGGCCACAAGGTGATGGGTCGGACCGAGGTAGTTCTACAGACTACCGAGATGATCCAGCAGATCAGGCAGAGGTTACAGACTACTCAGATTCGGAAGAAGAGTTACGCCGACCGGCGCCGATCTGAGTTGGATTTTCAGGTTGATGATATCGTGCTCCTGAAGGTCTCACCCTGGAAGGGTGTGATTCACTTCAGGAAGAGGGGAAAATTAGGTCCCTGATAAATTGGGCCATTTAGGATTATTTTCAGGGTTGGCAAGGTAGCATATAGACTGGATCTTTCGGAGGAGCTCAGTCAGATTCACAACACGTTTCATGTCTCGTAGTAGTGCATGATAGATGAGGAGGCAGTTGTGTCATTAGATTATATTCAGGTCGATGAGCGCTTGAATTACGTGGAGAGGCCAGTGGCTGTCCTTGAGAGGAAAGTAAAGGTTCTACGGAACAAGGAGGTACCTTTGGTAAAGGCATAGTGGGAGCATCGGAGGGGATGCAAGTGGACTTGGGAGCATCGGGGGAGAGTTGTAACATCCCGAATCCGAGGTATAAGAATTATATCTAAAAAGGACAATTTGACTTAGAAATCGTCGAGTTAATGACCTCAACTCGACGTGTAGGAACCTCTCTACTCGGCGAGTTGTTTGGAAACACTCAACGAGTTGGAGCTGGAATACGAAACCCTAATTTCCAGGATTTTTCACCCTATTTAAAGGCTCATTAGCCACCCTCTGTCTCTCTTAACGTCCTCTTTGACCTCAGAAAACCCAAATCATGTATTACTCCTCATTTTGTGTGTGTAAATGCTTGGAACGTGGTTTTAGTGAAAGGAGCTTGAAGACTAAAGAGCTTGGATCAAGGAGAAGCTTGTAGATCCAATACCTACTTGGTCTAGGCTTCCATTTGAAGGTAAAAGTCTTTACCTTGTTAATTCCTTTGTTAGATCTTCCCATTTAAGTGTTTTGGGCCATTTCTAGCTTAATCTTGAGGCTTTTCTGGTTTTGAGCACATTTTGGAGTGAGGAGTTCAGATATGGACTCCTTTAAGCCCTCATAGTAATAAATTTATCGAATTGGTCAAGCCTTAGCCCTTCTCTTTGACTTAAACCTCTTCCTTAGCTTGGTTTTAGCATTTGAAGCTTTGTATACATGTAAAGTTTGCAACCTTACGTGGTAACTATGCTTTAGGAAGTTAGATCTACAGTTTGGAGCCTTACTTTAACTTAAAGCGTCTGAATGAGAAATGGATTGAAGGAACTCGATGAGTTGGATAGCCAACTCGACAAGTTGAGACGGGTTTTCCTGCTTTCAAGATTCTGCATGAACTCGACGAGTTATGAGGTGATTCTACGAGTGGTTATGGTTTTCCTTGATATTCTGGATACTGCATGGACTTGACGAGTTGATTGGCAAATCGGTGAGTTGACTCGGATTTTCACAACTTACTGAGTTCTGGAGGGACTCGACGAGTTGGGTCAACATGGACTGTTGACCTTGACCATTGACTTTGACTTTGACCAAGGGTTGACCCTTTTTGACTTCTGAGGGTATTTTGGTAATTTGGGTGTTGATGGGGTTGGTCACATGGGAACTGTAGGTGTTGAGTTGGAGCTGTGTTTTGGGAGTTGACATCATCAGCTAGAGCTACTTGTGAGGTGAGTTCTCCTCACTATATCAACAGGGTCTAAGGCACCAAGGTCGGCCTTTTTCGGATTTGCATCCGGGTTTATTGCATGATATGCTTATTGGTCTGCATCCTGGTAGATAGGATGGTGTTATGCTTATTGATCTGTTAGATCTGCATCCTGGTTGTTAGGATGGTGTTATGCTTAGTGATATGTTATATCTATATCATGGACATAGGATGATGCTATGATTAGTGATTTGTTAGATTTGTATGAATCTCTGTGCATGATATCTAGCTTTTGATATGTATATATGATTATGTGATTGTGGTTGGGTTGAGGCAGTCCTGCTGTGTGCTTAGGGGTGGCAAAAGTCGACACGACACGATAAAAATACACGACACGAAACGAAATTGGGACGAAATAAAAAATCGAATTCGTGTTCGTGTCGTGTTCGTGTTGTGTAAAAAAAACACGAAATCGTGTCGTGTCGTGTTCGTGTCTGTAATTCGAAACGATAATAGCACGATAACAACACGAAATAAACACGAATATAACACGATTATAAACACGATTTTAAAACGATTAAACCACGATATTGACACGATAATTTATTTTTGTAATAATTTAAATAATAAATTTTATATTTTAAGCGTATAATATAATTATTCAAATAAAAAAGTTTCGCCGGCTCCTTTGAGAATTGAAAGAACGTGCACCAGAAACTCAATCGACAATTTCCCTTCCCCATACTTGTATTGATGGCTTTGTTAATGGCACTATGCTCAATCGATTGTATTAAAGGGTTCCAAACTTCCAATTCAGTAATTCTCCCTTAAATCACACGTATATGCTCTAACATTTATCCCAATCAAGTGATCAACCCTAATTTTCCAATACCTTCTCATCGCGTTGCTGACCTCCATTGCTGATCGAAACAAGTGAAGACGGTGAAGGCATGAAGCACTGTTAGTTCTTACCGATTGCAATCAAGGTATTTTTTTCATGTGCTCTTAAATCGAAAATAACTTCTTTAAAATTTTTTTCTTAATCGATTCTCAGTTTGCTCTTAAACCACTAAGAACTTATATAACTCGTTTTTTCCCTCTTAATTGATTCTTGAGACATATTCATAATTGATTCCAGTTATTAGATGCTCTATCATTCTGGTTTTTGTAATCAAGGGTTTAATTTGATTTCTTAAACAGTTTAATAAGAAATCAAGTTATGTCCTTTTTTTTTTTCCTGTTCTTCCTGATTCATGTTCTTGATTCCGTTTTTTTCCTCTTCTTCCTGATTCACGTTCTTGATTATAGTTTTTTAGTATATTTTGCTGTATAACTTATACTTAATCTCTGTTTGCAACTGCAGAACTTATCAGTTTTTTTTCCTGTTCTTATTGATTGTATGGGATATAGCTATTGATTGTACACGTTTTTATTAATGTGTGTTGTGTTTAATATTCTTCTTTTGTATCTGATTACATACTTTTTTCTAGAATGTTTCTTGTCTTTTACACAAATGTACAACTTATTATTCATAGATTTTTTTTTTCTGTTCTTACTGATTGTAGGGGATATAGCTACTGATTATACATTTTTTTGTTATTGTGTGTTGTGTTTTCTGTTATTCTTCTGTATTGGTTACATACTTTAATTTTCAAGATTGCTTCTTGTCTTTTACACAAATGTACAACTTATATTTCGTAGTTTGTTTTTTCTTTTCTTCCTGATTGTAGGGGATTTGGCTATTAGTTAAATTTTGATATGAAGAGGCCAAAACTCGACACAACTTCTACAGCTGTAGCTCCACAGGTATTTTAATTTTTTATTAACTTTCTGTTTACAAGCTCTTTTCTGATTACTCTTGTGCTTAAGTTTCTGATTACTTTTTTTTTCTGTATTCTTGTTGTGCTTCTAAGTTTTTTAATATATGCTTGCATTTGTATCTTAGGATGTTGAACTTGAAGAATCTGATGACATTGATGTAGTGGAGATAGATGTTAAAATAGAAGGTGAAGAAGAGGATGTAAAAATGGAAAGAGAAAGGTGGTCTGAGGTTTGGAAGTTTTTTACTAGACTTCCAATTAGTAAAGATGGCAGGGAAAGGGCGGAATGTAATCAGTGCAAAAAAAGATACATCTGTGAAACTAGGACTGGGACGGGTAGCATGCGAAAACACATCACAAAGTGTCCTAAAAGGGACAAAACAGACATATCACAATTTATTTTTTCAAAGTCAGGTGGTTCTTTTTCAATAAACTCTACTGTTTTTAAACCTGAAAGATTTCGTGAACTTCTTAGTGAAGCTATTGTCAAGCATGACCTTCCCTTTAAATTTGTAGAGTACGAGGGAATTAGAGAAATCTTTCAGCACTTGAATGAAAAAGTTATCACCATTACTAGAAACACTGCTAAAGATGATGTGTTGAATTTGTTTAAAAGAGAAAAGTTGAAACTTAAGAATCTGTTTGAGTTACTTCCTGGTAGGATTTCATAACTGCTGATTTGTGGTCTTCAATTAATACAGATGGTTTTTTTTATGTGTTACATCTCACTTCATTGACATGGAGTGGAAGTTGCAAAAGAGAGTTTTAAGTTTTCAATATATGCCACCTCTACACAATGGCGTATGCTTAACAGTAACAATATCTAGTATATTGTCCGATTGGGGGATTGATAAAAAGTTGTTTACAATAACGTTAGATAATGCTTCCAGTAATGATACTTTTGTCAATCTCCTAAAAGGTCAATTATGCAATGAAGGTGCACTTCGTAGTGATGGAGATTATTTTCATGTTCGATGTTGTGCTCATGTGTTGAATTTAGTTGTTCAAGATGGATTGAAGGCTATTGATGAAGGCATTGTCAAAGTGAGAGAATCAATTAAGTACGTGAAGGGTTCCCAAGTACGAAAAACTAACTTTATGAATGCTGTGAAGCAAGTCAATTTGATTCCAAAAAAAGGCTTGCGACAAGATGTTCCCACTAGATGGAATGCTACATTTCTTATGATCGAAAGTGCTATTTTTTATCGTCGTGCTTTTTCCCGATTAGCACTAATGGATTCTAATTATTTGGATTGTCCAAGTAATGAGGAATGGGGTAAATTGGAAAAGATTTTCAGATTCTTGGAAGTATTTTATGAAGTTACATGCATTTTTTCTGGAAATAAATATTGCACATCAAACTTATATTTTCCTTCGGTTTTGACGGTTGAAAGAACTTTGAGAGAAGAAATGAAAAGTTCGGATAAGTTTATGAAGAATATGGCTGGCCAAATGTATGGAAACTTCTCAAAATATTGGTCTGAGTATAGTCCTATTTTGGCGATGGCTGCGGTGTTGGATCCACGATATAAGATGCAATATGTTGAGTTTACTTACAAAAAACTCTATGGAAGTAATTTTCATGAGCATAGTGATCGTGTTCGGGAGAAGTTACATGATCTCTTTAGTGAATATGTTACTGGATTGCCTTACAAAACATCAACTATATCAACAAGTGATTCATGCAAGAGTGTCAACAAAAAGAATGACACAATGCTTAGCAAAAGCACAAGAGAAATGCTACAGGTAAGTAGAAGCTGTTTTTAGTACTTAATTAATTTTTATTAATTTAATACTTCAGATTTTTTACATTTACTAACTAATTTTCTGTTTTTATAGGAGTTCACAGTTTATGAAACTAAGGAGTTCGCTTTGTCTCAAAAATCACAATTGGAGATGTACCTAGATGAGCCAAGAAGTGATATTACAGAAGATATAAATGTTCTTTCATTTTGGAAAGCTCATCAATATCGTTATCCGGAACTCGCTTCCATGGCTCGGGATATTTTAAGCATCCCTGTTTCCATTGTAGCATCCGAGTCAGCTTTTAGTAATGGTGGTCGTGTTCTTGATAAATTTCGAAGTTCGTTGGCACATAAAAATGTTGAAGCTATAATTTGTGCAAAAGATTGGTTGTTTGGGATTTCAGGTAGGTTTTTCTTTTTTTTTTTTTTTTTTTTTTTTTTTTTTTTTGAAACATTTTTATAAAGTGATTTAACTATTATAATATGTTTATTATTATTTGTAGGTGATGAAGACTTGTGTTTACAAGATCTTACAGAAGATATTATGGAATTGGATAGCAAGGGAAGTGATACACATGAAGCGATGGAATGACAAGTTTGAAGATATTTAGCATTATTTGATGTGATTTTTTGCTGTTTTTTTCATTAAGTTTGCGTTTTTTGTTTTTAAACTTAATTTTTGCAAGAACTTATCGATGACATTATTATGGAAATCGTTTTTTTGTTAAATTTTGTCGTCTTATCGTGTTGTCGTGTTTTTTATTTTTTCGTGTTCGTGTTAATGAAAACTAACACGGCATCGTGTCGTGTCGTGTTCGGGTTGGGTAAAATTAATTCGTGTCGTGTCGTGTTAGCTAAAAACACGAAACGATGGCACGATTTGCCACCCCTATGTGTGCTGAAGGCTAACAGACCCAGGTCGGGCCAGATAGGTTGAAGGCCCGGTGTGGGCGGTCCAGTCAGGTCGAAGGCCCTGAAAACGGTCCATACAGGTGTAGGCCTGGGAAGGGTAGACTAGACATGCTGAAGGTTCTGAGAGTGGGCCAGATAGACTGAAGGCCCAGAGAGGGCAGTCCAGTCATACTGTAGATTCTATATGCATATTGTTTGATATGATATCGTTTTGGTTTGTATGGTGTTGGTATTTTGGGGGTAACTCACTAAGCCTTCGAGCTTACATTTATCAGTTTATTTCAGCTACTTCTGATGATCGTGGGAAGGAAAAGGTGTGAACGTACACCTCCTCCTATTTTGATTTGGATTTCTTGGATACTCTGATATGGAACTATTTTGAAAACATTTTGTAATAAATAATGGTTTTGGATTGTTTAAAAAGTTTTAAATTTTTGTGAATTTTTTTATGGATGTTACAAGTTGGTATCAGAGCCTTGGTTTGAGTGAATTAGAGGAACATTCGTGTGAATCCAGTCTCAAACTAAGGAAAATATTTTTAAAATAATTTTCAAATGGTTTTCAAAATACTAAAGGAGGATGCAAAATGATTTTCTAATAGAAACCCTAGCTGAAAATTGAAGTGCTTCCCAACCTCTCTCCTTAATCCTTTGCTATTGGTGTTTGTGACTCCATTAGAGGTGCAACACTTGAGGCACTAGGCTTTCAGAAGTCAAGACCAACCAAGGAATTCTTGTTATTAATACATAACAAGCAATGTAATCTTCTAATCCTAGTTTTCATAAAGATTTCGAAAATTGTATCCTAGTATTAGGTTTGTTGCTTTGGAATTTCTATTTGCATGTATAACAAGAGAAAAACTTAGATCCAAAGCAATTAGGGTTGCATGATCACAAAGGAATGTGGATATGCTAAAAACCCATCATTGGTATTAGAGCCTAGGATGTTTTTCTATTATATTTGATGCAATAGTGATCTGTCCATATCGAAAGCAAAGCAGAATTTGCATTATGTAGCCTGAACTAGACGAGTTCTATGTTGAACTCGACGAGTCCATGGCATGATTCAACGAGTTGACTCGTCTGTTAGCTGATTTTTCGGTTTTCAAATCTTTTTTAAATTAGGATAATTACCATAATTCGTTTTTAATGCCTTAAATTGAATTTTCTGAATGGTAATCTGATTTCCTTATCAAATAAGATTGATTTGGTAAAATTTTAACATAATGACTAAATTATTTTATTAATTTAATTCTTAAAAATTTGATCTAGAATATTTTTTGAAAAGTTTCAAAATTGACCATTTGGTTTCTGAATTTAAAATTTAATTAAAAGTTTAATTTTGAAATATTAAATTCTATAACCCTAGTATTTTAAAAGTTTAAAATACACGCTTATACTATTATAAAATTAAAGGTATAATTTTATATATGTATAAAATCAGCCAGTCTTACTATTAGTAGGCCTCATTCACGAAGCTGGTCTATAAGGGGTGTTTAAGGAAGTGACCTGAAAAATGACCGCCATTGGGTATCCACTCTTACCCACCGCACTCTTGACTAGTGGAGGGACGTTATCCGAACAGGTAGGATAAGATATTAATTCGCTCATTAATAAGTATAATGATAAATATTAAGTAACTAAGTGTATTTATAAATTCCCAATCTTCGTTACTTTAGGAAAATGTGAATTTGATGCTAATCCATGGAATTGTACATTGCACTTTGTCAATTCGTTAGTGGAGCGCGTGTGACTAACCGTCACACTAACATGTACTAACAAATCATGGAGATGGGTAACTCATAAATTGTCATAGATCAGTGGAGCGTGTGTGGTTAACCGACATATTGATTAGGTGGTAAATGACATCGAGGGTACCAAGATAATTTGCATGGTTATTCACACCTTGTTTATGATCCTCGATATCCAAACTTGAAGGGTATAATCGAGATTAAACATGTCATTGAAGAGTTTAATGAATCTCAAAGATGTAGGAATTTCAATTCAAAAACCTAATCCTTTTAAATTTCGTTTTTCGTGGTGAAATTGGTAAATCGTCATTTACCTACCTTCAAATAATTACAATTGGATTACGACATCCATTTTCTGAATTGTGAATTATTGTCTTGGGTCCTAGCCTTAATATTTCATTTGGGTGTTATATTAAAGATTTCCTATCTAATCAGAAGTTGTTCTTCTTTTTTAGATGTCTGGCTCAAACAACGCTTCTGGCTCAAACTCCAACAACAACTCCTCAAGCTCCTTTTTACTTTTGAACATTTGTGTGAAGGTCACTTTCGATGGATCCAATTTCAATGATTGGATTCGTGACATTCGAATAGCCTTGCGATACAAGGAAAAGGAATACGCCCTCGACAAAGAGCTTAAAGAGATAGATGAATCCAAAGCTACTTTCGAAGGAATAGCTGAGTATAAGGCTATTATGGTGGCCACTATTACTCCTGAGTTACAACGATTCTATGAGGACTTCTAGCCTTACGAGATGTGCTAGGACTTGATGGAAAAGTACCATCAAATAGCACATCAAGAAAGGTATGAGATTGTCACCTCATTCACAACAACCAAGATGAGGGATGGAGAGTCCATCACGACCCACTTGCAAAGAATGCAAAGGTATGTGTATGGTTTGCTCAAGTTGAATGTCAACTTTGATGAAGAGTTGGCTATTGATATAGTCCTACACTATATACCTCCTTGATATGATTAGTTCAATATGACTTATCATTTGATCAAAGAGGAAGTCACCTTGATCAAACTTCAAGGTTTGTTAAGAACTGTTGAAAGTGGATTGAAAGGAAAAGGTGTTGAATCCACTCCTACTGTTGCTGCCCTAGTCCTGGTTATTGGACATGGAAAGGGGAAAAAGAGGAAAGCTCCATCAAAGAAATAGAAGGGAAAGTCTCATGATGGATCTTCTTCAAATGGATCCAAAGGAAAATCAGGTTCTGCCCCTCCCTCCTAAGATCCAAAAGAAGCAACGTGCTTCTACTATCATGAAAAGGGGCATTGTAAACGAAGCTACCCGAAGTACTTGCAGGACATCAAGGATGGGAAGATAAATCCCACATAGAAGAAGTAGGGACGTGGAGCACGGGAAGATGAAACTAATAATGGGAAATATGAAGTCATCACTTGTTACCAAGATTGGGGTTTACTCTTTAGTGCTTAGTAGTAGGTTAGGTTTAAATTTGAATGATTGTTGCTACTCATCAGTGATGACGAGGAATATTATTTCTTTTCATGGTTTGTACAAATAAGGATTTAAACTTTTATTTAATAATAAAGTTGGTTCTATTAATGCTAATTATAATAGTTTATTTTATTTTGAAGCATTGCCTTGTAATGGTGTATATGAAACTATGATGGTTGTAGATAACTTATGAAATAATGTGTTGCATGTTGATCCTTTCTAATGGTATAGACAAGGCTTTTGGATTAGTGTCTAAGTCCATAACTATTTTGGTATGTACTTGACCCGATGGTGCATGGTCCTTTTGGGTTGCCTTCACCAAAGCAACTTGATAGGATGAATTATGGAGAGAAAGGATTAAATATGATTTATTAATATATTATGAGAATAATATATTAAAGGAGAAATCATATTGTTTACTTAATATTAGTCAATAATTAATTGGTAATTAGTTTTGTGACTAAAAGAGATTAATTAAACTTAAGGGACTGGAATTGTAATTATAAGATAATTGCAATTTGGGCCATGGATAGCCTTGTATTAATGAGTGGACGAATTTTATGGGGAAGCCTATAAGGAAATCGTCCAAGGCCTTAATTAGGAGTCTATGGGTTGCTTAGGGCTTAAGCATCCAAATTAGGGTTTCCTTATTAGATAACCCTAATTGCCTAACTATATATAAGACCCCTATGACCCAAAAACGTGGTGAAGCTTTCTTCTAGGGTTAGAACACGTTTTGGGCAGCCTCCATCCTCTCTCCTCTTCATCCTCTTGCTTATGGTGTTTGCGAACCATTAGAGGAGTGACAATTGTGACTCTAAGCTTTCTAAAGTCAATACAAGGAGATTTGGGATTGTTATTGCTACATAACAATCAAGGTAACATCTTAAACCTATTCTCATGCTAATATGATTACTTGTATGCTAGAATTAGGGTTTATAGTCTTGGATAACTTGCATGTACAATAGAGAAACCTAGATCCAAGCATTAGGGTTTGTATGAGCACATAGGATGTTCTTAGGACCAAAACCCATCAGTGGTATCAGAGCCTTGATTGGTTTCTATTGTATTGATGCCTTGTGTGTTTATTCAAGTTGCAAAATCAAGTTTTGAGCCATCTGCCTGATGAACTCAGCGAGTACCACAGTGTACTCGGCGAGTACAGTGTGGTACTCGGCGAGTACAGTGTGGTACTCGGCGAGTTCGAGCGTCAGATGGAGCTATTTTCGGGATTTCTTGCTGTTTATCTTTGAGATACTTGCCTTTATCATATTAGATCAATATAAATCCGATTTTATGATATATTTGACTATATTCTTGATCTAATTGAAGATATTTATCAATTAATAAAATATTTGTTTCCTTATGTGATAATTGATTGATTATGTGATTAAATGTTAATTTAGATTATTTGTTATTTGATCCTTGTGTTATGAAATGTTTCATATTTTCCCCTTTAGGTTTTATAGTTTAAATTTGACTTCAAAAGTTTTGTTGTTTTTGAAATTTAAATAGTTGAACCCTAATGTTTTGAAAAAGGTTTCAAAACTTGCCCTCAAGTTTTGGAATTTAAATTTAGATTAATAGTTTAATTTTGATGTATATTTAAATTCTAAACCCTAATGTTTTTAAATGTTTCAAAACTTGCCCTCAAGTTTTGGAATTTAAAAGTTGATTAAAGGTTTAATTTAGGAATGTTAAATTCTAAAACCCTAGTATTGTTTTGAAAGGTTCAAATTGCACCCTTATGGTTTTATTAATTAATTAAGGTGTATAATTAAAGGAGGTTTAATAAATCCATAAAAGTTTTGGTTTAAAATTTAATTGAATTAAAGTTATAATTATTAAATTTGACCACCTAATATTTTGAAAGTGTAAAATACACCCTATACTATATATATATATATATATATATATATATATATATATATATATATATATATATATATATATATATATATATAACATTAAAAGTCTAACATTATATATGTATGAGTAAAAGTCAGTCTTACCGTTAGTAGGCCTCATTCACGAAGCTGGTCTATAAGGGGTGTTTAAGGAAATTGCCTATAAAATGGCGATTGAATGGGTATCCACTCTTAGCCACCGCACTCTTGACTAGTGGAGGGTCGTTAGCCGAACGGGTAGGATAGGAAGAAAACCTTCCATTATAAGTATAGTGAAATATAAAAGGTAACTAAATGTTTTTCAAATTCCCAATCTTAGTTACTTAGGCAAAAGTGAATTGATGCAATTCCATGAAATTACACTTCATACCCTTGCGAAGACGTTAGTGGAGCGTGTGTGGTTTACCGGCACACTAAATGGTTCTAAGCAAAGGTAGCAAAGGGTGACTCAATGTTTGTCATAGTTCGGTGGAGCGTGTGTGGTTTACCAGCACATCGAATAGGTGACTGTAACATGTGAGGGCACCATGTAAGTTTGCATGGTTATTCACACCCGCTTTGTGATCCTCGGCATCCCAGTCACAAACTAGAGGGGCATATCGAGATTTAAACATGCCGTTGAAGCGTTCAATGAATCTCAAAGGATCTAGGAGTTTTCATAGATTTAAAAACATAAATTTCTTTTTCATTTTTCATGGTGGAAATTAGTGAATCGTCATTCACTTACCTTCAAATGCTCTGCAATTTGGGTTACGACATCCCTCTCCCGAGTTGTAGAATATTGTGTTGGGTCCTAGCCTTAGTATCTCATTTGGGTGATTTACTAAGGACTCAATCAATCAACTAACTTGAATTTATTTTCTCCCGTTTTGTAGATGTCAAAGTTTGACAACTATGGTCTTCTCAAATCCCGTGGAACAAGCATTCCACATGAAGATGATATTCCACGATTCGATCAAGTAAGAAGAGATCATACTTCACTTCCTCCACCTCCTCCAATTATTCTCCCTAACCCACAAGTTCAAAGGCTTGAAAAGTTCAAGATCACTCAAGCCCTTTTGGCAAGTAAACATAAAGAAGGAAAGCCGGTGTGTGCACATGTCCTAGGGATGAAGTCACACATTGATAGGTTAAGAATGTTGGGAACCGTCGTCTGTGAGGAAATGGCTGTTGATTGGGTTCTTCAGTCACTTCCTAACTCATATAGTGAGTTCGTAAGAGAGTACTATATGATGAACCGCGATGTGACCCTTATAGATCTCACCAATATGCTTATTGCTCCTAAATTAGCAATGGTTTGGCGCAATAGAAAAGCAAAGTTGATTGGTGAATCTGCCTTCAAGACCTCTATGGATATAGACAATGGCAACGAAAGACATGCTATGATCAAAAAGTTTGATCATAAGAGAAAGGCAATGTCTAAAGTAGTTCCATGTCATGTTCCAAAAGAGTCAATTTGCTTTTATTGCCAAGAGAAAGGGCATTGGAGACGAAGCTGCCCCATTTACCTAAGAGATCTAAGAGATAGGAGAGTCGAAAAGTATGACTCTAATATAGGTAAAATCCATTAACTAACTCTTTTAAGCTTCTATTCTAGATTCTTAATACATAATGTGATAAGATTGCAATTGATGTTTTGTAGGATCGAAGAAAAGAAAGGAAGCTTAAGGGAAGAAGTGAGCAGAAGCTAACCGTGAAGGAATGGATTTCGATCGCATTTCTCGAAGATTAGATTCTTGAGCTACTACTTAGAGTTAGAATTAGATTGCTAAGAAAGATGTATTAGCATAGTTTTTCAATGAATTGCATTGTAAGGACAAAATTTTTCCGCAATAAAATAAAATTTGATTTTATATTATTTATTTATCCTTGCAATGGCGTATATGAAAAATTGATGTTTGAATGTTTCTATTATTAGCAACAATGGATTTGGTTCTTATTATGTTATTTATGGAAAGTCGAGAGTTTACCAAATAGGGAGAGTTTCTCATCGCCCAAATTTCAATTGGACAGAAACTTGGAATCATGCAACTTGGTTGCACGATGAATGAGAAATTTCATATTTGGAAATTAGACTAATTCATTGACAAAGTGTCAAGTGAAGGACTAGGAGATCGAGCACACAAAGTTGCGTGTTGATCAAGTCCATCATAAGAGTAACAAAGATATTCGTCATGTTTTACTAAAAGTTTAGTAAATGTGATTATACTTACAAGATTAAGTGTAATTATGAATTGATTGAAAAGGTTTAAATCAATAGCAAAACAAATAAGAAGAATCAAGTAGGCAGAAAGATAAAAGTTTATCCATTCTAAGAAGAAGGGAGAGTAGCTTTTATGCTTTATGATAGGACTTAATGATTAGGAACCATATCTCAATTGATCCTCTAAGTGAGTGTTAGTACAATTGTATGTCTAAGAAGAGGAATCAAGAATTGAAGAAATGGTTAAATCAAGAAGTCAATCATACTTCGTTCCAAAACAAGTCTTAGAGTTGAGATTGTGACATTGAGTGGAAAAGTATTAAGAAGGTTTATAACATTCATCAAATGTGGAAAGTTGTGATGTCTTGGAAAAGACAAAGACCAACTAGGACCAATTTATGAAGAGTTTTGATAAAAGCTACACTAACTCTTGAACATTTGTTTGTCAAGAAATGTTTTGACAAGAGAATCTGGGAGTCTTATTGGTCTTGAAAGTTTTCAAGAACAAATCAAATAGACCTTATCGATCATCACTAGCACACGAGTTGAGGTTTACAACATATCGTGTTGACATTATTTTGTTTCTATGCCGTTCCAATTGAGTTAATTATGCATGTGAGTCCTATGAGTTCTCATTTGAATGCATAAAAGGCAAGGACCTTGATCAATGGAAAGTACATTGATAAGAAAAGATGAGCTGCTTAACTACTTGGAAGAAATGGTGGGCAGCTGTGCTACCATAAAGGCAAGAAATCGAGATCAAGAAAGTTCGATCCATATGAATTTGAATTTGTTGTAAACTTTGGTTTTGACAAATTCACATGGATAGGAACAAATACACCGTTTAAATCTAAGTGTCATAAGATTTCCTCCTTCATGAAAATGATTGTGAGGAAATGCTTTCACTAAGAAAGATTTTAAGAAGATAGTGATTGTAAAATTGCATTCTCGAATTTGATTATGGTTACGGTATCCCTTTCCATAATTTGAATTGTGAGGTTTGGCAATTGTTTACACACACATATGAACTATCTAATGCAAAAGTGTATAAGTTCAAGAAGCCTTGATAAAAGATTATCAAAGCACTAAGTATTAGAAACAAGAACTTAAGAAATTCAATAAGCATTGTTTTTCTGAAAGTTAAGCTGTTTCTGAATACATGTCAAAGCTAGTGGGAGCATAAGTGTTATGTTTTATAATAATCATCATGATAGTGGGAGCATAAATGTTATGATTGTATGATTATTAAGGAACGTATTGCAAGTTGGCAATATTAATTATAGAAAACAAGAGTTATACCTTGCAAAGTCGTAAGGGTTGTAAAGTTGTTTTGCTATAATTAAGGGAGAGAATATTATGCTTCATTTCAAATCTAAAGGCTTAGGTTGTGAAATGTTAATAACTTAGTCAAAGAAACATAGTGTGTTCTTAAAATTTCGATTATCATTACGGCATTCCTCTTCACAATTCGGATTTTGAGAACATAGCAAATAAAACATTATGCGTCGTGTCCCATACGCTTCAGGTATAGGATCGATTGCAAATGCTTTAATGTTTGACCATTCTAAAATTTTCCAAATGTCGGGCGCATTTAGAGGGAAAAGGGACTAGAATTGGTTTTGACTAAAATAATTAAACAACTATCAAAGGACAATCCAAAGTTTGACGAGGATTGGTCGCTTGTGAGTAGTTGGAAGCATGGTATTGGATGGACCATATCGACATTATTATGAATAGAAAAGATTCTATTAAGAATGAGTTGTCATATGGAAATTATGGAAATGTTTCCATATTGGATGGACCATATCGACATTATTATGAATAGACAACATTCTATTAAGAATAAGTTGTCATATGGAAAATATGGAAATGTATCCATATTGGGAATTGAATATTGAAAATCTATGTCTAGATTAGAAACTTTTATGCAAAAGGATGTTCAAAGGAATGTAATTTGAGTGAGAGACATCATATCTAAGGAATTGTCTTGTAATAATCTCTGTTAAAGGACTTTGTAATATCATTGGCAATAGTCTTCGTGACTTTGGTGCAGTGACATTACGAAAGGATCATTGCATAAAGTGTTAGAATCTAACATATTCTGTAAGTAGCAAGAATTTGATATTCTTTAACTTATGAAAAGGGATTAGGAGTTGTGAAATGAGAGTGATTGGAAATGTGTTCAATTTGATCTATTTCACAAAGTAAGAACCATAGGTAAACATTGTGTGCATGCTAAGAGCATGGGACAAGTGTAATAATTCAAGTAAGAAGTTGATTACCCGAAACAACAAATAATGAGTAATCGATATGGTGATAAATAAAAGGAGTTTTATTTATACTCAAAGGTTTGAGGCCATATGGGATTAGTATTATTCTTGTGTTTCACTTTGCATGTTTTGACTTCCAAAATAATTGAGTTTATTAAGAATAATCGAATTATTCGAATGGGCCACAGTCGTTCATATGTTGGAAGTAGATATGAATGAAGACTGTCGTGAATTGGTGTGTGGATTGTCTATAAGGTATTAGACATAAGCAAATGTTTGCTGCAATGTTCATGAGTGCTTATGAATATGATTTGAGCATTGGATTAAACCCACGCTCACTTGGATCACTCCATGAATTGTATCACGAGTGATTGGTGAGACGATAACATCTTATATTCTTGAAACCGAGATGTGTGAGTTGTATCTTGCGAATCGGTTGCACATTGATAATATGTAAACACACTAGTAACTTGGTGTTATAAAACATATTGTTGTGTGTGATTCGGTGAGTAAGTGCAAGCAAGCATTGTATCAAAGTTTATCCGTTCCTTTTATCCAAAGTAGGATAAAAGCGATATGTTTGGGCCCCTCGATGGTTTAGTGATGACAAACGTAAATGCTCGGCCGGGCTAGGGCTAATTTGATTTGTTCAATTAGTCAGTCGTCATAAATCGGGAATCGAGATATAGTACAAAGAGAATGATTTGAAATCATGTCTCATACGATATCTAGAATGGAGGAATATATGATCCCTTATCTAAAGAAACGCGTATCTGATAGGATCAGAGCTGACAGCGGCTTTGGAAAGCTACGATTGCAGATCAGGATCTGAAGTCATACGCAGAATAGTTATTAGACTTATCCAAGTGGGAGACTGTTGGATTAGTGTCTAAGTCCATAACTATTTTGGTATGTACTTGACCCGATGGTGCATGGTCCTTTTGGGTTGCCTTCACTAAAGCAACTTGATAGGATGAATTATGGAGAGAAAGGATTAAATATGATTTATTAATATATTATGAGAATAATATATTAAAGGAGAAATCATATTGTTTAATTAATATTAGTCAATAATTAATTGGTAATTAGTTTTGTGACTAAAAGAGATCAATTAAACTTAAGGGAGTGGAATTGTAATTATAAGATAATTGCAATTTGGGCCATGGATTGCCTTGTATTAAGGAGTGGACGAATTCTATGGGGAAGCCTATAAGGAAATCGTCCAAGGCCTTAATTAAAGGAGTCTATGGGTTTCTTAGGGCTTAAGCATCCAAATTAGGGTTTCCTTATTAGATAACCCTAATTGCCTAACTATATATAAGACCCTTATGACCCAAAAACGTGGTGAAGCTTTCTTCTAGGGTTAGAACACGTTTTGGGTAGCCTCCATCCTCTCTCCGGTTCATCCTCTTGCTTATGGTGTTTGTGAACCATTAGAGGAGTGACAATTGTGACTCTAAGCTTTCTAAAGTCAATACAAGGAGATTTGGGATTGTTATTGCTACATAACAATCAAGGTAACATCTTAAACCTATTCTCATGCTAATATGATTACTTGTATGCTAGAATTAGGGTTTATAGTCTTGGATAACTTGCATGTACAATAGAGAAACCTAGATCCAAGCATTAGGGTTTGTATGAGCACATAGGATGTTCTTAGGACCAAAACCCATCAAAGGCATGCTTGTGACATTGTCATCTTGTACATGTCAAAAAGAAGTGTATAGCCAAATTACAAAAGGATGGAGTGATGGAGTCATTTGACCATAGGTTAGAGGACACGCGCAAGTCTTGTTTGCTTAGAAAGATGACTAAATCACCTTTCATTGGTTCTTGTGAAAGAGGTGAAGGATTGTTGGATCTCATGTACATAGAGGTGTGTGGGCCCTTCAGATCGATCACAAGGGATGCAAATCGCTTCTATGTGACTTTTACTGATTATTATAGAAGATATGGATATATATATATATATATATATATATATATATATATATATATATATATATATATATATATATATCTACTTAATCAAACATAAGTCAGAAACATTTGAAAAGTTCAAAGAGTTTAAGCAAGAAGTGGAGAATCAATTAGGCAGGAAGATAAAGATGCTATGATCTGATAGAGGTGGTGAGTATCTTAGTATCGAGTTCCACAACTATCTTAGGGAATGTGGAATTGTTTCACAATTGACACCTCCCTAGACACCACAACTTAATCGTGTAGCTGAGAGGCGCAATCGAACCTTGTTGGACATGGTTCGTTCTATGATGAGTCGAGCTTCGCTACCAATCTCATTCTGGGGGTATGCCTTAGATATTACCGCCCATATCTTTAATTTAGTCCCAACTAAGAAGGTTGCCAAAACACCTCACGAGATGTGGACGGGGAAGGTTCCCTCGTTGGCACAAATCAATTTTTGGGGTTGTGAAGCTTTCGTAAGACAAGAGACTCACGACAAGATCGAACCTCGAAGTGAGCGTTGTATTTTCATCCGCTACCCACAAAAATCCTTTGGGTATTTGTTCTACAGACCTAGTGAAAACTTGGTCTTTTTAGCACGAAAGGGAGTCTTTCGCGAAAGAGAACTCATATGCCCAGTGGACAGTGGGAGGACAATTAATCTTGAAGAGATTCAAGAGTCAAGCAGTGAAACAACCTCTAACACTAGCACTCAACCTAAGGAAGAGATTCCTGTTGAACCAGTTGACGAGTCGTTACCTCTTAGACATTCCAGTAAAGTTAGCGTTCCACCTATGTTCTATGGTTTCCATATAACTACAGAAGGCGATACGTTTATCAGTGATAGTACATTGATAAATTTGGATGAACCCACTAACTATAAGGAAGCCATGGCGGGCCCAGCGAGTGCCAAGTGGAAAGAGGCAATGGACAGCGAGATCCAGTCCATGTATGAAAATCAAGTTTGGAACTTGGTTGACAAAGTACCAGGTTGTAGCACAGTCGGGTGAAAGTGGATCTTCAAGAAAAAGACCGACACAACTTGTTGCGAAGGGCTTTACTCAAACCCTAGGGGTTGGCTATGATGATACCCTCTTACCTGTGGCTAAGATCAAGTCTATCAAGGTTATGTTGGCCATAGCTACATTTCATGATTATCAAATATGGTAGATGGATGTCAAAACTACTTTCCTTAATGGGTAACTAGCTGAAGATGTTTACATGTGTCAACCAGAGGGTTTTGTGGATGCTAAATTCCTCAATAGAGTGTGCAAACTTGAGAAATTAATCTATGGATTGAAGCAAACTTCTCGCAGATGGAATCTTTGTTTCGATGAGAAAGTCAAAGAGTTTGGTTTCTCTAGGAGCGAGGATGAGTCATGTGTATTTGTCAAAGCTATTTGGAGTATATTTAGCTTTCTAGTATTGTATGTTGATGACATACTGCTCATAGGAAACGACGTTCCAACCTTACAGGAGGTTAAGTCCTGGCTTGGGAAATGTTTCGTTATGAAGGATCTAGGAGAGGCTGCTTATACTCTGGGGATAAGGATATTGTGAAATAGGAGTAGAAGACTATTTGGACTTAGTCAAAGCACTTACTTGGACAAGGTGCTAAAATGTTTTAGCATGGAGAATTCCAAAAAATGAGAGTTGCCTATCTAGAGCAATACCAAACTGAGTAAGACTCAGAGTCCGAGTACAGATGCAGATATAGCAGAAATGAGTCGACTACCATATGCTTCCACCGTTGGTTCGATCATGTATGCTATGATTTATTAATATATTACAAGAATAATATATTAATTAGTAATCATATTATTTAATTGGTATTTAATCAGAAATTAATTTGGAATTAATTTTGGGATTACAGAAACTGATTAAAAGAATGGAGACTAGTTTTGCAAATCACTGATAGTTGCAAAGTTGAGCTGATGGACTCCTTTGGGAGGACTGGACGAAATCTATAGGAGGCCCTATAGAATTTCGTCCAAGGCTTCTAGAAGTACAGGTCCATGGACTGCTTCAAGTCCGGCTGGACTGGTCATATCTGTTGGGTTTTGAACATTCTAACACTCCTAAGGTGTACATGCAACCCTAAGTACCTTGGATCTATGTTTTCTCTATTATACATGAAAATATCAATTTTCCAAGGTATTACCCAAACTAGCATATTATAAAGTACATGTAATATAAAATCTAGTAGAATGACATACCTCTTTGTTGTAGCTTGATTCCATGGAACTTAAGAGCTTGCTGCCCCAAGTGTGACACCTCAAATGGTTCACACAACATCACCAACACAGTGGTTTATTCGAATTTCAAATGTACAGATGATATTATATTCCCAAATCTAGTGTTTGTAACTGCTGGGAATGTGGAAAATATCAAACCTGATTTCAACAAAATGGTTGATGAAGATAACAAGAAAACATCTGATGAACGATTCTTTTCAAATCAAAGCACCGTCGAAAATAATCTCACAAAGAATTCGTATGTTTTTCAAAGACAAAAACCACAACGAAAAATGGGTTGAAAAACGAGAAGTTACAAAAGAAATTTTGAAACAAGAATCAAGTGAAACAAATGAGAATGTGAAACTTAATTCACAAGAATTTAAAGATCTTGTTGACAAATTTTCGAAAGAAAAAGGAATTTCAAAAAGACAGGCAAGAAAGAGAATGTTTTGGCATATTGTGACAAATAAAAAGCAATTAAATGAAACAACAAAGAAAATGTCTCACAATAAGTTGACTAAAACTGTTCAGTCAAAGTTTTCAACTTTTTCAGACAAAAAGAAAAATCTCGCTCCATCAATTTCATATGAATATCAAACGTCAAATTCAAAGGATTTTCCAACGAAGTTTTCAAAATCATCATCACCAAAGATTTTTCAAACAAATAATTCTCAAAAACATTCTTATTCAAACAGTCATAAAAAATTTTCAAATTCATATTCATCCTTCACAAAATCAAGAAACGTAAACAACAAATTTTCTTAAAAAAGAACAAATCCAAAGTTTGAGAATATTCAAAAATATGAGAATGTTCGAAACTTTGAAAATATTCAAAAATTTGAAAATGTTCGAAAATCTGAAAACAATCAAAAATTTGTAAAAGAAATTTCCAAAACAACTTCAAAGTTTATTCCACAAAAACCAAATTTTCCAAATTCATCTGCACAAAAAGAGACCAAAGTTTCATACACGAAAGGTACATCTGAAGTGGAAACCATAAATCATTGGCTTGAAAACAATGGGAATAAGTATCAATCTTGGAAGTTTTCGCAACATCAAATCAAAAAGGCCTATGAACAGTATTTGATTGATACTTCAGTTGGAAGTTCATCTTCGAAAGAGTCAAATACTCCAGTTCAAAGATGGCAACCAATCTCAAAAGAAAAACAATCTACGAAACATGAGAAGAAAGTTGGTTAAAGTCCAAAACTATCAAAAAATTATATTTCGATATCTTTAACCGATGATATCAACTTAATTGATTCTTTCAAAACTAAAGTTCAAAGTTGGACTTTAAGTTCTAAAATTCATTCTCTCTTTCAAGCTAATAACCAAGGACCCAAACAGCTTTGGGTACCTAAATTCTTTCAAAGATTGTAGGTGCTAAGTGATGAACAATATAATGAGAAATGGTATATTGATAGTGGTTTCTCACGTCAGATGACTGGAAGGAAGGAGAATTTGCGTGATTTTCGAAGTTTAGAAAATGCTGGTGTAGTAAACTTTGGAAATAACCATAAATGTCAAGTTAAAGGTTATGGAAAAGTAACGAATGGTCAATTTACAGTGAATCGTGTTGCTTATGTGGAAGGTCTTCAACATAATTTGATAAGTATTTCACAACTTGTTGTTGGAATTGGCAATCAAGTTGTGTTTAACAAAGAAGGAAGCATCATCTCAAAAGTTGAGAAAAACGAAGTATTGTTAAAATCAAAAGGATATGGAGATATGTTTACCCATGACATCAAACCCATAATTGGAAAACCCTCAGTTTGTCTACTTTCGAAAGCTCCCACAGATGTTAGCTGGTTATGGCATCGACGTTTATCTCATTTAAACTTTCAAAATTTGAATAAATTGGTTGCAAAAGATCTTGTTCGAGGTTTACCTGTGTTAAAGTTTGATAATGATACTTTATGTGCAGCTTGCGAACAAGGAAAACAGCATCGTAAAGGGCATCCAATTGTCATTGATTCGAAAATTGTTGAACCGTTGGAACGTCTTCATATTGACCTTTGTGGACCATCAATTGTTGAAACTCTCAACAAGAAATGGTACATTTTGGTTATTGTTGATGATTTTTCACGATTTACGTGGGTGTATTTTCTAAGGTTAAAATCTGAAGTCGCTCAAACAATGATCGAATTTATCAAGAAAATTGAGATAAATCTGAAGAAGAAAGTTAGAAAAATCAAAAGTGATAATGGTTATGAGTTTAAGAACAAAGTGTTGGATTCGTACTTAACGGACAAAGGAGATCCGCATAACTTCTCTTCGCCCTATACACCTCAACGAAATGGAGTAGTCGAAAGGAGAAATATGCCACTTTGCGAAGCAGCGAGGACAATGTTGACATATGCAAATCTTCCTCAATATTTATGGGCAGAAGCAATTTCGACAACATGTTTTACTCAGAATATATCTTTCATTGATAAATGCTTCAATATAACTCTATATGAAATAATCAGTAACCGAAAACCTAATGTCAAATTATTTCATGTTTTTGGTTGTAGGTGTTTTATAATGAATCTCAAAGATAATCTTTAGAAATTTCAAGCTAAGGTTGATGAAGGAATATTTTTGGGATATTCGAACAATACGGTTGCATACATAGTGTTAAACAAACGAACTCGAAAAGTTGAAGAAACGTTTAATCTCACTTTTGATGATTACTACGTGAAACATATTGAAAAACAATTTGAACAACAATCAATTCTTATTGAATCAACTGATGAAACTAAAGAATCTAATTCATCTGACTTTGATTATGATTTAATTTTTGGTGTTCCAGACTGGACTGTTGATGCTGAAGTACATGCTGCTGATAATCAAACTCCTGAATCTTCAAAACATACTAATGATTCGACAATCACCTCAGATTCAACTGTTAATAGCGAAAGCATGCTAGATGCTTAACTGGATGGGGAGCGCTTGAATACACCTTTAACTGTTGAGGGGGGGGGATTCTTTCGAGGGGGAGAATAACAGTATGAATGAACTCTTTGAGGGGGAGCATCATAATGATAATCTTGTCGAGGGGGGCATGATGATACTGAAACCATAAATCTTGATCAAAATGATGAATTTCATGACCTAAATGATAATATTTCTGTTGCAGGATCCAAAATGAAGAAATGTATGAAGATGCACCTTTGGATTTTGATCAAGCATATCCACCATTGGAAAAGTGGACAAGAAATCATCCAAAAGAACAAGTGATCGGGAATCCATATGATGGAATTTTGACAAGAGCTCAAATTCGTGCAAAGAATGAGGTACTGAATACTCATCAAGAATTTTGTATGTTTAATGTTTTCATCTCCAAAATAGAACCAAAGATAGGTAAGGTTGCAATGGAACACTCTGATTGGGTTGTTGCAATGCAATCTGAACTGGATGAATTTGAACGAAACAAGGTTTGGAGATTAATTCCTAAACCTAATGATGTTTCTATTGTCGGATTAAAATGGATTTTCAAAAACAAAACTGACAAAGATGGGAATATTATTCGAAGCAAAGCACGATTAGTTGTTAAAGGTTATTCGCAACAAGAAGGTATCGATTATGAAGAACCCTTTGCCCCTGTCGCACGACTCGAGGCTGTTCGAATATTTTTGGCTTATGTAGCTCATAAAGATTTCGATGTTTATCAAATGGATGTAAAATGTGCATTTCTTAATGGTGAACTCGAAGAAACGGTGTATGTAGAACAACCTCTAGGTTTTGTTGAAGAAAATCATCCTGATCATGTTTATATTTTAGATAAAGTTGTATATGGGTTAAAACAAGCACCAAGAGCGTGGTATGCAACTCTTACCAGTTTCTTAAAACAGTCGAAATTTAAACAAGGATCAGTTGACACCATATTATTTCAAAAGAAAGTTGGGAATCATCTAATGCTTGTTCAAATTTATGTCGATGATATTATTTTTGGCTCTACTGACCCCGCTTTGTCTAGTGAATTCGAAAGCCTAATGAAAAGCCAATTTGAAATGAGCATGATGGGTAAAATCAATAATTTTCTTGGTTTAAACATTCATCAAAGCAGAGAAGGAATTTCATCAATTAAGAAAAATATACAAGGAATTTGCTCGAAAAATTTGGGATGACGAATAGCACGAAGTTAAAAGTTCCAATGGCAGTTGGAACAAGGTTAACACCTTCGTTAGACAAACCTATTGTTGATCTTACTTTATACATAAGTATGATAGGTTCATTGATTTATCTTACAACAAGTAGACCTGATATCATGTTTTCTGTATGTAATTGTGCTAGGTATCATGCAAATCCAAGAGAACCACACTTGACTGCAGTGAAAAATATTTTTCGTTATCTCAAGGGAACAATTTCGTTAGGATTATGGTATCCTTCGAAATCAGGATTTTTCATTCAAGCTTTTTCGGATTCAGATCTGGGAGGATGTACTATTGATAGGAAAAGTACAAATGGCGGATGTCAGTTATTGGATGGGAAACTTGTAAGTTGGCAATCGAAAAAGCAAACATGTGTTGCAATTTCAACTGCTGAAGCTGAGTATGTTGCAGCTGCCACTTGCACTTCGCAAATCATATGGATCCAGAGCCAATTGTGTGATTATGGAATTAACATGAAGAAGATTCCATTTTGTTGTGATTCACAAAGTTCTATACGCATTTGTCATAATCCAGTACAACATTCGAAAACTAAACACATTGCACTTCGTTATCATTTTATTAAGGATCATGTGGAAGATGGAAATATTGAAGTTCATTTTGTGAAAACAACTGATCAGCTTGCTAATATTTTCACAAAACCATTGGATGAAAAATCATTTATTATATATTTGACAGGATAGGGCATGATTGAATCAAGTTCTGTTCCAGGACTAATTTCGAAAGAATGACAAAGAAGGAAGTTGAAAAAGTGTCGATTCAGAGGCAGTGCAGAATGATTGAGGGTCTTATAGTATTAATCATTCAAAGGTTAATGTTCACGTTAAGCACTTCGACACGCTTCATTTTCGTAAATTGGAGCTGAAAAGTTTCGTTAGTTTGGTACATTCTTAAAATTTTCGTTAGTTTGTCTTTATTTTCAAAAAATTGAAAAACACAAAAATATTTTCGTTTGTTAGTATTTCTTTTCGAAAAATCAAAAATATCAAAAAGATTATTTTTTGTTATTTGTTTTAATTTTTGAAAAACATAAAATCAAAAAATATTTTTCTTTCTTTTCAAAAATATTAAATCCAAAAAGATTGTTGTTGCTTTGATCTTTCTTAAGTGCAGGTTCTCACGAATATTTTGAGGGTTATGCTTGCTTTTCTAAGGGAAGGTATGTTTTCAAAATTTCATTGTACTAGTTAAGTTGTCCCTAGAAGCATGTTGCCGCATGTAGACCCAAGCCTCCAATGACTCAATGTGTGATTTAGAAAGCCTTAATGAAGTTTTTCGTTCCGAAAGTTTCTTCCCAATAAGGCTTGCATTCACGTTAGTCAACTGAGCTACCTTACTCTTCTCAAATGAGTTAAGAGTTTACTGTTTGGTCCACTCACAACAGAGGTACAATCGATTCTTGAACCAACTTTTTTATCTTAAATTTCTAACACTTTTCATACACAATGACGTATGTCCAAGAGGTCATTGAACAATCCAATCATGACTTAGACATATAAAAACTCTGTGTTAATGATCTTGATTCATGAGGCCGTGATGAAAGTGAAACCCAATTTTCTAACCAATTAAGGAATTGACGGGGAACTATGTTCTAGATTTTCACGAAACATTTGTTTCAGTACCAAAAATTTCGTTACTCCAAATCATATTCTTTTGTTTTGAGTGGTCTTGATCAAATGTTCGAAGCCTACGAAATTTGTTTCCCAACAGGATCCAGTTACAAAATTTATTTTCTACATATGATTTTCGTGTGAGTATCAATTATTATCCTTTGTCACTTTCAAATATTTTCCAAAGCATACTTGTCACTGACTATACTGGCCAAACAAGTAATTTCTGTTGCCATTACTCACCTTATGTTAAGGATGATTTGTAACGAAAATTTTGAGCTACCCATGAAGCCTTGAAAAAGAAGCCCTTCGATACTTCTCTATAAGTTTTCGATTGTAATTCATGGGAAACAACACAAGCAGTTGATTATCTCTCTTGATAATTAACGAAGTAACCTTTGCATGGGGTTTAACTGCTTTCGTGTCAAAATTTTATTTTTGACATCACAGATGCAAATTTATCGTTAAATTTGATTCTTATCTTATTTCATTGGCACACTGCACTCACGAAATCCTTGAGGCTTTGAGTAATACCAACTCAGGCTGAAGATTTCGCAAGACTGGCAAAGGACTTTGTTTCTTAGCCCAAAAATGAAAGAGCCTAACCTCCATGCCGAAGGTTTTCGATCTTATCCACTTAGTACTCACGAACAGTTTTGATGTAACCGTTTGGCAACTTGTTCCGAGTTTCAAGGTACTTTATCTGACATGGCATGTATAACGGCTAGTGGTGCAATTTTCAAGGAAGGCCACGGAAAACTCATTAATGAAATCGTTTGCAATTCTTTTGGGGTTACATATAAAAGGAAATTATTTTTCCTTTGATCATTACGCTTTCAAAAACTCTCAGACGAACAAAATCCCTAATTCTCAATTTCTCAAAATTCTGTTCAAGATTTCATCAATGGCTGCTACTCAAACCAATCATGAAGATACAAAGTACTAATTACCAGGTTGAGGGTAGTATTTCACTATACCTTGAGGATTTGAAGATGCTGATAGTTGCTCCTCAAAATTCTGGTCTTGCTATTGTTATGTTCAACTCTTTCGCAGTTCCGATAACATGGTTATCCATGGCTGCTTTAACTGCTTCCTACAGCAAGGCTACAGATGTGATTACTTTTAATCTTGTGAATGAGAAACAGATTCGTCTGACCAAGAAGATGTTCAATCAGTTCTTGAATATCCCCAATTCTCTACCATTCTTCAAACCAAATAAGGATCAAATCATGTTTATGTTCAACGAGATCGGAAATCAGCCCCCATTCACAAAAATCAGTGATTTCAAGAAGTCCAGATTACCCTGTATGTGGAATTTTTTCTTTGGCATTTATCTTCGATGTCCAACTGGAAGAAGTGTTGGTCTCGAAGAAGGAAGACTTGAAGTCTACGCAATGGTGATGGGATTATACTACGATCTCAGTGTTGACTATGCGACTCAATTATGGAAGGAGTTTGTGAAAAAACTGGAGAATACTAATATGGTGAAGGGTATCTCTTGTGCGAGGTATTGGAGTCTCATTCTTGAGAAAATTTACGAAAAAGAGGGAATTCAAGTTCTTGATAATGAAGAAAAGGTGGACTTTACAAAGTATCACTTTCCAAAGTCAGTCGAGGATGATTCTGAAATTTTCCCTACAATTGCCAGAATTCCAGATGGCATGTTGAAGAAGGTTGATCCAACAAATAAAGTGTTGGTGAAATATTTGAAGAACATTAACCCTGATGTAGAAAGTGGGATGTTACTTGAAGTTGATGTTGGGTCTTCAAAACAATCAAAGAAATCAAAAAAGAGTGATGGTGCTGCTCTTGTTTCTGAAAGCCCTAAAATGGCTAACTTTTGAAAGAAAAATGATACCAATAAATTAAAGGATTCGAAGAAAGATGTGATAGAGAAGGCGTTGATTATTGCTGAATCATTGAAGGAATTAGTACCTTCAAAATCCGGTGTTTTGAAAAGATTGAGGAAGTTATCTGATGATTCATCTTCAATCATACGAAAGGCTCAGTTAAACCGAAAGGGGATGAAGATTCGTGAAATACCAAATCCTGTGTCTCCAAAGTCGAAAAAGAGTAGAGCTAAGGATGTAGCAAAGCACATTTCCAAGAAGGACAAGAAACGGAAACCAGTGTTTCGTGACGAGTCATCAGAAAGTGAGATTGTACCAGATACTCATTTGGGATCAACTTCACCAAAGGTATCTACTCCCATCATTTATTCGTTAGCTTCAGCAACCACCACCATTTTCTCCACCGTTTCTATTCCATTCGAAATTGGTGTTACCAAGTCAGTTTCTAAGGAGGTACCCATTTCCGACTTTCGTACAAACGTATATGATACGGGTGTCGGAGTCATTATGAGTGTCGACAATACGAATCTTGTTTCTGAAGCTATTCCTCTTATCACTTCCTCTATAGTTTCTTCGACTATAGATACTTCCTTACCTCATTTCTTCACTCATACTCAAACTATCACCACATCACCCACATTTGAAAACATCCTTAAACAACCTATCACTACCCTTTTTCAGTCACAATCCACTGATCTACCAAAGCCAAATTCCGATGATGAAACAGACAGAGGAGGTCTCAGAGGAACATTTGATGATCTTCATTTTGATTTTGAAGAGGAGGATGTTCCTGATCACATGCTGATGTCAGGAAAAAAATTCAAGATCCTAAATCGTAAACTTAATTCGATTTTGCAATCACAAGCCAATTCAGGAGCCAAGGAAGTTAGATACGAATGATAAGAACAATGAGCTACGGGTCAAAGCTCATGGAGATTTGATTGATTCAGAAATTAAAGAACTTCGCAACGTCGCAAAAGAACGTCATGTGATGTTCGTACAATACGTTAAGAAGGTTCCTGAAGACATTAATCTCAAGTTAGAAGAAATGAAGAAGGAAGTTTCTCAGGAAATTAGTGAAGTTAATCCTCGTTATACTTCCATTCAACAGAAGGTGGATATTATTGTTGGGGCAGTGACGAATTACATTCAAAATTTTCAAGCCACGGTACCAACTATCGAAGCTAAGGCCTCGGATGATAAAGAACAATTTGCTATGCTGAAGGAGTTGCTTGGTGAACTCAATAGTATTGTTTCGAAGCCAGCCCAACAGTCCTTTTTAACTTCTGAGTTTCTTACTCAGAAATTAAATGTTCTCGATCAAGTCATTCAGAAGGTTGTAGCACCTATAACAAAATTTGCTCAAATGCTACCTTCGAATGCCCCACCTGCTGTCACAGGGGTGCAAGGGGGAGAAAAGAAAGTCAATGAAGGCAAAAGCAAAGTTCTGAATGTCACAAAGGCTGCTGATAAATGAAAGTTGTAACTTCGGGAATTCCATCTAAAATTGTATCTACTCAAGTATCAACTCCTTTTGTTACGAAGGTCATAACAGAAGCAATCAAAACAACAACAAGACCTATTAAGGGAATTGTTATTGGTTCTTCTACAAAAGGAGGGAGTTCAAGCTCATCTAAACCAAAGCCTTCGGATGATGATGATAAAGGGAAAGGTGTTGCTGTTGAAAAGTCCAAGGAAGAGAAGAAGGTTGAGATAGAAGCAGAAATAGAAAAGCAGAGACAAATACAAAGCATATTGAGACTAAGACCAAGTGATCCTCTTGGCATGTAGAAGATCCGAAAAAGCTCTATAGCTATGAAAGCATAGAATCCAGGGTGATATTCAATCGAATGTATGCTTTTTAGAAGAAGCCAAAGAAAAG
The DNA here is from genome assembly GCF_002870075.4 of Lactuca sativa. Classification (NCBI taxonomy): domain Eukaryota; kingdom Viridiplantae; phylum Streptophyta; class Magnoliopsida; order Asterales; family Asteraceae; genus Lactuca; species Lactuca sativa. Next base: position 278,736,989 of record NC_056630.2, read on the forward strand.
CTATTTGATTGCAAACACTGACATGAGCCAACTGGATTTTCCTATAAATGAGATAATGTTCATCATGGCTCAGTACAAGATTGTTGAAAAGTTTGACAACGAAGATGACTTCATTTACATGAAGATCAGATTTCATGCAGTTGTTAGGAAGGAGCCAGATGAGGTTTGGTTATTGATAAAGATCAAGAAAGTTGTGAGCATAATGAAGGACATTTTGTTCGAAAACATGATTCAAAACTTTAGATATCATGTTGTTCGTGCAAATAATCAAAGATGTGATTTTTCTGTTGCTGATTTTCCTCTAATGAACTTGAACGAATTGATTGAAGTAGCTTTGATACTTAAGGATATGGAAGCTTCTCAACTCAAGGGAACTGATAAAGACGTTTTCAGACTTGTTCTAGCACACATCAAGATTTTCATAGACAATTATTACGATTGTCTAGCATAGACCGATGTGGAGTTAGCATCGACATTGGGAAGAAATATTGTTGTTTCAATGGAAACAACGAAGCCACAAGAAGAATTGAAGAAGTATGGTGATGGAGAGATATGCTTGAAGCCTTTTGGTCTAGTATTCTCTGGAAAAGACACAAAGTAAAAACGCAAAGAGGTTTTTATTTCAAGCTTCTGAGATCAAACGCTACACAACTTCTCAATATACGAATTTCATATTTCATATGAATAGTTGTACGAAGAATAATGAAGGAGATAAGACAGAGTTAAGGAATGTGATAACTTGGTACACGGAGATTTGAAGGATGATTCACTTCGCTGCTCAGATTCTCACGAATTGAGTAGTTCAACTCGTTTACAAAGGGGGAGATTGTAAGGGTCGAAATATTGTAAAGAGTTGAAGTGTATGTTTTGTATTTTGTATGTATTTACTAAGGAACTTGTTTAGTCGAAACTTAATGTTTAGTCCTTAGTATTCTTTGTACTTTCAGTATCCTATAATGTAGCACCTGGTCCCTGGTACGTAAATCTTATTTGAGTATTTTCCATTTTTAGCCTTGGACTCGGCGAGTCATAGGTCCGACTTGCCGAGTAGAGACGGGATCTGGGACATGTTTAAGTTGGCGACTCGGTGAGTCCATATTTCGGACTCGGCGAGTCACGGCGACTCATATCCGCCGCAAGCCAGCCCCCATTCACCCTCAGAGCCCCAAACCTCGTTCAAAGCTTATTTCCTTGAGAGTTTGAAGAATTACTGTGTGTTCTTGAAGGTTTTGAGAAGGAAGTGGAGTAGATCAAGAGGAAGGGAAGGAAACCAAGCATCTTAGTGTTCTCTCAGAGGTTCTTTTGAGGTATAACCCATTTTTCTCTGTTTCTATGCTTATTACTCCATTAAGTCTTTCTTGAGCCCTTCCCCAAGCTTGTATGTGCAATATAATCCGTAATAAGTTGATTGGCCTTTAGATCTAGGCATGGTTGAGCTCCAGGAGCTCAAATCTGTTGCCTTTATGGACCCACATTGCATGAAGACCCTAGATCTACCCTTTTGGGTGCATTTTGAACCCTAAAACCCTTATTGGTGAATATCTACACGTAAAGTTGGAAACTTTACGTGTGATTCATGCTCTAGGAACCCAGATCTGTGAATGGCATGGACTGGAATCGAGCAAAACCGCATATTTGGTAATTGCATGGCAACGACTCGGCGAGTCTGCTTGCGAGTCTTCGAGTTGTCCCCTTTTTCGTAGTGTCGAGTGTGAGCAGTGAGTCACGGGGTGTGACTTAGTGAGATGGAAGCCGAACTCATCCATGGAGGAACGCGGCGAGTCAATGCCCTGACTCGGCGAGTTCAAGGCAATCTTCTTAGATCAAGAACAGACTCGGCGAGTTGTTCATACAACTCAGCAAGTCTTAGCATAAGTGTTCATCAGATGAAGATGAACTCGACGAGTTGTTCATACAACTCGGTGAGTAGGATGAAGGACTTGAATATCAGTTTAGAAGGAGAACTCGTCGAGTCATCGCCTAACTCGACGAGTAGAAACGGGATTCAGGACAATCGTTTGGGTAGGGACTCGGCGAGTTGGAGAGCCAACTCGGCGAGTCGGGTCAACTGAAAGTTGACTCTGACTTTGACTTAGTGCATGATCAGGGGTAAAATGGTCATTTTACCCAAAGGACAGTTAGCAGTGTTTGATTGAGTATGTTGTGGGAATTACATCCGGAGGATTTCCAGAGCAGCAGCAGCAACAGTAGACAGTCAGTTCCCGATCAGATTAGCAGCTACTTTGAGGTGAGTTACCTTCCAGTAGCGGTGGGTCTAAGGCCACAATGTCGGCCAACCAGTAGGAGACGTATGATAGATGATTGTCTCTATGATATCATCTAGTTTTGCTACTACCTGATATGTTATATGCTAGCATGATATGTTATATGTGATAGTAGTAGAGTTTGGTTGTTAGGACCGGAAGGTAGTCAGACACCCCAGATACGTCTGACAGTATGTGATGTTATGTTTATATGCTAGCATGATCTGTTATATGAGTTAGAGGTAGTAGGAGGGGAGCAGTCCCCGAGTTCGGTTGTTAGGACCGAAGGGTAGTTCAGACACCCCAGATATGTTTGATAATATGTTATGTTATGATATGTGATAGTAGTAGCAGTAGGGGGTGAAATAGTCCCCGAGGATCGGTTGTCAGGATCGGCGGGTAGTCAGCACCCCAGAATAGCTTGACACGGATAATCAGCACCCCAGAATGGCTTGACACGGGAATTCAGCACCCCAGAATGGCTTGACACGGGTCGGACGGCACCCCAAAATGGCCGCACGGGTAGTCGGCACCCCAGAATGGCCGTACCTGGTAGTCAGGCACCCCAGAATAGCCTGGCAGTATGTATGATATGTGTTGTATGGTATGTGGTACGATGGGGGAACTCACTAAGCTTTGTGCTTACAGTTTACAGTTTTGGTTTCAGGTACCTCTTCATCATAGGGGAAGGAGCTAGCGTGGTAGCGGCACATCATGCACACACACTGGTTTTCACATTTACAAGATTTCTCTGGGATTTATACTCTGATATTTCGATTGGTTGTATGATTTGGCTTTTAGACATGGTTTACATTGTGATGTGGTTTGATCAACAATGTTTTTAATTATTAATGTTTTCTAAAGTAACGTTTTAAAAACGAAATTTTTGGACGTGAAAATTGGGTCGTTACAAGTTGGTATCAGAGCCCTGGTTTGAGGGATTCGGACACACCTTCGGGGGTGTCTGAACTCAAATCAAGGGATTAAAAGATTTTCCAAAAGAAAATGCTTTCTAAAGATTGAGAAAAGAGTTTCGAGAAAGAACGAAGTGTGTGATCTGCGCGAGCGGCCGAGCTCAAGTAAGTATTCCCCAAAGTACCCATACAAGTTTTGTTGGATATAGTGTCTAAGTCCATAACTATATTTGGTATGTACTTGACCCGAACTGGCATGGTCCTTTTGGGTTGCACTTCACCCGAACAATTTATGGATAATCTGTTGAGAATAGTACAAGTTATGATTTATTAATATATTATAAGTTCTAATATATTAATATAAGATCATATTATTTAATTAGTATTGATCTATAATTAATCTAGGATTAAATTTTAGATCAAAGATATTACTAATTTAATATGGGCTTCTATATTTATATAGTGTGGGCTAAGACTTATTTGGAATGGGCTAGGCTTGCATGGAAAAGTCCATGGATACTCCATGGAGCTTTAACCCATGAATCTCATGGAAAAGAGACATGGGTATTAGGGTTTACATGGATGTAACCCTAATCCACCACACTATATAAAGAAGGCTTTGGTTCTTGAAATCACACTAGTTGACACTTGTTGAGGTGAGGGCCGATTTCAAGATAGTAGTGACTATTCTCTCAAAAGCTCCAAGTTTGTGGTGATTTGTGATTTCCATTTGAGGCATCCACACTATTGGTGCTAGGCTCTAAAACTCCAAACAATCAACTACAACTACAAGGTAAGTATTTCTACTAGCTTTATTTGATTCATGTTCCCCATGCCATGCTAGTTAGGATATGAACCATGGAAAAATAATTATTTGCATGTATCTTAGACAAACATAGATCCAAGGTTTATTAGGGTTGCATGTACACTTAGGAAGTGTTAGAATGCTCAAAACCCATCAGTGGTATCAGAGCCTAGGCTTGTTTGTTTGATACTTGATGAAAAATAGTTGAAAAAGTCGAAAAACTTGTTGTCTGCCTGATGAACTCGCCGAGTTCATGTGTATCTTCAACCTACTCGCCGAGTAGGTTCATGCACTCGACGAGTAGGAGCCACAGAGTGCAGATTTTCGACTTTAGTTGCTGGAAATGGACTAGAAACATTACCCTAAACTGTTTTGGTACTTGAAAACTTGTTTTAGATGGTGTAATGTCTTTGCTAATCCATTTACAACAACTTGTTATCAAAATTACAAAGTTTTAAGTGTAATTTTTGATTCATGAAAGTGTTCATATTCATGTTCTTGATCTTATGACGTTTAGATGATCATAGGAATTATTTGTAACCTATGTGGTAGTTTAATTCTTGATCATAATGTGTTTTAATGGAGTCCATAACTTGTCCTCAAGTTATGGAAAACCAAAAGTCACTTGAATTAAAAAAAAACCATTAAAAGAACACAAGAGTTAGAAAAATGAAGAGTCTTCATTTTATTACTCTAATAAACTCATAAGTTACAAGAAATGAAAAGTTTTGAAAGTTTACAAAACTTGCCCTCAAGTTTTGGAACAAGTAAAGTCATGCTAAAAACATTAGTTCCAACCCTTAGAATTTTAAAAGTTAAAAGTCAACCCTTATACTTATATTATTATGATTTAATAATTATATATATATATATATATATATATATATATATATAAATATATATATATATATATATATATATATATATATATATATATATATATATATATATATATGTATAAGAACAAAGTCGTCTTACCGCTAGTATGCCTCATTCACGAAGCCGGTCTATAAGGTGGGTATAAGGTTGTTGCCTATAAAATGGCAACTTAATGGGTGTCCACTCTCACCCACCGCTTGCTTGACCGGTGGAGGGTCGTTAGCCGAACGGGTAAGACAAAGAATTATAAATTCTCATTAAAAGTATGATGAATATTACAAAGTAACTAAATATTTTATTAAATTCCCAATCTTAGTTACTTTAGGAAAAATGTGAATAAGGTGCTAATCCATGAAATTACACTTTACACTTTGTCTAAGTCGTTAGTGGAGCGTGTGTGGTTAACCGGCACACTAACTTGGACTTAACAAGGTAGGTAAAGGGTGACTTAATATTTATCATAGTATCGATGGAGCGTGTGTGGTTAACCGGCACATCAATTGAGGGGTAATTTATTAAGGGTACCAAGTAATTTGCATGGTTACTTCACACCTCGTTTTGTGATCCTCGGCATCCCAGTCACAAAACTTGGAGGGCACACTCGAGATTGAAACATGCCTTTGAAAAGTTCATTGAATCTCAAAAGAATCTAGGAATTTCTAAGTACCAACTCAAAAACTTAATATTTAATATTTCGTTTTTTGGTGGAAATTGGTGAATCGTCATTCACCTACCTTTCAGATATGTTATTACTTAGATTACGGCATACCTCTTCTAAGTTATAATATATTGTGACTGGATCCTAGCCTTAATACTACATTTGGGTGTTTTATTAAGGACTATCTCTATATCTAAACTAAAACCTTCTTTCTTCTTTTTCAGATGTCTGCAAACACTACTGCTTCTGGCTCTAATCCCAATGGCTCCTTTACCCTTATGAACTTATGTGGGAAAGTCACTTTTGATGGATCCAACTTTAATGAATGGATCAGAAACATCAGAATGATTACTCGCTACGAGGACAAGGAATATGTCCTTGATAAGGAGCTTAAGGAGATTGATGAGTCAGTTTCTACTCTTCAAGAGATCGCTGAGTTTAGGGCACATGAAAGAGATGCCACCAAAGTGGCATGCATCATGATGGCCACTATGACCGCGGATCTCCAAAAATCCTATGAAGATTTCTACCCCTATGAGATGCACCAAGACTTGATGGAAAGATACCATCAAAGTGCTCGACAAGAGAGGTATGAAATCATCTCCTCCATGATAACAACTCGCATCAAGGATGGTGAACCCATCACGGCCCACATGCAGAAAATGCAAAGATTTGTGGACCGTTTGCTGAAGCTTAATGTGAACTTCCCCAAAGAGCTTGCAATAGATATCATTTTGCACTCCTTACCTTCATGTTATGATCAATTCCGCATGACATACCACATGAACAAGGAAGAGGTCACTCTCAGCAAACTTCAAGGACTCTTAAAGACCACGGAAAGTGGTCTTAAGGGTAAGACGGTTGTTACTACTCCTACTCCTACCAACTCCGCCCCTGTCTTGGCAATCAGGAAAGGACGAGGGAAGAAGAGAAAGAGTTCTTTGAAGGGTACCAAGTTTAGGACCCTTGATGGCTCTTCTTCAAGTGGAACTAAGAAAGGTTTCATCACTCCTTCTTCTGACCCAAAAAGAGGTTGAATGCTTCTATTGCCATGAAAAGGTACATTGGAAGCGGAACTGCCCAAACTACCAGCAAGTTGTGAAGGATGGGAAAGTTAAACCCAACCATGCAGGTATTTACACTATCTTATCTAATAACTCACCCCATTCTAACTCTTGGGTCCTTGATACCGGTTGTGGTATTCATATATGTTCTGATTTACAGGGACTAAGAAGAAGTGAGAATGTGGAGCAAGGAAGAATAAACTTGATCATGGGAAACATGAAAGCTTCATCTGTCACCAAGATTGGAGTTTATACTTTATCGCTAAGTAGTGGGTTTAGTTTAGATTTGAATAAGTGTTGTTATTCGCCAGAAATGGCAAGAAATATTATTTCCTTTCATGCATTGTGTAAACAAGGTTTCACCTTTTCATTTGATAATGAAGTTGGTTCGATTAATGCTTTCTTTAATAATGTTCTTTATTTTAAAGCATTACCATGTGATGGCGTGTATGAAACAGTATCTGTGGTTGATAACTTAGGAAATAATGTATTGTGTATTGATTATGTTAATAATAATAACTTGGATAAAGAATCATTATGGCATTGTCGTCTTGGACATATAAGCAAGAAACGCATAGGCCAACTCCAAAAGGATGGAGTCTTGGAGTCATTTGACCTAAAGTCAGATGATAGTTGCGAATCATGCTTACTTGGGAAAATGACAAAGTCACCCTTCACAGGTTCTTGTGAGAGGGGTGAAGGTTTGTTGGACCTTGTACACACGGATGTGTGTGGACCATTCAAACATGCCACAAGGGATGCTAATCGTTATTATTTGACTTTTACTAATGATTACAGTAGATATGGATATGTCTACTTGATCAAGCATAAGTCAGAGACTTTCAAAAGGTTTAAGGAATTTAAACAGGAAGTCGAGAATCAATTGGGCAGGAACATTAAGATGCTTCGATCCGATTGTGGTGGTGAGTATCTTAGTTCAGAGTTCCTGGACTATCTAAGGGAATGTGGGATAGTCTCACAATTGACACCTCCCAAGACACCACAGTTGAATGGTGTAGCTGAGAGGCGTAATCGAACCTTGTTGGATATGGTTCATTCCATGATGAGTCGAGCTTCGCTACCAATCTCATTCTGGGGGTATGCCTTAGAGACTGCCGCCCATATTCTTAATCTAGTCCCTACAAAGAAAGTTGCCAAAACTCCTCACGAGATGTGGACTGGTAAAGTACCCAAACTAGACCACATCAAGATTTGGGGTTGCGAAGATTTTGTGAGGCATGAGTCTCATGATAAGCTAGAACCCCGAAGCGAGAGGTGTATTTTCATCGGCTACCCACAAAGATCCTTTGGTTACCTCTTTTACAGACCTAGTGATAATGTGGTCTTTGTAGCAAGAAGATGAGTCTTTCGTGAGAGAGAATTTATAAGCCAAGGAGACAGTGGGAGGCAAATTGACCTTGAAGAACTTCAAGAGTCAAGTGGTGAAGGAACTTCAAACCCTAGCCCTCAACTTGAGGAGGAAACTCCTGTTGAGCCAATTGACGATTCTGTACCTCTGAGACGTTCCACGAGAGTTAGGAATGCACCTGAGCACTACTATGGTTTTCATATTACTGCGGATGGTGAGACACTTATTAGTGATGAGACACTAGTAGGTCTGGATGAACCTAACAGTTACGTGGAAGCCATGGCAAGCCCTGAGTCTGCGAAATGGAAAGATGCTATGGATAGCGAGATACAATCCATGTATGACAATCAAGTTTGGAACTTGGTTGAGAATGTACCAGGTCGTAAGACTGTAGCGTGCAAATGGGTCTTCAAGAAGAAGATCGACATGGATGGTAAAGTACACACTTACAAGGCTAGACTGGTTGCAAAGGGCTTCTCTCAAATTCCTGGAGTGGACTATGATGAGACCTTTTCTACAGTAGCCAAGATTAAGTCTATTCAGGTTCTGTTAGCCATAGCTGCATTTCATGACTATGAAATATGGCAAATGGATGTCAAAACCGCTTTCCTTAATGGAAAATTGGCTGAAGATGTTTACATGAGTTAGCCAGAGGGTTTTGTCAGCAACGAGTACCCTAATAGAGTGTGTAAGCTTGAGAAATCCATTTATGGATTGAAGCAAGCACCTCACAGATGGAACCTTTGCTTTGATGAAAAGGTCAGGGAATTTGGCTTTTCTAGGAGTGAAGATGAATCTTGTGTTTATGTCAAGGCTAGTGGGAGTATAGTCAGCTTCTTGGTATTATATGTGGATGACATACTACTCATAGGAAATGACATCCCAACTCTACAGGAAGTTAAGTCATGGCTTGGGAAGTGTTTCTCTATGAAGGACCTAGGAGAAGCTGCCTATATTCTAGGGATAAGGATTTTGAGAGACCGGAGTAAAAGACTAATTGGACTTAGTCAAAGTACCTACTTGGACAAAGTGTTGAAAAGATTCAACATGCATAACTCCAAGAAAGGTGAGTTACCCATTCAGAGTAACGCCAGATTGAGTAAGACACAAAGCCCTAGTACTGAGGCTGAGATAGCAGAAATGGGTCGACTTCCTTATGCTTCAGCTGTAGGATCGATCATGTATGCTATGACGTGTACTCGACCTAATGTAGCCTTTGCTTTGAGCATGGTTAGTAGGTATCAGGGGAACCCTGGAAAGAAACACTGGACAGCGGTAAACAATATCCTAAAGTACCTACGAAGGACTAAGGACTGGGTCCTTACCTTCGGTGGGAGTGATGACTTGAGAGTTGTAGGGTATAGTGATGCTAGCTTCCAGACTGATAGGGATAATTTCCGCTCTCAGTCGGGCTGGGTCTTTACCTTAAACGGAGAAGCAATCACTTGGAAGACTTCCAAGTAGGAGACAATAGTTGATTCCACTTGTGAATCAGAGTATACAGCAGCAAGCGAGGCAGCAAAGGTGGCTATATGGCTAAAGAACTTCATCGGAGACCTTGGAGTTGTACCAGCTATAAAAGAGCCAATGGAGATTTTTTGTGACAGCAATAATGCGGTTGCCTTAGCCAAGGAACCAAGAGATCATGGGAGATCTAGACACATTGACAGAAAATATCACTTCATCAGACATCGAATAGATGAAGGAATTCTCGTGGCTAAGAGGGTATCATCGGCTGATAACCCAGCAGATCCCCTCACGAAGGGACTGAGTAGGGTTAAGCATCTCCAGCATGCTCGGAGCATAGGGCTGAAGGATGATATGAGTTTTAGTAGTTAGATAAATTATAAAATTTGTAAAGTGTAATTGACATTAGATGATGAATAAAAAGTGTTTTATTTATGAGTAAAGTGTTGCTATCTCTTGTCAATCGTTTACTATATTTCTTTTTCATGTTTTGACTTCCAGAATAATTATGTTTGGTAGATCATATTATTCAAACCTCCACAGTCGGTCATATGTCGGAAGTAGGTATGAATCAAGACTGTCATGATTGGTTGCAGAGGTCTAAGGAGTTGGACATGGCTACAACAATCATGAGTGCTCATAAGTTCTGAGCATTGGACTCAACCCACGCTCACTAGAATCACTTCATGGAATTTTATCTCGAGTGATCGTGAGACGGTAATATCATATAAGTCTCCAAACCTAGAGATATGATTTGTTACTTACGAGTTGATTATGCATTGATTGTACGAAAACGCATTGGTAACTCGATGTTATAAAACGTGCCTTTGTGTATAATTCAATGAGTGGTAGAACAAACATATGAGTCGAAGTTTATCTGTTCCTTCTTGGATTAGAAGCTGATATCTGGGCCCCTCGATGATTGTGTTTTGACCTATGTACCGGGCCCGGTCAGAACTAGATTGATGTGTTCAGTTAAGTTCTATGTCAAACAAATCGGAAATCGGGAAACAAATGCTGGAAAATAAGTAAGACCATGTTCCATGTATTTGTCCGGCTGATATCTAGAACAGAGGATGATATGATCACTTATCTAAAATGACGCGTTCTAGTTCAACAGAGTTTAAAGAGCTACAATTGTTGATCGGTTCCTGAAGTCATACTTGCAACTATAGTTATTAGACTTATCCAAGTGGGAGACTGTTGGATCTAGTGTCTAAGTCCATAACTATATTTGGTATGTACTTGACCCGACCTGGCATGGTCCATTTGGGTTGCACTTCACCCGAACAATTTATGGATAATCTGTTGAGAATAGTACAAGTTATGATTTATTAATATATTATAAGTTCTAATATATTAATATAAGATCATATTATTTAATTAGTATTGATCTATAATTAATCTACGATTAATTTAGAGATCAAAGATATTACTAATTAAATATGGTCTTCTATATTTATATAGTGTGGGCTAAGGCTTATTTGGAATGGGCTAGGCTTGCATGGAAAAGTCCATGGATACTCCATGGAGCTTTAACCCATGGATCTCTTGGAAATGAAGAGACATGGGTATTAGGGTTTACATGGATGTAACCCTAATCCACCACACTATATAAAGAAGACTTTGGTTCTTGAAATCACACTAGTTGACACTTATTGAGGTGAGGGCCGATTTCAAGATAGTAGTGACTATTCTCTCAAAAGTTCCAAGTTTGTGGTGATTGATTTGTGATTTCCATTTGGGGCATCCACACTATTGGTGCTAGGCTCTAAAACTCCAAACAATCAACTACAACTACAAGGTAAGTATTTCTACTAGCTTTATTTGATTCATGTTCCCCATGCCATGCTAGTTAGGATATGAACCATGGAAAAATAATTATTTGCATGTATCTTAGACAAACATAGATCCAAGGTTTATTAGGGTTGCATGTACACTTAGGAAGTGTTAGAATGCTCAAAAACCATCAAGTTTATGTTATGTTTATCAGCTTTTGTAGAACAGCATGCTAGAATAGGACTAAGGATCTAGGAGTGATGCCTTATGTACCTGCTTTATGTGTTTCAGTTGTATGAGAATTGCATGCTAGTATTGAGAAGGTAGCGAGTAGGATAGCAGTGATTAGGTTATGCCTGGTAATATGAGCTTAACATTTTATGCTAGTACAGTTCCTGTAAGCAGGTAGAGTTGATTGAGAATGTTACCCTTGTCTGAATGCTGCTTGCTTCGTGCTATGTGGGACTCTGAATAATGGGAGTTAGCCATTAGGCGAATACGCCACGTCACATGTGATCAGGGTTGAATAATCTTAGAGTGCCGGATTTGATCCTACTGCACAGATCTTGTTTGAGTCCAACCGTTGTAGGGACAAGTCGGGTACTCGAAGGATTATCTGAGCCTCGTCACATGTGATGGTATTCGGGTAATGGCTAATTGGCATTACAAGGAGGCCTGCAGCAGCTGAGGACTGGATAGAGTAGAATCAAAGATTTCCCTAGGGCAAGCCTAGGATGAGTATAGCAGTGATCAGCAGTAGTGAAAGGGATCTGGTGGAGTCGAGGCATTCCTTGAAGAAGGTACGGATAGATGTGGTAGGTAGTATGGGTCCGTACTACTGAAAGCAGAGGATCCGTACCCGAACCAAGGAAGGCCAAGATAAGACCAGGGAACTTGTAAGTAGCAGTGATCCCTCAGGAAGTATCAGTATCACTAATGATTGTATTATGTATTGCAGAATGGTGGTACTTCGATCGAGGCCGATAGATGGCGGTTCATGAGAGGGGTCAGGTTCGGGATTAGGTTCCGAGCCGGTAGATGAAGGACTATGCGAGTTCATCGCGTCAGAGATCACCAGGGGTATCCTTAAGCCGACTCCCATTATCTTCGGGTCGATCAAGGAAGGGATCATCGAGTTGATGGAGGATCGCCTCAGGGCGTTTAGGAGTGACATGGCATCTGGCCAGTCGGGATCTCGCACGCTGTCCTTTAAGGACTTCAGGGGCAGTGGTGCGCCGGATTTCCATGGGGTGAAAGACCCCATTGTTGCCAGGCGATGGATTGCAGACATCGAGTCTACACAGTTGACTAGATTCTGCCCCGAGGGGTCGAAGGTGAGGTATGCAGCAGGATGTTTACGAGACCGAGCTCGAGATTGGTGGGAGTCAGTGGGTGACTCGTTGGGAACATCAACTATCGAGGCTATGACCTGGTCAGACTTTGTGACCAGGTTCAGGGCAGAGTTTGCGCCGGCTGTCGAGCTTCAGCAGCTGGCCAGGGAGTTTTTGGACATGAGACAGATGACGGAGACTGTGGTGGAGATCACCGCCAAGTTCCGGGAGAGGGCACTATTGGTGCCCCAGTATGCGGGCGATGAGGACATGAGGAGGACCCGCTATCATGACATGCTCCGGTCTGATATCCGGGAGCACGTGAGTTTTTCAGCTTGCCTTACCCTGGACTCCATGATTGCCAGGGCGAGGGAGAGGGAGATAGATTTGGAGCACATACGGAAACGGAAGTCAGAGGAGGGACAGACAGGAGGGGCTTCGGGGAAGAAGCCCAAGGGATCAGATGGTAGGCCGAAAGGCCAGACAAGACCGAGCCGCTGCAGGAAATGCGGCAGGCCGCACGAGGGGGCGTGCAGGTTGGGATCATCAGGCTGCTACAAGTGCGGCAAGTCTGGGCACGTTAGCAAGGATTCCACTGCTCCGGCAGCAGTTATTCAGACGTCTGAGTTGCTGTGTTTCCACTGCAACCAGAGGGGCCACAAGAAGGCCAATTGCCCCCACTTGACAGTTTCAGCGCCAGTCAAGGTGCCAGCTCCAGTGACCCTGCGGATCACAGATGGCCAACAGGGCAAGGAAGAGGCTTCAGTGGTGAGGAGCCGGGCATTCCAGTTGACCGCCGAGGAGGCACGCGCCGCACCCGATGTGGTGACGGGTATGATTTTTTCCCTCTATTTTATTTTTATGATGTTATGATATTGATATGTGCTCCGTATGTATATGTATGCATTAGGATCGTTCCATGTGAACTGCATCCCAGTTCAGGTGTTGTTCGACTCGGGTGCATCCCGATCATTTGTTTCCCTTGCGCTTAGCAAGAAGTTTCATGAGTCGTCGGGCGAGTTAGATTGCCCTTTCGAGGTAGAGATTGCTGATGATCGATCGGTGCGAGCATCGATGGTGTTCGAGATTGCGTATTGCGTTTGTTTGAGGAGCGCTACTTGGTAGACTTGGTTCCTATTCCGTTGCGTGGGAACAAGGTGATTATAGGTATGGATTGGTTGAGCCCTAATGGGGCGGTGATAGATTGCGCACAGCAGCTAGTGCGAGTCAGGACCCCAGGTGGGGGAGAGTTAGTGATTCATGGCGAGAGGCCACAGTGTGGACCTACAGTCTGTTCGGCAGCGAGGGCTAGACGATACCTTCAGCAGGGATGCGCAGGATATGTCGCGTACGTGATGGATACCTGGGAAGCGGGTAAGGCGACGGTGAGCGAGGTTCCGGTGGTGCGAGAGTTCGCAGATGTTTTTCCGGAGGAGCTTCCTGGGATACCTCCGGAGCGACAGGTTGAGTTTAGGATTGACCTCGTTCCTGGTGCGGCTCCGATAGCCAAGGCACCGTATCGGTTGGCTCCTCCTGAGATGCAGGAGTTGTCTACACAGCTGCAGGAGCTGTTAGACAAGGGATTCATTCGACCGAGTAGTTTACCCTGGGGAGCCCCGATTTTGTTCGTGAAGAAGAAGGACGGGTCGCATCGGATGTTTAAAGATTACCGGGAGCTGAACAAGGTAACAGTGAAGAACCGTTACCCACTCCCGAGGATTGATGACCTTTTTGACCAGCTTCAGGGAGCATCTTGGTTCTCCAAGATTGATTTGCGTTCGGGTTATCATCAGATGAGCGTCAGGGAGGAGGATACGTAGAAGACCGCGTTTCGGACGCGCTATGGCCATTATGAGTTTGTGGTGATGCCGTTTGGGCTCACCAATGCTCCTGCCGCGTTCATGGACCTCATGAACCGCGTATGTAGACCGATGCTTGATCGGTCTGTGATAGTCTTTATCGATGACATCTTGGTTTATTCCAAGACACAGGAAGAGCATGAGGGGCATTTGAGAGAGGTATTGGAGACCCTGAGGAGGGAGAGCTTATATGCCAAGTTCTCCAAGTGTGAGTTTTGGTTGTGCGAGGTGCAATTTCTCGGACACCTTGTCAACCAGAACGGGATTCTGGTCGATCCGGCCAAGGTCGAGGTCGTGATGAGGTGGGAGGTTCCGAAGTCTCCATCTGAGATTCGGAGTTTCCTAGGATTGGCAGGCTATTATCGAAGATTCATTCAGGACTTCTCCAAGATAGTCGTACCCCTGACGCGGCTGACGAAGAAAGTCGTAGTCTTTTGGTGGGGACCCGAGCAGCAGGCGGCGTTTGAGACGCTGAGACGAAGATTGTGCGAGGCGCCAATGTTAGCCCTGCTAGAGGGCGTTGAGGATTTTGTGGTATACTGTGACGCATCCATTTCAAGGCTGGGCGCGGTACTGATGCCGAGGGGGCATGTCATTGCCTACGCTTCAAGGCAGCTCAAGCATCACGAGGCGAACTACCTGACGCATGATTTGGAGTTCAGGGCGGTGGTTTTTGCCCTCAAGATTTGGCGACATTACCTCTACGGGGTTCGATGTACCATCTACACGGACCACAAGAGTTTGAGGTACCTCATGGATCAACCGAATCTGAACATGAGGCAGCGTCGGTGGTTGGACGTGGTGAAGGATTATGATTATGAGATCCTTTACCACCCGGGAAAGGCCAACGTGGTGGCCGATGCACTTAGCCGCAAAGCGGCGCCGATCAGGGATATCTGCATGAGGATGACCGTAGTGACTCCCCTGTTGGAGTAGATTCGGGAGGCTCAACAGGAGGCTATCAAGGAGGAACATTGGAAGAGCGAGCCTGTGGTGGGTTAAGTTTCCTCCTTCGATTATGATAGCCGAGGACTATTGACACTACACCGTAGGGTGTGGGTGTCGTATCACGGAGGTGTGCGCCAGATCTTGTTGGAGGAGGCGCACAAGTCCCGATTCTCTATTCATCCCAGGGCAACGAAGATGTATAGGGATCTTCGTACAGATTATTGGTGGCCCTGCATGAAGCGGGATGTGGCATGGTACATTGAGCGGTGCTTGAACTGCAGGAAGGTCAAGGCCGAACATCAGAGACCGCATGGCAAGATGCAGCCGCTGGACATCCTGTTGTGGAAATGGGAAGATATCACGATGGATTTTTATCACGAAGCTTCCCAGGACCGCACGTGAAGTGGATTCGATTTGGTTCATTGTGGATCGATTGACCAAGAGTGCTCACTTTATCCCGATTCAGGAGAGCATATCGGCCGAGAAATTAGCCGACATCTATATTAGGGAGATTGTGGCGCGGCACGGGGTGCCAGTATCGGTTATCTCGGACAGGGATGTGCGTTTTACTTCCAGGTTTTGGAAGAGGTTTCATGACGAGTTGGGCACTCGTTTGCATTTTAGCACCGCTTTTCACCCGCAGACAGATGGTCAGAGCGAGCGGACCATCCAGACTCTGGAGGATATGTTGCGGGCGTACGTGCTAGACTTCGGTGGTAGCTGGGATACTTATCTTCCATTGGCCGAGTTCTCTTACAACAACAGCTACCACGTGAGTATTGACCATCCCCCAATAGAGATGTTGTACGGTCGGAGGTGCAGGACCCCGATATGCTGGGGTGAAGTAGGCCAGAGAGTCATGGGGAGCACCAAAGTGGTGCTCAAGACGACCGAGAGGATCCAGCCAGTTCGGAGAAGGCTTCAAACCGCTCAGTGTCGGAAGAAAAGTTACGCCGACAAGCGCCGATCCGGCCTGGAGTTCCAGGTCGGGGATATGGTTCTCCTGAAGGTGTCGCCTTGGAAGGGCGTCATTCGATTCAGGAAGCGGGGCAAGTTGGGCTCGAGGTTTATTGGGCCATTCAGGGTTGTAGCCCGGGTGGGCAAGGTGGCGTATAGGCTGGATCTGCCAGTCGAGCTCAGCCAGATCCACATCACTTTCCATGTTTCTCAGCTGTGGAAGTGCCTAGTGGACGACTCAGCAGTAGTGACGTTAGAGGATATTCAGGTTGATGACAGCCTGAATTACATTGAGCGCCCAATCGCAATCCTCCACAGGAAGTCGAAGGATTTGAGGAACAAGAGGGTGGAGCTAGTGAAGGTGCAATGGATGCACCGCAAGGGTTCAGAATGGACTTGGGAGTCGGTGGACGAGATGATGGAGCATTACCCCGAGCTGTTTCAGGATCGAGCAGCAGACTTCGAGGACGAAGTCTAAAATTAGTGGGGGAGATTTGTAGCACCTGGTCCATGGTACGTAAATCTTATTTGAGTATTTTCCATTTTTAGCCTTGGACTCGGCGAGTCATAGGTCCGACTCGCTGAGTAGAGACGGGACCCGGGACATGTTTAAGTTGGCGACTCAGCGAGTCCATTTTCCTGACTCGGCGAGTCACCGCTGTTGGATGAAACCCTAAGTTTCAGGGGTTTGCACCCTATTTAAGCCTCATATCAGCCCCAAGCTAGCCCCCATTCACCCTCAGAGCCCCCAACCCTCGTTCAAAGCTTATTTCCTTGAGAGTTTGAAGCATTATTGTGTGTTCTTGAAGGTTTTGAGAAGGAAGTGGAGTAGATCAAGAGGAAGGGAAGGAAACCAAGCATCTTAGTGTTCTCTCAGTGGTTCCTTTGAGGTATAACCCGTTTTCCCTCTGTTTCTATGCTTATTACTCCATTAAGTCTTTCTTGAGCCCTTCCCCAAGCTTGTATGTGCAATATAATCCGTAATAAGTTGATTGGCCTTTAGATCTAGGCATGGTTGAGCTCCGGGAGCTCAGATCTGTTGCCTTTATGGACCCACATTGCATGAAGACCCTAGATCTACCCTTTTAAGTGCATTTTGAACCCTAAAACCCTTATTGGTGAATATCTACACGTAAAGTTGGAAACTTTACGTGTGATTCATGCTCTAGGAACCCAGATCTATGAATGGCATGGACTGGAATCGAGCAAAACCGCATATTTGGTAATTGCATGGCAACGACTCGGCGAGTCTGCTTGCGAGTCTTCGAGTTGTCCCCTTTTTCGTAGTGTCGAGTGTGAGCAGTGAGTCACGGGGTGTGACTTAGTGAGATGGAAGCCGAACTCATCCATGGAGGAACGCGGCGAGTCAATGCCCTGACTCGGCGAGTTCAAGGCAATCTTCTTAGATCAAGAACAGACTCGGCGAGTTGTTCATACAACTCAGCAAGTCTTAGCATAAGTGTTCATCAGATGAAGATGAACTCGACGAGTTGTTCATACAACTCGGTGAGTAGGATGAAGGACTTGAATATCAGTTTAGAAGGAGAACTCGTCGAGTCATCGCCTAACTCGACGAGTAGAAACGGGATTCAGGACAATCGTTTGGGTAGGGACTCGGCGAGTTGGAGAGCCAACTCGGCGAGTCGGGTCAACTGAAAGTTGACTCTGACTTTGACTTAGTGCATGATCAGGGGTAAAATGGTCATTTTACCCAAAGGACAGTTAGCAGTGTTTGATTGAGTATGTTGTGGGAATTACATCCGGAGGATTTCCAGAGCAGCAGCAGCAACAATAGACAGTCAGTTCCCGATCAGATCAGCAGCTACTTTGAGGTGAGTTACCTTCCAGTAGCGGTGGGTCTAAGGCCACAATACCGGCCCACCAGTAGGAGATGTATGATAGATGATTGTCTCTGTGATATCATCTACGTTTACTACTACCTGATATGTTATATGTTATAGTAGTAGAGTTCGATTGTTAGGACCGGAGGGTAGTCAGACACCCCAGATACGTCTGACAGTATGTGATGTTATGTTTATATGCTAGCATGATCTGTTATATGAGTTAGAGGTAGTAGGAGGGAGCAGTCCCCAAGTTCGGTTGTTAGGACCGAAGGGTAGTTCAGACACCCCAAATATGTCTGATAATATGTTATGTTATGATATGTGATAGTAGTAGCAGTAAGGGGGTGAAATAGTCCCTGAGGATCGGTTATCAGGACCGGCGGGTAGTTAGCACCCCAGAATAGATTGACACGGGTAGTCAGCACCCCATAATGGCTTGACACGGTTAGTCAGCACCCCAAAATGGCTTGACACGGGTAGGACGGCACCCCAGAATGGCCGCACGGGTAGTCGGCACCCCAGAATGGCCATACCGGGTAGTCAGGAACCCCAGAATAGCCTAGCAGTATGTATGATATGTGTTGTATGGTATGTGGTATGATGGGGGAACTCACTAAGCTTTGTGCTTACAGTTTACAGTTTTGGTTTCAGGTACCTCTTCATCAAAGGGGAAGGAGCTGGCGCGGTAGCGGCACATCATGCACACACACTGGTTTCCGCATTTACAAGATTTCTCTGGGATTTATACTCCGATATTTCGTTTGGTTGTATGATTTGGCTTTTAGACATGGTTTACGTTGTGATGTGGTTTAATCAACAATGTTTTTAATTATTAATGTTTTCTAAAGTAACGTTTTAAAAACGAAATTTTTGGACGTGAAAATTGGGTCGTTACATATAAATAGGGTCTGAACTTGAGTGTAGGTAAGAGAGTTTTCCCACTTCTGTTATCTGTTTTGTACTTGAGTTCATTGAAAGTAATAGAAGCTAAAACCAGATCATATTTACATCGTGTGTTCTTTACTTGATCATTACTTGAACTACTCTGATTTACATTTGATTACTCTTTTCAATTCTTCTACATTACTTTTCTGATACAGTGTAAATTACCTTTCTAAAAGAACCATTACTGTTAAATCTGTGATTGCCTAATGAATACGTTAGGGTTATATACAATGAACATCCGATAGGCAATAGTATGTGTGATTTCCGCCTTACTTCATGTTCCTTGTTTGGTTGTGGGCTTAGGGCAGAACCACACATCCAACTGTCCGTTCGATCTGAATTATATATAACTTGTGTACACTAAGTGATTGTAGAAGGAACTAGTATGCATCACATTACTTATCATTCATTTACTAAGAAAATATTGGATTTTCTGGAGGAACACTCAAATTATTTTTAAAAGGACCATTATTGATAACTTTGTGATTACCTAGTGAATACGCTAGGGTTATATACAATGAAGATCCGATAGGCAATAGTATGTGTGATTTCTGCCTTACTTCCTGGTCCTTGTTTGGTTGTGGGCTTAGGGCAGAACCACACATGCAACTGTCCGTTCGATCTGAATTATATATAACTTGTATACACTAAGTGATTGTAGAAGGAACTGGTATGGGTCACATTTCTTACAATTCATTTCTAAGAAAATATAGGATTTTCTGGAGGATCACACTAATGTTTTCAAGAAACAAAGAACATACTTTCTAAAACAAAATGCTTATGAACTCACCAACTTAAATGTTGACACTCTCTTTCAAAACCACTTGTATTCCCACGGAACCAGTAGACAATTACACGCACAGGTTTCGAGAAGACGAAGCATAATAGCTTCAAATCTTTTTTTTGCTATTTACTTTTGGAGTCAATCATCTGTGATTCAAATACAATGTAAAATCTATATTATTAATATAATGGTTGTTTTTGCTTTGATTACCATTATGAAATTGTTTTGATACTGTACATGACGTCCTCCGCCCCCGAACGATTCCGTCGTCTTGGTTTGGGGATGTGACAAATTCTAACATTCGAACCTTGTATATTTCCTTTTAACCCTTTCTAAGCAATATATTTACATTATTGGTCCTCTGGCTAGTACACGTGGCATACTCTATGAGTCGCTTAGCTTACTAGTTAGACCATGATCATGGACATTGCCCACGTACGCAGGGCGTACGGGGGTTATGCTGGGCATATGTTGGCTTGGGACAAACCCTAATTTTTAGGTTTTATGCTATTTAAGTTTTTTAAACCCACCTCCTGACCGTTTTAGACCAACCTCCATATCTTGAAAACCCTAACCTCGCCCTTAGCCTTTGTTTTCATGATTTTGGGCTCTTGTGAAGCATTTTGGAGTGTTTTTGTGTATTTTGAAGTGGTAGAATGTGATTGAAGAATCATTCTTTGGAGAAGATCTTAGAGATCCAGAGTTGGCATCTTCATTTCGTGACTTTTAAGGAATAAAGTCCATAACTTGTCAAGTCCTTGTATAGATCTACACTTGGGTTTGTTTATGGCTATTTTGGTCCATTTTGGTTGGTCCTTGTGAGCTAAGGTCGTTTAAGAAGATTAACCCATTAGATATGGGCATTTCAGGGGCCCCTTATTGTCACACCCCCAAATCGGAACGGCGGAAACGTTCGGGGGCGGATGACTTCATGTGGTAACGTAACAAATGAATACATAGTAGAGAAAGCAATACAACCATCATATATATAATTGAAAGTTTACATTGTTAAAAGGTACATGTTCAAAAACCAATTACAATATGATGGCAAAATATGAATTTAAACTGGCGCCGCTGCGTTCCTTCTTCAAAAGCTGTTTGTTACCTGTAATTACTGAATCCCTGGGACATACAAGTAGTTTTGAAAGAGTAGATCAGCATTTAAGCTGGTGAGTTTCATAAGTATTAAATGACAATGTTTGTATGAAATGAAATGTTTTGTTTGTTTGTTCCTAGAAAATCCCATATTTTCTACTAGCATAAATGTAGCCTTCTATTAAAACCAATGTTTGTTTCTAGAAAATGTATGTACGTACAAAATTTCCAATACGTCTGAAAAACCCCGTAAATCAATGTGTTTTTAATACTCCAAGTGAGTTTTATAACCATGCTATTGACTAGAAATGCCTATACACAACGTTCTTTAGGCGTTGGAATGTTATGACGTTTGTCACCCCAAAGGGTGTGCTATAGCTAACAGTAAGGGTGCGGGGTTGTCAAGCCCGTATAGATCTATACACAAACACCATGCTCCCCTTCGTACAGGACTTGAAATGTGTACTCGAACAGTAAGGGAAGTTAATGTCTCACAAAACTTAGTATAACACAGATTTACTTGTGAAAATGTTCATTTGTTCTTGTAGGTGAAAGTAAACTTCTTGAAATAGTGTTTCTAGTATGTAACAGTTTGTGATGTTCTCGTAAAACTATACCTATTATAGTTTTCTAAAAGTGTGTCTCGTTTGTTTAGAAATCCCTAGAAAAATGAATCACTTGTTATGAAAGTATAAATTTTTATAGTGTCTAAGATGGACACATATACATGCAGTCTAAGCAGAGTGTTTGATTTATACATATATAACAACATTTTTCATTTCAAAAGATATGATGTTATCATGATATATTTTGCATACGAAAGTTTCCCTATAATAGTTATAAATCACATATGATTCCGTTGATAAAATGTGTATGATGAAACTTTATATAACACACGATAATAATCGTGTGTTTTACTTGTATTTCCCCCCTTGAAAGCATATAAAAGCATTTATAAAACATTTAAAAGTGTGGATTATAAGGGTATGAACTCACCTGAAAGATCGAAAAAGGCGAGATGAAAACCGAGCAGCACTTCGACTCGAGAAAGCGGATTTTCTCGGGATTCTCGGGAATCTCGGGAGCACAAACGACCTTCAGGACTTGAGCAAGGAAACCGGAGCGGGATAGTTCGTGCACAGAAAACGAGGCAAAAACGCAAGAAAGATGAGAGGAAATGGATCTTCTCTTCGGAACCCTCTCATCCCTTTTATAGGGGGTGGGAACCGCCTCCGTATACGGGGCGTACTCGAGTACGCTGGGTGTACTCGTGCGTCACGCATGAGCGCATCCTCGACTGCTTCGGACTCTAGATGGGACTGGATATAGGCTCGCATAGGGAGCAACGTGGACGATCCGAGGCCTAGGCCTTGAGTACGCTGGGCGTACGCATGTACGCTGGGCGTACTCGTGTGCGACTCAGCCTTCGGATAATACCGAAATTTCTATTAAAAATTATATTTTTAATATTTAATAAACTTCAAAAATTCATATCTTCTTCATACGAACTCCGTTTTCGACGTTCTTTATATCCACGCGTAGGTGAGACTACGCTCTACAACTTTCGTTTAGATTCCGTTGGCAAATTTTGAAATTATTTTTATTATTTATTTTTAAAAGGTCGTGGTAAGAAAATTTCGTTAGAAATTCATAACTTCTTTATCTGACGTCTGTTTTTGCCAGACTTTTTACTATTGTAATACCATTGTCGAGACCTTCAATTCTCGTTTAGGTCATTCCGGCCAAAAGTCGCTCGATCTCCGATTCAAGTTTTTAGCTGTCTGTCGCTAACCCGAACTTGGAAAAATCATAACTTCATTATACGAATTCAGATTTGGGCGTTCTTTTTATGTACGATCACGGTTTAATGACATCAAACATAGTAGGTAATTATTTAGAGACTTTTTGGACTTTTTATTTTCGAAGTTAATTTCATTATATCAAAAGTGGTTACAATACTTGACTTTTTCGGTCATTACATAGAGTTGAAATATCGGGTTGTCACATCATCCCCCCGTTAGAGGGAATTTTGTCCCGAAATTTAAAGTAAGAAAGATACTTGTGAATCAGAGAAAAATATGAGGCTACTTTTGTTTCATCTGATCTTCGCGTTCCCATGTGAATTCAGGTCCTCGCTTGGCGTTCCAGCGAACCTTCACGATGGGTATGCGACTTTGTTTCGTTTGTTTGACCTCTCGGTCCATGATTTCTACCGGTTCTTCCACAAAGTTGAGGCTCTCGTTTATCTCAATCTTGTCGAGTGGAATAATAAGAGTCTCATCGGACAGACACTTCTTCAAGTTCGAGTAATCCGTTCCCATTTCCATTCCGGTATCTCCGGTTGTTGCAGTAATCCTGACGGTTTCTGATACTCGACCTTAAAATTAGCGCAAGTAAGGCATTTACTTACGAAGGTAACAATTTCTGCTTTCATGTTAGGCCACCAATACAGTTTCTTGAGATCCAGATACATTTTATCTGAACCTGGGTGAACGGAATATCTCGTGTTGTGTGCTTCGTCCATGACTACGTCTCTGAAATCACCATGTTTCGGTGTCCAGATACGGTCCATGAGATAATATGCTCCGCCACCCTTGATTTCTAGATTATTTTCCATTCCTCTCAGGGATTCACCCGCACCATTTTCAGGTTGCAAAGCTTCCAGTTGAGCCTCCTTAATTTGGGTGGATAAGTGGGAATGGATAGTCATAGTCAGAGATTTGACTCTCCGACCAGTGTATTCTTTTCGACTGAGGGCGTCAGCTACCACATTGGCATTACCAGGATGATAACGAATTTCACATTCGTAGTCATTGAGTAACTCGACCCATCGTCGTTTTCGCATGTTGAGCTCCTTCTGATCGAAAATGTGTTGAAGGCTCTTGTGATCAGTGAAAATAGTACTCTTTGTTCCGTACAAGTAGTGTCTCCAGATCTTTAGAGCAAATACTACTGCTCCTAACTCAAGATCGTGTGTTGTATAGTTTACTTCGTGTGTCTTAAACTGACGGGAGGCATAAGCAATAACCTTCCCTCATTGCATAAGAACACAACCAAGTCCTTGGTTTGATGCATCACAATCCACTACAAAATCTTCTATCCCTTCGGGGAGGGATAATATCAGCGCGGTGCACAAAGCCTGTTTCAGTGTTTGGAACGCCTTCTCTTGTTTTGCTTCCCAGTCAAGGCCACGCCTTTCTGGGTCAATGTAGTGAGAGGTTTCGCAATGCTAGAGAAGTTCTTTATGAATCTGCGATAATAGCCAGCGAGACCTAGAAATTGACGAATCTCTGTAGGTGTCTTTGGTGCCGACCAGCTCTCAATGGCCTTAATTTTGGAGGGGTCCACGTGTATCCCCTTTTTGCTAACAACGTGGCCCAAAAATTCGACTCTTCAAATCCAAAATTCGTATTTAGAGAACTTCTCATAGAGCTTTTCCGATCTTAGTGTTTCTAAGACTTTTCGTAGGTGCTGACTATGCTCTTCCTTACTTCGGGAGTAGATAAGTATATCATCGATGAAGACGATGACGAACTGATCCAAGTAAGGATGACACACCCTATTCATTAGGTCCATGAATATTGTTGGTGTGTTGGTTAATCCGAACGGCATCACTACAAATTCGTAGTGTCCATAACGGGTTCGGAAGGCTGTCTTGGGAATATCCTCCTCTAGTACTCGTAATTGGTGATATCCGGATCGTAGATCTATCTTCGAGAAGTAGTTTGCTCCTTGAAGTTGATCAAATAGGTCGTCAATGCGGGGCAGAGGATAACGATTTTTGATAGTAAGTTTGTTTAGTTCTCTGTAGTCGATGCACATGCGGAACGATCCGTCTTTCTTCTTTACAAACAAGACCGGTGCTCCCCAAGGTGAGAAACTTGGTCTAATGAATCCTTTTTGATGGAGTTCGTTAAGCTGACTGGAAAGTTCTTGCATCTCTGCTGGTGCCATGCGATAAGTCGTTTTCGCTACTAGGGTAGCCCCTGGAACTAAGTCGATTCTGAACTCGACTTGGCGTTGTGGTGGTAATCTCGGTGGTTCTTCTGGAAAGATATCGGGAAAGTCGCGTACTTCTAGAATGCTCTTGATGTCTTTTAATTCCTGACTTGTATCGACGATGTGTGCAAGAAATGCTTCACAATCCTTCCGCAAACACTTTCGAGCTTGGATGCACGAAATGATGCGAAGGTTTGTACTTGATTTGTCGCCGTAAATCACTAATGTTTCGTCGTTAGGGAGATTAAGACGAACTGCTTTCTCAAAGCACATGATACCAGTGCGAAAAAGACTTAACCAATCCATGCCGACTATTACGTCGAAACTTTTAATTTGGATCGGCATGAGGTTGATTGGGAAAGAATGACCGTCTAAAGTTAATGTACAACCCATGAATATGCAATTAGTGTTCTCCGTTTTTCTGTTTGCCATTTCTATAGTGAATGATTTTTCTAACTTGCTAGGTTTATGTTTAAGTAAGTGAATAAAGTTTTGACTCACGAAGCTTCTCTCCACCCCACTATCGAATAGTATGCATGCATATGAATTATCGAGAAGAAACGTACCAGCAACTACTGTAGGATCGGCTACGGCTTCTTCGTGGCCTATAGCCAAAACTCGTCGCACCCCGCCGGTAGTTGCTGCCTTTGAGCAGTTTCTCTTGTAGTGGCCCACCTCGCCACAATCGTAGCAAGCTTGGCCCACACCAGTGTTGGGAAGTTGAGTGCTCGACTTTATGGGGGCCTTGCAGAAACGGACAATGTGTCCCTTTCTGTTGCAATTGGAGCACTGCATTTCCCAACAAGGTCCATGATGGTGGTAAGTGCATTTGGTGTACTTTGGAAGGTTACCCACATAAGGCTTTGTTGGGTAGGGATTTGTAGGGAAGGTAGTAGGTACAGTAGCAACATTCACTGAAACCAGTTGTTGTTTCTTCGAGGATTCTTGGAAAGATCCACCCTTCCCTTTATTCCATCCCCTCTTCCTGTTATTGTTGTTGTTATTTCCCTTTTGTAGTTCTGGTGCAGAGATTGTTGAGTTCTGATGACTTCCGTGATCAAAAAGAGATTGTGTCAGTTCCTTGGCACTTTCAAAAGTGTCAGGTTTTGAAGCTAACATGCTTGACTGAATTTGGGGCGACAGTCGCTAAATGTATCTCTCTATTTTCTTGCTCTCAGGAGCAATCATATCTGGGCAAAGGAGCAAGAGTTTGTGGCACATTATGGATCAGCCGAACTTGAATATGAGGCAGTGCAGGTGGCTGGATGTAGTCAAGGACTATGATTGTGAGATCCTTTACCATCCTGGTAAAGTGAATGTGGTTGCGGATGCTCTGAGCCGCAAGTTAGCTGGGTCTCCTACCCCAGCCAGATGTATGAGGATACGGTGGATTCCCCGCTGGTGGGTTTGGTCAGAGATGCTCAGATCGAGGGTATGAAACCGGAGGACTAGAAATTTTATTAAGGGAGAAAGCGCCCGGTTCGTTCAGCATAGTCGCGGGCTATTGACTCGATATGGTCGGGTTTGGGTTCCGATGACCGGAGGGGTTAGGCAGACAGTGATGGAGGAGGCTCATAAGTCTCGTTTTTCTATTCACCCGGGGGCTACCAAGATGTACCGTGATTTGAGTTTGAGTTAGTGGTGGCCTGGTATGAAGCGAGATATTGCTTGGTACGCTGAGAGGTGCTTGACCTGCAGGATGGTCAAGGCCGAGCACCAGAGGCCGCATGGTAAGCTGTAGCCTCTAGAGATTCCCATGTGGAAATGGGAACGGATCGCGATGGATTTCATCACGAAATTGCCAAGAAAGACAAAGGGATTCGACGCTATATGGGTCATCGTGGATCGATTGACCAAGAGTGCCCATTTCCTGGCTATACGGGATTGCCCATTTTCTTACTCTTAGGAGCAATCGTACCCCACCAGAAATCCACTCCCTTCCTTGTTAGATGAGTGAGGGGTACGACAACCTTGGAGAAATCACGAATGAATCTCCGATAATACCCTGCTAAGCCCAGAAAACTCCTGATGTCTGAGGGAGATCTCGGAGTCTCCCACTGCATAACCACCTCCACCTTGGCCGGATCGACCAAAATCCCATCCTAGTTAACGAGTTGTCCCAGGAACTGAACCTCTCGCAATCAGAACTCACACTTCGAGAACTTGGCATCAAGCTGTTCTCGTTGCAGCACCTCCAACAGCTCCCCAAGATGCTCCTCATGCTGCTCTCGGGTCTTGGAATACACCAAGATATCATCTATAAACACAATGACCGAGTGATCGAGCATCGGTCTGCAGACTCGGTTCATTAGATCCATGAATACTGCCGACGCGTTGGTGAGTCCAAACGACATCACCACGAACTCGTAATGACCATAACGAGTCCGGAACGCGGTCTTCTCCACGTCTTCCTCCCTCACCCTGACCTGGTGGTATCCTGATCTCAAATCGATCTTGGAAAACCAAGATGCACCCTGCAACTGGTCGAAAAGATCATCTATCCTCGGGAGCGGATAACGGTTCTTCACCGTTAACTTATTCAGCTCCTTATAGTCAATGCACATCCTGTGCGAACCATCCTTTTTCCCGACGAAGATGATCGGTGCTCCCTGGGGTGAGCTACTCGGACGTATAAACTGCTTACCCAACAGTTCCTGCAGCTGAGATGATAGCTCACGCATATCTGGCGATGCCAAACGGTACGACGCCTTGGCGATTGGGGCCACACCTGGCACTAGATCAATCCTAAACTCAACCCGCCTCACCGGAGGCACTCCAGGTAACTCCTCCGGAAACACATCAGCAAACTCTCTAACCACAGGGACCTCTGAAATTGAGAGCTGCTCTCTAACCCGTGTATCTACCACATATGCTAAATAATCGGCACACTCGTGCTGAATATACTGTCGACCCCTGGCCGCCGAACAAAACCCTGATCCCGACCTGGTGCCCTCACTATATACTACTAGTTCTCCCCCACTTGGGGTTCGAACCACCACCCGCTATCCCTCACATTCAATCATGGCGCCAAAACGGCTAAGCCAATCCATTCCTACAATCACGCATACATCCCCCATGGGGATAGGAATCAAATCTATCGGGAAAGACACCCTGAAAATCTCTAACTCGCATCCTCGGTAGACCGAAGAAGCAGAAACCCTGTGCTCGTTGGCGATCAAAACTCGCAACGGACACTCAAGATCATCTATAACCACACTGAACCCTCTAGAGAAGGTCTGAGATACGAACAACCGACTTGCCCCCGAGTCAAATAAAACCAAAACAGGCAAAGAATTTACTAAAAACGTACCTGATCATAGGCACAACCAATAAGCATAGTACAAATACAATAACTGAGATAGAGAATAGAAACATACCAACAACCACATCCGGTGCTGCCTTGGCCTCCTCAGCCATGAGCTGGAAGGCATGACCCTGAGCCTTCGGAGGCTCCATCTTGACTGGCCTCCCATCTCCAATCCTCACAGTAGCTGGCGCGGAACCCAGTGCCGGCTTGGCGGCGAGCTGCAGACAGTTGGTCTTTACATGACCAACCTGATGACAATGGAAACAAATCCTCATATCTGCTGGAGGGGCGGACTGATGATAGTCCCTGACATAGTGCCCCTCCTTGCCATATTTGTGGCACCCACCTCCTGCTCGACAAACCCCTGAATGAGCCTTGCCACACTTTCCACAAGTGCGGCTCTGATGACCCCCGGACCATGTATCAGCAGTTTTAGACCGCTTAGGAGCCAGGTAAGACTATGCCGGTGCCTGACGCTGCTCCTTCAGCTGCAGCTCTATCTCCAACTCACGCCGCCGTGCGGCTTCCTGAAGATCCAGAAGGGTATCGCAACGCTGTGTAGCCACAAACTGTCGTATATCCGTCTTAAGCATTCTCAGATAACGGGTCATCTGAGATTGCTCCGACGCAAACTCCAGGAAAAACATAGCCCTCTCCATGAACATCCGGGTAATCTCCATCACTGACTCCCCATATTGTCTCAAAGTCAAAAACTCCTGAGGAAGTCGCTCCTGTTCCACGCGCGCAACGTAGCGGGTGCGAAACATATCCCAGAACTGCTCCCAGGTAATAGCAGCCCTCTGATCCTCAGTATACAACCCAGTTGTCAGCCTCCACAAGTCCTTCACCCCAAGCCTCAGCAGGTTCAGGGCACACCTGACCTTCTGGTCAGCAGGGCAGGAACACATGAAGAAACATCCCTCCACGTCAGATAACCACCTCATAGCCCGAATGACATCCTGTGTACCATCAAATGTCGGGGGCTTCGTATTGTCGAAGTCTCGGTACTGGAAAGCCCTACCGGCTCCTCCTCCAACCCTTGCAGCAGTTACAGCCGAAGTGGCTGCAGCGGCAGCTGTCTCTGCTAGAGCGGCATACCGCTCATCAAAATACTTGACCATCGTGGTCTTAATCGACCCAAACATCTCTGGAAGTTGCACGCGAAACGCATCCGCAATCTCGTCGTGCATGATCTCCCGAATCCGGGCATCCAACTCCTCAGTCCCTATCTCAACCACGGGCTCAGGTGCTACCAACACCTGCAATCTGATGGGTTTTGGCCATAAGTACATCCTATGTGCTCATGCAACCCTAATGCTTGGATCTAGATTTCTCTATTGTACATGCAATTCATCCAAGACTTTAAACCCTAGTCCTAGCATACAATTAATCATATTAACATGTGAAAGGGTTTTTAGATCTTACATTGATTGTTATGTAGCAATAACAATCTCAAATCCTCCTTGTAATGACTTTAGAAAGCTTAGAGTCACAAGCGTCACTCTTCTAATGGTTCACAAACACCAAGACCAAGAGGATGAAGAATAAGGAGAGAGGAGGCTGCCCAAAACGTGTGGAATTCTTATTTTACGTTTTTTAGGCTTAAGGGTACTATATATACATGTAGACTATTAGGGTTTTCAAGTAGTAAACCCTAATTTGACTGCTTAAGCCCTAAGCAGCCCATGGACCCTTTTAGAATATCCCTTGGACGATTTCTAATGGGTTTCCCATAGAATTCGTCCAACCTATTATTCCAAGGTGATCCATAGCCCAAATGCAATTATCTTATAATGACAGTTCCAGTCCCTTAAGTTTAATTAATCTCTTTTAGCCACAAAATTAATTATCAATTAATTCTTGACTAATATTAATTAAACAATATGATTTCTCCTTTAATATATTCTTCTCATAATATATTATTAAATCATAATTAATCCTCTCTCCATAATTCATCCTATCAAGTTGCTTTGGTGAAGGCAACCCAAAAGGACCATGCACCATCGGGTCAAGTACATACCAAAATAGTTATGGAATTAGACACTAATCCAACAGTCTCCCACTTGGATAAGTCTAATAACTATTCTGCATATGACTTCAGATCTTGATCTGCAATCGTAGCTTTCAAAAGCCGCTGTCAACTCTGATCTTATCAGATACGCTTCCTTTAGATAAGGGATCATATATTCCTCCATTCTAGATATCTTATAGACTTGAGACATGGATTTTGATCATTCTCTCAGTCTATGTTTTGTTTCCGAATTTCTGATTTATGACGACTGACAACAGACTACAATTGAACACATCAAATTAGTCTCAGCTTGGCCAAGCACTTATGTTCCATCACTAAATCATCGAGGGGCCCAATGATATCGCTTTCATCCTACTTTGGATAAAAGGAACGGATAAAATTTGATTCAATGCTTGCTTGCACTCACACCGAATCACACACAACAATAAGTTTTATGACACCAAGTTACTGGTGCGTTTACTTATTATCAATGTGTAACCGACTCACAAGATACAATTCACACATCTCGATTTCAAGAATATAAGATGTTATCGTCTCACCAATCACTCGTGATCTGTTATATGAGTTAGAGGTAGTAGGAGGGGAGCAGTCCCCGAGTTCGGTTGGTAGGACCGAAGGGTAGTTCATACACTCCAGATATGCCTGATAATCTGTTATGTTATGATATGTGATAGTAGTAGTAGTAGGGGTGAAATAGTCCCCGAGGTTTGGTCTCCAATGAAGTCAGCGTTCAGAGGTTCTATCATTGTTCAGGTATGGTCGGAAATTGTTTATGGATGAACTTTGGAGTTCAAGGCACTACCGTTGCTAGGACGGAACTGGTGACATGAAGAGGGTAGTGTCAGTCGCGGATGTTAGATGCATAAGTGGTTGGTCACTGGATGATCAAGAGAATGGTATAGCGAGTTATTACCGGAGATTTATGCAGGACTTCTCCGAGGTTGTGGTTCCTTTGGCCCGACTAACTAAGAAGTCGGTGGCCTTTCGTTAGGGTCCTAAGCAGCAGGTGGCCTTCGGGACTCTCAAACAACGGTGGTGCAAGGCACCGATTCTCACCCTGCCAGAGCGTGTAGATGACTTTGTGGTTTACTGTGACGCTTTGATCATGGCATGGGTACGGTACTGATACAATGGGGTCACGTGATAGTAGGTTTCGGGAACCAGGTTAGAGTTCTGGTTAGGACTCAAGTTCAGTTGAGGGTTAGGTCGAGTGCGTGTTCGACCCAGTTTGGAAAGTGTTGTAAGACTACGGGTGTAGCCGTAGCATTCATTAGCAGCAGATAGTATGAGGGGTGTTGTAAGACTACAGGTGTAGCCGTAGCATTTACTAGCAGCAGATAGTGTGAGGGGTGTTGTAAGTCTGCGGTTGTAGCCGTAACGTTCACCAGGTTGGTAGATAGTGTTAGGGTGTTATAAGTCTGCGGGTCTAGCCGTAGCATTCACCAGGTTGGCAGCTAGTGTTAGGGTGTTGTAAGTCTGCGAGTGTAGCCGTAGCATTCACCAGGTTGCCAGATAGTGTTAGAGTGTTGTAAGTCTGCGGGTGTAGCCGTAGGATTCACTAGCAGCTAGATAGTGATAGAGTGTTGTAAGTCACTCAATGTCACAATCTTAACTCTAAGACTTGTTTTGGAACAAAGTATGGTTGATTGAGGATCAACTGAGATATGGTTCTTAATCATTAAGACCTATCATAAATTATAATAAAAGGTACTCTCCCTTCTTCTTAGAATAGAGAAACTTTTATCTTTCTGCCTACTTGATTCTTCTTATTCGTTCTGTTATTGATCGAAACTCTCTCAATCAACTCAGAATTACACTTGATCTTATAAGTATAATCATATTTACTTAACCTTAGTAAATCATGATGAATATCTTTGTTACTCTTGTGGACTTGATCAACACACAACTTGGTGTACTTGATCTCCTAGTCCTTCACTTGACACTTTGTCAACGAATTAGTCTAATTTCCAAATATGAAATTTCTCATTCATCATGCAACCAAGTTGCATGATTCCAAGTTTCTGTCCAATTGAAACTTGGTCGATGACAAACTCTCCCTATTTGGTAAATTCTCGACATTTCCACAAATAACATAATTAAGAATCAAATCCATTATTGCTAATAATAGAAACCTTCAAACATCAATTTTCCATACACGCCATTGCAAGGATAAATAAATAATATAAAATCGAAAGTTATTTTATTGCGGAAAAATTTGTCCTTACAATGCAGTTCATTGAAAAACTATGTTAATACATATTTCTTAGCAATCTATTCTAACTCCAAGTAGTAGCTCATGAATCCAATCTTCAAAGAATGCGATCAAAATCCATTTCTTCATGATTAGACTCCACTCACTTCTTCCCTTAAGCTTCCTCTCTTTTCTTTGATCCTACAAAACATCAAAATGTAATCTTATCACATCATGTATTAAGAATCTAGAATAGGAACTTAAAAGAGTTAGTTAATGGATTTTACCTAAAGCAGAGCCATACGTTTTGACTTTCCCATCTCTTAGATTTCTTAGGTAAATAGGGCAGCTTCGTCTCCAATGCCCCCTTCTCTTGGCAATAAAAGCAAATTGACTCTTTTGGAATAGCACATGGAACTACTTCAGACTTTGCCTTTCTCTTATGATCAAACTTTTCGATCATGGCATGCCTTTCGTTGCCATTGCCTATATCCATAGAAGTCTGGAAGGCAGATTCACCATGTAACATCCCGGAATATCAAGTGTGAAGTTGAAGGGATAAAAGAGTAAATTGGAAAGGGAAACTCGGCGAGTCCACGAGTGGAATCGGCGAGTAGGGTCGCGATTTTGGTCGCATGTTAAGTGGCCGACTCGGCGAGTCGGCAACTGGACTCGACGAGTTGGCGCTGAGTGGAAAAACCCTAAATTCGGAGGATGAGCCCTATATAAAGGACATTATATCCTCTCCCCAGCCTCCTTACCTTCCCTTGAAGTCCAGAAAACCCTAGAAACGCGGTTTGTGAAGGTTTTGAGTGCAATTGAGCCTTGGAGAAGAGAATTGGAGGAAGATTTTGGAGAGTTAGGAGGCTTGGAGCAAGGGGCTTTACTTAGATTTGGATTTCATTGCTGTTGGGGCTTCCTTTTGAGGTATTATCTCGTTCTTGGGCTGTTATTCTTCTAGATTCATTATTCTTGGAATGTATGGGAGGTTTAGCTTGGGGTATCTTGAGTTTGAAGAGTAGATCTGAGGTTGCTACCTCAGATCTGGAGTGGAGGAGGTCTAAACTGAATTAAAGTCCCTGTTCTTGAGTGATTAGCGAAGCCATCATGTCCCAAACCCTAGCCCTAAAGTGTGAAATGCCTAGATCTCTTTGGATTCACGTAAAGTTTGCCACTTTACGTGATGGATGGGTTGTAGGAGGCAAGATCTACGTATTGGATCAATTGCATGGCCTGGAAGGTTCTGTTTGGGATGAGATCTAGAGGCACTCGGCGAGTCACAAAGATGTACTCGGCGAGTTGCTTGAAGATGGTCTGGAACTCGGCGAGTTGGAAGAACAACTCGGCGAGTAGGTTGAAGATAGCCTTAGACTCGGTGAGTCTGGTCGTGAGGTCCAAGTTTCTTCTGGTTGAGCTGTGACTCGGTGAGTCAAGGGATGACTCGGTGAGTCGAGTGAGAAAGGACTCAAAGTTGCTGGACTCGGCAAGTCTTGGGGTGACTCGGCGAGTTAATTCACGGATGGGGGAGATTCTGTGTATGTGGACTCGGCGAGTAGAGTCAGTTAGGGGTTGGCTTTGGCCAAGGTTTGACCAGTTATTTTCCAGGGGAAGTTTGGTAATTTTTGAATATTGTTTTGAGTTCAGTGTCTTGGTGTTGGCCAGTGTTGGAGATCGTATCAGGGGTTGGAGTAGCTTGGGTTTATCTGTTCAGTTGGCAATTTCGAGGTGAGTTATCCTCACTATATCAATAGGGTCTAAGGCACCAAGGCCGACCCTTTATCGGATTGAGATCCGGGTATTTGTTGTTATGATATTGCTTTGATATGTTGCATCCTGTTAGCTAGGATGGTATATGTTAGAGACCTGGTTGAGGTCGGTATCCTGATATGTAGGGTGATGCTATGCTAGTGATCGGTTAGGTCGGTATCCTGGTTAGGATGATGATATGTTATATGATCTGTTTGATCGGTTCGTTGACCGTGAATTAATATATGATTGTATGTTTATGTGCACATGGTTGTTTGTATTGGAGTTGGGTTGAGGTGGGCCCTGCTTTGTGCTGTTGGCCAAGATACCCAGGGTGGACCGGTTGTCCCGAAGGCCCAGCGAGCGGTACGGATAGGCTGTAGGCCCTAAGAGGGCGGACCAGACGTGCCGAGGCTCGGAGAGTGGACCAGGCCGACTGAAGGCCTGGTGCGGGCGGACCAGTCATACTGTAGACTTGGAGAGTGGACCAGGTGGATTGAAGGCCCGGTGCGGGCGGACCAATCACACTGCAGACTCGATGTATATTATGGCTAGACTCGGAGGGTGGACCAGGTGGACTGTTGGCCGGTACGGCGGACCAGTCACACAGTAGACCCGAAGTCCATGGCTGTTCTGTGATCGAATACGATATGGCATGATATGCGTGTATGGTATATGTGGTTGGTATTTTGGGAATATCTCACTAAGCTTCGGGCTTATAGTTGTGGTTTTATGTTTTTCAGTTTCTTCAGGAGACCATGGCAAGGCGAAGGCGTGATCGTACCGCTCTTCATGTTTATCTTGTGATGTGATTCTGGGAATACTTTAATTTAATTGTATTGAAAACCTTTTTGTAATAATTTAATGAAATCGGGTTGTTTTTGAAAATTTTAAATTGGTTGGAATTTTTCGGTCGTTACACACCAATCAACTTTGCTTTTCTAGTACGCCAAATCATTGCTGATTTTGCATCAATAAGCATATAGGTGAGATCAATGAGGGTTACGTCGTGGTTCATCATATAGTACTCTCTTACGAACTCACTATATGAGTCAGGAAGTGACTGAAGAACCCAGTCAACAGCCATCTCCTCACAGACAACAGATCCTAACATTCTTAATCTATCAATGTGTGACTTCATCTCTAGGATGTGTGCACACACTGACTTTCCTTCTTCATGTTTACTTGCCAAAAGGGCTTGAGTGAGTTTGAACTTTTCAATCTTTTGAACTTGTGGGTTAGGGAGAATAGTAAGAGGAGGTGGAGGAAGTGAAGCATGATCTCGTGTTCCTCGATCGAATCGTGGAATAGCATCTTCAAGTGAAAGGCTTGTTCCACGGGATTTGGGAAAACCATAGTTGTCATACTTTGACATCTACAAAACGGGAGAAAAATTAAATTCAAGTTAGTTGATTGATTGAGTCCTTAATAAATCACCCAAATGAGATATTAAGGCTAGGACCCAACACAATACTCTACAGCCTAGAAAAGGGATGCCGTAATCTAGTTGCAGAATATTTGAAGCTAAGTGAATGACGATTCACTAATTTCCACCATGAAAAACGAAAAAGAAATTTAAGTTTTAAATCTATTGAAAATTCCTAGATCTTTTGAGATTCATTGAACTTTTCAATGGCATGTTTAAATCTCGATATGCCCCTCTAGTTTGTGACTGGGATACCGAGGATCACAAAGCGGGTGTGAATAACCTTGCAAAGTTACATGGTGCCCCCACATGTTACAGTCATTTATTCGATGTGCCGGTTAACCACACACGCTCCACCGAACTATGACAAACATTGAGTCACCTATTGCTACCTTTGCTTAGAACCATGTAGTGTGTCGGTTAACCACACACGCTCCACTAACGTCTTCGCAAGGGCACAAAGTGTAATTTCATGGAATTGCATCAATTCACTTTTGCCTAAAGTAACTAAGATTGGGAATTTGTAAAAACGTTTAGTTACTTTTGTACTTCATTATACTTATAATGGAAGGTTTCTGTCCTATCCTACCCGTTCGGCTAACGACCCTCCACTAGTCAAGAGTGTGGTGGGTAAGAGTGGATACCCATTCAATCGCCATTTTATAGGCAATTTCCTTAAACACCCTTTATAGACCAGCTTCGTGAATGAGGCCTACTAACGGTAAGACTGGCTTTTACTCATACATACATATATATATATATATATATATATATATATATATATATATATATATATATATATATATATTAGACTTTTAATATTATATATAGTATAGGGTGTATTTTACACTTTTAAAATACTAGGTGGTCAAATTTAATAATTATACTTTTAATTTAATTAAATTGTAAACCAAAACTTTTATGGATTTATTAAATCTCTCTTAATTATACACTTTAATTAATTAATAAAACCATAAGGGTGTGAGTTGAACTTTTCAAAACAATACTAGGGTTTTAGAATTTAACATTTCTAAATTAAACTATTAATCAACTTTTAAATTCCAAAACTTGAGAGCAAGTTTTGAAACATTTCAAAACATTAGGGTTTAACTTATTTAAATTTCAAAACAAAAACTTTTAAGTTCAAATTTAAACTATAAAACCTAAAGGGATTAATTTGAAACTTTTCCAAACTTTATCAAGAATATTCTAGATCGCATAATTCAAATAAGGCAATTAAAAATTAATTGGCGGATATCTAATTAGATCTAGTTCAAATTCTTGCAAGATAATGATCAAATAATTCATATAATTTAACATTTATCAAATAAGGTAACAATTATCTAATTAGATGACCAAAATCTTTTATTTTGACAAAGATAATCATAAGAAATCAATAAAATTCGAATTTTATTAATTTTAAACAATTATGGAAATTATCCTAAGTCAAAATAGGTAAAAAAATTCTGAAAATCCGCCTGTCTGGCAGCTAAACTTGCCGAGTCCCCTTATGGACTCGCCGAGTTCACCCTATTCGACGAGTCCACATTGGAACTCGACGACTTTGTCAGGCAGATGGCCAAAAACTCGATCTTGCAACATGAATGAATGTACTAGGCATCAACACAATAGAAACCAATCAAGGCTCTGATACCACTGATGAGTTTTGGCCATAAGAACATCGTATGTGCTCTTGCAACCCTAATGCTTGGATCTAGATTTCTCTATTGTACATGCAATTCATCAAAGACTTTAAACCGTAGTTCTAGCATACAATTAATCATATTAACATGTGAAAGGGTTTTTAGATCTTACCTTGATTGTTATGTAGCAATAACAATCTCAAATCCTCCTTGTAATGACTTTAGAAAGCTTAGAGTCACAAGTGTCACTCCTCTAATGGTTCACAAACACCAAGAGCAAGAGGTTGGAGAATAAGGAGAGAGGAGGCTGCCCAAAACGTGTGGAGTTCTTATTTTACGTTTTTGAGGCTTAAGGGTAGTATATATACATGTAGGCTATTAGGGTTTTCAACTAGTAAACCCTAATTTGACTGCTTAGGCCCTAAGCAGCCCATGGACCCTTTTAGAATATCCCTTTGACGATTTCTAATGGGTTTCCCATAGAATTCGTCCAACCTATTATTCCAAGGTGATCCATAGCCCAAATGCAATTATCTTATAATTACAGTTCCAGTCCTTTAAGTTTAATTAATCTCTTTTAGCCACAAAATTAACTATCAATTAATTCTTCACTAATATTAATTAAACAATATGATTTCTCCTTTAATATATTATTAAATCATAATTGATCCTCTCTCCGCATAATTCATCCTATCAAGTTGCTTTCGTGAATGCAACCCAAAAGGACCATGAACCATCGGGTCAAGTACATACCAAAATAGCTATGGACTTAGACACTAATCCAACACAATCCTCCGTCTCCTGACCCTGATCCTGATCCTGATCCTGATCCGGATCCGGATCCCGAAGCAACACGTCTCGTCACCACCATACTGCAAACATACTCAATGTGTCAGACAAATCATATAATGACGGAAGACCAATACCCTCAATTCCTAGGGGTTGTGACTTCCTTGCTACGCGTATGGGTCCTATGCTTTTAGTAGTATGGGCCCCTACTACCTTCCACACCTACCCATATTTGTTTCAAGTATTACTACAACGCCCTATATGCGCTCAACCCTCACTAATAGGGGATATCACCCAACTAGCAACTGACCCTGCAATTCCGCACCACTCACACATCCATGAAACTTCTATCATCCCCTACAGCGCTAGTGTATACTGACTGCACATAGTGTTGGACCCAATAGACTTTCGAATATCCGATCCTACACTAAGGTCAAATTAGACATTCTCAGGCTATAGGATCTCAACTACACACAGTCGTGGTGCATACGCTAAACATCTGCAGTTATAATGTCAATTCCATATACAAGGATCCCTAGGCTAATAGACATCATATAATCAGGCAATTCTGTCATGCAATTCCTAAAGATACCTAGCCTAGCACTAGCATGTTGTTCTAACATATCAGAATATCAAATAACTGTATCCTACCCTCACTAACAGGGGATACAGGCT
Organism: Lactuca sativa; assembly: GCF_002870075.4. Classification (NCBI taxonomy): domain Eukaryota; kingdom Viridiplantae; phylum Streptophyta; class Magnoliopsida; order Asterales; family Asteraceae; genus Lactuca; species Lactuca sativa. The sequence goes on from NC_056630.2 coordinate 278,775,759, forward strand.
CCGGCTGATCCTACCCTCTGCATCCTCCATCTTTTATGTTGAAAACCATTTTAAAACTTATTTTCCGAAAATCTCCTTGATTTCAGACTGGATTCACATGAGTGTTCCTCCAATTCACTCAAACCAAGGCTCTGATACCAACATGTAACACCCATAAAATTTATGCCAAATATAAACTTTTAATACTAACAAAAGAGTCAAATAGTAATTGTTTTTACAAAACATTTCCAATTCAATTATCATCAGAGTGTCCCAAAATAGATCATGAGGATGAGGAGCGGTACGGTCACGCCTTCTCCTTCCCTCGCTCTCCTGAAGTACCTGAAACAATGAACTGAAAAAACTGTAAGCTCGAGGGCTTAGTGAGCTGTAACACCCGTTTATTTATTAAATAAATAAATGACGGACTCATGGCCCTAAAATAAATAATTATGTATAAAAGGATGGTCTCAAAGAGCTAATCGTCACCATTTTAGAAGTCGAGGGTTAAAAGAGTAAGTTCCGGACCCAATTCGTAAGTATTAATGAGGGTGGGGACTAAATATTAACTTCTGGGACTTAAATTGAAGAGATTTTAGAGGCTTAGGGGTTGAATGGTAATATATGGATTTCTGTTGCAAAGAATTTGTAGAGGGGGGCTGGATAGTAATTATCGGGACTTAATTTGTAAGGGATATCCATGGATTGGGGTGAAAAGGTAAATTTTGGATTAGTCTTGTAAAGATTTTAGAATGCAAGGTCTGTTTGGTAAAATTCAGAGTTATCTTGTTAAGATTTTCAAAAGGAGGGGTTAAATGGTAATTTATTGGCCTTGCTTTGAAAGAAAGTAGGAGGGGAGGGACTAAAGGCATCATTATGGGAATAAGTTTGGGATGGTATCGGGTATAAAGCTTTTCCGTAACCCTAAACCTAGCTAAACCCTTCCAGACGCCACCTCATGATGTTGCCGACCTTGTATCCCCATTGTCGGCTGCTGCCACCATGACGAGTTCGAGCACCAACCACCGGCGTTGCCACCACATCGGAGATGGAACACCAACGTCAACCACCGACGACAGTGACCACCAAAAACCACTGCCCTTCTCATATTTGTTCCGTCGATGTGTCGCTACCGGCGAGACCTTACACTGCCGTGTTTTCCTTGGTCTTAGAACGCCGCCACCACTTCAGTCACCAAACGTCGCAGCCTGCCCCCACGACGAGCGTCGCTGCCGCTGTTGACATCCTTCTTCTGCCTTCCGTCGTTTCCGCTGTCGTTCGCGACCACCACGGCTATTGTAGTTGTTTCTAATCGCTACTACCCTTCTTCTTATTCTATTTATTGCGTCGCCATGTCTGCCGCTATGTGTTGTTGCCACCGGAAAAACGCAAGGAAGAACCACCATGGCTGCCGGCCATGGTGGCTGCCACCTCAAGGACCGCCATAGCGGTTGTGTATGCTGATGTATGGGCTAATTTCGTGTGTGTGTTTATTTGCTTAGTGTGTGTTGGCCGGAATTCTAGGTTCAAGGCACCACCACCACGGTGAGGTGGTGGCTGCCACCGTGTACCACCACCGACCACCACAAGGGTGGTTGCGGGTGTATGTTCATTTAGTATAGTGTGTGTGTTTTTCGTGAGTTCATTGTAAATTGAAAAATTGGAATAATGAAAGGAAAATCAAACCACCACCTTAGGGTGGTGGCTGCCGCCACCGCCCGCCGTCTCGGGTGGCGGTGTGCTTAGGTGTGTTGTGATTTGGTTGGGATGTTTGGACAAGGGACTAAAACCCTAATGGGCTCAAAGGAGCTCTAATGTGCCCAATGAAGCTTAATGGACTCGAATGGACCTAATAAAACCCTAATGAGCTTATTAAGATTTTAGTGGGCTTAATAGGCCCAATAAAGCCCAAATTGACATAAAAGGCCAACAAATTTATAAGTGGGCTAATATTTGGATTGGAAAACCCTAATGCCAATGAAAACCTAACTTTAAGAATTAATCGGGTCACACACACGAGAATTATTTAATAACTTGAGATATTAAACAATAATCATTAGCGGGAATTAATCTAAGCAATATTGGACTTAATGAATTAAGTCCTTAATGGATTAAGTCCTTAATGGGTTAAGTAGGAAACTTAACCCTAATCTTCATTTTGTGTGAGACCTTAATTTCACTTGGGTATATTATTGGTCCTTTATGTTGGGCCTAAATGATTGAGATAATAATGGACCATCCAAAGTCAAGCCAATGAACTAGAATAATTTAATGGGCCTGGGGTAAGGCCCATGTAAGGGGCTTGGGCCCAATTTGGAAAATTAGGCCTTAGATAGGCCATAGTTCGGGCCTTAATGATTATATGGTGTTGGGCCTTAGAATGAGACCATGTTTAGGCCTAGGCCCAATTTGGAAAATTGGGCCATGTGTTGGGCTTTGATTTCTAATTAACTTTGGGCTTATGGATTGGGCCTTGGGCTTGAATAAGCCAAGTTAGGGGTAATGTAGTAAATACCCAAAGAATATACTTATGGTTATGTATTCGGACCTAATTATTAATTGGGTGTTATTTTGGTGTTGACGGATCGGGAATCTGTCAGCCAGCAGTTGGGGTCGAGTCTGCGGGACTTCAACAAGTGTGGGGTTGTGTCTTCGAGACTTCAGCAATGTGAGGTGAGTTACCTTCCAGTAGCGTTGGGTCTAAGGCCACAATGTCAGCCCACCAGTAGGAGACGTATGATAAATGATTGTCTCTGTGATATCATCTAGGTTTGCTACTACTTGATATGTTATATGCTAGCATGATATGTTATATGTGATAGTAGTAGAGTTCGGGTGTTAGGATCAGAGGGTAGTCAGACACCCCAGATACGTCTGACAGTATGTGATGTTATGTTTATATGCTAGCATGATCTGTTATATGAGCTAGAGGTAGTAGGAGGGGAGCAGTCCCCGAGTTCGGTTGTTAGGACTGAAGGGTAGTTCAGACACTCCAGATAAGTCTGATAATCTGTTATGTTATGATATATGATAGTAGTAGTAGTAGGGGTGAAATAGTCCCTGAGGTTTGGTCGTTAGGACCGAAGGGTAGTCAGCACCCCAGAATGGCTTGACGTGAGTAGTCAGCACCCCATAATGGCTTGACACGGGTAGGTCGGCACCCCATAAAGGTCGTACCGGGTAGGTCGGGCACCCTAGAAATGCCTGGCAGTATGTATGTTATGTGATTATGTGGTATGTGGTATGATGGGGGAGCTCACTAAGCTTCGTGCTTATGGTTTTCACTTTTGGTTTCAGGTACTTCGTGTTTAAAGGAAAGGAGCCGGCTTGATCGCATCGCATCACACTATGGTTTTCCGCACATGAGATCTTTGGGATTACACTCTGATATTGTTTTATGATAACGTGTTTGATTATTTCTACTTTGGTTTTGACATGACATAATATTACAAATGTTTTATTTCACTGTTGGTTTTAAAATGACGTAATTAAAAATTAAATTTTTGGCCTGTATTTTAGGATGTTACAAGTTGGTATCAGAGCCTTGGTTTGAGGGATTCGGACATACTCTCGGGTGTGTCTGAACTCAAACTAAGGGCTTGGTATGAAAATTTTCAAAAGAAAAACCATTTTATAAAAAGGAGTTTGAAAAGAATCTAAAAAGAGAAAAAGAACTTTGAGAAGAACAAAGTGTGTGATGCGTGCAATCAGCCGAGCTCAAGTAAGTTTTCCCCAAGATACACTTACATGTTATGATATGTTATGTTACGATATGATTATGAGAACTGCATGCTAGAATAGAGCTAAGGATCTAGGAGGATGCCTGATATGCCTATTGTATGTGCTTGTAGACTTGCATGCTAGTACTGATCAGTCAGCAATAGGAATGCCTGTTTAGGTTATGCCTGATTATATGAGCATTTAAACTGCATGTACAGATTCTCGATTAGAGCATAGAATGATTTGAATGGATTATGATGGTTGGATTATCCATTGTCTGAATGTTGTTTTTTTTGTGCTTTGTGGGACTCTTTGTGATGTGAGTTAGCTACTAAGTTAATATGCTAAGTCACAAGGGACACAAGCCGAATAATCTCAGAGTGATGGACTTGAACCTATTGTATAGCTCTTGTCTGAGTCCAACCGTTCTAGGGATGGGTGTCTCACTCGAAGGATTATCTGATCTCTGTTATATGTGGCTATATTCATATGGTAGCTAGTTGACATTACTGGGAATCTTTCAGCAGATGAGGACTGGGTGAGTTCGGGAACCTAGGAAAGCCTATGATATGTTTCAGTGGATTAGTAGTGAGGCTTAGTTAGACTTGGGTTTACCAGTTGAGGAAGTGACTTGGAGGATCTGGGAGGATTGCTGAGGAAAGTATGGATAGGTGTGGAAGGTAGTAAGAAGCTTCAGGGGAGAGTTTCGTGACCCAATTTGGGGACAGAGGATGTCCCAGTTATTGCAGCTTAGTCATTGGCAAGAGAGCTAGCGAGTGTGACAGGGTGTCAGACCCTGAAGGATATGATTTCCAAGAAGTTGCCGATGCGAGATTTATTTGGAGCACCCAGTAAAGAAAGGTGCGTGCCAGGTGCGTATAGTAGAGGGTCCCGGGAAGAGACCCATGACTCCTGAACATCAGGTGAAAGGCCAGCAGGGCCTGAGTCAGTGTAGTGCGTACGGGAAAATACACAAGGGAGTTTGTCACTCCAAGGGTTTAGGCTGCTACAGGGTAGCAGGGTTGGTCATATCAGTAGAAGGTGACTAGTATTTCCCCAGACGTTTCGAGTATGTCATCTTCTATTGCTACTGGATGGATGTTGGGGATACGTATCGTGTTGGAATTGTGAGTGAGTTTGGATAAGTCAGACCTCGGGTCGGTTTTTCCGCTAGTGTTTGGGTTACCAAGGATCATATACGCCATCTTGCATGCCAAAAGGTCCTTGATGAACCCAAAGAGAGACGCATCTTGAGAAGTGGGTTCCACGTATACCGTTATCATTTCGGATCCTTGTCGGAATCTATGCAGGAGTATTATTTATAGGATACTCGATTAGGGTTGGAGTGATTCTTCTCCAATGAAGTCAGCGTTTAGAGGTTCTATCATTGTTCAGGTATGGTCGGAAATTGTTTATGGATGAACTTTGGAGTTCAAGGCACTACCATTGCTAGGACGGAACTGGTGACAGGAAGAGGGTAGTGTCAGTTGCAGATGTTAGATGCATAAGTGGTTGGTCACTGGATGATCAAGAGAATTGTATTTTTGCATGAGCTGTGTTCGGTTAGAGTTTAGTCGTACTGCAAGATTGGGAGTGGGAACGAGGATTCGTCAGCTAGAGTGAAGATTAAGGTCTTCAATTGACAGCATGTTAGATGGATTGAGGTGTCAGACTAGATCAGATTTTGAAGAGTACTCATCGATATTTCCGAGGATGGGAAATCTCAAGGTTTAATCGGCGATTAAACGCTAGCATTGGCAGGCACAGGTTGTCATCAGTGGGATAGTAGAAAGCGAGAAGGATTGGGAGTCCTTTAATTTTCATGTAATGTGAAGACTTAGTCGAATCTAAGTGGGGGAAAGACTTTTTATAAAGTTCTCCAATTGTGAGTTCTGGTTGCGCAAGGTGCAATCTCTTGGTCACCTTGTCAACCCGAAGGGTATTCTAGTTGATTCGGCCAAGATAGAGGTCGTGATGCAATGGGAGATTCTGAGGTCTCCATCTGAGATTCAGAATACCCTGGGTATAGCGGGTTATTACTGGAGATTTATGCAGGACTTCTCCGAGATTGTGGTTCCTTTGGCCCGACTAACTAAGAAGTCGGTGGCCTTTCGTTAGGGGCCTGAGCAGCAGGTGGCCTTCGGGACTCTCAGACATCAGTGGTGCAAGGCACCGATTCTCACCCTGCCAGAGCGTGTAGATGATTTCGTGGTTTACCGTGATGCTTTGATCACGGCATGGGTACGGTACTGATACAATGGGGTCACGTGATAGTAGGTTTCGGGAACCAGGTTAGAGTTCTGGTTAGGACTCAAGTTGACTTGAGGGTTAGGTCGAGTTCATGTTCGACCCGTTTTGGAAAGTGTTGTAAGACTACGGGTGTAGCCGTAGCATTCACTAGCAGCAGATAGTGTGAGGGGGTGTTGTAAGTCTACGGTTGTAGCCGTAGCGTTCACCAGGTTGGTAGATAGTGTTAGGGTTTTGTAAGTCTGCGGGTCTAGCCGTAGCATTCACCAAGTTGGCAGCTAGTGCTAGGGTGTTGTAAGGCTGCGGGTGTAGTCATAGCATTCACCAGGTTGCCAGATAGTGTTAGAGTGTTGTAATTCTGCGGGTGTAGCCGTAGCATTCACTAGCAGCTAGATAGTGATAGAGTGTTGTAAGACTGCGAGTGTAGCAGTAGCATTCACTAGGTTGGTAGATGGCATGAGCATGTTGTGAGAACGTGGAAGGAATAGTAGTACCCACCAGTTCGGGTGTAGCAGTGAGGATATCAAAATCCACATATTGGATTTCGGTATTACCCAGATGGATTAGATCTGGTTGAGCAAGTGATAAGACTGTAGAAACGCCACTACAGTTCTGAGATCAGGGAAGTAATGGACTGCTTAAGGACGTTTGTGATGTAAGGCTACCGTTGGTCAGGTAGCAATCACTTTTAGTCTTGGATTGGATGATGATACGATGCAACGCATGGACCCGATCGGTTAGATCATGAGGTTGTTAGAGCCACAGTGGCATGATAACTAGTCACTACTAGTTTCAGAGAAGGATCACGTTTAGAATTTGTGCGATACGATTAAGTAGGAGTCTTTTGCCTCCACAGCTGGGCAGAAACCTGATATTTCAGATGATTGGCGAGCGAATTGAGACCCAAGAGGTCTCGGTAGCTTTTGGGAAGCAACCATGTGGCATCATACTGCTTCAGGCAGTTTAGTGTTCGGGCAGTATTAGTATTTGTGTTTGGGGTTGCAAGTTTGGACGAAATAACAGGTTGTTTGGGGTATGTTAAGTTACTCGCAGTAGAATTAGTTGAGCTTTGTCCGAGTCTAACTGTTATTGAAGGATAGTTGGGTCTGTGACCCTGTTTTAATGTGGGAATCGCGAGTGATCAGAAGTTGAGTAGTCAGTTGTGACAACCCAAAATTTATTCCGTCATTTTTAACCCCTTTTCCGTTAATAAGCCTCGTTTTATTTAACGGTTCGTTAACTTTTGGACTGGTTAATTAAGGTGGGACTTTCATAATGACTTGGTAAGGGTTGAAACAAATTAGAAACACCCACAAAATGCCCTTAAAAATGTTTAGTTTCAACCAAGTCAAAATTTGACCGTTTAATCGGGTAGGACCAAAAAGCCCCGTTTAACGGCAATATCGGGTAGATTTCCACTGAGCCCCAACTCAAACCCCTATATAAGGGTGAGTGGAGTCCATTAGAGACTTTTTACACTCTCTCCACTCTCTCTCTCTACAACTTAATTTCGAGCCAAAAATCGCCCGTTTCGAGCCCCAAATTAGTAGGTAAACTATCCTAACTCGTTGTATAGCCTATCTAACATGGAAATTCGAGTTTAAGACATAAATTAGGGCCAATATTAGGTGTTTATGGCCCAAGAACACTCTTGGACCGTGAACACCATTTAATGGGGTTTTTAAGCCCCAAAACCCCTCTAAATTGCCCCTAAGGCTTAGATATGACTTGTAGGCTTACACATTCGGGCTTAGAACACCTTGAAACGAGTTTTTGGAGAGTAAAAATGAGTTTACTGCCCAAGAACTTGCTTGGGAAGTAAACTCCTCTTCATGGGGAGTAAACTCAAGTTTAGGTGTTAGAAATGCCCACAAACACCTCCTATGGCCTTGGAAAAATGTCTTGAAGAAATTCCATTGTTGTAAAGGCTTTAAACTTCAATAAAACAAGGGAATAGGAGTTTACGGCCGTGAACTTCCATAGAATTGGTCCATGGGCCGTAAACTCCCATTAAGTGCCCAAATGATGCCTAAACTCCTTCATTTGACTTGGAAAATGCATAGAACTTTATTTCCTACCACTTAAGACCTTAAAACACCAAAAGAACATGCATGTAGGAGCTTACGGCCGTAAACTCATTGTTTAGGGCCGAAAACTCCTCAAATGGTCCCTTAAGAGCTTTAAACCCCTTCATATGCATTACATTTGGACCTAGCATAAATCTACAAGTAATATAAGGCCATTTAGCATCCTAGAACACTCCCACCATGAGTTTACGGCCGTAAACTCATGGGGACATGGTCTTAGGGCCGTGAACTCTATATAGACTTTACTCTTGAAGAGTATACTCCCTATCTAGGCCATACACACCCTTAGATGTTACCCGGGACACTCCAAGCACTTAATCAAAGTGTTTTCCGCACTTTAGGATGCGTATACTTGTTTAATTGGTGTTATATGTACTAATTGTATGTAAACATATGTTATCATATGTAAATAGGCCACTAAGTGTGTTCAAGTCTTTACTTGACACCGAGCACCCAACCGACACCTTCGTCGGATCCACTTACATCAGGTGAGTTCATAACCCTGAATGAACCTGTTAAATGTTTTTATGCGGGGGGGAATACAAGTTAAACATGCCAGTTATCATATCAATCACATGTGATTGATAACCCGCATGCATAAGGATTTACCACACTGTTAACTGTTTTACTGAGAATGACACTGTAAATGGTTTTCTAAAACGTTGTTACTTGTTCAGCTTTTACTTATAATGTGTTATCAAGGTTTCATTGTAAAACTTGTTTATGAAAGGGTCCCGAAGGATTTCTAAAGGTTTTCAAACTTATTTACAAAAGAATGCCAAGTTGTGACTTTCTTAAGTATAAAGGTTTTCCAAAGTTTTCATCAAGGTTTTCTTCCATGTCTTTATACTTTTACTTATTAATGTTTTTACTTCACTTATACTTATCCACGCTTTACTTCACTTTTACTTGTTAATACTCCTACTTCATAATACTCTTATACTTCACGATACGCCTATACATCACTATACGCCTATACATCACGATACGCTTATACATCACGATACGCTTACACATCACTATATGCTAATACATCACAATACGCTTATACGTCACGATACGCTTGTACATCACGATATGCTTCTACTTCACGATACGCTTCTACTTGTTAAACACTTAAACATAGTTAGATGTATGCATGTGCTTGTATAAATGCATATAAATAATGTTTGAAGGACTTAGGAAGGCTTGTTCGCCCTATTTCCTTTTCTTCGTTGAGATGTGGTCTGGTGGGATCGGATGTCCGTCCGAAGGTCGTTTGATCATTAGTTATATATTATGTATACAAGCATAGTCATATAGGTTTACAATAGTCAGTTCAGTTGTGAGTCTCTATCATTAGTCCAATATTTTACATCAGATCTCACTACACGAGATACATCTTCAATACACGGCCTTCTCCGTTGTCAAGTTGGTAACCAGAGTCTCTTGTAGGGAGAGTGGACATTGTGTGTATAGATCTATACGGGATTGACACCCCCGCAACCTGACTGCTAGCTACAGTCCACGGCCTACCAAGCGAAGGGGTGACAAATGTCATTTTCATACCGACGCTTGCAGGGCGTCAAGTTCTCTAGTTTCTATCAGTATGGTTACGAGTATCTCGGGGTTACCTTATAATTCATGGCTTTAAGGTAACAGGTTTTTTACACAGTATTCATTGTATTCACTGTGTTCACTGTTTTAGATCGTACTAGTTGTATCTTTCATTTGATATTGTCTAGGGTCTGTCTCCACTGTTTTGGACCTTACTAGCTGTATCTTTCATTTGATACTGTCTAGGGTCTGTCTCTACTGTTTTGGACCTCACTAGCTGTATCTTTCATTTGATACTGTCTAGGGTCTGTCTCTACTGTTTTGGACCATACTAACTATATCTTTCATTTGATAATGTCTAGGGTCTGTCTCTACTGTTTCGGACCTTACTAGTTGTATCTTTCATTTGATATTGTCTAGGGTCTGTTTTCACTGTTTTAGACCTTGCTAGCTGTATCTATCATTTGATACAGTCTGGGGCATGTGTCTCCTTTTGTTAGACTGAGCCAGGCGTGGAGTCTATGATTCCCTTTTGCCTTAGTCAGCAGTCCTCACTGCTGAGGCATATGTTATTTTCCCTGATATTCTCCTACTTTCTTTAAAATCAAATCCCGTATTTTGATAATGATAGTGATTAAGGGAAAACTAACTTTTTACCACATAACTCTGACCAGTCTTAGTAGAAGACTGCTTTTTAATAAATAAAATATATGATTTTCTGGAAAGGACTCTAATACACCATTGAACCTAAACTACTATGTATATAAAGTTATTTGAATAAAATGACACTAAATACTTATGAACTCACCAGCATTTGTAAAAATGTTGATACTCGCTTTTCAAATAACTTGTATTCTCAGGTCAGCATTAGACAGGTACATTCTAGGAGCTTCTGTTGAAGACGGTTTTGTGCCAAGCTGCATCTATACTAGTTTTTGTATTACTTTGATGATTCTATACAATGTAAACTATGTAAAACTATTACTATTAATGCAATGGTTGTTGTACTTTGATTACTATACTACATATGTTGTGATACTTGACATGACGTCATCCACCCCAGAACGTTTCCGTTGTTCCGGTTTTGGGGTGTGACAGATTGATATCAGAGCATTGTTTATAGTGAGCTAAGTATATCGATTCATAAAAGATATACAGCCTATAAATACAGAGGGATAAAACACTCTGACCAAGAATTATACTTTAAAATATAACCATGTTTTACCAAAGTATAAGAACATCCAAAATCTAAACACTCGAACACAAGTATCACAAGAAGAACAAGAATAAAAGTCTTCGGATGTTGAGCATTACCGTCAAACCTGGGCAGTTATGTAATTGTAAGCTGGAATAAACGTAACCTGATCAACTACATTTATTCGAGATGCGATGAACGTGTGCTTGGGAGTGATAATGGTGTTGCAACAGGTCTGAAACTTACCAACTAGGAATGCTAGAGCCAAACATAAAGTTTAAAATTTTATAGGAGTATTTTGGAATACTAAAAGACTCACATTAAACCTAGAATCACATTCTGAAGATAAGAAATAAACAAGAATTAAAATACCATAGGGGTATTTTAGGATCCATAACTAACCTTGTGTGAAGAACTAAAAAGATCCTTATTGATATACCTACAATTACAAAGAGTATACTCCCAAGGTTATATATAATAAGGATCCCATAGGCTAAGAATGTGAGGTTTCGCCCTATTTCCTTTTCCTTGTTGGGATGTGGATCTAGAGTAGTATCACATATTCGAAGGCCTATCGGATCTAAGCTATATATGACTTGTGTACCATGTGTAATCGTAGCAGGACTCGATATGGATCACACAGTGAAATTTTAATAATCTCTTAGGATTCTTTAGACATTTCCATTCACGCACGAACCCTGTAGAAAACCCTATCCACTTCAGTACTCGGCAGAAGAGTTGAATTAAGACCCCAAAGAAGTTCATTGAGAAGATTTCCGGTTCGGAAATGAATGAACTAGGTCGAGACTATTGAATTCACCAAGTGCCTATATCTTTTAGGGACATCGGTGAAGAAATTCGCCTAAACTTCCGAGATTTCAACTCATCCATCATGTAGTGATGACACCCAAAGTTGAGTTCGGAAGTAAGGCGGAGTAGAAATTCAATATGTCTATAAGAGAAGAGAACCCTAGGTAACTACCCGAAGAAAGCCAACACCGGTCCCGGTCAGGGATACGAGAAAGACAGAGGGAGCCAGTACATGGAACCCGAGAAGTGTCTTTTCCTCGTATTCGTCACGCTAATACACCCGTAAAATAATACAATTTAGTGAGTTAGTGGTTACACTACTCATGCTATGTGTTAGGTAAATCGCATTTTCCCATTGCAAGTAATACGCTTAGAGCGGATCCCCATACCTCTATTGAGGTTGTTTAGCCATAAGTCTTCATGAGCCTTTTCTTCCCGCGCTCTTCGTTCTGAACTGTTCTCAAATCTTTCCAGGCCGGAGAGTGAAACCTTTCCCAGTATAAAGGTAACTTAGTAGGAACGACTCGTATCTTATGGTTTTTCCGGTACTCATACTCCTACCTTGCATACAAGGACTACATCATAGGGATGTAGGTCGACACTCACACAGCCAATATCCGAGGCACGGGAAAAATTTAGGCCTAACATAGTAAGGATAGATATATCCAGGGTTAACCATCGTCTCTTATCAGCTTGTGTTCCTTTCCATGTAGGAAAACCATGCCTCCGAGCAAGCGTAACCAATCCACTAGCAAGAAACCTACTCTCCTACTCGATTAAGATACGTTGCAAGCTGCAGTCTCGACAGCCGTAGCAGCTGTCCTGGCTCAACTGAATGCTAACAACGCCAATGTTAGCAAGAGCCCTATCGGAAATTTCGATCCTAGTAGTGGACAGCAGCAACCAACCTCTGCATATCCAGCCACCCAAGAACCTCACTCAAATCCACTAAAGAGAAAGAGCAAGATCAAGGAGGGAAGTACCTCGGCTCAAGGACCTTCCGAGGGGCAACGAGCTGAGACGGTCAAATTCCCTGACAACCCTTCCATCCCTACACCTAGGAGACCATACCTAGGAAACCTTCCCCACTGCAGCAAGTGTAGCTACCATCATCATGGTGTATGCCGGGAGCTCTATGATACTAGGTGCCATATGAAGGGCCATGCTGCTCGAGTCTGCAGAACTCCGGTTGAGTTTATTACATCAACCGCCAATGTGGCAGACAACCCAGTTTACCACCTATGTGGTAAGGATGGACACTTCAAGGAGAGCTATACAAACTGAAGGAAACAACAAAGACTCAGGAGGAGTCTGACTCTACTACTTAGGGAGAAGCATCCAGGAACCCGGTAGAATTTTAAGTACATCTCTCAAATTCAGATAACTAACCGAGAACATAAAAAGGCTAATCCTAAGTGTAATTATTTTCCGTTAAGGCGAAAGTCGCAGCACTGTTATAAAATTTAAAATTTCATCAGGTAAAACTATAATGGCTAAAGATATACATTACGACCATGTATAATTGAGATGGATAGACCTAGAGTGAGTGAAGGCCGCCTCATTTCCTGTTCCTCGTTTGGTTGTGGATTTAAGGCGGAGTCGCTCAGTCAACAATCATCCCCATCTTAATTATGCATGACTAGTATATGTGAGGCGATTATAGAAATGCCTCGTGAGAATCCATTCATAAAAAGGTACTCTATTTAGAAACACTCACGACCATCTATAGTTCCGCATCGACTCTATCGGTCCAAGTATCCGCGGCAGTGATACACGGGACGAAACCCGAGACGCCTAGAACTTGTGTGCCTGTTTGGCACATGACTCTATTGACCCTCATTTTATATCATGTCGAAGTGTGCCAACTTCGACGCCTCTATCGATCATGGCTTGACTTCGTACAGCCATGTGTAAATCCTTAGTGCTGTGTAAAAAGAACTTTCTCCATAGCCATTCGGCAAATTAAGGTTCTTCCGAACCTAAACAAAATAAAAATAATAAAGACTAATGCGATCCGTCAATCGTCACTCTTATTTCAAACCTTCCGAAGTACCCAGGAGAGGGGTACCGCACACTGTTAACCAACCCTCCTTAGATAGATAGAAACCGAAGCGAAGGACACTGCAGGTATTCCAGAAGACGATAACCACCCGAAGCATACCTCGTAGATTCCCTAGAAAGACCCTTCATCCTATCCCATGGAATGGGAGCTAGAGTCAAGAGAACCCCTACGTATTGAGCTACTATAATGACCACAAGTCCGAAGTTTGTTGTCATTTCGGTTAAGCCAACATAGTAGCTAACACCCTTGGTTGGTAAAGAAATTTGAATCGTAAGAGTCAAGTACATTGACTACGACCATCCATTCACGCTTAATCCCCCGAATTAAGCATCGCAACGAATATCCCGTAAATTCCAAGAGCTGCGATGAATTAAACTCTGAGAAGAGTGGATGAGGAGATTAAAGTTCCGAGTGATGGAACCCTATACTCACTAGATTGTCCTAGACCGAGAAAGCTCAGAACCTTCGGAAGAGTAGTTGCTGAAGATGTTCGCACTACTCAGGCACTTCGTCCACCCCGTTACAGACAAGTAGTGCCTAGGATCCTCCGCCCTCTCGCATGGAGCAAGTCACCGCCGCCTTGTAGGCGATAGACCGCATTCTCCGTAGCGAACACTAGAATACCCAGAACCACATGATAACCTTCGCAGCCAAGAATACTTGATCAAAGTGAGAAAGTAGTGGTGATAAGTCATATAACCTAGATCCCGAAGAGATTATAGACTTGACACCAGTCTAGGTGTTAGTCGATGGATTATACAAGAGAAACCACTTTCCGCACTGAAATAAACTAACGTCTTAGAGATTCAATGGACTAGTAGGTGTTCCACGAATACTATCTCGCACAGAAATAGTAGAACCACCTCCCGATGTAGTCCAACACTTGTCTGGTGAAACCCTATCTCCTCGACCCTGAGGGTTTCCATTAGAAATATCTCAAGAATCAGAAGTGCAGGCTCCTTTTGCACGAGATTGAGATAGACACTCCGCAACAAACAGATACCCGTAGATACACAACCCATCCGATGATCTAGAAAGTCTCTAAAAGCCAATTGACAGGAAACACGAAACCAAGGACAACCCGAGCTTCCTAAGAACCAACCTAAAGGACTACACCTCCAGTATGAGAGAGAACATTTGGAAACTTCGGAATGGCGATCACGCCAGTGATGATCTCGCCATAGAAGTACACTATGTTCTAAGTACTAAAAAGCTCTACCCTTCCGAGAGCTTAGGACCGTCTGAGAATCCTCACGGAGATCGGTCCAACCCTCGTCAGACCACTACTACTTTCGGATATTCCACAAGTTTCACCTCAGATCGATCCACTCCTTAGACTTGATACGTGCTTGCCCGGTGCCACTCATCATATCCCACTCATCTTGACAGAAACCATTGAGAACCCTAACTTCGTAGACATACCTGTAGAAAATCGCTAACTGCACGAGACGGAATCCGCATCCCGTAGGTGAAGGTTTGTTGGAATGACAAACACAAGCCAGAGTTCATTTGGGAGTGCGAGGACTAACCGAATAGGAAGTACCTTCCTGCCTCTACTCAGCTATTCATAGCTACTTCCTTGCCTAAACCTGAATTTCGGGACGAAATTCCCTCTAAAGGGGGGGGGGATGATGTGACAACCCGAAATTTATTCCGACATTTTTAACCCCTTTTCCGTTAATAAGCCTCATTTTATTTAACGGTCCGTTAACTTTTGGACTGCTTAATTAAGGTGGGACTTTCATAATGACTTGGTAAGGGTTGAAACAAATTAGAAACACCCACAATATGCCCTTAAAAATGTTTAGTTTCAACCAAGTCAAAATTTGACCGTTTAATCGGGTGCGACCAAAAAGCCCCGTTTAACGGCAGTATCGGGTAGATTTCCACTGAGCCCCAACTCAAAACCCTATATAAGGGTGAGTGGAGTCCATTAGAGACTTTTTACACTCTCTCCACTCTCTCTCTCTGCAACTTAATTTCGAGCCAAAAAGCGCCCGTTTCGAGCCCCAAACTAGTAGGTAAACTATCCTAACTCGTTGTATAGCCTATCTAACATGAAAATTCGAGTTTAAGACATAAAGTAGGGCCAAGATTAGGTGTTTACGGCCCAAGAACACTCTTGGACCGTGAACACCATTTAATGGGGTTTTTAAGCCCCAAAACCCCTCCAAATTGCCCCTAAGGCTTAGATATGACTTGTAGGCTTACACATTCGGACTTAGAACACCTTGAAACGAGTTTTTGGAGAGTAAACATGAGTTTACTGCCCAAGAACTTGCTTGGGCCGTAAACTCCTCTTCATGGGGATTAAACTCAAGTTTAGGTGTTGGAAATGCCCACAAACACCTCCTATGGCCTTGGAAAATGTCTTGAAGCAATTCCATTGTTGTAAAGGCTTTAAACTTCAATAAAACCAAGGGAATAGGAGTTTACGGCCGTGAACTTCCATAGAATTGGTCCATGGGTCGTAAACTCCTATTAAGTGCCCAAATGATGCCTAAACTCCTTCATTTGACTTGGAAAATGCATAGAACTTTATTTCCTACCACTTAAGACCTTAAAACACCAAAAGAACATGCATGAAGGAGCTTACGACTGTAAACTCCTTGTTTAGGGCCGTAAACTCCTCAAATGGTCCCTTAAGAGCTTTAAATCCCTTCATATGCATTATATTTGGACCTAGCATAAATCTACAAGTGATATAAGGCCATTTAGCATCCTAGAACACTCCCACCATGAGTTTACGGCCGTAAACTCATGGGGACATGGTATTAGGGTCGTGAACCCTATATAGAGTTTACTCTTGAAGAGTAAACTCCCTATCTAGGCCATACACACCCTTAGATGTTACCCGAGACACTCCAAGCACTTAATCAAAGTGTTTTCCGCACTTTAGGATGCATATACTTGTTTAATTGGTGTTATATGTACTAATTGTCTGTAAACATATGTTATCATATGTAAATAGGTCACTAAGTGTGTTCAAGTCTTTACTTGACACCGAGCACCCAACCGGCACCTTCGTCGGATCCACTTACATCAGGTGAGTTCATACCCCTCAATGAACCTTTTAAATGTTTTTACGTGTTTTTATGGGAGGGGGGGGGGAATACAAGTTAAACATGCCATTTATCATATCAATCACATGTGATTGATAACCCGCATGCACAAGGATATACCACACTGTAAACTATTTTACTGAGAATGACACTGTAAATGGTTTTCTAAAACGTCGTTACTTGTTCAGCTTTTACTTATAATGTGTTATCAAGGTTTCATTGTAAAACTTGTTTATGAAAGGGTCCCAAAGGATTTCTAAAGGTTTTCAAACTTATTTACAAAAGAATGCCAAGTTGTGACTTTCTTAAGTATAAAGGTTTTCTAAAGTTTTCATCAAGGTTTTCTTCCATGTTTTTATACTTTTACTTATTAATGTTTTTACTTCACTTATACTTATCCACGCTTTACTTCACTTTTACTTGTTAATACTCCTACTTCACAATACTCTTATACTTCACGATACACCTATACATCACGATACGCCTATACATCACGATACGCCTATACATCACGATACGCTTATACATCACGATAAGCTTATACATCACGATACGCTTACACATCACTATATGCTTATACATCACGATACGCTTATACATCACGATACGCTTGTACATCACGATATGCTTCTACTTCAGGATACGCTTCTACTTGTTAAACACTTAAACATAGTTAGATGTATGCCTGTGCTTGTATAAATGCATATAAATAATGTTTGAAGGAATTAGGAAGGCTTGTTCTCCCTATTTCCTTTTCTTCATTGAGATGTGGTCTGGTGGGATCGGATGTCCGTCCAAAGGTCGTTTGATCATTAGTTATATATTATGTATACAAGCATAGTTATATAGGTTTACAATAGTCAGTTCAATTGTGAGTCTCTATCATTAGTCCAGTATTTTACATCAGATCTCACTACACGAGATACATCTTCAGTACATGGCCTTCTCCGTTGTCAAGTTGGTAACCAGAGTCTCTTGTAGGGAGAGCGGACATTTTGTGTATAGATCTATACGAGATTGACAACCCCGCACCCTGATTGCTAGCTACAGTCCACGGCCTACCAAGCCAAGGGGTGACAAATGTCATTTTCATACCGACGCTTGCAGGGCGTCAAGTTCTCTAGTGTCTATCAGTATGGTTACGAGTATCTCGGGGTTACCTTATAATTCATGGCTTTAAGGTACACAGGTTTTTAACATAGTATTCATTGTGTTCACTGTTTTAGATCGTACTAGTTGTATCTTTCATTTGATACTGTCTAGGGTCTGTCTCCACTGTTTTGGACCTTAGTAGCTGTATCTTCATTTGATACTGTCTAAGGTCTGTCTCTACTGTTTTGGACCTTACTAGCTGTATCTTTCATTTGATACGGTCTAGGGTCTGTCTCTACTGTTTTGGACCTTACTAACTGTATCTTTCATTTGATACTGTCTAGGGTCTATCTCTACTGTTTCAAACCTTACTAGCTGTATCTTTCATTTGATACTGTCTAAGGTCTGTTTTCACTGTTTTAGACCTTGCTAACTGTATCTATCATTTGATACAGTTTGGGGTCCGTGTCTCCTTTTTTGTTAGACTGAGCCAGGCGTGTCGTTCAGTCGATACTCTCCTGGAGTCTATGATTCCCTTTTGCCTTAGTCAGCAGTCCTCACTGCTGAGGCATATGTTATTTTCCCCTGATATTCTCCTACTTTCTTTAAAATCAAATCCCATATTTTGATAATGATAGTGATTAAGGGAAAACTAACTTTTTACCACATAACTCTGACCAGTCTTGGTAGAAGACTGCTTTTTAATAAAGAAAATATAGGATTTTCTGGAAAGGACTCTAATACACCATTGAATCTAAACTACTATGTATATAAAGTTATTTGAATAAAATGACACTAAATACTTATGAACTCACCAGGATTTGTGAAAATGTTGATACTCGCTTTTCAAATAACTTGTATTCTCAGGTCAGCATTAGGCAGGTACATTCCAGGAGCTTCTGTTGAAGACGGTTTTGTGCCAAGCTGCATCTATACTAGTTTCTGTATTACTTTGATGATTCTATACAATGTAAACTATGTAAAACTATTACTATTAATGCAATGGTTGTTGTACTTTGATTACTATACTACATATGTTGTGATACTTGACATGACGTCATCTACCGCAGAACGTTTCCGCCGTTCCGGTTTTGGGGTGTGACATCAGTTGGGAGATAAACGGATTGGATTCAACGATAATGATTCTGTATGAGTGGTCTCTCAGGGAATCAGACTATCTCAAGGCAGCAGATTTCAGACGAAGTGGATGTTATCTTGTGGTGAGGAATTCGTTCTCCTGCGGATTTTAGGGCTTTACAAGGATGGGTCATGGCTACTCTGGGAAGGCTAGGGTGTGCCCAAGTTGGTGACCATGCTACTAGAGTGGTTGGGCGAGTAAGGAATGATTTCGAGGATGAAATCTAATTTAAGTGGGGGAGAGTTGTAACACCCGTTTATTTATTAAATAAATAAATAAATAAATGAAGGACTCGTGGCCCTAAAATAAATAATTATGTATAAAAGGATGGTCTCAAAGAGCTAATCGTCACCATTTTAGAAGTCGAGGGTTAAAAGAGTAAGTTCCGGACCCAATTCGTAAGTATTAATGAGGGCGGGGACTAAATATTAACTTCTGGGACTTAAATTGAAGAGATTTTAGAGGCTTAGGTTGAATGGTAATATATGGATTTCTGTTGCAAAGAATTTGTACAGGATGGGCTGCATAGTAATTATCGGGACTTAATTTGTAAGGGATTTCCATGGATTGGGGTGAAAAGGTAAATTTTGGATTAGTCTTGTAAAGATTTTAGTATGCAAGGGCTGTTTAGTAAAATTCGGAGTTATCTTGTTAAGATTTTCAAAAGGAGGGGTTAAATGGTAATTTATTTGCCGTGCTTTGAAAGAAAATAGGAGGGGAGGGACTAAAGGCGTCATTATGCGAATAACTTTGGGATGGTATCGGGTATAAAGCTTTTCCGTAACCCTAAACCTAGCTAAACCCTTCCAGCCGCCACCTCATGATGCTGCCGACCTTGTATCCCCGTTTCCGGCTGCTGCCACCTTGACGAGTTCGAGCACCAATCACCGGCGTTGCCACCACGTCGGAGATGGAACACCATCGTCAACCGCCAACGACAGCGACCACCAAAAACCACTGCCCTTCTCCTATTTGTTCCGTCGATGTGTCTCTGTCGGCGAGACCTTGCACTGCCGTGTTTTCCTTGGTCTCAGAACGCCGCCACCACTTCAGTCACCAAACGTCGCAGCTTACCCCCACGACGAGCGTCGCTGCCGCTGTTGACGTCCTTCTTCTGCCTTCTGTCATTGCTGCTATCGTTCGCGACCACCACGGCTGTTGTAGTTGTTTCTAATCGCTACTACCCTTCTTCTTATTCTATTTATTCCGTCGCCATGTCCGCCGCTATGTGTTATTGCTGCCGGAAAAACGCAAGGAAGAACCACCATGGCTGCCGGCCATGGTGGCTGCCACTTCAAGGACCGCCACAGCGGTTGTGTATTCTGATGTATGGGCTAATTTCGTGTGTGTGTTTATTTCCTTAGTATGTGTTGTCCGGAATTCTAGGTTCAAGGCACCACCACCACCGTGAGGTGGTGGCTGCCACCGTGTACCACCACCGACCACCTCAAGGGTGGTTGCGGGTGTATGTTCATTTAGTATAATGTGTGTGTTTTTCGTGAGTTCATTGTAAATTGTAAAATTGGAATAATGAAAGGAAAACAAAACCACCACCTTATGGTGGTGGCTGTCGCCTCCTGTCGCCACCGGCCGCCGTCTCGGGTGGCGGTGTGCTTAGTTGTGTTATGATTTGGTTGGGATGTTTGGACAAGGGACTGAAACCCTAATGGGCTCAAAGGAGCTCTAATGGGCCCAATAAAGCTTAATGGACTCGAATCGACCCAATAAAACCCTAATGAGCTTATTAAGATTCTAGTGGGCTTAATAGGTCCAATAAAGCCCTAATTGGCATAAAAGGCCAACAAATTGATAAGTGGGCTAATATTTGGATTGGAAAACCCTAATGCCAATGAAAACCTAACTTTAAGAATTAATCGGGTCACACACACGAGAATTATTTAATAACTTGAGATATTAAATAATAATCATTGGCAGGAATTAATCTAAGCAATATTGGACTTAATGAATTAAGTCCTTAATGGATTAAGTGATGGGTTTTAGCCATAAGAACTTTCCTATGTGCGCATGCAAAACCCTAATGATTGGATCTAGGCTTTCGAATTAAACATGCTTTGAATCCAAGACTTCTAATGACTAATTAAGTATAAAACAATACAAAATCAGATCTAGAAGTTTACCTTTGAATCTCTTGTTTGATCTTGTTGTCTTGGAGCTCTAGAGTCACAATTGTCACTCCTCTAATGGCTTACAAACACCAAATAGCAATGAAGATGATTTGAGAGAGAGAGGGGAGGAGGAAATCGGCCAGGGTTTTCTTACTTGAGAAGAGATGCCGATTTCCCTATGCCATGGGGTCTATTTATACTTGTAGACTCCTTAAGGGTTTCACCTTAAACCCTAGTTGGATAATCCTTTCCTTAAAGCAATCCAAATCCTTACCATAGATAAGCCTTGGACGATTTTGAACTATCCAAAGCTCTAGAATCCGTCCAATCCCTATCTCTTAAGGATTTACAGTCTAAAGTGTAACTATCAAACAATTGATAGTTTATACCCTCTTATTTAATTAATCTCTTTAAGTCACCAAATTAATACTAATTAATTTATGACTTATATTAATCAAATAACAATATTATTATTCCTTATATTATTCTCATAATATATTAATAATATTTACTCACTCATAATAAATCATCCTGTCAAGTTGCTATGGTGAAGGCAACCTAAAAGGACCATGCACAATCGGGTCAAATACTTGCCTAATATAGTTGCAGCCTTAGACACTATTCCAACATTAAGTCCTTAATGGGTTAAGTAGGAAACTTAACCCTAATCATCATATTATAAAAGGGATGTCGTAATCTAACATGCAAATAATATGAAGGTAAGTGAATGACGATTCACTAATTCTCCACCATAAAAACATAACTTTAAGTCCTACATGTATTGAGAATTCCTAGGTTCGGATGAGATTCATTGAAACTATTCAATGGCATGTTTAAATCTCGATATGCCCCTCTTGTTTGTGACTGGGATACTGAGGATCACAAAGCGGGTGTGAATTACCATGCAAATTCACATGGTGCATTCATTGTAACGATCACCTATTCGATGTGCCGGTAAACCACACACGCTCCATCGAACTATGATAAACAATGAATCACCCTTTGCCACCTTTTCTTAGAACCAATTAGTGTGCCGGTAAACCACACACACTCCACTAACTTCTTAGCAAGGGTGCAAAGTGTAATTTCATGGGATTGCATCAATTCACTTTTCCTAAAGTAACTAAGATTGGGAAATTTTAAAAAAAATATATGTAGTTACTTTGTATTTCATATTATACTTTTAATGAGAGGATGAGGTTGCCCTATCCTACCCGTTCGGCTAACGACCCTCTACCGATCAAGCAAGCGGTGGGTGTGAGTGTACACCCATTAAGCGCCATTTTATAGGCCGCAACCTTATACCCACCTTATAGATCAGCTTCGTGAATGAGGCCTACTAACGGTAAGACTAGCATTTAGTTATACATATATATATATATATATATATATATATATATATATATATATATATATATATATATTAATCTTGTAATATTATATTAGTATAGGGTTGTATTTTAAACTTTTAAAAATCTAGGGTTTGAAATTTAAATTGTCTAAATTAAAAATTTTAATCACAAAACATAAATTTCAAAAAACTTGAGGACAAGTTTTAAACATTTAAAACATGGAGGATCAAATAACAAATAATATTAATTAACAATTAATTCCATAATTATCCATATTTGATTTATTTAATTATTTCTTGCAAGATAATTACCAAGTTAATCAAAATAATTAATTAATTATCGCATAAGGAAATTAAATATTTAATTGGTTGGTAAATATCTTTAATTAGATCAAGATTATAGTCATATATATCAGAAAATCGGATTAAGATTGATATAATATGATAAAAGTAGGTTTCCATGAGATAAGTATCGAAAAATCCCGAATCTGGCCTTTCCTGACGCTTGAACTCGTCGAGTTCCCAATTGCACTCGTCGAGTTAGGCCAACTCGTCGAGTCCACCATGGGACTCGTCGAGTTTACGACTCAGAAACACAAAATTCGAATTTTGCACACAAGTTTCAAACAAACAAGCAACAATTTAATAGAAACCAATCAAGGCTCTGATACCACTGATGGGTTTTAGCCATAAGAACTTTCCTATGTGCGCATGTAAAACCCTAATGCTTGGATCTAGGCTTTCTAATTAAACATGCTTTGAATCCAAGACTTCTAATGACTAATTAGGTATAAAACAATACAAAATCAGATCTAGAAGTTTACCTTTGAATCTCTTGTTTGATCTTGTTGTCATGGAGCTCTAAAGTCACAATTGTCACTCCTCTAATGGCTTACAAACACCAAACAGCAATGAAGATGATTTGAGAGAGAGAGGGGAGGAGGAAATCGGCCAGGGTTTTCTTACTTGAGAAGAGATGCCGATTTCCCTATGCCATGGGGTCTATTTATACTTGTAGACTCCTTAAGGGTTTCACCTTAAACCCTAGTTGGATAATCCTCTCCTTAAAGCAATCCAAATCCTTACCATAGATAAGCCTTGGACGACTTTGAGCTATCCAAAGCTCTAGAATCCGTCCAATTCCTATCTCTTAAGGATTTACAGTCTAAAGTGTAACTATCAAACAATTGACAGTTTATACCCTCTTATTTAATTAATCTCTTTAAGTCACCAAATTAATACTAATTAATTTATGACTTAGATTAATCAAATAACAATATTATTATTCCTTATATTATTCTCATAATATATTAATAATATTTACTCACTCATAATAAATCATCCTGTCAAGTTGCTATGGTGAAGGCAACCTAAAAGGACCATGCACAATCGGGTCAAATACTTGCCTAATATAGTTGCAGCCTTAGACACTATTCCAACATTAAGTCCTTAATGGGTTAAGTAGGAAACTTAACCCTAATCATCATTTTGTGTGAAACCCTAATTTTACTTGGGTATATTATTGGGCCTTTATGTTGGGCCTAAATGATTGAGATAATAATGGACCATCCAAAGTCAAGCCAATGAACTAGAATAATTTAATGGGCCTAGGGTAAGGCCCATGTAAGGGGCTTGGGACCAATTTGGAAAATTGGGCCTTAGATAGGCTATAGTTCGGGCCTTAATGATTATATGGTGTTGGGCCTTAGAATGAGACCATGTTTAGGCCTAGGCCCAATTTGGAAAATTGGGCCATGTGTTGGGCTTTGATTTCTAATTGACTTTGGGCCTATGGATTGGGCCTTGGGCTTGAATAAGACAAGTTAGGGGTAATGTAGTAAATACCCAAAGAAGATACTTATGGTTCTGTATTGGGACCCAATTATTAATTGGGTGTTATTTTGGTGTTGACAGTTCGGGAATCTGTCAGCCAGCAGCTGGGGTCGAGTCTGCGGGACTTCAGCAAGTGTTGGGTTGTGTCTTTGGGACTTCAACAATGTGAGGTGAGTTATCTTCCAGTGGCGGTGGGTCTAAGGCCACAATGCCGGCCCACCAGTAGGAGACGTATGATAGATGATTGTCTCTGTGATATCGTCTAGGTTTGCTACTACTTGATATGTTATATGCTAGCATGATATGTTATATGTGATAGTAGTAGAGTTCGGTTGTTAGGACCGGAGGGTAGTCAGACACCCCAGATACGTTTGACAGTATGTGATGTTATGTTTATATGCTGGCATGATCTGTTATATGAGTTAGAGGTAGTAGGAGGGGAGCAGTCCCCGAGTTCGGTTGTTAGGACTGAAGGGTAGTTCAGACACTCCAGATAAGTCTGATAATCTGTTATGTTATGATATGTGATAGTAGTAGTAGTAGTAGGGGTGAAATAGTCCCCTAGGTTTGGTCGTTAGGACCGAAGGGTAGTCAGCACCCCATAATGGCATGACGTGAGTAGTCAGCACCCCATAATGGCTTGACACGGGTAGGTCGGCACCCCATAAAGGTCGTACCGGGTAGGTCGGGCACCCTAGAAATGCCTGGCAGTATGTATGTTATGTGATTGTGTGGTATGTGGTATGATGGGGGAGCACACTAAGCTTCTTGCTTACGGTTTTCAGTTTTGGTTTCAGGTACTTCGTGTTTAAAGGAAAAGAGTCGGCTTGATCGCAGCGCATCACACTATGGTTTTCCGCACATGAGATCTTTGGGATTACACTCTGATATTGTTTTATGATAACGTGTTTGATTATTTCTACTTTGGTTTTGACATGACATAATATTACAAATGTTTTATTTCACTGTTGGTTTTAAAATGACGTAATTAAAAATTAAATTTTTGGCCTGTATTTTAGGATGTTACAAGTTGGTATCAGAGCCTTGGTTTGAGGGATTCGGACATACTCTCGGGTGTGTCTGAACTCAAACTAAGGGCTTGGTATGAAAATTTTCAAAAGAAAAACCATTTTATAAAAAGGAGTTTGAAAAGAATCTGAAAAGAGAAAAAGAACTTTGAGAAGAACAAAGTGTGTGATGCGTGCAATCAGCCGAGCTCAAGTAAGTTTTCCCCAAGATACACTTACATGTTATGATATGTTATGTTACGATATGATTATGAGAACTGCATGCTAGAATAGAGCTAAGGATCTAGGAGGATGCCTGATATGCCTATTGTATGTGCTTGTAGACTTGCATGCTAGTACTGATCAGTCAGCAATAGGAATGCCTGTTTAGGTTATGCCTGATTATATGAGCATTTAAACTGCATGTACAGATTCTCGATTAGAGCATAGAATGATTTGAATGGATTATGATGGTTGGATTTTCCATTGTCTGAATGTTGTTTGTTTTGTGCTTTGTGGGACTCTTTGTGATGTGAGTTAGCTACTAAGTGAATATGCTAAGTCACATGGGACACAGGCCGAATAATCTCAGAGTGATGGACTTGAACCTATTACACAGCTCTTGTCTGAGTCCAACCGTTCTAGGGATGGGTGTCTCACTCGAAGGATTATCTGATCTCTGTTACATGTGGCTATATTCATAAGGTAGCTAGTTGACATTACTGGGAATCTTTCAGCAGATGAGGACTGGGTGAATTTGGGAGCCTTAGAAAGCCTATGATATGTTTCAGTGGATTAGTAGTGAGGCTTAGTTAGACTTGGGTTTACCAGTTGAGGAAGTGACTTGGAGGATCTGGGAGGATTGCTGAGGAAAGTATGGATAGGTGTGGAAGGTAGTATTGGGCCCATACTACTGAAAGCATACAATCCATACTCGAATCAGTGAGAATCTTGGAGAATCTAAGAAGCTTCAGAGGAGAGTTCGTGACCCAGTTTGGGGACAGCGGATGTCCCAGTTATTGCAGCTTAGTCATTGGCAAGAGAGCTAGCTAGCGTCACAAGGTGTCAGACCCTGAAGGATATGATTTCCAAGAAGTTGCAGATGCGAGATTGATTTGGAGCACCCTATAAAGAGAGGTGCGTGCCAGGTGCGTATAGTAGAGGGTCCCGGGAAGAGACCCATGACTCCTGAACATCAGGTGAAAGGCTAGCAGGGCCTGAGTCAGTGTAGTGCGTACGAGAAAATACAAAAGGGAGTTTGTCACTCCAAGGGTTTAGGCTGCTACAGGGTAGCAGGGTTGGTCATATCAGCAGAAGGTGACCAGTATTTCCCCAGAGGTTGCGAGTATGTCATCTTCTATTGCTACTAGATGGATGTTGGGGATACGTATCGTGTTGGAATTGTGAGTGAGTTTGGATAAGTCAGACCTCGGGTCGGTTTTTCTGCTAGTGTTTGGGTTACCAAGGATCATATACGCCATCCTGCATGCCGAAAGGTCCTTGATTAACCCAAAGAGAGACGCATCTTGAGAAGTGGGTTCCGCGCATACCCTAATCATTTCGGATCCTTGTCGAGATCTATGCAGGAGTATTATTTAGAGGATACTCGATCAGGGTTGGAGTGATTGTTCTCCAATGAAGTCAGCGTTCAGAGGTTCTATCATTGTTCAGGTATGGTCGAAAATTGTTTATGGATGAACTTTGGAGTTCAAGGCATTACCGTTGCTAGGACGGAACTGGTGAAAGGAAGAGGGTAGTGTCAGTCGCGGATGTTAGATGCATAAGTGGTTGGTCACTGGATGATCAAGAGAATTGTATTTTTTCATGAGCTGTGTTCGGTTGGAGTTCAGTCGTACTGCAAGATTGGGAGTGGGAACGAGGATTCGTCAGCTATAGTGAAGATTAAGGTCTTCAATTGACAGCATGTTAGATGGATTGAGGTGTCAGACTAGATCAGATTTCAAGAGTACTCATCGATATTTCTGAGCATGGGAGATCTCAAGGTTTAATCGGCGATTAAACGCTAGCATTCGCAGGCACAGGTTGTCATCAGTGGGATAGTAGAAAGCGAGAAGGATTGGGAGTCCTTCAATTTTCATGTAATGTGAAGACTTAGTCGAATCTAAGTGGGGGAGAGACTTTTTATAAAGTTCTCCAACTGTGAGTTCTGGTTGCGCAAGGTGCAATCTCTTGGCCACCTTGTCAACCCGAAGGGTATTCTAGTTGATTCGGCCAAGATAGAGGTCGTGATGCAATGGGAGATTCTGAGGTCTCCATCTGAGATTCAGAATTCCCTAGTTATAGCGGGTTATTACCGGAGATTTATGCAGGACTTCTCCGAGATTGTGGTTCCTTTGGCCCGACTAACTAAGAAGTCAGTGGCCTTTCGTTAGGGGCCTAAGCAGCAGGTGGCCTTCAGGACTCTCAAACAACGCTGGTGCAAGGCACCGATTCTCACCCTGCCAGAGCGTGTAGATGATTTTGTGGTTTACTGTGACGCTTTGATCACGGCATGGGTACGGTACTGATACAATGGGGTCACGTGATAGTAGGTTTCGGGAACCATGTTAGAGTTCTGGTTAGGACTCAAGTTCAGTTGAGGGTTAGGTCGAGTGCGTGTTCGATCCGGTTTGGAAAGTGTTGTAAGACTACGGGTGTAGCCGTAGCATTCACTAGCAGTAGATAGTGTGAGGGGTGTTGTAAGACTACAGGTATAGCCGTAGCATTTACTAGCAGCAAATAGTGTGAGGGGTGTTGTAAGTCTGCGGTTGTAGCCGTAGCGTTCACCAGGTTGGTAGATAGTGTTAGGGTGTTGTAAGTCTGCGGGTCTAGCCGTAGCATTCACCAGGTTGGCAGCTAGTGTTAGGGTGTTGTAAGTCTGCGGGTGTAGCCGTAGCATTCACCAGGTTGCCAGATAGTGTTAGAGTGTTGTAAGTCTGCGGGTGTAGTCGTAGCATTCACTAGTAGCTAGATAGTGATAGAGTGTTGTAAGTCACTCAATGTCACAATCTTAACTCTAAGACTTGTTTTGGAACGAAGTATGATTGATTTAGGATCAATTGAGATATGGTTCTTAATCATTAAGACCTATCATAAAACATAATTAAAGGTACTCTCCCTTCTTCTTAGAATAGAAAAACTTTTATCTTTCTGCCTACTTGATTCTTCTTATCCGTTCTGCTATTGATCGAAACTCTCTCAATCAACTCAGAATTACACTTAATCTTATAAGTATAATCATATTTACTTAACCTTAGTAAATCATGATGAATATCTTTGTTACTCTTGTGGACTTGATCAACACACAACTTTGTGTACTCGATCTCCTAGTCCTTCACTTGACACTTTGTCAACGAATTCGTCTAATTTCCAAATATGAAATTTCTCATTCATCATGCAACCAAGTTGAATGATTCCAAGTTTCTGTCCAATTGAAACTTGGTCGATGAGAAACTCTCCCTATTTGGTAAAGTCTCGACATTTCCACAAATAACATAATTAAGAATCAAATCCATTATTACTAATAATAGAAACCTTCGAATATCAATTTTCCATACACACCATTGCAAGGATAAATAAATAATATAAAATCGAAATTTATTTTATTGCGGAAAAATTTGTCCTTACAATGCAATTCATTGAAAAACTATGTTAATACATATTTCTTAGCAATCTATTCTAACTCCAAGTAGTAGCTCATGAATCCAATCTTCAAACAATGCAATCGAAATCCATTTCTTCATGATTAGACTCTGCTCACTTCTTCCCTTAAGCTTCCTCTCTTTTCTTTGATCCTACAAAACATAAAAATGTAATCTTATCACATCACGTATTAAGAATCTAGAATAGGAACTTAAAAGAGTTAGTTAATGGATTTTACCTAAAGCAGAGCCATACGTTTTGACTCTCCCTTCTCTTAGATCTCTTAGGTAAATAGGGCAGCTTCGTCTCCAATGCCCCCTTCTCTTGGCAATAAAAGCAAATTGACTCTTTTGGAATAGCACATGGAACTACTTCAGACTTTAGCTTTCTGTTATGATCAAACTTTTCGATCATGGCATGCCTTTCGTTGCCATTGCCTATATCCATAGAAGTCTGGAAGGCAGATTCACCAATCAACTTTGCTTTTCTAGTGCGCCAAATCATTGCTGATTCAGCAGCAATAAGCATATAGGTGAGATCAATGAGGGTTACGTCGTGGTTCATCATATAGTACTCTCTTACGAGCTCGCTATATGAGTCAGGAAGTGACTGAATAACCCAGTCAACAGCCAGCTCCTCACAGACAACATATCCCAACATTCTTAATCTATCAATGTGTGACTTCATCTCTAGGATGTGTGCACACACTGACTTTCCTTCTTCATGTTTACTTGCCAAAAGGGCTTGAGTGAGTTTGAACTTTTCAATCTTTTGAACTTGTGGGTTAGGGAGAATAATAGGAGGAGGTGGAGGAAGTGAAGCATGATCTCATGTTCCTCGATCGAATCGTGGAATAGCATCTTCAACTGAAAGGCTTGTTCCACGGGATTTGGGAAAACCATAGTTGTCATACTTTAACATCTACAAAACGGGAGAAAAATTAAATTCAAGTTAGTTGATTGATTGAGTCCTTAATAAATAACCCAAATGAGATATTAAGGCTAGGACCCAACACAATACTCTACAGACTAGAAAAGGGATGCCGTAATCTAGTTGCAGAATATTTGAAGGTAAGTGAATGATGATTCACTAATTTCCACCATGAAAAACGAAAAAAAAAAATTTAAGTTTTAAATCTATTGAAAATTCCTAGCTCTTTTGAGATTCATTGAACTTTTCAATGGCATGTTTAAATCTCGATATGCCCTACTAGTTTGTGACTGGGATACCGAGGATCACAAAGCGGGTGTGAATAACCATGAAAACTTACATGGTGCCCCCACATGTTACAGTCATCTATTCGATGTGCCGGTTAACCACACATGCTCCACCGAACTATGACAAACATTGAGTCACCCATTGCTACCTTTGCTTAGAACCATTTAGTGTGCCGGTTAACCACACACATTCCACTAACGTCTTCGCAAGGGAACAAAGTGTAATTTCATGGAATTGCATCAATTCACTTTTGCCTAAAGTAACTAAGATTGGGAATTTGTAAAAGTGTTTAGTTACTTTTGTACTTCATTATACTTATAATGGAAGGTTTCTGTCCTACCCTACCCGTTCGGCTAACGACCCTCCACTAGTCAAGAGTGAGGTGGGTAAGAGTGGATACCCATTCAATCGCCATTTTATAGGCAATTTCCTTAAACACCCTTTATAGACCAGCTTCGTGAATGAGGCCTACTAACGGTAAGACTGACTTTTACTCATATATATATATATATATATATATATATATATATATATATATATATATATATATATATATATATATATATTAGACTTTTAATGTTATATATAGTATAGAGTGTATTTTACACTTTTAAAATACTAGGTGGACAAATTTAATAATTATACTTTTAATTTAATTAAATTGTAAACCAAAACTTTTATGGATTTATTAAATCTCTCTTAATTATACACTTTAATTAATTAATAAAACCATAAGGGTGTGAGTTGAACTTTTCAAAACAATACTAGGGTTTTAGAATTTAACATTTCTAAATTAAACTATTAATCAACTTTTAAATTCCAAAACTTGAGAGCAAGTTTTGAAACATTTCAAAACATTAGGGTTTAACTTATTTAAATTTCAAAACAAAAACTTTTAAGTTCAAATTTAAACTATAAAACCTAAAGGGATTAATTTGAAACTTTTCCAAACTTTATCAAGAATATTCTAGATCGCATAATTCAAATAAGGCAATTAACAATTAATTGGCGGTTATCTAATTAGATCTAGTTCAAATTCTTGCAAGATAATGATCAAATAATTCAAATAATTTAACATTTATCAAATAAGGTAAAAATTATCTAATTAGATGACCAAAATCTTTTATTTTGACAAAGATAATCATAAGAAATCAATAAAATTTGAATTTTATTAATTTTAAACAATTATGGAAATTATCCAAAGTCAAAATAGGTAAAAAATCCCGAAAATCCGCCTGTCTGACAGCTAAACTCGCCGAGTCCCCTTATGGACTCGCCGAGTCCCCTTTGACTCGCCGAGTTCACCCTACTCGACGAGTCCACATTGGAACTCGACGAGTTTGTCAGGCAGATGGCCAAAAACTCGATCTTGCAACATGAATGAACGTACTAGGCATCAATACAATAGAAACCAATCAAGGCTCTGATACCACTAATGGGTTTTGGCGATAAGAACATCCTATGTGCTCATGCAACCCTAATGCTTGGATCTAGATTTCTCTATTGTACATGCAATTCATCCAATACTTTAAACCCTAGTTCTAGCATACAATTAATCATATTAACATGTGAAAGGGTTTTTAGATCTTACCTTGATTGTTATGTAGCAATAACAATCTCAAATCCACCTTGTAATGACTTTAGAAAGCTTAGAGTCACAAGTGTCACTCCTCTAATGGTTCACAAACACCAAGAGTAAGAGGATGAAGAATAAGGAGAGAGGAGGTTGCCCAAAACGTGTGGAAACCCTAGTGGAACTCTTATTTTATGTTTTTGAGGCTTAAGGGTACTATATATACATGTAGGCTATTAGGGTTTTCAAATAGTAAACCCTAATTTGACTACTTAAGCCCTAAGCAGCCCATTGACCCTTTTAGAATATCCCTTGGACGATTTCTAATGGGTTTCCCATAGAATTCGTCCAACCTATTATTCCAAGGTGATCCATAGCCCAAATGCAATTATGTTATAATTACAGTTCCAGTCCCTTAAGTTTAATTAATCTCTTTTAGCCACAAAATTAATTATCAATTAATTATTGACAAATATTAATCAATATGATTTCTCCTTTAATATATTATTCTCATAATATATTATTAAATCATAATTAATTCTCTCTCTCTCCATAATTCATCCTATGAAGTTGCTTTGGTGAAGGCAACCCAAAAGGACCATGCACCATCGGGTCAAGTACATACCAAAATAGTTATGGACTTAGACACTAATCCAACACAATCCTCCGTCTCTTGACCCTGATCCTGATCCTGATCCTGATCCGGAACCCGAAGCAACACGTCTCGTCACCACCATACTGCAAACATACTCAATGTCTCAGACAAATCATATAATGACGGAAGACCAATACCCTCAATTCCTAGGGGTTGTGACTTCCTTGCTACGCGTATGGGTCCTATGCTTTCAATAGTATGGGCCCCTACTACCTTTCACACCTACCCATATTTGTATCAAGTATAACCACAACGCCCTAAACTATATTCAACATAATATGCGCTCAACCCTCACTAATAGGGGATATCGCCCAACTAGCAACTGACCCTGCAATTCCGCACCACTCACACATCCATGAAACTTCCATCATCCCCTACAACGCTAGTGTATACTGGCTGCACATAGTGCTGGACCCGATAGACTTTTGAATATCCGATCCTACACTAAGGTCGAATCAGACATTCTCAGGCTATAGGATCCCAACTACACACAGCCGTGGTGCATACGCTAAACATCTGCAGTTATGATGTCAATTCCATATACAAGGATCCCTAGGCTAATAGACATCATATAATCAGGAAATTCTGTCATGCAATTCCTGAAGATACCTAGCCTAGCACTAGCATGCTGTTCTAACATATCAGAATATCAAATAACTGTATGGTATTTTGGGGCTTACTTACAGGCTCCGGCTGATCGTACCCTCTGCATCCTCCATCCTTTATGTTGAAAACCATTTTAAAACTTATTTTCCGAAAATCTACTTGATCTGAGACTGGATTCACATGAGTGTTCCTCCAATTCACTCAAACCAAGGCTCTGATACCAACATGTAACACCCATAAAATTTACGCCAAATTTAAACTTTTAATACTAACAAAAGAGTCAAATAGTAATTGTTTTTACAAAACATTTCCAATTCAATTATCATCAGAGTGTCCCAAAATAGATCATGAGGATGAGGAGCGGTACGGTTATGCCTTCTCCTTCCCTCGCTCTCCTGAAGTACCTGAAACAATAAACTGAAAAAACTGTAAGCCCGAGGGCTTAGTGAGCTATCCCCAAAATACCAATACCATGCTGGAAGAAACCATAGCCATAACAATCAATCAAACAACATACATACTGGGTCATCCGCCGGACTGGTCCGCCCTACTGGGCCTACAGTCTATCTGAATCTATCTCGAGCCTTCGGCATGACTGGTTCGCCGCGTGGGCTGTTACACCCCCAAACCAGAATGGCGGAAACATTCGGGGGTGGTTGACTTCACGTAGTACCATAAAAATTGAATATTGTAAAGAAAGTAACACAACCATCATATATATAATAAAAAAACGTATATTGTTGTGTTATACATATTTCCAAAAGAATATTAAAATATGATGATGTAAAATGTTTAATAATAAACGTCCTTAGCATTCCTTCTTCAAAAGCTGGTAGTTACCTGTATTACTGATTAGCTGAGAAATACAAGTGGTTTCGAAAAAGTGTCAACAATTAAGTTGGTGAGTTCATAAGTGTTTTGTGTTGAAAAGTATGTCCTTTTGGTAGAAAATCGATGAACGTGGTTTTCAGAAAATCCAATATTTTCTATATATAGTTTGAAAAGTTCCCAAAGTTGGAGTGCGTTAGTATTTTTCGTATTTGAATGATAAAGATAAACTTTGTGTTCAAAATAATGTAAATACTGAATGCATATATGAATCTCGTAAATCAAACTTGTTTTTATACTTTCATGTGAGTCTTATTGTTGGGTTTTGAGCATTGTAACACTTCCTAAGTGTACATGCAACCCTAAATACCTTGGATCTATGTTTTCTCTATTATACATGCAAATAAGAACTTCCAAGGTATTATCCTAATCTAGCATACAAAACAATAACTATAGCAAGATAAAATACATACCTCTTTGGTGTAGAATGTCTTCATGAAGCTTGAGTGCCTAGTGCCCCAAGTGTGACACCTCAAATGGAATCACAATCATCAAAACACTTAGAATAACTTGAGAGAATTCTACACTCTTCAAAATCGGCTAGCCCTTTCTTCACTATCTCTAGTGGCCGATTTTTCCTCAATAATAAGATGCTTATATAGTTATGCAATTAGTGAAAACCCTAATTGTCATGACTTTCCATTTCCTTGGATCCATGGGTTCAAATACACCATGGAGCATCCATGGACCATCCTATGGGTTTTAGCCCAACTTGATTATCCATGGAGCATTAGCCCACTATACAAGTATGGATGACTTACACAATCAACCCATATATTTAATTAGTCTTCTTTTGATCACTTAATTAATCCTAGATTAATTCTTGATCAATACTAATTAAATAATCTTATTATTCTTATTATTAATATACTAGAACTTATAATATATTAATAACCATAAGTGTCTTATTTCTCTCATTCAAGTGCATGATGGTATGCAACCCAAATGGACCATGCCGGGTCGGGTCAAGTCTTACCAAATATAGTTATGGACTTAGACATTAATCCAACAGTCTCCCACTTGGATAAGTCTAAAACTATTATTGCGTATGACTTCAGGAACCAACCGGCAATCGTAGCTCTCAAAAGCTTCTGTCGAACTCTGACCTTGTAGATGAACTCTGACCTTTGTCAGTGACTTGTCCATTAGATAAGGGATCATATATTCCTCCATTCTAGATATCATATGGACTGAGACATGGATTATAATCATTCTCTCTGTCCATTTGTTGTTTCCCGATTTCCGATTTATGACGACTGACTAATTGAACAAATCAAATCAATCCTGGCCCGGCCGAGCACTTCCATTTGTCATCATCAAATCATCGAGGGGCCCACAGATATCGCTTTTATCCCGAAGGTAAAAGGAACGGATAAACTTCGACTCATATGGCTTGTTCTACTACTTGTTGAATCATACACAAAGGCACGTTTTATAGCACAGAGTTACCAAATGCGGTTTCGTGCAATCAATGTACTATCAACTCATAGTAACAACTCATATCTCTAGGTTTGAAGAATATAAGATATTATCGTCTCATGATCACTCGTGATAAAATCCATGAAGTGATTCCAATGAGCGCGGGTTGAATCCAATACTCAGAACTTATGAGCACTCATGATTGTTGTAGCCTTGTCCAACACCTTAGACCTCTACAACCCATCATGACAGTCTTAATTCATATCTACTTCCAAAATATGACCGACTGTGGATGGTTTGAATAACTTAGTCATTCCGGAAGAATAACCTAGTTTATTCGGGAAGTCAAAACATGCAAAGTGAAACACAATAATAATTGAATCTAATATGGTATCAACCCTTTGAACATAAATAAAACACCTTTTATTTATCACCATATGATTACACATTATTCATTGTATACTGTTTCAGCTATCAACTTTATTCTTGAATTTAAAACAATAGTTGTCCCATGCTCCAAGCATGTACACTATGTTTTCTTAAACACTAGTCATTCCACACACCAAGTATGCATACTATGTTTGTCTATGATCTTTACTTTGTGAACTAGATCAATTGAACATAACTTCAATGATTCTCTTTTCACACTCCCAAATCCTTACTGCAAATGCAAGAATTCCAAATTCATGCCATTTACTGAAATCTGTTAGATTCTAAACTTATATGCATTGATCCTCTCGTAATGATTATGCACAAAGTCATAAAGACTTGGCAACAATCATTACAGAGTATTCCAAAGGAGATCAAATCCTTGGAAATATCCTTCTTGCATTAAGTTTCCTTAATCTTACACAGAATGAAAATTCTAACTTTGAAACATTTCCAGATTCCATTTTGACTATCACTTCTGAACAAGAGTTGCCTCCTTACAGATTATGTCAATATGGTCCTTCCAGAATTATCACTATACTTCCAACTGTCCTTGAGCAACCAATCTTTGGTAAACCTTAGATTGTTCTCGACAATTGTTTAATCCTTTTAGTCATATCCAGTTCTAAACCTTTTTCCCTTCTTAATGCCCCAGGCATTTGGAAAATTTTAGAACGGATGAATATAGCACATGTAATCGATCCTATATCCGAAGCATATGGGACACGATTCATGATGTCTCACATAAAGACTAAACCAGTCTTTTGCTATAATATTTCCATTTCAATTTGCCAAGTTCTCATAATTCAGATTATGAAAAGGGATGCCGTAATCATAATCGAATTTTAGAACGCAAATAATGGACCCGTATACAGAATTTCCTTATGTTGAGCCATTCCAACATGAAATTCATATATATCCTTGACTAAATGATTAAAACCTCACGATCTAAGCTTATAGATTTGAGATGAAGCATAATTTCCTCTCCCTTAATTATAGCAAAACAACTTTTTCCCAATTGAAACTTTTGTTTTCTATAATTAACATTGCTGACTTGCAATACTTATCATAATTATCATGCTCCCACTAACATGAAGATTATTAGCATAACACTTATGCTCCCACTAGCTTTGACATGTACTCAGAAATCAGCTGGACAGTCTGAAATTTAGATTCATACACCCTTTCCGTAGATAGCTCACCTGTGTGTCTAAGCAATTTCAAGAACCATGAAAAGGGATACCGTAATCAAGGTCTCAATTGCTTAGGCATTTGCCATTTCTCACAAGTCCATGTTAGTGTGCCGGTTAACCACACGCGCTCCACTAACGACTTTTGAAAATGCAAATGACACAACTGATATCTTCGTAAAATCTACTTAGTGAAAGCGTTTCCTCACCATCATTTTCATGAATCGGAGAGAAACCTTATGACACTTAGATTTATATGGTGTATGAGTTCCTACCCATATGAATTTGTCAAACCATAATCACAAGACAAAGATAATGACAAATCCAAAACCATATGGATTGAACTCAATCTTAACTTCTTGCCACCTGGCAGCTCAAGGGCCTGCCATTGCTTCCAAGTTGTTATGCAACAAACTGAGAACTCTAAGAACTCATATGCAAAGCCAACTTTAACTGGAATGGGCACAGATATGTCAACACGATAGGTTATAAACCTCAAGTCGTGTGCTAGTGAAGAACTTGAGGTTTTATTCTTGATTATTTCTTGAGACTTTCAAGACCTTTAAGACTCCCACTGTCCTCTAGACATATAAGACTCCCTTGTCAAACATCCAAGAGATAGTGCGGATTCTAATCAAGAAAAACACTTTACCCAATTGGCCTAAGTTGGTCTTTGTTTTATCCAAAACACCACAACTTACCAATTTCAAATGTACAAGAGTAGAAAACTTTTACTCTTACATTTGACAAGTGTTTTAAACCTTCTTTTGAGACATGTCACTCAAGTTACAATCTTGGAGTATGACTCTAAGACTTGTATTGGAACGAAGTATGACTCATCTTCTTGA
The DNA here is from genome assembly GCF_002870075.4 of Lactuca sativa. NCBI lineage: Eukaryota > Viridiplantae > Streptophyta > Magnoliopsida > Asterales > Asteraceae > Lactuca > Lactuca sativa. The sequence continues at coordinate 278,813,472 of NC_056630.2, forward strand.
TTTAACCATTTCAACAATTCAAGTTCCTCTTCTTAGTCATAAGAATGCACTAAGATTTCCTTAGAGAACTAATTTTGATATGCTTTCTTAATCATTAAGATGATCACAAAACTGATACTAAAGTACTCTCCCATCTTTTCAGATTTGAGAAACTTTTATCCTTCTGTCTAATTTGATTCTTCTTATTCGCTCTGCCTTACTTTGGAACCTTTTTTCCAATGTCTCAGAGTTACACTTAAGCTTGTAAGTATAATCATATTTACTGAGCTTTAGTAAACTATGACGAATAGTCTTATCAAACTTTTGTGGTGGACTAAATCAGTGAACAAGACTATGTACTCGATCCCTTAGTCCATTACTTGACTCACACATCCATGTGAATAAGTAATTAATCTTAATTTTTCCAAAACTTGAAAGTTCTCATTCATCATGCTATACAACTTGCATGATTCCAAGTTCCGGTCCACTTGAAACTTGGGTGATGAGAATCTTTCCTTATTTGGTAAATTTAGACATTACCACAAATGAAAGAATCAATTTCATATTTCCACTCTTGCTCTTAATGGAATCATATAAGCAACAATTTTTCCTCAAATGCCATTGTAAGGATATTTTAAAATAAATAAAATAAAAAATTTTCTTTTATTTTAAAACTTTGCGGAAAAACTTATCCTTACAATCCATATGAAAACTTGTTGTTATCTATTCCTTAAGCAATATCTCATAACTCCTAAGAAGTAGCTCAAGAATCCGATCTTCAAACTACGCGATAGAAATCCATCTACGCCATCAGATTCAGCATATTCTTTCTTTAAGTTTCTTCACTTTTCTTTCATTCTTAAAACATCACCATGTGACCCAGTCACATCATGTATCAAGAATCTCAGAATAGAAACTTAACAGAGTTAGATAGTGGACTTTACCTGAAGTAGAGTCAAACTTATTGACTTTAACATCCTTAGGTAAATTTTGGCAGCTTCGCAACCAATGCCCCTTTCTTTGGCAATATAAACATATGGACCCTTTGATAAAGACACACAGGACTATCACAGACTTAGCTTTTCTCTTTACCATTTGGTCAACCGAATTGACTATGGCCGATCCCTTTCCATTGGGAAGAGAATGCTTTACTGGATTTCCTGTGTCACTATTGTCAATGTCCATCAAGTATTAAGGAAGTTGATCTTAACAAATAGATAAGATCATTAAGGGTCTTGTCATAGTCTATTTCATAGGTGTCCCAAAGGAACTCACTATGTGACTTAGAAAGTGATTGAACCACCAACTTTCTCAAGACTTTGACACCCAACTCTCCCGGCTTGTCAATATGTGACTACATCTCCAAGATGTGCTCACACCTAGACCTTGCCTTGCCAATAGGGCTTGAGTGACCTTAAACTTTTCAAGAACTTGTGGGTTGGGGAGAATAATTGGAGGAGGTGAAAGAAGTATGATTTCCAAAGGACATCATCTTCATTAGGAAACCTTGTTTCAAGAGATTTGGGAAGATCATAAGTGTCTAAACCAGACATCTTTTGGGAGATATTCAAGATAGTTGATCTTAAGTCCTTAATATGACACCCAATATGAAATATTAAGGCTAGGACCCAACAAACTATTTTATAACTTAGAAGAGGTATGCCATAATCCAAGCTATAAAATATTTGAAGGTAGGTGAATGACGATTCACCAATTTCCACCAAGATAAACGAAATGTATTATTAGGTTTTAATTGGTTTTGAAACTCCTAGATCTTTGAGATTCATTGAACTTTTCAAAGGCATGTTTCAATCTCGAGTGTGCCCTTCAGGTTTTGTGACTGGGATGCCGAGGATCACAAAACAAGGTGTGAAGTAACCATGCAAATCACTTGGTACCCTTAATAAATTACCCCTCAATCGATGTGCCGGTTAACCACACACGCTCCATCGATACTATGATAAATATTAAGTCACCCTTTACCTACCTTGTTAAGTCCAAGTTAGTGTGCCGGTTAACCACACACGCTCCACTAACGACTTAGACAAAGTGTAAAGTGTAATTTCATGGATTAGCACCTTATTCACATTTTTCCTAAGTAACTAAGATTGGGTATTATTAAGAGTTTAGTTGCTTAGTATTATCATTAATACTTTTAATGAAGGGAGAATTCAAGTCCTATCAAACCCGTTCGGCTAACGACCCTCCACCAGTCAAGCAAGCGGTGGGTGAGAGTGGACACCCATTAAGTTGCCATTTTATAGGCAACAACCTTATACCCACCTTATAGACCGGCTTCGTGAATGAGGCGTACTAGCGGTAAGACTGACTTTACTCTTATACATATATATATTATTAACTTATAATATTATAAAGTATAAGGGTTGAATTTTAACTTTTAAAATTCTAAGGGCTAACTTGGAATTAAAGTATTCATTAGAGAAAACTTTACAAATTCCAAAACTTGAGGGCAAGTTTTGAAACTATTCAAAACTAATTAATTCCATAACTTATGTGTTTAAAGTAGTTTTAATCCAAAAACTCTTCAAGTTCCATAACTTGAGGACAAGTTATGGAAGACTTTAAACTAATAAAAGAATTAACTTTTCTTTATTTTATAACTTATGGATTTAATTATGGTTACATATTTTTCTTTAATGAAGTGACTCTTGAACTTCCATAACTTGAGGACAAGTTATGGAGTCATAAAAAAAAATTATTCAATGACACAAGACTCTTCATTTTGTAACCATTGCCAACTTTATGAGTTTTAAGATTTATAAATGTGACTTTTAAGTTACATAAACACATTTTATGAACTTCTTTTAGATTAATTTGGATTAAAACCAACTATCACATAATTTTCATCATTAATCTAAATTCACTCATAAAACAAGATAACAAAAAACTTTTGGTGATCCATAACTTATTCTTAAGTTATGGAATCCTTTAAAACATTAACACCAAATTTTGTAACTCCAAAAAAAAACTTTAAATCAATTTTTTTTTAAAACCTTTTCAAATCCATAACTTATGGAGGTTTCAAAAAAAATAAAACTTTTTAGATCAAACTTTTAAAACTAATAAAATAATCATATTATTTTATCTTTTATTAAATTTGACCTAATTCAACTCATAAAGCAAATTATTCAAATTTTACAAATAATTAGTTTTTCACAAGAACAAGTAATTATTTTAAAATTTGACAAACTTCATGTTTTTTTCCTTTTTTTTTCTCAACTTTGAAAATAAAATATTTGCATCAATATAACAGAAAACAACCCATGGCTCTGATACCACTGTTGGGTTTTGCGCATTCTAACACTTCCTAAGTGTACATGCAACCCTAAATACCTTGGATCTATGTTTTCTCTATTATACATGCAAATAAGAACTTCCAAGGTATTATCCTAATCTAGCATACAAAACAATAACTATAGCAAGATAAAATACATACCTCTTTGGTGTAGAATGTCTTCATGAAGCTTGAGTGCCTAGTGCCCCAAGTGTGACACCTCAAATGGAATCACAATCATCAAAACACTTAGAATAACTTGAGAGAATTCTACACTCTTCAAAATCGGCTAGCCCTTTCTTCACTATCTCTAGTGGCCGATTTTTCCTCAATAATAAGATGCTTATATAGTTATACAATTAGTGAAAACCCTAATTGTCATGACTTTCCATTTCCTTGGATCCATGGGTTCAAATACACCATGGAGCATCCATGGACCATCCTATGGGTTTTAGCCCAACTTGATTATCCATGGAGCATTAGCCCACTATACAAGTATGGATGACTTACACAATCAACCCATATATTTAATTAGTCTTCTTTTGATCACTTAATTAATCCTAGATTAATTCTTGATCAATACTAATTAAATAATCTTATTATTCTTATTATTAATATACTAGAACTTATAATATATTAATAACCATAAGTGTCTTATTTCTCTCATTCAAGTGCATGATGGTATGCAACCCAAATGGACCATGCCGGGTCGGGTCAAGTCTTACCAAATATAGTTATGGACTTAGACATTAATCCAACACTTATAACCATACTATTCACACAGACTTCCTGTAACAACATTCTTCAGGTGTTGTAGTGTTATGAAATTTGTCACCCCAGACCTGCCGGTCTAACTGTAGCTAACAGTTTAGGTGCGGGGTTGTCAATTCCGTATAGATCTATACACAAGTATCACGCTCTCCCTCCAAGAGATTATGGTATATAATACAGGACTTGAAATGCATACATAAGAGTACGTTGAAGTTTGAATATGTCACATCACTTAGTATAAATAGATTTACGACAAGAAAGGCTGTACTTCATTTTTGTTGAAAGTATTTCGTTTTTCAAGATGTATACGTAAGAATGTATGAATAACTTTCTAACTATACCCACTATAGTTTTTCAGAAGGTATGTTCCATTTGGTGAAAATAACTTGATGATATACTAAACTTTATACGTAAAGTAAGATGTTGGTATCGATAAATAATAAGATAGAGGTTTCATTTATATTTATAAAACGATACGTTTACTTGTATTGTACTTGTATCCCCCCCCCCCCCCCCCGCTAAAACATGAAAAGACTTGAAAAGTAGGGGTATGAACTCACTTGTTTGGTTTGAAGAGGGTGGGACTAGAGTCGAGCAGAACTTCAACCGCGGAAAGTTGCATCTTCGAGCTCCTTGGGGATCTCGGTAGCGTAGAACCTTCGTCGGGGGCTCGGGTGCGGAAATCGAGGGTGTCAGGACGGCTTCTGGTGCTTGTAAATGTGTGAGAGTGAGTGTGGGTTTGACAATGTGTGCCAAAAATCCGGAGCTTATGCCTTCTATTTATAGGGCTGGAAGGACGAGTACGCTGGGCGTACCACCGGAGTACGCTGGGCGTACTTCGGTTACGCTGGGCGTACTTCGGTTACGTTGGGCATAACTTTGCGTCATGGCTTACGACTCGAGTCTAGCTGGGCGTAGAGCTGCAGCCGATGGGACTCGACCCTGCACCTGAGTACGCTGGGCGTACTCCTACATTACGTTGGGCGTAATCCTAGCTTCCGTCTTCTAAATTTCGTAACTTTCGCATACGGGCTCCGTTTTTCGCGTTCTTTATATCCACGCGTATATGAGATTATGCTCTACAACTTTCATTTAGACTCCATCGGCTAGTTTTGACTTTATTTTTAATGATATGTTTTTAATAGGCCGTGACTGCTAAAGTCCGTTAAAAATTCATAGTTTCTTTATCCGACGTCGGTTTTCGTTTGTCTTTTTATCATTTTACTTCTATTGTGGAGACCTTCAACTTTCGTTTAGGTTGCGTTAGCTAAATATCGCTCGATCTTCAATTCGAGTTTTTAGCCCTCTACTACTGTTACGAAAATAGGAAAATTCGTAACTTCTTCATACGAGGTCCGATTTGGGCGATCTTTTTATGTACGTTTACAGTTTAATAAACTCTATGACTTTTGTTTAGATACTTAAGGATAAAATGCATTTTATTGTAATTTCACTTTTTACGTTAAATAGTGTTTTACCGGGTGTGCCGTAAATATTTGAGTGGTTATAGTTTCTTCAATATAACCCGGTTTCGAATGTTCTTTACATTTTTGGAAACCTTGGCACGATATCTAACATTTGATGTATCCCAATTTAGATATTTGAACACTTTATTTTTGAGGTTAATTTTGTTGAATCCAAGTAGTTTTCATTGTATTTGACTTTTGAGTGTTACATTGCTCTTGGAAAAATACAGGGTTGTTACATGGGCCTACAGTCTCCCCGGACCGCTCAGAGGGTGTGTTGGCCTTCAGCACAAAGCAGGACCGCCTCAACCCAACCAACAAGCAACTAACCATGTATGCATACTATCATATACTGGCACATACACATAGAAAACATATCTATCTCATTCACCATCAATCATAGAGTTTCACTCGTAACTAGAGCATCGACTTAACAGGTCACTAACATACCAATCCTTACGGATCATAAAAGCATAACATACTATCTATCCTTACTTATTTCGATCTAACAGATCAGAATCATATGTAGCATACCATGACAACCGATCTAACCGATCTCTAGCATAACAACCATCCTAAACAGGATGAATTCTAACATAGCAATAACATAACACCCATCCTAAACCAGGATGAAATCTAACATTGCAATAACAAAGCAACCTTTCTAATCCATCATGTAAATCATAAAGGGCTGGCCTTGGTGCCGTAGATCCTATCGATATAGTGAGGATAAATCACCTTGCAGATGTCGATTCGAAATGCAAACTCCAACTATTGGATCACTTGACACCGGCTCCACCACCTATAACCATAGCACAATATAGTCATAAGTTCTTACTCTTATGAGACACCCCATAACCTCTTAGTAATTCCTGATCAAGGTCAAAATCCTTAGTCAAGGTCAACAGTCCATGTTGACCTCAACTCGTCGAGTACACTCGGCCACGCGCCGAGTACATGGAGCACATTCCAACTCGCCGAGTCATCGGAGTGACTCGTCGAGTTCCTTCGTGTCACACCCCAAAACCGGAATGGCGGAAACGATCTGGGGTGGATGACGTCATGTCAAGTATCACAACATATTCAGTATAGTAATCAAAGTACAACAACCATTGCATTAATAATACTAGTTTTACATGGTTTACATTACATAGGAAACATCAAGTAATACAACTAATAATATAGTTGCAGCTTGGTACTAAACTGTCTTCATCCAAAAAGCTCCTGGAATGTACCTGTCTAAAGCTGACCTGAGAATACAAGTTATTTGAAAAGCGAGTATCAACATTTTTACAAATGTTGGTGAGTTTATAAGTATTTAGTGTCATTTTATTCAAATAACTTAATTAAAAGTAGCAGTTTAGAATCAATAGTGTATTAGAGTCCTTTCCATAAAATCCTATATTTTCTTAAATAAAAGTAGTCTTCTACCAAGACCCGACAGTGTTATGTTTTAAAGAGAATTTCCCTGAAATATTATCATTACCAAAATACGGTATTTGAGTTTAAAGGAAGTAGAAGAATATCACTAGTAAAATACAAGGAAAAATAGCATATGCCTCAGCAGAAGATACTGATGATTAAGGCAAAGAAATCATAGACTCCAGGAGAGTATCGAGTGAACGACACGCCTGAATCAGTCTAACAAAAGGAGACACATACCCCAGACGGTATCAAATGAAAGACACGTCTAGCAAGGCCTAAAAACAGTGAACACAAACCCGAGACAGTATCAACTGAATGATACGTCTAGCAAAGTCTAAAACAAAGAGTGAATGTGAACTCGTATGTAACCATGCTGATCGGCAATAGAGTATCCGGTGACCCTCCAGGTCACGCATAGAGGTAGTGGCAGTAGTAGTAGTGGCTTCATGTCACCCATGGGCGTTACCGGTGCAGACTGTAGCTAGTAGTCAGGGTGTGGGAGTGTTAGTCCCGTATAGATCTATACACATGATGTTCGCTCTCCTTCCCGAAGACACTGGTTACATGGCGTTGGCGCAATGAAGCGTCGTAGTGGGAAATAGTGTGTCACATTCTAAAGTAAGAGAGAGACATAGAGAGAGATAGAGTGAGAGATAGAGTCTCCTAACTATTCCTATAATAGTTACTACTGTCTCTGATCTATGAGTGACGCGTGGGAGGATGCCCTTGCTACCCAAGGGAAGTGAACTCATCGATGTAATCCTATATGTCTATGCTTGTATACATAATATATAACTAATTATCAAACGACCTTCGAACGGATATCCGATCCCACCAGACCACATCTCAACGAAGAAAAGGAAATAGGGCGAACAAGCCTTCCTAAGTCTTTTAAACATTATATATATATATATATATATATATATATATATATATATATATATATATATATATACAAGCACAGACATACATTTAACAAATAGGAACATTTAACGAAGTTGAAGTGTTTAACAAGTAGAAGCGTATCGTGAAGTAGGAGCGTATCGTGAAGTAGGAGCGTATTACGAAGTAAAAGCATATCACGAAGTAAAAGCGTATCACGAAGTAAAAGCATATCACGAAGTAAAAGCATTAACTAAGTGGAAGTATAACGAAGCAGTAGTATCTAACAAGTAGGAGTATAAAAACATAGAAGAAAAACTTTGATGAAAAACTTTGGTAAACCTTTATACTTAAGAAAATCATGACTTGGTATTCTTTTGTAAAATAAGTTTGAAAAACTTTAGAAATCCTCTGAAAATTTTTCATAAACAAGTTTTGATTATAGCTTTGAAGAAAGCAATATAAGTAAAGATGTTTTAGAAATCCATTTACAGTATCATACTTGGTAAAGCAGTTAACAGTGTAATAAATCCTTGTGCATGCGGGTTATCAATCACATGTGATTGATATGATAACTGGCATGTTTAACTTGTATTCCCCCCCCCATAAAACATGTAAAAACATTTAAAAAGGTTAATTCAGGGGTATGAACTCACCTGATGTAAGTGGAGCCGACAAAGGTGCCGGTTGGGTGCTCGGTGTCAAGTAAAGACTTGAACACACTTAGTGACCTATTAACATATGATAATATATGTTTACATACAATTAGTAAATATAATACTAATTAATTACGTATACGCATCCTAAAGTGCGGAAAACACTTTGATTAAGCGCTTGGAGTGTCCCGGGTAACATCTAAGGGTGTGTATGGCTTAGATAGGTAGTTTACTCTTCAAGAGTAAACTCTTTATAGAGTTCACGGCCTTGGGACTAACTCCCCGTGAGTTTACAGCCGTAAACTCATGGTGAGGGTGTTCTAGGATGCCAAAATGTCTCATATCACTTGTAGATTTCTGCTAGGTCCAAATATAAGGCACATGAGTGGATTTAAGGCATCTAAATGAACCAAATATGAGTTTACAGTCGTAAGCTCCTATGTACATACTCTTTTGGTGTTTTATGGGCTTAAATGATAGAGAATAAAATCCTAAGCATTTTTCCAAGTCAAATGGGGAGTTTAGGGCATCATTTGGGCACCTTTTAGGAGTTTACGGCCCATGGACCTTTCCTAGGGGGGTTTACGGCCGTAAACTCCTATTTCCTTGGTTTCTTTAATGTTTAAAGCGTTTACATCAATGGGATTGCTTCTAGACATTTTTCCAAGGCCATAGGATGTGTTTGAGGGCATTTCTAACACTTAAACTTGAGTTTACTCCCCATGAAGAGGAGTTTACGGCCCAAGCAAGTTCTTGGGCGGTACACTCAAGTTTACTCCCCAAAATGCAAGGTTTTAGTGTTCTAAGCTCGAAGGTGTAAGTCCACAAGTCATAACTAAGCCTTAGGGGCAGTTTGGAGGGGTTTTGGGGCTTAAAAACCCCATTTAGGAGTGTTCACGGTCCAAGAGTGTTCTTGGGCCGTAAACACCTACTCTTGCCCCTATTTAATTTCTTAAAAACGAATTTACATGTTAGTTAAGCTATACAACAAGTTAGGGTAGATTGCTTACTCGTTTGGGGCTCGGAATGGGCGTTTTTGGCTCGAAATCAAGTTGCAAAGAGAGAATGTAGAGAGAGAGTGAATAGGGTGGAAATGGAGTATACTCTCCCTTATATAGGGGTTGAGCTTGGGGCTTAGTGAAAATCTACCCGATACTGCCGTTAAATGGGGCTTTTGGTCGCACCCGATTTAGTGGTCGTATTTTGACTTGGTTGAAACTAAAATTTTTCAAAGGAAAAATTTGGGGTGTTTCTAATTTATTTCAACCTTCATGAAGTCATTCAAAAAGTCCCAAATAAATTAACCAGTCCAAAAGTTAACGGACAGTTAAATAAAACAAGGCTTATTAACGGAAGAAGGGTTTAAAAATGACGAAATAAATTTCGGGTTGTCACATCATCCCCCCGTTAGAGGGAATTTCTTCCCGAAATTTAGGTTTAGGCAAGGAAATAGGTATGAATGACCGAGTGATGAGATGAGGGTACTTCCTATTCGGTTTGCCTTGCACTCCCAAGTGATCTCTGGCCTGTGTCTGTTATTCCAACAAACCTTCACCTATGGGATGCGGATTTCGTCTTGTGTAGTGATATGTGTATTTATATATATATATATATATATATATATATATATATATATATATATATATATATATATATATGTATATATATATATATATATATATATATATATATGTATATACATATATATATATATATATATATATATATGTATAACATATCTTAATATTTTAGCCTTTATTATTATTATTTAGAACTAAAATATACGTAATATTCTTTGAAATATTTGATTACAGTTAAAATGGGAGATGGAATGCAAAAGAAAGAGAATGAAGCTGAAAAGATACAAAAAGGATATTGATGGCAGATTGACCCCTCTTCAGTGTTTCGGGTATATCGGATGACTCACAAGTCCAATTGACGAGATTCAAAATGTTCTGCAAACAAGACGAAATTTCCTACGACTTATGTGAAAGGGACTTTTGGCTAATTCGACACTTATCTTATCCTAAATTGGCCTTGAAGACGAAGCATAAAAGCTGGACGGAAATTCCCTCCAAGTTACTTATTCCCCAAGCACCACTTTCCTTATCTTTATTTGCTAAATCCCTAAGCCACATTAGTTTCCTTATTCCAATCCAACTCTAATATTCCATATAATTCCATCTCCATCAACTATAAATACCCCATATCATTCCACCAGTTTCATAATCTATGATATTCCACTTCGACTTGTGCAACAAGAAAACTTCATAGTTGCCGTTTTGAGGGTCTAAGAGGCAGCCGGAAGGCCGTTAAGCTAACGGGAGCGGAGATCGGAAGGATTGGAGAGCGGATACATGTCGGTAATCATATAGGTTGTTAACGTGACCATGTTTAGCATTCCATTATGTTACTATTCTGTATTTAGTTTCTGATTTGGGTGTAAAAACCTTTTACTTTGCGTTTATGATTGAATGAAGCTTTGATTATTAGACTAATTGCTATATTGAATTATTTTTTTATGTTTAATTTATCTTGCCAAGCTTGTTAGAAGATCCTTTTGTATTAATGATAATTATTTGCTTTTAATTATTAAGTAAATTGAGTTGTATGAACATCTGCTTGATTGCTTGTTGCTTATGATTTTGATGACCATCGAGATTATAAGTCTAAGAATAACGAATGTGAAACTAGGATTAACTTGGGAATAAGTAAGTTAACGTGTGAGCCTTGTTTGATGACCATCAACAAGAGGTTAAATTGAATGACTAATTTGATTAACTATATTTACAAGTCTTGCTTGATACGAACTGAACACTAGGAAGCATGTTAGTTTAATCAACTGATCATTGTTTGAATTGACTTGTTTGCTAAAGGATTAGTTATAGTGAACGCGAATCTAATCATTTTAGGAATCGGTGAACATGAATAAATGAATTTGTGTATGCAATTATCTATGTTTTTAAGGTGTAATTTATCTAAACCAAAGTACCTGAAGAGATTTGTTTCCCTGTTAGTTTATCGGAAGTTGTTAATTGATTTTTCGTATGAGATTTATTAAACTATTTCTTTATTCTTTTAATGTGACTTGTAACCTATAATCAAATATTTTAAATTAATTCACCACCGTTCCCTGTGATCGACACCCGACTTACCTAAGCTATACTGTAATCTGACTAGGTACACTGCCTATAAGTGCATAGTTAGTCTAAGTTTGTTAGGTCATAAATATTAAAATTAGTGGGTACTTTTGTGCACATCAAGTTTTTGGCGCCGTTGCAGGGAAACGACTTTCAATTAATTTAGTTTATTTGATTATTCGTTATTTGTTTTTAGTTAGTTTTTTATTTTATTTTTTTTAGTTTTATTTTCGTTGAAATCATTTCACTTGTCGGGAAGGTTTTTGTTGCTATGTGCAGGAATTCGTGATCATACACATTGTTTGGTTTTACTTTTTGCATTGGTTTCGAGATTGCAAGCGATTAGGGAATTCTTGACTTGTTTAGTCTACTACTTTGGGTGATTTGTCCAACTCAATCCACGAGGCGTAGTATAGCAAGGCGTATCGAGGTGGTTAAGTGGAAGACCGAACTCTTGCTACTCTTGACTAGTTGGGTCGACTCTTGTTCTACTTTTTAGTTAATGGTGCAAAGAAAACAAAGGAAATAGTCTGACAGGTCCCGAAAGTTTTTGTTTTCACAAACCACCTCTTGCATGCAAGGGATTTAATCAACAATTGTAGCTTGATTTCGATGAAGACGAGTGATTGTGATATCCTTTTTAGTTATTTTGTTTTTTTAGTTATTTTAGTGAGTTTTTATTTTTATTTTTAGTTTGTTTAAATTTTGTTTTCCATGTTGATGCTCTTGATGTTTCAGATCTTTGCAAAACTTTTACCCTTCAGATGCTTTCAGAAATTTCAATAATTAAGGTCGAATGTTGATTAGTCACGAGAGAAAAAACCGTGTGAGAGTTTGAAGTTGACACTTGAGAGGAATGACTTTCAATAAGTGTGGGGTGCGCGTCGATATTTGGAGGGATTATTATTTCGAAGAGTGGCGTTTCTAACTATACATTGATTCCCATGGCATGGATGAGCTGTTCCCATACCATGGAGTTCTATTTTGACGCAATGTAGAAGTGTCATCCCGGCTGCCATGACATGGTTGACACTTTCCTATGTCGTGGGGGAGTTTTTCATCACGAGAGGAGGCTGCTATTCTACATACCATGACGTGACCACCACTTACTACGTCGTGGCCATGCTATTATTCGCAATATGGATTTTTCCTCACTCGACGACACGACGTGGTTAACACTTTCCCACGTCATGGTCACTATATATTGCTTTAGCTTGCAATCGTTTGCACCACATTTCAGAAGTCAATGTTCTTTTGTATTTTCCGGCACATTCAGAAGCAGCAGTTCCAGTTTCCATTCTTCCAACAATTTTCAGAGCAGCTTTTAGCAGCCCCTTTCGATCTCGTCACTACTACCCCAGGGGAGTTTGTTCCTTTTTCTTCGTTTTTATTATTTTTATGAGCTTAATTAGTTTTATGCATATAATGAGGGCATTGTATTAAATAAGTGTGGGGTAGGGGGTCAGAAAAGAAAATTAAAAATTACTAGATAAGGAATATTTAAAAAAATTTATAAACTTGAAATAATAGTTTAATTTAAGAAAATATAGTGATAATTTAAATTTTTGCTAATATTGTATGTGATGATCCAATGAAAACCAAAATGTTTACCTAAGCCAACACATGTTATAGTGTATTTATGGCTTCCCATTTCCTAGTGAAAAGTCATGAGATATGAAAGGTAATCTAGTAGTTTATATGACATAATATGTTTTGCAGCATAAACCAGAAATCTATCCAGGAGAGCTTATGTAGTTATTGCACTTAGACTAATACCTTAACCAATAAGGGCTGAAGTTAAGCTCCTTGCTTAAGCATGTAGGGTATAAGCGAAAAAAGCGAGATATAGAAAAAAGAGAGAGAAATTACTAAAAAAGTTGTTTGAATTTTGGAGCTATAAAATTATGAAGATCAAAAGATCAAAATTCTGAAGAAATCCAAAAAGTTGAAGATACCAAAAATCAAACAATAGGTGGTGAATTCAATGAAAGCAAATATCAAATATTCGAAGAAGTGACGAATTCAAAGAGCTCCATTCTGGTATCAAAGTTGTAATTTCTAGAATTTATGTATGCTTGGTAGTTTAACCAAAAATACCTTGAGGTTAAGAAAGATATCTGAGGATTGATTCGGAGTGTTGCAAAAATGAATGTCGGATAAGCTAAGGGGTGAAGGTTCATAAAGAATGTGAGTATTTAGGAGTGGGAAGTTCTTAGGAATTATAGACACAAATACATGCATTGCGGTCTTGGGATAATGGATGAGTTTGAAATGGATTATTCTATGCGATATTGGTGAAATAATAAAAGTCAGTTTGCTTGGGGGCAAGCAAAGGCTAAGTGTGGGGTATTTTGATATGTGTATTTATATATATATATATATATATATATATATATATATATATATATATATATATATATATATATATATATATATGTATAACATATCTTAATATTTTAGCCTTTATTATTATTATTTAGAACTAAAATATGCTTAATATGCTTTGAAATATTTAATTACAGTTAAAATGGGAGATGGAATGCAAAAGAAAGAGAATGGAGCTGAAAAGATGCAAAAAGGATATTGATGGCAGATTGACCCCTCTTCAGTGTTTCGGGTATATCTGATGACTCACAAGTCCACTTGACGAGATTCAAAATGTTCTGAAAACTAGATGAAATTTCCTACGACTTATGTGAGAGGGACTTTTGGCTAATTCGACACTTATCTTATCCAGAATCGGCCTTGAAGATGAAGCATAAAAGCTGGACAGAAATTCCTCCAAGCACCACTTTCCTTATCTTTATTTGCTTAATCCCTAAGCCACATTAGTTTCCTTATTCCAATCCAACTCTAATATTCCATATAATTCCATCTCCATCAACTATAAATACCCCATATCATTCCACAAGTTTCATAATCTATGATATTCCACTTCGACTTGTGCAACAAGAAAACTTCATAGTTGTTGTTTTGAGGGTCTAGGAGGCGGCTGGAACGCCGTTAAGCTGATATGGAGCAAAGATCTAAGGGATTGGAGAGCGGATACGTGTTGGTAATCATGTGGTTTGTTCACGTGACCATCCTTAGCATTCCACGGTGATACTATTATGTGTTTAGTTTCTAATTTAGGTGTAAAAAACCTTTTACTTTGTGTTTATGATTAGATGAAACCTTTATTTATGGATTAATTGATATTTGGATTGTTTTATTCGTGTTTAATTTATCTTGACAAGCTTGTTAAAAGATCCTTACATGTTAATGATAATTATTTGTTGTTAATTGTCAAGTAAATTGAGTTGTATGAACATCTGCTTGATTGCTTGTACCTTATGACTTTGATGACCATCAAGATTATAAGTCCAGGAACAACGAATGTGAAACTAGGATTAACTCGGAAATAAGTAAGTTAATGTGTGAGCCTTGTGTGATAAACCATCAACAAGAGGTTAAATTGAATTAGTAATTTGATTAACTATTATTACAAGTCTTGCTTGATACGAACTAAACACTTGGAAGCATGTTAGTTTAATCAACTGATCACTGTTTGAATTTACTTGTTTGCTAAACGATTAGTTTTAGTGAATGCGAATCTAATCATTTTAGGAATCGGTGAACATGAATAAATGAATTTTTGTATGCAATTGTCTATGCTTTTAAGGTGTAATTTATCTAAATCAAAGTACCTGAAGAGATTTGTTTCCCTGTTAGTTTATCAAGATTTGTTAATTAATTGTTCAACTGAGAGTTAATAAACCATTTCTTTACTGCTTGAGTGTGTTTTGTAACCTATTATCAAATATTTTAAATTAATTCACTACCGTTCCCCTTGTAATCGACACCCTTGCTTATCAAAGCTATACTATACTCGATCGGGTTCACTGCCTGTAAGGTGTGGTTTAGATGCGATAAATTAAATAATAGTTTAATTTAAGAAAATCTAGTGATAATTTAAAATTTTTGCTAATATCGTATGTGATGATCCAATGAGAACCCAAATGTTTACCTGAGCCAACACATGTTATAGTGTATTTGTGGCTACCCATTTCCTAGTGAAAAGTCATGAGATATGAAAGGTAATCTGGTAGTTTATATGACATAATATGTTTTGCAGCCTAAACCAGAAATCTATCCAGGAGAGCTTATGTAGTCATTGCACTTAGACTAATAACTTAACCAATAAGGGTTGAAGTTAAGCTCCTTGCTTAAGCATGTAGGGTATGAGCGAAAAAAGTGAGATATAGAAAAAAGAGAGAGAAATTAAAAAAAAAGTTGTTTGAATTTTGGAGCTATAAAATTATGAAGATCAAAAGATCAAAATTCTGAAGAAATCCAAAAAGTTGAAGATACCAAAAATCAAACAATAGGTGGTGAATTCAATGAAAGCAAATATCAAATATTCGAAGAAGTGACGAATTCAAAGAGCTCCATTCTGGTATCAAAGTTGTAATTTCTAGAATTTATGTATGCCTGGTAGTTTAACCAAAAATACGTTGAGGTTAAGAAAGATATCTGAGGATTGATTCGAAGGGTTGCAAAAATGAATGTCGGATAAGCTAGGGGTGAAGGTTCATAAAGAATGTGAGTATTTAGGAGTGGGAATTAGGAATTTTAGACACAAATACATGCATTGCGGTCTTGGGATAATGGATGAGTTTGAAATGGATTATTCTATGCGATATTGGTGAAATAATAAAAGTCAATTTGTTTGGGGGCAAGCAAAGGCTAAGTGTGGGGTATTTTGATATGTGTATTTATATATATATATATATATATATATATATATATATATGTATAACATATCTTAATATTTTAGTCTTTATTATTATTATTTAGAACTAAAATACACTTAATATGCTTTGAAATATTTAATTACAGTTAAAATGGGAGATGGAATGCAAAAGAAAGAGAATGGAGCTGAAAAGATGCAAAAAGGATATTGATGGCATATTGACCCCTCTTTAGTCTTTCGGGTATATCTGATGACTTACAAGTCCACTTGACGAGATTCAAAATGTTCTGAAAGCTAGATGAAATTTCCTACGACTTATGTGAGAGGGACTTTTGGCTAATTCGACACTTATCTTATCCAAAATCGTCCTTGAAGATGAAGCATAAAAGCTGGACGGAAACTCCCTCCAAGTTACTTATTCCCCAAGCACCACTTTCCTTATCTTTATTTGCTTAATCCCTAAGCTACATTAGTTTCCTTATTCCAATCCAACTCTAATATTCCATATAATTCCATATCCATCAACTATAAATAACCCATATCATTCCACCAGTTTCATAATCTAGGATATTCCACTTTGACTTGTGCAACAAGAAAACTTCATAGTTGCCGTTTTGAGGGTCTAGGAGGCGGCCGGAAGGCCGTTAAGCTGATATGGAGCAAAGATCTAAGGGATTGGAGAGCGGATACATGTCGGTAATCATGTGGTTTGTTAACGTGACCATTCTTAGCATTCCACGGTGAAACTATTATGTGTTTAGTTTCTAATTTAGGTGTAAAAAACCTTTTACTTTGTGTTTAGGATTAGATGAAACCTTGATTTATGGATTAATTGATATTTGGATTGTTTTATTCGTGTTTAATTTATCTTGACAAGCTTGTTAAAAGATCCTTACGTGTTAATGATAATTATTTGTTGTTATTTGTCAAGTAAATTGAGTTGTATGAACATCTGCTTGATTGCTTGTATCTTATGACTTTGATGACCATCAAGATTATAAGTCCAGGAACAACGAATGTGAAACTAGGATTAACTCGGAAATAAGTAAGTTAATGTGTGAGCCTTGTGTGATAAACCATCAACAAGAGGTTAAATTGAATTAGTAATTTGATTAACTATTATTACAAGTCTTGCTTGATACGAACTGAACACTTGGAAGGATGTTAGTTTAATCAACTGTTCACTGTTTGAATTGACTTTTTTGCTAAAGGATTAGTATTAGTGAACGCGAATCTAATCATTTTAGGAATCGGTGAACATGAATAAATTAATTTTTGTATGCAATTGTCTATGCTTTTAAGGTATAATTTATCTAAATCAAAGTACCTGAAGAGATTTGTTTCACTGTTAGTTTATCAAGATTTGTTAATTAATTGTTCATCTGAGATTTAATAAACCATTTCTTTACTGCTTGTGTGTGTTTTGTAACCTATAATCAAATATTTTAAATTAATTCACGACCGCTCCCCTTGTAATCGACACCCTTGCTTATCAAAGCTATACTATAATCGATCAGGTTCACAGCCTGTAAGATGTGGTTTAGATGCGATAAATTAAATAATAGTTTAATTTAAGAAAATCTAGTGATAATTTAAAATTTTGCTAATATTGTATGTGATGATCCAATGAGAACCCAAATGCTTACCTGAGCCAACACATGTTATAGTGTATTTGTGGCTTCCCATTTCCTAGTGAAAAGTCAGGAGCTATGAAAGGTAATCTGGTAGTTTATATGACATAATATGTTTTGCAGCCTAAACCAGAAATCTATCCAGGAGAGCTTATGTAGTCATTGCACTTAGACTAATACCTTAACCAATAAGGGTTGAAGTTAAGCTCATTGCTTAAGCATGTAGGGTATGAGCGAAAAAAGTGAGATATAGAAAAAAGAGAGAGAAATTACAAAAAAAGTTGTTTGAATTTTGGAGCTATAAAAGTATGAAGATCAAAAGATCAAAATTCTGAAGAAATCCAAAAAGTTGAAGATACCAAAAATCAAACAATAGGTGGTGAATTCAATGAAAGCAAATACCAAATATTCGAAGAAGTGACGAATTCAAAGAGCTCCATTCTGGTATCAAAGTTGTAATTTCTAGAATTTATGTATGCTTGGTAGTTTAACCAAAAATACCTTGAGGTTAAGAAAGATATCTGAGGATTGATTCGAAGGGTTGCAAAAATGAATGCCGGATAAGCTAAGGGGTGAAGGTTCATAAAGAATGTGAGTATTTAGGAGTGGGAAGTTCTTAGGAATTATAGACACAAATACATGCATTGCGGTCTTGAGATAATGGATGAGTTTGAAATGGATTATTCTATGCGATATTGGTGAAATAATAAAAGTCAGTTTGCTTGGGGGCAAGCAAAGGCTAAGTGTGGGGTATTTTGATATGTGTATTTATATATATATATATATATATATATATATATATATATATATATATATATATATATATATATATATATATATATATATGTATGTATGTATAACATATCTTAATATTTTAACCTTTATTATTATTATTTAGAACTAAAATATACTTAATATGCTTTGAAATATTTAATTACAGTTAAAATGGGAGATGGAATGCAAAAGAAAGAGAATGGAGCTGAAAAGATGCAAAAAGGATATTGATGGCATATTGACCCCTCTTTAGTCTTTCGGGTATATCTGATGACTTACAAGTCCACTTGACGAGATTCAAAATGTTCTGAAAGCTAGATGAAATTTCCTACGACTTATGTGAGAGGGACTTTTGGCTAATTCGACACTTATCTTATCCAAAATCGTCCTTGAAGATGAAGCATAAAAGCTGGACGGAAACTCCCTCCAAGTTACTTATTCCCCAAGCACCACTTTCCTTATCTTTATTTGCTTAATCCCTAAGCTACATTAGTTTCCTTATTCCAATCCAACTCTAATATTCCATATAATTCCATATCCATCAACTATAAATACCCCATATCATTCCACCAGTTTCATAATCTAGGATATTCCACTTTGACTTGTGCAACAAGAAAACTTCATAGTTGCCGTTTTGAGGGTCTAGGAGGCGGCCGGAAGGCCGTTAAGCTGATATGGAGCAAAGATCTAAGGGATTGGAGAGCGGATACATGTCGGTAATCATGTGGTTTGTTAACGTGACCATTCTTAGCATTCCACGGTGATACTATTATGTGTTTAGTTTCTAATTTAGGTGTAAAAAACCTTTTACTTTGTGTTTAGGATTAGATGAAACCTTGATTTATGGATTAATTGATATTTGGATTGTTTTATTCGTGTTTAACTTATCTTGACAAGCTTGTTAAAAGATCCTTACATGTTAATGATAATTATTTGTTGTTATTTGTCAAGTAAATTGAGTTGTATGAACATCTGCTTGATTGCTTGTATCTTATGACTTTGATGACCATCAAGATTATAAATCTAGGAACAACGAATGTGAAACTAGGATTAACTCGGAAATAAGTAAGTTAATGTGTGAGCCTTGTTTGATAAACCATCAACAAGAGGTTAAATTGAATTAGTAATTTGATTAACTATTATTACAAGTCTTGCTTGATACGAACTGAACACTTGGAAGGATGTTAGTTTAATCAACTGTTCACTGTTTGAATTGACTTGTTTGCTAAAGGATTAGTATTAGTGAACGCGAATCTAATCATTTTAGGAATCGGTGAACATGAATAAATTAATTTTTGTATGCAATTGTCTATGCTTTTAAGGTATAATTTATCTAAATCAAAGTACCTGAAGAGATTTGTTTCACTGTTAGTTTATCAAGATTTGTTAATTAATTGTTCATCTGAGATTTAATAAACCATTTCTTTACTGCTTGTGTGTGTTTTGTAACCT
Organism: Lactuca sativa; assembly: GCF_002870075.4. Classification (NCBI taxonomy): domain Eukaryota; kingdom Viridiplantae; phylum Streptophyta; class Magnoliopsida; order Asterales; family Asteraceae; genus Lactuca; species Lactuca sativa. Next base: position 278,833,675 of record NC_056630.2, read on the forward strand.
ATAATCAAATATTTTAAATTAATTCACGACCGCTCCCCTTGTAATCGACACCCTTGCTTATCAAAGCTATACTATAATCGATCAGGTTCACGGCCTGTAAGATGTGGTTTAGATGCGATAAATTAAATAATAGTTTAATTTAAGAAAATCTAGTGATAATTTAAAATTTTGCTAATATTGTATGTGATGATCCAATGAGAACCCAAATGCTTACCTGAGCCAACACATGTTATAGTGTATTTGTGGCTTCCCATTTCCTAGTGAAAAGTCAGGAGCTATGAAAGGTAATCTGGTAGTTTATATGACATAATATGTTTTGCAGCCTAAACCAGAAATCTATCCAGGAGAGCTTATGTAGTCATTGCACTTAGACTAATACCTTAACCAATAAGGGTTGAAGTTAAGCTCATTGCTTAAGCATGTAGGGTATGAGCGAAAAAAGTGAGATATAGAAAAAAGAGAGAGAAATTACAAAAAAAGTTGTTTGAATTTTGGAGCTATAAAAGTATGAAGATCAAAAGATCAAAATTCTGAAGAAATCCAAAAAGTTGAAGATACCAAAAATCAAACAATAGGTGGTGAATTCAATGAAAGCAAATACCAAATATTCGAAGAAGTGACGAATTCAAAGAGCTCCATTCTGGTATCAAAGTTGTAATTTCTAGAATTTATGTATGCTTGGTAGTTTAACCAAAAATACCTTGAGGTTAAGAAAGATATCTGAGGATTGATTCGAAGGGTTGCAAAAATGAATGCCGGATAAGCTAAGGGGTGAAGGTTCATAAAGAATGTGAGTATTTAGGAGTGGGAAGTTCTTAGGAATTATAGACACAAATACATGCATTGCGGTCTTGAGATAATGGATGAGTTTGAAATGGATTATTCTATGCGATATTGGTGAAATAATAAAAGTCAGTTTGCTTGGGGGCAAGCAAAGGCTAAGTGTGGGGTATTTTGATATGTGTATTTATATATATATATATATATATATATATATATATATATATATATATATATATATGTATAACATATCTTAATATTTTAACCTTTATTATTATTATTTAGAACTAAAATATACTTAATATGTTTTGAAATATTTAATTACAGTTAAAATGGGAGATGGAATGCAAAAGAAAGAGAATGGAGCTGAAAAGATGCAAAAAGGATATTGATGGCATATTGACCCCTCTTTAGTCTTTCGGGTATATCTGATGACTTACAAGTCCACTTGACGAGATTCAAAATGTTCTGAAAGCTAGATGAAATTTCCTACGACTTATGTGAGAGGGACTTTTGGCTAATTCGACACTTATCTTATCCAAAATCGTCCTTGAAGATGAAGCATAAAAGCTGGACGGAAACTCCCTCCAAGTTACTTATTCCCCAAGCACCACTTTCCTTATCTTTATTTGCTTAATCCCTAAGCTACATTAGTTTCCTTATTCCAATCCAACTCTAATATTCCATATAATTCCATATCCATCAACTATAAATACCCCATATCATTCCACCAGTTTCATAATCTAGGATATTCCACTTTGACTTGTGCAACAAGAAAACTTCATAGTTGCCGTTTTGAGGGTCTAGGAGGCGGCCGGAAGGCCGTTAAGCTGATATGGAGCAAAGATCTAAGGGATTGGAGAGCGGATACATGTCGGTAATCATGTGGTTTGTTAACGTGACCATTCTTAGCATTCCACGGTGATACTATTATGTGTTTAGTTTCTAATTTAGGTGTAAAAAACCTTTTACTTTGTGTTTAGGATTAGATGAAACCTTGATTTATGGATTAATTGATATTTGGATTGTTTTATTCGTGTTTAATTTATCTTGACAAGCTTGTTAAAAGATCCTTACGTGTTAATGATAATTATTTGTTGTTATTTGTCAAGTAAATTGAGTTGTATGAACATCTGCTTGATTGCTTGTATCTTATGACTTTGATGACCATCAAGATTATAAGTCTAGGAACAACGAATGTGAAACTAGGATTAACTCGGAAATAAGTAAGTTAATGTGTGAGCCGTGTGTGATAAACCATCAACAAGAGGTTAAATTGAATTAGTAATTTGATTAACTATTATTACAAGTCTTGCTTGATACGAACTGAACACTTGGAAGGATGTTAGTTTAATCAACTATTCACTGTTTGAATTGACTTGTTTGCTAAAGGATTAGTATTAGTGAACGCGAATCTAATCATTTTAGGAATCGGTGAACATGAATAAATTAATTTTTGTATGCAATTGTCTATGCTTTTAAGGTATAATTTATCTAAATCAAAGTACCTGAAGAGATTTGTTTCACTGTTAGTTTATCAAGATTTGTTAATTAATTGTTCATCTGAGATTTAATAAACCATTTCTTTACTGCTTGTGTGTGTTTTGTAACCTATAATCAAATATTTTAAATTAATTCACGACCGCTCCCCTTGTAATCGACACCCTTGCTTATCAAAGCTATACTATAATCGATCAGGTTCACGGCCTGTAAGGTGTGGTTTAGATGCGATAAATTAAATAATAGTTTAATTTAAGAAAATCTAGTGATAATTTAAAATTTTGCTAATATTGTATGTGATGATCCAATGAGAACCCAAATGCTTACCTGAGCCAACACATGTTATAGTGTATTTGTGGCTTCCCATATCCTAGTGAAAAGTCAGGAGCTATGAAAGGTAATCTGGTAGTTTATATGACATAATATATTTTGCAGCCTAAACCAGAAATCTATCCAGGAGAGCTTATATAGTCATTGCACTTAGACTAATACCTTAACCAATAAGGGTTGAAGTTAAGCTCATTGCTTAAGCATGTAGGGTATGAGCAAAAAAAGTGAGATATAGAAAAAAGAGAGAGAAATTACAAAAAAAGTTGTTTGAATTTTGGAGCTATAAAAGTATGAAGTTCCAAAGATCAAAATTCTGAAGAAATCCAAAAAGTTGAAGATACCAAAAATCAAACAATAGGTGGTGAATTCAATGAAAGAAAATACCAAATATTCGAAGAAGTGACGAATTCAAAGAGCTCCATTCTGGTATCAAAGTTGTAATTTCTAGAATTTATGTATGCTTGGTAGTTTACCCAAAAATACCTTGAGGTTAAGAAAGATATCTGAGGATTGATTCGAAGGGTTGCAAAAATGAATGCCGGATAAGCTAAGGGGTGAAGGTTCGTAAAGAATGTGAGTATTTAGGAGTGGGAAGTTCTTAGGAATTATAGACACAAATACATGCATTGCGGTCTTGAGATAATGGATGAGTTTGAAATGGATTATTCTATGCGATATTGGTGAAATAATAAAAGTCAGTTTGCTTGGGGGCAAGCAAAGGCTAAGTGTGGGGTATTTTGATATGTGTATTTATATATATATATATATATATATATATATATATATATATATATATATATATATGTATGTATAACATATCTTAATATTTTAACATTTATTATTATTATTTAGAACTAAAATATACTTAATATGCTTTGAAATATTTAATTACAGTTAAAATGGGAGATGGAATGCAAAAGAAAGAGAATGGAGCTGAAAAGATGCAAAAAGGATATTGATGGCATATTGACCCCTCTTTAGTCTTTCGGGTATATCTGATGACTTACAAGTCCACTTGACGAGATTCAAAATGTTCTGAAAGCTAGATGAAATTTCCTACGACTTATGTGAGAGGGACTTTTGGCTAATTCGACACTTATCTTATCCAAAATCGTCCTTGAAGATGAAGCATAAAAGCTGGACGGAAACTCCCTCCAAGTTACTTATTCCCCAAGCACCACTTTCCTTATCTTTATTTGCTTAATCCCTAAGCTACATTAGTTTCCTTATTCCAATCCAACTCTAATATTCCATATAATTCCATATCCATCAACTATAAATACCCCATATCATTCCACCAGTTCCATTATCTAGGATATTCCACTTTGACTTGTGCAACAAGAAAACTTCATAGTTGCCGTTTTGAGGGTCTAGGAGGCGGCCGGAAGGCCGTTAAGCTGATATGGAGCAAAGATCCAAGGGATTGGAGAGCGGATACATGTCGGTAATCATGTGGTTTGTTAACGTGACCATTCTTAGCATTCCACGGTGATACTATTATGTGTTTAGTTTCTAATTTAGGTGTAAAAAACCTTTTACTTTGTGTTTAGGATTAGATGAAACCTTGATTTATGGATTAATTGATATTTGGATTGTTTTATTCGTGTTTAATTTATCTTGACAAGCTTGTTAAAAGATCCTTACGTGTTAATGATAATTATTTGTTGTTATTTGTCAAGTAAATTGAGTTGTATGAACATCTGCTTGATTGCTTGTATCTTATGACTTTGATGACCATCAAGATTATAAGTCTAGGAACAACGAATGTGAAACCAGGATTAACTCGGAAATAAGTTAATGTGTGAGCCTTGTGTGATAAACCATCAACAAGAGGTTAAATTGAATTAGTAATTTGATTAACTATTATTACAAGTCTTGCTTGATACGAACTGAACACTTGGAAGGATGTTAGTTTAATCAACTATTCACTGTTTGAATTGACTTGTTTGCTAAAGGATTAGTATTAGTGAACGCGAATCTAATCATTTTAGGAATCGGTGAACATGAATAAATTATTTTTTGTATGCAATTGTCTATGCTTTTAAGGTATAATTTATCTAAATCAAAGTACCTGAAGAGATTTGTTTCACTGTTAGTTTATCAAGATTTGTTAATTAATTGTTCATCTGAGATTTAATAAACCATTTCTTTACTGCTTGTGTGTGTTTTGTAACCTATAATCAAATATTTTAAATTAATTCACGACCGCTCCCCTTGTAATCGACACCCTTGCTTATCAAAGCTATACTATAATCGATCAGGTTCACGGCCTGTAAGGTGTGGTTTAGATGCGATAAATTAAATAATAGTTTAATTTAAGAAAATCTAGTGATAATTTAAAATTTTGCTAATATTGTATGTGATGATCCAACGAGAACCCAAATGCTTACCTGAGCCAACACATGTTATAGTGTATTTGTGGCTTCCCATATCCTAGTGAAAAGTCAGGAGCTATGAAAGGTAATCTGGTAGTTTATATGACATAATATGTTTTGCAGCCTAAACCAGAAATCTATCCAGGAGAGCTTATGTAGTCATTGCACTTAGACTAATACCTTAACCAATAAGGGTTGAAGTTAAGCTCATTGCTTAAGCATGTAGGGTATGAGCGAAAAAAGTGAGATATAGAAAAAAGAGAGAGAAATTACAAAAAAAGTTGTTTGAATTTTGGAGCTATAAAAGTATGAAGTTCCAAAGATCAAATTTCTGAAGAAATCCAAAAAGTTGAAGATACCAAAAATCAAACAATAGGTGGTGAATTCAATGAAAGAAAATACCAAATATTCGAACAAGTGACGAATTCAAAGAGCTCCATTCTGGTATCAAAGTTGTAATTTCTAGAATTTATGTATGCTTGGTAGTTTAACCAAAAATACCTTGAGGTTAAGAAAGATATCTGAGGATTGATTCGAAGGGTTGCAAAAATGAATGCCGGATAAGCTAAGGGGTGAAGGTTCGTAAAGAATGTGAGTATTTAGGAGTGGGAAGTTCTTAGGAATTATAGACACAAATACATGCATTGCGGTCTTGAGATAATGGATGAGTTTGAAATGGATTATTCTATGCGATATTGGTGAAATAATAAAAGTCAGTTTGCTTGGGGGCAAGCAAAGGCTAAGTGTGGGGTATTTTGATATGTGTATTTATATATATATATATATATATATATATATATATATATATGTATGTATGTATGTATAACATATCTTAATATTTTAACATTTATTATTATTATTTAGAACTAAAATATACTTAATATGCTTTGAAATATTTAATTACAGTTAAAATGGGAGATGGAATGCAAAAGAAAGAGAATGGAGCTGAAAAGATGCAAAAAGGATATTGATGGCATATTGACCCCTCTTTAGTCTTTCGGGTATATCTGATGACTTACAAGTCCACTTGACGAGATTCAAAATGTTCTGAAAGCTAGATGAAATTTCCTACGACTTATGTGAGAGGGACTTTTGGCTAATTCGACACTTATCTTATCCAAAATCGTCCTTGAAGATGAAGCATAAAAGCTGGACGGAAACTCCCCCCAAGTTACTTATTCCCCAAGCACCACTTTCCTTATCTTTATTTGCTTAATCCCTAAGCTACATTAGTTTCCTTATTCCAATCCAACTCTAATATTCCATATAATTCCATATCCATCAACTATAAATACCCCATATCATTCCACCAGTTTCATAATCTAGGATATTCCACTTTGACTTGTGCAACAAGAAAACTTCATAGTTGCCGTTTTGAGGGTCTAGGAGGCGGCCGGAAGGCCGTTAAGCTGATATGGAGCAAAGATCTAAGGGATTGGAGAGCGGATACATGTCGGTAATCATGTGGTTTGTTAACGTGACCATTCTTAGCATTCCACGGTGATACTATTATGTGTTTAGTTTCTAATTTAGGTGTAAAAAACCTTTTACTTTGTGTTTAGGATTAGATGAAACCTTGATTTATGGATTAATTGATATTTGGATTGTTTTATTCGTGTTTAATTTATCTTGACAAGCTTGTTAAAAGATCCTTACGTGTTAATGATAATTATTTGTTGTTATTTGTCAAGTAAATTGAGTTGTATGAACATCTGCTTGATTGCTTGTATCTTATGACTTTGATGACCATCAAGATTATAAGTCTAGGAACAACGAATGTGAAACTAGGATTAACTCGGAAATAAGTAAGTTAATGTGTGAGCCTTGTGTGATAAACCATCAACAAGAGGTTAAATTGAATTAGTAATTTGATTAACTATTATTACAAGTCTTGCTTGATACGAACTGAACACTTGGAAGGATGTTAGTTTAATCAACTGTTCACTGTTTGAATTGACTTGTTTGCTAAAGGATTAGTATTAGTGAACGCGAATCTAATCATTTTAGGAATCGGTGAACATGAATAAATTAATTTTTGTATGCAATTGTCTATGCTTTTAAGGTATAATTTATCTAAATCAAAGTACCTGAAGAGATTTGTTTCACTGTTAGTTTATCAAGATTTGTTAATTAATTGTTCATCTGAGATTTAATAAACCATTTCTTTACTGCTTGTGTGTGTTTTGTAACCTATAATCAAATATTTTAAATTAATTCACGACCGCTACCCTTGTAATCGACACCCTTGCTTATCAAAGCTATACTATAATCGATCAGGTTCACGGCCTGTAAGATGTGGTTTAGATGCGATAAATTAAATAATAGTTTAATTTAAGAAAATCTAGTGATAATTTAAAATTTTGCTAATATTGTATGTGATGATCCAATGAGAACCCAAATGCTTACCTGAGCCAACACATGTTATAGTGTATTTGTGGCTTCCCATTTCCTAGTGAAAAGTCAGGAGCTATGAAAGGTAATCTGGTAGTTTATATGACATAATATGTTTTGCAGCCTAAACCAGAAATCTATCCAGGAGAGCTTATGTAGTCATTGCACTTAGACTAATACCTTAACCAATAAGGGTTGAAGTTAAGCTCATTGCTTAAGCATGTAGGGTATGAGCGAAAAAAGTGAGATATAGAAAAAAGAGAGAGAAATTACAAAAAAAGTTGTTTGAATTTTGGAGCTATAAAAGTATGAAGATCAAAAGATCAAAATTCTGAAGAAATCCAAAAAGTTGAAGATACCAAAAATCAAACAATAGGTGGTGAATTCAATGAAAGCAAATACCAAATATTCGAAGAAGTGACGAATTCAAAGAGCTCCATTCTGGTATCAAAGTTGTAATTTCTAGAATTTATGTATGCTTGGTAGTTTAACCAAAAATACCTTGAGGTTAAGAAAGATATCTGAGGATTGATTCGAAGGGTTGCAAAAATGAATGCCGGATAAGCTAAGGGGTGAAGGTTCATAAAGAATGTGAGTATTTAGGAGTGGGAAGTTCTTAGGAATTATAGACACAAATACATGCATTGCGGTCTTGAGATAATGGATGAGTTTGAAATGGATTATTCTATGCGATATTGGTGAAATAATAAAAGTCAGTTTGCTTGGGGGCAAGCAAAGGCTAAGTGTGGGGTATTTTGATATGTGTATTTATATATATATATATATATATATATATATATATATATATATATATATATATATATATATATATGTATAACATATCTTAATATTTTAACCTTTATTATTATTATTTAGAACTAAAATATACTTAATATGCTTTGAAATATTTAATTACAGTTAAAATGGGAGATGGAATGCAAAAGAAAGAGAATGGAGCTGAAAAGATGCAAAAAGGATATTGATGGCATATTGACCCCTCTTTAGTCTTTCGGGTATATCTGATGACTTACAAGTCCACTTGACGAGATTCAAAATGTTCTGAAAGCTAGATGAAATTTCCTACGACTTATGTGAGAGGGACTTTTGGCTAATTCGACACTTATCTTATCCAAAATCGTCCTTGAAGATGAAGCATAAAAGCTGGACGGAAACTCCCCCCAAGTTACTTATTCCCCAAGCACCACTTTCCTTATCTTTATTTGCTTAATCCCTAAGCTACATTAGTTTCCTTATTCCAATCCAACTCTAATATTCCATATAATTCCATATCCATCAACTATAAATACCCCATATCATTCCACCAGTTTCATAATCTAGGATATTCCACTTTGACTTGTGCAACAAGAAAACTTCATAGTTGCCGTTTTGAGGGTCTAGGAGGCGGCCGGAAGGCCGTTAAGCTGATATGGAGCAAAGATCTAAGGGATTGGAGAGCGGATACATGTCGGTAATCATGTGGTTTGTTAACGTGACCATTCTTAGCATTCCACGGTGATACTATTATGTGTTTAGTTTCTAATTTAGGTGTAAAAAACCTTTTACTTTGTGTTTAGGATTAGATGAAACCTTGATTTATGGATTAATTGATATTTGGATTGTTTTATTCGTGTTTAATTTATCTTGACAAGCTTGTTAAAAGATCCTTACGTGTTAATGATAATTATTTGTTGTTATTTGTCAAGTAAATTGAGTTGTATGAACATCTGCTTGATTGCTTGTATCTTATGACTTTGATGACCATCAAGATTATAAGTCTAGGAACAACGAATGTGAAACTAGGATTAACTCGGAAATAAGTAAGTTAATGTGTGAGCCTTGTGTGATAAACCATCAACAAGAGGTTAAATTGAATTAGTAATTTGATTAACTATTATTACAAGTCTTGCTTGATACGAACTGAACACTTGGAAGGATGTTAGTTTAATCAACTATTCACTGTTTGAATTGACTTGTTTGCTAAAGGATTAGTATTAGTGAACGCGAATCTAATCATTTTAGGAATCGGTGAACATGAATAAATTATTTTTTGTATGCAATTGTCTATGCTTTTAAGGTATAATTTATCTAAATCAAAGTACCTGAAGAGATTTGTTTCACTGTTAGTTTATCAAGATTTGTTAATTAATTGTTCATCTGAGATTTAATAAACCATTTCTTTACTGCTTGTGTGTGTTTTGTAACCTATAATCAAATATTTTAAATTAATTCAGGACCGCTCCCCTTGTAATCGACACCCTTGCTTATCAAAGCTATACTATAATCGATCAGGTTCACGGCCTGTAAGGTGTGGTTTAGATGCGATAAATTAAATAATAGTTTAATTTAAGAAAATCTAGTGATAATTTAAAATTTTGCTAATATTGTATGTGATGATCCAATGAGAACCCAAATGCTTACCTGAGCCCACACATGTTATAGTGTATTTGTGGCTTCCCATTTCCTAGTGAAAAGTCAGGTGCTATGAAAGGTAATCTGGTAGTTTATATGACATAATATGTTTTGCAGCCTAAACCAGAAATCTATCCAGGAGAGCTTATGCAGTCATTGCACTTAGACTAATACCTTAACCAATAAGGGTTGAAGTTAAGCTCATTGCTTAAGCATGTAGGGTATGAGCGAAAAAAGTGAGATATAGAAAAAAGAGAGAGAAATTACAAAAAAAGTTGTTTGAATTTTGGAGCTATAAAAGTATGAAGATCAAAAGATCAAAATTCTGAAGAAATCCAAAAAGTTGAAGATACCAAAAATCAAACAATAGGTGGTGAATTCAATGAAAGCAAATACCAAATATTCGAAGAAGTGACGAATTCAAAGAGCTCCATTCTGGTATCAAAGTTGTAATTTCTAGAATTTATGTATGCTTGGTAGTTTAACCAAAAATACCTTGAGGTTAAGAAAGATATCTGAGGATTGATTCGAAGGGTTGCAAAAATGAATGCCGGATAAGCTAAGGGGTGAAGGTTCATAAAGAATGTGAGTATTTAGGAGTGGGAAGTTCTTAGGAATTATAGACACAAATACATGCATTGCGGTCTTGAGATAATGGATGAGTTTGAAATGGGTTATTTTATGCGATATTGGTGAAATAATAAAAGTCAGTTTGCTTGGGGGCAAGCAAAGGCTAAGTGTGGGGTATTTTGATATGTGTATTTATATATATATATATATATATATATATATATATATATATATGTATAACATATCTTAATATTTTAACCTTTATTATTATTATTTAGAACTAAAATATACTTAATATGCTTTGAAATATTTAATTACAGTTAAAATGGGAGATGGAATGCAAAAGAAAGAGAATGGAGCTGAAAAGATGCAAAAAGGATATTGATGGCGTATTGACCCCTCTTTAGTCTTTCGGGTATATCTGATGACTTACAAGTCCACTTGACGAGATTCAAAATGTTCTGAAAGCTAGATGAAATTTCCTACGACTTATGTGAGAGGGACTTTTGGCTAATTCGACACTTATCTTATCCAAAATCGTCCTTGAAGATGAAGCATAAAAGCTGGACGGAAACTCCCCCCAAGTTACTTATTCCCCAAGCACCACTTTCCTTATCTTTATTTGCTTAATCCCTAAGCTACATTAGTTTCCTTATTCCAATCCAACTCTAATATTCCATATAATTCCATATCCATCAACTATAAACACCCCATATCATTCCACCAGTTTCATAATCTAGGATATTCCACTTTGACTTGTGCAACAAGAAAACTTCATAGTTGCCGTTTTGAGGGTCTAGGAGGCGGCCGGAAGGCCGTTAAGCTGATATGGAGCAAAGATCTAAGGGATTGGAGAGCGGATACATGTCGGTAATCATGTGGTTTGTTAACGTGACCATTCTTAGCATTCCACGGTGATACTATTATGTGTTTAGTTTCTAATTTAGGTGTAAAAAACCTTTTACTTTGTGTTTAGGATTAGATGAAACCTTGATTTATGGATTAATTGATATTTGGATTGTTTTATTCGTGTTTAATTTATCTTGACAAGCTTGTTAAAAGATCCTTACGTGTTAATGATAATTATTTGTTGTTATTTGTCAAGTAAATTGAGTTGTATGAACATCTGCTTGATTGCTTGTATCTTATGACTTTGATGACCATCAAGATTATAAGTCCAGGAACAACGAATGTGAAACTAGGATTAACTCGGAAATAAGTAAGTTAATGTGTGAGCCTTGTGTGATAAACCATCAACAAGAGGTTAAATTGAATTAGTAATTTGATTAACTATTATTACAAGTCTTGCTTGATACGAACTGAACACTTGGAAGGATGTTAGTTTAATCAACTGTTCACTGTTTGAATTGACTTTTTTGCTAAAGGATTAGTATTAGTGAACGCGAATCTAATCATTTTAGGAATCGGTGAACATGAATAAATTAATTTTTGTATGCAATTGTCTATGCTTTTAAGGTATAATTTATCTAAATCAAAGTACCTGAAGAGATTTGTTTCACTGTTAGTTTATCAAGATTTGTTAATTAATTGTTCATCTGAGATTTAATAAACCATTTCTTTACTGCTTGTGTGTGTTTTGTAACCTATAATCAAATATTTTAAATTAATTCACGACCGCTCCCCTTGTAATCGACACCCTTGCTTATCAAAGCTATACTATAATCGATCAGGTTCACAGCCTGTAAGGTGTGGTTTAGATGCGATAAATTAAATAATAGTTTAATTTAAGAAAATCTAGTGATAATTTAAAATTTTGCTAATATTGTATGTGATGATCCAATGAGAACCCAAATGCTTACCTGAGCCAACACATGTTATAGTGTATTTGTGGCTTCCCATTTCCTAGTGAAAAGTCAGGAGCTATGAAAGGTAATCTGGTAGTTTATATGACATAATATGTTTTGCAGCCTAAACCAGAAATCTATCCAGGAGAGCTTATGTAGTCATTGCACTTAGACTAATACCTTAACCAATAAGGGTTGAAGTTAAGCTCATTGCTTAAGCATGTAGGGTATGAGCGAAAAAAGTGAGATATAGAAAAAAGAGAGAGAAATTACAAAAAAAGTTGTTTGAATTTTGGAGCTATAAAAGTATGAAGATCAAAAGATCAAAATTCTGAAGAAATCCAAAAAGATGAAGATACCAAAAATCAAACAATAGGTGGTGAATTCAATGAAAGCAAATACCAAATATTCGAAGAAGTGACGAATTCAAAGAGCTCCATTCTGGTATCAAAGTTGTAATTTCTAGAATTTATGTATGCTTGGTAGTTTAACCAAAAATACCTTGAGGTTAAGAAAGATATCTGAGGATTGATTCGAAGGGTTGCAAAAATGAATGCCGGATAAGCTAAGGGGTGAAGGTTCATAAAGAATGTGAGTATTTAGGAGTGGGAAGTTCTTAGGAATTATAGACACAAATACATGCATTGCGGTCTTGAGATAATGGATGAGTTTGAAATGGATTATTCTATGCGATATTGGTGAAATAATAAAAGTCAGTTTGCTTGGGGGCAAGCAAAGGCTAAGTGTGGGGTATTTTGATATGTGTATTTATATATATATATATATATATATATATATATATATATATATATATATATATATATATGTATAACATATCTTAATATTTTAACCTTTATTATTATTATTTAGAACTAAAATATACTTAATATGCTTTGAAATATTTAATTACAGTTAAAATGGGAGATGGAATGCAAAAGAAAGAGAATGGAGCTGAAAAGATGCAAAAAGGATATTGATGGCATATTGACCCCTCTTTAGTCTTTCGGGTATATCTGATGACTTACAAGTCCACTTGACGAGATTCAAAATGTTCTGAAAGCTAGATGAAATTTCCTACGACTTATGTGAGAGGGACTTTTGGCTAATTCGACACTTATCTTATCCAAAATCGTCCTTGAAGATGAAGCATAAAAGCTGGACGGAAACTCCCTCCAAGTTACTTATTCCCCAAGCACCACTTTCCTTATCTTTATTTGCTTAATCCCTAAGCTACATTAGTTTCCTTATTCCAATCCAACTCTAATATTCCATATAATTCCATATCCATCAACTATAAATACCCCATATCATTCCACCAGTTTCATAATCTAGAATATTCCACTTTGACTTGTGCAACAAGAAAACTTCATAGTTGCCGTTTTGAGGGTCTAGGAGGCGGCCGGAAGGCCGTTAAGCTGATATGGAGCAAAGATCTAAGGGATTGGAGAGCGGATACATGTCGGTAATCATGTGGTTTGTTAACGTGACCATTCTTAGCATTCCACGGTGATACTATTATGTGTTTAGTTTCTAATTTAGGTGTAAAAAACCTTTTACTTTGTGTTTAGGATTAGATGAAACCTTGATTTATGGATTAATTGATATTTGGATTGTTTTATTCGTGTTTAATTTATCTTGACAAGCTTGTTAAAAGATCCTTACGTGTTAATGATAATTATTTGTTGTTATTTGTCAAGTAAATTGAGTTGTATGAACATCTGCTTGATTGCTTGTATCTTATGACTTTGATGACCATCAAGATTATAAGTCCAGGAACAACGAATGTGAAACTAGGATTAACTCGGAAATAAGTAAGTTAATGTGTGAGCCTTGTGTGATAAACCATCAACAAGAGGTTAAATTGAATTAGTAATTTGATTAACTATTATTACAAGTCTTGCTTGATACGAACTGAACACTTGGAAGGATGTTAGTTTAATCAACTGTTCACTGTTTGAATTGACTTTTTTGCTAAAGGATTAGTATTAGTGAACGCGAATCTAATCATTTTAGGAATCGGTGAACATGAATAAATTAATTTTTGTATGCAATTGTCTATGCTTTTAAGGTATAATTTATCTAAATCAAAGTACCTGAAGAGATTTGTTTCACTGTTAGTTTATCAAGATTTGTTAATTAATTGTTCATCTGAGATTTAATAAACCATTTCTTTACTGCTTGTGTGTGTTTTGTAACCTATAATCAAATATTTTAAATTAATTCACGACCGCTCCCCTTGTAATCGACACCCTTGCTTATCAAAGCTATACTATAATCGATCAGGTTCACAGCCTGTAAGGTGTGGTTTAGATGCGATAAATTAAATAATAGTTTAATTTAAGAAAATCTAGTGATAATTTAAAATTTTGCTAATATTGTATGTGATGATCCAATGAGAACCCAAATGCTTACCTGAGCCAACACATGTTATAGTGTATTTGTGGCTTCCCATTTCCTAGTGAAAAGTCAGGAGCTATGAAAGGTAATCTGGTAGTTTATATGACATAATATGTTTTGCAGCCTAAACCAGAAATCTATCCATGAGAGCTTATGTAGTCATTGCACTTAGACTAATACCTTAACCAATAAGGGTTGAAGTTAAGCTCATTGCTTAAGCATGTAGGGTATGAGCGAAAAAAGTGAGATATAGAAAAAAGAGAGAGAAATTACAAAAAAAGTTGTTTGAATTTTGGAGCTATAAAAGTATGAAGATCAAAAGATCAAAATTCTGAAGAAATCCAAAAAGTTGAAGATACCAAAAATCAAACAATAGGTGGTGAATTCAATGAAAGCAAATACCAAATATTCGAAGAAGTGACGAATTCAAAGAGCTCCATTCTGGTATCAAAGTTGTAATTTCTAGAATTTATGTATGCTTGGTAGTTTAACCAAAAATACCTTGAGGTTAAGAAAGATATCTGAGGATTGATTCGAAGGGTTGCAAAAATGAATGCCGGATAAGCTAAGGGGTGAAGGTTCATAAAGAATGTGAGTATTTAGGAGTGGGAAGTTCTTAGGAATTATAGACACAAATACATGCATTGCGGTCTTGAGATAATGGATGAGTTTGAAATGGATTATTCTATGCGATATTGGTGAAATAATAAAAGTCAGTTTGCTTGGGGGCAAGCAAAGGCTAAGTGTGGGGTATTTTGATATGTGTATTTATATATATATATATATATATATATATATATATATATATATATATATATATATATGTATGTATGTATAACATATCTTAATATTCTAACCTTTATTATTATTATTTAGAACTAAAATATACTTAATATGCTTTGAAATATTTAATTACAGTTAAAATGGGAGATGGAATGCAAAAGAAAGAGAATGGAGCTGAAAAGATGCAAAAAGGATATTGATGGCATATTGACCCCTCTTTAGTCTTTCGGGTATATCTGATGACTTACAAGTCCACTTGACGAGATTCAAAATGTTCTGAAAGCTAGATGAAATTTCCTACGACTTATGTGAGAGGGACTTTTGGCTAATTCGACACTTATCTTATCCAAAATCGTCCTTGAAGATGAAGCATAAAAGCTGGACGGAAACTCCCTCCAAGTTACTTATTCCCCAAGCACCACTTTCCTTATCTTTATTTGCTTAATCCCTAAGCTACATTAGTTTCCTTATTCCAATCCAACTCTAATATTCCATATAATTCCATATCCATCAACTATAAATACCCCATATCATTCCACCAGTTTCATAATCTAGGATATTCCACTTTGACTTGTGCAACAAGAAAACTTCATAGTTGCCGTTTTGAGGGTCTAGGAGGCGGCCGGAAGGCCGTTAAGCTGATATGGAGCAAAGATCTAAGGGATTGGAGAGCGGATACATGTCGGTAATCATGTGGTTTGTTAACGTGACCATTCTTAGCATTCCACGGTGATACTATTATGTGTTTAGTTTCTAATTTAGGTGTAAAAAACCTTTTACTTTGTGTTTAGGATTAGATGAAACCTTGATTTATGGATTAATTGATATTTGGATTGTTTTATTCGTGTTTAATTTATCTTGACAAGCTTGTTAAAAGATCCTTACGTGTTAATGATAATTATTTGTTGTTATTTGTCAAGTAAATTGAGTTGTATGAACATCTGCTTGATTGCTTGTATCTTATGACTTTGATGACCATCAAGATTATAAGTCTAGGAACAACGAATGTGAAACTAGGATTAACTCGGAAATAAGTAAGTTAATGTGTGAGCCTTGTGTGATAAACCATCAACAAGAGGTTAAATTGAATTAGTAATTTGATTAACTATTATTACAAGTCTTGCTTGATACGAACTGAACACTTGGAAGGATGTTAGTTTAATCAACTATTCACTGTTTGAATTGACTTGTTTGCTAAAGGATTAGTATTAGTGAACGCGAATCTAATCATTTTAGGAATCGGTGAACATGAATAAATTATTTTTTGTATGCAATTGTCTATGCTTTTAAGGTATAATTTATCTAAATCAAAGTACCTGAAGAGATTTGTTTCACTGTTAGTTTATCAAGATTTGTTAATTAATTGTTCATCTGAGATTTAATAAACCATTTCTTTACTGCTTGTGTGTGTTTTGTAACCTATAATCAAATATTTTAAATTAATTCAGGACCGCTCCCCTTGTAATCGACACCCTTGCTTATCAAAGCTATACTATAATCGATCAGGTTCACGGCCTGTAAGGTGTGGTTTAGATGCGATAAATTAAATAATAGTTTAATTTAAGAAAATCTAGTGATAATTTAAAATTTTGCTAATATTGTATGTGATGATCCAATGAGAACCCAAATGCTTACCTGAGCCCACACATGTTATAGTGTATTTGTGGCTTCCCATTTCCTAGTGAAAAGTCAGGTGCTATGAAAGGTAATCTGGTAGTTTATATGACATAATATGTTTTGCAGCCTAAACCAGAAATCTATCCAGGAGAGCTTATGCAGTCATTGCACTTAGACTAATACCTTAACCAATAAGGGTTGAAGTTAAGCTCATTGCTTAAGCATGTAGGGTATGAGCGAAAAAAGTGAGATATAGAAAAAAGAGAGAGAAATTACAAAAAAAGTTGTTTGAATTTTGGAGCTATAAAAGTATGAAGATCAAAAGATCAAAATTCTGAAGAAATCCAAAAAGTTGAAGATACCAAAAATCAAACAATAGGTGGTGAATTCAATGAAAGCAAATACCAAATATTCGAAGAAGTGACGAATTCAAAGAGCTCCATTCTGGTATCAAAGTTGTAATTTCTAGAATTTATGTATGCTTGGTAGTTTAACCAAAAATACCTTGAGGTTAAGAAAGATATCTGAGGATTGATTCGAAGGGTTGCAAAAATGAATGCCGGATAAGCTAAGGGGTGAAGGTTCATAAAGAATGTGAGTATTTAGGAGTGGGAAGTTCTTAGGAATTATAGACACAAATACATGCATTGCGGTCTTGAGATAATGGATGAGTTTGAAATGGATTATTCTATGCGATATTGGTGAAATAATAAAAGTCAGTTTGCTTGGGGGCAAGCAAAGGCTAAGTGTGGGGTATTTTGATATGTGTATTTATATATATATATATATATATATATATATATATATATATATATATATATATATATATGTATGTATGTATAACATATCTTAATATTCTAACCTTTATTATTATTATTTAGAACTAAAATATACTTAATATGCTTTGAAATATTTAATTACAGTTAAAATGGGAGATGGAATGCAAAAGAAAGAGAATGGAGCTGAAAAGATGCAAAAAGGATATTGATGGCATATTGACCCCTCTTTAGTCTTTCGGGTATATCTGATGACTTACAAGTCCACTTGACGAGATTCAAAATGTTCTGAAAGCTAGATGAAATTTCCTACGACTTATGTGAGAGGGACTTTTGGCTAATTCGACACTTATCTTATCCAAAATCGTCCTTGAAGATGAAGCATAAAAGCTGGACGGAAACTCCCTCCAAGTTACTTATTCCCCAAGCACCACTTTCCTTATCTTTATTTGCTTAATCCCTAAGCTACATTAGTTTCCTTATTCCAATCCAACTCTAATATTCCATATAATTCCATATCCATCAACTATAAATACCCCATATCATTCCACCAGTTTCATAATCTAGGATATTCCACTTTGACTTGTGCAACAAGAAAACTTCATAGTTGCCGTTTTGAGGGTCTAGGAGGCGGCCGGAAGGCCGTTAAGCTGATATGGAGCAAAGATCTAAGGGATTGGAGAGCGGATACATGTCGGTAATCATGTGGTTTGTTAACGTGACCATTCTTAGCATTCCACGGTGATACTATTATGTGTTTAGTTTCTAATTTAGGTGTAAAAAACCTTTTACTTTGTGTTTAGGATTAGATGAAACCTTGATTTATGGATTAATTGATATTTGGATTGTTTTATTCGTGTTTAATTTATCTTGACAAGCTTGTTAAAAGATCCTTACGTGTTAATGATAATTATTTGTTGTTATTTGTCAAGTAAATTGAGTTGTATGAACATCTGCTTGATTGCTTGTATCTTATGACTTTGATGACCATCAAGATTATAAGTCTAGGAACAACGAATGTGAAACTAGGATTAACTCGGAAATAAGTAAGTTAATGTGTGAGCCTTGTGTGATAAACCATCAACAAGAGGTTAAATTGAATTAGTAATTTGATTAACTATTATTACAAGTCTTGCTTGATACGAACTGAACACTTGGAAGGATGTTAGTTTAATCAGCTGTTCACTGTTTGAATTGACTTGTTTTCTAAAGGATTAGTATTAGTGAACGCGAATCTAATCATTTTAGGAATCGGTGAACATGAATAAATTAATTTTTGTATGCAATTGTCTATGCTTTTAAGGTATAATTTATCTAAATCAAAGTACCTGAAGAGATTTGTTTCACTGTTAGTTTATCAAGATTTGTTAATTAATTGTTCATCTGAGATTTAATAAACCATTTCTTTACTGCTTGTGTGTGTTTTGTAACCTATAATCAAATATTTTAAATTAATTCACGACCGCTCCCCTTGTAATCGACACCCTTGCTTATCAAAGCTATACTATAATCGATCAGGTTCACGGCCTGTAAGGTGTGGTTTAGATGCGATAAATTAAATAATAGTTTAATTTAAGAAAATCTAGTGATAATTTAAAATTTTGCTAATATTGTATGTGATGATCCAATGAGAACCCAAATGCTTACCTGAGCCCACACATGTTATAGTGTATTTGTGGCTTCCCATTTCCTAGTGAAAAGTCAGGTGCTATGAAAGGTAATCTGGTAGTTTATATGACATAATATGTTTTGCAGCCTAAACCAGAAATCTATCCAGGAGAGCTTATGCAGTCATTGCACTTAGACTAATACCTTAACCAATAAGGGTTGAAGTTAAGCTCATTGCTTAAGCATGTAGGGTATGAGCGAAAAAAGTGAGATATAGAAAAAAGAGAGAGAAATTACAAAAAAAGTTGTTTGAATTTTGGAGCTATAAAAGTATGAAGATCAAAAGATCAAAATTCTGAAGAAATCCAAAAAGTTGAAGATACCAAAAATCAAACAATAGGTGGTGAATTCAATGAAAGCAAATACCAAATATTCGAAGAAGTGACGAATTCAAAGAGATCCATTCTGGTATCAAAGTTGTAATTTCTAGAATTTATGTATGCTTGGTAGTTTAACCAAAAATACCTTGAGGTTAAGAAAGATATCTGAGGATTGATTCGAAGGGTTGCAAAAATGAATGCCGGATAAGCTAAGGGGTGAAGGTTCATAAAGAATGTGAGTATTTAGGAGTGGGAAGTTCTTAGGAATTATAGACACAAATACATGCATTGCGGTCTTGAGATAATGGATGAGTTTGAAATGGATTATTCTATGCGATATTGGTGAAATAATAAAAGTCAGTTTGCTTGGGGGCAAGCAAAGGCTAAGTGTGGGGTATTTTGATATGTGTATTTATATATATATATATATATATATATATATATATATATATATATATATATATATATATATATGTATAACATATCTTAATATTTTAACCTTTATTATTATTATTTAGAACTAAAATATACTTAATATGCTTTGAAATATTTAATTACAGTTAAAATGGGAGATGGAATGCAAAAGAAAGAGAATGGAGCTGAAAAGATGCAAAAAGGATATTGATGGCGTATTGACCCCTCTTTAGTCTTTTGGGTATATCTGATGACTTACAAGTCCACTTGACGAGATTCAAAATGTTCTGAAAGCTAGATGAAATTTCCTACGACTTATGTGAGAGGGACTTTTGGCTAATTCGACACTTATCTTATCCAAAATCGTCCTTGAAGATGAAGCATAAAAGCTGGACGGAAACTCCCCCCAAGTTACTTATTCCCCAAGCACCACTTTCCTTATCTTTATTTGCTTAATCCCTAAGCTACATTAGTTTCCTTATTCCAATCCAACTCTAATATTCCATATAATTCCATATCCATCAACTATAAATACCCCATATCATTCCACCAGTTTCATAATCTAGGATATTCCACTTTGACTTGTGCAACAAGAAAACTTCATAGTTGCCGTTTTGAGGGTCTAGGAGGCGGCCGGAAGGCCGTTAAGCTGATATGGAGCAAAGATCTAAGGGATTGGAGAGCGGATACATGTCGGTAATCATGTGGTTTGTTAACGTGACCATTCTTAGCATTCCACGGTGATACTATTATGTGTTTAGTTTCTAATTTAGGTGTAAAAAACCTTTTACTTTGTGTTTAGGATTAGATGAAACCTTGATTTATGGATTAATTGATATTTGGATTGTTTTATTCGTGTTTAATTTATCTTGACAAGCTTGTTAAAAGATCCTTACGTGTTAATGATAATTATTTGTTGTTATTTGTCAAGTAAATTGAGTTGTATGAACATCTGCTTGATTGCTTGTATCTTATGACTTTGATGACCATCAAGATTATAAGTCTAGGAACAACGAATGTGAAACTAGGATTAACTCGGAAATAAGTAAGTTAATGTGTGAGCCTTGTGTGATAAACCATCAACAAGAGGTTAAATTGAATTAGTAATTTGATTAACTATTATTACAAGTCTTGCTTGATACGAACTGAACACTTGGAAGGATGTTAGTTTAATCAGCTGTTCACTGTTTGAATTGACTTGTTTGCTAAAGGATTAGTATTAGTGAACGCGAATCTAATCATTTTAGGAATCGGTGAACATGAATAAATTAATTTTTGTATGCAATTGTCTATGCTTTTAAGGTATAATTTATCTAAATCAAAGTACCTGAAGAGATTTGTTTCACTGTTAGTTTATCAAGATTTGTTAATTAATTGTTCATCTGAGATTTAATAAACCATTTCTTTACTGCTTGTGTGTGTTTTGTAACCTATAATCAAATATTTTAAATTAATTCACGACCGCTCCCCTTGTAATCGACACCCTTGCTTATCAAAGCTATACTATAATCGATCAGGTTCACGGCCTGTAAGGTGTGGTTTAGATGCGATAAATTAAATAATAGTTTAATTTAAGAAAATCTAGTGATAATTTAAAATTTTTGCTAATATTGTATGTGATGATCCAATGAGAACCCAAATGCTTACCTGAGCCCACACATGTTATAGTGTATTTGTGGCTTCCCATTTCCTAGTGAAAAGTCAGGTGCTATGAAAGGTAATCTGGTAGTTTATATGACATAATATGTTTTGCAGCCTAAACCAGAAATCTATCCAGGAGAGCTTATGCAGTCATTGCACTTAGACTAATACCTTAACCAATAAGGGTTGAAGTTAAGCTCATTGCTTAAGCATGTAGGGTATGAGCGAAAAAAGTGAGATATAGAAAAAAGAGAGAGAAATTACAAAAAAAGTTGTTTGAATTTTGGAGCTATAAAAGTATGAAGATCAAAAGATCAAAATTCTGAAGAAATCCAAAAAGTTGAAGATACCAAAAATCAAACAATAGGTGGTGAATTCAATGAAAGCAAATACCAAATATTCGAAGAAGTGACGAATTCAAAGAGATCCATTCTGGTATCAAAGTTGTAATTTCTAGAATTTATGTATGCTTGGTAGTTTAACCAAAAATACCTTGAGGTTAAGAAAGATATCTGAGGATTGATTCGAAGGGTTGCAAAAATGAATGCCGGATAAGCTAAGGGGTGAAGGTTCATAAAGAATGTGAGTATTTAGGAGTGGGAAGTTCTTAGGAATTATAGACACAAATACATGCATTGCGGTCTTGAGATAATGGATGAGTTTGAAATGGATTATTCTATGCGATATTGGTGAAATAATAAAAGTCAGTTTGCTTGGGGGCAAGCAAAGGCTAAGTGTGGGGTATTTTGATATGTGTATTTATATATATATATATATATATATATATATATATATATATATATATATATATATATATGTATAACATATCTTAATATTTTAACCTTTATTATTATTATTTAGAACTAAAATATACTTAATATGCTTTGAAATATTTAATTACAGTTAAAATGGGAGATGGAATGCAAAAGAAAGAGAATGGAGCTGAAAAGATGCAAAAAGGATATTGATGGCGTATTGACCCCTCTTTAGTCTTTTGGGTATATCTGATGACTTACAAGTCCACTTGACGAGATTCAAAATGTTCTGAAAGCTAGATGAAATTTCCTACGACTTATGTGAGAGGGACTTTTGGCTAATTCGACACTTATCTTATCCAAAATCGTCCTTGAAGATGAAGCATAAAAGCTGGACGGAAACTCCCCCCAAGTTACTTATTCCCCAAGCACCACTTTCCTTATCTTTATTTGCTTAATCCCTAAGCTACATTAGTTTCCTTATTCCAATCCAACTCTAATATTCCATATAATTCCATATCCATCAACTATAAATACCCCATATCATTCCACCAGTTTCATAATCTAGGATATTCCACTTTGACTTGTGCAACAAGAAAACTTCATAGTTGCCGTTTTGAGGGTCTAGGAGGCGGCCGGAAGGCCGTTAAGCTGATATGGAGCAAAGATCTAAGGGATTGGAGAGCGGATACATGTCGGTAATCATGTGGTTTGTTAACGTGACCATTCTTAGCATTCCACGGTGATACTATTATGTGTTTAGTTTCTAATTTAGGTGTAAAAAACCTTTTACTTTGTGTTTAGGATTAGATGAAACCTTGATTTATGGATTAATTGATATTTGGATTGTTTTATTCGTGTTTAATTTATCTTGACAAGCTTGTTAAAAGATCCTTACGTGTTAATGATAATTATTTGTTGTTATTTGTCAAGTAAATTGAGTTGTATGAACATCTGCTTGATTGCTTGTATCTTATGACTTTGATGACCATCAAGATTATAAGTCCAGGAACAACGAATTTGAAACTAGGATTAACTCGGAAATAAGTAAGTTAATGTGTGAGCCTTGTGTGATAAACCATCAACAAGAGGTTAAATTGAATTAGTAATTTGATTAACTATTATTACAAGTCTTGCTTGATACGAACTGAACACTTGGAAGGATGTTAGTTTAATCAACTGTTCACTGTTTGAATTGACTTTTTTGCTAAAGGATTAGTATTAGTGAACGCGAATCTAATCATTTTAGGAATCGGTGAACATGAATAAATTAATTTTTGTATGCAATTGTCTATGCTTTTAAGGTATAATTTATCTAAATCAAAGTACCTGAAGAGATTTGTTTCACTGTTAGTTTATCAAGATTTGTTAATTAATTGTTCATCTGAGATTTAATAAACCATTTCTTTACTGCTTGTGTGTGTTTTGTAACCTATAATCAAATATTTTAAATTAATTCACGACCGCTCCCCTTGTAATCGACACCCTTGCTTATCAAAGCTATACTATAATCGATCAGGTTCACAGCCTGTAAGGTGTGGTTTAGATGCGATAAATTAAATAATAGTTTAATTTAAGAAAATCTAGTGATAATTTAAAATTTTGCTAATATTGTATGTGATGATCCAATGAGAACCCAAATGCTTACCTGAGCCAACACATGTTATAGTGTATTTGTGGCTTCCCATTTCCTAGTGAAAAGTCAGGAGCTATGAAAGGTAATCTGGTAGTTTATATGACATAATATGTTTTGCAGCCTAAACCAGAAATCTATCCAGGAGAGCTTATGTAGTCATTGCACTTAGACTAATACCTTAACCAATAAGGGTTGAAGTTAAGCTCATTGCTTAAGCATGTAGGGTATGAGCGAAAAAAGTGAGATATAGAAAAAAGAGAGAGAAATTACAAAAAAAGTTGTTTGAATTTTGGAGCTATAAAAGTATGAAGATCAAAAGATCAAAATTCTGAAGAAATCCAAAAAGATGAAGATACCAAAAATCAAACAATAGGTGGTGAATTCAATGAAAGCAAATACCAAATATTCGAAGAAGTGACGAATTCAAAGAGCTCCATTCTGGTATCAAAGTTGTAATTTCTAGAATTTATGTATGCTTGGTAGTTTAACCAAAAATACCTTGAGGTTAAGAAAGATATCTGAGGATTGATTCGAAGGGTTGCAAAAATGAATGCCGGATAAGCTAAGGGGTGAAGGTTCATAAAGAATGTGAGTATTTAGGAGTGGGAAGTTCTTAGGAATTATAGACACAAATACATGCATTGCGGTCTTGAGATAATGGATGAGTTTGAAATGAATTATTCTATGCGATATTGGTGAAATAATAAAAGTCAGTTTGCTTGGGGGCAAGCAAAGGCTAAGTGTGGGGTATTTTGATATGTGTATTATATATATATATATATATATATATATATATATATATATATATATATATATATATATATATATATGTATAACATATCTTAATATTTTAACCTTTATTATTATTATTTAGAACTAAAATATACTTAATATGCTTTGAAATATTTAATTACAGTTAAAATGGGAGATGGAATGCAAAAGAAAGAGAATGGAGCTGAAAAGATGCAAAAAGGATATTGATGGCATATTGACCCCTCTTTAGTCTTTCGGGTATATCTGATGACTTACAAGTCCACTTGACGAGATTCAAAATGTTCTGAAAGCTAGATGAAATTTCCTACGACTTATGTGAGAGGGACTTTTGGCTAATTCGACACTTATCTTATCCAAAATCGTCCTTGAAGATGAAGCATAAAAGCTGGACGGAAACTCCCTCCAAGTTACTTATTCCCCAAGCACCACTTTCCTTATCTTTATTTGCTTAATCCCTAAGCTACATTAGTTTCCTTATTCCAATCCAACTCTAATATTCCATATAATTCCATATCCATCAACTATAAATACCCCATATCATTCCACCAGTTTCATAATCTAGGATATTCCACTTTGACTTGTGCAACAAGAAAACTTCATAGTTGCCGTTTTGAGGGTCTAGGAGGCGGCCGGAAGGCCGTTAAGCTGATATGGAGCAAAGATCTAAGGGATTGGAGAGCGGATACATGTCGGTAATCATGTGGTTTGTTAACGTGACCATTCTTAGCATTCCACGGTGATACTATTATGTGTTTAGTTTCTAATTTAGGTGTAAAAAACCTTTTACTTTGTGTTTAGGATTAGATGAAACCTTGATTTATGGATTAATTGATATTTGGATTGTTTTATTCGTGTTTAATTTATCTTGACAAGCTTGTTAAAAGATCCTTACGTGTTAATGATAATTATTTGTTGTTATTTGTCAAGTAAATTGAGTTGTATGAACATCTGCTTGATTGCTTGTATCTTATGACTTTGATGACCATCAAGATTATAAGTCTAGGAACAACGAATGTGAAACTAGGATTAACTCGGAAATAAGTAAGTTAATGTGTGAGCCTTGTGTGATAAACCATCAACAAGAGGTTAAATTGAATTAGTAATTTGATTAACTATTATTACAAGTCTTGCTTGATACGAACTGAACACTTGGAAGGATGTTAGTTTAATCAACTGTTCACTGTTTGAATTGACTTGTTTGCTAAAGGATTAGTATTAGTGAACGCGAATCTAATCATTTTAGGAATCGGTGAACATGAATAAATTAATTTTTGTATGCAATTGTCTATGCTTTTAAGGTATAATTTATCTAAATCAAAGTACCTGAAGAGATTTGTTTCACTGTTAGTTTATCAAGATTTGTTAATTAATTGTTCATCTGAGATTTAATAAACCATTTCTTTACTGCTTGTGTGTGTTTTGTAACCTATAATCAAATATTTTAAATTAATTCACGACCGCTCCCCTTGTAATCGACACCCTTGCTTATCAAAGCTATACTATAATCGATCAGGTTCACGGCCTGTAAGGTGTGGTTTAGATGCGATAAATTAAATAATAGTTTAATTTAAGAAAATCTAGTGATAATTTAAAATTTTGCTAATATTGTATGTGATGATCCAATGAGAACCCAAATGCTTACCTGAGCCAACACATGTTATAGTGTATTTGTGGCTTCCCATTTCCTAGTGAAAAGTCAGGAGCTATGAAAGGTAATCTGGTAGTTTATATGACATAATATGTTTTGCAGCCTAAACCAGAAATCTATCCATGAGAGCTTATGTAGTCATTGCACTTAGACTAATACCTTAACCAATAAGGGTTGAAGTTAAGCTCATTGCTTAAGCATGTAGGGTATGAGCGAAAAAAGTGAGATATAGAAAAAAGAGAGAGAAATTACAAAAAAAGTTGTTTGAATTTTGGAGCTATAAAAGTATGAAGATCAAAAGATCAAAATTCTGAAGAAATCCAAAAAGTTGAAGATACCAAAAATCAAACAATAGGTGGTGAATTCAATGAAAGCAAATACCAAATATTCGAAGAAGTGACGAATTCAAAGAGCTCCATTCTGGTATCAAAGTTGTAATTTCTAGAATTTATGTATGCTTGGTAGTTTAACCAAAAATACCTTGAGGTTAAGAAAGATATCTGAGGATTGATTCGAAGGGTTGCAAAAATGAATGCCGGATAAGCTAAGGGGTGAAGGTTCATAAAGAATGTGAGTATTTAGGAGTGGGAAGTTCTTAGGAATTATAGACACAAATACATGCATTGCGGTCTTGAGATAATGGATGAGTTTGAAATGGATTATTCTATGCGATATTGGTGAAATAATAAAAGTCAGTTTGCTTGGGGGCAAGCAAAGGCTAAGTGTGGGGTATTTTGATATGTGTATTTATATATATATATATATATATATATATATATATATATATATATATATATATATATATATATATGTATGTATAACATATCTTAATATTTTAACCTTTATTATTATTATTTAGAACTAAAATATACTCAATATGCTTTGAAATATTTAATTACAGTTAAAATGGGAGATGGAATGCAAAAGAAAGAGAATGGAGCTGAAAAGATGCAAAAAGGATATTGATGGCATATTGACCCCTCTTTAGTCTTTCGGGTATATCTGATGACTTACAAGTCCACTTGACGAGATTCAAAATGTTCTGAAAGCTAGATGAAATTTCCTACGACTTATGTGAGAGGGACTTTTGGCTAATTCGACACTTATCTTATCCAAAATCGTCCTTGAAGATGAAGCATAAAAGCTGGACGGAAACTCCCTCCAAGTTACTTATTCCCCAAGCACCACTTTCCTTATCTTTATTTGCTTAATCCCTAAGCTACATTAGTTTCCTTATTCCAATCCAACTCTAATATTCCATATAATTCCATATCCATCAACTATAAATACCCCATATCATTCCACCAGTTTCATAATCTAGGATATTCCACTTTGACTTGTGCAACAAGAAAACTTCATAGTTGCCGTTTTGAGGGTCTAGGAGGCGGCCGGAAGGCCGTTAAGCTGATATGGAGCAAAGATCTAAGGGATTGGAGAGCGGATACATGTCGGTAATCATGTGGTTTGTTAACGTGACCATTCTTAGCATTCCACGGTGATACTATTATGTGTTTAGTTTCTAATTTAGGTGTAAAAAACCTTTTACTTTGTGTTTAGGATTAGATGAAACCTTGATTTATGGATTAATTGATATTTGGATTGTTTTATTCGTGTTTAATTTATCTTGACAAGCTTGTTAAAAGATCCTTACGTGTTAATGATAATTATTTGTTGTTATTTGTCAAGTAAATTGAGTTGTATGAACATCTGCTTGATTGCTTGTATCTTATGACTTTGATGACCATCAAGATTATAAGTCTAGGAACAACGAATGTGAAACTAGGATTAACTCGGAAATAAGTAAGTTAATGTGTGAGCCGTGTGTGATAAACCATCAACAAGAGGTTAAATTGAATTAGTAATTTGATTAACTATTATTACAAGTCTTGCTTGATACGAACTGAACACTTGGAAGGATGTTAGTTTAATCAACTGTTCACTGTTTGAATTGACTTGTTTGCTAAAGGATTAGTATTAGTGAACGCGAATCTAATCATTTTAGGAATCGGTGAACATGAATAAATTAATTTTTGTATGCAATTGTCTATGCTTTTAAGGTATAATTTATCTAAATCAAAGTACCTGAAGAGATTTGTTTCACTGTTAGTTTATCAAGATTTGTTAATTAATTGTTCATCTGAGATTTAATAAACCATTTCTTTACTGCTTGTGTGTGTTTTGTAACCTATAATCAAATATTTTAAATTAATTCACGACCGCTCCCCTTGTAATCGACACCCTTGCTTATCAAAGCTATACTATAATCGATCAGGTTCACGGCCTGTAAGGTGTGGTTTAGATGCGATAAATTAAATAATAGTTTAATTTAAGAAAATCTAGTGATAATTTAAAATTTTGCTAATATTGTATGTGATGATCCAATGAGAACCCAAATGCTTACCTGAGCCAACACATGTTATAGTGTATTTGTGGCTTCCCATTTCCTAGTGAAAAGTCAGGAGCTATGAAAGGTAATCTGGTAGTTTATATGACATAATATGTTTTGCAGCCTAAACCAGAAATCTATCCAGGAGAGCTTATGTAGTCATTGCACATAGACTAATACCTTAACCAATAAGGGTTGAAGTTAAGCTCATTGCTTAAGCATGTAGGGTATGAGCGAAAAAAGTGAGATATAGAAAAAAGAGAGAGAAATTACAAAAAAAGTTGTTTGAATTTTGGAGCTATAAAAGTATGAAGATCAAAAGATCAAAATTCTGAAGAAATCCAAAAAGTTGAAGATACCAAAAATCAAACAATAGGTGGTGAATTCAATGAAAGCAAATACCAAATATTCGAAGAAGTGACGAATTCAAAGAGCTCCATTCTGGTATCAAAGTTGTAATTTCTAGAATTTATGTATGCTTGGTAGTTTAACCAAAAATACCTTGAGGTTAAGAAAGATATCTGAGGATTGATTCGAAGGGTTGCAAAAATGAATGCCGGATAAGCTAAGGGGTGAAGGTTCATAAAGAATGTGAGTATTTAGGAGTGGGAAGTTCTTAGGAATTATAGACACAAATACATGCATTGCGGTCTTGAGATAATGGATGAGTTTGAAATGGATTATTCTATGCGATATTGGTGAAATAATAAAAGTCAGTTTGCTTGGGGGCAAGCAAAGGCTAAGTGTGGGGTATTTTGATATGTGTATTTATATATATATATATATATATATATATATATATATATATATATATATATATATATATATATATATATATATATGTATGTATAACATATCTTAATATTTTAACCTTTATTATTATTATTTAGAACTAAAATATACTCAATATGCTTTGAAATATTTAATTACAGTTAAAATGGGAGATGGAATGCAAAAGAAAGAGAATGGAGCTGAAAAGATGCAAAAAGGATATTGATGGCATATTGACCCCTCTTTAGTCTTTCGGGTATATCTGATGACTTACAAGTCCACTTGACGAGATTCAAAATGTTCTGAAAGCTAGATGAAATTTCCTACGACTTATGTGAGAGGGACTTTTGGCTAATTCGGCACTTATCTTATCCAAAATCGTCCTTGAAGATGAAGCATAAAAGCTGGACGGAAACTCCCTCCAAGTTACTTATTCCCCAAGCACCACTTTCCTTATCTTTATTTGCTTAATCCCTAAGCTACATTAGTTTCCTTATTCCAATCCAACTCTAATATTCCATATAATTCCATATCCATCAACTATAAATACCCCATATCATTCCACCAGTTTCATAATCTAGGATATTCCACTTTGACTTGTGCAACAAGAAAACTTCATAGTTGCCGTTTTGAGGGTCTAGGAGGCGGCCGGAAGGCCGTTAAGCTGATATGGAGCAAAGATCCAAGGGATTGGAGAGCGGATACATGTCGGTAATCATGTGGTTTGTTAACGTGACCATTCTTAGCATTCCACGGTGATACTATTATGTGTTTAGTTTCTAATTTAGGTGTAAAAAACATTTTACTTTGTGTTTAGGATTAGATGAAACCTTGATTTATGGATTAATTGATATTTGGATTGTTTTATTTGTGTTTAATTTATCTTGACAAGCTTGTTAAAAGATCCTTATGTGTTAATGATAATTATTTGTTGTTATTTGTCAAGTAAATTGAGTTGTATGAACATCTGCTTGATTGCTTGTATCTTATGACTTTGATGACCATCAAGATTATAAGTCTAGGAACAACGAATGTGAAACTAGGATTAACTCGGAAATAAGTAAGTTAATGTGTGAGCCTTGTGTGATAAACCATCAACAAGAGGTTAAATTGAATTAGTAATTTGATTAACTATTATTACAAGTCTTGCTTGATACGAACTGAACACTTGGAAGGATGTTAGTTTAATCAAATGTTCACTGTTTGAATTGACTTGTTTGCTAAATGATTAGTATTAGTGAACGCGAATCTAATCATTTTAGGAATCGGTGAACATGAATAAATTAATTTTTGTATGCAATTGTCTATGCTTTTAAGGTATAATTTATCTAAATCAAAGTACCTGAAGAGATTTGTTTCACTGTTAGTTTATCAAGATTTGTTAATTAATTGTTCATCTGAGATTTAATAAACCATTTCTTTACTGCTTGTGTGTGTTTTGTAACCTATAATCAAATATTTTAAATTAATTCACGACCGCTCCCCTTGTAATCGACACCCTTGCTTATCAAAGCTATACTATAATCGATCAGGTTCACGGCCTGTAAGGTGTGGTTTAGATGCGATAAATTAAATAATAGTTTAATTTAAGAAAATCTAGTGATAATTTAAAATTTTGCTAATATTGTATGTGATGATCCAATGAGAACCCAAATGCTTACCTGAGCCAACACATGTTATAGTGTATTTGTGGCTTCCCATTTCCTAGTGAAAAGTCAGGAACTATGAAAGGTAATCTGGTAGTTTATATGACATAATATGTTTTGCAGCCTAAACCAGAAATCTATCCAGGAGAGCTTATGTAGTCATTGCACTTAGACTAATACCTTAACCAATAAGGGTTGAAGTTAAGCTCATTGCTTAAGCATGTAGGGTGTGAGCGAAAAAAGTGAGATATAGAAAAAAGAGAGAGAAATAACAAAAAAAGTTGTTTGAATTTTGGAGCTATAAAAGTATGAAGATCAAAAGATCAAAATTCTGAAGAAATCCAAAAAGTTGAAGATACCAAAAATCAAACATTAGGTGGTGAATTCAATGAAAGCAAATACCAAATATTCGAAGAAGTGACGAATTCAAAGAGCTCCATTCTGGTATCAAAGTTGTAATTTCTAGAATTTATGTATGCTTGGTAGTTTAACCAAAAATACCTTGAGGTTAAGAAAGATATCTGAGGATTGATTCGAAGGGTTGCAAAAATGAATGTCGGATAAGCTAAGGGGTGAAGGTTCATAAAGAATGTGAGTATTTAGGAGTGGGAAGTTCTTAGGAATTATAGACACAAATACATGCATTGCGGTCTTGAGATAATGGATGAGTTTGAAATGGATTATTCTATGCGATATTGGTGAAATAATAAAAGTCAGTTTGCTTGGGGGCAAGCAAAGGCTAAGTGTGGGGTATTTTGATATGTGTATTTATATATATATATATATATATATATATATATATATATATATGTATAACATATCTTAATAATTTAGCCTTTATTATTATTATTTAGAACTAAAATATGCTTAATATGTTTTGAAATATTTAATTACAGTTAAAATGGGAGATGGAATGCAAAAGAAAGAGAATGGAGCTGAAAAGATGCAAAAAGGATATTGATGGCAGATTGACCCCTCTTCAGTGTTTCGGGTATATCAGATGACTCACAAGTCCACTTGACGAGATTCAAAATGTTCTGAAAACTAGATGAAATTTCCTACGACTTATGTGAGAGGGACTTTTGGCTAATTCGACACTTATCTTATCCAAAATCGTCCTTGAAGATGAAGCATAAAAGCTGGACGGAAACTCCCTCCAAGTTACTTATTCCCCAAGCACCACTTTCCTTATCTTTATTTGCTTAATCCCTAAGCTACATTAGTTTCCTTATTCCAATCCAACTCTAATATTCCATATAATTCCATATCCATCAACTATAAATACCACATATCATTCCACCAGTTTCATAATCTAGGATATTCCACTTCGACTTGTGCAACAAGAAAACTTCATAGTTGTTGTTTTGAGGGTCTAGGAGGCGGCCGGAACGCCGTTAAGCTGATATGGAGCAAAGATCTAAGGGATTGGAGAGCGGATACGTGTTGGTAATCATGTGGTTTGTTAACGTGACCATCCTTAGCATTCCACGGTGATACTATTATGTGTTTAGTTTCTAATTTAGGTGTAAAAAACCTTTTACTTTGTGTTTATGATTAGATGAAACCTTTATTTATGGATTAATTGATATTTGGATTGTTTTATTCGTGTTTAATTTATCTTGACAAGCTTGTTAAAAGATCCTTACATGTTAATGATAATTATTTGTTGTTAATTGTCAAGTAAATTGAGTTGTATGAACATCTGCTTGATTGCTTGTACCTTATGACTTTGATGACCATCAAGATTATAAGTCTAGGAACAACGAATGTGAAACTAGGGTTAACTCGGAAATAAGTAAGTTAATGTGTGAGCCTTGTGTGATAAACCATCAACAAGAGGTTAAATTGAATTAGTAATTTGATTAACTATTATTACAAGTCTTGCTTGATACGAACTAAACACTTGGAAGCATGTTAGTTTAATCAACTGATCACTGTTTGAATTTACTTGTTTGCTAAACGATTTGTATTAGTGAATGCGAATCTAATCATTTTAGGAATCGGTGAACATGAATAAATGAATTTTTGTATGCAATTGTCTATGCTTTTAAGGTGTAATTTATCTAAATCAAAGTACCTGAAGAGATTTGTTTCCCTGTTAGTTTATCAAGATTTGTTAATTAATTGTTCAACTGAGAGTTAATAAACCATTTCTTTACTGCTTAAGTGTGTTTTGTAACCTATTATCAAATATTTTAAATTAATTCACTACCGTTCCCCTTGTAATCGACACCCTTGCTTATAAAAGCTATACTATACTCGATCGGGTTCACTGCCTGTAAGGTGTGGTTTAGATGCGATAAATTAAATAATAGTTTAATTTAAGAAAATCTAGTGATAATTTAAAATTTTGCTAATGTCGTATGTGATGATCCAATGAGAACCCAAATGTTTACCTGAGCCAACACATGTTATAGTGTATTTGTGGCTTCCCATTTCCTAGTGAAAAGTCATGAGATATGAAAGGTAATCTGGTAGTTTATATGACATAATATGTTTTGCAGCCTAAACCAGAAATCTATCCAGGAGAGCTTATGTAGTCATTGCACTTAGACTAATACCTTAACCAATAAGGGTTGAAGTTAAGCTCCTTGCTTAAGCATGTAGGGTTTGAGCGAAAAAAGTGAGATATAGAAAAAAGAGAGAGAAATTAAAAAAAAAGTTGTTTGAATTTTGGAGCTATAAAATTATGAAGATCAAAAGATCAAAATTCTGAAGAAATCCAAAAAGTTGAAGATACCAAAAATCAAACAATAGGTGGTGAATTCAATGAAAGCAAATATCAAATATTCGAAGAAGTGACGAATTCAAAGAGCTCCATTCTGGTATCAAAGTTGTGATTTCTAGAATTTATGTATGCCTGGTAGTTTAACCAAAAATACGTTGGGGTTAAGAAAGATATCTGAGGATTGATTCGAAGGGTTGCAAAAATGAATGTCGGATAAGCTAGGGGGTGAAGGTTCATAAAGAATTTGAGTATTTAGGAGTGGGAAGTTCTTAGGAATTATAGACACAAATACATGCATTGCGGTCTTGGGATAATGGATGAGTTTGAAATGGATTATTCTATGCGATATTGGTGAAATAATAAAAGTCAATTTGTTTGGGGGCAAGCAAAGGCTAAGTGTGGGGTATTTTGATATGTGTATTTATATATATATATATATATATATATATATATATATATATATATATATATATATATATATATATATATATGTATAACATATCTTAATATTTTAGTCTTTATTATTATTATTTAGAACTAAAATACACTTAATATGCTTTGAAATATTTAATTACAGTTAAAATGGGAGATGGAATGCAAAAGAAAGAGAATGGAGCTGAAAACATGCAAAAAGGATATTGATGGTAGATTGAACTCTCTTCAGTGTTTCGGGTGTATCTGATGACTCACAAGTCCATTTGACGAGATTCAAAATGTTCTGAAAACTAGACGAAATTTCCTACGACTTATGTAAGAGGGACTTTTGCCTAATTCGACACTTATCTTATCCAAAATCGGCCATGAAGATGAAGCATAAAAGCTGGACGGAAATTCCCTCCAAGTTACTTATTCCCCAAGCACCACTTTCCTTATCTTTATTTGCTTAATCCCTAAGCTACATTAGTTTCCTTATTCCAATCCAACTCTAATATTCCATATAATTCCATATCCATCAACTATAAATACCCCATATCATTCCACCAGTTTCATAATCTAGGATATTCCACTTTGACTTGTGCAACAAGAAAACTTCATAGTTGCCGTTTTGAGGGTCTAGGAGGCGGCCGGAAGGCCGTTAAGCTGATATGGAGCAAAGATCTAAGGTATTGGAGAGCGGATACATGTCGGTAATCATGTGGTTTGTTAACGTGACCATTCTTAGCATTCCACGGTGATACTATTATGTGTTTAGTTTCTAATTTAGGTGTAAAAAACCTTTTACTTTGTGTTTAGGATTAGATGAAACCTTGATTTATGGATTAATTGATATTTGGATTGTTTTATTCGTGTTTAATTTATCTTGACAAGCTTGTTAAAAGATCCTTACGTGTTAATGATAATTATTTGTTGTTATTTGTCAAGTAAATTGAGTTGTATGAACATCTGCTTGATTGCTTGTATCTTATGACTTTGATGACCATCAAGATTATAAGTCTAGGAACAACGAATGTGAAACTAGGATTAACTCGGAAATAAGTAAGTTAATGTGTGAGCCTTGTGTGATAAACCATCAACAAGAGGTTAAATTGAATTAGTAATTTGATTAACTATTATTACAAGTCTTGCTTGATACGAACTGAACACTTGGAAGGATGTTAGTTTAATCAACTGTTCACTATTTGAATTGACTTGTTTGCTAAAGGATTAGTATTAGTGAATGCGAATCTAATCATTTTAGGAATCGGTGAACATGAATAAATTAATTTTTGTATGCAATTTTCTATGCTTTTAAGGTATAATTTATCTAAATCAAAGTACCTGAAGAGATTTGTTTCACTGTTAGTTTATCAAGATTTGTTAATTAATTGTTCATCTGAGATTTAATAAACCATTTCTTTACTGCTTGTGTGTGTTTTGTAACTTATAATCAAATATTTTAAATTAATTCACGACCGCTCCCCTTGTAATCGACACCATTGCTTATCAAAGCTATACTATAATCGATCAGGTTCACGGCCTGTAAGGTGTGGTTTAGATGCGATAAATTAA
Source organism: Lactuca sativa (assembly GCF_002870075.4). Lineage (NCBI taxonomy): Eukaryota > Viridiplantae > Streptophyta > Magnoliopsida > Asterales > Asteraceae > Lactuca > Lactuca sativa. The sequence continues at coordinate 278,869,784 of NC_056630.2, forward strand.
ATAATAGTTTAATTTAAGAAAATCTAGTGATAATTTAAAATTTTGCTAATATTGTATGTGATGATCCAATGAGAACCCAAATGCTTACCTGAGCCAACACATGTTATAGTGTATTTGTGGCTTCCCATTTCCTAGTGAAAAGTCAGGAGCTATGAAAGGTAATTTGGTAGTTTATATGACATAATATGTTTTGCAGCCTAAACCAGAAATCTATCCAGGAGAGCTTATGTAGTCATTGCACTTAGACTAATACCTTAACCAATAAGGGTTGAAGTTAAGCTCATTGCTTAAGCATGTAGGGTATGAGCGAAAAAAGTGAGATATAGAAAAAAGAGAGAGAAATTACAAAAAAAGTTGTTTGAATTTTGGAGCTATAAAAGTATGAAGATCAAAAGATCAAAATTCTGAAGAAATCCAAAAAGTTGAAGATACCAAAAATCAAACAATAGGTGGTGAATTCAATGAAAGCAAATACCAAATATTCGAAGAAGTGACGAATTCAAAGAGCTCCATTCTGGTATCAAAGTTGTAATTTCTAGAATTTATGTATGCTTGGTAGTTTAACCAAAAATACCTTGAGGTTAAGAAAGATATCTGAGGATTGATTCGAAGGGTTGCAAAAATGAAAGCCGGATAAGCTAAGGGGTGAATGTTCATAAAGAATGTGAGTATTTAGGAGTGGGAAGTTCTTAGGAATTATAGACACAAATACATGCATTGCGGTCTTGAGATAATTGATGAGTTTGAAATGGATTATTCTATGCGATATTGGTGAAATAATAAAAGTCAGTTTGCTTGGAGGCAAGCAAAGGCTAAGTGTGGGGTATTTTGATATGTGTATTTATATATATATATATATATATATATATATATATATATATATATGTATAACATATCTTAATATTTTAACCTTTATTATTATTATTTAGAACTAAAATATACTTATTATGCTTTGAAATATTTAATTACAGTTAAAATGGGAGATGGAATGCAAAAGAAAGAGAATGGAGCTGAAAACATGCAAAAAGGATATTGATGGTAGATTGAACTCTCTTCAGTGTTTCGGGTGTATCTGATGACTCACAAGTCCATTTGACGAGATTCAAAATGTTCTGAAAACTAGACGAAATTTCCTACGACTTATGTAAGAGGGACTTTTGCCTAATTCGACACTTATCTTATCCAAAATCGGCCATGAAGATGAAGCATAAAAGCTGGACGGAAATTCCCTCCAAGTTACTTATTCCCCAAGCACCACTTTCCTTATCTTTATTTGCTTAATCCCTAAGCTACATTAGTTTCCTTATTCCAATCCAACTCTAATATTCCATATAATTCCATATCCATCAACTATAAATACCCCATATCATTCCACCAGTTTCATAATCTAGGATATTCCACTTTGACTTGTGCAACAAGAAAACTTCATAGTTGCCGTTTTGAGGGTCTAGGAGGCGGCCGGAAGGCCGTTAAGCTGATATGGAGCAAAGATCTAAGGTATTGGAGAGCGGATACATGTCGGTAATCATGTGGTTTGTTAACGTGACCATTCTTAGCATTCCACGGTGATACTATTATGTGTTTAGTTTCTAATTTAGGTGTAAAAAACCTTTTACTTTGTGTTTAGGATTAGATGAAACCTTGATTTATGGATTAATTGATATTTGGATTGTTTTATTCGTGTTTAATTTATCTTGACAAGCTTGTTAAAAGATCCTTACGTGTTAATGATAATTATTTGTTGTTATTTGTCAAGTAAATTGAGTTGTATGAACATCTGCTTGATTGCTTGTATCTTATGACTTTGATGACCATCAAGATTATAAGTCTAGGAACAACGAATGTGAAACTAGGATTAACTCGGAAATAAGTAAGTTAATGTGTGAGCCTTGTGTGATAAACCATCAACAAGAGGTTAAATTGAATTAGTAATTTGATTAACTATTATTACAAGTCTTGCTTGATACGAACTGAACACTTGGAAGGATGCTAGTTTAATCAACTGTTCACTGTTTGAATTGACTTGTTTGCTAAAGGATTAGTATTAGTGAACGCGAATCTAATCATTTTAGGAATCGGTGAACATGAATAAATTAATTTTTGTATGCAATTGTCTATGCTTTTAAGGTATAATTTATCTAAATCAAAGTACCTGAAGAGATTTGTTTCACTGTTAGTTTATCAAGATTTGTTAATTAATTGTTCATCTGAGATTTAATAAACCATTTCTTTACTGCTTGTGTGTGTTTTGTAACCTATAATCAAATATTTTAAATTAATTCACGACCGCTCCCCTTGTAATCGACACCCTTGCTTATCAAAGCTATACTATAATCGATCAGGTTCACGGCCTGTAAGGTGTGGTTTAGATGCGATAAATTAAATAATAGTTTAATTTAAGAAAATCTAGTGATAATTTAAAATTTTGCTAATATTGTATGTGATGATCCAATGAGAACCCAAATGCTTACCTGAGCCAACACATGTTATAGTGTATTTGTGGCTTCCCATTTCCTAGTGAAAAGTCAGGAGCTATGAAAGGTAATCTGGTAGTTTATATGACATAATATGTTTTGCAGCCTAAACCAGAAATCTATCCAGGAGAGCTTATGTAGTCATTGCACTTAGACTAATACCTTAACCAATAAGGGTTGAAGTTAAGCTCATTGCTTAAGCATGTAGGGTATGAGCGAAAAAAGTGAGATATAGAAAAAAGAGAGAGAAATTACAAAAAAAGTTGTTTGAATTTTGGAGCTATAAAAGTATGAAGATCAAAAGATCAAAATTCTGAAGAAATCCAAAAAGTTGAAGATACCAAAAATCAAACAATAGGTGGTGAATTCAATGAAAGCAAATACCAAATATTCGAAGAAGTGACGAATTCAAAGAGCTCCATTCTGGTATCAAAGTTGTAATTTCTAGAATTTATGTATGCTTGGTAGTTTAACCAAAAATACCTTGAGGTTAAGAAAGATATCTGAGGATTGATTCGAAGGGTTGCAAAAATGAATGCCGGATAAGCTAAGGGGTGAAGGTTCATAAAGAATGTGAGTATTTAGGAGTGGGAAGTTCTTAGGAATTATAGACACAAATACATGCATTGCGGTCTTGAGATAATGGATGAGATTGAAATGGATTATTCTATGCGATATTGGTGAAATAATAAAAGTCAGTTTGCTTGGGGGCAAGCAAAGGCTAAGTGTGGGGTATTTTGATATGTGTATTTATATATATATATATATATATATATATATATATATATATATATATATATATATATATATATATATGTATAACATATCTTAATATTTTAACCTTTATTATTATTATTTAGAACTAAAATATACTTAATATGCTTTGAAATATTTAATTACAGTTAAAATGGGAGATGGAATGCAAAAGAAAGAGAATGGTGCTGAAAAGATGCAAAAAGGATATTGATGGCATATTGACCCCTCTTTAGTCTTTCGGGTATATCTGATGACTTACAAGTCCACTTGACGAGATTCAAAATGTTCTGAAAGCTAGATGAAATTTCCTACGACTTATGTGAGAGGGACTTTTGGCTAATTCGACACTTATCTTATCCAAAATCGTCCTTGAAGATGAAGCATAAAAGCTGGACGGAAACTCCCTCCAAGTTACTTATTCCCCAAGCACCACTTTCCTTATCTTTATTTGCTTAATCCCTAAGCTACATTAGTTTCCTTATTCCAATCCAACTCTAATATTCCATATAATTCCATATCCATCAACTATAAATACCCCATATCATTCCACCAGTTTCATAATCTAGGATATTCCACTTTGACTTGTGCAACAAGAAAACTTCATAGTTGCCGTTTTGAGGGTCTAGAAGGCGGCCGGAAGGCCGTTAAGCTGATATGGAGCAAAGATCCAAGGGATTGGAGAGCGGATACATGTCGGTAATCATGTGGTTTGTTAACGTGACCATTCTTAGCATTCCACGGTGATACTATTATGTGTTTAGTTTCTAATTTAGGTGTAAAAAACCTTTTACTTTGTGTTTAGGATTAGATGAAACCTTGATTTATGGATTAATTGATATTTGGATTGTTTTATTCACGTTTAATTTATCTTGACAAGCTTGTTAAAAGATCCTTACGTGTTAATGATAATTATTTGTTGTTATTTGTCAAGTAAATTGAGTTGTATGAACATCTGCTTGATTGCTTGTATCTTATGACTTTGATGACCATCAAGATTATAAGTCTAGGAACAACGAATGTGAAACTAGTATTAACTCGGAAATAAGTAAGTTAATGTGTGAGCCTTGTGTGATAAACCATCAACAAGAGGTTAAATTGAATTTGTAATTTGATTAACTATTATTACAAGTCTTGCTTGATACGAACTAAACACTTGGAAGGATGTTAGTTTAATCAACTGTTCACTGTTTGAATTGACTTGTTTGCTAAAGGATTAGTATTAGTGAACGCGAATCTAATCATTTTAGGAATCGGTGAACATGAATAAATTAATTTTTGTATGCAATTGTCTATGCTTTTAAGGTATAATTTATCTAAATCAAAGTACCTGAAGAGATTTGTTTCACTGTTAGTTTATCAAGATTTGTTAATTAATTGTTCATCTGAGATTTAATAAACCATTTCTTTACTGCTTGTGTGTGTTTTGTAACCTATAATCAAATATTTTAAATTAATTCACGACCGCTCCCCTTGTAATCGACACCCTTGCTTATCAAAGCTATACTATAATCGATCAGGTTCACGGCCTGTAAGGTGTGGTTTAGATGCGATAAATTAAATAATAGTTTAATTTAAGAAAATCTAGTGATAATTTAAAATTTTGCTAATATTATATGTGATGATCCAATGAGAACCCAAATGCTTACCTGAGCCAACACATGTTATAGTGTATTTGTGGCTTCCCATTTCCTAGTGAAAAGTCAGGAGCTATGAAAGGTAATCTGGTAGTTTATATGAAATAATATGTTTTGCAGCCTAAACCAGAAATCTATCCATGAGAGCTTATGTAGTCATTGCACTTAGACTAATACCTTAACCAATAAGGGTTGAAGTTAAGCTCATTGCTTAAGCATGTAGGGTATGAGCGAAAAAAGTGAGATATAGAAAAAAGAGAGAGAAATTACAAAAAAAGTTGTTTGAATTTTGGAGCTATAAAAGTATGAAGATCAAAAGATCAAAATTCTGAAGAAATCCAAAAAGTTGAAGATACCAAAAATCAAACAATAGGTGGTGAATTCAATGAAAGCAAATACCAAATATTCGAAGAAGTGACGAATTCAAAGAGCTCCATTCTGGTATCAAAGTTGTAATTTCTAGAATTTATGTATGCTTGGTAGTTTAACCAAAAATACCTTGAGGTTAAGAAAGATATCTGAGGATTGATTCGAAGGGTTGCAAAAATGAATGCCGGATAAGCTAAGGGGTGAAGGTTCATAAAGAATGTGAGTATTTAGGAGTGGGAAGTTCTTAGGAATTATAGACACAAATACATGCATTGCGGTCTTGAGATAATGGATGAGTTTGAAATGGATTATTCTATGCGATATTGGTGAAATAATAAAAGTCAGTTTGCTTGGGGGCAAGCAAAGGCTAAGTGTGGGGTATTTTGATATGTGTATTTATATATATATATATATATATATATATATATATATATATATATATATATATGTATGTATAACATATCTTAATATTTTAACCTTTATTATTATTATTTAGAACTAAAATATACTTAATATGCTTTGAAATATTTAATTACAGTTAAAATGGGAGATGGAATGCAAAAGAAAGAGAATGGAGCTGAAAAGATGCAAAAAGGATATTGATGGCATATTGACCCCTCTTTAGTCTTTCGGGTATATCTGATGACTTACAAGTCCACTTGACGAGATTCAAAATGTTCTGAAAGCTAGATGAAATTTCCTACGACTTATGTGAGAGGGACTTTTGGCTAATTCGGCACTTATCTTATCCAAAATCGTCCTAGAAGATGAAGCATAAAAGCTGGACGGAAACTCCCTCCAAGTTACTTATTCCCCAAGCACCACTTTCCTTATCTTTATTTGCTTAATCCCTAAGCTACATTAGTTTCCTTATTCCAATCCAAATCTAATATTCCATATAATTCCATATCCATCAACTATAAATACCCCATATCATTCCACCAGTTTCATAATCTAGGATATTCCACTTTGACTTGTGCAACAAGAAAACTTCATAGTTGCCGTTTTGAGGGTCTAAGAGGCGGCCGGAAGGCCGTTAAGCTGATATGGAGCAAAGATCCAAGGGATTGGAGAGCGGATACATGTCGGTAATCATGTGGTTTGTTAACGTGACCATTCTTAGCATTCCACGGTGATACTATTATGTGTTTAGTTTCTAATTTAGGTGTAAAAAACCTTTTACTTTGTGTTTAGGATTAGATGAAACCTTGATTTATGGATTAATTGATATTTGGATTGTTTTATTCGTGTTTAATTTATCTTGACAAGCTTGTTAAAAGATCCTTACGTGTTAATGATAATTATTTGTTGTTATTTGTCAAGTAAATTGAGTTGTATGAACATCTGCTTGATTGCTTGTATCTTATGACTTTGATGACCATCAAGATTATAAGTTTAGGAACAACGAATGTGAAACTAGGATTAACTCGGAAATAAGTAAGTTAATGTGTGAGCCTTGTGTGATAAACCATCAACAAGAGGTTAAATTGAATTAGTAATTTGATTAACTATTATTACAAGTCTTGCTTGATACGAACTGAACACTTGGAAGGATGCTAGTTTAATCAACTGTTCACTGTTTGAATTGACTTGTTTGCTAAAGGATTAGTATTAGTGAACGCGAATCTAATCATTTTAGGAATCGGTGAACATGAATAAATTAATTTTTGTATGCAATTGTCTATGCTTTTAAGGTATAATTTATCTAAATCAAAGTACCTGAAGAGATTTGTTTCACTGTTAGTTTATCAAGATTTGTTAATTAATTGTTCATCTGAGATTTAATAAACCATTTCTTTACTGCTTGTGTGTGTTTTGTAACCTATAATCAAATATTTTAAATTAATTCACGACCGCTCCCCTTGTAATCGACACCCTTGCTTATCAAAGCTATACTATAATCGATCAGGTTCACGGCCTGTAAGGTGTGGTTTAGATGCGATAAATTAAATAATAGTTTAATTTAAGAAAATCTAGTGATAATTTAAAATTTTGCTAATATTGTATGTGATGATCCAATGAGAACCCAAATGCTTACCTGAGCCAACACATGTTATAGTGTATTTGTGGCTTCCCATTTCCTAGTGAAAAGTCAGGAGCTATGAAAGGTAATCTGGTAGTTTATATGACATAATATGTTTTGCAGCCTAAACCAGAAATCTATCCAGGAGAGCTTATGTAGTCATTGCACTTAGACTAATACCTTAACCAATAAGGGTTGAAGTTAAGCTCATTGCTTAAGCATGTAGGGTATGAGCGAAAAAAGTGAGATATAGAAAAAAGAGAGAGAAATTACAAAAAAAGTTGTTTGAATTTTGGAGCTATAAAAGTATGAAGATCAAAAGATCAAAATTCTGAAGAAATCCAAAAAGTTGAAGATACCAAAAATCAAACAATAGGTGGTGAATTCAATGAAAGCAAATACCAAATATTCGAAGAAGTGACGAATTCAAAGAGCTCCATTCTGGTATCAAAGTTGTAATTTCTAGAATTTATGTATGCTTGGTAGTTTAACCAAAAATACCTTGAGGTTAAGAAAGATATCTGAGGATTGATTCGAAGGGTTGCAAAAATGAATGCCGGATAAGCTAAGGGGTGAAGGTTCATAAAGAATGTGAGTATTTAGGAGTGGTAAGTTCTTAGGAATTATAGACACAAATACATGCATTGCGGTCTTGAGATAATGGATGAGTTTGAAATGGATTATTCTATGCGATATTGGTGAAATAATAAAAGTCAGTTTGCTTGGGGGCAAGCAAAGACTAAGTGTGGGGTATTTTGATATGTGTATTTATATATATATATATATATATATATATATATATATATATATATATATATATATATATATATATATATATATATATATATGTATAACATATCTTAATATTTTAACCTGTATTATTATTATTTAGAACTAAAATATACTTAATATGCTTTGAAATATTTAATTACAGTTAAAATGGGAGATGAAATGCAAAAGAAAGAGAATGGAGCTGAAAAGATGCAAAAAGGATATTGATGGCATATTGACCCCTCTTTAGTCTTTCGGGTATATCTGATGACTTACAAGTCCACTTGACGAGATTCAAAATGTTCTGAAAGCTAGATGAAATTTCCTACGACTTATGTGAGAGGGACTTTTGGCTAATTCGACACTTATCTTATCCAAAATCGTCCTTGAAGATGAAGCATAAAAGCTGGACGGAAACTCCCTCCAAGTTACTTATTCCCCAAGCACCACTTTCCTTATCTTTATTTGCTTAATCCCTAAGCTACATTAGTTTCCTTATTCCAATCCAACTCTAATATTCCATATAATTCCATATCCATCAACTATAAATACCCCATATCATTCCACCAGTTTCATAATCTAGGATATTCCACTTTGACTTGTGCAACAAGAAAACTTCATAGTTGCCGTTTTGAGGGTCTAGGAGGCGGCCGGAAGGCCGTTAAGCTGATATGGAGCAAAGATCTAAGGGATTGGAGAGCGGATACATGTCGGTAATCATGTGGTTTGTTAACGTGACCATTCTTAGCATTCCACGGTGATACTATTATGTGTTTAGTTTCTAATTTAGGTGTAAAAAACCTTTTACTTTGTGTTTAGGATTAGATGAAACCTTGATTTATGGATTAATTGATATTTGGATTGTTTTATTCGTGTTTAATTTATCTTGACAAGCTTGTTAAAAGATCCTTACGTGTTAATGATAATTATTTGTTGTTATTTGTCAAGTAAATTGAGTTGTATGAACATCTGCTTGATTGCTTGTATCTTATGACTTTGATGACCATCAAGATTATAAGTCTAGGAACAACAAATGTGAAACTAGGATTAACTCGGAAATAAGTAAGTTAATGTGTGAGCCTTGTGTGATAAACCATCAACAAGAGGTTAAATTGAATTAGTAATTTGATTAACTATTATTACAAGTCTTGCTTGATACGAACTGAACACTTGGAAGGATGTTAGTTTAATCAACTGTTCACTATTTGAATTGACTTGTTTGCTAAAGGATTAGTATTAGTGAACGCGAATCCAATCATTTTAGGAATCGGTGAACATGAATAAATTAATTTTTGTATGCAATTGTCTATGCTTTTAAGGTATAATTTATCTAAATCAAAGTACCTGAAGAGATTTGTTTCACTGTTAGTTTATCAAGATTTGTTAATTAATTGTTCATCTGAGATTTAATAAACCATTTCTTTACTGCTTGTGTGTGTTTTGTAACCTATAATCAAATATTTTAAATTAATTCACGACCGTTCCCTTTGTAATCGACACACTTGCTTATCAAAGCTATACTATAATCGATCAGGTTCACGGCCTGTAAGGTGTGGTTTAGATGCGATAAATTAAATAATAGTTTAATTTAAGAAAATCTAGTGATAATTTAAAATTTTGCTAATATTGTATGTGATGATCCAATGAGAACCCAAATGCTTACCTGAGCCAACACATGTTATAGTGTATTTGTGGCTTCCCATTTCCTAGTGAAAAGTCAGGAGCTATGAAAGGTAATCTGGTAGTTTATATGACGTAATATGTTTTGCAGCCTAAACCAGAAATCTATCCAGGAGAGCTTATGTAGTCATTGCACTTAGACTAATACCTTAACCAATAAGGGTTGAAGTTAAGCTCATTGCTTAAGCATGTAGGGTATGAGCGAAAAAAGTGAGATATAGAAAAAAGAGAGAGAAATTACAAAAAAAGTTGTTTGAATTTTGGAGCTATAAAAGTATGAAGATCAAAAGATCAAAATTCTGAAGAAATCCAAAAAGTTGAAGATACCAAAAATCAAACAATAGGTGGTGAATTCAATGAAAGCAAATACCAAATATTCGAAGAAGTGACGAATTCAAAGAGCTCCATTCTGGTATCAAAGTTGTAATTTCTAGAATTTATGTATGCTTGGTAGTTTAACCAAAAATACCTTGAGGTTAAGAAAGATATCTGAGGATTGATTCGAAGGGTTGCAAAAATGAATGCCGGATAAGCTAAGGGGTGAAGGTTCATAAAGAATGTGAGTATTTAGGAGTGGGAAGTTCTTAGGAATTATAGACACAAATACATGCATTGCGGTCTTGAGATAATGGATGAGTTTGAAATGGATTATTCTATGCGATATTGGTGAAATAATAAAAGTCAGTTTGCTTGGGGGCAAGCAAAGGCTAAGTGTGGGGTATTTTGATATGTGTATTATATATATATATATATATATATATATATATATATATATATATATATATATATATATATATATATATATATATATGTATGTATGTATAACATATCTTAATATTCTAACCTTTATTATTATTATTTAGAACTAAAATATACTTAATATGCTTTGAAATATTTAATTACAGTTAAAATGGGAGATGGAATGCAAAAGAAAGAGAATGGAGCTGAAAAGATGCAAAAAGGATATTGATGGCATATTGACCCCTCTTTAGTCTTTCGGGTATATCTGATGACTTACAAGTCCACTTGACGAGATTCAAAATGTTCTGAAAGCTAGATGAAATTTCCTACGACTTATGTGAGAGGGACTTTTGGCTAATTCGACACTTATCTTATCCAAAATCGTCCTTGAAGATGAAGCATAAAAGCTGGACGGAAACTCCCTCCAAGTTACTTATTCCCCAAGCACCACTTTCCTTATCTTTATTTGCTTAATCCCTAAGCTACATTAGTTTCCTTATTCCAATCCAACTCTAATATTCCATATAATTCCATATCCATCAACTATAAATACCCCATATCATTCCACCAGTTTCATAATCTAGGATATTCCACTTTGACTTGTGCAACAAGAAAACTTCATAGTTGCCGTTTTGAGGGTCTAGGAGGCGGCCGGAAGGCCGTTAAGCTGATATGGAGCAAAGATCTAAGGGATTGGAGAGCGGATACATGTCGGTAATCATGTGGTTTGTTAACGTGACCATTCTTAGCATTCCACGGTGATACTATTATGTGTTTAGTTTGTAATTTAGGTGTAAAAAACCTTTTACTTTGTGTTTAGGATTAGATGAAACCTTGATTTATGGATTAATTGATATTTGGATTGTTTTATTCGTGTTTAATTTATCTTGACAAGCTTGTTAAAAGATCCTTACGTGTTAATGATAATTATTTGTTGTTATTTGTCAAGTAAATTGAGTTGTATGAACATCTGCTTGATTGCTTGTATCTTATGACTTTGATGACCATCAAGATTATAAGTCTAGGAACAACAAATGTGAAACTAGGATTAACTCGGAAATAAGTAAGTTAATGTGTGAGCCTTGTGTGATAAACCATCAACAAGAGGTTAAATTGAATTAGTAATTTGATTAACTATTATTACAAGTCTTGCTTGATACGAACTGAACACTTGGAAGGATGTTAGTTTAATCAACTGTTCACTATTTGAATTGACTTGTTTGCTAAAGGATTAGTATTAGTGAACGCGAATCTAATCATTTTAGGAATCGGTGAACATGAATAAATTAATTTTTGTATGCAATTGTCTATGCTTTTAAGGTATAATTTATCTAAATCAAAGTACCTGAAGAGATTTGTTTCACTGTTAGTTTATCAAGATTTGTTAATTAATTGTTCATCTGAGATTTAATAAACCATTTCTTTACTGCTTGTGTGTGTTTTGTAACCTATAATCAAATATTTTAAATTAATTCACGACCGTTCCCTTTGTAATCGACACCCTTGCTTATCAAAGCTATACTATAATCGATCAGGTTCACGGCCTGTAAGGTGTGGTTTAGATGCGATAAATTAAATAATAGTTTAATTTAAGAAAATCTAGTGATAATTTAAAATTTTGCTAATATTGTATGTGATGATCCAATGAGAACCCAAATGCTTACCTGAGCCAACACATGTTATAGTGTATTTGTGGCTTCCCATTTCCTAGTGAAAAGTCAGGAGCTATGAAAGGTAATCTGGTAGTTTATATGACATAATATGTTTTGCAGCCTAAACCAGAAATCTATCCAGGAGAGCTTATGTAGTCATTGCACTTAGACTAATACCTTAACCAATAAGGGTTGAAGTTAAGCTCATTGCTTAAGCATGTAGGGTATGAGCGAAAAAAGTGAGATATAGAAAAAAGAGAGAGAAATTACAAAAAAAGTTGTTTGAATTTTGGAGCTATAAAAGTATGAAGATCAAAAGATCAAAATTCTGAAGAAATCCAAAAAGTTGAAGATACCAAAAATCAAACAATAGGTGGTGAATTCAATGAAAGCAAATACCAAATATTCGAAGAAGTGACGAATTCAAAGAGCTCCATTCTGGTATCAAAGTTGTAATTTCTAGAATTTATGTATGCTTGGTAGTTTAACCAAAAATACCTTGAGGTTAAGAAAGATATCTGAGGATTGATTCGAAGGGTTGCAAAAATGAATGCCGGATAAGCTAAGGGGTGAAGGTTCATAAAGAATGTGAGTATTTAGGAGTGGGAAGTTCTTAGGAATTATAGACACAAATACATGCATTGCGGTCTTGAGATAATGGATGAGTTTGAAATGGATTATTCTATGCGATATTGGTGAAATAATAAAAGTCAGTTTGCTTGGGGGCAAGCAAAGGCTAAGTGTGGGGTATTTTGATATGTGTATTTATATATATATATATATATATATATATATATATATATATATATATATATATGTATGTATAACATATCTTAATATTTTAACCTTTATTATTATTATTTAGAACTAAAATATACTTAATATGCTTTGAAATATTTAATTACAGTTAAAATGGGAGATGGAATGCAAAAGAAAGAGAATGGAGCTGAAAAGATGCAAAAAGGATATTGATGGCATATTGACCCCTCTTTAGTCTTTCGGGTATATCTGATGACTTACAAGTCCACTTGACGAGATTCAAAATGTTCTGAAAGCTAGATGAAATTTCCTACGACTTATGTGAGAGGGACTTTTGGCTAATTCGACACTTATCTTATCCAAAATCGTTCTTGAAGATGAAGCATAAAAGCTGGACGGAAACTCCCTCCAAGTTACTTATTCCCCAAGCACCACTTTCCTTATCTTTATTTGCTTAATCCCTAAGCTACATTAGTTTCCTTATTCCAATCCAACTCTAATATTCCATATAATTCCATATCCATCAACTATAAATACCACATATCATTCCACCAGTTTCATAATCTAGGATATTCCACTTTGACTTGTGCAACAAGAAAACTTCATAGTTGCCGTTTTGAGGGTCTAGGAGGCGGCCGGAAGGCCGTTAAGCTGATATGGAGCAAAGATCTAAGGGATTGGAGAGCGGATACATGTCGGTAATCATGTGGTTTGTTAACGTGACCATTCTTAGCATTCCACGGTGATACTATTATGTGTTTAGTTTCTAATTTAGGTGTAAAAAACCTTTTACTTTGTGTTTAGGATTAGATGAAACCTTGATTTATGGATTAATTGATATTTGGATTGTTTTATTTGTGTTTAATTTATCTTGACAAGCTTGTTAAAAGATCCTTACGTGTTAATGATAATTATTTGTTGTTATTTGTCAAGTAAATTGAGTTGTATGAACATCTGCTTGATTGCTTGTATCTTATGACTTTGATGACCATCAAGATTATAATTCTAGGAACAACAAATGTGAAACTAGGATTAACTCGGAAATAAGTAAGTTAATGTGTGAGCCTTGTGTGATAAACCATCAACAAGAGGTTAAATTGAATTAGTAATTTGATTAACTATTATTACAAGTCTTGCTTGATACGAACTGAACACTTGGAAGGATGTTAGTTTAATCAACTGTTCACTATTTGAATTGACTTGTTTGCTAAAGGATTAGTATTAGTGAACGCGAATCTAATCATTTTAGGAATCGGTGAACATGAATAAATTAATTTTTGTATGCAATTGTCTATGCTTTTAAGGTATAATTTATCTAAATCAAAGTACCTGAAGAGATTTGTTTCACTGTTAGTTTATCAAGATTTGTTAATTAATTGTTCATCTGAGATTTAATAAACCATTTCTTTACTGCTTGTGTGTGTTTTGTAACCTATAATCAAATATTTTAAATTAATTCACGACCGTTCCCTTTGTAATCGACACCCTTGCTTATCAAAGCTATACTATAATCGATCAGGTTCACGGCCTGTAAGGTGTGGTTTAGATGCGATAAATTAAATAATAGTTTAATTTAAAAAAATCTAGTGATAATTTAAAATTTTGCTAATATTGTATGTGATGATCCAATGAGAACCCAAATGCTTACCTGAGCCAACACATGTTATAGTGTATTTGTGGCTTCCCATTTCCTAGTGAAAAGTCAGGAGCTATGAAAGGTAATCTGGTAGTTTATATGACATAATATGTTTTGCAGCCTAAACCAGAAATCTATCCAGGAGAGCTTATGTAGTCATTGCACTTAGACTAATACCTTAACCAATAAGGGTTGAAGTTAAGCTCATTGCTTAAGCATGTAGGGTATGAGCGAAAAAAGTGAGATATAGAAAAAAGAGAGAGAAATTACAAAAAAAGTTGTTTGAATTTTGGAGCTATAAAAGTATGAAGATCAAAAGATCAAAATTCTGAAGAAATCCAAAAAGTTGAAGATACCAAAAATCAAACAATAGGTGGTGAATTCAATGAAAGCAAATACCAAATATTCGAAGAAGTGACGAATTCAAAGAGCTCCATTCTGGTATCAAAGTTGTAATTTCTAGAATTTATGTATGCTTGGTAGTTTAACCAAAAATACCTTGAGGTTAAGAAAGATATCTGAGGATTGATTCGAAGGGTTGCAAAAATGAATGCCGGATAAGCTAAGGGGTGAAGGTTCATAAAGAATGTGAGTATTTAGGAGTGGGAAGTTCTTAGGAATTATAGACACAAATACATGCATTGCGGTCTTGAGATAATGGATGAGTTTGAAATGGATTATTCTATGCGATATTGGTGAAATAATAAAAGTCAGTTTGCTTGGGGGCAAGCAAAGGCTAAGTGTGGGGTATTTTGATATGTGTATTTATATATATATATATATATATATATATATATATATATATATATATATATATATATGTATGTATGTATGTATAACATATCTTAATATTTTAACCTTTATTATTATTATTTAGAACTAAAATATACTTAATATGCTTTGAAATATTTAATTACAGTTAAAATGGGAGATGGAATGCAAAAGAAAGAGAATGGAGCTGAAAAGATGCAAAAAGGATATTGATGGCATATTGACCCCTCTTTAGTCTTTCGGGTATATCTGATGACTTACAAGTCCACTTGACGAGATTCAAAATGTTCTGAAAGCTAGATGAAATTTCCTACGACTTATGTGAGAGGGACTTTTGGCTAATTCGACACTTATCTTATCCAAAATCGTCCTTGAAGATGAAGCATAAAAGCTGGACGGAAACTCCCTCCAAGTTACTTATTCCCCAAGCACCACTTTCCTTATCTTTATTTGCTTAATCCCTAAGCTACATTAGTTTCCTTATTCCAATCCAACTCTAATATTCCATATAATTCCATATCCATCAACTATAAATACCCCATATCATTCCACTAGTTTCATAATCTAGGATATTCCACTTTGACTTGTGCAACAAGAAAACTTCATAGTTGCCGTTTTGAGGGTCTAGGAGGCGGCCGGAAGGCCGTTAAGCTGATATGGAGCAAAGATCTAAGGGATTGGAGAGCGGATACATGTCGGTAATCATGTGGTTTGTTAACGTGACCATTCTTAGCATTCCACGGTGATACTATTATGTGTTTAGTTTCTAATTTAGGTGTAAAAAACCTTTTACTTTGTGTTTAGGATTGATTTATGGATTAATTGATATTTGGATTGTTTTATTTGTGTTTAATTTATCTTGACAAGCTTGTTAAAAGATCCTTACGTGTTAATGATAATTATTTGTTGTTATTTGTCAAGTAAATTGAGTTGTATGAACATCTGCTTGATTGCTTGTATCTTATGACTTAGATGACCATCAAGATTATAAGTCTAGGAACAACGAATGTGAAACTAGGATTAACTTGGAAATAAGTAAGTTAATGTGTGAGCCTTGTGTGATAAACCATCAACAAGAGGTTAAATTGAATTAGTAATTTGATTAACTATTATTACAAGTCTTGCTTGATACGAACTGAACACTTGGAAGGATGTTAGTTTAATAAACTGTTCACTGTTTGAATTGACTTATTTGCTAAAGGATTAGTATTAGTGAACGCGAATCTAATCATTTTAGGAATCGGTGAACATGAATAAATTAATTTTTGTATGCAATTGTCTATGCTTTTAAGGTATAATTTATCTAAATCAAAGTACCTGAAGAGATTTGTTTCACTGTTAGTTTATCAAGATTTGTTAATTAATTGTTCGTCTGAGATTTAATAAACCATTTCTTTACTGCTTGTGTGTGTTTTGTAACCTATAATCAAATATTTTAAATTAATTCACGACCGCTCCCCTTGTAATCGACACCCTTGCTTATCAAAGCTATACTATAATCGATCAGGTTCACGGCCTGTAAGGTGTGGTTTAGATGCGATAAATTAAATAATAGTTTAATTTAAGAAAATCTAGTGATAATTTAAAATTTTGCTAATATTGTATGTGATGATCCAATGAGAACCCAAATGCTTACCTGAGCCAACACATGTTATAGTGTATTTGTGGCTTCCCATTTCCTAGTGAAAAGTCAGGAGCTATGAAAGGTAATCTAGTAGTTTATATGACATAATATGTTTTGCAGCCTAAACCAGAAATCTATCCAGGAGAGCTTATGTAGTCATTGCACTTAGACTAATACCTTAACCAATAAGGGTTGAAGTTAAGCTCATTGCTTAAGCATGTAGGGTATGAGCGAAAAAAGTGAGATATAGAAAAAAGAGAGAGAAATTACAAAAAAAGTTGTTTGAATTTTGGAGCTATAAAAGTATGAAGATCAAAAGATCAAAATTCTGAAGAAATCCAAAAAGTTGAAGATACCAAAAATCAAACAATAGGTGGTGAATTCAATGAAAGCAAATACCAAATATTCGAAGAAGTGACGAATTCAAAGAGCTCCATTCTGGTATCAAAGTTGTAATTTCTAGAATTTATGTATGCTTGGTAGTTTAACCAAAAATACCTTGAGGTTAAGAAAGATATCTGAGGATTGATTCTAAGGGTTGCAAAAATGAATGCCAGATAAGCTAAGGGGTGAAGGTTCATAAAGAATGTGAGTATTTAGGAGTGGGAAGTTCTTAGGATTTATAGACACAAATACATGCATTGCGGTCTTGAGATAATGGATGAGTTTGAAATGGATTATTCTATGCGATATTGGTGAAATAATAAAAGTCAGTTTGCTTGGGGGCAAGCAAAGGCTAAGTGTGGGGTATTTTGATATGTGTATATATATATATATATATATATATATATATATATATATATATATATATATATATGTATAACATATCTTAATATTTTAGCCTTTATTATTATTATTTAGAACTAAAATATACTTAATATGCTTTGAAATATTTAATTACAGTTAAAATGGGAGATGGAATGCAAAAGAAAGAGAATGGAGCTGAAAAGATGCAAAAAGGATATTGATGGCATATTGACCCCTCTTTAGTTTTTCGGGTATATCTGATGACTTACAAGTCCACTTGACGAGATTCAAAATGTTCTGAAAGCTAGATGAAATTTCCTACGACTTATGTGAGAGGGACTTTTGGCTAATTCGACACTTATCTTATCCAAAATCGTCCTTGAAGATGAAGCATAAAAGCTGGACGGAAACTCCCTCCAAGTTACATATTCCCCAAGCACCACTTTCCTTATCTTTATTTGCTTAATCCCTAAGCTACATTAGTTTCCTTATTCCAATCCAACTCTAATATTCCATATAATTCCATATCCATCAACTATAAATACCCCATATCATTCCACTAGTTTCATAATCTAGGATATTCCACTTTGACTTGTGCAACAAGAAAACTTCATAGTTGCCGTTTTGAGGGTCTAGGAGGCGGCCGGAAGGCCGTTAAGCTGATATGGAGCAAAGATCTAAGGGATTGGAGAGCGGATACATGTCGGTAATCATGTGGTTTGTTAACGTGACCATTCTTAGCATTCCACGGTGATACTATTATGTGTTTAGTTTCTAATTTAGGTGTAAAAAACCTTTTACTTTGTGTTTAGGATTAGATGAAACCTTGATTTATGGATTAATTGATATTTGGATTGTTTTATTTGTGTTTAATTTATCTTGACAAGCTTGTTAAAAGATCCTTACGTGTTAATGATAATTATTTGTTGTTATTTGTCAAGTAAATTGAGTTGTATGAACATCTGCTTGATTGCTTGTATCTTATGACTTTGATGACCATCAAGATTATAAGTCTAGGAACAACGAATGTGAAACTAGGATTAACTTGGAAATAAGTAAGTTAATGTGTGAGCCTTGTGTGATAAACCATCAACAAGAGGTTAAATTGAATTAGTAATTTGATTAACTATTATTACAAGTCTTGCTTGATACGAACTGAACACTTGGAAGGATGTTAGTTTAATCAACTTTTCACTGTTTGAATTGACTTTTTTGCTAAAGGATTAGTATTAGTGAACGCGAATCTAATCATTTTAGGAATCGGTGAACATGAATAAATTAATTTTTGTATGCAATTGTCTATGCTTTTAAGGTATAATTTATCTAAATCAAAGTACCTGAAGAGATTTGTTTCACTGTTAGTTTATCAAGATTTGTTAATTAATTGTTCGTCTGAGATTTAATAAACCATTTCTTTACTGCTTGTGTGTGTTTTGTAACCTATAATCAAATATTTTAAATTAATTCACGACCGCTCCCCTTGTAATCGACACCCTTGCTTATCAAAGCTATACTATAATCGATCAGGTTCACGGCCTGTAAGGTGTGGTTTAGATGCGATAAATTAAATAATAGTTTAATTTAAGAAAATCTAGTGATAATTTAAAATTTTGCTAATATTGTATGTGATGATCCAATGAGAACCCAAATGCTTACCTGAGCCAACACATGTTATAGTGTATTTGTGGCTTCCCATTTCCTAGTGAAAAGTCAGGAGCTATGAAAGGTAATCTGGTAGTTTATATGACATAATATGTTTTGCAGCCTAAACCAGAAATCTATCCATGAGAGCTTATGTAGTCATTGCACTTAGACTAATACCTTAACCAATAAGGGTTGAAGTTAAGCTCATTGCTTAAGCATGTAGGGTATGAGCGAAAAAAGTGAGATATAGAAAAAAGAGAGAGAAATTGCAAAAAAAGTTGTTTGAATTTTGGAGCTATAAAAGTATGAAGATCAAAAGATCAAAATTCTGAAGAAATCCAAAAAGTTGAAGATACCAAAAATCAAACAATAGGTGGTGAATTCAATGAAAGCAAATACCAAATATTTGAAGAAGTGACGAATTCAAAGAGCTCCATTCTGGTATCAAAGTTGTAATTTCTAGAATTTATGTATGCTTGGTAGTTTAACAAAAAATACCTTGAGGTTAAGAAAGATATCTGAGGATTGATTCGAAGGGTTGCAAAAATGAATGCCAGATAAGCTAAGGGGTGAAGGTTCATAAAGAATGTGAGTATTTAGGAGTGGGAAGTTCTTAGGAATTATAGACACAAATACATGCATTGCGGTCTTGGGATAATGGATGAGTTTGAAATGGATTATTCTATGCGATATTGGTGAAGTAATAAAAGTCAGTTTGCTTGGGGGCAAGCAAAGGCTAAGTGTGGGGTATTTTGATATGTGTATTATATATATATATATATATATATATATATATATATATATATATATATATATATATATATATATATATATATATGTATGTATAACATATCTTAATATTTTAGCCTTTATTATTATTATTTAGAACTAAAATATACTTAATATGCTTTGAAATATTTAATTACAGTTAAAATGGGAGATGGAATGCAAAAGAAAGAGAATGGAGCTGAAAAGATGCAAAAAGGATATTGATGGCATATTGACCCCTCTTTAGTTTTTCGGGTATATCTGATGACTTACAAGTCCACTTGACGAGATTCAAAATGTTCTGAAAGCTAGATGAAATTTCCTACGACTTATGTGAGAGGGACTTTTGGCTAATTCGACACTTATCTTATCCAAAATCGTCCTTGAAGATGAAGCATAAAAGCTGGACGGAAACTCCCTCCAAGTTACATATTCCCCAAGCACCACTTTCCTTATCTTTATTTGCTTAATCCCTAAGCTACATTAGTTTCCTTATTCCAATCCAACTCTAATATTCCATATAATTCCATATCCATCAACTATAAATACCCCATATCATTCCACCAGTTTCATAATCTAGGATATTCCACTTTGACTTGTGCAACAAGAAAACTTCATAGTTGCCGTTTTGAGGGTCTAGGAGGCGGCCGGAAGGCCGTTAAGCTGATATGGAGCAAAGATCCAAGGGATTGGAGAGCGGATACATGTCGGTAATCATGTGGTTTGTTAACGTGACCATTCTTAGCATTCCACGGTGATACTATTATGTGTTTAGTTTCTAATTTAGGTGTAAAAAACCTTTTACTTTGTGTTTAGGATTAGATGAAACCTTGATTTATGGATTAATTGATATTTGGATTGTTTTATTTGTGTTTAATTTATCTTGACAAGCTTGTTAAAAGATCCTTACGTGTTAATGATAATTATTTGTTGTTATTTGTCAAGTAAATTGAGTTGTATGAACATCTGCTTGATTGCTTGTATCTTATGACTTTGATGACCATCAAGATTATAAGTCTAGGAACAACGAATGTGAAACTAGGATTAACTCGGAAATAAGTAAGTTAATGTGTGAGCCTTGTGTGATAAACCATCAACAAGAGGTTAAATTGAATTAGTAATTTGATTAACTATTATTACAAGTCTTGCTTGATACGAACTGAACACTTGGAAGGATGTTAGTTTAATCAACTGTTCACTGTTTGAATTGACTTGTTTGCTAAAGGATTAGTATTAGTGAACGCGAATCTAATCATTTTAGGAATCGGTGAACATGAAAAATTAATTTTTGTATGCAATTGTCTATGCTTTTAAGGTATAATTTATCTAAATCAAAGTACCTGAAGAGATTTGTTTCACTGTTAGTTTATCAAGATTTGTTAATTAATTGTTCGTCTGAGATTTAATAAACCATTTCTTTACTGCTTGTGTGTGTTTTGTAACCTATAATCAAATATTTTAAATTAATTCACGACCGCTCCCCTTGTAATCGACACCCTTGCTTATCAAAGCTATACTATAATCGATCAGGTTCACGGCCTGTAAGGTGTGGTTTAGATGCGATAAATTAAATAATAGTTTAATTTAAGAAAATCTAGTGATAATTTAAAATTTTGCTAATATTGTATGTGATGATCCAATGAGAACCCAAATGCTTACCTGAGCCAACACATGTTATAGTGTATTTGTGGCTTCCCATTTCCTAGTGAAAAGTCAGGAGCTATGAAAGGTAATCTGGTAGTTTATATGACATAATATGTTTTGCAGCCTAAACCAGAAATCTATCCAGGAGAGCTTATGTAGTCATTGCACTTAGACTAATACCTTAACCAATAAGGGTTGAAGTTAAGCTCATTGCTTAAGCATGTAGGGTATGAGCGAAAAAAGTGAGATATAGAAAAAAGAGAGAGAAATTACAAAAAAAGTTGTTTGAATTTTGGAGCTATAAAAGTATGAAGATCAAAAGATCAAAATTCTGAAGAAATCCAAAAAGTTGAAGATACCAAAAATCAAACAATAGGTGGTGAATTCAATGAAAGCAAATACCAAATATTCGAAGAAGTGACGAATTCAAAGAGCTCCATTCTGGTATCAAAGTTGTAATTTCTAGAATTTATGTATGCTTGGTAGTTTAACCAAAAATACCTTGAGGTTAAGAAAGATATATGAGGATTGATTCGAAGGGTTGCAAAAATGAATGCCAGATAAGCTAAGGGGTGAAGGTTCATAAAGAATGTGAGTATTTAGGAGTGGGAAGTTCTTAGGAATTATAGACACAAATACATGCATTGCGGTCTTGAGATAATGGATGAGTTTGAAATGGATTATTCTATGCGATATTGGTGAAATAATAAAAGTCAGTTTGCTTGGGGGCAAGCAAAGGCTAAGTGTGGGGTATTTTGATATGTGTATTTATATATATATATATATATATATATATATATATATATATATATATATATATGTATAACATATCTTAATATTTTAGCCTTTATTATTATTATTTAGAACTAAAATATACTTAATATGCTTTGAAATATTTAATTACAGTTAAAATGGGAGATGGAATGCAAAAGAAAGAGAATGGAGCTGAAAAGATGCAAAAAGGATATTGATGGCATATTGACCCCTCTTTAGTTTTTCGGGTATATCTGATGACTTACAAGTCCACTTGACGAGATTCAAAATGTTCTGAAAGCTAGATGAAATTTCCTACGACTTATGTCAGAGGGACTTTTGGCTAATTCGACACTTATCTTATCCAAAATCGTCCTTGAAGATGAAGCATAAAAGCTGGACGGAAACTCCCTCCAAGTTACATATTCCCCAAGCACCACTTTCCTTATCTTTATTTGCTTAATCCCTAAGCTACATTAGTTTCCTTATTCCAATCCAACTCTAATATTCCATATAATTCCATATCCATCAACTATAAATACCCCATATCATTCCACCAGTTTCATAATCTAGGATATTCCACTTTGACTTGTGCAACAAGAAAACTTCATAGTTGCCGTTTTGAGGGTCTAGGAGGCGGCTGGAAGGCCGTTAAGCTAATATGGAGCAAAGATCTAAGGGATTGGAGAGCAGATACGTGTTGGTAATCATGTGGTTTGTTAACGTGACCATGCTTAGCATTCCACAGTGATACTATTATGTGTTTAGTTTCTAATTTAGGTGTAAAAAACCTTTTACTTTGTGTTTATGATTAGATGAAACCTTGATTTATGGATTAATTAATATTTGGATTGTTTTATTCGTGTTTAATTTATCTTGACAAGCTTGTTAAAAGATCCTTACGTGTTAATGATAATTATTTGCTGTTGATTGTCAAGTAAATTGAGTTGTATGAACATCTGCTTGATTGCTTGTATCTTATGACTTTGAATACCATCAAGATTATAAGTCTAGGAACAACGAATGTGAAACTAGGATTAACTCGGAAATAAGTAAGTTAATATGTGAGCCTTGTGTGATAAACCATCAACAAGAGGTTAAATTGAATTAGTAATTTGATTAACTATTATTACAAGTCTTGCTTGATACGAACTGAACACTTGGAAGCATGTTAGTTTAATCAACTGTTCACTGTTTGAATTGACTTGTTTGCTAAAGGATTAGCATTAGTGAAAGCGAATCTAATCATTTTAGGAATCGGTGAACATGAATAAATTAATTTTTGTATGCAATTGTCTATGCTTTTAAGGTGTAATTTATCTAAATCAAAGTACCTGAAGAGATTTGTTTCACTGTTAGTTTATCAAGATTTGTTAATTAATTGTTCATCTGAGATTTAATAAACCATTTCTTTACTACTTGTGTGCGTTTTGTAACCTATAATCAAATATTTTAAATTAATTCACTACCGCTCCCCTTATAATCGACACCCTTGCTTATCAAAGCTATACTATACTCGATCAGGTTCACTGCCTGTAAGGTGTGGTTTAGATGCGATAAATTAAATAATAGTTTAATTTAAGAAAATCTAGTGATAATTTAAAATTTTGCTAATATTGTATGTGATGATCCGATAAGAACCCAAATGCTTACCTGAGTCAACACATGTTATAGTGTATTTGTTGTTTCCCATATCCTAGTGAAAAGTCATGAGATATGAAAGGTAATCTGGTAGTTTATATGACATAATATGTTTTGCAGCCTAAACCAGAAATCTATCCACGAGAGCTTATGTAGTCATTGCACTTAGACTAATACCTTAACCAATAAGGGTTGAAGTTAAGCTCCTTGCTTAAGCATGTAGGGTATGACCTAAAAAAGTGAGATATAGAAAAAAGAGAGAGAAATTACAAAAAAAGTTGTTTGAATTTTGGAGCTATAAAAGTATGAAGATCAAAAGATCAAAATTCTGAAGAAATCCAAAAAGTTGAAGATACCAAAAATCAAACAATAGGTGGTGAATTCAATGAAAGCAAATATCAAATATTCGAAGAAGTGACAAATTCAAAGAGCTCCATTCTGGTATCAAAGTTGTAATTTCTAGAATTTATGTATGCTTGGTAGTTTAACCAAAAATACCTTGAGGTTAAGAAAGATATCTGAGGATTGATTCGAAGGGTTGCAAAAATGAATGTCGGATAAGCTAAGGGGTGAAGGTTCATAAAGAATGTGAGTATTTAGGAGTGGGAAGTTCTTAGGAATTATAGACACAAATACATGCATTGCGGTCTTGGGATAATGGATGAGTTTGAAATGGATTATTCTATGCGATATTGGTGAAATAATAAAAGTCAGTTTGCTTGGGGGCAAGCAAAGGCTAAGTGTTGGGTATTTTGATATGTGTATTTATATATGTATATATATATATATATATATATATATATATATATATATATATATATATATATATATATATATATATATATATATATATATGTATGTATAACATATCTTAATATTTTAGCCTTTATTATTATTATTTAGAACTAAAATATACTTAATATGCTTTGAAATATTAATTACAGTTAAAATGGGAGACGGAATGCAAAAGAAAGAGATTGGAGCTGAAAAGATGCAAAAAGGATATTGATGGCAGATTGATCCCTCTTCAATGTTTCGGGTATACCCGATGACTCACAAGTCCACTTGACGAGATTTAAGATGTTCTGAAAACTAGATGAAATTTCCTACGACTTATGTGAGAGGGACTTTTGGCTAATTCGACACTTATCTTATCCAAAATCGGCGTTGAAGATGAAGCATAAAAGTTGGACGGAAATTCCCTTCAAGTTACTTATTCCCCAAGTACCACTTTCCTTATCTTTATTTGCTTAATCCCTAAGCCACATTAGTTTCCTTATTGCAATCCGACTCTAATATTCCATATAATTCCATCTCTATCAACTATAAATACCCCATATCATTCCACCAGTTTCATAATCTATGATATTCCACTTCGACTTGTGCAACAAGAAAACTTCATAGTTGCCGTTTTGAGGGTCTAAGAGGCGGCCGGATGGTCGTTAAGCTAACGGGAGCGGAGATCAGAAGGATTGGAGAGCGGATAGATGTTGGTAATCATTTGGGTTGTTAACGTGACCATGTTTAGCATTTCATTATGTTACTATTCTGTATTTAGTTTCTGATTTGGGTGTAAAAACCTTTTACTTTGCGTTTATGATTGAATGAAGCTTTGATTATTAGACTAATTGCTATATTGAATTATTTGTTTATGTTTAATTTATCTAGCCAAGCTTGTTAGATGACCCTTACGTATTAATGATAATTATTTGTTGTTAATTATTAAGTAAATTGAGTTGTATGAACATCTGCTTGATTGCTTGTTGCTTATGATTTTGATGACCATCGAGATTATAAGTCTAAGAATAACGAATGTGAAACTAGGATTAACTTGGGAATAAGTAAGTTAATGTGTGAGCCTTGTTTGATGACCATCAACAAGAGGTTAAATTGAATGACTAATTTGATTAACTATACTTACACGTCTTGCTTGATACGAACTGAACACTAGGAAGCATGTTAGTTTAATCAACTGATCATTGTTTGAATTGACTTGTTTGCTAAAGGATTAGTTATAGTGAACGCGAATCTAATCATTTTAGGAATCGGTGAACATGAATAATGAATTTGTGTATGCAATTATCTATGTTTTTAAGGTGTAATTTATCTAAACCAAAGTACCTGAAGAGATTTGCTTTCCTCTTAGTTTATCGAAAGTTGTTAATTGATTGTTCGTTTGAGATTTATTAAACTATTTCTTTATTCTTTTCGTGTGGCCTGTAACCTATAATCAAATATTTTAAATTAATTCACCACCGTTCCCTGTGATCGACAGCCGACTTACCTAAGCTATACTGTAATCTGACTAGGTACATTGCCTATAAGTGCGTAGTTAGTCTAAGTTTGTTAGGTCATTAATATTACAATTAGTGGGTACTTTTGTGCACATCATGTAGTTAGTGATTTCCTATAGGTATGTCTACGAAGTTAGGGTTCTCAATGGTTTCTATCAAGATGAGTGGGATACAAAGAGTGATGTCGGGCAAACACTTATCAAGTCTAAGAAGTGGATCGATCTGGGGTGAAACTTGTGGAATTTCCGAAAGTAGTAGTGGTCTGACGAGGGTTGGACCAATGTCCGTAAAGAATCGCGGATGGTCCTAAGCCCTCGGAAGGGTAGAGCTTTTTAGTACTTAGAACATAGTGTACTTCTATGGCGAGATCATCACTGGCGTGATTGCCATTCCAAAGTTCCAGACGTTCTCTCTCATACTGGAAGTGTGGTCCTTCAGGTTGTTTCTTAGGAAGCTCGGGCTGTCCTTGTATTTGTGTTCCTACTATTGATTGGCTCTCCGAAGTTTTCCTGATCATCGGATGGATTGCATGCCTACTGGTATCTGTTTGCTGTAGAGTGGCTAACTCAATCTTGTGCAAAATGAATCTGCACTTCTGATTCTTGAGATATTTCTAACGGAAACCCTCAGGGTCGGGGAGACAGGGTTTCACCAGACGAGTGATGGACTATCTCAGGAGGTGGTTCTACTATTTCTACGTGAAATAGTATTCGTGGAACACCTGATAGTCCAATGAATCTTGTAAGACATGCCCTAATTTCCAAGGCGTTGGTTTATTTTAGTGCGGAAAGCGTGTGCTCTTGTATAACCCATCGACTAACACCTAGACTGGTGTCAAGTCTATAATCTCTTCGGGATCTGGGTTATAAGGTTTAACACAACTACTTCCACATTTTGACCAAGTATTCTTGGCTGCGGAGGTTATACTGTGGTTCTCAGTATTCTAGTGTTCACTTCGGAGAATGCGGTCTATCGTCTACAGGGCGACGGTGACTTCTTCCACGTAAGGGGGCGGAGGATCCTAGGCACTACTCGTCGGTAACGGGGTGGACGAAGTGCCTGAGTAGTGAGAACATCTTCTGCAACTACTCTTCGGAAGGTTCTGAGTTTTCTCGTTTTATGCCAAATCTAGTGAGTATAGGGTTCCATCACTCGAAACTTAAATCTCCTCATCCACTCTTCTCAGAGTTTAACTTATCGCAACTTTCGGATCTCCGGGATATCCGCTGAGATGCTTAATTCGTGGGATTAAGCGTGAATGGATGGTCGCAGTCAATGTCCTTGACTCTTACGACTTAGATTTCCTTACCAACCGAGGGTGTTAGCTACTATGTTGGCTTAAGCGGGATGACAACAAACTTCAGATTTGTGGTTATTATAGTAGCTCAACCCGCCGTGGTTCTCTTGACTCTAGCTCCTATTCTAAGGAATAGGATGAAGGGTCTTTCTGGGGGACCTACGGAGTATGCTTCGGGTGGTTATCGTCTTCTGGAATACCTGCAGTGTCTTTCGCTTCGGCTTCTATCTGCCTAAGGAGGGTTGGTTAACAGCGCGCGGTACTCCTCTCCTAGGTACTTCGGAAGGTTTGAAATAAGAGTGACGACTGACGGATCGCATTAGTCTTTATTATTTTTATTTTGTTTAGGTTCGGAAGAACCTTTACTTGCCGAATGGCTATGGAGAAAGTTCTTTTTACACAACACTAAGGATTTACACATGGTTGCACGAAGTCAAACCATGATCGATAGAGGCGTCGAAGTTGGCATACATCGACATGACATAGAATGAGGATCGATAGGGTTATGTGCCGAACAGGCACACAAGTTCTAGGCGTCTCGGGTTTCGTCCCGTGTATCACTGTCACGGATACTTGGACCGATAGAGTCAATGCGAAACTATAGAGGGTCCTGAGTGTTTCTGAGTAAAGTATCTTTTCATGAATGGATTTTCACGAGGCATTTCTATAATCGCCTCACATATACTAGTCATGTATAATTAAGGTGGGGACAACTGTTGACTGAGCGACTCCGCCCCAAATCCACAACCAAACGAGGAACAGGAAATGAGGCGGCCTTCACTCAATCCAGGTCTATCCATCTCAATTATACATGGTCGTAACGTATATATTTAGCCATTATAGTTTTACCTGATGAAATTTTAAATTTTATAACAGTGCTGCAACTTTCGCCTTGATTAGGAAGTATTTAGATTTTGAATTAGCCTTTTAATGTTTTCGGTTAGTTATCTGAGATTAAGAGACGTACCAAAATCTACCAGGTTCCTTGATGCTTCTCTCTAAGCATTAGTGGTTGATGTAAGAAACTCAACCGGGGTTCTGCAGACGCGAGCAGTATGCCCCTTCATGTGGCACCTAGCACAATAGAGTTCTCGACATATACCATGATGATGGTAGCTACACTTGTCGCAGTGGGGAAGGTTTCCTAGGTATGGTCTTATGGAGGTCAGGATGGGAGGGCTGGCATGGGTATTAACTGTCTCAGCTCGTTGCCCTTCGGAAGGTCCTTCAGCCGAGTACTTCCCTCCTCGATCTTGAGTTTTCTCTTTAGTGGAGTTGGTTGAGGTTCTTGGGTGGCTGCGTACACAGGGGTTGGTTGCTGTTGTCCACCACTAGGATCGGAATTCCCGATAGGGCTCTTGCTAACATTGGCGTTGTTAGCATTCAGTTAAGCCATGGCAGCTGCAACAGCTGCCGAGACTGCAGTCTGGAAAGTAGTTGCATCGAGTAGGAGAGTAGGTTTCTTGCTAGTCGATTGGTTACGCTTGCTCGGAGGCATGGTTTTTCCCATACGGAAAGGAACTCAAGCGGATGAGAGATGACGGTTAACCCTGGACATATCTATCCTTACTATGTTAGGCCTAAATTTTTCCCGTGCTTCGGGTATTGGTTGTCTGAGTGTCAACCTACATCCCTATGATGTAGTCCTCGTGTTCTAGGTAGGAGTGTGAGTATCGAAAAAAGCCATAAGATGGGGGTGGTTCCTACTAAGTCACCTTTATACTGGGAAAGGTTTCATTCTCCGGCCTGGAAAGATTTGAGAACAGTTCGGAACGAACACCGCGGAAAGAAAGGCTCATGAAGGCTTATGGCTAAACATTCTCAATAGAGGTGTTGGGATCCACTCTAAACGTGTTACTGGCAATGGGAAAAGGCGATTTACCTAACACATAGCGTGAGTAGTGTAACCACTAACTCACTAAATTGTATTATTTTATGGGTGTATTAGCGTGACGAACACGAGGGAAAAGACACTTCTCGGGTTCCATGTACTGGCTCCCTCTGTCTACCTTGTATCTTTGACTGGGATTGGCGTTGGTTTTCTTCGAGTAGTTACCTAGGATTCTTTTCTCGTGAAAACATATTGAATTCCTATTCCGCCTTTCTTCCGAACCCGACTCTGGGTGTCATCACTTCATGATGGATGACTGGAAATCTCGGAAGTTTAGGAGAATTTCTTCACCGATGTCCCTAAAAGATATAGACACTTGGTGGTTTCAATAGTCTTGACCTTGTTCATTTATTTCCAAACTGGAAATCTTCTCAATGCACTTTTCCTGGATCTGCATCACCTCTTCTGCCGAGTACTGAAGTGGATAGGGTTTTCTACAGGGTTCGTGCGAGAATGGAAATGTCTAACGAATCCTAAGAGATTATTAACATTTCACTGTGTGATCCATATCGAGTCCTGCTGTAACGATCGAAAAATTACAACCAATTTAAACTTTTCAAAAACAACCCGATTTCATTAAATTATTACAAAAAGGTTTTCAATACAATTTATTTAGAGTATTCCCAGAATCACATCACAACATAAACATGAGGAGCGGTACGATCACGCCTTCGCCTTGCCACGGTCTCCTGAAGAACCTGAAAAACATAAAACCACAACTGTAAGCCCGAAATCTTAGTGAGATATCCCCAAAATACCAACCACATATACCATACACGCATAACATGCCATATCATATCTGATCATAGAACATCCATGCACTTCGGGTCTACCGTGTGACTGGTCCGCCGCACCGGCCAACAGTCCACCTGGTCCACCCTCTGAGTCCAGCCATATGCATCGAGTCGGCAGTGTGATTGGTCCGCCCACACCGGGCCTTCAATCCACCTGGTCCACTCTCTGAGTCTACAGTATGACTGGTCCGCCCGCACCGGGCCTTCAGTCGGCCTGGTCCACTCTCCGAGCCTCGGCACGTCTGGTCCGCCCTCTTGGGGCCTACAGCCTATCCGGACCGCTCGCTGGGCCTTCGGGACAACCGGTCCGCCCTGGGTATCTTGGCCTACAGCACAAAGCAGGACCTGCCTCAACCCAACTCCAGTCCAATCAACTATGTGCACATAAACATACAATCATATAAAAATTCACAGTCAATAAGCCGATCAAAAAGATCACATAACATATCATCATCCTAACCAGGATACCGACCTAACCGGTCACCAGCATAGCATCACCCTACATATCAAGATACCGACCTCAACCAGGTCTCTAACATACACCATCCTAACTACCAGGATGCAAACATATCAAAGCAATAACATAACAACAATACCCGGATCTCAATCCGATAAAGGGCCGGCCTTTGTGCCTTAGACCCTGTTGATATAGTGAGGATAACTCACCTCACACTGCCAAAACCCTGAACTGAAGAAGCAGATTCTCGAATCACCGACTCACCGAAAATCCCGAACTAGCCAACCTAGCACACATAATCATTAGACTAAGCACAATACCCTTCCAAGGGTAAATTGACCATTTTACCCTTAACTCAATCCGACCCAACACTAGGTAAGCTCCCAAGCCCACCAATGGCCCAAAGTCCAGAAGTCCAAAACAAAGCCCACTATTGGCGCAATTTACTAAATTGGGCCCACCTCACCAAATGGACCTAAACTCATGATCCATAACAACGAATGGGCCCATAATACTCTATCCATAATGTCCAGTCACGGCCCAAAATCTAGCAACTCAAATAACAGCCCAAACCCTAAGGCCCAAAATGAAAATCCAACAGAGGGAGTACGCTGGGCGTACCCTCCTTGGTACGTTGGGCGTACACGCCGATTTTCAACAGGGGATCGAGACACTGACTCGCTACGCGGGGCGTACTTGCTTGTTATGCGGGGCGTAACTTCGCTACTCATTAAGTCCGCATAACTTCTTAATGGCTTAAGCTCTTAAGCCCAAACTTCAGATCCCTAGGCCAAACATGCATAAGATTCATAAAGTCTCAAACTTTATCACTTGGGACGTCCATAAAGCTCTTAATCCAAGGTCTTAATCCATTAAGACCCACATATCTCACACATGGAACAACCACAGCCCTTGGGACCTCATTTTTCTCACTCAAGACCTCTCCAAAGGTCTGAAAGGACAGATAATCTTGACCAACTCAAAACATGCATCAAAATGAGGACTTTTGGGACAAGAATGGAGTCAAAGCTTCACAACACATAGATCTACACAATATGAATGTCAAGCAAGAAGCTTTATACCTCAAATAGGCTCCAAAGGATGATGTCTTCCCAGATCTATAAGCTCCAGCCGTTTCTCTCCTTCTTTGACAACTTCTCCTTTCTTCCTTTATGCTCTCCTTTGCTAATCCAAGCTTTCCAAGACCAAACACACCCAATCAAGGAGGGGGGACGACTATCTTAGGGTTTCTGAGGTTAAGGGAGAGCTTATGGAGGCTAGGGTATGCACCAACATGTTCCTTATATAGTGGCTGACCCTAAATTTAGGGTTTTAGAACTCTGAGAGTACGCTAGGCGTACTCAACCTTGCACCCGCGTCACTTACCCAATTACGCTAGGCGTAATCCCAGCTTACGCTGGGCGTACTCGGCGAGTCCCCAAACTTCATACTTGGCCCTCATTAATCCACTTTTCCCACAAGATGATCAAAATACCACTTCTTTTAAATCCCGGAGACTCACAATTAGGTACTCTTAGGAACGGGGCGTTACACCTGCTACGGTTACACAGGGTATACAAATCGTATATAACTTAGATCCGATAGGCCTTCGAATATGTGATACTACTCTATATCCACATCCCAGCGAGGAAAAGGAAGTAGAGCGAAACCACACATTCTTAGCCTATGGGATCCTTATTATATATAACCTTGGGAGTATACCCTCTGTAATTGTAGGTATATCAATAAAGATCTTTTTAGTTCTTCACACAAGGTTGTCTATGAATCCTAAAATACCCCTATGGTATTTTAATTTCTTATTTGTTTCTTATCTTCTGAATATGATTCTGGGATTAGTGTGAGTCTTTTAGTATTCCAAAATACTCCTATAGTGTTTTAAACTTTATGTTTGGCTCTAGCATTCCTAGTTGGTAAGTTTCAGACCTGTTGCAACACCACTATCACTCCCAAGAACACGTTCATCGCATCTCGAATAAATGTAGTTGATCAGGTTACATTTATTCCAGCTTACGATTACATAACTGCCAAGGTTTGACGGTAATGCTCAACATCCGAAGACTTTTATTCTTGTTCTTCTTGTGATACTTGTGTTCGAGTGTTTAGATTCTGGATGTTCTTATACTTTGGTAAAATATGGTTATATTTTAAAGTATAATTCTTGGTCAGAGTGTTTTATCCCTATGTATTTATAGGTTGTATATCTTTTATGAATTGATATACTTAACTCACTATAAACAATGCTCTGATACCAATCTGTCACACCCCAAAACCAGAACGGCAGAAACGTTCTGAGGTGGATGACGTCATGTCAAGTATCACAATATATGCAGTATAGTAATCAAAGTACAACAACCATTGCATTAATAGTAATATTTTTACATGGTTTACATTACATAGGAAACATCAAGTAATACAAGTAATAATATAGGGGCAACTTGGTACTAAACTGTCTTCATCCAAAAACCTCCTGGAATGTACTTGTCTAAAGCTGACTTGAGAATACAAGTTATTTGAAAAGCGAGTATCAGCATTTTTACAAATGCTGGTAAGTTCATAAGTACTTAGTGTCATTTTATTCAAATAACTTTATTAAAATTAGTAGTTTAGAATCAACAGTGTATTAGAGTCCTTTCCAGAAAATCCTAAATTTCTTAAATAAAAGTAGTCTTCTACCAAGACCCGACAGTGTTATGTTTTAAAGAGAATTTCCCTGAAATATTATCATTACCAAAATATGGTATTTGAGTTTAAAGGAAGTAGAAGAATATCACTAGTAAAATACAAGGGAAAATAGCATATGCCTCAGCAGAAGATACTGCTGACTAAGGCAAAGAAATCATAGACTCCAGGAGAGTATCGAGTGAACGACATGCCTGGCTCAGTCTAACAAAAGGAGACACAGACCCCAGACGGTATCAAATGAAAGATACGTCTAGCAAGGCCTAAAAACAGAGAACACAGACCCCAAACAGTATCAACTGAATGATACGTCTAGCAAGGTCTAAAACAAAGAGTGAATATGAGCTCGTATGTAAACATACTGATCGACAATAGAGTATCTGGTGACCCTCTAGGTCATTCATAGAGGTAGCGGCAGTAGTAGTAGTGGCTTCATGTCACCCATGGGCCTTACCGACGCAGACTGTAGCTAGTAGTCAGGGTGTAGGAGTGTCAGTCCCGTATAGATCTATACACATGATGTTCGCTCTCCTTCCCGTAGACTCTGGTTACACGGCGTTGGCGCAATGAAGCGTTGTAGTGGGAAATAGTGTGTCACATTCTAAAGTAAGAGAGAGACATAGAGAGAGAGAGATAGAGTGAGAGATAGAGTCTCCTAACTATTCCTATAATAGTTACTAGTGTCTCTGATCTATGAGTGATGCGTGGGAGGATGCCCTTGCTACCCAAGGGAAGTGAACTGATCGATGTAATCCTATATGTCTATGCTTGTATACATAATATATAACTAATGATCAAACGACCTTCGGACGGATATCCGATCCCACCAGACCACATCTCAACGAAGAAAAGGAAATAGGGCGAACAAGCCTTCCTAAGTCCTTTAAACATTATATATATATATATATATATATATATATATATATACAAGCACAGTCATGCATTTAACCAATAGGAACATTTAACGAAGTTGAAGTGTTTAACAAGTAGAAGCGTATCGTGAAGTAGGAGCGTATCATGAAGTAGCAGCGTATTACGAAGTAAAAGCATATCACGAAGTAAAAGCGTATCACGAAGTAAAAGCGTTAACTAAGTGGAAGTATAACGAAGCAGTAGTATCTAACAAGTAGGAGTATAAAAACATAGAAGAAAAACTTTGATGAAAAACTTTGGAAAACCTTTATACTGAAGAAAATCATGACTTGGTATTCTTTTTTAAAATAAGTTTGAAAACCTTTAGAAATCCTCTGAAAATCTTTCATAAACAAGTTTTGATTATAGCTTTGAAGAAAACAATATAAGTAAAGATATTTTAGAAAACCATTTATAGTATCATACTTGGTAAAGCAGTTGACAATGTAATAAATCCTTGTGCATGCAGGTTATCAATCACATGTGATTGATATGACAACTGACATGTTTAACTTGTATTCCCCCCTCCCCCCCCCCCCCCATAAAACATGTAAAAACATTTAAAAAGGTTAATTCAGGGGTATGAACTCACCTGATGTAAGTTGTCACACCCCAAAACCAAGAACGGCGGAAACGTTCTAGGGCGGAGGACGTAATGTAAAGTATCACAACACAGTAAAAGTAAATAAGCAAACAACATCATCCATTGCATTAAATATATAATTTTAATACAAGCGTGTTCTGTACAGTTATAGACACCAAAAATAATGTAAATCAAAATAATAAGATGAGTCTTGGATGCGCTCCATCTTCTCAAAAGCTGGCCTCGGTACCTGTCTACTGATGACCTGAGAATACAAGTTATTTTGAAAGAGTTTATCAGCATTAAGCTGGTGAGTTCATAAGTAATTTAGTGTCGATGTTTGTTACCAAAAACGTTTGAACATGTCTCAAGTGTAAGTTTTTAAAATGTAAGTAAATGTTTGTAAGTGTTTGTAAAAGTTTGAATCTCTCAGAAAAACCTATATTTTCTATGAAAGTAGCCTTCTACCAAGGCTTAACTGTTTTGTATGCTCATTTTTTTGTAAAAGTGTGTAATTTTCCAAGTGTAACTATCATTTAACAAAATATAGTTTGTACATTAATGTTTAAGTGAAATAATCACTAAATGTATGTAATGGGTAAATTATTGTAGTACTGTAGTGTTGTATTATAGGAACTACTGTTGTACTAACTACCTTAAACCGGATTTATATTAAGGTATCATGTGATAAATTGCACCATACTATCGACTGGTAACAACGACATACGAATGGTCGTAATAACGGAATGACGTTTGGCACCCGCAAACCTGCAGGTCCAGATGTAGCTAGCAGCAAGGTGTAGGATAGTCAATCCAGTATAGATGTATACGCAAACTCACGCTCTCCCTCCAAGAGAATTCTGGCTACAACTCGGGCCATGACATTTAAGGCATGCTCCGATACAGTGGATCACAATTGTTATCATATTCATGTATATGTAATGTAATGTTACTTGTTCTAGTATCGTTGTATATGTTCTCTTCCTAGTATAGTTGTATATGTTCTCTTTCTAGTATAGTTGTATATGTTCTCATAGTAATGTAATGTATATGTTCTCATAGTAATGTAATGTATAGACTCATGAATGAACTGACTCATTGATCTAGAAATTGTAGTAGTATGATCCTGTGTTACCCCGATGGTAACTTACTAATGATGTGTCTAATACGCATGAATATGGAAGTAATTTTATGTCTATATATGTATATTTGATATATTATTAATATTGAAACGACCTTCAGACGGTCACCCGAAATCCCACCAGACCACATCCAAATCGAGAAAAAGGAAATAGGGCGGATGGCCTTCCTAAGCCCTTTGAACATTGCTTATATATCTATACATATATGGGCATGCAATTTATAAGAAGTAAAACAAAGTTTTATAAAAGTATATGATAAGGAAAAGAGTTTGTAAAACATTTTGAAGTAAAACAGTTTGAACAGTGATAAAATCATTGGTTTTCTAGTTATTAATCACATGTGATTGATGTAATAACTATAAGTATTTAACTTGTATTCCCCCCTAAAAGTATTTAAAACATTTAAAAGTATTTCAAAGGTTAATTAAAGGGGTATGAACTCACTTGTGGTGAGTGGATTGGATTGAAGTATCGGATACCATGCTACGTGGCAAACGGAGACTTGTTCACACGCACGAGCCTAGTTATCATATAATGAACATATATATAACTAATTAGCCAAATAATAACTTAATGAAATAAGTTGGGACACTCAGGAACATGTAAACACTTTGTATAAGTGTTATAGGTCCAAATGGTTGCATATATTTTGTTATGGGACAAGGCTAAAGGGGTTTAATGTACCAAAGGGCCTTATATAAGTGTTTACTAATCAATAAACCCCACACAAGGAGTTTACGGTTGTAAACCCTTGAGTTTACGGCCGTGAACTCCAATCTTGGTGGTAATTGGTGTTTTGAAGTGTTATTTGATTTCTAGAATAAGCCTAACTTGGTGGTTTAATCCTTTGGGTAGTTTAGGGCATAGAAAATACTCCTTTGAGGAGTTTACGGCCAAAAGACCATATCCCTTAGAGTTTACGACCGTAAACTCTCATGGGATGGGTGTTTTAATTCTTTCAAGTCCCAAAAACAAGTAGGATAAATTCTAGGCATTTGTTTAAGGCTATGGAGGACCCTAGGCACACTTTGGTGCCCTTATTTGGTGTTTACGGCCTATGAGCATTCTCTTGGCCGTAAACTCCCTTTAAGGGGTGCTTTTGATGTGTTAAAGTCCCCAAATTAGCTAGAAGTAATTGATGGTTAATGTCTAAAGCCTTTAGGAGTGATTAGGGCACATTTGGCCCTTGAATTTGGAGTTCACGGTCCAAGAAGTTCTTGGGCCGTGAACACCCTAAGCTATGTGTTCTTGATTGTTTTCTAGTCTCAAATGATCATACATATTATCGTAAGCTAGTTACCTAACAAGGAAATGGGACTAGATAGCCTTTAAGCTTCATTTTGGAGTTTACTCCCCAAGAACGTTCTTGGGCGGTAAACTCCCGAATCTCATATATTTGACATGCAATCTATGTTATTAAGCATAGAACAAGCATTATAACACAACTAGAGAAGTGTACTCACGATTTGGGATGAAAACCCGAAGATCCGTGAGAGAGAAAATGGCTTTTCTCCAGTTGGAAATGTGAATAATGAATGAATTTAGTTCAGAAATCTATTTATAGTCCTAAAATATTTTTGGCAGAAAATATTTTTATTCCGGAATTGGACTCTAACATTATGAATTTTTGAAATGCTCAAGTTTCACAAACCCATGAGCATCCACTCTCCTTATATCTCCTTAAACGTAAACCCTAATGTACACAAACTTATTCGGAAAAGTATGAAATTCATTGAAACTGGACTAGCTTCTATTGAATAGCTAATGTTCGTACAAAATGGAAATTTCGGGTTGTCACATCATCCCCCCGTTAGAAGGAATTTCGTCCCGAAATTAGAATTTAAGCAAATAAGAAGTTACAAACAATTAAGCGAAAAGATGAGGGTATTTCAGTTTCATCTGATCCTCGCGTTCCCAAGTGAATTCCGGTCCTCGCTTGGCGTTCCAGCGAACCTTCACGATAGGGATACGGCTTTGCTTCGTCTGCTTGACCTCACGGTCCATGATCTCTACCGGTTCTTCCACGAAGTTGATGCTCTCGTTGATCTCGATCTCGTCGAGTGGGATTACAAGAGTCTCGTCGGACAGACACTTTTTCAAGTTAGATACGTGGAATGTAGAATGTACGTTACGAAGTGCGTCGGGTAGGTCGAGTTTGTAAGTTACGGGGCCGACTCTTGCATGAATCTCGAAAGGCCCTATGTACCTCGGATTAAGCTTCCCATGCTTTCCGAAGCGTATCAAGCCCTTCCAGGGTGACACTTTGAGAAGGACTTGGTCTCCCACCTGAAATTCCAAAGGTTTTCTTCGTTTATCAGCGTAGCTCTTCTGTCGGTCTCTAGAGGCTTTCAATCGTTCACGAATCTGAACGATTTTCTCTGTTGTTTTCCGAATGATCTCCGGACCGGTGAGAGTACTGTCGGAAGCTTGCCCCCTGGCTAATTGGGTATCACCCACCTCAGCCCAGCATAGAGGAGATCTGCACTTTCGGCCGTAGAGAGCTTCAAATGGAGCAGCCTTGATGCTCGTGTGATAACTGTTATTATAGGAAAACTTGACAAGGGGTAAATGAGTATCCCATGCCTTTCCAAAGTCAATCACAGAGGCTCTCAACATATCTTCCAGTGTTTGGATGGTCCTCTCACTTTGTTCGTCGGTCTGTGGATGGTAGGTTGTGCTCATGTCCAGCCTTGTTCCTAGGGAATGTTGTAGTGATTGCCAGAATTTTGAGGTGAACCTACTATCTCTATCGGAGATAATGGACATAGGAACACCATGTAGCCGTACGATTTCCCTAATGTATGTTCTCGTAAGTTTCTCCATCTTGTCAGTTTCTTTGATAGGCAGGAAGTGTGCATACTTGGTCAATCTATCGACGATGACCCATATGGTATCAAGTCCACCTGTTGTCTTGGGCAACTTGGTTATGAAATCCATAGTGATCCGCTCCCACTTCCATTCTGGAATCTCTGGTTGTTGCAGTAAACCAGAGGGCTTCTGGTACTCGACCTTAACCTTTACGCAAGTAAGGCATTTACTTATGAAGGTAGCAATCTCTGCTTTCATATTAGGCCACCAGTATAGCTTTTTAAGATCCAGATACATCTTATCTGAACCTGGGTGGACGGAATACCGAGTGTTGTGCGCCTCGGTCATGACCAAGTCTCGGAAACCACCGTGTTTCGGTGTCCAGATCCGGTTCATGAAATATAAGGCTCCGTCACCCTTGGCTTCTAAATTCTTGTCCATTCCCCTAAGGGATTCGCTCGTCGCATTTTCAGGTTTCATGGCTTCAAGTTGGGCCGCCTGAATTTGCTTAGACAAGTGCGAATGCATGGTTATTGACAATGACTTGACTCTGCGACCAGAATATTCCTTCCGAGTTAGGGCGTCTGCTACTACGTTGGCTTTACCCGGATGATAACGAATATCGCATTCGTATTCACTGAGTAGTTCAACCCACCGTCGTTGTCTCATGTTGAGCTCCTTCTGATCGAAAATGTGTTGTAAACTCTTGTGGTCGGTAAATTTAGTGCTTTTCGTTCCGTACAAGTAATGTCTCCAGATCTTCAGAGCAAACAACACTGCTCCTAGTTCAAGATCGTGGGTCGTGTAGTTAACTTCGTGTGTCTTCAATTGTCTCGAGGCGTAGGCGATGACCTTACCTCGCTGCATCAGAACACACCCGAGCCCTTGATTTGATGCATCGCAATAGACTACGTAGTCTTCTATCCCTTCGGGGAGGGATAGTATTGGCGCGGTGCACAAGGCTCGCTTGAGCGTTTGGAACGCTCTCTCTTGTTTCTCTTCCCAGTCAAAGGCCACGCCTTTCTGGGTCAAGGTTGTAAGGGGTTTTGCTATTCGGGAGAAGTTCTGAATGAATCTGCGGTAGTAGCCAGCGAGGCCTAGAAATTGATGAATTTCAATAGGCGTCTTCGGTGCTGACCAGTTCTCAATGGCTTTAATTTTGGATGGGCCCACGTGGATTCCCTCTTCGCTTACCACGTGTCCCAAGAATTCGACTCTTCGGATCCAAAATTCACATTTCGAGAACTTCGCATAAAGTTTCTCCTTACGTAATGTCCCTAGAACTTGTCGCGTATGTTACTTCAAGAACCAACCAGCAATCGTAGCTCTCGAAAACTCCGTTGAACTATGAAGCGCCATTTTAGATAAGTGATCATATACTCCTTTGTTCTCATGATATCAGCCGGACAAATACATGGAACAACGTCGTACTTATTGTCCAACAGTTTGTTTCCTGATTTTCGATTTGTTTGACATAGAACTTAATCGAACACATCAATTCAGTTCTGACCGGCCGGTACATAGGTCACAACAAAATCATCGAGGGGCCCAGATATCGCTTCTATTTCTAGAAGGAACAGATAAACTTCGACTCATATGCTTGTTCTACTACTTGTTGAATTGTACACAAATGCACGTTTTACAACATCAAGTTACTGATGCGTTTACGTGCAATCAATGCACAACCAACTCATAGGTAACAACTCATATCTCTAGGTTTGAAGATTTATATGATATTACCGTCTCACGATCACTCGAGATAAATTCCATGAAGTGATACAAGTGAGCGTGGGTTTATTCCAATACTCATAACTTATGAGTACTCATGAATGTTGTAGCAACCATTGTTATGACTAAACCATTTAGCCATCTACAAACTCGATTCATGACAGTGTTGATTCATACCTACTTCCAACATATGAACGACTGTGGAGTGTTTAAATAACTTAGTCACTCGGAAGAATAACCTAGCTATTTTGGAAGTCAAAACATGCAAAGTGAAACACAATAATAATCGAATCCAATATGGTCTCAGAACCCTTTTGAATATAAATAGAACCGCCTTTTTATTTATCACCATATTGATTACACATTATTCGTTGTATAATGTTTCAAACAATCAACTTAAGACTTGAATAAAACAACAGTCGTCCCATGCTCCTAGCATGTACACTTTGTTTTTCTAAACAATAGTTATGCCATACTCCAAGTATGCACACTATGATCCTTACATTGTGATGTAGATCAATTGAACATGATTCCATTGATACACATTTCACAATCCCAAATCCTTATTGTAAATATGAGAATCCCCGATTCCTATCATTTACCAAAAACTGTTAGATTTTAAACTTTTATGCAATGTTCCTCTTGTAATGATCATGCACAAAGTCACCAAAACCTTGTCACTAGTCATTACAGAGTATTCCAAAGAAGGTCAACTTCTATGGAACGGAAGTCTCAAAGTACATTGCTTTGAACATCCTTCTTGCATTAAGGTTTTCTAATCTTACATAGATTGAATAACTTCCACCTATGGAGACATTTCCATAGTCCCATTTTGACTATCACTTCCGAACAAGAGTTACTTCTTTTCAGAATATGTCAATATGGTCCTTTCCGACAACTTACATAATACTTCCATCTTTCCCTGAG
The DNA here is from genome assembly GCF_002870075.4 of Lactuca sativa. Classification (NCBI taxonomy): domain Eukaryota; kingdom Viridiplantae; phylum Streptophyta; class Magnoliopsida; order Asterales; family Asteraceae; genus Lactuca; species Lactuca sativa. The sequence continues at coordinate 278,911,404 of NC_056630.2, forward strand.
CAACCAATCTTTGGCGAACCTCAGATTGTCCTTGACAATTGCTTAATCACTTTATTCATATCCAGTTCTAGACTTTTCCCTTCTCAATGCCTTAAGCATTTGGAAAATTTAGAAAGGATGAATATTATTGCACATGAAATCGATCCTATATCCGAAGCATATGGGACACAATTCATGATGTCTCACATAAAGACATGATACTAGACTAGTCTTTTGCTACAATATTTTTTATTTGCCATGTTTTCAAAATTTAACTATGAAGAGGTATGTCGTAATCATAATTGAATTTTGAAAACGCAATATATATAGAATTGCTTCAAGTTGAACCATTCCAACATAAAATTCATATATATATATATATATATATATATATATATATATATATATATATATATATATATATATATATATATATATATATATATATATTCTTGACTAAAGATGATTAAAATCTCAATCTAAGCTTCTAGAATTGAATTGAAGTATAATTTCCTCTCCCTTAATTATAGCAAAACGACTTTTTCAACCCCTGCAACTTCATGAATTGAAACTTTTGTTTTCTATGATTAACATTGCTAACTTGCAACACTAAACGTAATAATCATGCTCCCACTAACATGATAATTATCAGCATAACACTTATGCTCCCACTAGCTCTGACATATTTCCATAAATCTGCTGGAGTTCTAAAATTTAGATTCATACACCCTTTCTTAGATAGCTCACATGTGTGTCTAAACAATTTTCAGAACTATGAAAAGGGATGCCATAATCATAGTCTCAATTGCTTAGGCATTTGTCATTTCTCACAAGTCCATGTTAGTGTGCCGGTTAACCACACACGCTCCACTAATGACTTTTGAAAATGCAAATAACACAATTTCTATCTACTTAAAATCTACTTAGTGAAAGCGTTTTCTCACCATCATTTTCATGAATCGGAGAGAAACCTTATGACACTTAGATTTTATAGTGTAAGAGTTCCTATCCATGTGAATTTGTCCAAACCATAATCACAAGATAAGGTTAGTGACAAATTCAGCCTTACATGGATTAAACTTGTTCAATTTTAGTTTCTTGTCACCTTGGTAGCACAAGGCCCACCAATGCTTCCAAGTTGAACTCTGATAACTCACATGCGAATTCAACTTATTTGAAGTAGGTACAGAAACAAGAATTATGTCAACACGATAGGTTGCAAACCTTAAGTTGTGTCCTAGTGATAAATTACAGGTTTTACTCTTGATTAAATCTTGAAACTCTTTCAGGATCTTTAAGGCTCCCATTGTCCCCTTGACATATAAGTTTCCCCAGTCAAGAACCATTCCTTGACAAAACAAATATTCAAGGGACAATACGGATTCTTATCAAGACTAACACTTCACACAATTGGTCTTAGTTGGTCTTTGTCTCATTCAAGACATCACAACTTACCAATCTCAAATGTACAAGAGTAGAAAACATTTTACTCTTACATTTGACTAGTGTTAATAAATCTTACTTTATGTCACTCAAAGTTATAATCTTGGAGTATGACTCTAAGAATTGTTTTGGAACGAAGTATGACTCATCTTCTCGATCTTAACCAATCCAACAATTCATGACCTCTCTTCTTAGCCATAACAATGCACTAAGACGTCCTTAGAGTATGAATTTGTGATATGGTTTCATAATCATTAAGATGATCATGAAATACGATACTAAAGTACTCTCCCATCCTTTCAGATTTGAGAAACTTTTATCTTTCTGCCTAATTTGATTCTTCTCATTTGTTCTGTCATGCACTGTAACCTTTCCAATGTTACAGAATTATACTTAACCTTATAAGTATAATCATATTTACTAATCTTTAGTAAATCATGACAAATCAATCTTTGTGGTGGACCTTGACCAGCGCACACCCAGTGTACCTAATTCCTTAGTCCTTCAATTGACTCACATATACATGTGATCAAAGAATTAGTCTTAATTTTCAAAGATGAAAATTCTCATTCATCATACAATACAACTTGTATGATTCCAAGTTTCTGTCCAATTGAAACATGGGTGATGAAAAACTTTCTTCATTTGGTAAATTCAGACACTACCACAAATGAAAGAATCAAATCCACTTTCCAATATTGCTATTACTGGAAACATATAAGCAACAATTTTCCACAGATGCCATTGTAAGGATATTTTTAAAATAAATAAAATTAAAACCCCTTTTTTTTCTTTTATTTTAAAACTTTGCGGAAAAACTTATCCTTACAATCCACATGAAAACCTTGTTGTTATCTATTCATAAGCAATGTATTATAACTCTTAAGCAACAGCTCAAAATTCTGATTACCGAACCATGCGATCGAAACCCACCTTCGCAATCAGAATCAACATATACTTACTTTAAGCTTCCTATTTGATTCTTAAAACATCAGCATGTGACCCATTCACATTATGTAATAAGAATCTCCAAATAGGAACTTAATAGAGTTAGACAGTGGACTTTACCCGAAGTAGAGTCAAACCTCTTGACTTGATCAACCTTATGACCTTTCAGGTTAATATGGCAGCTTCGCAACCAATGCCCCTTCCTTTGGCAACAAAACACATGGACCCTTTGGTAATGGCACATGAGACCATCTCAGACTTATCCTTTCTCTTTACCATTTGGTCAACCGAGTTGACTATAGCTGATCCCTTTCCATTGGGAAGAGAAATCCTTTTCTAGATATCCAATGCTACCATTATCAATGTCCGTTTAAGACTTGGGAAGTTGTTCTTTTAATCAAATTTGCTTTACTGGTGTTCCAAATCATTGCTGATTCCACAACACCAAGCAAATAGATAACATCATTAAGGGTCATGTCATAGTCTGCCTCATAGTAGTCCCAAAGAGACTCACTATGTTACTAAGAAAGTGATTGAACATCCAACCTTCACGAGACTTTGACACCCAACTCTCCCGGCTTGTCAATATGTGACTTTATCTCCAAGATGTGAGCACACATAGACTATGCTTGCCAATAGGGATTGAGTGACTTTAAACTTTTCAAGAACTTGTGGGTGAGGGAGAATAATTGGAGGAAGTGAAGCATGATGTTGAGGGACACCATCTTCAAGAGATTTGGGAAGATCATAGTTGTCTGAACCAGACATCTATAATGGAAGAAAATCAAGTTAGTTGATTCAAAGTCCTTAATATAACACCCAATATGAAATATTAAGGCTAGGACCCAACACAATATTTTATAATTTGGAAGAGGGATGCCGTAATCCAAACTATAAAATATTTGAAGGTAGGCGAATGACGATTCACCAATTTCCACCATGAAAAACGAAATAATTTATTAGGTTTTAATTGGATTTGAAATTCCTAGATCTTTTGAGATTCATTGAATTTTTCAATGGCATGTTTCAATCTCGAGTGTGCCCTCTCAAATTTTGTGACTGGGATGCCGAGGATCACAAAACAAGGTGTGAATAACCATACCAATTCACTTGGTACCCTTAATATTATCACCTAATCAATGTGCCGGTTAACCACACACGCTCCATTGATCTATGACAAACATTAAGTCACCCTTCGTGATCCTTACTAGTCCAAGTTAGTGTGTGGGTTAAGCACACACGCTCCACCAACGACTTGGTAAGGTACAAAGTGTGAATTCCATGGGCTAGCACCAAATTCACATTTTTCCTAAAGTAACTAAGATTGGGAATTAAATAAAAAATATTTAGTTACTTTATAATAATCATTATACTTTTAATGAGAATTTAAAGTCATTGTCCTACACGTTCGGCTAACGACCCTCCACCGATCAAGCAAGCGGTGGGTGAGAGTGGACACCCATTAAGTCGCCCTTTTATAGGCAACAACCTTATACCCACCTTATAGACCGGCTTCATGAATGAGGCCTACTAACGGTAAAACGACTTATTCTTATACATATATATAATAATTAACCATTAATCTTATAATAGTATAAGGGTAGAATTTTAACTTTTAAAACTTCTAAGGGTTGGAATTAAAGTTTTTTAAAGTGTGTGAAACTTTACAAATTCCAAAACTTGAGGGCAAGTTTTGTAACTATCCAAAACCTTTCATTTCATAACTTATGAATTAAAGGTTCATAAAAATGAAGACTTTTCATTTTCATGTAACTTATGTGTTTTAAGTGTGTGTTAAAGAAAAGTGACCTTTGGATATCCATAACTTGAGGACAAATTATGGACTCCATTAAAACACATAAATGATCAAGAATTAATTCTAAACAATTCAGCAAATAATTCCTATCATCTTCTAAATTCATAAGAACATGAACATGAGCATCAAAATTTCAAGAATTATATGAACACATAAAATCACGGAATTTTGATTATAACTTTGAAATTGGTCCACCATCATCATTACCACATCAAAAACTGGTTTTATGACTCCAAAACAGTTTAAATAATGATTCTAGACCAATTCCAGCACCAAAACTCGAAGATATGTTGTCTGGGGTCCAACTCGTCAAGTGCATGAACCAACTCACCGAATTGGATGAGTTTTGCCTTGGACTCGTCGAGTCCCTTCATGGACTCGGCGAGTCAGCTGTGCAGACAGCATAAAATCTTTGATTTTCAGCAATTTGCATCAAGTATTCAAACAAGCAAGCCTAGGCTCTGATACCACTGTTGGGTTTTGAGCAATCTAACACTTCCTAAGTGTGCATGCAACCCTAATAAACCTTGGATCTATGTTTGTCTAAATACATGCAAAATAATAATTTTTCCAAGGTTCATAACCTATCTAACATGGCATGGGGTACTTTTAAACATAAAAGAATTAGATGAGATTACATACCTTTTGATGATGAGTTCAATTCCTAAGGAGTTTGAGGGCCAAGCACCAATAGTGTGAATGCCTCAAATGGAATCACAAATCACCACAAACTCGTGGAAAACTTTCAGAGAGTGTTTACACACATAGAAATCGGCCACACACAAAAACACATACTCTAGTAACACTAGTCACACTTTCAGGGGCCATTTCATGCAACATAAGCATGCTTATATAGTGTGCATGGTTAGGGTGAGACCCTAATAACCCATGTCTTTTCCTTTCCAAGGATCCATGGGTTAAAAGCTCCATGGATCATCTGTGGACTTCCATATAAGCCTAGCCCATTAACAAATGAGTGTTAGCCCACACTATTTGAAACAATAGCCCACAATTTAATTAGTCTTCCTTTTAATCTCTAAATTAATTCATAATTAATTTAAGACTAATACTTATTAAATAACATAACTTCATATTAATATATTATAACTTATAATATATTAATAAACATATGTGTATGACTCTCATAAAATTATCCATAAATAGTTCGGGTGAGATGCAACCCAAATGGACCATGCCGGGTCGGGTCAAGCATATACCAAATAAGTTATGGACTTAGACACCTTATCCAACAGCTAGGAGGTAGGGCGACTTGGCTACTGGGGTAGCTCCTGGGACTAAGTCGATTCTGAACTCAACCTGTCGTTGCGGAGGTAATCCAGGTAGCTCTTCTGGGAAAATGTCGGGGAAGTCGCTCACTACTGGGATGTTCTTTAGTCCTTTCGTTTCGAGGCTCGTGTTGACAACGTGAGCAAGGAATGCATGGTATTCTTTACCCAGATACTTCTGTGCTTGAATGCTTGATATAATACGGAGACTCGCACCGGGTTTGTCGTCGTAGACGATAAGAGTTTCGCTAGACGAAAGGTTTAGACGGACTGCTTTCTCGTAGCACATAATGTCGGCACGATGAAGACTTAACCAATCCATGCCGATGATAACGTCAAAGCTTTTTATTGAGACCGGCATGAGGTCGATTGGGAATGAATGGTTATCTAGAGTTAGGGTACAACCTAAGTATATGCTATTCGTACTTTCAGTTTTTCCATTTGCCATTTCTACTGTGAATTGTTCCTTAAGTGTGTGTGGTTGTTGCTTAAGCATGCGAGCAAATTTATGGTTTACGAAGCTTCGCTCCACTCCACTATCGAAAAGAATGCATGCATAGCAGTTATCGAGGAGGAACGTACCAGTCACCACTGTCGGGTCAGCAACTGCTTCCCCGTGGCCTATAGCTAGTACCCTCCCTGCTCCTCCAGCATTATTCGCTTTAGGGCAGTCCCTCTTATAGTGGCCTGCTTCACCACATCCGTAGCAGGTCGGGCTCGCGCCAGAGCCGGGGACTTGGGTGATCGGCCTCGCCGGGGATTTACAGAAACGGACTGTGTGTCCTTTCCTGTTGCAGTTAGAGCACTGCATTTCACGGCAGGGGCCGTTGTGGTGGAAGTTGCATTTGTTGCACTTAGGCAAACTTCCAGCATACTGCCTCACCGGGGCAGTATCAGCAACAGGGGTTATCGCGGCATGCACAGCCACAATTTGCTGCTTTTTAGCAGCTCGTTGTTTCTTCTTGTCTTCCCAGAACTTCCGCTTGGTGTCAGCGGGTTTGGAGGGTTCTGGGATGGCTAGGGTGGTTGTTGTTGCAGGGGTTTTGACTCCATGGTCAATGAGTCGCTGTGCCAGTCGCTTGACGCTGTCGATGGTAGTGGGGTTTGATGATAGGACATTCCCCTGATACGGAGGCACTAGCCCCCATATGTACCTTTCGATCTTTTTCCCTTCAGTGGGAACCATATTGGGGCAGAGGGCCACCAGTTCGCTGAATAGGGCAGTATAAGCGACCACGTTGGTGCCCTTCATAGTCAGGTTCCAAAGTTCCTGCTCCAATTTCTGGATTTCGCCCCTCGGGCAATATTCCTCCATCATGAGGTCCTTCATGGTCTCCCAGCCCATAGCATTCGCTACTACGAGAGTCAGTGATTTAACGTGGCTGTTCCACCACGTCAGGGCCTTTCCCTCAAAGGTGCATGCGGCATATTTGACTTTGCTCGCAACAGGGCATGAACTGATTTTGAAGACTGATTCAGTCTTCTCGAACCATTGCGAGAGGGCAATGACTCCTCCGGTGCCATGGAAGGACATGGGCTTATAGTTGGTGAAATCCTTGTAGGAGCACTCTCTCGAACGCACAGGGGTTTTAACCGGAAATGATTCAACAGGGGTTCCACCTCTGCTGGCATCAGATGAGTGATACTGAGCCATGGCAATTGCCACTGCTGCAGCTACGGCAGCATTCAGGGCTGCAGTATCGATGACTGGAGGCGGAGGAGGCGGTGGAGGTGTAGGGTTATTCCTGGGATATTTGCGAGGAGGCATCTTTCAGCTATAAGTTTATAAAGATAAGAAAAATGGTAAGAATCAATTTGTAAGTAAGGTGAGCGTGACACATGGACTATCTAATCATAGCCCAACAGTTGAATGAGTGTTTGAGGTCACAACAAAGAGTATTAGTAGGAAAACACAAGTGTACCGATTTTTTTCCCACAGATTAGATAGACGTCAATAATACTGGTATTACTGAAGTAATAAGTTCAGGGAAAATCGACCTAACAGTAGGTCTTACATCATACCATACAGAAAAGTTTGACAGTTCTTAGATTCCTAAATAGGGTACTGAAAGTTAGGAATATTATACAGACAAGTGCTACTTAGAGCACAGATGTTAAAGGCTATTCCTTAACCAAAAGACAGAGATGTACTAGACATCATCTAACGGCGATAGGAATTCCTCGGGCGAGCCCTGAGGTCTGACACTTGACGAAACACCTCTTGAAGGTGTCGCTCCTGAGCCCTCTAGCGGGCTCGAAGTTCCAAGACTTCATCTCGGGAGGCAGCCAGCTGTTGCTGCAGGGTTTCATTGGTTCTTCGGGTCCGTTCCATGTCTTCTTCAAGACGACAGATGCGGATTGTGTTGACACCTGAGTTGGCATCAATCTTCATGACCCGGTCGATGGCTGCTCGACCTTGCTCAACATTACGAGCTATTCTGCGGATAATGACGGGCAGAGCTCGGTCAGCAGAACCACCTTCACTGACGTTGTAAAAGCTTCGGTCCCCAAAGTATGGTAAGGGTTGACCCTGTTCGTCACTCCAGCGATTCAAGTTGGTTGCCCACAAGGGTGTAGGACTTGGAAAAGCTGGTCGAGGGTTGTTGTTCGGGGCTTGACCTACTAGCGGTAGGTTTTTCACGTCAGGCTCGGAGTCGGATCCATCAGAAAAGCCTTCTGCGAGGTGATCATCCAAAAGGATTGGATGCTCATCTTCAGGCTCTTCTTCGATCCACCCGACATTGCCTTCATTTGGAAAGTACGGGTCGCCGTGATGGAATCCAGCCATTTAAATCTACGCGAGAAGATAGGTATAAGAATATAGTATACATGTAACTACTAGTACAAAATATACCTATATATTGATCTTCCTGTGGTATTGTTGGTAAGTTTTTAGACTTGTTAACACATCACAACCATTCTAGGGCATATGCTAATCACTCCTAGGACCAGCATAGTTGATCAGGCTATGCCATTCCCAGGACTGACCATACATCCCCGAGCTCACTTGTGATATTTAACAATCGTAATACTTTTGTTCTTGTCATTGTGACACTGATTTTAGTATGAATGCAGACTAGTATACTTAATTAAATATTCTAATACTTAAAGTATAGACTCTTGGTCAGAGTGCTTTAATCCCTAATGGGTTTATAGTTTAGTATATCTTTTATGGTTTGATATACTTGATTCACTATAAACAATGCTCTGATACCAATCTGTCACACCCCAAAACCAAGAACGGCGGAAACGTTCTGGGGCGGAGGACGTCAAGTAAAGTATCACAACACAGTAAAAGTAAATAAGCAAACAACATCATCCATTGCATTAAATATATAATTTTAATACAAGCGTGTTCTGTACAGTTATAGACACCAAAAATAATGTAAAGCAAAATAATAAGATGAGTCTTGGATGCGCTCCATCTTCTCAAAAGCTGGCCTCGGAACCTTTCTACTGATGACCTGAGAATACAAGTTATTTTGAAAGAGTTTATCAACATTAAGCTGGTGAGTTCATAAGTAATTTAGTGTCGATGTTTGTTACCAAAAACATTTGAACATGTCTCAAGTGTAAGTTTGTAAAATGTAAGTAAATGTTTGTAAGTGTTTGCAAAAGTTTGAATCTCTCAGAAAAACCTATATTTTCTATTAAAGTAGCCTTCTACCAAGGCTTAACTGTTTTGTATGCTCGTTTGTTGTAAAAGTGTGTAATTTCCCAAGTGTGACTATCAGTTAACAAAATATAGTTTGTACATTAATGTTTGAGTGAAATAATCACTAAATGTATGTAATGGGTAAATTATTGTAGTAGTGTAGTGTTGTATTATAGGAACAACTGCTGTACTAACTACCTTAAACCGGATTTATATTAAGGTATCATGTGATAAATTGCACCATACTATCGACTGGTAACAACGACATACGAATGGTCGTAATAACGGGATGACGTTTGGCACCCGCAGACCTGCAGGTCCGGCTGTAGCTAGCAGCAAGGTGTAGGATAGTCAATCCAATATAGATCTATATGCGAACTCACGCTCTCCCTCCTAGAGAATTCTGGCTACAACTCGGGCCATGACATTTAAGGCATGCTCCGATACAGTGGATCACAATTGTTAACGTATTCATGTATATGTAATGTAATGTTACTTGTTCTAGTATCGTTGTATATGTTCTCTTCCTAGTATAGTTGTATATGTTCTCTTTCTAGTATAGTTGTATATGTTCTCATAGTAATGTAATGTATATGTTCTCATAGTAATGTAATGTATAGACTCATGAATGAACTGACTCATTGATCTAGAAATTGTAGTAGTATGATCCTGTGTTACCCCGTTTGTAACTTACTAATGATGTGTCTAATACGCATGAATATGGAAGTACTTTTATGTCTATATATGTATATTTGATATATAATTAATATTGAAACGACCTTCATACGGTCACCCGAAATCCCACCATACCACATCCAAATCGAGAAAAAGGAAATAGGGCGGATGGCCATCCTAAGCCCTTTAAACATTGCTTATATATCTATACATATATGGGCATGCAATTTATAAGTAGTAAAAAAAGTTTAATAAAAGTATTTGATAAGTAAAAGAGTTTGTAAAACATTTTGAAGTAAAACAGTTTGATAAACAGTTTGAACAGTGATAAAATCATTGGTTTTCTAGTTATTAATCACATGTGATTGATGTAATAACTATAAGTATTTAACTTGTATTTCCCCCCCACCCCCCATAAAAGTATTTAAAACATTTAAAAGTATTTCAAAGGTTAATTAAAGGGGTATGAACTCACTTGTGGTGAGTGGATTGGATTGAAGTATCGGATACCGTGCTAGGTGGCAAACGGAGACTTGTTCACACGCACGAGCCTAGTTATCATATAATGATCATATATATAACTAATTAGCCAAATAATAACTTAATGAAATAAGTTGGGACACTCAGGAACATGTAAACACTTTGTATAAGTGTTATAGGTCCTAATGGTTGCATCTATGTTGTTATGGGACAAGGCTAAAGGGGTTTAATGTACCAAAGGGCCTTATATAAGTGTTTACTACTCAATAAACCCCACACAAGGATTTTACAGTCGTAAACCCTTGAGTTTACGGTCGTGAACTCCAATCTTGGTGGTAATTGGTGTTTTGAAGTGTTATATGATTTCTAGAATAAGCCTAACTTGGTGGTTTAATCCTTTGGGTAGTTTAGGGCATAGAAAATACTCCTTTGAGGAGTTTACGGCCAAAATACCATATCCCTTAGAGTTTACGGCCGTAAACTCTCATGGGATGGGTGTTTTAATTCTTTCAAGTCCCAAACACAAGTAGGATAAATTCTAGGCATTTGTTTAAGGCTATGGAGGACCCTAGGCACACTTTGGTGCCCTTATTTGGTGTTTACGGCCTATGAGCATTCTCTTGGCCATAAACTCCCTTTATGGGGGTGCTTTTGATGTGTTAAAGACCCCAAATTAGCTATAAGTAATTGAGGGTTAGTGTCTAAAGCCTTTAGGAATGATTAGGGCACATTTGGCCCTTGAATTTGGAGTTCATGGTCCAAGAAGTTCTTGGGCCGTGAACACCCTAAGCTATGTGTTCTTGATTGTTTTCTAGTCTCAAATGATCATACATATTATCCTAAGCTAGTTACCTAACAAGGAAATGGGACTAGATAGCCTTTAAGCTTCATTTTGGAGTTTACTCCCCAAGAACGTTCTTGGGCGGTAAACTCCCGAAACTCATATATTTGACATGCAATCTATGTTATTAAGCATAAAACAAGCATTATAACACAACTAGAGAAGTGTACTCACGATTTGGGATGAAAACCCGAAGATCCGTGAGAGAGAAAATGGCTTTTCTCCAGTTGGAAATGTGAATAATGAATGAATTTAGTTCAGAAATCTATTTATAGTCCTAAAATATTTTTGGCAGAAAATATTTTTATTCCGGAATTGGACTCTAACATTATGAATTTTTGAAATGCTCAAGTTTCACAAACCCATGAGCATCCACTCTCCTGATATCTCCTTAAACGTAAACCCTAATGTACACAAACTTATTCGGAAAAGTATGAAATTCATTGAAACTGGACTAGCTTCTATTGAATAGCTAATGTTCGTACAAAATGGAAATTTCGGGTTGTCACATCATCCCCCCGTTAGAAGGAATTTCGTCCCGAAATTAGAATTTAAGCAAATAAGAAGTTACAAACAATTAAGCGAAAAGATGAGGGTATTTCAGTTCCATCTGATCCTCGCGTTCCCAAGTGAATTCCGGTCCTCGCTTGGCGTTCCAGCGAACCTTCACGATAGGGATACGGCTTTGCTTCGTCTGCTTGACCTCACGGTCCATGATCTCTACCGGTTCTTCCACGAAGTTGACGCTCTCGTTGATCTCGATCTCGTCGAGTGGGATTACAAGAGTCTCGTCGGACAGACACTTTTTTCAAGTTAGATACGTGGAATGTAGAATGTACGTTACGAAGTGCGTCGGGTAGGTCGAGTTTGTAAGTTACGGGGCCGACTCTTGCAAGAATCTCGAAAGGCCCTATGTACCTCGGATTAAGCTTCCCATGCTTTCCGAAGCGTATCAAGCCCTTCCAGGGTGACACTTTGAGAAGGACTTGGTCTCCCACCTGAAATTCCAAAGGTTTTCTTCGTTTATCAGCGTAGCTCTTCGGTCGGTCTCTAGAGGCTTTCAATCGTTCACGAATCTGAACGATTTTCTCTGTTGTTTTCCGAATGATCTCCGGACCGGTGAGGGTACTGTCGGAAGCTTGCCCCCTGGCTAATTGGGTATCACCCACCTCAGCCCACCATAGAGGAGATCTGCACTTTCGGCCATAGAGAGCTTCAAATGGAGCAGCCTTGATGCTCGTGTGATAACTGTTATTATAGGAAAACTCGACAAGGGGTAAATGAGTATCCCATGCCTTTCCAAAGTCAATCACAGAGGCTCTCAACATATCTTCCAGTGTTTGGACGGTCCTCTCACTTTGTCCGTCGGTCTGTGGATGGTAGGTTGTGCTCATGTCCAGCCTTGTTCCTAGGGAATGTTGTAGTGATTGCCAGAATCTTGAGGTGAACCTACTATCTCTATCGGAGATAATGGACATAGGAACACCATGTAGCCGTACGATTTCCCTAATGTATGTTCTCGTAAGTTTCTCCATCTTGTCAGTTTCTTTGATAGGCAGGAAGTGTGCATACTTGGTCAATCTATCGACGATGACCCATATGGTATCAAGTCCACCTGTTGTCTTGGGCAACTTGGTTATGAAATCCATAGTGATCCGCTCCCACTTCCATTCTGGAATCTCTGGTTGTTGCAGTAAACCAGAGGGCTTCTGGTACTCGACCTTAACCTTTACGCAAGTAAGGCATTTACTTATGAAGGTAGCAATCTCTGCTTTCATATTAGGCCACCAGTATAGCTTTTTAAGATCCAGATACATCTTATCTGAACCTGGGTGGACGGAATACCGAGTGTTGTGCGCCTCGGTCATGACCAAGTCTCGAAAACCACCGTGTTTCGGTGTCCAGATCCGGTTCATGAAATATAAGGCTCCGTCACCCTTGGCTTCTAAATTCTTGTCCATTCCCCTAAGGGATTCGCTCGTCGCATTTTCAGGTTTCATGGCTTCAAGTTGGGCCGCCTGAATTTGCTTAGACAAGTGCGAATGGATGGTTATTGACAATGACTTGACTCTGCGACCAGAATATTCCTTCCGACTTAGGGCGTCTGCTACTACGTTGGCTTTACCCGGATGATAACGAATATCGCATTCGTATTCACTGAGTAGTTCGACCCACCGTCGTTGACTCATGTTGAGCTCCTTCTGATCGAAAATGTGTTGTAAACTCTTGTGGTCGGTAAAGATAGTGCTTTTCGTTCCGTACAAGTAATATCTCCAGATCTTCAGAGCAAACAACACTGCTCCTAGTTCAAGATCGTGGGTCGTGTAGTTAACTTCGTGTGTCTTCAATTGTCTCGAGGCGTAGGCGATGACCTTACCTCGCTGCATCAGAACACACCCGAGCCCTTGATTTGATGCATCGCAATAGACTACGAAGTCTTCTATCCCTTCGGGGAGGGATAGTATTGGCGCGGTGCACAAGGCTCGCTTGAGCGTTTGGAACGCTCTCTCTTGTTTCTCTTCCCAGTCAAAGGCCACGCCTTTCTGGGTCAAGGTTGTAAGGGGTTTCGCTATTCGGGAGAAGTTCTGAATGAATCTGCGGTAGTAGCCAGCGAGGCCTAGAAATTAATGAATTTCAATAGGCGTCTTCGGTGCTGACCAGTTCTCAATGGATTTAATTTTGGATGGGTCCACGTGGATTCCCTCTTCGCCTACCACGTGTCCCAAGAATTCGACTCTTCGGATCCAAAATTCACATTTCGAGAACTTCGCATAAAGTTTCTCCTTACGTAATGTCCCTAGAACTTGTCGCAGGTGATCGCCATGCTCTTCCTTACTTCGGGAGTAGATCAGGATGTCGTCAATGAAAACGATGACGAACTGATCCAAGTAAGGTCGGCATACTCTATTCATCAGATCCATGAAAACTGCGGGCGCATTGGTCAATCCGAATGGCATCACCACGAACTCGTAGTGTCCGTAACGAGTTCGGAAGGCTGTCTTCGGCACATCCTCCTCTTGTACTCCTAACTGGTGATATCCGGATCTCAAATCAATTTTGGAAAAATAGTTCGCCCCTTGCAGTTGGTCAAACAGATCGTCTATGAAAGGCAGAGGGTAACGATTTTTGACCGTCAGTTTGTTGAGTTCTCTGTAATCGATACACATACGGAATGATCCGTCTTTCTTCTTAACGAACAAGACCGATGCTCCCCAAGGTGAGAAACTCGGTCTTATAAAGCCCTTGTTGAGCAGTTCGTTAAGTTGACCAGAGAGTTCCTGCATCTCAGCTGGTGCTAGTGTTGGGTTTTGAGCAATCTAACACTTCCTAAGTGTGCATGCAACCCTAATAAACCTTGGATCTATGTTTGTCTAAATACATGCTTTATAATAATTTTTCCAAGGTTCATAACCTATCTAACATGGCATGGGGTACTTTTAAACATAAAAGAATTAGATGAGATTACATACCTTTTGATGATGAGTTCAATTCCTAAGGAGTTTGAGGGCCAAGCACCAATAGTGTGAATGCCTCAAATGGAATCACAAATCACCACAAACTCTTGGAAAACTTTGAGAGAGTGTTTACACACATAGAAATCGTTCACACACAAAAACACATACTCTAGTAACACTAGTCACACTTTCAGGGGCCATTTCATGCAACATAAGCATGCTTATATAGTGTGCATGGTTAGCGTGAAACCCTAATAACCAATGTCTTTTCCTTTCCAAGGATCCATGGGTTAAAAGCTCCATGGATCATCCGTGGACTTCCATATAAGCCTAGCCCATTAACAAATGAGTGTTAGCCCACACTATATAAAACAATAGCCCACAATTTAATTAGTCTTCCTTTTAATCTCTAAATTAATTCATAATTAATTTAAGACTAATACTCATTAAATAACACAACTTCATATTAATATATTATAACTTATAATATATTAATAAACATATGTGTATAACTCTCATAAAATTATCCATAAATAGTTTGGGTGAGATGCAACCCAAATGGACCATGCCGGGTCGGGTCAAGCATATACTAAATAAGTTATGGACTTAGACACCTTATCCAACAGACTCCCACTTGGATAAGTCTAATAACTATATTTGCGTATGTTACTTCAAGAACCAACCAGCAATCGTAGCTCTCGAAAACTCCGTTGAACTATGAAGCGCCATTTTAGATAAGTGATCATATACTCCTTTGTTCTCATGATATCAGCCAGACAAATACATGGAACAACGTCGTACTTATTATCCAACAGTTTGTTTCCCGATTTTCGATTCGTTTGACATAGAACTTAATCGAACACATCAATTCAGTTCTGACCGACCGGTGCATAGGTCACAACAAAATCATCGAGGGGCCCAGATATCGCTTATTTCTAGAAGGAACAGATAAACTTCGACTCATATGCTTGTTCTACTACTTGTTGAATTGTACACAAAGGCACGTTTTACAACATCAAGTTACTGATGCGTTTACGTGCAATCAATGCACAACCAACTCATAGGTAACAACTCATATCTCTAGGTTTGAAGATTTATATGATATTACCGTCTCACGATCACTCGAGATAAATTCCATGAAGTGATACAAGTGAGCGTGGGTTTATTCCAATACTCATAACTTATGAGTACTCATGAATGTTGTAGCAACCATTGCTATGACTAAACCATTTAGCCATCTACAAACTCGATTCATGACAGTGTTGATTCATACCTACTTCCAACATATTAAACGACTGTGGAGTTTTTAAATAACTTAGTCATTCGGAAGAATAACCTAGCTATTTTGGAAGTCAAAACATGCAAAGTGAAACACAATAATAATCGAATCCAATATGGTCTCAGAACCCTTTTGAATATAAATAGAACCACCTTTTTATTTATCACCATATTGATTACACATTATTCATTGTATAATGTTTCAAACAATCAACTTAAGACTTGAATAAAACAACAGTCGTCCCATGCTCCTAGCATGTACACTTTGTTTTTCTAAACAATAGTTATGCCATACTCCAAGTATGCACACTATGATCCTTACATTGTGATGTAGATCAATTGAACATGATTCTTGACTAAAGAAGATTAAAATCTCAATCTAAGCTTCTAGAATTGAATTGAAGTATAATTTCCTCTCCCTTAATTATAGCAAAACGACTTTTTCAACCCCTGCAACTTCATGAATTGAAACTTTTGTTTTCTATGATTAACATTGCTAACTTGCAACACTAAACGTAATAATCATGCTCCCACTAACATGATGATTATCAGCATAACACTTATGCTCCCACTAGCTCTGACATATTTCCATAAATCTGCTGGAGTTCTGAAATTTAGATTCATACACCCTTTCTTAGATAGCTCACATGTGTGTCTAAACAATTTTCAGAACTATGAAAAGGGATGCCATAATCATAGTCTCAATTGCTTAGGCATTTGTCATTTCTCACAAGTCCATGTTAGTGTGCCGGTTAACCACACACGCTCCACTAACGACTTTTGAAATTGCAAATAACACAATTTCTATCTACTTAAAATCTACTTAGTGAAAGCGTTTTGTCACCATCATTTTCATGAATCGGAGAGAAACCTTATGACACTTAGATTTTATAGTGTATGAGTTCCTATCCATGTGAATTTGTCAAAACCATAATCACAAGATAAGGTTAGTGACAAATTCAGCCTTACATGGATTAAACTTGTTCAATTTTAGTTTCTTGTCACCTTGGTAGCACAAGGCCCACCAATCCTTCCAAGTTGAACTCTGATAACTCACATGCAAATTCAACTTATTTGAAGTAGGTACAGAAACAAGAATTATGTCAACACGATAGGTTGCAAACCTTAAGTTGTGTGCTAGTGATAAATTACAGGTTTTACGCTTGATTAAATCTTGAAACTCTTTCAGGATCTTTAAGGCTCCCACTGTCCCCTTGACATATAAGTTTCCCCAGTCAAGAACCATTCCTTGACAAAACAAATATTCAAGGGACAATACGGATTCTTATCAAGACTAACACTTCACACAATTGGTCTTAGTTGGTCTTTGTCTCATTCAAGACATCACAACTTACCAATCTCAAATGTACAAGAGTAGAAAACATTTTACTCTTACATTTGACTAGTGTTAATAAATCTTACTTTATGTCACTCAAAGTTACAATCTTGGAGTATGACTCTAAGAATTGTTTTGGAACGAAGTATGACTCATCTTCTCGATCTTAACCAATCCAACAATTCATGACCTCTCTTCTTAGCCATAACAATGCACTAAGACGTCCTTAGAGTATGAATTTGTGATATGGTTTCATAATCATTAAGATGATCATGAAATACGATACTAAAGTACTCTCCCATCCTTTCAGATTTGAGAAACTTTTATCTTTCTGCCTAATTTGATTCTTCTCATTTGTTCTGTCATGCACTGTAACCTTTCCAATGTTACAGAATTATACTTAACCTTATAAGTATAATCATATTTACTAATCTTTAGTAAATCATGACAAATCAATCTTTGTGGTGGACCTTGACCAGCGCACACCCTACCTAATTCCTTAGTCCTTCAATTGACTCACATATACATGTGATCAAAGAATTAGTCTTAATTTTCAAAGATGAAAATTCTCATTCATCATACAATACAACTTGTATGATTCCAAGTTTCTGTCCAATTGAAACATGGGTGATGAAAAACTTTCTTCATTTGGTAAATTCAGACACTACCACAAATGAAAGAATCAAATCCATTTTCCAATATTGCTATTACTGGAAACATATAAGCAACAATTTTCCACAGATGCCATTGTAAGGATATTTTTAAAATAAATAAAATTAAAACCCCTTTTTTTTCTTTTATTTTAAAACTTTGCGGAAAAACTTATCCTTACAATCCACATGAAAACCTTGTTGTTATCTATTCATAAGCAATGTATTATAACTCTTAAGCAACAGCTCAAAATTCTGATTACCGAACCATGCGATCGAAACCCACCTTCGCAATCAGAATCAACATATACTTACTTTAAGCTTCCTATTTGATTCTTAAAACATCAGCATGTGACCCATTCACATTATGTAATAAGAATCTCCAAATAGGAACTTAATAGAGTTAGACAGTGGACTTTACCCGAAGTAGAGTCAAACCTCTTGACTTGATCAACCTTATGACCTTTCAGGTTAATATGGCAGCTTCGCAACCAATGCCCCTTCCTTTGGCAACAAAACACATGGACCCTTTGGTAATGGCACATGAGACCATCTCAGACTTATCCTTTCTCTTTACCATTTGGTCAACCGAGTTGACTATAGCTGATCCCTTTCCATTGGGAAGAGAAATCCTTTTCTAGATATCCAATGCTACCATTATCAATGTCCGTTTAAGACTTGGGAAGTTGTTCTTTTAATCAAATTTGCTTTACTGGTGTTCCAAATCATTGCTGATTCCACAACACCAAGCAAATAGATAACATCATTAAGGGTCATGTCATAGTCTGCCTCATAGTAGTCCCAAAGAGACTCACTATGTTACTAAGAAAGTGATTGAACATCCAACCTTCACGAGACTTTGACACCCAACTCTCCCGGCTTGTCAATATGTGACTTTATCTCCAAGATGTGAGCACACATAGACTATGCTTGCCAATAGGGATTGAGTGACTTTAAACTTTTCAAGAACTTGTGGGTGAGGGAGAATAATTGGAGGAAGTGAAGCATGATGTTGAGGGACACCATCTTCAAGAGATTTGGGAAGATCATAGTTGTCTGAACCAGACATCTATAATGGAAGAAAATCAAGTTAGTTGATTCAAAGTCCTTAATATAACACCCAATATGAAATATTAAGGCTACGACCCAACACAATATTTTATAATTTGGAAGAGGGATGCCGTAATCCAAACTATAAAATATTTGAAGGTAGGCGAATGACGATTCACCAATTTCCACCATGAACAACGAAATAATTTATTAGGTTTTAATTGGATTTGAAATTCCTAGATCTTTTGAGATTCATTGAATTTTTCAATGGCATGTTTCAATCTCGAGTGTGCCCTCTCAAATTTTGTGACTGGGATGCCGAGGATCACAAAACAAGGTGCGAATAACCATACCAATTCACTTGGTACCCTTAATATTATCACCTAATCAATGTGCCGGTTAACCACACACGCTCCATTGATCTATGACAAACATTAAGTCACCCTTCGTGATCCTTACTAGTCCAAGTTAGTGTGTGGGTTAACCACACACGCTCCACCAACGACTTGGTAAGGTACAAAGTGTGAATTCCATGGGCTAGCACCAAATTCACATTTTTCCTAAAGTAACTAAGATTGGGAATTAAATAAAAAATATTTAGTTACTTTATAATAATCATTATACTTTTAATGAGAATTTAAAGTCATTGTCCTACCCGTTCGGCTAACGACCCTCCACCGATCAAGCAAGCGGTGGGTGAGAGTGGACACCCATTAAGTCGCCATTTTATAGGCAACAACCTTATACCCACCTTATAGACCGGCTTCATGAATGAGGCCTACTATCGGTAAAACGACTTATTCTTATACATATATATAATAATTAGCCATTAATCTTATAATAGTATAAGGGTAGAATTTTAACTTTTAAAACTTCTAAGAATTGGAATTAAAGTTTATTAAAGTGTGTGAAACTTTACAAATTCCAAAACTTGAGGGCAAGTTTTGTAACTATCCAAAACCTTTCATTTCATAACTTATGAATTAAAGGTTCATAAAAATGAAGACTTTTCATTTTCATGTAACTTATGTGTTTTAAGTGTGTGTTAAAGAAAAGTGACCTTTGGATATCCATAACTTGAGGACAAATTATGGACTCCATTAAAACACATAAATGATCAAGAATTAATTCTAAACAATTCAGCAAATAATTCCTATCATCTTCTAAATTCATAAGAACATGAACATGATCATCAAAATTTCAAGAATTATATGAACACATAAAATCATGGAATTTTGATTATAACTTTGAAATGGGTCCACCATCATCATTACCACATCAAAAACTGGTTTTATGAGTCCAAAACAGTTTAAGGTAATGATTCTAGACCAATTCCAGCACCAAAACTCGAAGATATGCTGTCTGGGGGTCCAACTCGTCAAGTGCATGAACCAACTCACCGAGTTGGATGAGTTTTGCCTTGGACTCGTCGAGTCCCTTCATGCACTCGGCGAGTCAGCTGTGCAGACAGCATAAAATCTTCGATTTTCAGCAATTTGCATCAAGTATTCAAACAAGCAAGCCTAGGCTCTGATACCACTGTTGGGTTTTGAGCAATCTAACACTTCCTAAGTGTGCATGCAACCCTAATAAACCTTGGATCTATGTTTGTCTAAATACATGCAAAATAATAATTTTTCCAAGATTCATAACCTATCTAACATGGCATGGGGTACTTTTAAACATAAAAGAATTAGATGAGATTACATACCTTTTGATGATGAGTTCAATTCCTAAGGAGTTTGAGGGCCAAGCACCAATAGTGTGAATGCCTCAAATGGAATCACAAATCACCACAAACTCGTGGAAAACTTTGAGAGAGTGTTTACACACATAGAAATTGGTCACACACAAAAACACATACTCTAGTAACACTAGTCACACTTTCAGGGGCCATTTCATGCAACATAAGCATGCTTATATAAGCCGTGGACTTCCATATAAGCCTAGCCCATTAACAAATGAGTGTTAGCCCACACTATATAAAACAATAGCCCACAATTTAATTAGTCTTCCTTTTAATCTCTAAATTAATTCATAATTAATTTAAGACTAATACTTATTAAATAACATAACTTCATATTAATATATTATAACTTATAATATATTAATAAACATATGTGTATAACTCTCATAAAATTATCCATAAATAGTTCGGGTGAGATGCAACCCAAATGGACCATGCCGGGTCGGGTCAAGCATATACCAAATAAGTTATGGACTTAGACACCTTATCCAATAGCTAGGAGGTAGGGCGACTTGGCTACTGGGGTAGCTCCTGGGACTAAGTCGATTCTGAACTCAACCTGTCGTTGCGGAGGTAATCCAGGTAGCTCTTCTGGGAAAATGTCAGGGAAGTCGCTCACTACTGGGATGTTCTTTAGTCCTTTCGTTTCGAGGCTCGTGTCGACGACGTGAGCAAGGAATGCATGGTATTCTTACCCAGATACTTCTGTGCTTGAATGCTTGATATAATACAGAGACTCGCACCGGGTTTGTCGCCGTAGATGATAAGAGTTTCGTTAGACGAAAGGTTTAGACGAACTGCTTTCTCGTAGCACATGATGTCAGCGCGATGAAGACTTAACCAATCCATGCCGATGATAACGTCAAAGCTTTTTATTGAGACCGGCATGAGGTCGATTGGGAATGAATGGTTATCTAGAGTTAGGGTACAACCTAAGTATATGCTATTCGTACTTTCAGTTTTTCCATTTGCCATTTCTACTGTGAATTGTTCCTTAAGTGTGTGTGGTGGTTGCTTAAGCATGCGAGGAAATTTATGGTTTACGAAGCTTCGCTCCACTCCACTATCGAAAAGAATGCATGCATAGGAGTTATCGAGGAGGAACGTACCAGTCACCACTGTCGGGTCAGCAACTGCTTCCCCGTGGCCTATAGCTAGTACCCTCCCTGCTCCTCCAGCACTATTCGCTTTAGGGCAGTCCCTCTTATAGTGGCCTACTTCACCACATCCGTAGCAGGTCGGGCTCGCGCCAGAGCCGGGGACTTGGGTGATCGGCCTCGTCGGGGATTTACAGAAACGGACTGTGTGTCCTTTCCTGTTGCAGTTAGAGCACTGCATTTCACGGCAGGGGCCGTTGTGGTGGAAGTTGCATTTATTGCACTTAGGCAAACTTCCAGCATACTGCCTCACCGGGGCAGTATCAGCAACAGGGGTTATTGCGGCATGCACAGCCACAATTTGCTGCTTTTTAGCAGCTCGTTGTTTCTTCTTGTCTTCCCAGAACTTCCGCTTGGTGTCAGCGGGTTTGGAGTGTTCTGGGATGGCTAGGGTGGTTGTTGTTGCAGGGGTTTTGACTCCATGGTCAATGAGTCGTTGTGCCAGTCGCTTGGCGCTGTCGATGGTAGTGGGGTTTGATGATAGGACATTCCCCTGATACGGAGGCACTAGCCCCCATATGTACCTTTCGATCTTTTTCCCTTCAGTGGGAACCATATTGGGGCAGAGGGCCACCAGTTCGCTGAATCGGGCAGTATAAGCGACCACGTTGGTGCCCTTCATAGTCAGGTTCCAAAGTTCCTGCTCCAATTTCTGGATTTCACCCCTCGTGCAGTATTCCTCCATCATGAGGTCCTTCATGGTCTCCCAGCCCATAGCATTCGCTACTACGAGAGTCAGTGATTTAACGTGGCTGTTCGCCCACGTCAGGGCCTTTCCCTCAAAGGTGCATGCGGCATATTTGACTTTGCTCGCAGCAGGGCATGAACAGATTTTGAAGACTGATTCAGTCTTCTCGAACCATTGCGAGAGGGCAATGACTCCTCCGGTGCCATGGAAGGACATGGGCTTATAGTTGGTGAAATCCTTGTAGGAGCACTCTCTCGAGCGCGAAGGGGTTTTAACCGGAATTGATTCAACAGGGGTTCCACCTCTGCTGGCATCAGATGAGTGATACTGAGCCATGGCAGTTGCCACTGCTGCAGCTACGGCAGCATTCAGGGCTGCAGTATCGATGACCAGAGGCGGAGGAGGCGGTGGAGGTGCAGGGTTATTCCTGGGATATTTGCGAGGAGGCATCTTTCATCTATAAGTTTATAAAGATAAGAAAAATGGTAAGAATCAATTTGTAAGTAAGGTGAGCGTGACACATGGACTATCTAATCATAGCCCAACAGTTGAATGAGTGTTTGAGGTCACAACAAAGAGTATTAGTAGGAAAACACAAGTGTACCGATTTTTTTCCCACAGATTAGATAGACGTCAATAATACTGGTATTACTGATGTAATAAGTTCAGGGAAAATCGACCTAACAGTAGGTCTTACATCATACCATACAGAAAAGTTTGACAGTTCTTAGATTCCTAAATAGGGTACTGAAAGTTAGGAATATTATACAGACAAGTGCTACTTAGAGCACAGATGTTAAAGGCTATTCCTTAACCAAAAGACAGAGATGTACTAGACATCATCTAACGGCGATGGGAATTCCTCGGGCGAGCCCTGAGGTCTGACACTTGACGAAACACCTCTTGAAGGTGTCGCTCCTGAGCCCTCTAGCGGGCTCGAAGTTCCAAGACTTCATCTCGGGAGGCAGCCAGCTGTTGCTGCAGGGTTTCATTGGTTCTTCGGGTCCGTTCCATGTCTTCTTCAAGACGGCAGATGCGGATTGTGTTGACACCTGAGTTGGCATCAATCTCCATGACCCGGTCGATGGCTGCTCGACCTTGCTCAACATTACGAGCTATTCTGCGGATAATGACGGGCAGAGCTCGGTTAGCAGAACCACCTTCACTGACGTTGTAAAAGCTTCGGTCCCCAAAGTATGGTAAGGGTTGACCCTGTTCGTCACTCCAGCGATTCAAGTTAGTTGCCCACAAGGGTGTAGGACTTGGAAAAGCTGGTCGGGGGTTGTTGTTCGGGGCTTGACCTACTAGCGGTAGGTTGTTGACTTCAGGCTCGGAGTCGGATCCATCAGAAAAGCCTTCTGCGAGGTGATCATCCAAAAGGATTAGATGCTCATCTTCGGGCTCTACTTCGATCCACCCGACATTGCCTTCATTTGGAAAGTACGGGTCGCCGTGATGGAATCCAGCCATTTAAATCTACGCGAGAAGAGAGGTATAAGAATATAGTATACATGTAACTACTAGTACAAAATATACCTATATATTGATCTTCCTGTGGTATTGTTGGTAAGTTTTTAGACTTGTTAACACATCACAACCATTCTAGGGCATATGCTAATCACTCCTAGGACCAGCATAGTTGATCAGGCTATGCCATTCCCAGGACTGACCATACATCCCCGAGCTCACTTGTGATATTTAACAATCGTAATACTTTTGTTCTTGTCATTGTGACACTGATTTTAGTATGAATGCAGACTAGTATACTTAATTAAATATTCTAATACTTAAAGTATAGACTCTTGGTCAGAGTGCTTTAATCCCTAATGGGTTTATAGTTTAGTATATCTTTTATGGGTTGATATACTTGATTCACTATAAACAATGCTCTGATACCAATCTGTCACACCCCAAAACCAAGAACGGCGGAAACGTTCTGGGGCGGAGGACGTCATGTAAAGTATCACAACACAATAAAAGTAAATAAGCAAACAGCATCATCCATTGCATTAAATATATAATTTTAATACAAGCGTGTTCTGTACAGTTATAGACACCAAAAATAATGTAAATCAAAATAATAAGATGAGTCTTGGATGCACTCCATCTTCTCAAAAGCTGGCCTCGGTACCTGTCTACTGATGACCTGAGAATACAAGTTATTTTGAAAGAGTTTATCAGCATTAAGCTGGTGAGTTCATAAGTAATTTAGTGTCGATGTTTGTTACCAAAAACGTTTGAACATGTCTAAAGTGTATGTTTGTAAAATGTAAGTAAATGTTTGTAAGTGTTTGTAAAAGTTTGAATCTCTCAGAAAGACCTATATTTTCTATTAAAGTAGCCTTCTACCAAGGCTTAACTGTTTTGTATGCTCGTTTGTTGTAAAAGTGTGTAATTTCCCAAGTGTAACTATCATTTAAAAAAATATAGTTTGTACATTAATGTTTAAGTGAAATAATCACTAAATGTATGTAATGGGTAAATTATTGTAGTACTGTAGTGTTGTATTATAGGAACTATTGCTGTACTAACTACCTTAAACCGGATTTATATTAAGGTATCATGTGATAAATTGCACCATACTATCGACTGGTAACAACGACATACGAATGGTCATAATAACGGAATGACGTTTGGCACCCGCAGACCTGCAGGTCCGGCTGTAGCTAGCAGCAAGGTGTAGGATAGTCAATCCAGTATAGATCTATACGCAAACTCACGCTCTCCCTCCTAGAGAATTATGGCTACAACTCAGGCCATGACATTTAAGACATGCTCCGATACAGTGGATCACAATTGTTAACGTATTCATGTATATGTAATGTAATGTTACTTGTTCTAGTATCGTTGTATATGTTCTCTTCCTAGAAAAGTTGTATAGGTTCTCTTTCTAGTATAGTTGTATATGTTCTCATAGAAATGTAATGTATATGTTCTCATAGTAATGTAATGTATAGACTCATGAATGAACTGACTCATTGATCTAGAAATTGTAGTAGTATGATCCTGTGTTACCCCGATGGTAACTTATTAATGATGTGTCTAATATGCATGAATATGGAAGTACTTTTATGTCTATATATGTATATTTGATATATAATTAATATTGAAACGACCTTCGGACGGTCACTTGAAATCCCACCAGACCACATCCAAATCGAGAAAAAGGAAATAGGGCGGATGGCCTTCCTAAGCCCTTTAAACATTGTTTATATCTCTATACATATATGGGCATGCAATTTATAAGAAGTAAAACAAAGTTTAATAAAAGTATTTGATAAGCAAAAGAGTTTGTAAAACATTTTGAAGTAAAACAGTTTGATAAACAGTTTGAACAGTGATAAAATCATTGGTTTTCTAGTTATTAATCAAATGTGATTGATGTAATAACTATAAGTATTTAACTTGTATTCCCCCCCCCCCATAAAAGTATTTAAAACATTTAAAAGTATTTCAAAGGTTAATTAAAGGGGTATGAACTCACTTGTGGTGAGTGGATTGGATTGAAGTATCAGATACCGTGCTAGGTGGCAAACAGAGACTTGTTCACACGCACGAGCCTAGTTATCATATAATGAGCATATATATAACTAGTTAGCCAAATAATAACTTAATGAAATAAGTTGGGACACTCAGGAACATGTAAACACTTTGTATAAGTGTTATAGGTCCTAATAGTTGCATCTATGTTGTTATGGGTCAAGGCTAAAGGGGTTTAATGTACCAAAGGGCCTTATATAAGTGTTTACTACTCAATAAACACCACACAAGGAGTTTACGGTCGTAAACCCTTGTGTTTACGGCCGTGAACTCCAATCTTGGTGGTAATTGGTGTTTTGAAGTGTTATTTGATTTCTAGAATAAGCCTAACTTGTTGGTTTAATCCTTTGAGTAGTTTAGGGCACAGAAAATACTCCTTTGAGGAGTTTACGGCCAAAAGACCATATCCCTTAGAGTTTACGGCCGTAAACTCTCATGGGATGGGTGTTTTAATTCTTTCAAGTCCCAAACACAAGTAGGATAAATTCTAGGCATTTGTTTAAGGCTATGGAGGACCCTAGGCACACTTTGGTGCCCTTATTTGGTGTTTACGGGCTATGAGCATTCTCTTGGCCGTAAACTCCCTTTAAGGGGGTGCTTTTGATGTGTTAAAGTCCCCAAATTAGCTAGAAGTAATTGAGGGTTAATGTCTAAAGCATTTAGGAGTGATTAGGGCACATTTGGCCCTTGAATTTGGAGTTCACGGTCCAAGAAGTTCTTGGGCCGTGAACACCCTAAGCTATGTGTTCTTGATTGTTTTCTAGTCTCAAATGATCATACATATTATCCTAAGCTAGTTACCTAACAAGGAAATGGGACTAGATAGCCTTTAAGCTTCATTTTGGAGTTTACTCCCCAAGAACGTTCTTGGGCGGTAAACTCCCGAAACTCATATATTTGACATGCAATCTATGTTATTAAGCATAAAGCAAGCATTATAACACAACTAGAGAAGTGTACTCACGATTTGGGATGAAAACCCGAAGATCCGTGAGAGAGAAAATAGCTTTTCTCCAGTTGGAAATGTGAATAATGAATGAATTTAGTTCAGAAATCTATTTATAGTCCTAAAATATTTTTGGCAGAAAATATTTTTATTCTGGAATTGGACTCTAACATTATGAAGTTTTGAAATGCTCAAGTTTCACAAACCCATGAGCATCCACTCTCCTGATATCTCCTTAAACGTAAACTCTAATGTACACAAACTTATTCGGAAAAGTCTGAAATTCATTGAAACTGGACTAGCTTCTATTGAATAGCTAATGTTCGTACAAAATGGAAATTGCGGGTTGTCACATAAGTGGAGCCGACGAAGGTGCCGGTTGGGTGCTCGGTGTCAAGTAAAGACTTGAACACACTTAATGACCTATTAACATATGATAATATATGTTTACATAGAATTAGTAAATATAATACTAATTAATTATGTATACGCATCCTAAAGTGCGGAAAACACTTTGATTAAGCGCTTGGAGTGTCCCAGGTAACATCTAAGGGTGTGTATGGCTTAGATAGGGAGTTTACTCTTCAAGAGTAAACTCTTTATAGAGTTCACGGCCCTGGGACTAACTCCCCATGAGTTTACGGCCGTAAACTCATGGTGAGGGTGTTCTAGGATGCCAAAATGTCTCATATCACTTGTAGATTTCTGCTAGGTCCAAATATAAGGCACATGAGTGGATTTAAGGCATCTAAATGGACCAAATAGGAGTTTACGGCCCTAAACAAGGAGTTTACGGCTGTAAGCTCCTATGTACATATTCTTTTGGTGTTTTAAGGGCTTAAATGATAAAGAATAAATCCTAAGCATTTTTCCAACTCAAATGGGGAGTTTAGGGCATCATTTGGGCACCTTTTAGGAGTTTACGGCCCATGGACCTTTCCTGGGGGGGTTTACGGCCGTAAACTCCTATTTCCTTGGTTTCTTTAATGTTTAAAGCATTTACATCAATGAGATTGCTTCTAGACATTTTTCCAAGGCCATAGGAGGTCTTTGAGGGCATTTCTAACATTTAAACTTGAGTTTACTCCCCATGAAGAGGATTTTACGGCCCAAGCAAGTTCTTGGGCAGTAAACTCAAGTTTACTCCCCAAAATGCAAGGTTTTAGTGTTCTAAGCTCGAAGGTGTAAGTCCACAAGTCACAACTAAGCCATAGGGGCAATTTGGAGGGGTTTTGGGGCATAAAAACCCCATTTAGGAGTGTTCACGGTCCAAGAGTGTTCTTGGGCTGTAAACACCTACTCTTGACCCTATTTGATTCCTTAAACACGAATTTCCATGTTAGTTAAGCTATACAACAAGTTAGGGTAGATTGCTTACTCGTTTCGGGCTCGGAATGGGCGTTTTTTGCTCGAAATCAAGTTGTAGAGAGAGAGAGTGTAGAGAGAGAGTGAAAAGGGTGGAAATGGAGTTTACTCTCCCTTATATAGGGGTTGAGCTTGGGGCTTAGTGAAAATCTACCCGATACTGTCGTTAAACGGGGCTTTTGGTCGCACCCGATTTAGTGGTCGTATTTTGACTTGGTTGAAACTAAAATTTTTCAAAGGAAAAATTTGGGGTGTTTCTAATTTATTTCAACCTTCATGAAGTCATTCAAAAATTCCCAAATAAATTAACCAGTCCAAAAGTTAACGGACAGTTAAATAAAACGAGGCTTATTAACGGAAGAAGGGGTTAAAAATGACGGAATAAATTTCGGGTTGTCACACTTCGAATCCCGATCAATCCTTAAGGCCATCCGTCGAGTTTCCTCCTTGCAACTCGACGAGTACACATGCATGCATATCCTAGGGAAAAGCCATCCGACTCGCCGAGTTGTTCTTCAACTCGTCGAGTTTTATGGTGATCTTCATCGGACTCGCGGAGTTGTTCATCCAACTCGCCGAGTTCAGTACCATCTTCATGTGACTCGCCGAGTCATCCTTGCGACTCGCCGAGTCCATCCAGTCCTCTTTCCATACAGACTTGTTTTGAGCCATGCAGCGACTCCAAATCACAGATCCAAGCTTCTAGGGCATACTTACCACGTAAAGTTGCAAACTTTACGTGCATGCATGGTTATAAAGGCTCCAAATGTCTATTTTAAGTTCTTAATGGAGCTTCAAGTCCAAGAGGGACTTCAACCACAACCAATACAACAACTTTATGACTCTAGTATCCAAGGAGGGTCCAGATCGGAAGTTACAACTTCAGATCTAGCCCATAACTCATCATCCCAACTTGAAAATCCATAAAAAGCCCTAGAACTCAACAAAAAGGAAGAAAAGGAAGTAAGTATGACACTTTGATACCTTCAAAAGATGTTAGCTGAGGCAAAACCCGCTTCCCACTCCTTTCTTGCTTCAATTTCCTTTGCACTCTTAGCTTCCTTCCTCCTAGATCCTCTTTTCCAAGCTTCACCCATAACCTGCCAGTCTGGCTATAGATCTATTAGCCAATGTGCGGGATCATCAATCTTGTATAGATCTATACACAAGTATCACGCTCTCCGGGAGGAGACTCTGGTTATAAAACAAGACTTCCATGTATACCTTTGGCAAGTACGATGAAGATGAACGACTCACAAATTTCCAACGAGCTATGTGTTTTTGTAATGAGAATGTTCGTATATGAAATTGTTACCCCTTTCGTAATGTTTATACAATATAAAAATAATCATATTTTTATATAACGTTTCTTTGCCCCGAAAGGGTAAAATAATGTGAATGTTTTCCAAACTATACCTATTATAGTTTAATATGTATAAATCGTTGAAAATGATAACCGTTGCGTTTTCACAAATTTAGCATGTAAATATTTGCAAATTTGGTAATAATGTTGTTTCGCATATTTGATGTTTCACGTAATAGATACATAATATGTAAGAAAACATAAACAATGATATGTATTTTAACACAAGTTTTCTTGTGGTTTACTTGTATTCTCCCCCTAAAGCATAGAAAATCATTGAAAGACGTAGGGGTATGAACTCACCTTGAGTGTGATAGCGGTTTTTTATAACGAGATAAAAACGATGAACTTTGATTTAGAACACGAGACGATAGCCGTATCCTAATGGTTTTAAACACATAATAATGTGTGATTAAGATGACAATAATCATAAGATGGTTGTGAAAACACTAGAATTCTATTAAGAAACTTAGGAGTAATACGGATCAATAATCTTCCTGTGAAGATGTTTGTGAAAGACTTGAGAGAAAAGAGGTTTGATATACTTAGAGGATTTGTAGAGAATTTCGATCACTGGGTATGCAAATGAAGTATAGTCTCTATATTGTTACTTAAATAGGAAGAAAGATAGGAGGTGAGGTGATGTTTACGTTGGTAACTGAATCAAATCACATTGGGAAGCTAAATTAGAATAAGATATAAGATATTTAGGAGTGTTTTTTGATGAAATATGAATAATAAAAGGGGTTTTCGGACTTAATATCTTCTAGGAAATGAGTTTTCACACTTAATGGGCCTAAAGAAAAGGGTTATCATTCCTAAAGTCAAAGGGAAAAGAGTTTTCGGATTCTAAGTCTAAGAGAAAAGTGTTTTCGGCCAAGGTCTTCTAGAAGGGGGTTTTTCGGATCTAGGTTACTTCATGGAAGGATTTTCGGATTTGGACTTTAATAAAGCAAGTGTTTTCGGTTTGGTTTTGGGATTAGTTTCACAAAATCGTAAACTACTTTTACACCTTGAATTATCATAGATTAAGTTAAGTACCAAGCCTTAGTTTGATCTAATGTAAGATTTGTTTGAACTAGTTTGAATCTTATTGACTTGTAATAACTTAATTTAACATGGTTTTCATACATTTACTTGTATATATAGTCCATATAAGCATGGTTTTCCGAATGTAAGTATGCTCATACAATAAATTATATAAACATGCCCTCATGGCATTCCAAGTTCTTATTGTATTAATGTAATGTACTTGCACACGGTTACAGTTTAGACTTTTATTGACTTGAAATAACAGGTTGTTGCAAGTAATCAATTGGGGAGTACGCTAGGCGTAGCAAGCTAGTATGTTGCGCGTACTAGCCCTGGAGGTTGTAAGCTAAGCATACGAGTTGAGTACGCCCCGCGTACTCAGCAGATGGGCTTTCCAAATTTGGGCTTCTCGGTTTTGGGCCCATGTTTGGACCTTAGGAGATTAGGGTTTTGTTGGGCCACCAGGTTTTAATTTTAGGGTTGATGCTTTTATATTGGGTTCTTTTGGATAAAGGCCCACGAAGGGATTTGGGCCCCATTTGGAAGATTGTGCCATAATTGGGTTCTGGGTGATCATTTTGGAATTGGGCCTTTTGTTTAGTTGGTTTGGGCCTTGATCTTGGGTCAAGCTAGGTAAAGGTTAAAATGGTCTTTTACCCTAGTTAGACTGATGGTTAGGGATTGGAATCTAATTATTAATTGGATGTTATTGCTATTGATAGTGTAAGGATTTGTCGGACCAATAACCAGATATTTATCTATGTGATTTAGCAGTTTGAGGTGAGTCTTCCTTACCATGTTTAGTAGGTCGAAGGCACCAAAGGTGACCCATGGTTTATTATGTTAGGGTGCTAGATGTCTGTGTGACTCTTGCCTGTGTATGTGTTTGTATGCTTAGTGGGCGGGGCCCAATGGGTATTTTGTATGCTATTACTTGTTATATTTGTATGTTTGTATGCAGGGTGGGGCCCGTTCTGCGAGTTAGGGCGAGGTCCGTTATACTTAGTGGGCAGGGCCCGTTATGCAAATTAGGGCGATGTCCGTTATACTCGGTAGGCAGGGCCCGTTACACTCATCGGGCGGGGCCCATTATCAATTGCAGATTTATATATTCGAGAATGTAATGGCAGAAAAGATATGAAACTCCTGTAATTGATTTTTTTTATTAATTTCATAGATAGATAATAAGAGGACAGTTGTGTAATTTAAAACAAAAGATAAGCAATTGAATTTAGATTCTTGTTGAAGGATGGAAGAATTAGAAATCTTTCAAATAAGGAATTGAATGGTTATTATGGAAATCTAATTCTTTTTACTTGGTTAGCCAAACGTGTTTCCCATAAGAATTTAATTTCCAATTCCTTTTAAATTCCTTTGGAATCAAAGGAAACAAACGCGCCCTTAAAGTTTTCTATTGCAATTATATTCAATGTGTGAGAAGTTTTTTAAAAATACCATTGGGGCTAAGTGTGGCCTCTAAAAAAGCTTGAATTCGGAGTCACCATTAAATGATTGTTATGATGCTTCCCCTGAATCTTTTGTCTTTTACAAAAATATAAATAATATTTTGGAAAACATAATAATATTACAGAAAAAAATGTATTTATTTATTTATTTTGCTGCCAAGCAAGAGTTAAAGAGGATAGTTTAAAGTGAGGAAAACGGTAACCAACCGGCGGTTGGGTGAACAAAGTAGTTGGCCATTTGGCGTTACATGACAGCCGGATTACGCCGGCTCAGATTTTATCTATGTTTTTAAATTTCAAGAAGCAGATAATAATGAAGAGGCAATCCAATCTGATCTGATTTACATAGTAAAATAAAATAATATAATGATAAAATATGCGGTATGTTATTAAATATTTACTATTTGTATGGATTAGTTGCAAAACTTACTGTTTTTTTTCATGGGCGAAATTATTAAAAAAGATATAACGTAATCATAAGTCTATAGCGTTACAAAAAAATATCATTTGAATTTGAAAATAATTATAGCGTATATAATAAAAATATAAATAAAATAATATAAATGAATCAAGGTGAAGGGTATATAAATGAATCAAGATAAATAAAATAACATAATGGTGTTTTTGTCTATAAAATTTGAAGTCATATAGATACCACATAACCAATTGACATTTTTGTCATGTTTTTATTTTTTATTTTTTTTATTTTATATTTTTAAGAGATAGATGCCTACGACATAATGCCGTCAGCGAAAGTCCCATCACGAAAAAGTGTTGGTTGTCGACAAATAGCTCCATGTCGACATACCATCGTCAAAAACCTCATGATACCATGCAGTCTTATCTATTCCGTTAATCTCATAACACAATAGATGCAAACTAATTTCTCCGATTCCTTTAATCCATTCATTTTTTATACTTTTTTAGAGAAACTTCAAGAAAAATCTCAATATTATGGATCAATTTATGAAATATTCGAAAATTATTATTATTATTATTATTACAAAAAAAACTCCTAAAAACCAATAAAAGATTACATTCTGCATTTTTTTCTAATTCAACCGATAACAAATTAATTATAAATTATTTTGTAATCTTATACAAATTATTAAAACTATTTCGTAAACTAATTATACGGCTGACCTCTTTCTGCAGCTCGTAGCCCATATCGTCCACCTTAAGTGGTGGCAAAAGTAAATTGGATAGATGAGTCCAAATAACAAATTATATATATATATATATATATATATATATATATATATATATATATATATATATATATATATATATATATATATATATATATATATATATATATATATATATATATATATATAGAGAGAGAGAGAGAGAGAGAGAGAGAGGTTATTTGGAAAACAAAAAATGCATAAAAAATACCAAGACATCACAAAACTTTTTGTTGAAATTTTTTTATCAAAAAATCGCAGCATTTTTTACAATTTTGCTGAAAAAAAAAATAAAAAATCATTTTTTTTTTTTTGTAAAAAAAAAAACTTTCAAATTTTTTTTCAGCGATTTTGACCTAAAAGTTGCGATTTTTTGATAAAAAAAATTCAAAAAAAAGTTTTGTGATCTCTAAGTATTTCTTTTATGCATTTTAATGATTTTTACGATTTTCTGTTTTCTATAAAACCTAAACATATATATATATATATATATATATATATATATATATATATATATATATATATATATATATATATATATATATATATATATATATATATAGTGTGTTCTAAAAGGCGCGCCATGGCGTGAGGCGTGACTTCGCCGTTACGAAAAGTCTCATAATGTTGCTGTTAGGCGTGACGCGTGGCAAGGCGTCATATGGCGCGTTATGGCACGTGTTTTTTCGTTTGATACACGGTTTTTTGTTCTTTATTATGTATTTTCTAATCGGAGATACAAGTATTGTGGTTTTTGTTAACTTTTTGTTATTAGTTATTGATCTAACACTTCTAAAAAGTAGTTATATTTAATATAAATTTATATTTATGTGGTAATATAATTTTAAATTAATACAAAATCGCCGCCTTACATCACGTCTTGAAAAACGTCATGGCTCGTTAAGCTTGAGGCTTGGCCTTGCCGCCACGCCACGCCTTACGCCATTTAGAACTTTGGGCGTTAGGCGTGGCTTCGCCGTTACGAAAAGCCTCATATCGTTGCTGTTAGGCGTGACACGTGGCATGGCGTGATATGGCGCGGCATGGTGCGTTATAGCGCGTTATGGCGTGTGTTTTTTTTGTTTGAGACATGATTTTTTGCTCTTTGTAATGTCTTTTCTAATCGGAGATACAAGTATTGTGGTTTTTGTTAACTTTTTGTTAGTAGTTATTGATCTAACACTTCTAAAAAGTAGTTATATTTAATATAAATTTATATTTATGTGGTAATATAATTTTATATTAATACTAAATCGCCGCCTCACATCACGCCTTGAAAAACGTCATGGCTCGTTAAGCTTGAGGTTTGGCCTTCCCGCCACGCCACACCTCACGCCATTTAGAACCTTCTATATATATATATATATATATATATATATATATATATATATATATATATATATATATATATATATGTATATATATATATATATATATATATATATATATATATATATATATATATATATATATATGGTTAGGATTAAATGTGAATTCTAAATATTGTGTGAATGTGTGACCAAATTATGATCATTGGATTAAAAAAAATTAATGACTATGATTTTAGGGTGCATTGTATTAATGTAGGATATCAATTACTATATAATTACAATCAATTAATTCTAAAGTTATTAAAGAGTAATTATGACATTTTATTAAATGAGATAAAAGAGAAGTAAATATATTTTAGGAAACTAAGTCAAATATATTAACAAAATCCATATTATTATTTTTAAAACCAAATCAGAGAAAATCACGTATTGAAAAATGTGTAATATTTTTTTACACAATAATCACAAAAAACAAAATAGATTTCATTCTTTAAAAATTACTTAGTTTGATAACATATTTATTTCAATAATAATTAGACGATTTCACTATTAGTTTTAAAAACTATTAACAAAATGTTTTTATACAATGTTTAGAAAGTATAAAATTAAAGAATTGGACGGTTTGATTCTTTAAAAATCAAGAATTTACTTGAAACTTATTTCATTCTTTAAGAATGCATTGACTAATTAATATTTGTGAACTCCTGTCATAAAACTAGTGAGATATGTAAAAAAAATCATTCTTTAAGAACGATCCATTAATATTTTATAACATATTTTTTTTAAAGTATATGTAATATTCTTTTTATATAGATTCACCAAAACTATAGACCAACTCAAAATTCTTGAAGAATAGGAAAATATTATTTTTACAAATAAACATATGTTACAGTATGTAACATAATCTTGAAGAATATGCAATAAACTAATATATTCTTTATATGAATTCCGAAAGAATGAGCATTTGATTCGGCACTATATCTGAGTTTTAGTCACCAACTTTCTTGATACATATATTAAAGAATTCAATTTAAACTACTTACCAAAATTATAGAAGTGAAGTTAAATGAAATGAGTTACAATAATTATAAGATTATAACTGAAAATGCATTTATTGATTTATATGTTTATTAGTATCATACCTTTTTTAAATAATTGGTCAAAAATTGGTTATACAATCACACAATATATAGTGTTTATATATGAACCTAACTATATATATATATATATATATATATATATATATATATATATATATATATATATATATATATATATTAGTAGCGTACCCACGCAATGCGGCGACGACGATTTGTTTTATTCCGACAATTAGTTTCCGAACGAAAATTAGTATCATTTTGGCGGCCGTCAAATCTTTTCATTTCGATTTGTTTCATTTCGGCGTTTTATTTTTTTCGATGATTAGTTGTCTCTAAACGGTCAACAAATAGTAATTTATGTCTATTACTCTTTATCTGGCAGTGAACAGCGATTGAGTTAATTTAACGAATAATGTTTTCTTTCGATATGTTGTTAAAACTTTGTAGTTTAGCCTAAAAACCAAAAACGTTTTATTATTTTAGTTTAAATATATTATTATGTTAAATTGGTTGCAAATAATAATTTGTTGCTATTGTAGGTTAATTATGAAAGTATATTGTTATTATAGTTTGAACGGAGTAACATTAACATTAACTCGTTATAGATATTTATCATTTATATATTACAATTGTATTATGGAAAATGTCCATGGTTTGGTTACTCATATTGTGGTATAAATATTATAAGTTGATTGATTTTTAAAATATAGCATATATTTTTAGATTTTTTATCTTATGACAGTTAAAGTCCATAATTATCAGTAAATGTCTTCTCGTGAAATCAATGGTGATGAATAGTTTTTTTATGATCATCTTTTTTTAGACAAATGTTATATTCTAAAAACATACCACGGACACTATGTTTTTCCACAAGTATGGATAATATTTAAAATTATATTGAAGATCACAAAAAATTAATTGATGTAAATACACAAGATATATCATTTGTTATTTTTATGAAATGTATTTGATTAATAGTTAAGTTTTGATATTTTTTTAATATGACAAACAAAGGGTAATAAAAACATCATTATTAGTTTATAATTAAAAAAAAGTAAACCACAAATCTTAATCGTAACATAAATTCTAAATAGACTATTGTACCTAGTTTGCATAATTTGATTCAAAATCGGTTCAGCGCATTAGTCTTTTTTTAAATATCTAATATTCAAACCTTTTTTTTAATATAAATTCATCGTAATTAAGTTTTAATATTACTAATCTGTTAAATTACATAAAAACTATTATAGTTTGTTTTTTAAGCCACAAATCTTTATTCTAATTTAACTGATAAGTTGTTTGTCTATAAAATTTTGTTGTATATGTTTCTCGTAAACGAAATGCTAGAATTCCTAATAACCTTAGGAAGAATTTCAAATCTTAATAGGCTTAGTTTTAAATACTAAATTTCATGTGGTTATCGACGTCTTATTAAAACTTTAATCCAAAATTTAACTATCTTAAACATCGGAATTTAGAATTTGTGTCTTAAATAGCTTTAGTTTCCCAATTTTTAAAAATTAGTTCTCATACATTTTGTGTGGTTACCAACACCCTTACCAAAGATACACTATTATGTACAATACACACATATCAAAAGTGCTTCCATTAAGTTTTTATAGAACTTGGGTCGTTAACATAGGTCTAAATTAGGAAGTTGATAGGCACGACATTGTATAATTTTAAAGTTTCATCGACAATTAGGAAGCTGATTTTCACAGAAGTGTTGATCTTTTTGTGGATGTATACTTGAAAGGGAAAAACAAAGACAAGATACATCTGTCAAGAAAAATGTAATATCCCATTTAAAATATAATAATTAAATAATAAACCCGGAACCCTGAGAAGTAATTTTTATTATTGTTTTATATTATTATTGTCCAAAATTAATTAACAATTAGTGCGTTCTTGGTTTCGGGAAGCCAAATGACAAGAATTGAATCTCCAGGGGTTAAAATGTAATTTCAGGATTTATTTTGAAAAGAAATTATGGAAGCAGGGGTCAAAGAGTAAATATTGGACTCATTTTGTAAGGATTTTAGAAGTCAGGGTGGGAATGGTAATTTCTAGATCGAAATTGAAAGAAGAAGGGGGAGGATGGACCATTCTTGTTATTATGGGAAAAAGGCTAAGGACCCGGATTTATAACCCATCTATCCCTCCGGAACCCTAACCCTACGCCAATGTTGTAGCCGTTACCTTATACCTCCTTTCTCCAGCGTCCAGCCGCCACCACTCGACACCCCTTTCTGTTCCGATCGACCAAGAGCCCCGACGACATCCACCTCGACCGGAGACGCCGAAGACCGATGGGGGTTTGCGAGTGACCTTCGTGTGACGCCCGTACATCCGGGCTAGTAAATTTAGAGATAATAGGGGTCGAAAATGACTTTTTGACAAAAGATTATTTAGAATAAATAATGTTAACCAAGTTGTAGAATACGTCTCAAGGTCCGTACATATAAATAACGTTGAAATCCGAGTTATAACGAAGAAGTTATGGTCCGTCGAAGTTTTACGACAAAACCGGCACGACACCGGGAGACGTAAATAGTGAATTTACGATGGAGGACTTTTTAGCCTTAGAAATCCAAACAAAAGTTGTAGTATACGTTAAACCGAGAACATACAAAAAAAGAACGCTCATCTCTGACTTCGTATGAGGAAGTTATGAATTTTCTAAGTTTTGGCTTAGTAGTGCACAGCCCGAAACTCGAATTTTAGATCGAGCGGTTTTTGGCCTACGCGACCTAAACGAGAATTGAAGATCTCATTAATAGGAACTCAACGGTAAAAAGACGGACGGAAACAGAGTCCGTATGTAGAAGTTATGAATTTTACGCGAACATTTAACAGTATAATCTCCTCGTACTGTTAAATTTAAGTTCGGTCGAGAATTAGCCGACAGAGTTAGAATGAAAGTTGTAGATCTTATTTTTACCCATGCGTGGATATAAAGAACGTCAAAAATTGAGGTCGTATGTGAAAGTTACGGATATTAGAAGTCGGAAGTGTGCTGTGCGAAAATGGGTGATGTGGCACAATTTTGGCCATTGCTTTCTCCCCAAGTCTTGCCACTAGATGGTGACATGTGGAACCAAGTTCAGCCATTTTCACCCTATAAGCAGAACCTCTCCCACCCTGAATTTCTTCACATCTTTCCCATTCTTTCTTCTCTTTACTCTCTCTCTCTCTCTCTCTCTCTAGAACCTCTCTCTAGCCCCGAAACCCCCCGAAAAGCCTAGGGAACCTCCCTAGCACGAGGCGGAAGCCCCAGAGTGCTCGCCGGCTCCGAGAAGAAGAGCTTTTCGGCTCGGGAACGCTGCTGCAAGCAAAGCCCGGTTTTCTATAAAACCCGCTGTAAATGAGCTATGCCTACACTATTTTTAATATAGCTTTTATTTAATTATAGTAACGTTATTAGAAACTTACAATAAGTACTTGGGCTATTATTATGGGTTATATAAGTATTGTTTAACAATTATATAATAGTAATAATAGCTAGACTCTTAATTAGTCTCGACGAATAGTAGACTAAACTCTAGTGGTAATAATACTAGGTTTCGTCGAAGGAAATTATTTTTTTTAAGAAGTGAAACGCTGTCTGAGTTCGGAATCACCACCTTTTCAGGTGAGTGCATGGTCCCTTTCATCTTATACATAGATATGAAGTATTTTATATAAATTACGTGTTATGTGTGCATATTATCTATATACTTGCTATTTATGCTGGATGAACGATTTTATACAAGTTTTATATGATTTATGTTGGGTCGTGTTTTGTGTTATGTATTACGTCTATTGGGCTCGTTAGTTAGTCCATAATGTATCTCTGGTATGGGCCTATCCATCCGTGAGTTTAGTAGGGTTTAGTTTATATATAGGTGCTTGCATGCTCCTAGAATGTAACGATAGAATAGAACGATCATAGAGTTATTATTCAGCATGTTTATTGTTATCGTTCTTGTAACCCTAGAATCCTCTACAGCGGAAGTTCTTAGTCGAGCTCTGCTGAGGATTGAGTAATCTAATCATTCGACACATCTTGATTCATAGTTGGGTTATTTACTATTTATATATTCATCGCTTACCTGTTACATAGATCTAATCGATCATCAAGTTAATTAATAACTTATCAATTGGTATCAGAGCAGGAGGCTGTGTAATTCATACACATCTTTTCTGTGAAAAAGGTTGCGATTAGGGTTATTCCGCATTATCTAATATTTATTGAGCCGTCATTCCATAATTGACGTAACTCAGCATTTATTTGTTTTGCCCTAATCTTATATATTACAAGTCTGATCTTTCAAACAGGTTACACGATCAAGCATGGACGAGTCACAATCAAATCCCATAAACATCTCAAACAGCATTGGATCAACTACGAAGATTCCCATCCTTTACACCCAGGATTACGAAGTTTGCGCACATCACTTTGAGGATTATGTCATTGGATCTGAAGACAATGGATATCTTATTTGGGAAGCAATCGTGTCTGGACCATTCGCTCATTCAGCAACGTCTAAAATCATTAAAACTCAGAAAGAATATAATGATCTGTTGAAGGACGTAAAAGATATTGCTCAAGACGAAAAGGATAAGTTTCAGTGCAATATTAAAGCATTGAGACTAATCAGATTCGCTCTTCAATTGGATACTTTCGGGCTAGTAAGTTCATGCAGCACTGCCAAAGAAATATGGGATAGGTTGCGAGAGTTATATTCCACAGACGAAGATCTGGAGCATTCCATACAGACCTTACTTTTATCTGAGTTTGGCGAATTTAAGCAGAATCCCAAGGAAACTGTTACTCGGACATTCGATCGCTTCAATCATCTTCTCAGTAAGATGATTAAACACGATATTGAAAGGAAGTTGATTGAACAAAAAGTTACGTTTTTGAATGGTCTTAGATCTGAGTGGAGAGCGGTTGTGTCCACTGTTAAAGCTCATGAGCAATTCAAATCATATTCATTGGCTAAACTCGTAGGGATTTTGAAATCCCAAGAAAAGATTGTCTTGCAGGAGAAAAATGTGGTTTCAAGCTTGGGTTCCTTGGCCCTTCTATCTAAAAGCAAAAGTGTGGTAGAAGATGAAGATCTTAACTTAGAAGACTATGACCTTACCTCTGAAGATTATGCAATGATGGTGTCAAATCCAAAGAGGTTTATTAAGAAAAGGTTTCCTACCAATAAGAACAAAAATTGACAGGGAAGCTATAGTTCTGAAAAAGTGAGGGAGGAACCAAAGGCAGAAGAACCAAAGAAAGAGCCAAAAGCTGAAGGAGATTCAGGTGTGAACTGCTACTACTGTGGAGGAAAGAACCACTATGCCAAAGACTGTATCCTAAAGAAAATGGCAGAAAAGGATGAAGAAAAAGGTGAAGAAGCTGTGTTGATGAAAAAGATGGAAGAGATCAAGAGAAAGAAAACTACTGCTAACCCTTCTATGAATGCTTTAATTGTGCAGGGTTCGGTAGCGGATGATGAGTTCGGTGGCGTGGAGGTCTGGTCAACCGACTCTGAGGATGATGAAGTCAGAAAGCCATCTCATGGAAAGGCTTACGTTGCGAAAGGTGAAGGAAGCGGTGGAAAGTGTTTGATGGTGTCGGATGTATCTCAAATGAGGGGATACAACACAGACGGTGGGAATGAAGACACGAAGGAGCGAGAGGACTTGTGCTTCACAGTAAAACCTCTCAGCATGCAGTTTAATGA
Source organism: Lactuca sativa (assembly GCF_002870075.4). NCBI lineage: Eukaryota > Viridiplantae > Streptophyta > Magnoliopsida > Asterales > Asteraceae > Lactuca > Lactuca sativa. Next base: position 278,952,938 of record NC_056630.2, read on the forward strand.
GCTTGATGAATTAATCAAGAAGGTACAATCCATTTTTGTTTCATTCAAAGTCCCACAAAATTCATATGAAAAAGAATTAAAAAATGTAAATTCAAGAATCTCTCATCTAGACAGCAGTTTAACTCAAACACGGGTCACCAATTCTAACCTAACTGACCAAATAAGCAGGGTGTCTTCAAAGAGTGAAGAACGGAGGATGTGGATAGAGCTGAAGGAGTTGGAGTTGATCAAATCCAAAGACGAAAACATTTATTTACAAAGAGACAATTTAAAACTTTTGAAACAAAGAAATGTGTTTTGTTTGATTGCTAAGTGTCTTTATTCTAACATCACTCAACTTCATCTTAACTGTGAAATAGGACAGAAAATTCATCGCATGATTTTGCCCTTCCTTGAGTTTAAGGAAGATGAAATTGACGCTGAAGCATATAATTGTGAAAGTGTAGTTTCGGCTGAGGATGTAAATCCAACTTATATGTATGGTCTAGACAAAATCGAATCTTTCATAAAGTCCAGGGACCATAAGGACATGCTGAAAAATCTTTTGGATGAAAATGATAAACTGAAACTAAGGACCGAAACCATACAAAAGTTTGACTCATTGAATGTCAACTTGAGCTCAGAAAATAAAATTGATGTTGAAAATGCATCTGAGCTTAATGAGGATGATGATATGAGTGAAATTTATGTAGAGGATGAAGTTGACTGTTCTGAGTTTGTCAAGAGCGAACCCGAAAACCACAAAAATCTTATTTCAGAAAATTCTGTGGAGTTTGCTCGTCTGTCCCAACAAAAGTCCCCGATCCTTGAAGAAAAAGTTGTTGTATACCAAAAGGTAAGGACGACTCCAAATCAGGTGTATAAGGTCACAGGAGTAACCGAACATCAGACAGCCGAACTCACAGCCATTGTAAATGAAGATAATGCTGATGGTTGTGATGAGTTCTTCTGGTCCGCCCTATCGATAATGCTGACGAAACGTTGGTCTGTCGAAGCGGACGTCCTGGAAAACCAAAGGCAGATATGTGCCAGAGCCACTAAACAAACCTGACAACTTCGACGTGCCAAGTACTAGTGGTACAAAAGAAGTTCCTGAAGAAAAAGGAGTTCCTGCAGAAGAAGTCACTCCTTCAAGCGAAACATCATCAGTTCAAAGTGAACCAGCTGACAAGAAGCAAAAGCAAAAAGCCAACATCCACCAACAGCCGAAGCAAGTAAAGGATCAGAAGCAGCAAAGGAATCAGAGATACAAGAAAAATCTCTCTGAACGAAAACATTTTTGGTGATCTCAAAACGCCAATTTCTCTTATCATGACAGAAATTCAAAGTCAGAGAAAAGTGCTGTTAAGCAGCAAGAAAGTAATAATAACCGAAAGGAAAGGTTCGGTTCTGAGGATCATAACAACCGAAGGGAAAGGTTCGGTTCAGAGAACACCAGCTACCGAAAGCATAAGTTCGGTTCCAAGAGCAAAAGCGACCAAAGTTCGAGATTCGGTCCCACAAATGACCAAAAACAAAAGTGTCACTCACCTCAAATCAATAAAACTTCTCAGTCTAACTTCTCTCGTTCTAATTCTTCTAATTCCTCTCAACCTCATTCTAAATCCAATTCTGTTCATACTCAAAATCCAAAATCTTCAACAGATTTGAAAGGAAAATCGAAGGTTTCCTCAGTCAAGACTGATCAAAATCATTCCAAAGTCCAAATGCCTAAACCTGAATCCAAACCGACTGTAACAAATCTCAACAAAATTAAGGTTTTCACCATTAAAAAGAAAGATGAAACAACTTTAATAAAAAGAACATATCTTGTTGACATCTCTCTTACTATTCATGTTCCTGTGAAAGGCTCACGTGGACCCAAGAAACTTTTGGGTTCCTAAATCTGCTTAATTTTTGCAGGTTATCAGTGACGAGCAGTTTGACGAAGAATGGTATATTGACAGTGGCTGCTCACGTCACATGACAGGAAGGAAGGAAGAGCTGAGGGAATTTCGGTCTCTTTCAAACGGGGGAAACGTCAAGTTCGGGAACAACTCATTCGGCATGATAAAAGGTTATGGAATGATAACAAATGGAGATTTCACGATTAGAAAGGTTGCATACATTGAAAGACTACAGCACAACCTCATCAGTGTATCTCAGCTCTTTGGAGGTACCGGTCTCAAGGTCTCATTCGACGATGAGGGTTCGGAAATAATAGAGAAGAAAACAAAAAGAGTGATTCTCAAATCGAAGCGCAAAGGCGAAATGTTTCCTCTTAATCTCAAACCTATCAAAGGAAATCCAGCTATCTGCCTTTTGTCCAAAGCACAATCTGACGAAAGTTGGTTGTGACACAGAAGGCTCTCTCATCTCAACTTCAAGGATATCAACAAACTTGTCACAGGAGGTCATGTTAGAGGTCTTCCGTTGCTCAAGTTCGATCGCGAACATTTATGTGCTGCGTGTGAAATGAGGAAGCAGAGTCGTCAAAGTCACCCATCGATTGTAAACACTAAAGTTGTTGAATCACTAGAGTTAATTCACATTGACTTGTGTGGTCCATCATCTATCGAAAGCATCGGCGGCAGCAAGTATATTCTTGTCATTATTGATGACTTTTCACGTTTTACATGGGTGTTCTTTCTGAAGCACAAATCTGAAGCAACTCTCAAGCTAAAGATGTTTATCAAGCAGGTTGAAGTGCAGCTGAGGAAAGTCATTCGCAACATCAGGAGCGACAATGGGCTGGAGTTCAAAAATAAAGAATTCGAAGACTTCTTGGCAGAAAAAGGAACCAGTCACAACTTCTCAGCTCCCTACACCCCTCAACAAAACGGGATTGTCGAAAGACGAAACCGATCTTTGTGTGAGGCGGCCCGAACCATGCTAAGTTTTGCTTCTTTACCTTTATACTTTTGGGCTGATGCTATTGCTGCAACATGTTTTACGCAGAACAGGTCCTATCTCAATAAGCGTTTCGCTCTTACTCCTTATGAGATCATCAACAACAGAAAGCCAAACGTCAAATTCTTCCACGTATTCGACTCACGATGCTTTATCTTCAATTCTAAAGAACATCGTAACAAGTTCGACGTCAAAGCCGATGAAGGGATTTTCCTGGGATATTCTCTCACTTCGAAAGCCTATTGAGTATTAAACAAGCGTTCGAGGAAGATAGAAGAAACTTATTATGTGACTTTTGATGATAGCTATGTCAAAAAGTTGAAGGCCAGTGAAGACACAGTTGGAGAAATTTTTTCCCAAACAGGCCAAGTCACTGCCTCGATTGCAAATATGTTTGAGAAGTTTGTTGAGTTATTCGATGAACCAGAGAAGGCTACTCTCTCAGAAGCTAGTGCAGCAGACAACAAAGTAGATCATCTGAAGCAACTCATCGAAGATGCTGCCAAACAAATGAATGAACAAGGATCAAGTCCAAATGACCCGCCACAACACGGTGCTTCAGTTGAGGGGGAGGATCCACTTTATTCAACACAGCCGGGCTCACATGTTGAGGGGGAGAACTGTTCTTCAGCTGCTCCCGAAAGCCAATCTGCACCCGAAAGTCCTGTGGTACCCGAAAGCTCAAAAACACCCAAAGGTACTGCAACCCCCGAAAGCTCAACACCACCCGAAACTCCTGTAGCTCCGGAAAGTCAAGATACACCTGGAAGCTCATCTGTCGAGGGGGAGAATGTCGATATGTCTTATGACGATGATAGTCAATCTGAACTAGAAGAGATGGTAAATGCTGAATTGGATCCATCCTATGATCCAAATTACCCTCCTCTTGTCAAATGGACCAGAGATCATCATGTTTCACAAGTTGTCGGTAATGTCTCTGAAAAGGTCCTGAGCCGATCTCAACTAAAGGCAAAGCAAACTTCCTTATTTTCAAAAGTAGATTTCTGTATGTTTAACTCATTCGTCTCAAAAGTTGAACCAAAGACAGTTAACACTGCTCTTGATCACTCCGATTGGGTTCAAGCTATGCAAGACGAACTTAATGAATTCGAAAGAAATAAAGTTTGGCGCCTCATTCCAACTCCTCAAGATGCCTCGATTGTTGGTCTCAAATGGGTCTTTAGAAATAAGATGGACAAGGAAGGCAATGTGATAAGAAACAAAGCTCGTCTAGTGGTGAAAGGATACTGCCAGGAGGAAGGAATCGACTATGAGGAAACTTTTGCTCCTGTGGCTAGGCTGGAATCTGTTCGAATATTTCTTGCCTATGCTGCACACAAGAACTTTGAGGTCTACCAAATGGACGTAAAGTGTGCATTTCTAAATGGAGAACTCGAAGAAACGGTGTACGTGGAGCAACCTCCTGGATTCGTCAATGAAAAATATCCCAACCACTGTTATATTCTGGACAAAGCGATATACGGACTGAAACAAGCACCGAAGGCCTGGTATGAAACGCTAACCAAGTTTTTAAAGATGTCCAAATTCAAACAAGGTTCGGTTGACCCAACCTTCTTTCGTAAGAAGGAAGGTAACCACCTTATGATTGTTCAAATCTATGTCGATGATATCATCTTTGGCTCAACGAATCCTAACTTAACGGCTGAATTCAGAAAGCTGATGGAGACTAAATTTGAAATGAGCTCAATGGGTCCGATTAACTTTTTTCTTGGTTTAATTATTAGACAGGGAACCGAAGACATCTTTATTAACCAGGAAGTTTACACCAAGACTCTCCTTGCAAAATTCGGCATGATGGGAGACTCAAAGGTTAAAGTTCCAATGGCGTTCGGCACCAAGCTCACTCCATCCTTGGATAAGCCAGCAGTCGATATTATGCTATATCACCAAATGATCGGTTCTTTAATGTACCTTACTGCTAGCAGGCCTGATATAATGTTTTCTGTTTGTTACTGTGCTAGATTTCAGGCAAATCCTCGTGAACCTCACATGCTTGCAGTGAAGAACATACTCCGGTATCTCAAGCGAACTACCTCTCTCGGCTTATGGTATCCATCCAACTCAGGTTTCTTCGTTCAAGCCTATTCAAATGCAGACCTTGGAGGTTGTGGACTAGACAGGAAAAGCACCACTGGAGGCTGCCAATTCCTTGACGAGAAGTTGGTTAGTTGGCAATCAAAGAAACAGACCTGTGTATCTCTGTCTACTGCTGAAGCAGAATACATCGCAGCTGCCTCGTGTACATCTCAAGTGATTTGGATCCAAAGCCAACTCTAGGACTATGGACTCAATATGAAAAAGATCCCACTATATTGCGACTCTGAAAGTGCAATTAGGATCTGTCATAACCCAGTGCAACACTCGAAGACTAAGCACATAGCACTGAGGTATCACTTCATTAAGGATCATGTGGAAGATGGGAATGTCGAAATTCACTTTGTTCGAACCACTGATCAATTGGCTGACATCTTCACCAAAGCTCTTCCTGAAGCATCTTTTAACAAAATACTACAAGGGCTAGGTATGATGGAATTGGAGTCAGTACCAAAAATTACCTCTCACGATCAAAAGTAAGAAGCGAAATAGACCGAACGTTCGGGTTCGTGTCTTGTGCTCATGTACCGAAATGAACCGAACGCTCAGGTTCGATTGTATCATCTGATCTTCGCTTAGCACTCAAAGGTAATTTTTTTGGTTGTAGATCTTATGTATAATTTTTCCAAATTCATTTATCTTATTGTCAAAGTTATTTTCTTTTTCAAACCTATTTTCTTTGGCAACCGAAATAAACCGAACATTCGGGTTCAGTTCCAAAAGTTTTCTCACCCGAAATCGACCGAACGCTCGGGTTCCGTTCCAAAGTTTTTTTATTTTTTTTTGTATTTTTTATGTCTTATTTTTTTTTTATTTTCAAACATTCCAAAAATATTTTTTCTCGTAAATTCAAAAACTCCAAAAATATTTTAATTTTTTATTATTTATTTTTATTTCTTATTTTGGCTTTTTTTTTTGTCTACTTGTGGGTAAATCATTTCACTAGCTAAATGTCCCTAGAAGCATGTTGTTGTATGTGTCCAAAGCCTCACCTGATTCTGAATAATAGCCTTACTGACCTGGTATAAACAAACCTTGTCTTCCCAATTAGGCTATCATATTTATTCTAATCATGAGCTACCTAACTCTCTTCTCACATGAGATAAGAGTTTTCTGCTTGGTCCTATATTTATAGCAGATGTACTTTGGTTTCTTTACACCATCTACATTGCATTTCTCCATCACATTCGATTCATAAATGTAACCCTTGAGACTATCAAAAATTACCACTGAAGTTTATGGTTACACAATTTCTGCGTTTATGATCTTAGTGTCGTGCCACTACGCGCTAAGTGAAACCCAAAATTCAATACCCAATACGAATTGATGGTGAACAATTAATTTGCTCAAGCTTTCACTAATGAATTGTCGAACGTACAACATGAAATCTCTATTTTTCTTTTGAGTGATTCCTATGAAATTGTTAACACCCATAACATTTCTTCCCTTGGGATCCAGTTTTAATTTTTGTTGAGATTTTATACATTCCCTAGCCAAATTAAATTATCTTCAACCTACTTGTTCAACAGACTACCCCGGTCTCACAAGTACTTCGTTCGATTTCTGTCTTATATCAAGCTTAGGAATTTTGAATCGAAGCGAAAGCCACCCTCATAAGCCTAAATTAAAAGAAGCCTTTCAACACTTCTTAATAAGTGTCTAATCGTTATTCAACGGGAAACCACACAAACACTTTAAAGTCTCTCTTGACTTTGAAGGAAGAGATTCGTGCCCGAGATCTTTTGTTTCGTGTCATTATTGACATCACAAAATCCCTCAAAAAGTGTTGTTTTATTTCTTTTTATTTTTTACACACTCAACACGATAATCTTTTTGATTTTCCAAAATTCTGGTTTCATTCATTTCAAGGAGTTTTAATTGGCTTGGTTGTTATAAAAGATTGTGGTGAATTTTAATCCACGTGGGAGAAATTTTAAAGATGTCGTTTCAATTTAAAGGGATAAGATGACAACATGATGACTCAGGCGGGAGTCCAATCGACTTGACTTCAAACGACGCTAGAGGGAAAGCGTGTGAATAAGAACCGTTTCATCTCCAAACGGCACCTGATGGGAAGGCATGTAATTAGGGACTGACATTCTCTCTCATGCGTGATCATCGGCCACGCCAAATGTCACGCGTCAGTCACTTCCGAAAACTCTTCGTTTTTCGATCGAAGATTTGGAAAGATTTTTCTCTCTCCTTTACCCTCACTATAAAAGGCAGTGTAAACCACCATTTACCTCTTTACCGTGCCTATATTTCCAGAGAGCCAGAAATCCTTCAACCTTCACTGTTCATCATCTCTTCCACTTTCTTAAAAACAATGGCAGATTCTTCTTCAGTCCACGCAACATCCCACATCTTGCCCATTCGCCCACAGCAAAGCTTGATCATCGATTTAACCCCTCATTCGTATGACGCATTCATGGTCCCCATCATCGAATGCCTGAAGTTTTCTCAAATCGCTCCTGCACTTACCAGGGCTGAAACAGTTCCAATGGAATTCCTGTCACAAATCTTTGCCACCGCTCACTACGACAAGGTCGTCGACAGAATCTTCTTCGATGTCTTTCAGCACAAGTCGTCGATTTCAAAGCAGCGGTTTTGCTCGCTGTTAGGGTTTGACGTGGATTCTTCCAGGGTCAATCCGAAATCAATCCCCATGGTTCATCTGTTCAACATGTTCTACAACATGGGATACACGGAGGTGCTTACTACGGTGACGAAATTCAAGAAGTCGTGCCTACCTCCACAGTGGAATGGGATGTTCACTGTTTTGTTCAAGGGCTTATCTGAACGAAGTGCTGGATCCGATGGGGCAAGTCGTTTATTTCTCTCCATCATGTACGGGATCTACAATGGCATCAACATGGACTATGGGTCAGTCCTGTGGCAATAACTTATCCAGAGTCTCTCTTCGATCTCCCGGCACTTAGAGATCTCATATGCCCGGTTCTGGACTATTGTCTCGAAATGGGTGATGGACAAGTACCACGTCCCCATTGTCGCTGGTGCTCCAATGTCTTCGATTGGTACCTTCCATACCACAAAGATCATTGTGTTGGATGCTTCCAAGTTTCCCTTCAACGGGTCTATCCCGGAAACCATGTATGGGGATGTTCCTGGTGATAGTCGGATCATTCAAACGTATAAGGAGTTCAGACGTTCTGGTCCGAGGGATCTTACTTCGGAGATGCTGAAATCAATTCATGACGCCGACAAGCCTGCTCCAAGAGGTAAGAAGGCTGATAAGGGAAAACAGATGGCCAAGGGGGCAAAAGGCCCGTCTCCAAAGAAGAGGAAACCCACCAGGGCTGCTCAGTCTCCACAGCAGAAGAGGAGAAAAACCCAACCAAGGCGAAACCTGGTTATCGCTTCCTCCTCCAGCGAGTCTGAGGGTGAGAGTTCTGATTCTGAAGGCTCTCAACATGGTAACACTCCACCACGATCTCCAACCCCTGAAGTTCATGTCTCTACTTCTCCTATTTCCTCTCCACCTAAAACCATTCCTATTTCTATTCCCCCCATAACTTCCACTACTCAAATACCACCCACTTCCATCCCAGTACCTCCACCAATATTCACCGAAGCAACCACAACCACCACTGCAGATGTTAGAACCAACGTATCTAATACGGGGGTTCATACTGACGCACCAAAATCCACCCCAGCACCCGAACCCACACCTACACCCGAACAAACAACCCAACCCGAACCTACCCATACTACCGTACCACCAGCATCACCACCACCATCTTCTCCTGGTCACGCATCAGAGGAAGAAGAACCACTCCTTGGCGGGGAGAATATGACTTTTGACTCGGTCTACTATAGCCCGTTTCAAGTGAAAAGTGATGATGATGATGACGCTCCTGTCACCAAAAGGCATCTCCCGGAGCTCCATGACAAAATTGACTCACTCATCGCCTCCTCTTCCACTTCTCAGTCATCCCTATCTGAAGCTGCAGTTCAGAAAATTGTTGACGCTTTCTCCAAAGCTCAGCAAGCTTTACTTGATTCAGCCACCACCGCTATAGATGCCTCAACCAAAGCCTGTCAGGCAGCGACCGAAAAAGTCGATAAACTATTTACAGATGCTTCTTCCCTGTTGAAATCTTTACAGGAAAGTGCTGAAGCCACCAAGACTACGCTGGAACCCATCATCAACCAGTTGGCTACATCAGTTGCTTCTGAGCTGAAGTCCTTCGCCTCTCTCAGACAGTCTATTTCGGACGATAACTCAGCTTTCAGAACCACCATTGAGGAGCGTCTCTCCAAGCTTCAAGAAGACTTAGCTGCCGAGAACTCTCTCATGGATGCTCTCGCAAGGAAGACTACCGCTCTGAAGGTCAAAAGTACTCAACTCTCCAACTGTCAACAGGAGATTGACTCTCTTCGATCTGAAAGAGAGGTGGTTAAATTGTGTGTTTCGGATGTCCATTCTGCTATCTCCAACATCCTTGAAGCACATGACCCAATCATCAATTATTCGGTACGCCGTACCCTTGCAGAGAAGCTCGCTCCCGCCCTCGCCCTACTCAGCAAAATCGAAGGGCTCCTTGATTTCGTGTCCATTCCGAAACAAGGGGGAGAGAAGGAAACAATGTCTCAACCACCTCCTGCTTCAGCAACTCACACAACCGAATCTCCTCCAGTAGGCCAAGCCTCCGGTTCTGGTGTGAAAGACAAAGGCAAAAAGATTGCTGAGGAGAGTGAAGATGATGATAAAGAAACAATTGCCGACATTCTGAAGCGGCAAAGTCAAAACAATGAGGTTGACATCAGTGCTCGTGTGGCAAGAGAGGCTGAAGAAGCCGAACGTAAACAGAAGGAAGCCCACGACCTTCTTGAGAGCAGGAAAACTCTTTTTCCTTCCTAGACTCTTGAGAGGTTGATTAAGGAAGCCATTGACACACCAAGTATCTTGTGGCTGGAACCTGTGATCTCTTTAGATCGTTCCAATACTGTCGACTCACAGTTCGACATGCCACTGACCCGAAAGGCGTTTGTTTTTCATGCCTTTGACAACGTTGCAAAGTTCCCTCATCCTCATCCACAAGTTGATTGGGACTTAATCAATTTCTATCTGAAGGCTGCTCAACCCCAATATCAGACTTGGAGCGCTTAGAAAATTGTCAACGTTCCGGTCTTGAAGCCGTACAGTGAAGGTAACTTCATCAATGTTCGCTTCAAGGTACTTCGGGGATCTGCCAAGACCAAACATGCCATCTCACTTGCAGATCTTCCCAACCTTAATCCCCATGATTGGATTATCTTGCACAACATCCTCCTCACCAACGAAGCTGAATACGGTCCGATCATCGACCATTTCAAAAGGATGCTCGTGTGCTACATCATAGAAATTGCATTGATGGATCAGGAGATTGCGAGCGTATTTAAGAAGAAACCTACAGTATCTCCTGTTGCTCTGCCGGTGATCTCAACATGATGCAGATGGGGAAGATTGACCCGAAGAGAAACTCTGTCATGTTTACCAGGAACGAAGGACAGAAATGTCTTTTTGCCTTGGCAGACAAACATCTCTATACCACTGCATGTTTGGAACACGTTTTGGGGATCATCCACAGATGCAAGCAGAACACAGCGGATGATATCAAGTACTTTGATGATATGATTCAATGGTACATTCGGTTCAGACAGACTATCCTTGCTCTTATCACACGTCTGTTTGATACCATAAAGAAGGCTCCCACTGCTGGCCCAAGCAAGAAGAAGAAGTAGTCTCGCTCCAATTTGACGCAAAGGGGGAGATTGTTGGGTCGTGTTTTGTGTTATGTATTGCATCTATTGGGTTCGTTAGTTAGTCCATAATGTATCTCCGGTATGGGCCTATCCATCCGTGAGTTTAGTAGGGTTTAGTTTACATATAGATGCTTGCATGCTCCTAGAATGTAACGATAGAATAGAACGATCAGAGAGTTATTATTCAGCAAGTTTATTGTTATCGTTTTTGTAACCCTAGAATCCTCTACAGTGGAAGTTCTTAGTCGAGCTCTGCTGAGGATTGAGTAATTTAATCATTCGACACATCTTGATTCATACTTGGGTTATTTACTGTTTATATATTCATCGCTTACCTGTTACATAGATCTAATCGATCATCAAGTTAATTAATAACTTATCAATTTAAACTGTATATCTATTTATATCTACATAATATGTTGGGTAAAACATGGGTAGATGAAATATGAGTTGGATGATGAGTTGAGAAATGATATAGACCATGAGGTAAGGTTAAGAGGTGGAGGATGTGAGAAGCCTTGTTCCCAAATGTTGGCCCCGTCATCTAGCAGAGTATGGATGACAACCACAGACTATTCTAGACAGTCCAGTGGAACACTAGCAGGCTCGCAACCTGTAGGTGTTGTGAACGATGTGTTCACCGGTGTACTCTAAAAACCCATTGACATGTATTGCGAGTGGACTCTCGCAAACGATACTGTCAATAAACTAGATAACCCTAGCAGCTGTGCTCAAAGGACGATATTGGCAGCTGTGCCTCATATAGAATGTCACAATTCTGGCAGTTGCACCTAAGTGATAAAACTAGCAGTTGTGCTTGACAGCTGTATCATTGACAACGATGGACTTCGTACCTATTCCTTAGGATAATCCTTAGGAATGAATGAATGAGAAATAGTTGATTCTTAGGGTAGATCCTTAAGAGTAAAGAAGATAATGGGGATCAGTAATTGGGTTAACTATTTGATGATTAAACATAATAATTATATTATTGTGGGTTGAAAACCCTATGTACTCACCAGGTATCCCAACCTGACCCACTCAGTTTATTTATATCACAGGTGTTGATATGAAGTCACATTACACTGAGAGATTAAGGAGATATAAATCACTAGTGATAATGAATGTAAGTTCTGCTTATGCTTATGTTTCTGTATTGACGATGCCATCCCAAATGTTTTAAAAAGATTAAAAATACTTTTCTTCGAAAATGGCTCGATAACGCACTTATTGTGTTTTACTGGGAACAAATTCTGCAATACTTTTATGAAAAATATTACTCTGATTTTCAAACAAGCATAAACAAAATCGGACTTTTTTGGCCGTGAAAATAGGGATGTCACACTTTGGGTGCTGCTGGATTCTCACCTCCAGCCGCTATCGCACCATTTCTGTTGATGATGGGTTGCCGTCGCAGCTCCGATCGTCGCCAAATAACACAGACTCCACCTTCAGTTCGACTGCCACCTTTCTCCATCTCTTTCCGACGTTGCGTCTGCTGATACCACCTTTCCGGAGCCTTCTCAGCCGCCTCCTTACCAGTATCGACCAGAGCCGCCACCCCCGCTATAGAGGTCGTAAGCCACCAGCCACTGTTGTCGTGAGTGCTGCTGGCAAGGACGAAGCTATTGAGATGACGCCGTGGCATTGTGCTGCCACCCTCGGACGTGCCTACCCTTTTCCTTCTTTCCTGCTGACGCATTACCACCGCCATTAGCCATTAGTTGTCGCTATTAGTCATGGTTGTGGCCACTAGGGATGCTGCTGCCATCATCACACGCCACCAGGTGGGTGGTTGGGCTTATCTCGCAATAGAAGTGTGTGTAATTATCTTTGTCTGAGTCACGAAAGGGCCACCACCACCACCATGAGGTGATGGCTGCCACCCTCTACCACCGTCTGCCACCACAAGGTGGTGGTGGGTGTAATTATTGGAAGTTTATTTTGGACATTATGTGTATTATTGTAATTTGTAACCAGAATGACAATAGGAAAACTTGAAACCACCACCGGCCACCGTGTTGGGTGGCGGTGTGCCTCGTTTGCAATTTTGGACTCGTTGGGATGTATGAAACCCTGATAGTCCTAATGAAGACCAATTGACCTAAAAGCCCAACCATTTGATTAATGGGCAAGTAATTGGGTTGGAAACCCTAAGTAGGGTTTGGAAAACCCTAATGCCACGAAACCCTAATTTTGGGATTTATAGAGATCGCGTCAGAATTAATTAATAAACATACAATATTAAATTAAAATCATTGGCAAATTAACCTAAAGCAATAATGGACTTAATGGATTAAGTCCTTAATGGGTTAAGTAGGAACACTTAACCTTAATTGTCATTTCATGTGAAAACCCTAATTTCACTTGGGCCTTAAGTTGGGCCTTCCTATTGGGCTTTGGCGATTAGACTAGTGATGAGCTATCCAAGAACAAGTTAATGGACCAAAATAATTAGATGGGATTTAGGGTAAGGCCCATGTGAGAGACTTGGGCCCGATTTTCCATAGATAGGCCATAACAAGGCCTTTATGATTATGTGATATTCGGCCATGGGGATACCAAGAGTTTGGACAAAAATAATAGGATGGGCCTTAAGGAAAGACCATGTTGAGGTCTGGGCCCAATTTGGAAAATTGGACCATGTGTTGGGCTGTGGCCCATACTTGACTTTTGGGCTTTTGGAGTGTGAGTTGGACCTTGGGCTTCGAACCCAATTATTAATTGGGTATTGTTTGATGTTGGTAGTTCGGGAATCTGTCAACCAGTAGCTGGAGTTTCATCTGTAGGACTTCAGCAGTGCCAGTTGAGTTATCCTCACTATATCAACGGGGTCTAAGGCACCAAGGCCGACCCTTTATGGATTGTATTCGGATTATTATATGATATGCATACTGATTTACATCCTGGTAGTTAGGATGCCATGTTAGTGACCTGTTAGGTCGGTGTCTTGGTTATAGGATCATTGATATGCTTGTGATCTGTTAGATTGGTTTGACTGTTATATGCATGCTATTGTTTGTATGTTATCAATGTGCACATGTTTGTTTGTTTGGGGGTTGGGTTGAGGCGGTCCTGCTTCGTGTTGTAGGCCAACATACCCGGGGCGGTCCGGATAGGCTGTAGGCCCTGAGGAGGCGGTCCAGTCAGTCTGAAGGCCCGACGAGCGGTCCAGATAGGCTGTAGGCCCTGCGAGGCGGTCCAGTCATGCCGAAGGCTCAGGAGCGGTCCAGATAGGCTGTAGGCCCTTCGAGGTGGTCTAGTCATGATGAAGGCTCATTATACATGTTGTTTGTTATTATTTTGTTGTGTGGTATATGTTGGTATTTTGGGGGGTAACTCACTAAGCCTTCGAGCTTACATCTATCGATTATTGTTTCAAGTACTTCTGAGGATTACGGGAAGGCAAATGCATGATCGTGCGCGTCCTTATATTTTCATGATTGATTCTAGGAATACTCTGATGTTCAATTTATTTTGAAAGTAAACTGTAATAACTTAATGGTTTTAAATGTTTTAAAAAGTCTTAAATTGGTTTGAATATATTTTGGATGAATTGATCCTACGATTGAGTGGAACTTACGTGTTTGGTATTCCAACCTGAGGGTTGATTGGACCAAACCTGTGCGTGATACGAGGGTATTCCATCCTAGGATGACTGGACCCGTCGTAGGCATGCCTGGTATTCCAGCCCGAGGCTGATTGGGCCAGGTATGAGTATTTATGCTTATGAGCTAGTTATTATATGTATGTGGTTCGGGAACTAAAGGATCATAGTTAGCGGTATGGGATTTGTGATTCTGTTTTCTGGTGGGAACCTCAGGTTATCAGAAGTTGAGCATCCAGTTGGGAGTTAAGTGCAATGCAATCGACAATGATCCAGTGTGGGTAGTCTGTCAGGGAGCCAGACCATCTCGAGACTTCAGATTACGGATTGAGTAAATGTGATCATATTTGTAACGCCTGTGTTTCCGAGCTTGCCATATTTAGCAATATAATAGTCTAGGTTAACCTTTGTAACCCATTTTGAAATAATAAGAATGTATTATTTGAGTATTATGTGTTTTGTGCTTAATTGCTTAATTATGTGGTCTGATTAATTAAGAATAAAAATAAGTGTCAAAATTTAAGTGTAAAATAAACTTAATATCTTTGGTTAATGTTGTAGTAGTCGAAACGAGGTTTCCGAATATATATAGAACGCCCAAATCTGACTTCGTATGAGGAAGTTATGATTTATCGAAGTTCCGGCTTAGCGGTGTGCAGCCTGTTATACTCGAATTGAGATCGAGCGGTTTTTAGCTGAAACAATCTAAATGAGAATCGAAGATCTCATTGTTGGTATCGAAGCGATAAAAAGTTAGGCGAGAACGGACGTCAAACGAAGAAGTTATGAATTTATAACGAAAGTTTCTGTCCCGGCCTATTAAAAATAATTAATAAAAATAAAGTCAAAATTAGCCGACGGAGTCTAAACGAAAGTCGTAGAGCGTGGTCTCACCTTTCCGTGGATATAAAGAACGTCGAAAACGGAGTTCGTATGAAGAAGTTATGAATTTCCGAAGTTTATTAATCATTTAATAATTAAATTTAAATCAAATCGGAGGTATTATCCGAAGCCGTGTCACCGGTGTAATCCGGAGTACGCCCCGCGTACGAGGTTACGCTATCGCGTAACTCCGATAGTGTCGACACTTCGGATGACGCATGCAATGACGATTTCGGACGCAGTACGTGCTGCGTACTGCAGTACGCCCCGCGTACTCCGAGGTTCCAGCCTCTATATAAAGGATCCGAAGGCAGCCTCATTTCTTGTTCATTTTCTTCTCTTCTCTCTAGTCTTTTGCATCGTTTTTCGTGCCGAAGCTACCCCGAAGCCCCGGTATTATACTCTAGCCCCGAGGCAAGTCCCGAGACCCCGAAGATCCCGAGAAGCGCGGTTCCCGAGTCGAAGCTCTGCCCGCGAGAAGTTCGATTTTCGAGGAGATCTTCCAGATCTGCTGAGGAATACTACTTCTATAAGCCGTAGTGCTGACGGATCGTCTTCTGATCAAGTGAGTGTGTAGTTATTTCTTCTAATACAATAATACGAAGTATTTTATATAAAAATACGTGCTATGTGTATATATTTGGTTGTGTTATGTGTGAATGTGTATTCACTCTCTCCTATCTTATAGATCTGCTTATTTCTTTATGAAATACGTGTTATGTGGTATGCCTCATCTGTTATATGGAATATATATATATATATATATATATATATATATATATATATATATATATATATTGAATGAAAATGATATATAGGTTTTAAACTATGTATGAAAATATATATATTCTTATCTACTAATATGTTGGGTAGAACATGGGTAGATAGTTGGTGTGTAATAAACAGATGAGAGGCCTCGATGTTGTTGTTGTTGTTGATCTAGTTATTCAGCGGAGTATGGATAACGACCACGGACTCTTTCTAGACAGTCCAGTGGAACGCTAGCAGGTTCATAACCTGTAGGTGTTGTGAACGATGTGTTCACCGGTGTACTCTATCCCCCTCATGGTTGCCTTTAGGATATCTATTGTTGAGGAAACCCCTTCGCAGTGATGTCCGTCCCGATGAAAATCCTAGATTAGGTCCCTTGAGATAGTTGTTTTAGGGACGTAAAGTGAGGATAACGGGAATGGGTAATCGGGATAGTGATTGGTTGGTGACATTAAATATAACTTATTTATTATGGGTTGAAAACCCTATATGCTCACCAGGCTCCCAAGCCTGACCCACTCAGTTTTATTTGTATTACAGGAAGTGGCACAAGGGCGTAAGATGGATGGATCATCTTATTGTTTTGTTTACAAGTCTGTATATGTATATATTTGTTGAATGACTTGTAATGTTTATCGTTTATGCTTTATGGTCTGTATCGGAACATGACATCCCGAGTTTTGATTATATAATGAAATGCATCTCTTGATGAAATGCTTTGATAAATATTATTTTATCATGTTTTGTTTTGGGAACAAATTCCGCAACTCTTTCAAATCAAAAGGATTTACTCTGAAAATATTTAAAAGCATAAATGAAAATCGGTCTTTTCTGGCCGAGATTTTGGGGATGTCACAGTTGGTATCAGAGCATTAGTTTAAGCGAACTAGGAATTTGTAGGATTTCTAGACTTAAACTTAGAATGCTAAATAGAGATTGTGAGTTGTGTGTCTGATAAATTTTAGACACGAGCACTAGTTTATTTTAGGAAAGTTGCCTAAAATGCTTTTATGTGCTAAATGTTATATGTTGCCATATATGATATTAATTGTTAGGATCTACGGTCTGTTGCCGACCGGATCTGGAAACCTTATGTGTGTAGGATTCTAAGCGTGTGCCTACGTTATTAGAACTAGCATGTAAACGTTTCGGAGTAATAAGAATGATTTGAATATCTATCGTGAATAAGGATCTAATTTCACCTTATTCGGTCTGTAGATCAAAATGGTGAGAACAAGGAGTGGCGTTGGAAACGCAGATGAAAACAGGAATCAACCGCCAGTGATTGAGCAGATACCTGTTGTAGCAGCAGCACCAGAACCAATAACAATGGCTGCGGTGCAAGCCATGATTCGGGCTATGCTAGCCGAACAAAGGGAGGAGATGCGACAAATGTTGCATAATAATAGGGATGAACCTGTCATACCCATTGAGGAACCTGAATTGATTCCCGAGCAATCGGAGGAAGGGAACAATAGTCGCATGATGAGTCAAGTTGGGACTCAAGAGGAACGAAGGAACGATCCAGAAAGGAGAAACAACAAGGATGGGCGAATGTACAAGAACTTCTTGGGCGCCAAACCGCCAAGTCTTTCTGGGAGCCCAAAGCCTGTTGAAATAATGGATTGGATCTCCGAAATGGAGATGGTATTTGAAAGTTGCGACTGTAGCAACAAGCAGAAGACCGTCTTTGCAGTTAGACAACTGAAGACTGGGGTCTTGAGTTGGTGGAAGTTGTTAACAGATACTATGCCACGAGGAGAAGCCCTGAAAATGTCATGGGAGGAGTTCTTGGAACAACTGAGGGTGCAGTATTGTTCAGAGATAGATCTGATTGATCTGAACAATGAGTTCTAAAACTTGAAGAAAGGGAAGATGAGCATAGATGACTATGCTACTGCGTTTACCGAGAAGATGAAGTTGTTTCCTTACCTAGTACCGACGGAACTCTCCAAGATTGAGAGGTTTGCTAATGGACTGCCTGCTGACTTTGGTCCGACAGTCAAGATGGCAACCACTCTGAAAACGGCTGTTCGTGCAGCTAAGAATGTGGAGGCCCAGCAGAAGGAAAGGGGTCTGGAAAGGATAGATGTTGGAGAAAAGAGGAAGTTCGATGGAACTTCAGGATCCAACAAGAAAAGCAAGTTCTCGAAGTCTGGTTCAAGGGGAAGTGGAGGTGAAGCGAAATGGTGACACAAATGTAAGAAGAAGCATCATGGAAGATGTGAGGTGGCGAACACATGCTACAAGTGTGGAAAGCCAGGGCACTATGCCAATGAGTGTACCCTCACAAAGAAAGTTTGCTATGGTTGTGGTGAGGAGGGTCATATGTCGAGAGACTGCCCGAAGAAGAAGGAGGCAGCTAGACCCAACATTTCGCCAAAGTCAAAGGCGAGAGCATTCCAGATGACACTGGAAGCTGCTAAAGATGAAGCTGATGTCGCTTCAGGTACCTTTCTCGTTAACGAATTGCCTGCCCAAATTTTATTTGATTCTGGAGCCAACTACTCCTTTATATTGCATGAATTTGGTAGAAAGCTAGCTTTGTCTGTTGTTAGACTAGATAATGCCTTATTAGTCGAAGTTGCTAGTGGCAAGTTTGTACCTGTTAGCTATCGCATGAAAAACATCTTAATTGATCTGAATGGGAATAAGTTCCACGAGGAATTATTGCCTATCGAACTTAATGGTTTCGACATCGTATTGGGAATGGATTGGCTTAGCGCCAACGACGCCGAAATTTTATGCAAGAAGAAAATAGTCAAAGTAAACCCGCCTGGGAAAGATTCGTTTATGGTGTATGGAGATAAACGCAGAGTGAGTTCTGGAATCATTTCATTGATGAAAGCCAGAAAATGTTTGACCAAGGGGTGTACATCATATTTAGCATTCGTGATTGATGCTAAGAAGGAAAAGAAGGTGATGCAGAATATTCCAGTGGTGTGTGATTATCCGGAAGTATTTCCCGAAGATCTTCCTGGATTACCGCCTGATCGACAAGTGGAATTCCGTATTGACTTGTTGCCAGGAACAACGCCAATTGCGAAAGCACCTTATCGATTAGCACCGACGGAGATGAAGGAGCTAATGATGCAACTTCAGGAGTTATTGGACAAAGGTTTCATTAGACCTAGTTCATCGCCCTGGGGAGCTCCGGTGTTATTTGTGAAGAAGAAAGATGGAAGTATGAGAATGTGCATTGATTACCGAGAGCTGAACAAGGCAACAATAAAGAATAGATATCCGTTGCCTAGGATTGATGACCGTTTGATCAATTTCAAGGTTCGAGCTATTTCTCGAAGATCGATCTAAGGTCAGGATATCATCAGCTAAAAGTAAGAGAGCAAGATATCGAGAAGACTGCATTCAGAACTAGATATGGACACTACGAGTTCTTGGTTATGTCGTTTGGACTAACCAATGCTCCGGCAGCGTTCATGGATTTGATGAATAGGGTTTGTAATCCTTTCCTTGATAAATCCGTGATAGTGTTCATAGACGACATTCTGATTTACTCGAAAAGCCAAGAGGAGCATGGCAGACACTTGCGAGAAGTGTTAGAAGTCTTGAAGAAGGAGAATCTGTATGCTAAGTTCTCCAAATGTGACTTTTGGATTCGTGAAGTCCAATTCTTGGGTCACGTGGTCAACCAAGAAGGGATAATGGTTGATCCAGCGAAGATCGAAGCTGTGACGAAGTGGGAACAACCGAAAAGTCCCACGGAGATTCGGAGCTTTTTAGGATTAGCCGGGTATTACCGAAGGTTTATCCAAGGCTTTTCTTCGATCGCTAGTCCATTGTCAGCTTTGACCCACAAAGGAGCTACTTATGCTTGGGGTGAGAAGCATAAGGAAGCATTTGAGAAGCTAAAGAAGAAGCTATGCGAGGCACCGATACTTTCTCTACCCGGTGGAGTTGAAGACTTCGCTGTCTATAGCGATGCGTCTGGTGTTGGATTAGGTTGTGTTTTGACCCAAAGAGAAAAGGTGATAGCATATGCGTCTCGACAGCTAAAAGAGCATGAAAAGAATTACCCGACTCATGATTTGGAGTTGGCAGCGGTAGTTTTCGCTCTGAAAATATGGAGGCATTACCTCTATGGCACGAAGTGCAAACTTTTCACTGATCATAAGAGTCTCCAATATCTCTTTAATCAGAAGGAATTGAATATGAGGCAACGACGCTGGCTGGAATTACTTAAAGACTATGACTGTGAGATACTTTACCACCCCGGTAAAGCTAATGTTGTTGCTGATGCTCTCAGTCGGAAAGTCAATCTTGAAAGGAAAAGGCTGAGAGCGTTGAGAATTGAAGTTGTCTCGACTATTTTGGAAAGTATAAAGAAAGCACAAAGCGAAGCTTCTGAGAAGAATGACAGAAAGGAGGAACGTTTGGGCAAAACGTTGGTGTTCGGTGTAAACAGTCATGGACTGAAGGTGTTCCAAGATCGGATTTGGATACCTAAGACAGGAGGAGTCAGAAATCTTCTGATGGAAGAAGCTCACAAGACCATGTACTCGATTCATCCGGGTAGCACTAAAATGTATAGGGACCTGAAACCCTACTACTGGTGGCCGACGATGAAGCTTGATGTTGCAAAGTATGTGGCCGAGTGTGTGACTTGTGCGAGAGTCAAGACACAACATCAGAAACCGTACGGGAGTTTAGAACCTTTGCCTGTGCCTATGGGTAAGTGGGAAGACATTGCTATGGATTTTGTCACTAAACTGCCCAGAACAAAGAATGGTCACAACATGATTTGGGTGGTCGTTGATCGATTCACTAAGAGTGCGCATTTCATAGCGGCCAGGGAGAAATGGTCTATGGAGAAGCTTGCGAATTCTTACGTGAAGGAAATTGTGAGGCTTCACGGTGTTCCGTTAACGATTGTGTCGGATCGTGATAGCCGTTTCACATCGAGGTTTTGGAAAAGTCTACAAGAGGAATTGGGTACCAAGTTGTGTTTAAGTACAGCTTACCATCCGCAGACTGATGGTCAGAGCGAACGAACGATACAAACACTTGAAGATATGCTGAGAGCATGTACTCTGGAATTCCTAGGTAATTGGGATGAACATTTACCGTTGGTAGAATTTTCCTATAATAATAGTTTCCACTCGAGCATTAAGATGGCACCTTTCCAAGCTTTGTATGGACAGAAGTGTCGTACGCCGTCTTGTTGGCTTGAGGCTGGGGAAAAGCAGTTTATGGGACCGGAGTTGGTTCATCAAACTGCTGAAAAGTTGAAAATAATTAGGGAAAGAATGTTAGCGGCTCAGGATCGTCAAAAGAGCTATGCTGACAAGAAGCGGAGACCGATAACTTTTGAGGTTGGGGATTCGGTTTTGCTTAAAGTCTCGCCGTGGAAGGGACTTATAAGATTTGGTAAAAGGGGAAAGTTGAGTCCAAGGTTTATTGGACCGTTTAAAGTTCTTCAGAGGATTGGGAACCAAGCTTACAAGCTCGAATTACCCGAAGAACTGAATGGAATTCACAACACTTTTCATGTGTGTTATTTGAGGAAGTTCACGGGAGAAGTTCCCGACATAATTCCAATCTCTGAATTGAGAATTGATGAGAACAAAAGGTTGATTGAAGAACCAGAGGCAATTGTTGACCGAAAGACTAAGAAATTGCGACGCAAGATGGTTGGGTTAGTGCTTGTCCGATGGAAACACACGAATGGGCCGAATCTCACCTGGGAGACGGAGAGTGACATGATGGGTCGCTATCCGCATTTGTTTGTTGATGTGTGATTCCGGGGACGGAATCATTCTAAGGTGGAGAGAATTGTAACGCCTGTGTTTCCGGGCTTGCCATATTTAGCAATATAATAGTCTAGGTTAACCTTTGTAACCCATTTTGAAATAATAAGAATGTATTATTTGAGTATTATGTGTTTTGTGCTTAATTGCTTAATTATGTGGTCTGATTAATTAAGAATAAAAATAAGCGTCAAAATTTAAGTGTAAAATAAACTTAATATCTTTGGTTAATGTTGTAGTAGTCGAAACGAGGTTTCCGAATATATATAGAACGCCCAAATCTGACTTCGTATGAGGAAGTTATGATTTATCGAAGTTTCGGCTTAGCGGTGTGCAGCCTGTTATACTCGAATTGAGATCGAGCGGTTTTTAGCCGAAACAATCTAAATGAGAATCGAAGATCTCATTGTTGGTATCGAAGCGATAAAAAGTTAGGCGAGAACGGACGTCAAACGAAGAAGTTATGAATTTATAACGAAAGTTTCTGTCCCGGCCTATTAAAAATAATTAATAAAAATAAAGTCAAAATTAGCCGACGGAGTCTAAACGAAAGTTGTAGAGCGTGGTCTCACCTTTCCGTGGATATAAAGAACGTCGAAAACGGAGTTCGTATGAAGAAGTTATGTATTTCAGAAGTTTATTAATCATTTAATAATTAAATTTAAATCAAATCGGAGGTATTATCCGAAGCCGTGTCACCGGTGTAATCCGGAGTATGCCCCGCGTACGAGGTTACGCTATCGCGTAACTCCGATATTGTCAACACTTCGGATGACGCATGCAATGACGATTTCGGACGCAGTACGTGCTGCGTACTGCAGTACGCCCCGCGTACTCCGAGGTTCCAGCCTCTATATAAAGGATCCGAAGGCAGCCTCATTTCTTGTTCATTTTCTTCTCTTTTCTCTAGTCTTTTGCATCGTTTTTCGTGCCGAAGCTACCCCGAAGCCCCGGTATTATACTCTAGCCCCGAGGCAAGTCCCGAGACCCCGAAGATCCCGAGAAGCGCGGTTCCCGAGTCGAAGCTCTGCCCGCGAGAAGTTCGATTTTCGAGGAGATCTTCCAGATCTGCTGAGGAATACTACTTCTATAAGTCGTAGTGCTGACGGATCGTCTTCTGATCAAGTGAGTGTGTAGTTATTTCTTCTAATACAATAATACGAAGTATTTTATATAAAAATACGTGCTATGTGTATATATTTGGTTGTGTTATGTGTGAATGTGTATTCACTCTCTCCTATCTTATAGATCTGCTTATTTCTTTATGAAATACGTGTTATGTGGTATGCCTCATCTGTTATATGGAATATATATATATATATATATATATATATATATATATATATATATATATATTGAATGAAAATGATATATAGGTTTTAAACTATGTATGAAAATATATATATTCTTATCTACTAATATGTTGGGTAGAACATGGGTAGATAGTTGGTGTGTAATAAACAGATGAGAGGCCTCGATGTTGTTGTTGTTGTTGATCTAGTTATTCAGCGGAGTATGGATAACGACCACGGACTCTTTCTAGACAGTCCAGTGGAACGCTAGCAGGTTCATAACCTGTAGGTGTTGTGAACGATGTGTTCACCGGTGTACTCTATCCCCCTCATGGTTGCCTTTAGGATATCTATTGTTGAGGAAACCCCTTCGCAGTGATGTCCGTCCCGATGAAAATCCTAGATTAGGTCCCTTGAGATAGTTGTTTTATGGACGTAAAGTGAGGATAAGGGGAATGGGTAATCGGGATAGTGATTGGTTGGTGAAATTAAATATAACTTATTTATTATGGGTTGAAAACCCTATATGCTCACCAGGCTCCCAAGCCTGACCCACTCAGTTTTATTTGTATTACAGGAAGTGGCACAAGGGCGTAAGATGGATGGATCATCTTGTTGTTTTGTTTACAAGTCTGTATATGTATATATTTGTTGAATGACTTGTAATGTTTATCGTTTATGCTTTATGGTCTGTATCGGAACATGACATCCCGAGTTTTGATTATATAATGAAATGCATCTCTTGATGAAATGCTTTGATAAATATTATTTTATCATGTTTTGTTTTGGGAACAAATTCCGCAACTCTTTCAAATCAAAAGGATTTACTCTGAAAATATTTAAAAGCATAAATGAAAATCGGTCTTTTCTGGCCGAGATTTTGGGGATGTCACAGTTGGTATCAGAGCATTAGTTTAAGCGAACTAGGAATTTGTAGGATTTCTAGACTTAAACTTAGAATGCTAAATGGAGATTGTGAGTTGTGTGTCTGATAAATTTTAGACACGAGCACTAGTTTATTTTAGGAAAGTTGCCTAAAATGCTTTTATGTGCTAAATGTTATATGTTGCCATATATGATATTAATTGTTAGGATCTACGGTCTGTTGCCGACCGGATCTGGAAACCTTATGTGTGTAGGATTCTAAGCGTGTGCCTACGTTATTAGAACTAGCATGTAAACGTTTCGGAGTAATAAGAATGATTTGAATATCTATCGTGAATAAGGATCTAATTTCACCTTATTCGGTCTGTAGATCAAAATGGTGAGAACAAGGAGTGGCGTTGGAAACGCAGATGAAAACAGGAATCAACCGCCAGTGATTGAGCAGATACCTGTTGTAGCAGCAGCACCAGAACCAATAACAATGGCTGCGGTGCAAGCCATGATTCGGGCTATGCTAGCCGAACAAAGGGAGGAGATGCGACAAATGTTGCATAATAATAGGGATGAACCTGTCATACCCATTGAGGAACCTGAATTGATTCCCGAGCAATCGGAGGAAGGGAACAATAGTCGCATGATGAGTCAAGTTGGGACTCAAGAGGAACGAAGGAACGATCCAGAAAGGAGAAACAACAAGGATGGGCGAATGTACAAGAACTTCTTGGGCGCCAAACCGCCAAGTCTTTATGGGAGCCCAAAGCCTGTTGAAATAATGGATTGGATCTCCGAAATGGAGATGGTATTTGAAAGTTGCGACTGTAGCAACAAGCAGAAGACCGTCTTTGCAGTTAGACAACTGAAGACTGGGGTCTTGAGTTGGTGGAAGTTGTTGGCAGATACTATGCCACGAGGAGAAGCCCTGAAAATGTCATGGGAGGAGTTCTTGGAACAACTGAGGGTGCAGTATTGTTCAGAGATAGATCTGATTGATCTGAACAATGAGTTCTAAAACTTGAAGAAAGGGAAGATGAGCATAGATGACTATGCTACTGCGTTTACCGAGAAGATGAAGTTGTTTCCGTACCTAGTACCGACGGAACTCTCCAAGATTGAGAGGTTTGCTAATGGACTGCCTGCTGACTTTGGTCCGGCAGTCAAGATGGCAACCACTCTGAAAACGGCTGTTCGTGCAGCTAAGAATGTGGAGGCCCAGCAGAAGGAAAGGGGTCTGGAAAGGATAGATGTTGGAGAAAAGAGGAAGTTCGATGGAACTTCAGGATCCAACAAGAAAAGCAAGTTCTCGAAGTCTGGTTCAAGGGGAAGTGGAGGTGAAGCGAAATGGTGACACAAATGTAAGAAGAAGCATCATGGAAGATGTGAGGTGGCGAACACATGCTACAAGTGTGGAAAGCCAGGGCACTATGCCAATGAGTGTACCCTCACAAAGAAAGTTTGCTATGGTTGTGGTGAGGAGGGTCATATGTCGAGAGACTGCCCGAAGAAGAAGGAGGCAGCTAGACCCAACATTTCGCCAAAGTCAAAGGCGAGAGCATTCCAGATGACACTGGAAGCTGCTAAAGATGAAGCTGATGTCGCTTCAGGTACCTTTCTCGTTAACGAATTGCCTGCCCAAATTTTATTTGATTCTGGAGCCAACTACTCCTTTATATTGCATGAATTTGGTAGAAAGCTAGCTTTGTCTGTTGTTAGACTAGATAATGCCTTATTAGTCGAAGTTGCTAGTGGCAAGTTTGTACCTGTTAGCTATCGCATGAAAAACATCTTAATTGATCTGAATGGGAATAAGTTCCACGAGGAATTATTGCCTATCGAACTTAATGGTTTCGACATCGTATTGGGAATGGATTGGCTTAGCGCCAACGACGCCGAAATTTTATGCAAGAAGAAAATAGTCAAAGTAAACCCGCCTGGGAAAGATTCGTTTATGGTGTATGGAGATAAACGCAGAGTGAGTTCTGGAATCATTTCATTGATGAAAGCCAGAAAATGTTTGACCAAGGGGTGTACATCATATTTAGCATTCGTGATTGATGCTAAGAAGGAAAAGAAGGTGATGCAGAATATTCCAGTGGTGTGTGATTATCCGGAAGTATTTCCCGAAGATCTTCCTGGATTACCGCCTGATCGACAAGTGGAATTCCGTATTGACTTGTTGCCAGGAACAACGCCAATTGCGAAAGCACCTTATCGATTAGCACCGACGGAGATGAAGGAGCTAATGATGCAACTTCAGGAGTTATTGGACAAAGGTTTCATTAGACCTAGTTCATCGCCCTGGGGAGCTCCGGTGTTATTTGTGAAGAAGAAAGATGGAAGTATGAGAATGTGCATTGATTACCGAGAGCTGAACAAGGCAACAATAAAGAATAGATATCCGTTGCCTAGGATTGATGACCGTTTGATCAATTTCAAGGTTCGAGCTATTTCTCGAAGATCGATCTAAGGTCAGGATATCATCAGCTAAAAGTAAGAGAGCAAGATATCGAGAAGACTGCATTCAGAACTAGATATGGACACTACGAGTTCTTGGTTATGTCGTTTGGACTAACCAATGCTCCGGCAGCGTTCATGGATTTGATGAATAGGGTTTGTAATCCTTTCCTTGATAAATCCGTGATAGTGTTCATAGACGACATTTTGATTTACTCGAAAAGCCAAGAGGAGCATGGCAGACACTTGCGAGAAGTGTTAGAAGTCTTGAAGAAGGAGAATCTGTATGCTAAGTTCTCCAAATGTGACTTTTGGATTCGTGAAGTCCAATTCTTGGGTCACGTGGTCAACCAAGAAGGGATAATGGTTGATCCAGCGAAGATCGAAGCTGTGACGAAGTGGGAACAACCGAAAAGTCCCACGGAGATTCGGAGCTTTTTAGGATTAGCCGGGTATTACCGAAGGTTTATCCAAGGCTTTTCTTCGATCGCTAGTCCATTGTCAGCTTTGACCCACAAAGGAGCTACTTATGCTTGGGGTGAGAAGCATAAGGAAGCATTTGAGAAGCTAAAGAAGAAGCTATGCGAGGCACCGATACTTTCTCTACCCGGTGGAGTTGAAGACTTCGCTGTCTATAGCGATGCGTCTGGTGTTGGATTTGGTTGTGTTTTGACCCAAAGAGAAAAGGTGATAGCATATGCGTCTCGACAGCTAAAAGAGCATGAAAAGAATTACCCGACTCATGATTTGGAGTTGGCAGCGGTAGTTTTCGCTCTGAAAATATGGAGGCATTACCTCTATGGCACGAAGTGCAAAGTTTTCACTGATCATAAGAGTCTCCAATATCTCTTTAATCAGAAGGAATTGAATATGAGGCAACGACGCTGGCTGGAATTACTTAAAGACTATGACTGTGAGATACTTTACCACCCCGGTAAAGCTAATGTTGTTGCTGATGCTCTCAGTCGGAAAGTCAATCTTGAAAGGAAAAGGCTGAGAGCGTTGAGAATTGAAGTTGTCTCGACTATTTTGGAAAGTATAAAGAAAGCACAAAGCGAAGCTTCTGAGAAGAATGACAGAAAGGAGGAACGTTTGGGCAAAACGTTGGTGTTCGGTGTAAACAGTCATGGACTGAAGGTGTTCCAAGATCGGATTTGGATACCTAAGACAGGAGGAGTCAGAAATCTTCTGATGGAAGAAGCTCACAAGACCATGTACTCGATTCATCCGGGTAGCACTAAAATGTATAGGGACCTGAAACCCTACTACTGGTGGCCGACGATGAAGCTTGATGTTGCAAAGTATGTGGCCGAGTGTGTGACTTGTGCGAGAGTCAAGACACAACATCAGAAACCGTACGGGAGTTTAGAACCTTTGCCTGTGCCTATGGGTAAGTGGGAAGACATTGCTATGGATTTTGTCACTAAACTGCCCAGAACAAAGAATGGTCACAACATGATTTGGGTGGTCGTTGATCGATTCACTAAGAGTGCGCATTTCATAGCGGCCAGGGAGAAATGGTCTATGGAGAAGCTTGCGAATTCTTACGTGAAGGAAATTGTGAGGCTTCACGGTGTTCCGTTAACGATTGTGTCGGATCGTGATAGCCGTTTCACATCGAGGTTTTGGAAAAGTCTACAAGAGGAATTGGGTACCAAGTTGTGTTTAAGTACAGCTTACCATCCGCAGACTGATGGTCAGAGCGAACGAACGATACAAACACTTGAAGATATGCTGAGAGCATGTACTCTGGAATTCCTAGGTAATTGGGATGAACATTTACCGTTGGTAGAATTTTCCTATAATAATAGTTTCCACTCGAGCATTAAGATGGCACCTTTCCAAGCTTTGTATGGACAGAAGTGTCGTACGCCGTCTTGTTGGCTTGAGGCTGGGGAAAAGCAGTTTATGGGACCGGAGTTGGTTCATCAAACTGCTGAAAAGTTGAAAATAATTAGGGAAAGAATGTTAGCGGCTCAGGATCGTCAAAAGAGCTATGCTGACAAGAAGCGGAGACCGATAACTTTTGAGGTTGGGGATTCGGTTTTGCTTAAAGTCTCGCCGTGGAAGGGACTTATAAGATTTGGTAAAAGGGGAAAGTTGAGTCCAAGGTTTATTGGACCGTTTAAAGTTCTTCAGAGGATTGGGAACCAAGCTTACAAGCTCGAATTACCCGAAGAACTGAATGGAATTCACAACACTTTTCATGTGTGTTATTTGAGGAAGTTCACGGGAGAAGTTCCCGACATAATTCCAATCTCTGAATTGAGAATTGATGAGAACAAAAGGTTGATTGAAGAACCAGAGGCAATTGTTGACCGAAAGACTAAGAAATTGCGACGCAAGATGGTTGGGTTAGTGCTTGTCCGATGGAAACACACGAATGGGCCGAATCTCACCTGGGAGACGGAGAGTGACATGATGGGTCGCTATCCGCATTTGTTTGTTGATGTGTGATTCCGGGGACGGAATCATTCTAAGGTGGAGAGAATTGTAACGCCTGTGTTTCCGGGCTTGCCATATTTAGCAATATAATAGTCTAGGTTAACCTTTGTAACCCATTTTGAAATAATAAGAATGTATTATTTGAGTATTATGTGTTTTGTGCTTAATTGCTTAATTATGTGGTCTGATTAATTAAGAATAAAAATAAGCGTCAAAATTTAAGTGTAAAATAAACTTAATATCTTTGGTTAATGTTGTAGTAGTCGAAACGAGGTTTCCGAATATATATAGAACGCCCAAATCTGACTTCGTATGAGGAAGTTATGATTTATCGAAGTTCCGGCTTAGCGGTGTGCAGCCTGTTATACTCGAATTGAGATCGAGCGGTTTTTAGCCGAAACAATCTAAATGAGAATCGAAGATCTCATTGTTGGTATCGAAGCGATAAAAAGTTAGGTGAGAACGGACGTCAAACGAAGAAGTTATGAATTTATAACGAAAGTTTCTGTCCCGGCCTATTAAAAATAATTAATAAAAATAAAGTCAAAATTAGCCGACGGAGTCTAAACGAAAGTCGTAGAGCGTGGTCTCACCTTTCCGTGGATATAAAGAACGTCGAAAACGGAGTTCGTATGAAGAAGTTATGAATTTCAGAAGTTTATTAATCATTTAATAATTAAATTTAAATCAAATCGGAGGTATTATCCGAAGCCGTGTCACCGGTGTAATCCGGAGTATGCCCCGCGTACGAGGTTACGCTATCGCGTAACTCCGATATTGTCGACACTTCGGATGACGCATGCAATGACGATTTCGGACGCAGTACGTGCTGCGTACTGCAGTACGCCCCGCGTACTCCGAGGTTCCAGCCTCTATATAAAGGATCCGAAGGCAGCCTCATTTCTTGTTCATTTTCTTCTCTTTTCTCTAGTCTTTTGCATCGTTTTTCGTGCCGAAGCTACCCCGAAGCCCCGGTATTATACTCTAGCCCCGAGGCAAGTCCCGAGACCCCGAAGATCCCGAGAAGCGCGGTTCCTGAGTCGAAGCTCTGCCCGCGAGAAGTTCGATTTTCGAGGAGATCTTCCAGATCTGCTGAGGAATACTACTTCTATAAGTCGTAGTGCTGACGGATCGTCTTCTGATCAAGTGAGTGTGTAGTTATTTCTTCTAATACAATAATACGAAGTATTTTATATAAAAATACGTGCTATGTGTATATATTTGGTTGTGTTATGTGTGAATGTGTATTCACTCTCTCCTATCTTATAGATCTGCTTATTTCTTTATGAAATACGTGTTATGTGGTATGCCTCATCTGTTATATGGAATATATATATATATATATATATATATATATATATATATATATATATATATATATATATATATATATATATATATATATATATATATATATTGAATGAAAATGATATATAGGTTTTAAACTATGTATGAAAATATATATATTCTTATCTACTAATATGTTGGGTAGAACATGGGTAGATAGTTGGTGTGTAATAAACAGATGAGAGGCCTCGATGTTGTTGTTGTTGTTGATCTAGTTATTCAGCGGAGTATGGATAACGACCACGGACTCTTTCTAGACAGTCCAGTGGAACGCTAGCAGGTTCATAACCTGTAGGTGTTGTGAACGATGTGTTCACCGGTGTACTCTATCCCCCTCATGGTTGCCTTTAGGATATCTATTGTTGAGGAAACCCCTTCGCAGTGATGTCCGTCCCGATGAAAATCCTAGATTAGGTCCCTTGAGATAGTTGTTTTATGGACGTAAAGTGAGGATAAGGGGAATGGGTAATCGGGATAGTGATTGGTTGGTGAAATTAAATATAACTTATTTATTATGGGTTGAAAACCCTATATGCTCACCAGGCTCCCAAGCCTGACCCACTCAGTTTTATTTGTATTACAGGAAGTGGCACAAGGGCGTAAGATGGATGGATCATCTTGTTGTTTTGTTTACAAGTCTGTATATGTATATATTTGTTGAATGACTTGTAATGTTTATCGTTTATGCTTTATGGTCTGTATCGGAACATGACATCCCGAGTTTTGATTATATAATGAAATGCATCTCTTGATGAAATGCTTTGATAAATATTATTTTATCATGTTTTGTTTTGGGAACAAATTCCGCAACTCTTTCAAATCAAAAGGATTTTCTCTGAAAATATTTAAAAGCATAAATGAAAATCGGTCTTTTCTGGCCGAGATTTTGGGGATGTCACAATATTGCAGGGGATTCGTTTATTTTCGGGTTTTAGAACCCCTGCGAGGATTGGTTACGGTTGTCGTGGAAAGGTTAGGGTTATGATCAGGATTGTAGTCCAAGTTTTTTGGCGTGTAAGGAATGAGAAGAAACAATTTCGAGGACGAAATCAAATTTAAGTGGGGGAGAGTTGTAACATCTCATTTAAAATATAATAATTAAATAATGAACCCAGAACCCTGAGAAGTAATTTTTATTATTGTTTTATATTATTATTGTCCAAAATTAATTAACAATTAGTGGGTTCTTGGTTTCGGGAAGCCAAATGACAAGAATTGAATCTACAGGGGTTAAAATGTAATTTCGGGATTTATTTTGAAAATAAATTATGGAAGCATGGGTCAAAGAGTAAATATTGGACTCATTTTGTAAGGATTTTAGAAGGTAGGGTGGGAATGGTAATTTCTGGATCGAAATTGAAAGAAGAAGGGGTAGGAGGTACCATTCTTGTTATTATGGGAAAAGGCTAAGGACCCGGGTATATAACCCATCTATCCCTCCGGAACCCTAACCCTATGCCAATGTTGTAGTTGCCACCTTATACCTCCTTCCTCCAGCGTCCAGCCGCCACCACTCGACACTCCTTGCTGTTCCGATCGACCAAGAGCTCCGACGACATCCACCTTGACCGGAGATGCTGAAGACCGATGGGGGTTTGCGAGTGACCTTCGGGTGCTGCCGGATTCTCACCTCCAGCTGATGTGACACCATTTCTGTTGATGACGAGTTGTCGCCGCCGCTCCGATCGTCGACAAATAACACAGACTTCGTCTTCAGTTTGACTGCCACTTTTCTCCATCTCTTTCCGGCGTTGTGTCTGTTGATACCACCTTTTCGGAGCCTTCTTAGTCGCCTCCTTACCAGTATCGACCGGAGCCGCCACCCCCGCTATAGAGTCTGTAAGCCACCAGCCACTACTATTGCGAGTGTTGCTGAAAAGGACGAAGCTGCTGAGATGACGTTGTGGTTGTGTACTGCCACCCTCAGATGTGCCTACCCCGTTCCTTCATTCCTGCTGACGCATTACCGAAGTCGTTAGCCGTTAGTTTCCGCCGTTAGTCATGGTTGAGGCCACTAGCGTTGTTGCTGCCATCATCACGCGCCACCAGGTGGGTGGCTGGGCTTATCTCACAATAGAAGTGTGTGTGTGTGTGTGTCGTGTGTTTGTGTAATTATCTTGGCCGGAGTCGAGAGAGGGCCACCACCACCGTGAGGTGGTGGCTGCCACCCTCTACCACCGTCTGCCGCCACAAGGTGGTGGTGGGTGTAATTATTGGAATTTTATTTTGGGCCATTATGTGTATTATTGTAATTTGTAACCGGAATGATAATAGAAAAACTTTAAACGACCACCGTGAGGTGGTGGCTGCCGCCACCAGTCGTCGTGTTGGGTGGCGGTGTACCTCGTTTGCATTTTTGGACTCATTGGTATGTTTGAAACCCTAATGGGCCAATGAAGCCCAATTGGCCTAAAAGCCCAACCATTTGATTAATGGGCAAGTAATTGGGTTGGAAACCCTAATGCCACGAAACCCTAATTTTGGGATTTATCGGGACCGCGTCAGAATTAATTAATAAGCTTACAATATTAAATTAAAATCGTTGGCAAATTAACCTAAGGCAATAATGGACATAATGGATTACGTCCTTAATGGATTAAGTCCTTAATGGGTTAAGTAGGAACACTTAACCTTAATTGTTATTTCATGTGAAAACCCTAATTTCACTTGGGCCTTGAGTTGGGCCTTCCTATTGGGCTTTGGCGATTAGACTATTGATGGGCTATCCAAGAATAAGTTAATGGACCAAAATAATTAGATGGGCTTTAAGGTAAGGCCCATGTGAGATACTTGGACCCAATTTGGAAAATTGGGCCATAGATAGGCCATAACAAAGCCTTTATGATTATGTGATATTGGGCCATGGGGATACCAAGAGTTTGGACTAGAATAATAGGATGGGCCTTAAGGAAAGACCATGTTGAGGTCTGGGCCCAATTTGGAAAATTGGACCATATGTTGGGCTTTGGCCATACTTGACGTTTGTGCTTTTGGAGTGTGAGTTGGACCTTGGGCTTGGAACCCAATTATTAATTGGGTATTGTTTGATGTTGGTAGTTCGGGAATCTGTCAACCAGCAGCTGGAGTTTCATCTGCGGGACTTCAGCAGTGCTAGGTGAGTTATCCTCAATATATCATGTAACGCTCGTGTTTCTAGGCTAGGCATTAATATTGACATAATGGTCTAGGTTAACCTTTGTAACTCATTTAGAAGAAATGAAAAGGAATTATGTGAATTTTATGTGAATTATGTGTTTTATGCTTAATTATTAGGGTTTAATTAATTAAAAAAAAATAAGCGTCAAAATTAAAGTGTGAGATAATCCTTATATCTTTACATAAAGTGGTAGTGGTCGAAACAAGGATTTTGGGGATATAAAGAATGTCGAAATCCGAGTTATAACGAAGAAGTTATGACCTGTCGAAGTTTCGCGACAAAACCGGCACGGTGCCGAATGTCGTAAAAAGTGAGTTTTTGATAAACTACTTTTTAGCCTTAGTAATCTAAACAAAAGTCGTATTATTCGTTAAACCGAGAAGTTCGATAAAAAGAACGCCCAAATCTGACTTCGTATGAGGAAGTTATGATTTTTCGAAGTTTCAGCTTAGCAGTAGACATCTAAAAAACTCGAATTTTAGATAGAGCAATTTTTAGCCGACACAACCTAAACGAGAATTGAAGGTCTCGTCATTAGGAGCACAACAGTAAAAAGCTTGACGAAAACGGACGTTAAATGAAGAAGTTATGAATTTTTAACGGATTTCTTGTCCCGGTCTGTTAAAAATCATAATATAAAAACTAAAGTCAAAATTAGCCGAAAAAGTCTAAACGGAAGTTGTAGAATGTAATTTTAGCTACGCGTGCATATAAAGAACGTCAAAAACGGAGCTCGTATGCGAAAGTTATGGATTTTAGAAGTTTTTGCACAAAAATCGAGAAAATTCGCATAGTCACGCTTTTGCCACGTGTCCTCGCCTCGCATTTGCCCCGTGGCGAAATCTGCTGAGTCACCCTCGCATGAACAGTAACCGCGGTCCACTAGCAGTCCGACGCGTGTACTATCCTCGTGTCCGAGCCTCGCACATGGATCACGAGTCCACGGTCCAATCAGAGGCTGCCACCGAGTCCCTCGCACCTGCGTACCCTCGCCTGCGGACCCCACCACCAAGCCGACTTCGGACCAGTAGACTTCGGTTCAATCACAGGAAGCCAGCAAGCCTTCGCACGTGCAGCCCCCATGCGAGCCTTCCCCTGCGAGCCCTGGGATCTGCGACACGTGGTTCCTTCTCAGTCGTCCGATCAGAAGCCTCCCCCTATAAATAGAAGGGAGACCTCCCGGGGGTATTTTGAAAACTTGTCATTTTTAGCACCTTTTTCCATATTTCTTTCATATTATCATCCCCGAAGCCCCGATATCATATATAAGCCCTGGAATACGCCGCGAAGAGCCCGTGAAGCGCGGAAAATTTATCTTTTCGGTTTCGAAGCCCGACCTTTCGCAGAGCCCGGTTTCTCAATAAAACTCTCGGTTTTATTAGAAACGATCGTTTTACGAAACGAATTGCTGCCCGGTTTTCATTAAATTATGTGAGTGTGTAGTTACTTTCACCTTACACATAGATATGAAGTATTTTACATAAAATACGTGTTGTGTGAATATATATATATATATATATATATATATATATATATTGTTTGTTTATTTGAGATGGGTGCTGAAGGAATGATTTATACATGTTTTTAAATAATTTAAAATATATATGTATTTTTATCTACGAAAAATGTTGGGTAAAACATGAGTAGATGAAATAGTGGGTATGATGAAAGATGAGTTGGATAAAGGAGATGATCAATAATATTGATCATGATTTGAGGGTGAGTGGTGAAATTTGAGAGAATCACTTACCTAAAATATTGGCCTCCGTCATTCAGCAGAGAATGGATGACAACCATGGACTATTCTAGACAGTCTATGGAACACTAGCAGGCCCGGAACATGTAGGTGTAATGAACTATATGTTCATTTGTTGTACTCTAAAACCCATTGACATGTATTGCAGGAGAGAATACCTGTAAATAATACTGTCGATAAATAAGAGCTATGGACTTAGCACATGTTGAATAAACTTTGGCAGCTATGGAATTAGTGCCTGTTGTATAAACCCTGGTCACGAGGTGACTTTGTGTCTATTCCTTAGGATGAATCCTTAGGAAGGAGTGATAGTTGATTCTTAGGGTAAACCCTTAAGAAATAAATAAAATAATGGGGTTTGGGGTAATTCGGTCGATTGATTGATGTTTATACATAATAAATTTATGTATTGTGGGTTGAAAACCCTATATGCTCATCAGGCTTCCAAGCCTGAGCCACTCAGCTGTTTAAATTACAAGTAGAGGACCCCAAGCATAGTCGGATGATGATGATGAGTGAATTTTGGATTATAGGCCAGTAGTTACAAATAATTGTCGTAAGGCTTATAATGTCTTGTTTATGCTTTTGATCTGTATCGGAACATGACATCCCGAGGTTTTGATATAAAAAGGAAATGATATATTTCTTAAAGAAAGGTTTTGACAAACTTTTATCATATTTTGTTTTGGGGACCAATTCCGCAACATCTTTTATAAAGATTTCTCTGATTTGATTTTAAAAAGCATAAATTAAATCGGTCTTTTCTGGCCGAGAAATTGGGGATGTCACAGTTGGTATTAGAGCATTAGTTTAAGCGAACTAAGAAATATCCTACAATTTCTAGACTTAAACTTAGAATGCTAAGTGATGATTGTGAGATGAGCGTCTACCATAATTTAGACACGAGCACTAGTTTATTTTAGGAAGGATGCCTAAAATGCTTTTATGTGCTAAATGTTTTGTGTTATAGATATAATGATGCTATTATTTGTTCGGATCTATGGTCTTTTGCCGACCGGATCTGGAAACCTTATGTGTGTAGGATTCTAAACGTATGACTACGATATTGGAACTAACATATAAACGTTTCGAAGACTTAACATCTAACGAAAATGAAGATCTAAATTCACCTACGATTGGTGTATAAGATCGAAATGGCGAGTACTCAAAGTGGGTTCAGAAGTGATAATCCACAGCCTGAGCCAATCACGATGACTGGAGTGCAGGCAATGGTACATACGATGTTAGGTGAACAGATGGAAGAAACAAAACATTTACTTCAACAAAGTAAGGATGAACTTATTGTGCCAGTACGTCAGGCATCTGTTCTTGAGGCAACTATTAGGGTTGCTAAGTCTATTGAGGAAATGATCAATGACACAACCGCCAACAAAGTTGAAGTTGGCAAGAAGAGGAAATTTGAGGGGTCTTCAAGGCCCAACAAGAGCAACATATCCTCAAAGTTTGGAAAAAGAAGAGATAATGGAAAATGGTGCGGGAAGTGCAAAAATAAACACTCTGGGAATTGTGACGGGAAGGTGAAGTGCTTTAAGTGTGGAGAAATAGGGCATTACGCCAATAAGTGTACGATTCCCAAGGAGGTGTGCTACAGATGTAAAGAAGAAGGCCATATTTCTAAGAATTGTTCGAAGAACAATGAAGTAACAAGGCCAAGTGCACCATCTACGCCAAAGGAATTTCAGGATATTCTTGACGAAGCGATTAATAACACTAGGAAGTAGAAGTCAAGACTTGATACTCGAAGATCAAGTTACGAAGTAGTAATGTGAATAGTAACAAGTGGTTTAGCCTATGAGAGGCATAGTATAGGGTAAACTTGAACCTTTGTGTAATCGTTTCAAGGAAATAAAATAAACCCTGGTTTTGTCGTTTGATGAATAGAATGGTTGGTGTAATTTTTGAAGTTGTCCCAATCATCTGGAATTTCCATCACCAACCAAGTTGAAGTAGAGTTGATCATTGAAGATACGCGTGAAAGAAGTCCTAGTAGAGTCTAGGAAAATTTTATGATTAATTGGACACATTTGTATGTGTTAAATTGTTTTGTGATTTTAGGACTTGGGGACTGTGAGACAGTACTTGGGACGAGTATGAGTAGGTGTGAATAGTAGTAGAGATCTATACTACTGGAAGCACGGGACTCGCACTTGGATCAGGGAAAGTCACAAGGTTACCAAGAAGCTATTATTTGATTCCGTCTTGTTCTAGTCTGTCGTTACCATTGTTTCGGTAATGACTAAGAAGATGATTGTTATTCCAACCTTAGAGGTCATATCAAATTGAGTCCGACTACGATGAGTTTATTATGTGGTTCAGAGAACCAAGTTCGATGTAACATTTGGCTTAAGCCAGAAGATTGAAATGAAAGCTGATCAAAGCGATCAATAAAAGTATCGCACTCATTGTTAAAGAAGTTGGTAGTTAGAAATGATACATGTTGAACTGTGATTGTATCACATTAGAACATGAAGGAAGGTATAATTTGTTCTGAAATTTGTCCCTAGGAGATCTGAGGCTAAGTAGTGCAGTATACAATGAGAGATCAGTAGAACATGACCCATCGGTCTGTTACAATAAATGAAGGAAAATACTTATTCCAAGAAGAAGAAGGAGTCCTCAATAAGGATTTATTTTATAACTCGAAGGTTACAATTGAAAGTCCTATGGAGATCTGAAGCTTTTTAGGATTAGCTGGATATTATCGCTGATTTATCCAAGGCTTTTCTTTAATCGCGACTCCATTAACAGCTTTGACCCACCAAAGAGCTGTCTATACTTGGAATGAGAAGCATAGGAAGCTTTGAGAAGTTAAAGAAGACGTCGTGTGAAGCACCGACTCTATCGTCACCTGACGGAGTTGATGACTTCACAGTTTAAAGTGATGCCTTTGGAGTTGGGTTAGGTTGTGTTCTGACCCAAAGGGATAAGGTGATAGCGTATGCATCAAGGCAATTGAAGGAGCATGAAAAGAACTACCCCACTCACGATCTGGAGTTGGCAGCGGTAGTATTTGCCTTAAAGATATGGAGGCACACTACTAGAAAAACAGCCTTTTACGACGCTCATTACGCGTCATAAAACGCTCAGACGACACGCAAATGCGCTTAAAGGAAGGCCATGTCATAACGAGAGACGACGCGCTTTTGGGCGTCCTCTATAGACGACGCGCATTTACAACGCGCATTTATGACACGCATTTACAACGCGCAGTTACGACATGCAATGCGTATCAAGGAAGGCCCTGTCATACAGGAAGATGACACGCATTTGCGTGTCGTAACCTTACGACGCGCGTGTTTATGACACGCAATGCGTATCAAGGAAACCCCTGTCAAGAAAGGCCATGTCATAAATGAAGATGACACACATTTTTGCGTATCATAATTTTAAATGTTCTAAAAAAATATATTTGTATATTTATTAATTTTTAAATTAAATTTGCATTTAATGTCTCATAATAGAAATAAAATATCATATACAAAAAAATTCAATCCATTGCATAAAATTTAATGTCATACAATTCTATTTTTTACAATATCTAAATTTGCATCTAATCTACTCTGTACATCAAATTCCAACTAAGTAAAGTTGCATCTTGCCTTTCATAATTCTTTAAGACTAATGCTCCAAGCAGTTGATTATATGGATAAGAAGTTGTACATTGACCCATCTCACTCAAGAATGACTTAGCCAAATTCAACTCCAAGTCTTTACTGCATCTTGCTGATAATGCTGCAAGATTTGAATCAAGTGGCTTCATATTCCTTTCTTCCATCAACTTTACCTGATGCACAAAATACACAGAAAGAAAAAAAAACATTGTAGAGGAAGGGTAATTTGGGAAAATGTGAGGGGTATCCTCTGCAAAACAAAACAAAAAATATCCTTTGCAAGATTTTCTCTTTGTATCCTCTGCAAAACAAAACAAAAAATATATATCAAAAAATGATGTTTTTTATAGTTTTATATTATAATTATGCCTAGAGTATTGCATACCTGAAGAACCATTTGTTAGCTCTACAACACTTTTTGAATCTGAACCTTGTCTTTCATCATTAACAATAGCTCCTTTTGTAGCCCCTAGGACTACGCATAAAAGTTAGAAAAACTAAATATTCCAAAAATACCCCTAGGACTCTTTTTGTCCCAGAATCCGAATTAAACCACAAGTGATGCTTCGATTTCTTTGTTTCTTGCAACTTCAAGATGAAGTGTTCTGATGTTGTATGTGTAAAGTTTCACACTTTACAGGAGATTCTTGGGGAAGGAAAGAAGATTAAGCTTGAACATAAGGTAATTTCATATCATATGCTTTTGTGTTTTAAGGGGTAAACGAATCATTTCAAGATTTGAAAATTATTAAAAAAACGTTATAATTGTAGAAAACAAATTGATAACCTTCTAAAAATTTGGGAGCTAAAATGTATCCAATTAAAACAATGAAAATGTAATTGTGTTTTTGTTTTCAATGTTATAGTAGTAGGAAGAGAAGTTTGATATAATAAACAAATCACTAAAAGTAGGTTGCTATTTCTTAAAAAGTAATTCAACTTTGGCATATTATAGCTTACCTTCTCTGTTGGTGGCAACTGCAATGAGTTCTTTCACGGCTATATCAACAACTTTGGATACAAAATCACCCTGAAATAAATATATACAAACTTAGTAAGAGAATGTCACAACTCTGCAATAGAGGACCAACTAACAAAGTTTCCATGAATCCAACAAGTTGAGCAGCAAAATCGGATTTTGAAGGGTGTTAAAAGGATTACCTCATCTGCACCACCTGCTATGTTTGTGCTCGGTGATAAATTGCATCAACTTTGCAATAGAGGACCCTGCACCAAATTCAAGAATACTATTATTTTTACCAAGTCAAAGAAGTAAACCTTAAAAAACTTAGTTCAAAGTAAAACGAATCAAATAAGGGTCAGAAGTCATCAACATGTGTATCTATAGTTACAAGAGTTTACAACTTCCAAATTCAAGAATACTATTTTAACAATATATTTTTTATAATAATATTTAAAAACTGAAGTCTAATAACTTTTTAAGATCATTCCTAATGCAAAACCTCCTTAGCTCAACACACTTGATATAGCTGAAATTTATCCACAACCAAAATAGCTCTTAACTATTATGTTTGGTTTAAATTATTATTGATATTATGTTTAGATACAGTGTTCAATTTACGTTACTGATCATATTGTGATTTAATATAAATACATTCGTATTATTAATTGTAGAAAATAAACTATAATTTATAGCTACATAGTCATTTGTTATGTGCTATCATTTCTATACAGAAGGGTAAAATGGTCATTTATTTAGATTCAGATAGTTCCAGTAGCCCAAAAAACAGCCTTTATATATAAAAGACTAATCCAAGATATACTATTATTCTAATTTATGGGTTGCAACCTTAACTCGATTCGCTTGGGTTGAAAATAACATTCTTAGAATCTGGAAGAATGCTCACGTACCATGCAGGGAGAAAATATGATTTCCCATTGAATATCACATTTGCATATAAAGCGCTTCCATAATTTGAAAGAAAAGTTGCAGACATCGGGTGTTTTATAGTATACATCTTCCTGGAGAACAAATAGATTGTGTGAAAAAGATTTACACTACTTATTCACTACTATGCATATTGATATGTTTATAAAAATACCTCTAAGTTTATACCAAGCGATTGATGAGTTGGATCTGCGTTTACCAAATATTCTTCACATTGCTTTATTGCCATATGTAGGTCCCGCAAGTGACCCCACTTTGGTTGCCTTATGAAGCCTGCATGAGTTATATCCATATATAACACTTACTCCATGCAGACATCATTATTTCATATCTGAGGTGCATATTATAAATCATAATCAAAGTATATTAATTTAATAACACTTTTGCTTATGTCAATTGTCAAATGACCATTTTTTTGTTGACAGGAAGCTAAAATTGATACAGCCAGGTGATATTTTTTTACCATTTTTCATTTGTATCCTTCCACATGTTTGACCATTTTCTTGTATTCTAGTTTATGGGTTGCAACCTTAACTCCAAAGTTTTGCACTTGCTGTAATGTAAGTAAAATCATTAATTACACATCCAGACTGTTGGATACAAATAAATAGTCATAATGTATTTATTTTATTATGTACCATCTGGTTCTGCGCCGTCTCTTTTGTGAAATGGTAAACATGAATCAACCGGTTTGTGGGCCCCAGATCTTTCTCGTCTTCTGGAATCTGTTATTGGAAAGATCTGAAAGGATAAATATAAGAAAACTTCAAAAACACAATTCCCACATTCACATTCACATTGCCCCTCCCTCCCTCAAGGGACTAGAGGCTCTAATAATGTACAACACAATGGTGGAATGGGATATAAATAATAGTAAAAGAAAACATAGTGACAGTGGGATAAACTGCAATAAATACCTTGTAAATCTTATGATAGAATACTTTAAGCAGTCTCAGTTCAGCATTTGGATGTGACAGTTCCACCTATTTGTTTCAATTTCCAAAATCAAAATGCAAATTAAAAAAAACGTAATTTAATTGCACTAGAATATGTATGTCAATTACACAAGGACAAGGGTTTTCCTTTTCTGAAAAAGTTGCTACTTTCCCTCACTGACTGACTCCTTCATACATGTTGGTGAAAGATATAATTTATGTAAAATTACTATTTTGGAGTAAATCCTTATCTAAATTAAATACCAAGGCATTAGGTGATGTAATGGTAATCAAGGCACGGAGATTGTAGAATTTAGGAAT
Organism: Lactuca sativa; assembly: GCF_002870075.4. NCBI lineage: Eukaryota > Viridiplantae > Streptophyta > Magnoliopsida > Asterales > Asteraceae > Lactuca > Lactuca sativa. Next base: position 278,994,863 of record NC_056630.2, read on the forward strand.
ATACTTACTGAAGTACCCGGCCAACAAGGCACTATGTGGACGCTGTAATGATGCCAATAGCGTACGTCAATAAGATAGCAAATTAACTGAGTCACGTAGTTGTTGATAAGGCTTCCTAGTTTATCAACTTCTGCCAGCAGTTTCATTTCCTGATTTCCAACAAGGCTAATAAGTAGTCTGTCTATTCATTTTTATACACACAACAATATTTAAACAATTTTCTCCTTACTTCATGGACAATTTCCATTGTATCTTCAATCTGTTTCCAGAAGCCTGCTGTAAGGTGTCATCGCGGGTGTAATTTGAGGATTATGTAGGAAGAGGTTTTTTTTTATCGAAATCTGAAGAAATGCTGTCTCGTTGTGACTATGCACCTCTTCTATTACCTGTATCTGTAAATACTATTTTTGTGTCTTCATTGTCAGAGAGGCTTAGTGTGTTTGCTGATGATGAGTCTTTTGTAGTTGTTTGTGTGCTTCCAGCTTGATATTTTTTGAACCTTTTGAAAGGCTTTTAACTTTGTTTATTATCATGTTGTAAAGTAATATCAGAAACATAATCAAAGAACTAGGGTTTTTTGGGTGCTCATATAAAGAAAAAAAAAACATACTTATCAGCATATATCAAGGTATTGAGAGTGTGTTCACAAGAACCAGTATTTGGTGAAGTGCAAGATATCATAACAGTATACTATAAGAAACGAATAACTTAAAAAATGGAGGACTGGAATTTTGAAGATGTAGAACAGTAGAATGACGAATTAGGATCCTGATGTTGTGAATGATGTTTTGAAATAGAGTGATAAAAACGGATTGGGTAACTGATTTTGGGTTCCCTATAAGTAACGATCATTCTTTTTTTTTCTTTTAGCAATTTGGGTTCCCAAGTTTGGAACCAATGTTTCACTTGCTGATGCTTTTTTTTAATCTGCAATTTCCATCATCGTGTTCCATAAATTGATTGTTCGGCGGATTCAATAGATGGAAAGCGCGTTCCACACGGATACATGATTGAATTTCTAGCGATTTGGGATCGGCCTATTTTGCAATTGGATCATGATCTGTTAGGCGATTGGATCGCTATTGTTCCCGATTCCGGAATGTGCGATCTGGAACGGAAAACATGAGGGGGGGGGGGGGGGGGGAGCGATCCTAGTATCTATGAGTAAAACTGCAGATTTTGGGACCAAAATTGTAATTTACTAAGAAAGAGTACCGTGTTTGTCGATCATTATCGGTATATCATCAGCCTACCAAAAAAAAGCTTCAAATAAATATGATTTGAACCCTAACCTAAAACTCTTACCAAACAAGTTCAGGATGTCGACGACGGGAAGGAAGAAAAGGACGTTGGCAAGGAGATAGAAGGTCTGACGCCGGCGAGGGTGGAGGAAGCAGTGGCGACGACGGCGAGGAGAAGGAAGACTGTCCGCAGCGACGGGAGGGGAGCCAGTGATGTCTTTGACAAGAGTATCTGAAGAGCTTGTATCTTCATGGCAAATAAAGCGATTAACAGGAAAAATTTCAGGAAACATGCGAAGATCGAGCAAGAACAAACTCGGTAATCAAGTAAAGAAAAGAAATCACTAATTGGGAAAGAGATAAATCTTGAAGCTCTTACCATATGAAGATATAGAAAAGATGATTAAAGGGGGTCGATTGGGCAGAGTTATAAGATCGCTTGTGGTAGGGAGGCAATGAATGGATGAAACAAGCCCTAACAAAACCAGAACCAAGGAGCGTGTGGTGATGATGAAGCGTAGCCACGATTTGAGGTTCGGGAGTGGTGCTTCTAGACAAAGAACCACCGAGTGTAGATGCGTAAGTAAGAGAAATTGATGACATCGCGTGAGGATAGTTTGGGCTCAAAACGTAAAGCTTACATGGAAACCAGATCTTGGTGAACACCAAAATAAGCAAAGAAATAGTGTGTTCGTGTTTTGAACCAGGCGAGAGGGATGAGATGGAAATACGAGTGAGATAGAAAAAATTAGGGTCGGATTTAGGAACCCTAAATCATCGGCTCAAATTGATAACGAGGAGGTAAGAACCCTAAATCCTCGGTTCATTACGGTCGAATTAAGAGTGTAAGAACTTGTTCGAACCGAGAATTAGGTTTTTGGTGGAGGTGATCGAGGAATTGACGAAGCTGTGGATGAAGGCGAAGGCCCTAATTCGAAGAGGCGGAAATTTTTGGGATGAATAGGCGGGGTTTAATTTTTTGGATTTCATTTTTCCCCCTAAAAACGCGTGTTTCCTAAAAAAATATAAAGCGACATAGTTACACGATGCACACTTTTTGATAGGTGCCCTCCGTATATATTTTTTTTTTGTTTCTGACACTAATTGTAGGGCATGCAAAAATACGTGTCCTCTATCCTTCAAATTTTTCGAAAGCTGACATTAATTTTTAGGCACGCACAAATGGGCGTCCTCTATCAGTGTGCGTCATTAATTGCGCGTTGTAAAAGGCTATTTTTCTAGTAGTGGCATTATCTTTATGGCACAAAGTGTAAACTTTTCACTGATCATAAGAGTCTTCAATATCTCTTTAATCAAAAGGAATTGAACATGAGGCAACGACGCTGGCTAGAGTTACTCAAGGATTACGACTGCGAGATACTTTACCACTCTGGTAAAGCAAATGTTGTTGCTGATGCTCTCAGTCGGAAGGTAAAACTTGAAAAGAAAAGGCCAAGAGCGTTGAGAATTGAAGTTGTCTCGACAATTGTGGAAAGTATGAAGAAAGCTCAAGAGGAAGCTTTAGAGAAAAATGACCGAAAGAAAGAATGTTTGGGCAAAACATTAGTATTCGGTACAAACAACCAAGGGTTGAAGGTATTCCAAGACAGAATTTGGGTACCTAAGTGTGACAACCCAAGTTTATTCTGTTACATTACCCCGTTACCGTTAACGGAATATTCCAGTTTATAAAAGTTCCGTTAATTGGAGGTCGCCAAATAAGTAAATGTTTTATTTATTTATATAATGTGTCGTTAAAGTCGTAGTAAAATAAATAAAGACACTTACCTTACATTTCCATTTAACTGGAAAAAGTTAGTTTTTATTATTACGACTCCTAAATCGGGTGCGACCAAAAGCCCCGTTAAACGACAATATTGGGTAGATTCCCACTGAGCTTCAATTCAAGCCCCTATATAAGAGGGAGTAAACTCCATTTCAACCTTTTCCACCCTCTCTCTATACACTCTCTCATAAACGCCCGTTTTCGACCCGAATCCGCAACCAAACGCTTCTTAAACGTAAGACCTTCAACCCTAACTTGTTCTATGCGTGCATTATTCTCTTTTTAGCCTAAAAATCACATGATTGAGACATGAAAAAGGAGTTTACGGCCTAAGAGCCTCCTTAGGCCGTAAACACCCAAAAAGTGGCAAAAATGACCCAAACTTGTCCCGTTGAGCCTAGGAACCAATTAAGGAATTTGTCTAGGAGTGTTTAATCATCAAAACACAAGATTTTAGGGCATAAAAGAGATTTTACGGCCCAAGCACATGCTTAGGCCGTAAACACCTCTTAAACTTGTAAAAATGCCCCAAAAACACTCCCAAACCACCATTAGGCTTAATACATAAATTATGGGCATGCTATTTAGGGCTTGGAACATTTAAACACTAAGGAATGAGGGATAAAAACGAGTTTACAGCCCAGGCATATGCCAAGGCCGTAAACACCTCCAAACCATGCCAAATGATGGTTTTAAACCCCCCAAATGGCCTCATACTTCATTATAAATTACTAGAAGTGTAATAGGGACCTTAAACTTCAAGAAAAGCTAGGTATAGGATTTCACGGTCGTGAACTCCCTTAGGGAGTGGTTCATGGGCTGTAAACTCCCTTATAGTCCCTTAAAACACTTTAAATCTCTTCATACAATTTAGTTTTGGACCTAGCAATATTCCATGAAGAAGTGAAGGCCTTTAAACACACTAGAAACCCCTCACCATGAGTTTACGGCCGTAAACTCATGGGGAGTTGTCCCTGGGCCATAAACACCATAAGGTGAGTTTACTCTTGGAGAGTAAACTCCATTCCTAAACCATTTACATCCTTAAATGTTACCCGGGACACCCCAAACACTTAACCAAAGTGTTTTCCGCTCTTTAGGGTGTGTATAATTATTTGATTAGTATTAAATGTACTAATTATATGTGAACATATGTTATCATATGTTAAATAGGTCATTAAGAGTGTCCAAGTCTTTACTTGACACCGAGCACCCAACCGGCACCTTCGTCGGATCTACTTACGTCAGGTGAGTTCATCCCCCTGAATGAACCTTTTAAATGTTTTCACATGTTTTATAGGGGGGGGGGGAATACAAGTTAAACATGCCAGTTGTCATATCAATCACATGTGATTGATAACCTGCATGCACAAGGATCTACCACACTGTTAACTGTTTTACCGAGAATGACACTGTAAATGGTTTTCTAAAAACATAGTTATTTGTTCAGCTTTTACTTATGATGTTTAATCAAAGTTTCATTTTAAACTTGTTTAGGAAAGGTTTTCAAAGGATTTTTAAAGATTTTCAATCTTATTTTACAAAGGAATACCAAGTCGTGATTTTCTTAATATATAAAGGTTTTCCAAAGTTTTCGTCTATGTTTTTATACTTCTACTTGGTTAAGATACCACTGCGTTATTTCTGTTTAGTTAATACCTCCACTTCGTGATACACTTATACTTGAGAACGCCTCCACTTCGTGATACACTTATACTTGAGAACGCCTCCACTTCGTGATACACTTATACTTGAGAACGCCTCCACTTTGTGATACACTTATACTTGAGAACGCCTCTACTTCGTGATACACTTATACTTGAGAACGCCTTCGTGATACAGTTATACTTGAGAACGTCTCCACTTCGTGATACACTTATATCAGTTAACGCTTATACTTCACGATATGATTCCACTGTTACACACTCAAACGTAGTTAGATGTATGTATGTGTTTGTATAGATGCATATAAATAATGATTGAAGGACTTAGGAAGGCTTGTCCTCCCTATTTCCTTTTCTTCGTTGAGATGTGGTCTGGTGGGATCGGATGGCCGTCCGAAGGTCGTTTGATTCATTAGTTATATGTTATGTATATGAGCATAGACATATAGGTTTACTCTAGTCAGTCCAGTTATGAGTCTCTACCTCTAGTTCAGCACTTACATATGAAACCCACTACCCACTAATTGGGATGCATCTTCGGGACACGGCCTTCTCCGTCGTCTAGTTAGTAACCAGAGTATCCTGTAGGGAGAGCGGACATTGTGTGTATAGATCTATACGGGATTGACACCCCCGCACCCTGACTGCTAGCTACAGTCCACGGCCCGCCAAGACAAGGGGTGACAAATGTCATATTTTATTGACGCTTGTAGGGCATCAGGTACTCTTGTGTCGGTTAGTATGGTTACGAGTATCCCAGGTTACCTTATAATTCATGGCCTTAAGGTAATGGTATTTTACCAGCAATTTACACTGTATGCTGGAAAAGCCATTCTCAGAGTCACACTGTTTTTAGACCTTGCTAGTCGTATCTTTCATTTGATATTGTCCGCGGTCTGTATATCTCTGTTTTAGACCTTGCTAGCTGTATCTTTCATTTGATACTGTATGCGGTCTATATATCTCTGTTTTAGACCTTGCTAGCTGTATCTTTCATTTGATACTGTCTGCGGTCTGTATTCTCTGTTTTGACCTTGCCAGTTGTACCTTTCATTTGGCACCGTTTGGGGTCTGTGTCTTTCTTTGTTAGACTGCGCCAGGCGTGTCGTTTGTTCGATACTCTCCTGGAGTCTATGATTCCTTTGCCTTAGTCAGCAGTCTTTACTGCTGAGGCATATCTTATTTCCCTGATTCCCCTTGCTTTCTTTAATAATGAAATTCTGTATTTTGATAATGATAGAGATTAAGGGAAAGCTACCTTTTTACCACATAACTCCGTACAGTCTTGGTAGAAGACTGCTTTTATTAAAGAAAATATAGGATTTTCTGGAAAAGACACTAATGAAATGGATACCCTAAAACAACCACTTTTATTAAAGTTATTTGGATAAAATGACACTAAATACTTATGAACTCACCAGCATTTGTAAAAATGCTGATACTCGCTTTTCAAATAACTTGTATTCTCAGGTCAGCATTAGACAAGTACACTCCCGGAGCTGTTGTTGAAGATAGCTTAGTACCAAACTGTACTCATATTATTACCTGTATTACTTTGTTGTACTGTTATGTAAACTATGTAAAACTGTTACTATTAATGCAATGTTTTGTTGTACTATGATTACTATAATGCATGTGTTGTGATACTTGACATGACGTCATCCACCCCAGAACGTTTCCACCGTTCCGGTTTTGGGGTGTGACAGATTGGTATCAGAGCATTGTTTATAGTGAGATAAGTATATCAATTCATAAAAGATATACAACCTATAAATACAAAGGGATAAAACACTTTGACGAAGAATTATACTTTAAAATATAACCATATTTTACCAAAGTATAAGAACATCCAGAACCTAAACACTCGAACAAAAGTATCACAAGAAGAACAATAATAAAAATCTTCGGATGTTGAGCAATACAGTCAAACCTGGGTAGTTATGTAATCGTAAGCTGGAATAAATGTAACTTGATCAACTACATTTATTCGAGATGCGATGAACGTGTGCTTGGGAGTGATAGTAGTGTTGCAACAGGTCTGAAACTTACCAACTAGGAGTGTTAGAGCCAAACATAATGTTAAAATACTATAGGAGTATTTTAGAACACTAAAAGACTCACACAAATCCCAGAATCACATTCAGAAGATAAGAAACAAACAAAAATTAAAATACCATAGGGGTATTTTAGAATCCATAACCAACCTTGTGTGAAGAACTAAAAAGATCCTTATTGATATACCTACAATTATAGAGAGTATACTCCCAAGGTTATATATAATAACGATCCCATAGGCTAAGAATGTGTGGTTTTGCCCTATTTCCTTTTCCTCGTTGGGATGTGGATCTAGAGTAGTATCACATATTCGAAGGCCTATCGGATCTAAGCTATATATGATTTGTATACCCTGTGTTATCGTAGCAGGACTCGATATGGATCATCCAGTGAAATGTTAATAATCTCTTAGGATTCTTTAGACATTTCCATTCTCGCACGAACCCTGTAGACAACCCTATCCACTTCAGTGCTTGACAGAAGAGTTAAGTCCGACCCCGAAGAAGTTCATTGAGAAGATTTCCAGCTCGGAAACGAATGAACTAGGTCGAGACTATTGAATTCACCAAGTGCCTATATCTTTTAGGGACATCGGTGAGAAATTCGCCTAAACTTCGGAGATTCCCAGTCATCCATCATGAAGTGATGACACCCAGAGTCGGAATCAGAAGGAAGGCGGAGTAGAAATTCAATATGTCCATACGAGGAGAGAACCCTGGGAACTACCCGAAGGAAACCCACGCCGATTCCAATCAAAGATACGAGGCTGACAGAGGGAGCCAATACATGGAACCCAAGAAGTGTCTTTCCTTCGTGTTCGTCACGCTAATACACCCTTAAAATAATACAATTTAGTGAGTTAGTGGTTACACTGCTCACGCTATGTGTTAGGTAAAATCGTCGTTTCCCGTTGCCAGTTACACGATTAGAGCGAATCTCTGCACCTCTAATGAGAACGTTTAGCCACAAGCCTTCATAAGCCTCTCTTTCCGCAGTTTCATTCCGAACTGTTCTCAAATATCTCCAGGCCGAAGAATGAAACCTTTCCCAGTATAAAAGGTAATTTAGTAGGAACGAATCACATCTTATGGCCTTTCTCCGATACTCATACTCCTACCTTGATTTCCAGGACTACATCATAGGGATGTAGGTCGACACTCAGACAACCAGTACCCAAGGCACGGGAAAAATTTATGCCTAATGCAGTCAGGACAGATATGTCCAGGGTTAGCCATCGTCTCTCATTATCTTGTATTCCTTTCCGTGTAGGAAAAACCATGCCACTGAAGAAGCGTAACCAGTCCACAAGCAAGAAACCTACTCTTTTATTCGATGAAGCTACGTTCCAAGTTGCAGTCTCAGCAGCCGTAACAGCTGTCATGGCTCAACTGAATGCTAACAACGCCAATGTTAGTAAGATCCCTATCGGAAATTCCGATCCTAGTAGTGGACAGCAGCAACCAACCTCTACATACCCAGCCGCCCAAGAACCCCACTCAAATCCACTGAAGAGAAAGATCAAGATCGAGGAGGGAAGTACCTCGGCACAAGGACCTTCCGAAGGGCAATGAGCTGAGATGGTCAAATTCCCTACCAACCCTCCCATCCCTACACCTAGGAGACCATACTTAGGAAACCTTCCCCATTGCACCAAGTGCAGCTACCATCATCATGGTGTCTGCCGGGAGCTCTATTGTGCTAGGTACCACATGTTGGGGCATACTGCTCGCGTCTACAGAACCCCGGTTGAGTTCATTACATCAACCGCCAATGTGGCGACCCGTATAGTTTGCCACCTATGTGGTGAAGTGGGACACTTCAAGAAGGACTGCCCAACCGAAGGGAAAGACAAAGACACGGGAGGAGTCTAACTCTAATGCTTAGGGAGAAGCATCAAGGAACCTAGTAGATTTTGGTACATCTCTCGATCTCGGATAACTAACGCAAAACATTAAAAGGCTAATTCAAATGTAAATACTTCCCCAATAAGGCGAAAGTCACAGCACTGTTATAAAATTTAAAAATTCATTAGGTAAAACTATAATGGCTAAACATATACGTTACGACCATGTATAGTTAAGATGGATAGACCTAGAGTGAGTGAATTCCGCCTCATTTCCTGTTCCTCGTTTGGTTGTGGAGTTAGAGCGGAGTCGCTCAGTCAACAGTCCTCCCCACCTTAATTATACATGACTAGTATATGTTAGGCGATTATAGAAATGCCTCGTGAGAATCCATTCATGAAAAGATACTCCACTCAGAAACACTTAGGACTCTCTATAGTTCCGCGTTGACTCTATTGGTCCAAGTATCCGCGGAAGTGATGCACAGGACGAAACCTTAGACGCCTAGAATTTGTGTGCATGTTCGGTGCATGACTCTATCGACCCTCACATTATCTCCTGTCGAAGTATGCCAATTTCGACGACTCTATCGATCATGGTTTGACGTAGTGCAACCATGTGTACATCCTTAGTGTTGTGTAAAAAGGAAACTTTCTCCATAGCCATGTCGGAAAATAAAGGTTCTTCCGAACCTAAACATAATACAAATGATTAAACCTAATGCAATCCGTCAGTCGTCCCTCTTACCTTAAACTTTCCGAAGTACCCGGAGAAGGGCACCGCGCGCTGTTGACCGACCTCTCTTAGTCATATGGAATGCGAAGCGAAAGACTCTGCAAGATACTCCAGAAGACAATAACCATCCGAAGCACACTTCATAGATCCCCCAGAAAGACCCTTCGCACCTCGCACACTAGGTTCGTGAACCAAGAGGATAGAACTCATGGGACTGACCACTATAACCAGGTAAATGCATAAAGATGATATATAGTTGAGATCAAAAAGATTTAAGATGTGTGCTTCCTCCCTACTCCCTGTTCCTCGTTGGGTTGTGGGTCTGGGGTGGAGTCGCACAACTAAACATCCTGCCAACCTCAATTATATACGGCTTGCATACACCAAGTATTAGTGGTTAAGCCAAGTATGAGCTCTACCACGAACCACATAGTAAAGCTCTTCATCCTATTCCATAAAATAGGAGTTGGAGTCAAGAGAACCACTGCGGGTTGAACCACTATAATGACCACAAATCCGAAATTGTTGTCATACCGGTTAAGCCCACATAGTAGCTAACACCCTCGGTTAGTAAAGAGATTGAAAGTTCCGAGTGATAGGAACCTATACTCACTAGATTTGACCAAAACCGAGAAAAACTCAGAACCTTCGGAAGAGTAGTTGCAGTAGATGCTCGCACTACTCATGCACTTCGTCCATCCTGTTACAGACTAGTAGTGCCTAAGATCCTCCGCACTCTCGCATGGAGGAAGTCACTGTCGCTTTGTAGACGATAAACTTCATTCTCCTAAGTAAACACTAGAATACCGAGAACCACAAGATAACCACTGCAGCCAAGAATACTTGATCAAAGTGCGAAAGTAGCTGCGTTGAGCCTCATGACCCAGATCCTGAAGAGATTATAGACTTGACACCAGCCTTGGTGTTAGTCGAGGGGTTATGCAAGAGCATGCGCTTTTCGCACTAGAATAAACCAACGTCTTAGAGATTCAATGGACTACTAGGTGTTCCATGAATACTATCTCGCGCAGAAATAGTAGAACCACCTCTTGAGGTAGTCCAACACTTGTCCGGTGAAACCCTATCTCCCCGACCCTAAGGGTTTCCGTACCCCAAGCATCAGAAGTACAGTTTCATTTTGCACGAGTTTAAGATAGACACCCTACAGTAAAAGGATACCGTAGACACACAACCCATCCGATGATCTAGAAAGTCTCTAAAAGCCAATTGACAGTAAACGCAAACCCAAGGACAACCCGAGATTCCTAAGAACCAACCTGAAGGACTACACTACCAGTATGAGAGAGAACGTTAGGAACTTCGGAATGGCGATCACGCCAGTGATGATCTTGCCATAGAAGTACACTATGTTCTAAGTACTGAAAAGCTCTACCCTTCCGAGAGCTTCGGACCATCTGAGAGTCCTCGAGGAGATTTGGTCCAACCCTCGTCAGACCACTACTACTTTCGGATGTTACACAAGCTTCATACCAGATCGATCCACTTCTTAGACTTGATATGTGTTTACCCAATGTCACTCTTCGTATCCCACTCATCTTGATAGAGACCATTGAGAACCCTAACCTCGTAGATACACCAGTCGGAACCCACTAACTACACGAGACGGAATCCGCATCCCATGCGTGAAGGTTTGTTAGAATGACAAACACAGACCAGAGTTCACTTGGGAATGCAAGGATGAACAGAATAGGAAGTACCCTCTTACCTCTACGTGGCCATTCATACCTATTCCCTTGCCTAGACCTGAATTTCGGGACGAAATTCCCTCTAACGGGGGGATGATGTGACAACCCAAGATTATTCCGTTACATTACCTCGTTACCGTTAACGGAATATTCCAGTTTATAAAAATTCTGTTAATTGGAGGTCGCCAAATAAGTAAATGCTTTATTTATTTATATAATGTGTCGTTAAAGTTGTAGTAAAATAAATAAAGACACTTACCTTACATTTCCATTTAACTGGAAAAAGTTAGTTTTTATTATTACGACCCCTAAATCGGGTGCTACCAAAAGCCCCGTTAAACGACAGTATTGGGTAGATTCCCACTGAGCTTCAATTCAAGCCCCTATATAAGAGGGAGTAAACTCCATTTCAACCTTTTCCACCCTCTCTCTATACACTCTCTCATAAACGCCCGTTTTCGACCCGAATCCGCAACCAAACGCTTCTTAAACGTAAGACCTTCAACCCTAACTTGTTCTATGCGTGCATTATTGTCTTTTTATCCTAAATATCACATGATTGAGACATGAAAAAGGAGTTTACGACCTAAGAGCCTCCTTAGGCCGTAAACACCCAAAAAGTGGCCAAAATGACCCAAACTTGTCCCGTTGAGCCTAGGAACCAATTAAGGAATTTGTCTAGGAGTGTTTAATCATCAAAACACAAGATTTTAGGGCATAAAAGAGATTTTACGGCCCAAGCACATGCTTAGGCCGTAAACACCTCTTAAACTTGTAAAAATGCCCCAAAAACACTCCCAAACCACCATTAGGCTTAATACATAAATTATGGGCATGCTATTTAGGGCTTGGAACATTTAAACACTAAGGAATGAGGGATAAAAAGGAGTTTACGGCCCAGGCATATGCCAAGGCCGTAAACACCTCCAAACCATGCCAAATGATGGTCTTAAACCCCCCAAATGGCCTCATACTTCATTATAAATTACTAGAAGTGTAATAGGGACCTTAAACTTCAAGAAAAGCTAGGTATAGGATTTCACGGTCGTGAACTCCATTAGGGAGTGGTTAATGGGCCGTAAACTCCCTTATAGAACCTTAAAACACTTTAAATCTCTTCATACAATTTAGTTTTGGACCTAGCAATATTCCATGAAGAAGTTAAGGCCTTTAAACACACTAGAAACCCCTCACCATGAGTTTACGGCCGTAAACTCATGGGGAGTTGTCCCTGGGCCGTAAACACCATAAGTTGAGTTTACTCTTGGAGAGTAAACTCCATTCCTAAGCCATTTACATCCTTAAATGTTACCCGGGACACCCCAAACACTTCACCAAAGTGTTTTCCGCTCTTTAGGGTGTGTATACTTGTTTGATTAGTATTAAATGTACTAATTATTTGTGAACATATGTTATCATATGTTAAATAGGTCATTAAGAGTGTCCAAGTCTTTACTTGACACCGAGCACCCAACCGACACCTTCATCGGATCTACTTACATCAGGTGAGTTCATACCCCTGAATGAACCTTTTAAATGTTTTCACATGTTTTATAGGGGGGAATACAAGTTAAACATGCCAGTTATCATATCAATCACATGTGATTGATAACCCGCATGCACAAGGATTTACCACACTGTTAACTGTTTTACCGAGAATGACACTGTAAATGGTTTTCTAAAAACATAGTTATTTTTTCAGCTTTTACTTATGATGTTTAATCAAAGTTTCATTTTAAACTTGTTTAGGAAAGGTTTTCAAAGGATTTTTAAAGATTTTCAAACTTATTTTACAAAGGAATACCAAGTCGTGATTTTCTTAATATATAAAGGTTTTCCAAAGTTTTCGTCTATGTTTTTATACTTCTACTTGGTTAAGGTACCACTGCGTTATTTCTGTTTAGTTAATACCTACACTTCGTGATACACTTATACTTGAGAACGCCTCCACTTCGTGATACACTTATACTTGAGAACGCCTCCACTTCGTGATACACTTATACTTGAGAACGCCACCACTTCGTGATACACTTATACTTGAGAACGCCTCCACTTCGTGATACACTTATACTTGAGAACGCCTCCACTTCGTGATACACTTATACTTGAGAACGCCTCCACTTCGTGATACAGTTATACTTGAGAACGTCTCCACTTCGTGATACACTTGTATCAGTTCACGCTTATACTTCATGATATGATTCCACTGTTACACACTCAAACGTAGTTAGATCTATGTCTGTGTTTGTATAGATGCGTATAAATAATGATTAAAGGACTTAGGAAGGCTTGTCCGCCCTATTTCCTTTTCTTCGTTGAGATGTGGTCTGGTGGGATCGGATGGTCGTCCGAAGGTCGTTTGATTCATTACTTATATGTTATGTATATGAGCATAGACATATAGGTTTACTCTAGTCAGTCCAGTTATGAGTCTCTACCTCTAGTTCAGCACTTACATATGAAACCCACTACCCACTAATTGGGATGCATCTTCGGGACACGGCCTTCTCCGTCGTCTAGTTGGTAACCAGATTCTCCTGTAGGGAGAGCGAACATTGTGTGTATAGATCTATACGGGATTGACACCCCCGCACCCTGACTGCTAGCTACAGTCCACGGCCTACCAAGCCAAGGGGTGACAAATGTCATATTTTATAGACGCTTGTAGGGTGTCAGGTACTCTTGTGTCGGTTAGTATGGTTACGAGTATCCCATGTTAGCTTATAATTCATGGCCTTAAGGTAACGGTATTTTACCAGCAATTTACACTGTATGCTGGAAAACCCATTCTCAGAGTCACACTGTTTTTAGACCTTGCTAGCCGTATCTTTCATTTGATACTGTCTGCGGTCTGTATATCTCTGTTTTAGACCTTGATAGCTGTATCTTTCATATGATATTGTCTGCGGTCTGTATATCTCTGTTTTAGACCTTGCTAGCTGTATCTTTCATTTGATACTGTCTGCGGTCTATATATCTCTGTTTTAGACCTTGCTAGCTGTATCTTTCATTTGATACTGTCTGCGGTCTGTATTCTCTGTTTCGACCTTGCCAGTTGTACCTTTCATTTGGCACCGTCTGGGGTCTGTGTCTTTCTTTGTTAGACTGAGCCAGGCGTGTCGTTTGTTCGATACTCTCCTAGAGTCTATGATTCCTTTGCCTTAGTCAACAGTCTTCACTGCTGAGGCATATCTTATTTCCCTGATTCCCCTTGCTTTCTTTAATAATCAAATTATGTATTTTGATAATGATAGCGATTAAGGGAAAGCTACCTTTTTACCACATAACTCCGTCCAGTCTTGGTAGAAGACTGCTTTTATTAAAGAAAATATAGGATTTTTTGGAGAACACACTAATGAAATGGATACCCTAAAACAACCACTTTTATTAAAGTTATTTGGATAAAATGACACTAAATACTTATGAACTCACCAGCATTTGTAAAAATGCTGATACTCGCTTTTCAAATAACTTGTATTCTCAGGTCAGCATTAGACAAGTACACTCCCGGAGCTGTTGTTGAAGATAGCTTAGTACCAAACTGTACTCATATTATTACCTGTATTACTTTGTTGTACTGTTATGTAAACTATGTAAAACTATTACTATTAATGCAATGTTTTGTTGTACTATGATTACTATAATTCATGTGTTGTGATACTTGACATGACGTCATCCACCCCAGAACGTTTCCGCCGTTCCGGTTTTGGGGTGTGACACTAAGACGGGCGGAGTAAGAGATATTCTAATGGAAGAAGCTCACAAGACCATGTACTTGATTCATCCCGGCAGTAGAAAAAAAATGTATAGGGATTTAAAACCCTATTATTGGTGGCCGACAATGAAGCTCGATGTTGCTAAGTATGTGGCCGAGTGTGTAACTTGTGCTAGGGTTAAGGCACAACATCAGAAACCGTATGGGAGTTTAACCTTTACCCGCACCCATGGGTTAATGGGAGGACATCACCATGGATTTTGTGACTAAACTGCCCAGGAGAAAGAATGGTCACGACATGATTTGGGTGGTCGTTGATCGCTTCACTAAGATTGCGCATTTCATAGCAGCCAATGAGAAATGGTCTATGGATAAACTTGTGAATTCTTATGTGAAGGAAAGTGTGAGGCTTCACGGTGTTTCGTTAACGATTGTATCCGATCGTGACAGTCGTTTTACCTCAAGGTTTTGGAGGAGTCTATAAGAGGAATTGGGTACTAAGTGGTGTTTGAATACAGCTTACCGTCCACAAACCGATGGTCAGAGCGAATGGACGATTCAAACGTTGGAGGATATGCTGAGTGCATGTACCCTAGAATTTCAAGGTAACTGGGATGAACACATACCTTTAGCAGAATTCACTTATAATAATAGTTTCCACTTAAGTGTTAAGATGGTACCTTATCACGCTTTGCATGGGAAAAAGTGTCGGATGCCATCATGTTGGCTGGAAGCTGAGGAAAAGCAGTTTATGGGACTTGAAATAGTCCATTAGATTGCTGAAAAGTTGTAAGTGATTAGGGAAAAAGATGTTAGCTGCTCAAAAGAGCTATGCTGACAAGAAAAGAAAACCGATATCATTCGAAGTTGGAGATTCGGTTTCACTTAAAGTCTCGTCGTGGAAGGGACTTATAAGATTTAGTAGAAGGGGAAAGTTGATTCCAAGGTTTATTGGACCATTTAAAGTTCTTCAGAGAATCTGGAATCAAGCTTACGAGCTAGAATTACCGGAAGAACTAGAGAGTATTCATAACACCTTTCATGTGTGTTATTCGAGAAAGTTCACGGGAGGTGTGCCCGACATAATTCCCATTTCTGAATTAAGGTTGAACGAGAACAAGAGGTTAATTGGAGAACCTGAGGCAATCGTTAACCGTAAGACTAAGAAGTTGTAATGTAAGATAGTCAATTTAGTGCCTGTACATTAGAAACATATAAATTGGCCAAATCCCACCTAGGAAACGGAGAGTGACATAGTGAGTCGCTACTCGTAGTTGTTTGTCGTTGTGTGATTCCGATCTAGGTTAACCTTTGTAACTCATTTAGAAGAAATGAAAAGGAATTATGTGAATTATGTGTTTTATGCTTAATTATTAGGGTTTAATTATTTAAAAATAAAAATAAGCGTCAAAATTAAAGTGTGAGATAAGCCCGATATCTTTACATAAAGTTGTAGTGGCTGAAACAAGGATTTCGGGGATATAAAGAATGTCGAAATCCGAGTTATAACGAAGAAGTTATGACCTATCGAAGTTTCGCGACAAAACCGGCACGGTGCCGAATGTCGTAAAAAGTGAGTTTTTGATAAACTACTTTTTAGCCTTAGTAATCTAAACAAAAGTCGTATTATTTGTTAAACCGAGAAGTTTGATAAAAAGAACACCCAAATCTGACTTCGTATGAGGAAGTTATGATTTTTCGAAGTTTCAGCTTAACAATAGACATCTAAAAAACTCGAATTTTAGATCGAGCAATTTTTAGCCGACACAACCTAAACGAGAATTGAAGGTCTCGTCATTAGGAGCATAACGGTAAAAAGTCTGACGAAAACGGACGTCAGATGAAGAAGTTATGAATTTTTAACGGATTTCTTGTCCCGGTCTGTTAAAAATCATAATATAAAAATTAAAGTCAAAATTAGCCGACGAAGTCTAAACGGAAGTTGTAGAACGTAATTTTAGCTACGCGTGTATATAAAGAACGTCAAAAACGGAGCTCGTATGCGAAAGTTATGGATTTTAGAAGTTTTTGCACAAAAATTGAGAAAATTCGCATAGTCACGTTTTTGCCACGTGTCCTCGCCTCGCATTTGCCACGTGGCGAAATCTGCTGACTCACCCTCGCATGAACAGTAACCGCGGTCCACTAGTAGTCCGACGCGTGTACTATCCTCGTGTCCGAGCCTCGCACATGGGTCATGAGTCCACGGTCCAATCAAAGGCTGCCACCGAGTCCCTCGCACCTGCGCACCCTCGCCTGCGGACCCCACCACCAAGCCGACTTCGGACCAGTAGACTTCGGTCCAATCACAGGAAGCCAGCAAGCCTTCGCACGTGCAGCCCTCGTGCGAGCCTTCCCCTGCGAGCCCTGGGATCTGCGACGCGTGGTTCCTTCTCAGTCGTCCGATCAGAAGCCTCCCCCTATAAATAGAAGGGTGCGAGACCTCCCGGGGGTATTTTGAAAACTTGTCATTTTTAGCCCCTCTCTCCATATTTCTTTCATATTATCATCCCCCGAAGCCCCGGTATCAATTATAAGCCCCAGAATATGCCACGAAGAGCCCGTGAAGCCCGAAAAATTTATCTTTTCGGTTTCGAAGCCCAACCTTTCGCAGAGCCCGGCTTCTCAATAAAACTCCCGGTTTTATTAGAAATGATCGTTTTAGGAAACGAATTGCTGCCCGGATTTCATTAAATTATGTGAGTGTGTAGTTACTTTCACCTTACACATAGATATGAAGTATTTTACATAAAATACGTGTTGTGTGAATATATATATATATATATATTGTTTGTTTATTTGAGATGGGTGCTGAAGGAATGATTTATACATGTTTTTAAATAATTTAAAATATATATGTATTTTTATCTACGAAAAATGTTGGGTAAAACATGGGTAGATGAAATATTGGGTATGATGAAAGATGAGTTGGATAAAGGAGATGATCAATAATATTGATCATGAGTTGAGGATGAGTGGTGAAATTTGAGAGAATCACTTACCCAAAATGTTGGCCCCCGTCATTCAGCAGAGTATGGATGACAACCAAGGACTATTCTAGACAGTCTATGGAACACTAGCAGACCCGCAACATGTAGGTGTAATGAACTATATGTTCATTTGTTGTACTCTAAAACCCATTGACATGTATTGCAGGAGAGAATACCTGTAAATAATACTGTCGATAAATAAGAGCTATGGACTTAGCACATGTTGAATAAACTTTGGCAGCTATGGAATTAGTGCCCGTTGTATAAACCCCGGTCACAAGGTGACTTTGTGTCTATTCCTTAGGATGAATCCTTAGGAAGGAGTGATAGTTGATTCTTAGGGTAAACCCTTAAGAAATAAATAAAATAATGGGGTTTGGGGTAATTCGGTCGATTGATTGATGTTTAAACATAATAAATTTATGTATTGTGGGTTGAAAACCCTATATGCTCACCAGGCTTCCAAGCCTGACCCACTCAGCTGTTTGTATTACAGGTAGAGGACCCCGAGCATAGTCGGATGATGATGATGAGTGAATTTTGGATTATAGGCCAGTAGTTACAAATAACTGTCGTAAGGCTTATAATGTCTTGTTTATGCTTTTGATCTGTATCGGAACATGACATCCCGAGGTTTTGATATAAAAAGGAAATGATATATTTCTTAAAGAAAGGTTTTGACAAACTTTTATCATATTTTGTTTTGGGGACCAATCTCGCAACATATTTTATAAAGATTTCTCTGATTTGATTTTAAAAAGCATAAATTAAATCGGTATTTTCTAGCCGAGAAATTGGGGATGTCACATATCAACAGGGTCTAAGGCACCAAGGCTGACCCTTTATGGATTGTATTCGGATTATTATATGATATGCGTACTGATTTACATCCTGGTAGTTCGGATGCCATGTTAGTGACATGTTAGGTCGGTGTCTTGGTTATAGGATCATTAATATGCTTGTGATATGTTAGATTGGTTTGACTGTTATATGCATGCTATTGTTTGTATGTTATCCATGTGCACATGTTTGTTTGTTTGGGGGCTGGGTTGAGGCGGTCCTACTTCGTGTTGTAGGCCAACATACCTGGGGCGGTCCGGATAGGCTATATGCCCTAAGGAGACAATCCAGTCAGGCCGAAGGCCCGACGAGCAGTCCGGATAGGCTGTAGGCCCTGCGAGGCGTTCTAGTCATGCCGAAGGCTCAGGAGTGGTCCAGATAGGTTGTAGGCCCTTCGAGGCGATCCAGTCATGTTGAAGGCTCATTATACATGGTGTTTGTTATTATCTTGTTGGGTGGTATATGTTGGTATTTTGGGGTGTAACTCACTAAGTCTTCGAGCTTACATCTATCAATTATTGTTTCAGGTACTTCTGAGGATTGCGGGAAGGAAAAGGCGTGATCGTGCACGTCCTTATATTTTCATGATTGATTTTGGGGATACTCTGATGTTCAATTTATTTTGAAAGTAAACTGTAATAACTTAATGGTTTTAAATGTTTTAAATAGTTTTAAATTGGCTTGAATTTTATGGATGTTTCAAAAAATAATATATGGGAAATATGTATACTATTACTATGTCCATCTAAATATTAAAGAAGACTTGTCGATAAGATTATAGCAACCCCAACTCAATTACACATAGAATCCATTAAAAGCTAAAAAAAATAAACACAAAACCCAAGAAACTCTAACTCAATTGGACCTACCGGGACCAAAGGGCATAAATAAAAGAATTTACATCTAAGTTAGAGAAAAAAAGACATCTTTCCTTGTGGCAACAACAAAAGACATCTTTCTCCTACACAAACCATCCTCCAAACATTGTGTTTCTTGAAAACTCTTGCACAACCCATACTTGACCATTTTACCCTTGCACAAACCTTATCTCATTATTTGGTGCACCTGATACAAGTACAACAAGAATGTCAAACGTCTGTTTCTTTACGAGTTGATGTACAAACATGCATAGAAGGAAAGATGTTGAACTTTAGATACCTCGATACATGCAGGAAATCACATATGGTCTAGGAGAAGATAGATCACAAAATTTCTGGAGTATGAATTACCAACTTGGCCCTAAATTTTTGTACAACTAAATGAGAACGTGGGCTTCAAAAAATGGAGGAAATGACATATAGCCTACGAGAAGATAGTTCATCATGAGACGATATTGAGGATGGATTTGGTGTCAAAAAAATTAAGAAATAAAGATTGGAAGTATAGCGAACTCAGATTGAATAAAAACATACACATATGAGATATTATTTGCCAACATTAGCACCTATTTCTAGAACTCTTCACCTGATGTTATCTTCAGTAGAGCATGGCCATTTTGTACCAGATAGTCATGTGCTAGAAATCAGAGATGACATCAGATATAAACAACCTTAAACACAAATGAAAATAAAGAAAAATCCATATCCAATGTTAATTTACTTGGTTAGGCTTTATTATATTTGGTTCACATGGGTTTCAAGCCATAGATGCCCTACAAGAACAAGGAAGAAAATTGAGTTAGTTTGATAAATGTGTAAATGGAGATTTGTAGGTAGACTCTTAGAGAAAAGAGAGTGGTTGTAGAAACTAAACGAACGTGGTTGATCGTTGCAGACAATAGAAGTCGAACAATTTCAGGTTAAGATTTAAACAGAACCCTAAAACCCCAGAATCTGATTCGGTTAAATGAACAATGTTGGGTTTGTAAAAATCCCTAAAAATAGATAAAAAAAATCTCTTATTAGTAACCCTAAACCAACATATCTTGAAACACTCAATAGATTTACTAAGAATTTGGATTTGGATAGGAAAAATATAATAAAAACACCTTGATGCTTGAGAATATTCATCTGGCTTTATCTTTTAGGTCCCTCATTTCAGTGTAATCCCTCAAAAAGTTCTTCCATGAACCACGGTGTTCAAAAACACCCAATAAAAAGGTCAAATTTCAGATCTTAAGAAGCTTACCCACAATTGCAATGAGATATGAGTTCATATCAATCCATTTCAGGTCCTGTAAAAATAAAATTCAAGTGTTAAAACAAAAAAAAAATGTGTTGTTTGAAAATGATATCTCCAAAATTTATAACGATTGAAAAGCTATGCAATAAACCACTCATCTCATCTGTATTATACAAGTTTATTTTCAAATAAGCAACTTCATCTGAAGAACCATATATTATGATTTATGGGAGATATAAAGTAATAGAGGTGAAACGTGTAGACAATCTAATTAAGACAGTTCATAACGTGAGGAAATCAAATTGATTGAAAGAAAGTCTAACCCACTTGTGCGTGCATCCAAGCAATAAATAATGGAAAAGAAACCACTAAGAAACATCAATAAAACAAAGAACACTAAACTAAGTTATCAGCCCAAAGGGAAATCATTTTGATCATTTGGCATAGTTTATTAATTTTGAATCAGGAATTAGAAAAAGAAATTGGTAAAAATAGCACATGAGAGTGGTGATTCGGCGATTGCTCATTGTTTTTCTAAAAAATTATGTAACTCTCATTCAAGCACAAATTACCTCAGATGCTTTTGATTCCACTTCCCCTCCAGGCCTCTCCATTTAAACAACTACATGCTTTGGATAATCACCATCGACGTACAAAATAAAAAGATTTTCAAATCTGGGCAGAAATTTACATACGGTGTATAAAGGAAATCGAAATTCACATAGGGCAAAAGAGCATACCTACCAAAGAGAAACACATGTGTCTTATTACAGTAAGAGGAAATGCAGTGGATATTTTTGACCTCCTGGATGATTCTAAACTCAGAAACAGAAAACAAATTAGAATAATCATACTCGAAAATTAAACCAACATTATCGCACACAACAATCCCACTTTCTCGTTTTCCTTCTTTGTTCAGTTCTTTAAACCTGAAAAGCCAACACAATAGAGAAACATAGCAAAAACCTTTTTAGGAACAAACCTAATAGAATAAGGCCTTGACCCAAGATATTTATAAAGTAAAAATACATCCATGTCCATAAGATAAAAAAAACAATTTTGTTTGAAATCAAACCGTGTCTAGGTCAAAAATATTACCTGGATGTAGAGCAATGAAAACACTTTGCTGACATATCTGCAACAACGACAATACAAGCATGGTTATGTTACAAAATAAACAAAAAATCAGAAACAAATTTGAGCATGTTTTAAAAAATAGGAGAGATACACAAAATCTTGAAGCTCTAACATTTGATGTGTCTCATCTAACAACTCCAACTTTGGGCGTTTTGATTGTCGATTCCAACGGTCACACCCCCGAACCAAACGGCGGAAACGTCTGAGGGCTCGTGTGACTTAAATTGAATATCATCATAATAAATATACATGAATCATAACATAAACATCACCATGCATCAATATATTACAACTGACATTGTTCACATCAAGTACATTTTTTAACGTTACAAATCCATACATAAATTGTTTGATAGTTTTCAAAAGCAAAACACACTAACATACTTGGTACTTATTCCTCGGCTTACCTGTTATCTGAGAATACAAGTTATTTTGAAAAATGGTCAACATATGGAATGTTGGTGAGTTCATAAGCATGTTTGATATGAAAATGTTTTGTGTAGTCTGAACGAAAACAACCCAGAAAATCCGATATTTTCTGAAAAGACCATTGTTTATAAAAACGTGTGAAGATCCGTAAATATATGCATGATGATTTCAAAACATGTATAATTGAAAAATTTTGTATTAAACGTACAAGTGAAAATGTTGAACTTCCCCGGAAAACCCGATGTTTTCCAAAATAAAAATATCATATAACGGTTTGAATGGTTATCCATCACGTGAATGATTTTGAATTAACTTGATTACTTGATTTATATTGGATTTATTTATGTGAGTCGTTATAACCATGCATGATAATGACTAGTTCGTCTGTCTTGGCACTCTGGTGAACGCCGAAATTGATCTTAAGATTTTGTCACCCTAGATTGGCCGAGTCTAACTGTAGCGAACAGCTGATGTGTGGGGGAGTCACCCCCGTATAGATCTATACACAAACTGTCGCTCTCCCTCCAAGAGACTTTTATTATAACTACAGACTACGACCGGCACACATTGGTGCCACCCGTTATTACTCACTAAATCCCAATTGACTTTGATTACTATTGATTATCGAACTATATTTGTTTACTTGGACCTAACTAGCAGTATTAATGGGCCACTAAGGCCCAATAGCACTTAAAAGCCATTGAGGGTCCCTTAAATATGAAATTGGGTCGTCGGAGGCCCAATAACATTTATTACTATTCCTTGGGCCCAAAATCATGTTAATGGGTCACGAAGGCCCCAACAAGCATGATTGGACTTTCAAGCCCAAAGTTTGGATTGTTTACTTGTTTTTATGAATTGTATAATTGTTGGAAGGTTTGATTGGACAATTGTTATTTTGGATTGGCACGAAGCCACTCGGTTGTTGTTAACGATTCTTGGAATTATACATATATTCATCTTCAAGAGTTGTAGTTTGTATTTTTTTTTTTTTTGACTCAAACATCTTCATAGTAAAAGGATCAATTCAAAAAGTTGGTTTGACCCATTTTAGCCCTTATTTAATAAAGATGACAATTTCAGTCCCTTTTATAAAAAAAAAACATTTTAAGTCCTTAAATCATTTTCTTGACACATTTGACCTATTGACTTACTCAATTGATATTTTTAGCCCAAAATTTATTCTTTGACAGTTTCAGCCCTTCCAAAAAAATATTTTTCGGTTAAAGCCCAAACTCTTGCAACTTTTACAATTTTGGCCCAAAATCCAAAAAGTTTACATTTTTGGTCCCTTTTAGTAAAGAAGCGCATTTTAACCCTTGAAATAATTTGTTTTAACTTTTTATCCCCTGTTTTGAGAAAATTTTCATTTTAGCCCTTTGAAAATCAGATTTTTCGCAACTTTGGGCTTAATGGGCCGAAAAGCCCAAAATTTGGCCCATTGAGGTATTATTTACATTTCAAGTCCTTTGAAGAGCATAATTGTCACAAAAACATTTTTTTTAACTCTTTTGACTCTTTTGACCCTCAAGAAAACCGTGAATAGCAACTTTTCACCCGACTTTTATTTATTTGACAATTTAAGCCCCAAAATTTGTTTTATGTTACAATATGTGTATTTTAAATCTTAGAGGGTATTTTTCTTGACTTATTTAGTGTGGTATACCTTAGATCATGTTTTTTTCCTTCTTATGTCATAGATCTCGAGATTTCTTCTCTTTTTGTTGCATATTTACCACATAAACACTTACAATCACACATACATGCATAAAATCATACATAGCACACACACATACATAGATCTACACATTTTACTTGTATTCTCCCCCATAAAACTTGTAAAAACTGAAAAAGAGAGGTATGAAATCACCTTGAGGTTTGGATTTGGTTTTTGATGAAGATTTGAGAGAAGATTTCAGCCTAACAAGCTTCCTTAGAAGTCCTTGAGCTTAGATTGTGTAGAGCATGGCCATTGTGTACCAGATAGTCATGTGCTAGAAATCAGAGATGACATCAGATATAAACAACCTTAAACACAAATGAAAATAAAGAAAAATCCATATCTAATGTTAATTTACTTGGTTAGGCTTTATTATATTTGGTTCACATGGGTTTCAAGCCACAGATGCCCTACAAGAACTAGGAAGAAAATTGAGTTAGTTTGATAAATGTGTAAATGGAGATTTGTAGGTAGACTCTTAGAGAAAAAAGAGTGGTTGTAGAAACTGAACGAACGTGGTTGATCGTTGCAGACAATAGAAGTCGAACAATTTCAGGTTAAGATTTAAACAGAAACCTAAAACCCCAGAATCTGATTCGGTTAAATGAACAATGTTGGGTTTGTAAAAAGCCCTAAAAATAGATAAAAAAATCTCTTGTTAGTAACCCTAAACCAACATATCTTGAAACACTCAATAGATTTACTAAGAATTTGGATTTGGATAGGAAAAACATAATAAAAACACCTTGATGCTTGAGAATATTCATCTGGCTTTATCTTTTAGGTCCCTCATTTCAGTGTAATCCCTCAAAAAGTTCTTCCATGAACCTCGGTGCTCAAAAACACCCAATAAAAAGGTCAAATTTCAGATCTTAAGAAGCTTACCCACAATTGCAATGAGATATGAGTTCATATCAATCCATTTCAGGTACTGTAAAAATAAAATTCAAGTGTTAAAACAAAAAAAATGTGTTGTTTGAAAATGATATCTCCAAAATTTATAACGATTGAAAAGCTATGCAATAAACCACTCATCTCATCTGTATTATACAAGTTTATTTTCAAATAAGCAACTTCATCTGAAGAACCATATATTATGATTTATGGAAGATATAAAGTAATAGAGGTGAAACGTGTAGACAATCTAATTAAGACAGTTCATAACGTGAGAAAATCAAATTGATTGAAAGAAAGTCTAATCCAC
Source organism: Lactuca sativa (assembly GCF_002870075.4). Taxonomy (NCBI): domain Eukaryota; kingdom Viridiplantae; phylum Streptophyta; class Magnoliopsida; order Asterales; family Asteraceae; genus Lactuca; species Lactuca sativa. The sequence continues at coordinate 279,020,050 of NC_056630.2, forward strand.
TTGTGTGTGCATCCAAGCAATAAATAATGGAAAAGAAACCACTAAGAAACATCAATAAAACAAAGAACACTAAACTAAGTTATCAGCCCAGAGGGAATCATTTTGATCATTTGGCATAGTTTATTAATTTTGAATCAGGAATTAGAAAAAGAAATTGGTAAAAATAGCACATGAGAGTGGTGATTCGGCGATTGCTCATTGTTTTTCTAAAAAATTATGTAGCTCTCATTCAAGCACAAATTACCTCAGATGCTTTTGATTCCACTTCCCCTCCAGGCCTCTCCATTTAAACAACTACATGCTTTGGATAATCACCATCGACGTACAAAATAAAAAGATTTTCAAATCTGGGCAGAAATTTACATATGGTGTATAAAGGAAATCGAAATTCAAATAGGGCAAAAGAGCATACCTACCAAAGAGAAACACATGTGTCCTATTACAGTAAGAGGAAATGCAGTGGATATTTTTGACCTCCTGGATGATTCTAAACTCAGAAACAGAAAACAAATTAGAATAATCATACTTGAAAATTAAACCAACATTATCGCACACAGCAATCCCACTTTCTCGTTTGCCTTCTTTGTTGAGTTCTTTAAACCTAAAAAGCCAACACAATAGAGAAACATAGCAAAAACCTTTTTAGGAACAAACCTAATAGAATAAGGCCTTACCCAAGATATTTATAAAGTAAAAATACATCCATGTCCATAAGATAAAGAAAAACAATTTTGTTTGAAATCAAACCGTGTCTAGGTCAAAAATATTACCTGGATGTAGAGCAATGAAAACACTTTGCTGACATATCTGCAACAACGACAATACAAGCATGGTTATGTTACAAAATAAACAAAAAATCAGAAACAAAATTGAGCATGTTTTTAAAAAATGGGAGAGATACACAAAATCTTGAAGCTCTAACATTTGATGTGTCTCATCTAACAACTCCAACTTTGGGCGTTTTGATTGTCGATTCCAACGGTCACACCCCCGAACCAAACGGCGGAAACGTCTGAGGGCTCGTGTGACTTAAAATGAATATCATCACAATGAATATACATGAATCATAACATAAACATCACCATGCATCAATATATTACAACTGACATTGTTCACATGAAGTACATTTTTTAACATTAAAAACCATACATAAATTGTTTCATAGTTTTCAAAAGCAAAACACACTAACATACTTGGTACTTATTCCTCAGCTTACCTGTTACCTGAGAATACAAGTTATTTTGAAAAATGGTCAACATATGGAATGTTGGTGAGTTCATAAGCATGTTTGATATGAAAATGTTTTGTGTAGTCTGAGCGAAAACAACCCAGAAAATCCGATATTTTCTGAAAAGACCACTGTTTATAAAAACGTGTGAAGATCCGTAAATATATGCATGATGATTTCAAAACATGTATAATTGAAAAACTTTGTATTAAATGTACAAGTGAAAATTTTGAACTTCCCCGGAAAACCCGATGTTTTCCAAAATAAAAATATCATATAACGGTTTGAATGGTTATCCATCACGTGAATGATTTTGAATTACCTTGATTACTTGATTTATATTGGATTTATTTATGTGAGTCGTTATAACCATGCATGATAATGACTAGTTCGTCTGTCTTGGCACTCTGGTGAACGCCGAAATTGATCTTAAGATTTTGTCACCCTAGATTGGCCGAGTCTAACTGTAGCGAACAGCTGAGGTGTGGGGGAGTCACCCCTGTATAGATCTATACACAAACTCTCGCTCTCCCTCTAGGAGACTTTGATTATAACTACAGACTACGACCGGCACACATTGGTGCCACCCGTTATTACTCACTAAATCCCAATTGACTTTGATTACTATTGATTATCGAACTATATTTGTTTACTTGGACCTTACTAGCAGTATTAATGGGCCACTAAGGCTCAATAGCACTTAAAAGCCATTGAGGGTCCCTTAAATATGAAATTGGGTCGTAGGAGGCACAATAACATTTATTACTATTCCTTGGGCCCAAAATCATGTTAATGGGTCACGAAGGCCCCAACAAGCATGATTGGACTTTCAAGACCAAAGTTTGGATTGTTTACTTGCTTTTATTAATTGTATAATTGTTGGAAGGTTTGATTGGACAATTGTTATTTTGGATTGGCACGAAGCCGCTCGGTTGTTGTTAACGATTCTTGGAATTATACATATATTCATCTTCAAGAGTTGTAGTTTGTATTTTTTTTTTTTGACTCAAACATCTTGATAGTAAAAGTATCGATTCAAAAAGTTGGTTTGACCCATTTTAGCCCTTATTTAATAAAGATGACAATTTTATGTCCTTAAATCATTTTCTTGACACATTTGACCTATTGACTTACTCAATTGATATTTTTAGCCCAAAATTTATTCTTTGACAGTTTCAGCCCTTCCAGAAAAGTATTTTTCGGTCAAAGCCCAAACTTTTGCAACTTTTACAATTTTGGCCCAAAATCCAAAAAGTTTACATTTTTGGTCCCTTTTAGTAAAGAAACGCATTTTAACCCTTGAAATAATTTTGTTTACCTTTTTATTCCCTTTTTTGAGAAAATCTTCATTTTAGCCCTTTGAAAATCAGATTTTTCGCAACTTTGGGCTTAATGGGCCGAAAAGCCCAAAAATTGCCCATTGAGGTATTATTTACATTTCAAGTCCTTTGAAGAGCATAATTGTCACAAAGACATTTTTTTAACTGTTTTGACTCTTTTGACCCTCAAGAAAATCGTGCATAGCAACTTTTCACCCAACTTTTGTTTATTTGACAATTTAAGCCCCAAATTTTGTTTTATGTTACAATATGTGTATTTTAAATCTTAGAGGGTATTTTCTTGACTTATTTAGTGTGGTATACCTTAGATCATGTTTTTTTTCCTTCTTATGTCATAGATCTCGAGATTTCTTCTCTTTTTGTTGCATATTTACCACATAAACACTTATAATCACACATACATGCATAAAATCATAAATAGCACACACATACACATAGATCTACACATTTTACTTGTATTCTCCCCCATAAAACTTGTAAAAACTGAAAAAGAGAGGTATGAACTCACCTTGAGGTTTGGATTTGGTTTTTGATGAAGATTTGAGAGAAGATTTCGGCCTAACAAGCTTCCTTAGAAGTCCTTGAGCTTAGATTGCTTCTAAGGAGTATGATCATGAAGTTGAATGAATTAAAAGATGATTTTTGATGAGGTATAGAAGTTAAACATTGGATTTAAGTAAAAACTTACCAAGACTTAAAGTGATTTTTGAATGAAAAACTCCTTGGAATGTTTCTAATTCTCGAAAAATTGGATGAAAAGAAGAAGAGAGTTTTTATGTGTTTGAGAGAGATTTTTGAGAGTGTGTGTGTGTGTTTTTCCTTGGTGCTCTCGGTCGAAGAAGAAAAGAGAGGGGAAAAGAGAGATATAAGGATGTGATGGATGCATGGGAACATGAGATGGTTGCATGGAAGACCAAAATATAATAAGGAGGTGGTTAACCATCCTTATTTCATCAATTTCCATTTTTTTTGTTTTCTTGTTCTTGGGCCGAGAAAGGGATAAGAGAGATGCAAATTTGGGCCTTGAATGCTTAAGCCCATATCATGATCCAATTCGATGATTTTTGGCCTAAATGGTCTTTGGAGAGGGTTCACGGCCCAAAATAAATCAAAGAATGATTTTTATGGCTCATTAGGGCTAATTAGGTTAGTTATGGCCCAATAAGGTCCATTAGGGTATTTTATTTCATTCTAGGCCCAATATGGCCCAAATTATTAAAATAAATGGAAGTGGGTCCAATTAGAGCCCATTTAAGAGTTCTAAGCCCAAAGTAGTCAAATTGGTAACTTATTGGCCATTAGGCCCAATAAGGAAGTCCTAGTTTAAAATGGACATAAACCGGGATTTCTAGGGTTTCCAATTCTTTGTTGACTATTTGATGTGCTTGTATAAAGTGTTTGATGGGTGTTTTGTTGTTAAAGAATAAGCATCATACATGCTTTCACATTTTTGGTTCACATTTGTTATCATTGTTGTTGTTACAAAGCATCAAAATTCCTAGTTGTGACATCATCCCCCCGTTAGAGGGAATTTCGTCCTGAAATTCTTTTGAAAGCTAGATTTGAGAATGCGAGAATAGGTGAGGGTACTTCGGCTTCATCTGGTCTTCGCATTCCCATGTGAATTCTGGCCCACGCTTCGCGTTCCAACGTACCTTCACCTCTCTATCCATGATTTCGACTGGTTCTTCGACGAACAGGAGATTCTCGTTGATTTCTACTTCTTCAAGGGGAATGACGAGGGTTTCGTCGGATAAACACTTTTTCAAATTGGAAACATGGAATACAGGGTGTACACTACTGAGCTCAGCAGGTAGTTGCAATCTATATGCCACTGGACCGATTCGGGCAAGAATCTCGAAAGGTCTGATATATTGTGGGTTCATCTTCCCTCATTTTCGAAAACGAATAACCCCTTTCCAGGAGAGAATTTTAACAACACCCGATCCCTGACTTGAAACTCCAAGAGTATTCACCGTTTATCAGCGTAGTCGAGCTCTGATTTGAACTATCTTCTCCGTTGTTTCACGTATGATCTTCAGTCTCATTAACGCCTTGTCTGATGTCAGTCCTCTCACTAGCTGGGTGTCACCTACCTCAGCCCAACACAACGGTGATCTATATTTACATCCATACAATGCCTCGAAAGGAGCAACTTTGATGCTCGTGTGATAATTGTTGTTGTACGAGAATTCGATTAAGGGTAAGTGGGTATCCCACAACTTTCCAAAGTCTATCACACATGTGCGAAGCATGTCTTCAAGCGTTTGAATGGTTCGCTCACTTTGACCATCTGTTTGCGGATGATAAGCAGTGCTCATGTCGAGATGTGTTCTCAGTGCTTTTTGAAGTGATTTTCAAAAGCGTGAAGTGAATCTACTATCTCTATCCGAGATGATAGATACTGGCACTCCGCGGAGTCTCACAATTTCCTTGATGTATAGCCTTGTCAACCTCTCCATCTTGTAGGATTCTTTTATTGGCAGGAAATGAGCGGATTTTGTCAATCTGTCGACTATTACCCATATGGTGTCCAATCCATCTGTTGACTTGGGTAATTTGGTCACAAAGTCCATAGTAATCCTTTCCCATTTCCACTCGGGAATTACTGGTTGCTGTAATAATCCCGAGGGCTTCTGATATTCCACCGTCACTTTAGCGCAAGTAAGGCATTTGCTAACATAGGTGGAAATCTCTGACTTCATGTTGGGCCACCAATAGTGTTGCTTAATATCCAAGTACATTTTGTCTGAACTCGGATGAATGGAGTATCGTGTCTTGTGGGATTCATTCATGACTATCTCTCTAAATCCACCAAACTTAGGGACCCAAATGCGGTTCATGAAATAATATGCTCCGTCCTCTTTCACTACGAGATTCTTTTCCATTCCACGTAACGCTTCGCTCGTTCTGTTTTCCGCCTTCATGGCATCTGACTGGGTTGTTCTGATTTGCAAGGTCAGGTGGGATTGGATGGTTATCGAGAGAGTTTTCACTCGACGATTTGAGTATTCTTTCCCACTCAAGGCATCAGCTACCACGTTAGCCTTGCCTGGGTGGTACTTGATTTCACACTCATAATCGTTTAGTAGCTCAACCCATCTTCGTTGCCTCATGTTCAACTCTTTTCGATATAGGATGTGTTGGAGGCTCTTGTGGTCCGTGAAAATGGTGCACTTTGTACCATAAAGGTAGTGCCTCCAGATTTTTAAGGCGAAGAGCACAACTCCCAATTCCAAATCGTGGGTTGTATAATTCACCTCATGAGTCTTTAATTGTCGGGATGCATAGGCTATCACCTTCCCACGTTGCATAAGTACGCAACCTAGACCCTGATTCGACGCATCGCAATAAACTACAAAGACCTCTGTTCCTTCTGGTAGTGATAGTATTGGTGCACTGCAGAGTGCTTGTTTTAGAGTTCGAAATTCAACCTCTTGCTTATTTGTCCATTCGAACGGAACACCCTTTTGTGTAAGCATGGTAAGTGGCTTGGCTGTCTTAGAGAAGTTCTGGATGAATCTTCTGTAATAGCCTGCGAGGCCTAAAAATTGGCGAATTTTTGTGGGTGTCGTTGGGATTTCCCATCCTTTGATGGCTTTGACCTTAGAAGGATCCATGTGTATCCCTTCTTGACTAACAATGTCACACCCCAAAACCATGAACGGCGGAAACGTTCTGGGGTGGAGGACATCATGTTCAGTATCACAACAAGGCAAAGTAGTAAACAAGAAACAACATCATCCATTGCATTAATAATATAATTTCATACAAGTGTGTTCTGTCAAGTTATATAGACACCAAAATATAAATCAAAATGAAAGATGAGTCCTGAGCGAGCTCCATCTTCTCTAAACCTTGCACTGGTACCTGTCTACTGGTGACCTGAGGATACAAGTTATTTTGAAAGAGAGTATCAGCTTTAAATCTGGTGAGATCGTAAGTATTTTAGTGTGTGAATTTGTAAGAAAGTATTTGTAAGTATGTGAAGTGTAAGTATGTAAAAGTTTTGAACCTCCTAGAAAATCCTATGTTTCCTACTAAAACAAGCCTTCTACCAAGGCATCTAGTATCTGTGTGTGTCTCTTGTAAGAGTGTATTTTCCCAAATCTGACTACCATTAACCAAAAACATAGCTTTTACATTACCGTGCATCGTGTGAATGTTCACAGAGTGAATGTAATGGGAAAATATTATAGTATTGTAGTATTGTAATAAGTAACTACTACTGTACTAACTACCTTAAACCAATTGTAATTTAAAGTACCATGTGATCGGCCTGTATCCTACTACCAACTCTAGTAAAACGATGATGTAAGACGCCGTAAGAAATGACATTTGGCACCCGTATACATGCAAGTCCCATTGTAGCGAGCATCAAGGTGTAGGATAGTCAATCCAGTACAGATCTATACGCAAACTCATATGCTCCCCAATTAAGGAGATTCTGGATACAAAAACGGCCATGGAAGGAAGTGTCATGCCCCGTTTAGTGGCTCACATAACTGCATGAATGTATATGTAATGAATGTGCTAGTTGTATTGTATGTTCTCCCTCTGTCTAGCCTATATGTATTGTAATGTTCTGCGTGTACTAGTTGTAATGTGTGTTCTCTCTCTATCTAGCAAGTATTGAAATGTACTGTGTGTACTAGCTGTAATGTGTGTTCCCACTCTATCTAGCAAGTATTGACTCATGAATGAACTGACACACTGTATGATTCTTCGTTCTAGTAATAGTATTAGTAACTTCCTAAACTACGCCTATCGTAGTTTACTAGTAATATGACATGTACGTATGAACATGAACGTATACCCTTGCTACCCAAGGGTATTGAATTTATTGATAGAACTTTTATGTCTATATATGTATACATAATATATAACTAATATTTAGACGACCTTCGGACGGATAACCGATGCCCTAAAGCCACATCCCAACGAGGAAAAGGAGATAAAGCGAGCTAGCCTTCCTAAGTCCTTTAAACATTACTTATATAACTAAACATATATAGGCATGAAATTGACAATATAAAAGTATAAAACAAGTTTTGTAAAACCTTATGAAAGTTTAACAACTAAGAAAAGATGACTTGATGTCAGTTTGTAACACGGTTGGAAAGCAGTTTATTTGATAAGAACAGTTTTAAGTATAAGGAAAACCTTTGTTTTGAAACAAAATTGTAATAGGGTTTGAAAAGAAACATTCAGTATGTAAGACAGTTTAACAAAGAGTTTTAAACGAGTAAAAATGTTTTGGAAAGCCATTTGAAGTAATCTGTTTGGTAAAACAGCTAAAAGTGTAGTAAATCCATTTGTATGCTAGTTATAAATCACATAATTGATATAATAACTAGCATGATTCAACTTGTATCCCCCCCCCACCTAAAAGCATTTAAAAACAATTAAAAGTTAATTAAGGGGTATGAACTCACCTGTAGCAAGTGGTTGGGATGAACGGACTGTATAGGATGCTAAGTGTCAAGTGAAGACTTCTACACACTCTATGATCCTAGTTAACATATAATATCACATATATGTAACCCATTAGTCTTTAAAAAACAAAATAAAAAAGTTAAGACATTCTAGGGCATGTTAAACACCTTATATCAGTGTTATAAGTGCTAAGGATTTCATCTAAGTGTAGGAGGACATTGCTATTGAGGTTAGGGTTCAAGGGAGCCCTCTATTTGAGTTTACGGTTTTTAGACCATAACTTATTGAGTTTAAGGTCGTAAACCCATGAGTTTACGGCCGTAAACTCATGCTTCTTTGACCACTTTGAGTTTTGAAGCCTTATAAGTCCTTAGAAGCAATTCTACTTGAAGCATAAGTCTATGGAAGTGTTTGTGGCATCAAATCACTCCTATATGTAGTTTACGACCCATGGACCACTATTCCATGTGTTTACTGTCGTAAACACATATGATCTAAGGTCTTTTGACGTTTTCAAGTCCTAAACACATCAAGGAAGGGGTCTAAACTAGTTTCCAAGGCTTGAGACGGGACTAGGGCCACTTTGGCACACTTTTTAGGGTTTACGGTCCAATAACATCTTGGACTGTAAACACCTTTGATCTTCACTTTCTTGGGTGTTTTCTTGATATATGGAAGTATAAGAAGCCTTAAGATACTCTAGGATAGAAGTACTTACAAGATAGAGGCTTAAAATGGTACCAAAAGGCCAAGAACACTAGTGTGTGTTCTTGGTGAAATTGGAACATTTTTACAGATGGAAGTGTGTTAAAACATTAGATTAAGTGATATACCAACTTAAAAGGGTTAGAAACACTTACTAGGTTGAAGATCTAGAAGGAAAATTCGAAGTTACTTGAGAGAGAATTGAGTTTGGATCTTGAAAAGTGAAAAAGTGATTTAAATGGCTAAGTGCCATATATATATATATATATATATATATATATATATATATATATATATATATATATATATATATATATATATATATATATATATATATACTCTTGGGGTTTACGGTCCAAAAGCCAATTGGGCCGTAAACTCCAAACTCTTGGAGTTTTTGGAACTTTATTATTGCACAATAAACCCTAGGGCATCCTCTTTCCTGATATCTCCTAAAATGGTTATTCCTAACATACTCAAACTTAATCCAAAAAGCTTGAAAGTTTTCAGATTCTGTTCTGACTTCTATTGAAGTGAAGGGTTGTACAGAATAGAAATTTTGGGTTGTCACAAACAACATGACCCAAAAATTTCACACTACGGAGCTAGAACTCACACTTAGAGAGTTTCGCATATAACCTTTCGGTTCGTATGGTTTCCAGGATTTGTCGGAGGTGTTGGCCATGCTCCTCTTCGCTTCGAGAAAAGACTAAAATGTATTCAATGAAAACGATGACAAAGTTGTCAAGGAGTGGTTGGCATATTCGATTCATTAGGTCCATGAATGCAGCAGGGGCATTCGTTAGACCAAAGGGCATTACGACAAAATCATAATGTCCATAACGAGTTCGGAAAGCGGTTTTGTGGATGTCCTCTTCTCGGACCTTGAGTTGATGGTACCCAGATCGTAGATCTATCTTAGAGAAATAGCTTGCACCTTGAAGTTGGTCAAATAGATCGTCGATTTGCGGGAGTGGATAGCGATTTTTGACAGTGAGCTTATTGAGTTCCCTGTAGTTAATGCACATCCTAAAAGATCCGTCTTTCTTCTTAACAACGAGAACTGGAGCTCCCCATGGTGAGAAACTGGGTCGGATGAATCCTTTGTCCAAAAGTTCACTAAGTTGGCTGGACAATTCTTGCATCTCCGCAGGAGCCAATCTGTAAGGCGATTTGGCAATGGGAGTAGCTCCTAGCACAACATCAATTCGAAACTCGACTTGTCTTTCTGGGGGTATCCCCGGAAGATCTTCAGGAAAGACATCTGGGAACTCACAAGCTACTGGAATGTCTTGAATGTTGACCTCTTCCTTGGATTTATCCAATATATGAGCCAGAAACGTCAAGTCCTTCTTTCGCAGATACTTCTGTGCCTTAATGCACGATATAAGACGAAGGTTTTTGTTAGGTTTGTCTCCGTATATAATTAGGGTTTCACGATTCGGAAGGTGAAGGCGAACGGCCTTCTCGTGACACATAATCTCAGCATGGTGGGGGCTTAACCAATCCATGCCAATAATCACATCAAAACTCCTAATGGAAACAGGCATTAAGTTTATTCGAAATACGTGTTGGTTTAAGGCTAGGGTACATCCGATACATATAGATTTCCCTAGTACATTCTATTTTCCCATTGGTCATTTCCATCATAAATGTTTCATTAAGCTTCTGGGGTTGTTGTTTTAACAAGTGTTTAAATTTATTGCTCACAAAGCTTCGTTATGCTCCGGTATCAAATAGGATGCATGCATAAGTGTGGTATAGGAGAAATGTAAAAGTGACAACAGCGGGATCCTGAACCGCTTCTCCCTGACCCATGGTCAGCACTCTTCCTGTTCCTCCATTCCCAGGGTTGTTGTTGTTGGGGAAGTTTCGACGGAAATGCCAAGTCTTTCCACATCCATAGCAGGTGTGGCTCGGTCCTGAATTGTTGCCACTGTTGTTGGTGTTGTTGTTGTTGCGGTTGTTACTGTTGTTGTTTCCATGCTGCTGATTCTGGGGAGGATAGGTCCAACAATCTTTTGCCGTGTGATCCTTTCGATTGCAGCTGGTGCAATGCATCTCTCTCTGCATTCTCCATTATGATGCAGACTACACTTGTTGCACTTTGGAAGAGTTCCAGAATACTAGCTAGGAGCACTTGGAGCAGCTGAGACTGGCGCATGTGGTGCGGAGGGAACTTGGGTGGTTGCAGCATTGACTGTCATTGTTTGTTGCTTCTTGGACGATTCCGAGCTTTGATGCCCCTTCCTCTTGTTGTTCTTTCCTTTCTTGTTGTTACTCTCCTTCTTGCCTTCAGCCTCCACCAACTTCTCACCCTTCTTGTTGTTGTGGTCGTACAGCTTCTTGTCCAATCTCTTGTCACTGTCGAAAGTTTCGGGATTTGTTGTTATCACATTTCCTTGGATTGGGGAGGTTAGTCCCCAAATGAATCGTTCTATTTTCTTTCCCTCCGAAGTAATCATGCAGGTCACAACAGAGACAGTTTGCTAAACCTTGATATGTATGCGTCAATGTCGGAATTTCGGACGGTGAGATTCCACGACTTTTGTTCCATCTTCTGAATTTTGCCTCGCGGACAGTACTCGGCCATTAGCATTTCTTTCATCTCCGCCCACGACATAGAGTTGGCTACGGGAAGAGTCATGGCTTCTACGTGTCCGTTCCACCAAGTGAGAGCTTGATCAACGAAAGTGCATGCGGCAAACTTCACCTTCATTTCCTCAGGGCATTCGCATATCTCGAACACTAATTCCATCTTCTTGATCCATCTTTTCAGAGTTAACATTCCCCCACTGCCATTAAAGGTTTGTGGCTTGGAATTGGTGAAATCTTTGTAGGAGCATGCCTTGGTAGGTCCTTGATTCATCCCGTTGTTTGAACTTCCAGCCCCTTGTCCATTGAATCCACCATTGTTCCCTTGGTGGATTTGTGCCATGGCTGCAGTGATCGCAACGGATACAACTGCTTGGAATGCAACTGAGTTGACTTCGGGTGGGGTTGGCCCAGGGTTTCCGCAGGTTGGTCGTTGAGGCATCTTTTTGTCATGGAACGGAAAGATGTTGAGTGCCTATGTTTTTTTTTGTGAGATCGTGGTCCTATAAACTAGGTGTGTGGCACGAACTTAAGTAATGTCACAAATTAGCATAAAATCATGGATATATAACACATAGCAGATTACAACATCACAGTAGAACACATAAACATATTGTCAATGGTACATAGCATAGATCATAGTAACATAATACTAAAGACGGATACAACTAGTCCTAGTCATGGTGGGATGTGCCAGGGGGTGGTGCCGAGGAAGTGGACGCTCCTTGAAGGCGAGCCGCCTGTCGTTCCGCATCTCGGATTCGAGCCTCCCACCTCGCCTGCCTCATGTGGAACTCTCGGATAACCTCTCGCGTTTCCTGCTCTGCACGCTCGACCCTAGTCCGCATCTGGTGCATCTGATCGGCGGTGCCCTGAGCTAGGTCGCCAGTGTTCCGTAATCGTCTCACCATGATCGGGAGTGCGCGATCGGCCGGTCCTCCTTCACTCAAGTCATAGAACTCGCGTGACATGCCGAACGGGGGTCGTTGTCCCTGCTGTCTGCTCCACCTCCAAAGGTCAATACCCCAAGGGGATGTAGGGCCAGTGGGGCCCATCCGATAAGCGGGCACCCTAATCGGATAAGGGGGGTTGATGACTTCGGACTCCGCGTCCGAATCACCATCTTCGTCATCGTTGGGTTCCTCCTCGAGACCTCCTTCGGCTTCCTCTTCTTCCTGGTCCACCACTGGCTCAGCAGGTCCATCCTCGGCTTCCGCCTCAGGTTCCCCTTCGGATTCCTCCTCGGGGTCTTCCTCGGGTTCCTCTTCAGACTCCTCCTCGAGGTCCTCTTCAGGTTCCTCTTCGGATTCTTCCAACTATCCGTTATTCCCATGATTAGGGAAATAAGGATCTCCGGGGTGATGGAAACCAGCCATGCTGTCTGCGAGAGCGTATAAATATGCTAATATTATTCCTAAGACGTTTTAATTATTGTATAAATTGAGTTGATGTTCTCTTCTTGGTGATAAAGGGGTATGTTTTTTTAGGTTTACCTACCCTCGCTATTTCCTCGGGGCATGTGATAGTTGTACCTCAGAGGAAATGTAGTTGATCAGGATACATTCAATCCTTAATACGACTATGAACAGTCTCGGCTTAACCGAGATGCTAGGATTATCTTGTTTGATTTGGTATTATGTTATTTTTCATGTGTCTTACGAGTAGGGGTGTTTTATCGTTGTGTTTATTTGTTTTGTTTTGTTCAGAGCTGTTTTGTCCCTCTTTGGTTTATAGTTGCATATCAATGTGTGGTTAGATATGCTAGTTCACTATAAACATAGCTCTTATATCAACCTGTCACACCCCCGAACCAGACGGCGGAAACGTCCGAGGGCTCGTGTGACTTAAATTTAATATCATCACAATGAATATACATGAATCATAACATAAACATCACCATGCATCAATATATTACAACTGACATTGTTCACATCAAGTACATTGTTTTAACGTTACAAATCCATACATAAATTGTTTGATAGTTTTCAAAAGCAAAACAAACTAACATACTTGGTACTTATTCCTCAGCTTACCTGTTACCTGAGAATACAAGTTATTTTGAAAAATGGTCAACATATGGAATGTTGGTGAGTTCATAAGCAGGTTTGATATGAAAATGCTTTGTGTATTTGAACGAAAACAACCCAGAAAATCTGATATTTTCTGAAAAGACCATTGTTTATAAAAAGGTGTGAAGATCCGTAAATATATGCATGATGATTTCAAAACATGTATAATTGAAAAACTTTGTATTAAACATACAAGTGAAAATGTTGAACTTCCCCGGAAAACCCGATATTTTCCAAAATAAAAATATCATATAACGGTTTGAATGGTTATCCATCACGTGAATGATTTTGAATTACCTTGATTACTTGATTTATATTGGATTTATTTATGTGAGTTGTTATAACCATGCATGATAATGACTAGTTCGTTTGTCTTGGCACTCTGGTGAACGCCGGAATTGATCTTAAGATTTTCTCACCCTAGAATGGCCGAGTCTAACTGTAGCGAACAGCTGAGGTGTGGGGGAGTCACCCTCGTATAGATATATACACAAACTCTCGCTCTCCCTCCAGGAGACTTTGATTATAACTACAGACTACGACCGGCACACGTTGGTGCCACCCATTATTACTCACTAAATCACAATTGAATTTGATTACTATTGATTATCGACATGTATTTGTTTATTTGGACCTTACTAGCAGTAATAATGGGCCACTAAGGCCCAATAGCACTTAAAAGCCATTGAGGATCCCTTAAATATGAAATTGGGTCGTAGGAGGCCCAATAACATTTATTACTATTCCTTGGGCCCAAAATCATGTTAATGGGTCACGAAGGCCCCAACAAGCATGATTGGACTTTCAAGCCCAAAGTTTGGATTGTTTACTTGTTTTTAGGAATTGTATAATTGTTGGAAGGTTTGATTGGACGATTGTTATTTTGGATTGGCACGAGGCCACTCGGTTGTTGTTAACGATTCTTGGAATTATACATATATTCATCTTCAAGAGTTGTATTTTGTATTTATTTTTACTCAAACATCTTGATAGTAAAAGGATTGATTCAAAAAGTTCGTTTGACTCATTTTAGCCATTCTTTAATAAAGATGACAATTTTAGTCCCTTTTATATAAAAAAAGGCATTTTAAGTCCTTAAATCATTTTCTTGACACATTTGACCTATTGACTTACTCAATTGATATTTTTAGCCCAAAATTTATTCTTTGACAGTTTCAGCCCTTCCAGAAAAGTATTTTTCGGTCAAAGCCCAAACTTTTGCAACTTTTACAATTTTGGCCCAAAATCCAAAAAGTTTACATTTTTGGTCCCTTTTAGTAAAGAAACGCATTTTAACCCTTGAAATAATTTTTTTTTAACTTTTTATCCCCTGTTTTGAGAAATTTTTCATTTTAGCCCTTTGAAAATCAGATTTTTCACAACTTTGGGCTTAATGGGCCGAAAAGCCCAAAATTTGGCCCATTGAGGTATTATTTACATTTCAAGTCCTTTGAAGAGCATAATTGTCACAAAAACATTTATTTTAACTGTTTTGACTCTTTTGACCCTCAAGAAAACCGTGAATAGCAAATTTTCACCCAACTTTTGTTTATTTGACAATTTAAGCCCCAAAATTTGTTTTATGTTACAATATGTCTGTTTTAAATCTTAGAGGGTATTTTTCTTGACTTGTTTGTTGTGTTATACCTTAGATAATGTCTTTTTTTCCTTCTTATGTCATAGATCTCAAGATTTCTTCTCTTTTTGTTGCATATTTACCACATAAACACTTACAATCACACATACATGCATAAAATCATACATAGCACACACATACACATAGATCTACACATTTTACATGTATTCTCCCTCATAAAACTTGTAAAAACTGAAAAAGAGGGGTATGAACTCACCTTGAGGTTTGGATTTGTTTTTTGATGAAGATTTGAGAGAAGATTTTGGCCTAACAAGCTTCCTTAGAAGTGCTAGAGCTTAAATTGCTTTTAAGGAGTATGATCATGAAGTTGAATGAATTAAAATATGATTTTTGATGAGGTATATAAGTTAAACTTTGGATTTAAGTAAAAAATTACCAAGACTTGAAGTGATTTTTGAATGAAAAACTCCTTGGAATGCTTCTAATTCTCGAAAATTTGAATGAAAAAGAGAAGAGAGTTCTTATGTGTTTGAGAGAGATTTTTGAGTGTGTGTGTGTGTGTGTTTTTCCTTGGTGCTCTCGGCCGAAGAAGAAAAGAGAGGGGATAAGAGAGATATAAGGATGTGATGGATGCATGGGAACATGAGATGGTTGCATGGAAGACCAACATATAATAAGGAGGTGGCTAACCCTCCTTATTTCATCAATTTCCATTTTTTTTGTTTTCTTCTTCTTGGTCCGAGAAAGGGATAAAAGAGAAGAAGATTTGGGCCTTGCATGCTTAAGCCCATATCATGATCCAATTAGATGATTTTTGGCCCAAATGGTCTTTGGAGAGGGTTCACGGCCCAAAATAAATCAAGGAATGATTTTTATGGCTCATTAGGGCTAATTAGGTTAGTTATGGCCCAATAAGGTCCATTAGGGTATTTTATTTCATTCTAGGCCCAATATGGCCCAAATTATTAAAATAAATGGAAGTGGGTCCAATTAGAGTCCATTTAAGAGTTCTAAGCCCAAAATAGTCAAATTGGAAACTTATTGGCCCATTAGGCCCAATAAGGAAGTCCTAGTTTAAAATGGACTTAAACCGGGATTTCTAGGGTTTCAAATTCTTTGTTGACTATTTGATGTGCTTGTATAAAGTGTTTGATGGGTGTATTGTTGTTATTGAATAAGCATCGTACATGCTTTCACATTTTTGGTTCACATTTGTTATCATTGTTGTTGTTACAAAGCATCAAAATTCCTAGTTGTGACACCAACTGAGGATACGAACAAATAAGAAGTAAGAAGAAGGAGTCGACTGATGCAGTGGTATCTAATCGTTGTTGGGGTACATGATATCTCTAAATCCACTATAAACGTTGCGTAGACGGGGTGGATTTTAGATGAAAACCAAAAAGATTCAAGATAATCAGTTTTTAGAGAGAGAGAGAAAGAGAGAGAGAGAGAGAGAGAGAGAGAGAGAGAAAGACGTAGAGGAAATCAAAAAGATGATTCTTACTTGAATCGGACCCTCTAAGAACCACACATGACTAATGAACAAAGGATCTGATGGTGGTCTAACAGAGGACGTAGTGAAAGAGAGATTGATAGCGGCTAGGGTTTTTTCCAGGAAGAATGGCTTGATATGATGTTGAATGGAGCGAGCGAGAAAGAGAAAGAGAAAGAAACTCCTTTTTGTTTCCAATGTGTGAAAAATTGTTTTCAAAAAGATTTGAATTGCGCGCCTTGGAGATATGAAGAGGGTGGGGTAGGATGAGCTGTTTGTATCTTCCGTATCATCTTTAAGGATTAATATAATTTACTTCATTTCTATTGGTTAAAACCATTTCACCAGGATTAGGATTAGAAGAATCATCACCATCCATTTGAGATCTAATGGTACATAATTGTTTTCCTTGTATTTTAAGATAAATGTCTTAAAATTGGTGGGGACTACTAAGATAAATGCATTATAAGATAGTTTATATATATATATATATATATATATATATATATATATATATAGATATATATATATATATATATATATATATATATATATATATATAGGGAAGGGTTATATGGAAAACAAAAAAACCCTAAAAATTATAAAGAAAGCATATATATATATATATATATATATATATATATATATATATATATATATATATATATATATATATATAAAGTTATGTTTTTTAACTTATAACACATTATACTTAATTTATTAGTTTTAATATATTGTTGGATGTAAACTATTATCATTTTAAAGATACAATTTTGCAACAATTTGTATAAAATACTTAAATTATTAATTTAAATATAACATCACAGGGTCAACTTAAATATAAATTTTAGTGTAACTTAAACAACCCAAAGAATATTTTGTAAATAGTTAAAAGTGATAAATTATAGTGTATTTTTAATAATAATTATAAGTTGGTTAATATTGTTAAATAAATACCAAACCTAAAGTGTAATCATAAATAAACTAAATTTCAATTTTAAAATAATATCTTGACTTCTACTTATAAAGTTATGTCTTTAACTTTTAACATATTATACTTAATTTATTATATTTAATATGATGTTAAATGTAAACTATTATCAGTTTAAAGCTACAACTTTTGAACAGTTTGGACAAAATACTTAAATTGTAAACATACTTATAACATTACAATGTCAACTTAAGTATAGATTTCAATTCCACTTAAAAAACTAAAGAATATTTTGTAAATAGTTAAAAGTGATAAATACAAAAACTAAATTGTAATCTCAATTTAAATAAAACATTTCCTAATGATATTTTTATAATCGTTAAAAGTTTTCAAATAAGTAGCTTAAAAATAACTTACAGTAACAATAGTTAAAAATAACTCTATATAAATGGTTATATTGTTACCTTTAAAATAAAAAAATAATGTTTGATGTTTTAAATAATTATAATGATAGGAATTAAATAATTAATCAAATAAATGTTAAAAATTAGTTAACAACAACAACAACTATAAATAAAATTAAACCATAAATTATATTTAATTCTATTCATGTGTAACTCGTGGGTAGAAGTCATTCAAATGATTGAGATTATAAAGCTATAATATATGTGTATATTATCATATAATTAGAAATAATCAATATATTATATCAATTTAGTATACGAATTATTATATCAAATTTAACAACAACGTTAATGTTCTATTTTAAAAACATATATTTGTAAAGACTTCAACTATATAGGTGTTTATGCGCATTATAATGTCAACTTAAATATAAATTTCAGTTTCACTAAAAAAACCAAAGAATATTTTGTAAATAGTTAAAAACATATATTGATAGAAATTATGGACTTTAAACATATATTTTTATATTTTAAAAACACATATTTGTAAAGACTTCAACTATATAAATGATTATATTGTTACCTTTAAAATAAAAAAAAAAATAATGTTTGATGTTTTAAATAATTATAATGATACAAACTAAAACATTAAGCAAAGAAATTTTAAAAAATTAGTTAACAATAACAACAACTATAAATAATATTAAACCATAAATTATATTTAATTTTATTCATGTCTAACTCGCGGGTAGAAGTCATTCAAACGATTGATATTGTAAAGTTATAATACATGTGTATATTATCATATAATTCAAAATAATCAATATATTATATCAATTTAGTAGACGAGTTATTATATATCAAATTTAACAACAACGTTATTGTTCTATTTTAAAAACATATATTTATAAAGACTTCAACTATATAGGTGTTTATGCGCATTACAATGTCAACTTAAATATAAATTTCAGTTTCACTAAAAAAACCAAAGAATATTTTATAAATAGTTAAAAACATATATTGATAGAAATTAAAGACTTCAAACATATATTTTTCTATTTTAAAAACATATATTTGTAAAGACTTCAACTATATAAATGATTATATTGTTAACTTTAAAATCAAAAAATAATGCTTGATGTTTTAAATAATTATAATGATAGAAATTAAAACATTAAGCAAATAAATTTTAAAAAATTAGTTAACAATAACAACAACTATAAATAATATTAAACCATAAATTATATTTAATTTTATTCATGTGTAACTCGCGGGTAGAAGTCATTCAAACGATTAAGATTATAAAGTTATAATATATATGTATATTATCATATAATTCAAAATAATCAATATGTTATATCAATTTAGTAGACAAATTATTATATCAAATTTAACAAGAAAGTTATTGTTTTATTTTAAAAACATATATTTGTAAAGACTTCAACAATATAGGTGTTTATGCGCATTACAATGTCAACTTAAATATAAATTTTAGTTTCACTAAAAAAACCAAAGAATATTTTGTAAATAGTTAAAAACATATATTGATAGAAATTAAAGACTTCAAACATATATTGTTCTATTTTAAAAACATATATTTGTAAAGTCTTCAACTATATAAATGATTATATTGTTAACTTTAAAATCAAAAAATATTGTTTGATGTTTTAAATAATTATAATGATAGAAATTAATACATTAGGAAAATAAATTTTAAAAAATTAGTTAACAATAACAACAAGTATAAATAATATTAAACCATAAATTATATTTAATTTTATTCATTGGTAACTTGCGGGTAGAAGTCATTCAAAAGATTGAGATTATAAAGTTATAATAGATGTGTATATTATCATATAATTCAAAATAATCAATATAATATATCAATTTAGTAGACGAATTATTATATCAAATTTAATAACAGTGTTATTGTTCTATTTTAAATATATATTTAGAAAGACTTCAACTATATAGGTGTTTATGCGTATTACAATGTCAACTTAAATATAAATTTCAGTTTCACTAAAAAAACCAAAGAATATTTTGTAAATAGTTAAAAACATATATTGATAGAAATTAAAGACTTCAAATATATATTGTTCTATTTTAAAACATATATTTGTAAAGACTTCAACTATATAAATGATTATATTGTTAACTTTAAAATCAAAAATATTGTTTGATGTTGTAAATAATTATAATGATAGAAATTAAAACATTAAGTAAATAAATTTTTAAAAATTAGTTAACAATAACAACAACTATAAATAATATTAAACCATAAATTATATTTAATTTTATTCATGTCTAACTCGCGGGTAGAAGTCATTCAAAAGATTGAGATTATAAAGTTATAATAGATGTGTATATTATCATATAATTCAAAATAATCAATATAATATATCAATTTAGTAGACGAATTATTATATCAAGTTTAATAACAACGTTATTGTTCTATTTAAAATATATATTTATAAAGACTTCAACTATATATGTGTTTATGCGCATTACAATGTCAACATAAATATAAATTTCAGTTTCACTAAAAAACCAAAGAATATTTTGTAAATAGTTAAAAACATATATTGATAGAAATTAAAGACTTCAAACATATATTGTTCTATTTTAAAAACATATATTTGTAAAGACTTCAACTATATAAATGATTATATTGTTAACTTTAAAATCAAAAAATATTGTTTGATGTTTTAAATAATTATAATGATAGAAATTAAAACATTAAGCAAATAAATTTTAAAAAATTAGTTAACAATAACAACAACTATAAATAATATTAAACCATAAATTATATTTAATTTTATTCATTGGTAACTTTCGGGTAGAAGTCATTCAAAAGATTGAGATTATAAAGTTATAATAGATGTGTATATTATCATATAAATCAAAATAATCAATATGATGTATCAATTTAGTAGATGAATTATTATATCAAATTTAACAACAACGTTATTGTTCTATTTTATATATATATATATATATATATATATATATATATATATATATATATATATATATATATATATTTATAAAGACTTCAACTATATAACTTAAATATAAGTTTCAGTTTCACTAAAAAACCAAAAAATATTTTGTAAATAGTTAAAAGCGATAAAGTATAGTGATAAATGAAAAAACACTAAATTGTAATATCATTTTAACTAAAATATTTCGTAATGTATTTTTATAATCGTTAAAAATTTTCAAATAAGTAGCTTAAATTAACTTACAATAACAATAGTTAAAAATCACTCTATATAAATGATTATATTGTTACATTTAAAATCAAAAAATAATGTTTGACGTTTTAAATAATTATAATGATAGAAAATTAAAACATTAAACAAATAAATTTTAAAAAAATTAATTAACAATAACAACAAGCATAAACAACATAAAACCATATATTATATTTAATTTTATTTATGTGTAACTCGCGGGTAGAAGTCATTCAAACGATTGAGATTATGAAATTATAATAGATGTATATATTATCATATAAATCAAAATAGTCAATATATTATATTAATTTAGTACAAAAATTATTATATCAAATTTAACAACAACTTATCGTTATATTTAAAAAGAAAACATATATTAGTAAAAACTTCAACTATATAGGTATTTATGCGCTACGCACGGGCATTCGCCTATTTTATATATATATATATATATATATATATATATATATATATATATATATATATATATATATATATATATATATATATATATATATATATATATATATATATATATATATATATATATATATATATATATATATATATATATTAAATTTAAATTAGTTGAAGTAGCAAAAGGGTGTGTGCTATATAAAGTATTGTAAAAAAATCCGTCCCCCTAAAATTCTTAAATACAATAACGCACGCAGGCTCGACATCTTCCTTGTTCTATACAACAAATATCCAACAACACATTTCTTACTAGAAACACCGGAAAGTATGACGGTGTACAACTCCGGCGAATCCACAGGCGGTGGAGGATATCTGGCTGTGAAAAAGGTGTTTCCTGTGGAAGATTACGTGGAGAAAGTCTCACAACGCCTCGTTGAAGCTGCATATGCCAACGATTTTAAAGCTGCGTTGGAGTGCTTGGCAGATCCTTTTGTTGATGTGAACTTTGCTGGAACCGTATGTTTGAATTCGAAGAAGACAGAGATCGTGTTACATGATGAGTCTCCCAGCGAGGTTCTAGTGGAGTTTGAAGAGTTCAATACGGATGTCACTGCTCTGTTCCTCGCTGCTCATGCCGGAAACGTGAAGCTTGTCAGAAAGCTACTGGTAATATGATCAGTTTTTGCATCATTTATCTTCAAAATTCAGAATTTAACTCCTACTTTCATCGAAACTTACTTGATGAAATAGAAGAACACAAATCCACAATCTCAATCAACCTTCACTGTTAGAACACGCATAATGTGTTTTCAATTTCTTTTACCCGAATCACGACCTAATTTTCAGCTTGAGGTTTAGAACAAGTAATTCAATTACTTTCCAATAATTTCAAATTGTTTCATCTGTTAATTGAGAAAAATAAGTTGATTAGCCTTGGACTTTTCTCTTTGTTTCATTGTGATTTGGTTTTCGAAAAATAACTAGAAACGTTACTTATTATTATCTGGATTTTGAAAGCGATGGTTTGCAAAATTCAAACTAGGAATTATTGGCCACATTTGCAGAATTAACGCTTAATTTAATGACTATTCATAACATCTCATAACTCAAAATGCAAATTAATCTCATAATCACAGATTTGAATTTTTGGAAATGGAGGCAATATAAGTATAACCATACTTTTTGTCTAAATTGTAGAGTATTGGGGCAAATGTGAACAAGAAATTATTTCGTGGGTATGCAACCACAGCAGCAACAAGAGGACGCCATGTTGAGATATTGGAGTTATTAATTGAAGGTGGAGCTTCTCAAGTTGCTTGTGAAGAGGCTTTACTTGAAGCAAGTCACCATGGTTTCGCCATGCCTGCAAAAGCCCTAATGGCATCAGACCTCATTCGCCCTAATGTTGCAATCCATGCCCTTGTCAATGCATCATGTAGAGGATATATTGATTTTGTTGATACACTTTTCAAGGTACATTTAACAAAAATATTCCAAATTATAAATGGAATAATATACAAAGTTGATTATGTATATTTGAATGTTTGATGGCAGTGTGGAGTAGACATGAATGGAACTGCTCGAGTTTTGCTTCGATCTTCCAAGCCATTTTTACATGCGGATGTTAGTTGTAATGCCCTTGTTGCGGCTATTGTCAATAGACAAATCTCAGTTGTTCAACTTCTTTTGAAGGTTAATTTCTATATACATTTTCATAAATAAACCAAAAAAAAAAAATTAATTAAATATTACAAAAATGAAAACTAAACAGTCAATAAATAGTTGGCCATCGGAAAAAACCTAAAAACTTAATAATCAAATTAAAGAAAATGAAAACTAAACAGCCAATGGTTGGCCAGCTAATATTAGTTATTTTTTAATTAGTATATGACATGATTTATTTTTTTAAATAATAAGAAAAAAAAATAGTTTTAAACTTTGAAATATTGGTTTTTGAGCAGGCGGGTGCAAGAACAGACACCAAGGTGAGGCTAGGAGCCTGGTCATGGGACACGACAACCGGAGAAGAATTCCGAGTAGGCGCCGGTTTAGCTGAACCGTATGACATTACATGGTGCGCGGTCGAGTATTTTGAAAAAACCGGTTCAATATTAAACACCCTCCTTCAACATATCTCCCCTAATATTCCTCATTTTGGTCGAACGATAATCCATCACGCTATACTTTGCTCAAATCTAAAAGCAATCGAGCTTTTATTAAACCAGGGTGCTGATCCGGAGCTCCCGGTTCAAACCATCAAAGGAACCGGTTTCCGGCTAATCCATTTGGCAGCAAGCCTCGGTTACTCCGCCGTCCTCCACCACCTGGTCAACGCCGGCTGTAATCTCGACTCGAAAACTGACGCAGGAGAAACTGCACTCATGATATGTGCAAGGAATAAACACGTCGACTGTCTTAAGCTTCTCGCCGGCGCCGGAGCCGATTTCGGTTTGGTCAATTCCGGTAATCAATGTGTCCAGTCGATCGCTGGATCGGTTCGATGGACATTAGGGCTGAGACAAGCTATTTTGGAGGTGGTTCGAACCGGAAAGGTCCTCCGGTCTAGCGATTCTTCGATATTCTCGAGTTTAATGTTTGTTACACGTGTGAACGATACTGACGCGTTGAAAAAACTCGTTGACCAAGGAGTTGACCTCGATGAACAAGATGAAAATGGGTATTCGGCAGTCATGGTTGCCGTCATAAACCGACACGTGGACGCCTTCCGGTTGCTCGTATCTGCCGGAGCTAACGTAAAACTTCAAAATAAATACGGCGAAACCGCAGTTAGTTTATCGGAAGCGAGTGTTGACTGTGGTGCTTTTGAGAAAGTTATCCTTGAATGTGAAAATGACATTAATGCCCCTAAGAAAGGATTTTCTTTTTCATTTTACACCCTCCACCGAGCCGTTTCTAGAGGCGACTTCGACGCCGTTAAAACGTTAACAAACAATGAAAACGACATTAACATTAACGCTCCTGACGGCGACGGATACACGCCGCTTATGTTAGCGGCGCGTGAAGGACACGGTAGGATCTGCGAGTTTTTGATTTCGAAAGGGGCGATTTGTGAGATTGAGAACGCGAGACACGAGACGGCGCTCCGGTTAGCTTGTAAAGACGCCGAACAGGTTCTGTTGGACCACGTGGCACGGGGGCTGGTGTTGGGTGGTGGTCGAGTCAAGAAACATTGTAAAGGGGGGAAAGGGTGTCCACATAGCAAGCGGCTAAGCATGGTGGAAGGCGGTGGGTTGTTGCGGTGGGGGAAATCGAGTAGGCGGAATGTGGTGTGTAAATGGGCGGAGGTTGGTGGAAGCTCGTCGTTCCGGTGGAACCGGAGGAAGAAGGCGGATGGGGAGGAGGAGGGGTTGTTTCGGGTGGTTACGACGAAGAATAAGGAGGTGCATTTTGTGTGCGAGGGTGGTGTTGATATGGCAGAGTTATGGGTCAGGGGGATTAAACTTGTGACGCGTGAAGCTATTTTTGGGAACTAAATTTGTGCCCTTTTATACGTTGTATATTATGGTTGGAGGCAGAAAACTCAAGTGCTACAAAGTTTTTTTGTATGAAAATTCAACTCCATTTAAGAGGTGTTATGTATAAGCAATTTCTTTTAACAGAAACACAATATATTTTTCTTGGATTATTATAAGAAAATGACAAAATTGCAAAAATATCCCTGTGATTGGTAAAATTATGTGACTTTGGTCCAAAAAAGTTTGACGGTGCACCAGTGATCCAATTTTGAATATCTTCTGCGGTTTTGATCCCTATAGTTGTCATTTTTGTATGGTTTTGGTCCACACCCAACATAAAATGACCAATATGCCCTTAAATATTTCATTTTTAATTTATTTTATTAAATTTCCTATTATTTTATTTAAAAGAGAAAAGAAAAATAAATTATCACCCTCTCTCTCTCTCACACACACACACACACACCAAAATTGGTAATTGGTCTACCCTCTCCCTATATTCTAAAGATGCTCGAAAACCACCACCTACACCACCATTGCAGCCCCTTACTTGTGCAACACCACCCACACCTAGCAAACTTCGGTGACGGTGGCTTGCGACCCAGATGAAAATTCTAATGATGCGACCCATCTACCACCGCCCCTTCGTCTTCTCCGATAGCTCAAAATGTTTGTTTCCAGATCTACAAACCAAACCGTTACACACATCTAATACCTTAAAAAAACAGCCCAAAGAATAAAAAACGCAAATCGAAGAGGATCATCTTCTGGGTTTTCGATTTGCACCAAGAGGGGTAAGTTCATATACATCTGGGCAATCAATGTGTCGTTTAAAACTAGTGTTCAAGTTCTTATTTTAAAAGTTTTTGACATTACCAGCTTGTATATGTGTATGTTGTTGCGTTGTGATTGAAAACTATACATCAGCCGAACAGCTTTCACACTCGATTATTCAAATCTAGAAAAATGATTGCGAAATAATTATGTCAAAGATCTTTGATTTTTGCTACTTAATCGTTCTAAAAATTAGGCTATTTTGAAAATTTTCAAATTAGACCAAAGTATCAAATACAAAGGATTGTTGGTATTTTTTGCGTTATATAATGGAAT
This sequence comes from Lactuca sativa, assembly GCF_002870075.4. NCBI lineage: Eukaryota > Viridiplantae > Streptophyta > Magnoliopsida > Asterales > Asteraceae > Lactuca > Lactuca sativa. The sequence continues at coordinate 279,046,092 of NC_056630.2, forward strand.
TAGATTGAGGGCATACAAGATCCATGTAAAACCTTTAAATTTTGGATATACAATTTATAGTATAAGAATATTAAGTGGACTTCATTGTTATCTCAAATGACAACGAAAATTATTGGATTTTTATCTAAATAATAGAGAATGATGTTTGGTCTTTAATAATTACTTGTCGGTTTAAGGTAATAAGGTGTTATAAAAACCCAATTGTAAATCCGCATATAATAATAATAATAATAATAATAATAATAATAATAATAATAGGATTTATATTATTTGTACTAGTGTGACACCTGTGTATTATACGGGTTTATTAAAAATAAAAATTTAATATTAATATATAAATATGAAATATTTGAAGTATTTATGAACATTTATTACCAAATTAATAGGATGATTTTATTTCCTTATAAAACTCATTACAATTTTATGAGATTTTATTTTAAGAAAATAGAAATTTCTAAAAAAATGACAAGTAGAAAATAAAATTTCTAAAATTCTCATAAAATAACAAGTGTCAAAATGAAGAAGATTGACATGTGACAAAACTTTCACTTATTAAAAATGATTTATTTATTTATTGTTCAACAAAGAGGTTTTTAAACCCGTGTGTTGTGGCGAGAACTTTCTTTGCAGCAAAAGCTCCTGTTGCTCTTGCTTTCTTAGTTTTTCATATTTATGATTCATTTTATCTTTTTTTATGCTCTAAAGTTTCTACTTTTTTCTCATTTCATAAAGTTTTTCTCATTTCATAAAGGTTTCTTCTTTTCTTCCAATTCCATTTGTTTAGAATCCAAAGCATTTTATGGGCATCAAAGAGCTTCTGGATCTTCACTTGCAATAATGCAAGCATTAATACTTGAAGGCTCAGGTGCTTTCATTTTCACCATGTCTAGTCTAAATTAAAATCTTTTTCATTTTTTGGTTCTTGTATCAAGGTTTCTTAATGATTTTGGTCCATTATAGGGTTTTTTTTTTTTTTTTTTTTTTTTTTTTTTTTTTTTTTTTTTATCGATTTTAGTCCTTATTTGGAATATATATATATATATATATATATATATATATATATATATATATATATATATATATATATATATATATATATATATATATATATATATATATATATATATATATATATATATATATATATATATATATATATATATATATATATATATAATTACAAAGCTTATTTGGATGAAATTCTTATAATTGGGTAAATATTTAAAATAACAATGTTAGAGCCAAAAGAAATGCAACAATAACATAATAAATAATACATAGTCAAAACTGCCTAATGAATTTCTTCCCTCGTTAAGCAAAGGAAATTGGTACAAAAAAGAACCAAAATCGCAGCTCAAACAATCGTTAACAAAAAGATGCTGCATCATTTTAAGCCATAAACAATTCAATTAAAATATGGAGACAAAATTAATTTTGAGAACATTACAATCAAGCGGTGAACATGGAAGCGTTACACTATTGCCTAAGCTAACGACCAACTTTTTGAAATCGCTCAATTTTCTAATCAATTTATAATTTTGAAAAAAAAAGTTTATTACATAAAAACAAGGGTTAATACCATAAAAGACATAAGTTTTACATCCCGATTCTAAATTAGCCCTAAAAGGATTTTTTTATTCCTAATTAGCTTAAATAATTGAGACGACGTTTCAAAATCATATAATCAACCGGTTAACAACAGGTTAACCTCCTCAGCCGGTCACCACTCTCTTATAGTACTAGATCTTTCAAAAATACATTCGTACACCACCAAACATCACCTTTCAACATAAACGTCTGCATCAAAAAGGGTTTCATGCGGTTGGTCTTGGGAAGAAGAAGGGTTTGAAAAGAGTTTCTAACACCATTGTTGCATGCAAAACGCTTCTATTTTGAAGTTGAAATACACTGAAGTAGAAAGGTATGTGGATGCCATTGAGAAATTAATGTGTATGTGTGTTCTTATCTTCCATAATCGGGTTCCATAGTGTCACTAACAACTTTAATTTTTCATCTTGAACAGATTGGCTTCATCATTTGCAACTAAGAAGGTCAAAGGGCCTGAAAAGGTTTATGTAAGGGACGACGGCTGTCACACCCCCAAACCGGAACAACGGAAAAGTTCGGGGGCGAAGGACGTCATGCGTTGTGCCACAACCATTGCCTCATAGTAATCATAGTAAACACAACCATTACATTGAATACATATATGAAAAGGTATTTACATCTGTTTTGATTCTTGTTTCTAAACATCAAAGTATAATCAAAAGGTAAGACGAGACTTTATACACTCTGTCTTCTCAAAACTCCAGATGGTACCTGTCTACTGATTTCCTGATAATACAAGCAGTTTTGAAAGAGTGTTAACATAAAGCTGGTGAGTTCATAAGCATGTTTAGAAATGAAAATATGTTATTGACTTTGTAGAAATGTTTGTATGTTCCCAAGAAAATCCAATATTTTCTTAAGTAATGAAAAGTAGTCTTAAACCCCAAGACCAATTGTAAGTTCGTCATTGAATTCTGTTCTTATGTCTGAAAGTACTTGTATGTATGCCTGGTGCCACTAGCTATAACGTATGGTTTTGTATGAAAGTTCTAGTATAAAATCCTTGGCTACCACCAGTATTGTAGTAGTGTATAGTATGAAGGCCTTGGTTAACACCAGTATGTATAGTAGTTTTATTACTTAAAATAAAACCTTTGAAGAATGAAATTCCGTAAACAAATGATTAGTTTATACTTATTGCGAGTTGTATAACCATGCTTCATATGACCTAGAGACCTTTACAACGTTCTTCAAGTGTTGGTTAAATGACATTTGTCACCCCAGGCATGCCCGCCAAACTGTAGCTAGCAGTTCAGGTGTGGGATTGTTAGTCCCGAATAGATCTATTCACAAATCTCACGCTCTCCCTCCAGGAGACTCTGGTTATACTAGGATAGGATTTAATTCAATACCTTAAAGGTACAGTTTTGAAGTAGAGCCTCACAATGTTGTACAATCTAGTTTACATGGGATTCTAAAGTGTTTTCTTGTATTAGAATCTGTTGGATGTAATATACGGTAAGAATTATACTTAAATAATTATTATATGCCATGCCCTTATAGTAAAGAATACCATAAATTAAATATGCCATAGTTTATAAGTTTAGTGGTGAATAACTTTGAATTCGTAAAATTTATGAATTGAAATCCCAAACTATACCTATTATAGTTTACATGTATATAATGTGAATGTTGAATCTGAAAAACTATGCAACTTTGGTGGTAAGTTGAAAACGTCCCTTATGCTCAACATAGTACAAAGGGGATAAGATACCTAAATATTTTATACAAATATGAAAATCGTTTGTCTGAATCAATTGCATGAGTTTTATACTTGTTAAAAGTCCTTTTGTATTAATTCACAAAAGCGTTTGTGTTTGGCTTGTCTTCCCTCCTGAAAACGTTTAAAAATCATAAAAGCGTAAGGGTATGAACTCACCTCAAGCGAGTGGTTTGTATGAAAGAATCGATTTGAGATGCTGAGTGTCAAGTGAAGCCTTGAATACAATTAGATCCTAATTATCCTGTAATAACACATATATATGATTCAAATTAGGGTATTTCACGACTAAACATGATAGAAAACCACCCTAAGGACTTAGAAACACTTGAACTAAGTTTTTAAACCATATGTGATTGAGTGAGGGAGGTGTACGGCCACCCTAATGGTGTGTACGGCCATGGGTGTGTGGCCCATGAGTGTATGGTCGTACACTTATGATGAGATGTGATTTTGAGGCATTTCCAAGGTTCTAACTAGCATACAAGGAGTGTTCTAGGTCCCATGCTTAGTTGTAATGTAAGTTTGAGCCCTAAATGATCATCAAAGTGGGTGTGCGGCCCTAAGGTGTGTGTGCGGTCGTACAAAGGGGTGTGCGGTCGTACACCCTTCATGTTTATGTTCAAGTTGTCGACTTTAAGGTGTATCAAGGCTAAGATCATATCCTACTTGAATCTAGGGGCCAAACTCTCACTTTGGAGAGTCTTAAGGGGGGCGTACGGCCGTACTCCTTCAATGAGGTGAAGAACATGATGGAAATTGATTAACTAAGGCTTGAATCATGAGGTCTTTCCAGTCTAACAAGCTAGAAGGAGGAATACTCACATTTTTGAAGCCTTGGAGAGTTCACGGTTGAAGAAACTTAAGAGGGAAGAAGTAGTGTGCAGCCAAGAGGAGAAAGGAATGAAGGAAAGGGGTCTAATCCTATATATAAGGGTGAGTGTAACGCCCCGATCCTCAGGTATTAATTAATTAAGAATTTAGGGATGAAGCTCTACTCGAAGAGTTGGTCGACCTACTCGTCGAGTAGCAGGGGGTGAGAACACGTGTTTAGTGACCTACTCGGCGAGTCCACTATTGGGACTCGGCGAGTAGGAGCTGGCAGATGAAACCCTAAATCCGGGGTTTGCACCCTATTTAAAGGAGCCTCAACCTCCTTTGGGCCTCCTTACAGTCTTTGAGAGCCCTTGAAACCCTAATTCGTGTGTGTGTGCTTTGGTGTGGGTTTGAAGCTTGGAAAAGAGGATCTTGGAGGAAGGAAGCTAAGAGTGCAAAGGGAATTGAAGCAAGAAAGGAATGGGAAGCGGGTTTTGCCTCAGCTAGCATCGTTTGAAGGTATCAAAGTGCCATTCTTACTTCCTTTTCTTCCCTTTTTTTGAGTTCTAGGGCTTTTTATGGATTTTCAAGTTGGTATGTTGAGCTATGGGCTAGATCTGAAGTTGTAACTTCAGATCTGGACCCCCCTTGGATGCTAGAGTCATAAAGTTGTTGTATTGGTTGTGGTGGAAGTCCCTCTTGGACTAGAAGCTCCATTAAGAACTTAAAATAGACATTTGGAGCCTTTATAACCATGCATGCACGTAAAATTTGCAACTTTACGTGGTAAGTATGCCCTAGAAGCCTCGATATGTGATTTGGAGCCGCTGCATGGCTCAAAACAAGTCTGTATGGAAAGAGGACTGGATGGACTCGGTGAGTCGCAAGAATAAACTCGGTGAGTCACATGAAGATGGTCATTGAACTCAGCGAGTTGGATGAACAACTTGGCGAGTCCGATGAAGACCACCATAAAACTCGACGAGTTGAAGAACAACTCGACGAGTCAGATGGCTTTTCCCTAGGATATGTATGCGTGTGTACCCGTCGAGTGGTAAGGAGGAAACTCGACGGGTGGCCTTAAGGATTGATCAGGATTCGAAGGAACTCGACGAGTCACTCCGATGACTCGGCGAGTTGGAATGCGTTCCATGGACTCGGCGAGTGGCCGAGTGTACTCGGCGAGTTGAGGTCAACATGGACTGTTGACCTTGACTAAGGATTTTGACCTTGATCAGGAATCACTAAGAGGTTTTGGGGTGTCTCATAAGAGTGAGAACTTATGAGTATATTGTGTTATGGTTATAGGTGGTGAAGACGGTGTCGAGTGATCCGATAGTTGGAGTTTGCATTCGAGTCTACATCTGCAAGGTGAGTTATCCTCACTATATCGATAGTGTCTACGACACCAAGGCCGACCCTTTATGATTTACATCCTGGTCTAGGATGGTTGCTTTGTTATTGCCATGTTAGATTTCATCCTGGTTTAGGATGGGTGTTATGTGATTGCTATGTTAGAATTCATCCTGTTTAGGATGGTTGTTATGCTAGAGATCGGTTAGATCGGTTGTCATGGTATGCAACATATGATTCTGATCTGTTAGATCGAAATCAGGATAGATAGTATGATATGCCTTTATGATCTGTGAGGATTGGTATGTTAGTGATCTGTTAGGTCGATGCTCTAGTTACAAGTGAAACTCTATGATTGATGGTAATTGAGATAGATATGTTTGCTATGTGTGTGTGCCAGTATGTGATAGTATGCGTACATGGTTAGTTGCTGGTTGGTTGGGTTGAAGCGGTCCTGCTTTATGTTGAAGGCCAACACACCCTCTGAGCGGTCCGGGGAGACTGTAGGCCCACGTGGCGGACCAGTCATGCTGAAGGCTCGGGATAGATTCAGATAGACTGTAGGCCCAGTAGGGCGGACCAGTCCGGCCGATGGCCCAATATGTATGATGTTTGATTGATCGTTATGGCTTTGGTTTCTGCCAGTGTGGTATTGGTATTTTGGGGGTAGCTCACTAAGCCCTCGGGCTTACAGTTTTCAGTTTATTGTTTTAGGTACTTCAGGAGAGCGGGGGAAGGCAAAGGCGTGACCGTATCACTCCTCATCCTTATGATCTATTTTGGGACACTCTGATGATAAAAGAATTGGAAATGTTTTGTAAAAACAATTACTATTTGACTCTTTTGTTAGTGTTAAAAGTTTAAATTTTGCGTAAATTTTATGGATGTTACAAGTTGGTATCAGAGCCTTGATTTGAGTGAATTGGAGGAACACTCGTGTGAATCCAGTCTCAAATCAAGGAGATTTTCGGGAAATAAGTTTTAAAATGGTTTTCAAAATAAAGGATGGAGGATGCAGAGGGTACGATCAGCCGGAGCTTATAAGTAAGCCCCAAAATACCATACAATTATTTGATATTCTGATATGTTAGAACAGCATGCTAGTGCTAGGCTAGGTATTTTCAGGAATCGCATGATAGATTGGCCTGATTGTATGATACCTACTAGCCTAGGGTTTCTTGTATATGAGATTGACATCATAACTGTAGATGTTTAGTGTATGCATCACGACTGTGAGTAGTCAAGATCTTATAGCCTGAGAATGTCCAATTCGACCTTAGTGTAGGATCGGATATTCAAATGTCTATCGGGTCCAATGCTATGTGCAGCTAGTGTACACTAGCGCTGCAGGGGATGATGGAAGTTTCATGGATGTGTGAGTGGTGCGGAACTGCAGGATCAGTTGCTAGTTAGGCGATGTCCCTTGTTAGTGAGGGTTGAGCGCATATTATGTTAAATATATTTTGGGGCGTTGTGGTGATATTTGATACAAATATGGGTAGGTGTGGAAGGTAGTAGGGCCCATACTACTGGAAGCACTGGACCCATACGCGTATCAAGGAAGTCACAACCCCTAGGGATTGAGGGTAATTGGTATTCCGTCATTATATGATTTGTCTGAGTCATTGAGTATGTTTGCAGTATGGTGGTGATGAGACGTGTCGCTTCGGGATCCGGATCAAGATCAGGGTCAGGAGATGGAGGATTGGAGGTGCTGGTAGCACCTGAGCCCATGGTTCAGATAGGGACTGAGGAGTTGGATGCCCAGATTCGGGAGATCATGCATGACGAGATTGCTGCTGCGTTCCGAGCGCAGCTGCCAGAGATGTTTGGGTCGATTAAGACCATGATGGTCGAGTATTTTGATGAGCGGTATGCCGCTCTAGCAGAGACTGCTGCCGCTGTAGCCACTTCGGCTGTAACTCCTGTAGGGGTTGGAGGAGGAGGAGCCAACAGGGCTATCCAGTACCGGGACTTCAACAATACAAATCCCTCGACATTTGATGGTACACAGGATGCTATTCGGGCGATGAGGTGGTTATCTGACGTGGAGGGATGTTTCTTCACGTGTTCATGCCCTGCTGACCAGAAGGTCAGGTGTGCCCTGAACCTACTGAGGCTTGGGGAGAAGGACCGGTGTAGGGTGACGACTGGGTTGTATACTGATGACCAGAGGGCTGCTATTACCTGGGAGCAGTTCCGGGATATGTTTCGCACCCGCTATGTTCCGCGCGTAGAACGGGAGCGGCTGGCTCAGGAGTTTTTGACCTTGAGATAGGATGGGGAGTCAGTGACAGAGATTACCCGGATGTTCATGGAGAGGGCTATTGTAACAGCCAGGATTTCCAGGTATCTTTTATACTTATGATTTTGATGTTTTGAGAGGAGACTCGGCGAGTTGGAGCTCAGACTCGCCGAGTAGGATCGCGATTCTGGACGTGGGTTCGCGCCTGGACTCGGCGAGTCCAAGGTATGGACTCGGCGAGTCCGCGCTGTTTAATGAAACCCTAATTTCTCGGGTTTGGGACCTATTTAAAGGGCCTTTAGGCCGTCATTTGTGCTCACCAGTCCCTTGAGTGAAACCCTAGCGAGTGTGAGCGTTTGGAGAAAAGTAGGAAGCCATTATTGACCTTGGAAGTGTCATCTTGCAAGGGAAAGGAAGAATTAGCAAAGGGAAAACAAGAGGAGCCACTTCCTGAAAGTTTGAGGTTCAGAACATCACATTTGAGGTACTATCTTCGAGCTTTTCTCTGTTATATTGATGTTTATTTTGATTTAGGGCTTATTGAGCCCTTTTGTGGCTAGATCTAGTGCTCCCTTGGTCCCTTAAGCGATTTAGATTATAGATCTGGACCCTTGGAGGTCCAGAGTGTTCCTTTGCCCAAACTTTTTGTGAATCCATGGGGGTTTTGGATTGAGATCCTTATGCCTAAGGTCAAAACACCATTTGTGAGTCATGGGGTGTGTTATGAACACCAAGATAAGGACTTTACGTGATGAATAAGCTTAGGAAGGCCAGATCTATGAATTGTTGGAGCGGATCTGACCTTAGAAGCAAGTTTGAGTTGATGCATGGCATGGACTCGCCGAGTCCGACGAGCAGACTCGGCGAGTAGCATGAAGATTGTCCCAAACCACTCAGTGAGTGGTCCTGCCGAGTTATAGGTTGACTCAGTGAGTCAGGGCGAGTTAGAAGTTGACCAGGTGGACTGAGTCGAACTGAAACTCGCCGAGTTGTTCTTGAGACTCGGCGAGTTGAGTCGGGGTGGCCCCGTGATTCTTACCAGGTGGAACTCGTCGAGTCAGGGGAATACTCGACGTGTCAAAAAGGGAATCCTAGAGAGTTGGTGAAAACATCTAGACTCGTCGAGTCGCCCTAGTGCATTCGCCGAGTCCGGTCAAAGTTGACCGTTGACCGTTGACCAGAGCTGACTAGTGTTGACTTGATAGGGGTAGTCAACCTTAGTGGTAAAAGTATTAATTTGAGACATATGATTGTTATAGGGGGTTTGTAGCTCGGAGGATCGAGCGAGTGATTCCAGGATTTGCGAGCTGTCGAGATTCACGAGGTGAGTCTTCTCACTATACTATACCCGGAAGGGTTTTGACTGTATGACCGGAAGGTCGGATATGATATGAGACATATGTGCTATGTGTGATAAGATAATTGTTATATGTGCTATGTATGATATGCTTGATATGGGCTGGAAGGCATTATGTCATGGGCCGGAAGGCGAATATGTTATGGGCCGGAAGGCGTTGTATTGTGGACCGTAAGGTTGGCGTGGGTAGGACCGGAAGGTTTACCCAGTCGGGACGGAAGTCCCCTGTGACACATGGACCGGAAGGTCAGGGCCTGGAAAGGCGTATGTGTGTAGGTTGTATTTTGGGGAAACTCACTAAGCATTTATGCTTATAGTTGTTGTGTGTGTGTTGCAGGTACTAGCGAGGACCGTGGGAAGGCGCCGGCGTGATCTGTACACACTGATGGAGGATTTATGATCTTGGGATTTATATGATTTGTATTATGACATGATACATTGGATTTTTATGCCTTACTTTGATGGAAATACATTTTTGAGAAATGAAAATTTTGTTTTAAAATTTCCATTGTTACAAGTTGGTATCAGAGCCTTGGTTTGAGGGATTCGGGTACACCTTCGGGCGTAACTGAACTCAAACCGAGGATTTGAGGAAAACTTTTAAAAAAAACAAAGGCATAAAATTTTTTATAAAGGATTTTGCGGTAAACAAGAATGAAGCAGTGTGTACGATCAGCCAGCGCCCGAACAGTAAAAATCCCCAAAATACCCTTACAATGTTGTATTATGAGATATGATATGATATGCATGCTAGAAGACTAGGTGTTCATATTAGGACTAGAGTGGCCTGATTTGTGATGCCTTAGTCTAGGGAAATCTGTTATTATGAGATGCTTCGAGAGCGAGCGGATAGTAGTGCATGGCAAGAGTAGAGTACTCAGGATCCGGGGTTTGGGGAGGAGGACTTGGGATGAATATTGATGCGGTGTAGTCGGTAGTATTGGGCCCGTACTACCGAAGGCACCGGGTCAGTGGGCGGCCCAAGTAAGAATCCCTGGGTATCGGAGACTGAGTAGGGTTGCGTTATCGAGTGCGATTATGCTCGATAGAGTCTCTGATATTTCTATGTTGTATTTCAGAGACATCATGGTTGGACCACGCCACAGGCCTAGTACGAGCAGTGTGAGTGACGAGGAGATTTGTCAGATGATTCATGAGGAGGTGGCTGCAGCGATCCGGGCTGAGATTCCGGAGATGTTTGGGTCTATTAAGACCACTCTGATGGAGACCTTTGATGAGCGGTACGCCGCGTTGACTGAGGTTGCAGCCGCTGCAGCTACCGCAGCTGTGGCCACTGCCAGACCACAAGGATGTGATTCGTTGCTATTTCGGGAGTTCAGCAACACGAAGCCACCTGAGTTTGACGGGACGCAGGATCCGATCGTTGCGATGAGATGGATTGCTGATATTGAGGGATGCTTCTACACTTGTTCATGTCCGGAGCATCTGAGGGTACGGTTCGCCTTGAACCAGCTCCGCCTGGGAGCAAAGGATTGGTGGAAGTTCGTGACGGCGAACTTCACTCTGGCAGAGGTTTCAGCTGTGACATGGGAGAGGTTTACCACTATGTTCAGAGACGAGTACGTTCCCCCGGTGGAGAGGGAACGGTTGGTTCAGGAGTTCTTGACCCTCAAGCAGGGTAATGATTCTGTCACGGTGATCACGCGGAAGTTTCATGAGAGGGCGATGTTTTGCCCCGAGCAGGTGTCTACGGAGCAGGCTCGGATGAGCCGGTATTTGGGTGTGTTGAGGAGGGATATCCGGGAGTTCGTATCGAACTCGACATATCATACTTTTGCTGAGCTTCAGGCGAATGCTAGGAAGCGCGAGATCGAGTTGGAGACCCAGGCCAGGGAGGAGGCCGAGTCTCAACGGGTGGATCGGCGGTCGGTTTAGTCTCAGCCGGCAGCCAAGCGGACTAAGTCCGCCGATTCGAGGACGGGAGGTCAGAAGGGCCGCACTTGCGGAAAGTGCGGCAAGGGTCACGACGGGACATGTCGATCAGGTGCTTTCTACAAGTGTGGCAAGGAGGGGAACATTGCTAGGGATTGCCCCAAGGGGTTTATGGTTTGCTTTCATTGCAACCAGACCGGCCATCGGAAGGCCGAGTGCCCTCAGCTTCTCCAGGGATCTGCACCTGCTGCTAGGGCTGCCGAGACTCGACCGACCAGTGAAGGCCGAGGCCCCGAGGGCTCGTGGGAGAGCTTTCTAGTTGACCGCGGAGGAGGTCCGCGCGGCGCCTGACGTTGTGGCTGGTATGTATTCTTTCATGGAATTATTATTCTTTATGGGATGTTATGCTTATTTCATGTTTATGCGTAGGTACTTTTCTTGTGAATTATGTACCTGCTTTAGTGTTATTTGACTCGGGTGCGAGTCGGTCTTTTGTATCTTTGGCCTTTAGTCAGCACATCAGTGTTAGTCGTGAGGCGTTGAGTCGGCCTCTGAGAGTTTCCATAGCTGACAAGAGAGTGATTTGTGCCACGGAGGTTCTCCGGGGATGTGTGTTAGAGATTTTCGGGGTTGAGTTTCCGATTGATCTGGTTCCTATTGCGATGGGCGATGTCTGTGTCATTGTGGGCATGGACTAGTTGAGCAGATTCGGCGCAGTTATCGACTGCGAGCGTCAACTGGTGACCGTACGAGACCCTAGTGGGGGAGTTCTTTCGGTGTACGGCGAGGGTACACGTTCGGGATCAGCTTTTTGTTCGGCCGCTAGGGCGAGGCAGTGTCTACAGCAGGGCTGTAAGGGTTTTGTGGCGTATGTGATGGATACGCGGGTGGTTTCTGAGAGGCCGAGTTCAGTTGAGGAGGTTCCGGTGGTGCGTGAGTTTCCAGATGTTTTTCCCGAGGAGTTGTCGGGTGTGCCCCCTGTGAGGCAAGTGGAGTTCAGTATTGACTTGGTTCCGGGGGCCGCGCCTATTGCTAAGGTGCCTTATCGTGTTGCACCTCCAGAGATGCAAGAGTTATCCTCGCAGCTTCAGGAGCTGCTGGGGAAGGGGTTTATTCGGCCGAGCAGCTCGCCGTGGGGAGCGCCTATCCTATTCGTCAAGAAGAAGGATGGTTCAAACCGGATGTGCATTGATTACCGGGAGTTGAACAAGCTGACGGTAAAGAACCGTTACCCATTACCGAGGATCGACAATTTGTTCGATCAGTTGCAGGGAGCATCTTGGTTCTCCAAGATCGATCTGAGGTCTAGATATCATCAGGTGAGAGTGCGGAATGAGGACGTACAGAAGACAACGTTCAGGACGCGTTATGGGTATTATGAGTTTGTGGTGATGCCTTTTGGGCTCACCAATGCCCCTGCGGTGTTCATGGATCTCATGAACCGAGTATGTAGGCCGATGTTGGATCGGTCAGTGATTGTATTTATCGATGACATTCTGATATATTCGAGGTCTAGGGAGCAGCATGAAGAGCATTTGAGGGAGGTCCTTGGGGTTCTGAGATCGGAGAAGCTTTATGCAAAGTTCTCCAAGTGTGATTTCTGGTTGCGGGAGGTCCAGTTCTTAGGACATCTTGTTAACCAGGAAGGGATATTGGTCGATCCGGCTAAGGTTGAGGCGGTGATGAGTTGGGAGGTGCCGAAGTCACCCTCTGAGATCAGGAGTTTCCTAGGGTTGGCAGGGTATTATCGGAGATTCATCAAGGATTTCTCCAAGATCGCAGTACCTCTCACCAGATTGACCCGGAAGGGTGTTGCTTTTTCGTGGGGACCGGAGCAGCAGTCCTCATTCGAGACACTTCGCCAAAGGTTGTGCGAAGCCCCGGTATTGGCTCTCCCGGAAGGGATGGAGGACTTTGTGGTATATTGTGATGCATCGATTTTGGGGCTGGGAGCAGTGCTGATGCAGAGAGGACATGTGATAGCATATGCATCGAGGCAACTGAAGCCTCATGAGACAAGATATCCCACCCATGATCTCGAGTTGGGGGCAGTAGTGTTCGCCCTCAAGATTTGGCGTCACTACTTGTATGGGGTTCGGTGTACGATTTACACGGACCATAAGAGTTTGAGGTACTTGATGGATCAGCCCAACCTAAATATGCGACAGAGAAGGTGGTTGGATGTGGTCAAGGATTATGATTGTGAGATCCTGTACCACCCAGGCAAGGCTAATGTGGTAGTCGATGCGTTGAGCCGCAGGGCGGAGAGCACTCCACTGCGGAATGTATGTTTGAGATTGACCGTGATGACTCCGGTATTGGATGCCATTCGTGGGGCACAGGCCGAGGCTGTGCAACCTGAGATGCAGAAGAGGGAACGGGTTGTTGGTTTGGTATCAGGATTCGTTACGGATGGTAGAGGGCTTATGACTTTTCAGGGGAGGATTTGGGTACCGTTTGTGGGCGGTACGCGTATTATTTTGATGGAGGAAGCGCATCGATCGAAATTCTCGATTCATCCCGGGGCTACGAAGATGTATTTGGATTTGAGAAAGGAGTATTGGTGGCCCTGTATGAAGAGGGACGTCGCGTGGTTTGGTAAGAGGTGCTTGACCTGCCGTAGGGTTAAGGCCGAGCACCAGAGGCCGCATGGCAAGTTGTAGCCATTGGAGGTTCCCGAGTGGAAGTGGGAACAGATCACTATGGATTTCATCACCAAATTGCCGAGGACTGCCAGAGGAGTTGATGCAATTTGGGTGATTGTAGACAGGTTGACGAAGAGCGCTCACTTCCTTGCCATCAGTGAGAGTTCTTCGGCAGAGAAATTGGCAGAGGTGTATGTGAGGGAAGTAGTATCTCGGCACGGGGTGCCGATCTCGATAGTTTCAGACCGCGACGTGCGTTTCACTTCCAGATTCTGGAAAAAATTTCATGAGGAGTTGGGTACTAAACTGCATTTTAGTATCGCATATCATCCCCAGACAGACGGTCAGAGTGAGCGTACGATTCAGACGCTTGAAGACATGCTCCGAGCATGTGTGTTGGATTTCGGGGGTAGTTGGGATGCGTATTTACCCTTGGCAGAGTTTTCCCACAACAACAGCCATCATTCGAGCATTGGTATGCCACCCTTTGAGCTGTTGTACGGGAGGAGGTGTCGGACCCCCATTTGTTGGGGAGAGGTTGGGCAGAGAGTGATGGGCAGTACAGAGATCGTGCTTCAGACGTCTGAGCAGATTCAGCAGGTCAGACAGAGGTTGTTGACCGCTCAGAGCCGACAGAGGAGTTATGCAGACAGACGCTGGTCCGAGCTTGAGTTCCAGGTTGGCGACCTTGTTCTCCTGAAGGTCTCTCCTTGGAAGGGAGTGATTCGATTCAGGAAGAGGGGCAAGTTGGGGCCCCGATATATTGGTCCATTCCGTGTGATCGCGAGGGTAGGCCGGGTTGCCTATCGTTTGGATTTGCCAGCAGAGTTGGGGCAGATTCACGACACTTTTCACGTGTCGCAGCTGAGGAAGTGTATAGCCGATGAGTCGGCAGTGGTTCCATTAGAGGATATTCAGGTGGATGTGAGCCTGAATTATGCTGAGAGACCAGTGGCCATCAGAGATCGGAAGATCAAGGTTCCGAGGAACAAAGAGGTACCCCTGGTGTTGGTTCAGTGGCAACATCGGAAGGGATCAGATATGACCTGGGAGCCGGAGCGTGAGATGCGTGAGCAGCATCCGGAGCTATTTTCAGAGCGAGACTTCGAGGGCGAAGTCTAGTTCTAGTGGGGGAGAGTTGTAACAGCCCGGATTTCCAGGTATCTTTTATACTTATGATTTTGATGTTTTGAGAGGAGACTCGGCGAGTTGGAGCTTAGACTCGCCAAGTAGGATCGCGATTCTGGACGCAGGTTCGCGCCTGGACTCGGCGAGTCCGTGCTGTTTAATGAAACCCTAATTTCTTGGGTTTGGGACCTATTTAAAGGGCCTTTAGGCCGTCATTTGTGCTCAAGCCCTAGCGAGTGTGAGCGTTTGGAGCAAAGTAGGAAGCCATTATTGACCTTAGAAGTGTCATCTTGCAAGGGAAAGGAAGAATTAGCAAAGGGAAAACAAGAGGAGCCACTTCCTGAAAGTTTGAGGTTCAGAACATCACATGTGAGGTACTATCTTCGAGCTTTTCTCTGTTATATTGATGTTTATTTTGATTTAGGGCTTATTGAGCCCTTTTGTGGCTAGATCTAGTGCTCCCTTGGTCCCTTTAAGCGATTTAGATTATAGATCTGGACCCTTGGAGGTCCAGAGTGTTCCTTTGCCCAAACTTTTTGTGAATCCATGGGGGTTTTGGATTGAGATCCTTATGCCTAAGGTCAAAACACCATTTATGAGTCATGGGGTGTGTTATGAACACCAAGATAAGGACTTTACGTGATGAATAAGCTTAGGAAGGCCAGATCTATGAATTGTTGGAGCGGATCTGATCTTAGAAGCAAGTTTGAGTTGATGCATGGCATGGACTCGCCGAGTCCGACGAGCAGACTCGGCGAGTAGCATGAAGATTGTCCCAAACCACTCAGTGAGTGGTCCTGCCGAGTTATAGGTTGACTCAGTGAGTCAGGGCGAGTTAGAAGTTGACCAGGTGGACTGAGTCGAACTGAAACTCGCCGAGTTGATTCGGGGTGGCCCCGTGATTCTTACCAGGTGGAACTCGTCGAGTCAGGGGAATACTCGACGTGTCAAAAAGGGAATCCTAGAGAGTTGGTGAAAACGTCTAGACTCGCCGAGTCGCCCTAGTGCACTCGCCGAGTCCGGTCAAAGTTGACCGTTGACCGTTGACCAGAGCTGACTAGTGTTGACTTGATAGGGGTAGTCAACCTTAGTGGTAAAAGTATTAATTAGAGACATATGATTGTTATAGGGGGTTTGTAGCTCGGAGGATCGAGCGAGTGATTCCAGGATTTGCGAGCTGTCGAGATTCACGAGGTGAGTCTTCTCACTATACTATACCCGGAAGGGTTTTGACTGTATGACCGGAAGGTCGGATATGATATGAGACATATGTGCTATGTGTGATAAGATAATTGTTATATGTGCTATGTATGATATGCTTGATATGGGCTGGAAGGCATTATTGTTGGATTAATGTCTAAGTCCATAACTATATTTGGTATATACTTGACCCGACCCGGCATGGTCCATTTGGGTTGCACTTCACCGACACAATTTATATGGATAATCTTTTGAGAATATTATGTTTATGATTAATATTAATATGTTATAAGTTCTAATATATTAATATGGAATCATATTATTTAATTAGTATTGATCAAGAATTAATTTATAATTAATTAAGTGATCCAAAGGAACTAATTAAATATGGACTCTTATATATATGGAATGGGCCAAGTTCATTTAGGTTGGGCTAAGCTTTCATGGATAGTCCATGGAGTGTTTAACCCATGGATCCTAGGAAATGAAAGGCCATGGGTATTAGGGTTTAACCCTAATCCTCCATACTATATAAAGATGTCTTTGGTTGGTGAAATTGGCACTAGTGTGGATACACTAAAGAAGGGCTAGCCAATTTCACTAGAGAGAACCAAGTAATCATATTCTCTAAAGTATTCCAAGGTGTCTTGGTGATTTGTGATTCCACTTGAGGCTTCCACACTATTGGGGCTAAGCTCTTAAAGCTTGAAGACATCAAGCTACATCAAGAGGTATGTATTCTATCTTGTTACATTCATAGTTTTTGTATGCTAGATTAGGATAATACCTTGGATGTTCTTATTTGCATGTATAATAGAGAAAACATAGATCCAAGGTATTTAGGGTTGCATGTACACTTAGGAAGTGTTAGAATGCTCAAAACCCAACAGTGGTATCAGAGCCACGGGTTGTTTTCTGTTATATTGATGCAAATATTTTATTTTCAAAGTTGAAAAAAAAAAAACCATGAAGTTTGTCAAATTTTAAGATAATTACTTGTTCTTGTGAAAAACTAATTATTTGTAAAATTTGAATAATTTGCTTTATGAGTTGAATTAGGTCAAATTTAATAAAAGATAAAATAATATGATTATTTTATTAGTTTTAAAAGTTTGATCTAAAGAGTTTTATTTTTTGAAACCTCCATAAGTTATGGATATGAAAAGGTTTTAAAAAAAAAATTGATTCAAAGTTTTTTTGGAGTTACAAAATTTGGTGTTAATGTTTTAAAGGATTCCATAACTTAAGAATAAGTTATGGATCACCAAAAGTTTTTTGTGTTACCTTGTTTTATGAGTAAATTTAGATTAATGAATAAAATTATGTGATAGTTGGTTTTAATCCAAATTAATCTAAGAATTGATTCTAAAATGTGTTTTTGTAACTTGTCCTCAAGTTATATGAAAAGTCACATTTAAGAATCATAAAACTCATAAAAATTGGCAAAGGTTACAAAAATGAAGAGTCTAGTTCTAATTAAATGGTTTTATGACTCCATAACTTGTCCTCAAGTTATGGAGGACCAAGAGTCTCTTCATTTAATAAAATAAAATAAAATAAAATAAAAGGTGTAACCTTAATTAATTCCATAAGTTATAAAATAAAGAAAAGTTAATTCTTTTATTAGTTTAAAGTCTTCCATAACTTGTCCTCAAGTTATGGAACTTGAAGAGTTTTTGGATTAAAACTACTTTAAACACATAAGTTATGGAATTAATTAGTTTTGAATAGTTTCAAAACTTGCCCTCAAGTTTTGGAATTTGTAAAGTTTTCACTTATGAATACTTTAATTCCAAGTTAGCCCTTAGAATTTTAAAAGTTAAAATTCAACCCTTATACTTTATAATATTATAAGTTAATAATATATATATGTATAAGAGTAAAGTCAGTCTTACCGCTAGTACGCCTCATTCACGAAGCCGGTCTATAAGGTGGGTATAAGGTTGTTTCCTATAAAATGGCAACTTAATGGGTGTCCACTCTCACCCACCGCTTGCTTGACTGGTGGAGGGTCGTTAGCCGAACGGGTTTGACAGGACTAGAATTCTCCCTTTATTAAAAGTATTAATGATAATACTAAGTAACTAAACTCTTAATAATACCCAATCTTAGTTACTTAGGAAAAATGTGAATAAGGTGCTAACCCATGAAATTACACTTTACACTTTGTCTAAGTCGTTAGTGGAGCGTGTGTGGTTAACCGGCACACTAACTTGGACTTAACAAGGTAGGTAAAGGGTGACTTAATATTTATCATAGTATCGATGGAGCGTGTGTGGTTAACCGGCACATTGATTGAGGGGTAATTTATTAAGGGTACCAAGTGATTTGCATGGTTACTTCACACCTTGTTTTGTGATCCTCGGCATCCCAGTCACAAAACCTGAAGGGCACACTCGAGATTGAAACATGCCTTTGAAAAGTTCAATGAATCTCAAAGATCTAGGAGTTTCAAAACCAATTAAAACCTAATAATTCATTTCATTTATCTTGGTGGAAATTGGTGAATCGTCATTCACCTACCTTCAAATATTTTATAGCTTGGATTACGGCATACCTCTTCTAAGTTATAAAATAGTTTGTTGGGTCCTAGCCTTAATATTTCATATTGGGTGTCATATTAAGGACTTTAAATCAACTATCTTGAATATCTCCCAAAAGATGTCTGTAATAGACACCTATGATCTTCCCAAATCTAGTGAAACAAGGTTTCCTAAATGAAGATGATGTCCTTTGGAAATCATACTTCTTTCACCTCCTCCAATTATTCTCCCCAACCCACAAGTTCTTGAAAAGTTTAAGGTCACTCAAGCCCTATTGGCAAGGCAAGGTCTAGGTGTGAACACATCTTGGAGATGTAGTCACATATTGACAAGTCGGGAGAGTTGGGTGTCAAAGTCTTGAGAAAGTTGGTGGTTCAATCACTTTCTAAGTCACATAGTGAGTTCCTTTGGGACACCTATGAAACAGACTATGACAAGACCCTTAATGATCTTATCTATTTGCTAAGATCAACTTCCTAAAACTTTATGGACACTGACAATGATGACATTGGATATCCAGTAAAGCATTCTCTTCCCAATGGAAAGGGATCGGCCATAGTCAACTCGGTTGACCAAATGGTAAAGAGAAAAGCTAAGTCTGTGATAGTCTTGTGTACCATTATCAAAGGGTCCATATGTTTATATTACCAAGGGAAGGGGCATTGGTTGCGAAGCTGCCAAATTTACCTAAGGATGTTAAAGTCAATAAGTTTGACTCTACTTCAGGTAAAGACCACTATCTAACTCTGTTAAGTTTCTATTCTGAGATTCCTGATACATGATGTGACTGGGTCACATGGTGATGTTTTAAGAATCAAAGAAAAGTGAAGAAACTTAAAGAAAGAATATGCTGAATCTGATGGCGTAGATGGATTTCTATCGCATAGTTTGAAGATCGGATTCTTGAGCAACTTCTTAGGAGTTATGAGATATTGCTTAGGAATAGATAACAACAAGTTTTCATATGGATTGTAAGGATAAGTTTTTCCGCAAAGTTTTAAAATAAAAGAAAATTTTTTTGATTCTATTTATTTTAAAATATCCTGACAATGGCTTTTGAGGAAAAATTGTTGCTTATATGATTCCATTAAGAGCAAGAATGGAAATATGAAATTGATTCTTTCATTTGTGGTAATGTCTAGATTTACCAAATAAGGAAAGATTCTCATCACCCAAGTTTCAATTGGACCGGAACTTGGAATCATGCAAGTTGTATAGCATGATGAATGAGAACTTTCAAGTTTTGGAAAATTAAGACTAATTACTCGGCCACATGGATGTGTGAGTCAAGTAAAGGACTAAGGGATCGAGTACACATTCTTGTGCACTGATTAAGTCCACCACAAAAGATTGATAAGACTATTCGTCATAGTTTACTAAAGCTCAGTAAATATGATTATACTTACAAGCTTAAGTGTAACTCTGAGACATTGGAAAAGGTTCCAATGTATGGCAGGGCAAATAAGAAGAATCAAATTAGGCAGAAGGATAAAAGTTTCTCATATCTGAAAAGATGGGAGAGTACTTTAGTATCAGTTTTGTGATCATCTTAATGATTAAGAAACCATATCAAAATTAGTTCTCTAAGGAAATCTTAGTGCATTCTTATGACTAAGAAGAGGAACTTGAATTGTTGAAATGGTTAAATCAAGAAGATGAGTCATACTTCGTTCCAATACAAGTCTTAGAGTCATACTCCAAGATTGTCATTTGAGTGACATGTCTTAAAGAAGGTTTAAAACACTTGTCAAATGTAAGAGTAAAAGTTTTCTACTCTTGTACATTTGAAATTGGTAAGTTGTGATGTTTTGGATAAAACAAAGACCAACTTAGGCCAATTGGGTAAAGTGTTTTTCTTGATTAGAATCCGCACTATCTCTTGGATGTTTGACAAGGGAGTCTTATATGTCAAGAGGACAGTGGGAGTCTTAAAGGTCTTGAAAGTCTCAAGAAATAATCAAGAATAAAACCTGAAGTTCTTCACTAGCACACGACTTGAGGTTTATAACCTATCGTGTTGACATATCTGTGCCCATTCCAGTTAAAGTTGGCTTTGCATATAAGTTCTTAGAGTTCTCAGTTTGTTGCATAACAACTTGGAAGCAATGGCAGGCCCTTGAGCTGCCAGGTGGCAAGAAGTTAAGATTGAGTTCAATCCATATGGTTTTGGATTTGTCATTATCTTTGTCTTGTGATTATGGTTTGACAAATTCATATGGGTAGGAACTCATACACCATATAAATCTAAGTGTCATAAGGTTTCTCTCCGATTCATGAAAATGATGGTGAGGAAACGCTTTCACTAAGTAGATTTTACGAAGATATCAATTGTGTTATTTGCATTTTCAAAAGTCGTTAGTGGAGCGCGTGTGGTTAACCGGCACACTAACATGGACTTGTGAGAAATGGCAAATGCCTAAGCAATTGAGACCATGATTACGGTATCCCTTTTCATGGTTCTTGAAATTGCTTAGACACACAGGTGAGCTATCTACGGAAAGGGTGTATGAATCTAAATTTCAGACTGTCCAGCTGATTTCTGAGTACATGTCAAAGCTAGTGGGAGCATAAGTGTTATGCTAATAATCATCATGTTAGTGGGAGCATGATAATTATGATAAGTATTGCAAGTTAGCAATGTTAATTATAGAAAACAAAAGTTTCAATTGGGAAAAAGTTGTTTTGCTATAATTAAGGGAGAGGAAATTATGCTTCATCTCAAATCTATAAGCTTAGATCGTGAGGTTTTAATCATTTAGTCAAGGATATATATGAATTTCATGTTGGAATGGCTCAACATAAGGAAATTCTGTATATGGGTCCATTATTTGCGTTCTAAAATTCGATTATGATTACGACATCCCTTTTCATAATCTGAATTATGAGAACTTGGCAAATTGAAATGGAAATATTATAGCAAAAGACTGGTTTAGTCTTTATGTAAGACATCATGAATCGTGTCCCATATGCTTCGGATATAGGATCGATTACATGTGCTATATTCATCCGTTCTAAAATTTTCCAAATGCCTGGGGCATTAAGAAGGGAAAAGGTTTAGAATTGGATATGACTAAAAGGATTAAACAATTGTCGAGGACAATCTAAGGTTTACCAAAGATTGGTTACTCAAGGACAATTGGAAGTATAGTGATAATTCTGGAAGGACCATATTGACATAATCTGTAAGGAGGCAACTCTTGTTCAGAAGTGATAGTCAAAATGGAATCTGGAAATGTTTCAAAGTTAGAATTTTCAATCTGTGTAAGATTAAGGAAACTTAATGCAAGAAGAATATTTCCAAGGAGTTGATCTCCTTTGGAATACTCTGTAATGATTGTTGCCAAGTCTTTATGACTTTGTGCATAATCATTACGAGAGGATCAATGCATATAAGTTTAGAATCTAACAGATTTCAGTAAATGGCATGAATTTGGAATTCTTGCATTTGCGGTAAGGATTTGAGAGTGTGAAAAGAGAATCATTGAAGTTATGATCAATTGATCTAGTTCACAAAGTAAAGATCATAGACAAACATAGTATGCATACTTGGTGTGTGGCATGACTAGTGTTTAGAAAAACATAGTGTACATGCTTGGAGCATGGGACAACTATTGTTTTTAAATTCAAGAATAAAGTTGATAGCTGAAACAGTATACAATGAATAATGTGCAATCATATGGTGATAAATAAAAGGTGTTTTATTTATGTTCATAGGTTTTGATACCATATTGGATTCAATTATTATTGTGTTTCACTTTGCATGTTTTGACTTCCCGAATAAACTGGGTTATTCTTCCGGAATGACTAAGTTATTCAAACCATCCACAGTCGGTCATATGTTGGAAGTAGATATGAATTAAGACTGTCATGGGTTGGCTTGTAGAGGTCTAAGGTGTTGGACAAAGGGCTACAACACTCATGAGTGCTCATAAGTTCTGAGTATTGGATTCAACCCGCGCTCATTGGAATCACTTCATGGATTTTATCACGAGTGATCATGAGACGATAATATCTTATATTCTTCAAACCTAGGGATATGAGTTGTTACTATGAGTTGATAGTACATTGATTGCACGAAAACGCATTTGGTAACTCGGTGCTATAAAACGTGCCTTTGTGTATGATTCAACAAGTAGTAGAACAAGCCATATGAGTCGAAGTTTATCCGTTCCTTTTACCTTCGGGATAAAAGTGATATCTGTGGGCCCCTCGATGATTTGATGATGACAAATGGAAGTGCTCGGCCGGGCCAGGACTGATTTGATTCGTTCAATTAGTCAGTCGTCATAAATCGGAAATCGGGAAACAACAAATGGACAGAGAGAATGATTATAATCCATGTCTCAGTCCATATGATATTTAGAATGGAGGAATATATGATCCCTTATCTAATGGACAAGTTCGTTGACAAGATCAGAGTTCGACAGCAGCTTTAAGAGCTACGATTGCCAGTTAGGTTTGAAGTCATACGCAATAATAGTTTTAGACTTATCCAAGTGGGAGACTGTTGGATTAATGTCTAAGTCCATAACTATATTTGGTATATACTTGACTCGACCCGGCATGGTCCATTTGGGTTGCACTTCACCAACACAATTTATATGGATAATCTTTTGAGAATAGTATGTTTATGATTAATATTAATATGTTATAAGTTCTAATATATTAATATGGAATCATATTATTTAATTAGTATTGATCAAGAATTAATTTATAATTAATTAAGTGATCCAAAGGAACTAATTAAATATGGACTCTTATATATATGGAATGGGCCAAGTTCATTTAGGTTGGGCTAAGCTTTCATGGATAGTCCATGGAGTGTTTAACCCATGGATCCTAGGAAATGAAAGGTCATGGGTATTAGGGTTTAACCCTAATCCTCCATACTATATAAAGATGTCTTTGGTTGGTGAAATTGGCACTAGTGTGGATACACTAAAGAAGGGCTAGCCAATTTCACTAGAGAGAACCAAGTAATCATATTCTCTAAAGTATTCCAAGGTGTCTTGGTGATTTGTGATTCCACTTGAGGCTTCCACACTATTGGGGCTAAGCTCTTAAAGCTTGAAGACATCAAGCTACATCAAGAGGTATGTATTCTATCTTGTTACATTCATAGTTTTTGTATGCTAGATTAGGATAATACCTTGGATGTTCTTATTTGCATGTATAATAGAGAAAACATAGATCCAAGGTATTTAGGGTTGCATGTACACTTAGGAAGTGTTAGAATGCTCAAAACCCAACAATTATGTCATGGGCCGGAAGGCGAATATGTTATGGGTCGGAAGGCGTTGTATTGTGGACCGTAAGGTTGGCGTGGGTAGGACCGGAAGGTTTACCCAGTCGGGATGGAAGTCCCCTGTGACACATGGACCGGAAGGTCAGGGCCTGGAAAGGGGTATGTGTGTAGGTTGTATTTTGGGGAAACTCACTAAGCATTTATGCTTACAGTTGTTGTGTGTGTGTTGCAGGTACTAGCGAGGACCGTGGGAAGGCGCCGGCGTGATCTGTACACACTAATGGAGGATTTATGATCTTGGGATTTATATGATTTGTATTATGACATGATACATTGGATTTTTATGCCTTACTTTGATGGAAATACATTTTTGAGAAATGAAAATTTTGTTTTAAAATTTCCGTTGTTACAGCTATGTTTTGCCCAGAGTTTGCATCGGAGCAATCTCAGACGACCCATTATCTGAGTATGCTTAAGACAGATTAGTATAGTTTGTGGCTACACAGCATTGTGATACCCTTCTGAATCTTCAGGAAGCTGCGCGGCGGCGTGAGTTGGAGATAGAGCTGCAGCTGAAGGAGCAGCGTCAGGCACCCGCACAGTCTCAGTCGACGCCTAAGCGGTCTAAAACCGTTGATACACGGTCCGGTGGTCATCACAGCCGCACTTGTGGAAAGTGTGGTAAGGCTCATTCAGGGGTTTGTCGAGCAGGAGGGTGGTGCCACAAATGTGGCAAGGAGGGGTACTATGCCAGGGACTGTCGTCAGTCCGCCCCTCCAGCAGATATGAGGATTTGCTTCCATTGTCATTAGGTTAGTCATGTGAAGACCAACTATCCGCAGCTCGCCGCCAAGCCGACGCAGGGTACCGTGCCAGCTACTGTGAGGATTGGAGATGGGAGGACAGTTAAGATGGAGGCTCCGAAGGCTCAGGGCCGCGCCTTCCAGGTCACGGCCGAGGAGGCCAAGGCAGCACCGGATGTGGTTGCTAGTACGTTTTTAGTAAATTCTTTTCCTGCTTTGGTTTTATTTGACTCGGGGGCGAGTCGGTCGGTCGTTCGTATCTCAGACCTTCTCTAAAGGGTTCAGTGTGCTGATAGATGATCTTGAGTGTCCGTTGCGAGTTTCGATCACCAACGAGCATGGGGTTTCTGCTTCTTCGGTCTACCGAGGATGCGAGTTGGAGATTTTCAGGGTATCTTTCCTGATAGATTTGATTCCTATCCCCATGGGGGATGTATGCGTGATTGTAGGAATGGATTGGCTTAGCCGTTTTGCCGCCATGATCGACTGTGAGGGACAACAGGTAGTGGTTCGAATCCCAAGTGAGGGAGAACTGGTAGTATATGGTGAGGGCACCAGGTCGGGATCAGGTTTTGTTCGGCGGCCAGGGCTCGACAGTATATTCAGCACGGGTGTGCCGGTTATTTGGCGTATGTGGTAGATACGCGGGATAGAGAGCAGCTCTCAGTTTCAGAGGTCCCTGTGGTTATAGAGTTTGCTGATGTGTTTCCGGAGGAGTTACCCAGAGTGCCTCCGGTGAGGCAGGTTGAGTTTAGGATTGATCTAGTGCCAGGTGCGGCCCCAATTGCCAAGGTGCCATACCGTTTGGCACCGCCAGAGATGTAGGAGCTATCATCTCAGCTGCAGGAACTGCTGGGTAAGCAGTTCATTCGTCTGAGTAGCTCACCCTGGGGAGCACCGATCCTCTTCGTCAGGAAGAAGGATGGTTCGCACAGGATGTACATTTACTATAGGGAGTTGAATAAGTTAACGATGAAGAACCGTTATCCGCTCCCGAGGATAGATGATCTTTTCGACCAGTTGCAGGGTGCATCTTGGTTTTCCAAGATCGATTTGAGATCAGGATACCCCCAGGTCAGGGTGAGGGAGGAAGACGTGGAGAAGACTGCGTTCCGGACTCGTTATGGTCATTACGAGTTCGTGGTGATGCCGTTTGGACTCACCAACACGCCAGCAGTATTCATGGATCTGATGAATCGAGTCTACAGACCGATGCTCGATCGCTCGGTCATTGTCTTTATAGATGACATCTTGGTGTATTCCAAGACCCGAGTGCAGCATGAGGAGCACCTCAGGGAGCTGTTGGAGGTACTGCGACGAGAACGGCTTTATGCCAAGTTCTCGAAGTGTGAGTTCTGGTTGTGATGTGTGTAAACTCAACTAGTTTTAATCCTACTTTTAATTATAAAATAAACACACAAAGGCAGTGGACCTATCAATTGTGGTAAAGCCAAATAAGTAGGGTATCGAACACAGGGAATGGAGAACTAAAAATAAAAACTAATTTTATCTAAAATTAAGTAATAAAAAAAGGTTTTCTCTAGTTTTACAAGACTAGAAACTTACCAACTAATACTTAAACTAATTAACTAAAAACTAGATAAGCAAAGATTCAACTAAATTCAATTACGAAGGGAACTTCTATTTAGTTCAACTCAATTGATCCTATGGTTGATATTATGGAAATAGTGCAATGGATTAATTCTTCTATTGGCTACCGATTCAAGTGATTAGATTCACGTTCACTGCACTAATCCTTAGAGAACAAACAAACTCAAACAGTGGCCAGTTGTCTAATTTAATTCAATTCACTAGGTTATTTATTCGGGTTAATTTAGACTTGTAATGGTTAACCAATTTGGTCCTTTAATTAACCTCTTGTTGATGGTCATCACACAAGCTCACACATGAATTTACCTATTTTTCTATTAATTCTAGTTTCATAGTCGCTAATCCTAGTCATATAATAAAGTGGTCACATAAATTATATGAGGTAGCAATTAAGAGATGTTCATGCAGCTTAATTATCTTCCTATTAACAGAAAAATAGTTATCATTCACACATAAGGTTCTTTAACAAGCTAGGATTAACAAAATCATCAATATTAAATCAATCCTACCATAGATCAAACCATAGTCCAAATATTGTCTCCCCAAACAGAAGTTAAAAGGTTTTAGCTCATGATTGAGGTAATTGACAGCACAAAAACGAAATCTAAAAGTCTAAACATGATGAAGAACAATAGATTAAAGTAAGAATGATGTAAATTTGCCTCTAATCTCCTTTGGAATTGGGTTTAGGGTTGTATCTTCGTTCTCCAGATCTCTCCTGACTCTAATTCGCAGCTTGCGCCTCCCCAAGGGTTCCAGAATTGATTGTGTCGATCTAAACAGTCATTTTTATAGATTCGCACCGACTCACCAAGTCCATGACTTACTCGTCGAGTCTATCACTTAATTCCCGTGCACGGTAAGTCAAAGAGTCCTTATCTTCTCGATTCTTCGATGCGACTCGTCGAGTAGTCGACCCTACTCGCCGAGTACCTTGTATTTTTAGCATTTTTCTTCTTTGTACAACTCCCGAGCTCCCAACCGCTTCTCCTGCTTCCTTTTGCTTCCGAGCTTCGCTTTTGCACTGAAAACATAATTCAAACACTTTTAAGTATCTTTTGTCCATGATATGCAATAAATTAGCTAATAAATGATAAAAATCTATAATTAATATAAGGCTAAATATGCAAATATCAGGTTGCGAGAGGTTCAGTTCTTTGGACATCTCGTAAACCAGGATGGGATTTTGGTCGATCTGGCCAAGGTGGAGGCGGTTATGTAGTGGGAGACTCTGAGATCTCCCTCAGACATCAGGAGCTTTCTGGGATTAGCAGGGTATTATCAGAGATTCATTCGTGATTTCTCCAAGGTTTCCGTACCCCTCACTCGTCTAACGAGGAAAGGAGTGGATTCCGATGGGGCCTGGAGCAGCAGAGGGTGTTTGAGACCCTCCGAAAGCGGTTATACGAGGTGCCAGTGTTGACACTCCCTGAGGGAGTGGAGGATTTCATGGTATATTGTGATGCGTCCATCACAGGCTTAGGGGCAGTCCTCATGCAAAGGGGGCGAGTGATAGCTTATGCATCGCGGCAGTTGAAGCCGCATGAGACGAGATACCCCACACACGATCTTGAGCTGGGAGCGGTGGTCTTCACTCTCAAGATTTTGAGGTACTATCTATACGGGGTCCGTTGTACCATATACACGGATCACAGGAGTTTGAGACACATAATGGATCATCCGAACTTGAATATGAGGCAGCGCAGGTGGCCGGATGTAGTCAAGGACTATGATTGTGAGATCCTTTACCATCCTGGTAAAGCAAATGTGGTTGCGGACGCCCTGAGCCACAACTCAACTAGGTCTTCTACCCCAGCCAGATGTATGAGGATAGCGGTGGATTCCCCGCTGGTGGGTTTGGTCAGGGTTGCTCAGATCGAGGGTATGAAACCGAAGAACTGGAAATTGGAAAGGATTAAGGGCAAAAGTGCCCAGTTTGTTCAAGATAGCTGCGGGCTATTGACCCGATATGGTCGGGTTTGGGTTCTGATGACCGGAGGAGTTAGGCAGACAGTGATGGAGGAGGCTCATAAGTATCGTTTTTCTATTCAACCGTGGGCTACCAAGATGTACCGTGATTTGAGTTTGAGTTATTGGTGGCCTGGTATGAAGCGAGATATCGATGGGTACGTTGAGAGGTGCTTGATTTGCAGGATGGTCAAGGCCGAGCACTAAAGGCCGCACGGTAAGCTGCAGCCTTTGGAGATTCCCATGTGGAAATGGGAACGGATCGTGATGGATTTCATCACGAAATTGCCAAGAACGGCAAGGGGATTCCACACTATATGGGTCATCGTGGATCGATTGACCAAGAGTTCCCATTTCCTAGCTATACGGGAGAGTTCGTCGGCGGAGAAGTTGGCCGACCTATACGTCCGCGAGATTGTCTCTCGCCATGGGGTTCCAGTTTCCATAGTTTCTGATCGGGATGTCCGATTTACTTCCTGTGTTTGGCAGAAGTTCCATGAGGAACTAGGTATGAGGCTGCATTTCAGTATAGCGTTCCATCCGCAAACGGATGGGTAGAGTGAGCGGACCATTCAGACCCTTGAAGATATGTTGAGGGCGTGCGTCATTGATTTCGGTGGGAGTTGGGATTCCCACCTACCGCTTGCAGAGTTCGCCTACAAAAACAACTATCATTCCAGTATTGGCGCCCCGACTTTCGAGCTGTTGTATGGGCGGAAGTGTAGGACCCCAGTCTGTTGGGGCGAGGTTGGGCACAGGGTGATGGGTTGGACAGAGGTAGTTCTGCAAACTACCAAGATGATACAACAGATTAGACAGTGGCTGCAGACCGCTCAGAGTCGACAGAAGAGTTATGCTGATCGACGCTGATCTGAGTTGGAATTTCAGGTGGATGACATGGTTCTCTTGAAGGTTTCACCCTGGAAGGGTGCGATCCGTTTCAGGAAGAGGGGAAAATTGGGTCCCCGATACATCGGTCCGTTCAACATTGTTGCCAGGGTTGGCAGGGTGGCTTATAGGCTAGAGCTTCCGGAGGAACTTAGCCGGATCCACAACACATTTCATGTTTCGCAATTGCGAAAGTGCATCATGGACCAGGAGGCGGTGGTATCGTTGGATGACATTCAGGTCGATGAGCACCTGAACTATGTGGAGAGGCATGTAGCTATTTCGGAAAGGAAGAAGAAGATTCTGCAGAACAAGGAAATACCTTTAGTAAAGGTGCAGTGGGAACATCGAAAGGGATCCAAGTGGACGAGGGAGCCGGAAGCGGAAATGCACGAGCATTACCCAGCATTGTTTTCTTCAACGAACTTCGAGGGCGAAGTCGAGTTCAAGTGGGGGAGAATTGTAACGCCCCGATCCTCAGGTATTAATTAATTAAGAATTTAGGGATGAAGCTCTACTCGACGAGTTGGTCGACCTACTCATCGAGTAGCAGCGGGGTGAGAACACGTGTTTAGTGACCTACTCGGCGAGTCCACTATTGGGACTCGGCGAATGGGAGCTGGCAGATGAAACCCTAAATCCCGGGGTTTGCACTCCTATTTAAAGGAGCCTCAGCCTCCTTTGGGCCTCCTTACAATCTTTGAGAGCCCTTGAAACCCTAATTCATGTATGAATGCTTTGGTGTGGGTTTCAAGCTTGGAAAAGAGGATCTTGGAGGAAGGAAGCTAAGAGTGCAAAGGAAATTGAAGCAAGAAAGGAATGAGAAGCGGGTTTTTGCCTCAGCTCGCATCATTTGAAGGTATCAAAGTGCCATTCTTACTTCCTTTTCTTCCCTTTTGTTGAGTTCTAGGGCTTTTTATGGATTTTCAAGTTGGGATGTTGAGCTATGGGCTAGATTTGAAGTTGTAACTTCAGATCTGGACCCTCCTTGGATGCTAGAGTCATAAAGTTGTTGTATTGGTTGTGGTGGAAGTCCCTCTTGGACTAGAAGCTCCATTAAGAACTTAAAATAGACATTTGGAGCCTTTATAACCATGCATGCACGTAAAGTTTGCAACTTTACGTGGTAAGTATGCCATAGAAGCTTGGATCGGTGATTTGGAGCCGCTGCATGGCTCAAAACAAGTCTGTATGGAAAGAGGACTGGATGGACTCGGCGAGTCACAAGAATGAACTCGGCGAGTCACATGAAGATGGTCATTGAACTCGGCGAGTTGGATGAACAACTCGGCGAGTCCGATGAAGATCACCATAAAACTCGACGAGTTGAAGAACAACTCGGCGAGTCAGATGGCTTTTCCCTAGGATAAGCATGCATGTGTACCCGTCGAGTGGCAAGGAGGAAACTCGACGGGTGGCCTTAAGGATTGATCAGGATTCGAAGGAACTCGACGAGTCACTCCGATGACTCGGCGAGTTGGAATGTGTGCCATGGACTCGGCAAGTGGCCAAGTGTACTCGGCGAGTTGAGGTCAACATGGACTATTGACCTTGACTAAGGATTTTGACCTTGATCAGGAATCACTAAGAGGTTTTGGGGTGTCTCGTAAGAGTGAGAAATTATGAGTATATTGTGCTATGGTTATAGGTGGTGGAATCGGTGTCGAGTGATCCGATAGTTGGAGTTTGTATTCGAATCGACATCTGCAAGGTGAGTTATCCTCGCTATATCGATAGGGTCTACAGCACCAAGGCCGGCCCTTTATGATTTACATCCTGGTCTAGGATGGTTGCTTTGTTATTGCCATGTTAGATTTCATCCTGGTTTAGGATGTGTGTTATGTGATTGCTATGTTAGAATTCATCTTGTTTAGGATGGTTGTTATGCTAGAGATCAGTTAGATTGGTTGTCATGGTATGCAGCATATGATTCTGATCTGTTAGATCGAAATCAGAATAGATAGTATGATATGCTTTTATGATCCGTGAGGATTGGTATGTTAGTGACCTGTTAGGTCGTTGCGCTAGTTACAAGTGAAACTCTATGATTGATGGTAATTGAGATATATATGTTTGCTATGTGTATGTTCCAGTATGTGATAGTATACGTACATGGTTAGTTGTTGGTTGGTTGGGTTGAGGCGGTCCTGCTTTGTGCTGAAGGCCAACACACCCTCTGAGCGGTCCGGGGAGACTGTAGGCCCACGCGGCGGACCAGTCATGCCGAAGGCTCAAGATATATTCAGATAGACTGTAGGCCAAGTAGGGCGGACCAGTCCGGCCGATGGCCCAGTATGTATGTTGTTTGATTGATCGTTATGGATTTGGTTTCTGCCAGTGTGGTATTGGTATTTTGGGGGTAGCTCACTAAGCCCTCGGGCTTACAATTTTCAGTTTATTGTTTCAGTTACTTCAGGAGAGCGGGGGAAGGCACAAGCGTGAACGTACCGCTCCTCATCCTTATGATCTATTTTCGTACACTCTGATGATAAATGAATTGGAAATGTTTTGTAAAAACAATTACTATTTGACTCTTTTGTTAGTGTTAAAAGTTTAAATTTAGCGTAAATTTTATGGATGTTACAGTGAGTGTGCGGCCATGAGGGGGTGTACGGCCATACACTCCTCTTAAAGGAGTGTATGGCCCAATTTGCTACTTTTACGACTTGATAACTCATCCATAATCTCAACCTTGGTTGTACTCAAGCTTAGAATATTTAAACGAACCCTTAAATAGTGCTAAAAGGCAACATAATCGAGTTTAACATTGATAGAATTGACTAATTGTACAAGATAGATGTTCCGGGTTGTCACATCATCCCCCCGTTAGAGGGGATTTCGTCCTGAAATTCAAGAATAGAGATACAAATCATGGATTTGGAAAAAGATGAGGGTACTTCTTTTCATTAAATCCTAACACTCCCAAGTGAGATCAGTCCCCGCTTGGCATTCCAACGAACCTTCACTATCGGGATGCGACTTTGTTTCGTTCGTTTGACTTCCCGGTCCATGATTTCAACTGGTTCCTCCATGAAGTGCAAGCTCTTTTCTAGTTCGATCTCATCGAGGGGAGTCACAAGTGTCTCATCGGACAGACACTTCTTTAGGTTCGACACGTGGAAGACGGGATGTACGTTGCTAAGTTCTCGAGGTAACTGGAGTTTGTATGCTATGGGACCAATCCTAGCAAGGATTTTAAATGGCCCAATGTATCTTGGATTTAGCTTTCCATGCTTTCCAAATCGTATCATGTCTTTCCAGGGTGAGACCTTCAAAAGGACACGGTCACCAACCTGGAATTCCAAGGGTTTTCATCTCTTATCGGCGTAGCTCCTTTGTCTATCTCTTGTTGCTTTCAGTCGTTCTCAAATTTGTACGATCTTTTCAGTCGTCTCTCGGATGATTTCAGGACCCGTGAGAGTGCCGTCGGGGACTTAACCCTTGACTAGATGCGTTTCACCCACTTCAGCCCCGCACAGATGGGATCTGCACTTATGGCTGTAGAGAGCTTCAAACGGCGCAACCTTAATGCTGGTATGGTAGTTGTTGTTGTAGGAAAATTCGACCAAGGGTAGATGAGTGTCCCACGACGTGCCGAAATCGATGACGCATGATCTCAACATATCTTCCAATGCTTGAATTGTTCTCTCACTCTGTCCGTCCATTTATGGATGATAAGTCGTGCTCATATCCAGCTGAGTTCTGAGAGCCTTCTCTAGTGATTGCCAGAATCTTGAGGTAAACCTGCTATCTCGGTCGGAGATAATGGATACAGGTACCCCATGAAGGCGAACTATTTCTCGAAGGTATATTCGTGTGAGTCTCTCCATCTTGAAGTTTTCTTTGATCGGCAGGAAGTGGGCGGATTTAGTCAGTCGATCGACAATTACCCATATGGCGTCGTGCCCACTCGAAGATCTGGGTAACTTAGGGATAAAATCCATTGTAATCCTTTCCCACTTCCACTCAGGTATTTCTGGCTGTTGAAGTAAACCTGAAGGCTTTTGGTATTCTTCCTTCACCTTGGCGCAAGTCAAGCACCTGCCCACGAAGGTAGCAATTTCTGATTTCATGTTTAGCCACTAATAGAGTTGTTTGAGATCCAGATACATTTTATCTGAACCGGGGTGAATGGAGTATCTAGTCTTGTGAGATTTGTTCATGAGAACCTCCCTATACCCGCCATACTTTGGGGTCCAAATCTGGTTCATGAAATAGTAAACTTCGTCTCCCTTGACCTCTAAGTTCTTATTCATTCCCCGCAAGGCTTCACCCGACATGTTTTCTGGTTTTAAGGCTTCCAGCTGAGCCTCTCGGATTTGTGTAGATAATCGGGATTGGATGGTCATAGTCAATGCCTTCAACCTACGACCTGAATACTCCTTTCGGCTGAGGGCATCTGCTACCACATTGGCCTTGTCGGGATGGTAACATATTTCACACTCATAATCACTGAGTAGCTCTACCCATCGCCGCTGTCTCATGTTTAACTCTTTCTGATCAAAGATATGTTGTAGGCTTTTATGGTCGGTGAATACAGTACACTTGGTTCCATAGAGATAATGTCTCCAGATCTTTAACGCGATGACCACTGCTCCCAACTTTAGATCGTGAGTTGTGTAATTGACTTTGTGTGTTTTCAATTTCCTCGAGGCATAGGCGATAACCTTTCCTCGCTGCATGAGCACACATCCTAGGCCCTAATTGGATGCATCACAGAAAACAATGAAATCTTCTGTCCCTTCGGGCAGGGACAAAATAGGTGCGCTGCATAGGGCCGGCTTCAATGTTTGAAATGCAATGTCTTGTTTATCTCCCCAACTAAAGGTTACACCCTTCTGCATTAGGTTTGTTAAAGGCTTAGCGATTTTGGAGAAATTTTGGATAAACCTGCGATAATAGCCAGCGAGACCCAGAATTGGCGGATTTCTGTGGGTGTCTTTAGTGCTGACCAATTCTCAATCGCTTTGATTTTGGAAGGGTCCACGTGTATGCCTTCCTCGCTAACCACGTGACCAAGGAAAGTTACCTTCCTGATCCAGAACTCACATTTTGTGAATTTTGCATAAAGATTCTCCGCCCTTAATGTTTCTAGCACTAGTCTCAAGTGTTGTTTATGATCATCTTCGCTCTGCGAATAGACAAGTATATCATCAATGAATACGATCACGAACTTGTCTAGGAAAGGGCGGCACACTCGATTCATCAGGTCCATGAATACTGTCGGTGTGTTGGTTAGACCGAAGGGCATTACTACAAAATCATAGTGTCCATAACGAGTTCGGAATGCGGTCTTGGGCACATCATTCTTGTGAACTCGCAACTGATGGTACCCTGGTCTAAGGTCTATCTTCGAGAAATAATTGGCTCCCTGAAGTTGGTCGAAAAGGTCTTCAATTCTGGGTAAGGGATAAAAGTTCTTGATGGTAAGCTTGTTCAGCTCTCGGTAGTCAATGCAGATCCGAAAGGATCCATCTTTCTTTTTCACAAATAAGATCGCGGCTCTCCAGGGTGAGGAACTCGGTCTTATGAATACTTTGTTGATCGGTTCATTGAGTTGGTTGGATAACTCTTGCATTTATGTCGACGCCAGATGGTAGGGAGATTTAGCTACAGGAGTAGCTTCGGGGATTAGGTCGATACGAAACTCAACTTGGTGCTCGGGAGGAATTCCTGGAAGATCTTCAGGGAAGGCATCAAGAAAGTTGTAGACTTCGGGAATGCTCTCGGGGTCTTTAACTTTTTGCTTTTCGTCAACAACATGAGCTAGGAATGCATGGCACTCCTTCCATATCATCTGAGCTTTGATGCATGAAATGATACGAAGGTTCGAACTGAGTTTATCACCGAAAATAGTGAGGGCTTCGCTAGAGGGAAGTTTGAGGCGGATGGATTTCTTGTAGTAGAGGATATCGGCACGATTGGGGCTCAACCAATCCATGCCAATTATGACTTTGAAGCTTTTTATGGAAATTGGCATAAGATCGATGGGAAAGGAATGATCGTCTAGGGTAAGAGTACGGCCTATGAATATGTCGTTAGTGATCTCTTTCTTTCCGTTAGCCATCTCGATAGTAAATGTTTCGGTTAAAGGTTGGGATTTACATTTGAGTAGATGTGTGAATGCATGACTAACAAAACTCTTCTCTGCACCAGAATTGAAAAGAATGCATGCATAAGAGTTGTCAAGTAGGAACGTACCCGTAACAACGGTAGGATCGGCGACCACTTCCCCCAGGCCCATAGCTAGTACCCTCCCTGTGTTGCCAGCTGTTATTGCTTTGGGGAAATCTCTTTTGAAGTGCCCAACCTCTCCACATCCATAGCAGGCTTGACCAGCGCCTGCCCCGGGAGCCTAGTTGGTTGGTTGAATGGGTGTCTTGCAGTATCGAGCCGTGTGTCCCTTCTTTCCACAGTTGTTGCATTTCAATTCATGGAGAGGTCCGTGATGATGAAAGTTACACTTGTTTCACAGAGGTAGGTTTCCAGCATAACCACCAGTAGGAGCTTGAGTTGTTAGAATAGCAGCTGGAGTAGCAGCAGGAGTAGTAGCAGCATGAACTGCCACTGATTGTTGTTTCTTGGAGGGCTCCTGCGAAGACTGCCCCTTGCGTTTGTTCCAGACCTTCTTCTTCTTCTCTCCACTCTCTTGTTGTGGTTTGGGAGCAGCTGTCACCTCATCAAGATCAACCCCGTGATCTATCAGGGTCTGTGCCAGGCATTTGGCGCTATCAAATGTAGTGGGTCTAGCAGCCAAAACATTTCCTTTGGTTGGGGTCGTCAATCCCCAGATGTACCTCTCAGTCTTCTTGCTTTCTTGGGTGACCATTCCCGGACAGAGAAGAGCCAGATCGCAGAATCTAGATGTGTAGGCAGCAATGCCGGAACCCTTCATCTTCAAGTTCAAGAGTTTGTGCTCTAACTTTTGCACCTCGCCTCTTGGGCAGTATTCGGCGAGCATCAAATCCTTCAGACTTTCCCAAACCATGGCGTTATCCACTGGCAGGGTTAGGATTTGACTTGGCCATTCCACCGGTTCAATTCTCTGTCGGTGAAGGTGCAGGCGGTGAACTTCACCTTTTTTGCTTTGGAGCACGCACAAATATCGAAGACTGATTTGATCTTCTCGATCCAGCGGGTTTAGGCAATGACTCCTCCATTTCCGTAGAAGGACTTGGGTTTCGAGGTCATCAAGTCCTTATAGGAACACTCCTTCTGATGTCCCTGGCTTCCATTGAGATTAAGGGGATGGGTACCACTTCCTGACCCGCTAGAACCACCAAAATTCATCTGTGACATCATGGCAGCCACAACGGCCATAACAGCTGCCTAGAACATGGCAGGATCGAACTGAGGAGGTGGTGGTGGCGGAGTATCGTTGTTCCTTCTGATGGGTCTTCTACGGGGAGGCATCTTGTTCTAGAACAATCAGGAAGAAGAGGATGATAATTCCCCTGAATTTAAATCAAGATATATGAAACAAGATATATCTCATTATGAAAGTTAAAGTGTTTTACGAAGCGATATATAGAGGAGAGTTACTACTGCAAGTGACTATCGCTAAGAAGAAACATGTAGCAACACTTTGGAATGAATCTCTATATTGTATTCGGCTCTAGATAAAATACTCCTATAGTATTTTAAGTTGCATGCTTTTGTTCTACCGATAAATGATGTATATATACTTGGTAAGTTTTAGGCTTGCTGCAACACCACAGTCACTCCCAAGCACATGTTGGTCATGTCTCGAATAAATATAGTTGATCAGGCTATATTGACCCTAAACATGATTACATAACTGCCTAGCTTTAACCACAGTGTCCAACATCTAAATACTTTTGCTTTGTTCTACCTATGACTCGGGTTCTGTTAAGTATGTATATTTGTATACTTCTTACAAAATACTTATATTTTGAAACTATACTTTTAGTTTCAGAGCGCTTCAGCCCCTTAGTCTTTATAGGCGTATACCATGTAAAGTTCGGTATAATTAGTTCACTATAAAAAAGGGCTCTGATACCAATCTGTCATACCCCCAAACTGGAACAGCTGAAAAGTTCGGAGGCGGAGGATGTCATGCATAGTATCGCAACCATTGCCTCATAGTAATCATATTAAACACAACGATTACATTGAATACATATATTAAAAGGTATTTACATCTGTTTTGATTCTTGTTTCTAAACATCAAAGTATAATCAAAAGGTAAGATGAGACTATATACACTCTGTCTTCTCAAAACTCCATATGGTACCTGTCTACTGATTTCCTGAGAATACAAGCAGCTTTGAAAGAGTATCAACATAAAGCTGGTGAGTTCATAAGCATGTTTAGATATGAAAATCTATTATTGACTTTGTAGAAATGTTTGTATGTTTCCAAGAAAATCCAATATTTTCTTAAGTAATGAAAAGTAGTCTTAAACCCCAAGACCAATTGTAAGTTCGTCATTGAATTCTGTTCTTATGTGTGACAGTACTTGTATGTATGTCTGGTGCCACCAACTATAACGTATGGTTTTGTATGAAAGTTCTAGTATAAAATCCCTGGCTACCACCAATATTGTAGTAGTGTATAGTATGAAGGCCTTGGTTAACACCAATATGTATAGTAGTTTTATTACTTAAAATAAAACCTTTGAAGAATGAAATTCCGTAAACAAATTATTGGTTTATACTTATTGCGAGCTGTATAACCAAGCTTGATATGACCTAGAGACCTTTACAACATTCTTCTAGTTTTGGTTAAATGACATTTGTCACCCCAAGCATGCCTTCCTAACTGTAGCTAGCAGTTCAAGTGTGGGATTGTCAGTCCTGAATAGATCTATTCACAAATCTCACGCTCTCCCTCCAGGAGACTCTGGTTATACTAGGATAGGATTTAATTCAATACCCTAAATGTACAGTTTTGAAGTAGAGCCTCACAATGTTGTCTGATGGAACCTTGTCCCGGATGAGACCATGCTTCTGACTCTGGGATGAGATCTTCTTGGTTTCCTGATTATAACTGCAAGATCACAAAGAACAAGGGACGTCAGCCGCTTCCCGGGAGGGGTTCCCGGGAGAACGCTCTGACGGTCAAGTTAGGATGACTTTAGGGTTTGTGTTTGTTCTCTCCAGATCGGTTAGAGAGCTTACCTTTTTGGTCTTGTGTGCACATCCTTTTATACCTAGCGCTCCTGCCTGGTCCGTACCAAACAGGATCACTTTTGGAGGAGACAAGGTCAGAGGCGCTGATTGGAGGGTCGTGCGCCCTCAATTGCTAGAGCGCTCTCATTGGCTCCGACGGTAGTGCTCTGATCCTGCCCTTTGTCACCTGACCGTATCTTTTGTCTTGGAGCAAGGAGTGTTACTTGGCGGGCGCGAGCCTTCCGCCTGTCCGTTTCGCTCCCGGGGGCGCCAGCGGGCGCTGAGCCTGGCTGGTGTGCCCGGCTCTAGGGGTTGGACGCGGTTCTGCTGTGCTGCCCTAGGCACACCATCAAGTCCCCCAGTCCAGTAGCCATAGCGTTGCAGCGCTAGTTATGGCGTTCTGGACTTAACTGATTGACGTGTGTCCGTCGTTACTCCGCTCTTAATGGTGATGTGACTGTGCGTAACTGCTAACGGTTACGTCAACGTGTCAGACATTTAAATGTCCCGCCTCTTCCTCTTCCTTTAAAGGGGATTTACAAAGAATGATTCTCGCCATTTCTTCCCTCTTTTCCCTGCGTATTCGTCTTTTCTCTCCTTTCATGGCTAATCTTCCCGGAATTGTCCCTTCTACCGTCGAGTGTCAACAGTTGGAGGCCACTTATGGCTTGTCTCCTTTAGAAGGTGTGGAATTTCCCTCTACTGGCTATAGCATCTCTTCTCCCCCCCCCCCTCTAGAAAAATTGGGGTTTTCCTAAAAACCCTAGATGTTGGCATATGATTTCCTTTGACAGATTTCCAAGAGGAGGTTCTTCAGAAGGATGGCTGTAGTCTTCAGATGTTGACCCCTAATGTTGTCAACAAAGTGGTTTCCTTCGAGATGATCTGTAGAGCCAATGGGTATGTTCCCGACTACTTCGTCTTCAAGTTCTTCTTCCGGTTCTGCCTTACCGGAGATAAGTGTACTTTTTCGGCCTGGCGAGGGGGACATGCCCTAGTTCCTAATGGGCGCACCCCCAAGAATTGGCAAGACAAGTGGTTGTGGGTGAATCAGGAACTGGTTGGGAGTGGTCGTTACCGTGCCAATGCTTTCGCCTATATTGTCCCTAAGCTCTTCCCTCACAATCAAGAAGTCGCCGATTACCTGAAAAGTGTGCAAGTAACTGCTAAAGATTACTCCGAAGCGCTTCTGTCCAGGGTAGGGATGAGCCCCTCCTGGAGGCGGCATGGCAAGATGGAGGTGTTCTACTCCGTCATTGATGGTGAGTGTCGCATTCGTCCTGTTTCTCTCTTTACTTTACTTTTTTGGTGTTTCTCTTAACCGCCTCCATGTGACTTACATTTCATTCTACTTTTCTTTAGGTGTTGAGTCTTCCTTATCCATGGATGAGGTGCTGCGTAAACGCTATCGAGGCAAACTGGAGTTTCGTGAGGTGGATCTGTTCGAGCGTCTTCCCCCTCCTTGTCGGGCATATCGTCTCAACACCCCTACTCCTCCTGTCCCTCCAGCGGGCTCGTCTGCGTCTGAGGGAGATCCGTTGCTTGCCCGCCCAATTTCCTCTGTTATGCCAACGAGCGGTGCTCCTTCCCCTTCCCTGGAGGACGGTGAGGACAACAAAGAGGGTATCATTGCTGATGTTCGGCGGATGCAGGCGAAATGGAAAGCTATGCAGGCGATGGGTGAGCCGGTGACTGGTGCTCCTCCTGTAGGCGCAGCTTTTCTCGTCTGCTGAGCTCGATGAGTTCCACGCCAGTGAGCTCCACCTCCGCTGGCGTGGTTGTGATTCCCGATGATGACGTGCAACAGTCAGAGGGAGTCAATAGGGCGACTGAACAGCCCGGTTTTTCAGATTTTTCTTCAATCCCTTCTCCAAGTGTTCCGTTTGTCCCTTCCAAGCTTTCTCCCACAAAAGGCTTCGGTCCCCACAGGCCAGTTACAGTCTCCAAAGATGGTGGCCCTGGTGATGGTGCTTTTGGGTCGACGGTTTTTGTGCCATCTTGGGATCTTCGCAACGATTCTCATCTTTCTGTTCGTGCCAATGCCTTGGAGTTCTCACGCCATGCCTTCGCTCCAGCTGCAGTGGGGGATATGGATGCGATGGGTAGCCCTGCCCTTGCTCACAACATGGCCTATGCTGCTGCGCAGATGATGTTCTATCTTGTTGCAGGTTCCTGGTGCATCCATAGCCTTGGCGAGATGGAGGCCGCTCATGCCACCTGTGGATCGCGTGTGCTGGAGCACCGCCTGGGTGAGCTTGGCGATGATCTTTGGTTAACTGAAAGAAATATGAGTTGTTGGCGTCTGAGAAGAATGTTCTTGATGAGGCTAGGGCTGCATTGGAGGCCAAGGTTGATTCTCTCACTCAAATGAATGAAGGTTTAATGATCCAGGTTGAAAGTCTCGAGCGTGACGTCGTTGACCGTGACAAGCTTGTGTCATCGCTGCAAGCAGATGTGTGCGCTGCTCGTCGAGACTTGGATTGGTTGTTGCAAATCGGTGTTGTGCGTATCGTTGATAAGCTGATAGAGCATCCTGACTTTACCAATGCTATCAGTCTTATTCGCCATGCTACATATATGGCTGGGGTTGAATCTGTCCAGAAAACTTCAAGTGGTGGTGAAAGTGGGGAGGCGGGTGCTGGTTCGCTGTCTGTCGGGCCTGTGGTTAGCGTAAGTGATGCTCTCTTGTCCTTCGCTAGCATGGATCACGCAGGTCTGTTGGGTCTGGAAGAGATGGGTATTGATGGTTTGTGAGAGTTGTGTTCTTTTGGTTCAGAGGGCACTCTTGAGGATGCTGCAGGTCGTGAGATGGTGCTTGTGAATGACATTGATGTGGGAGGGAATGGGAAAGATCGTGGTGCTAGTGGTGATGATCGAGCAGGTGTTAGAGGTGATGATCTTGATGGCGTGGTGGATGATACGGAAGTTTCTGGTGGGTTGGCTGGGAAAGTAGGTGAGGATGATGTTGTGGAGGGGGCTGTGGTTGGTGATAAGGCTGTTGTTGATGGTTCGGAGCCATAATATTTCTTCGTTTTGTTTAGTCTATGTGTTTTGCTTTGCAATGGTTGAACTGCTAAGAACAATGTTTTATATATATATATATATATATATATATATATATATATATATATATATATATATATATATATATATATATATATATGTTTGACATGCACTAAGAATTATCTACTATCTACTTTTTTTGTTTTGTGCTTGGCTTATTCGTTTATTGCATATTGCTCAAGATGTGCCAAACATTTTGCCTTGTTTTTGTTACCATTGACACACTAAGTGTTCACATTGAATGCACTTAGCACTCATCATTCAATCATTGGAGATTATTACACTAAGTATGAGAGATCAGCAATTGCATTATTATTTAACCGCGGGTTTTTTAAATACACTAAGTATTAAGCTCATGTCACTTATGCATGAAATTTTATATATGTCGAGTACTAAACTCATGCCTTACACTGAGTATCAATTCTCATGTCACTTAGCATGGATAGACATACTCTAAGTACTCTAGGGCACAACATACTCAATGGAACATCAACCAACTAGGGTTACATCTTTCCTCTTCCTTAGAAAAAATATTTCTTTAGGTTCCTAGCATTCCATGTTCTTGGAATGGGCCTTCCTTCCATCGTCTCTAACACGTATGCCCTGTTCCTGTTTGCCTCTGTGACCCTGTATGGGCCTTCCCATGTTGGGCCCAGCTTTCCCTGGGGTTGTGCCCGACTGGCCTCATTTTTCCTCAAGACATACTCGCCCACTTTGAAGGCCTTCTCCTTTACCCTTTGGTTGTAATACCTTTCTGTTGCATGTTTGTATGCAGCTTGGCATACTCCCGACTCTTCACATTTCTCCTCTAGGATATCTAAGTTTATCCTCAGGTCTTGTGTGTTGCTTTCCTCATCTTGGTTGGCCACCCTTAGCGTATTCACTGCCACTTCCATGGGGAGCATGGCTTCGGTCCCATATGTCAAGC
The DNA here is from genome assembly GCF_002870075.4 of Lactuca sativa. Lineage (NCBI taxonomy): Eukaryota > Viridiplantae > Streptophyta > Magnoliopsida > Asterales > Asteraceae > Lactuca > Lactuca sativa. Next base: position 279,088,237 of record NC_056630.2, read on the forward strand.
TGAAAGGGGTTTCGCTTGTGCTTTTCCATGGTGTAGTCCTGTATGACCATAGCACCATTGGTATCTCCTCTGCCCAATTCCCTTTTGCTTTGCCCAACCTCTTTTTGATTCCATTGACAATGGTTCGGTTGGACACCTCCGTTTAACCGTTCGCTTGAGGATGTGCCACCGATGTGAAGCGTTGGCTTATCCCTTTGGCAGTGCACCATTCTCTGAATGGGTTCTCAACGAATTGCAAACCATTGTCGCTGATGAGAACCTTACGTGTTCCAAATCTTGTCATGATGTTTTTCCACACAAATTTTATCATGTGCCTCCCAGATATGCATGCCAGTGGCTCAGCTTCAATCCACTTTGTGAAGTAATCCACGGCTACCACCATATACTTCAGCTTCCATGGTGCTTCTGGGAATGGACCCACTATGTCTATGCCCCACTGGTAGAAAGGCCATGGGCTGGATATGTTGCTTAGCGGCGCCGGGGGTTTCGCCTGGACTGGGGCGTAAGACTGACACTCCCCACATTTCTTGGTTACTTCTACCGCGTCTTGATGTATCGTCAGCCAGTATACCCCCATTCATAGCACCTTTCTTGTCAAAGCCCTCGCCCCTTCGTGTGCGCCTACCTGCCCTGAGTGTGCTTCCTGCAATATCTCTCTCCCCCTGGCTTGATCTACACATTTTAACCATGGAGACGTGAATCCATTCTTGTACAATTCCCCGTTCACCATTGTGTATGAGGGCGCCTTTATACGTATTTTTCTGGCCTCGTCATGGTCGTCCGGCAACACTCCTCTCTGGAGGTATTCCCAGAATGGTGTCATCCATGTGGGTCCAGCGGGGGTCAAGATGTTCACCTTCTGTTCATCAATGCTTCTCTCCCGGAGCACCTCCACTAAAACTTTCTTTGACAGGTGGTCAAAACAAGTGGACGCTAGCTTGCTTAAAGCGTCTGCCCTCTTGTTCTCACTTCTAGGTATCTGCTTGATTGTAAATTGGCCGAATGATCCTACCAGTTGCTTTACCATCTTTACATACTTTCCCATTCTTTGGTCTCTTACCTCGAAACTCCCATTGACTTGGTTCGCTACTAACCTTGAGTCGGTTAGTGCTGTTACAGCTTTTGCACCCATCTGTTTGGCGAGTCACAACCCTGCAAGCAGCGCCTCGTACTCCGCCTTGCTGTTCGATGTATGGAAGTCGAAACGGAGGGCGTAGGTTACCTTTTCTCCTTCTGGGCTAGTCAGGATCAGCCCCGCCCCTGAGCCTTCCCTGCTGGACGCTCCATCCGTGTACAGGGTCCATGAACCATCGCCAGTAGGGGGCTCTTCAACTACCCACACCTTTTCTTTCACCGGGTTCCCTCCGTTAGGAATTTCTAGTAAGAAATCAGCCAGCGCCTTCCCCTTGATACTTGTTCTTGGGCGGTAGTTTATATCGTGCTCTCCCAGTTCAATTGCCCACTTGGCCAGCCGACCCGACGTCTCCGGCTTAAGCAAGATCTGTTTAATGGGGTAGCTTGTGAGTACCTCGATTTGATGTGCCTGGAAGTATCGCCTTAATCGTCTCACAGCGTAGATGAGTGCCAGCACCAATTTTTCCAGCGTGGAATAGTTGAGTTCTGGTCCCTACAGCGCTCTGCTAACAAAGTATACCGGTCTCTGCTCCCCTTCCCTTTCCATAGCCAATACTGATGATATCGCTTCGCCTGATGTTGAATACACTTGTAATGTTTCTCCAGGGATGGGGGTTGCCAGATTCGGCAGCTTGTGCAGTGCTTCCTTGATTCTCTGGAGCGCCTTCTCTGCTTCATTCGTCCATTGGAAATTGTTTTTCTCGATGCATCCCTTTAAGGTGTGGAACAGTGGCATAGCCTTGTCGGCAGATTTCGAGACGAACCTGCTTAGAGCCGTGAGCTTCCCGTTCAGACCTTGTGCATCTCTAAGAGAGTTTGGGGTTGGCGTCTCGATGAACTCGTCGACCTTGGTCGGGCTGGGCTGGACGCCTTGTCTAGTAACATAGTAGCCCAAGAATTGCCCCTCTTTCCACTCCAAACGTGCATTTGGTTGGGTTTAGTTTCATCTTGGCCACCTCTAATGTCTTGAAAGTCTCTTCGATGTCTTGCAGCATCTTTTCTTCATTTGGACTCTTAATCACCATATCATCTACATACACCTCAATATTCCTTCCAATTTGCTTGGCGAATATCGAGTCGACTAGCCGCTGGTATGTCGCCCCTGCATTCTTTAACCCGAAAGGCATCTTGGTGTAGCAGAACGTGCCATTGTCTGTATAGAAGGTTGTTTTCTCTTCGTCTTCTTTGCTCATCAATATCTGGTGATACCCTTTGTATGCATCCAAGAAGCATTTTAGCTTAAATCCTTGTAGCGACTTTACCTTCTGATCGATTTCTGGGAGTGGGTAGCAATCCTTAGGGCATGCCTTGTTTAGATCAGAAAAGTCGATGCACATACGCCACGACCCATCCTTCTTGCGGACCATAACTGGGTTTGCAATCCACGTTGGGAACATCGCCTCCCTTACTATTCCGGCTTCCATCAGCTTAGACACTTCTGCATTGATCATCCTGTTACGGTCTCCTCCTTGTACCCTCTTCTTCTGCTTAACCTCTTTTACCCCCGGTTTGATCATTAGCTTATGTTCAATGACCTTCCTTTCTACCCCCACCATATCTGTGGGAGTCCAAGCAAATAAATGTTTGTAGAGTTTGAGCAGATCGACCAGTGCTCTTCTTGTGTGGCTTGGGAGGTCGCTTCCAACATTGACCGGATGGTCGGGGTATCCCTCATTGATTACCTCCTTCCCCTTTGCAGGATTGCCCCTGGGCCTCTTGGGCCCTTTGGTTATTTCTGCTGGCTTCATAACTGTATAGCACCGCAATTCTCTAGGCGGGGTGGCCAAAATCGTGGCTTCGCCTTTTGGTGTGTCGAATTTCATGATCCCATGCATGGTTGAAGGTACGGCCCCTAGCTTCAAGAGGGCAGTCCTCCCTAAGATGATGTTGTGCTCCGCCGAGTGTCGAATGACCACAAAGTCTATCAGGGCGGTCTTCTTCCGCTGCTTGTCGTGGCTAGTGATTGTTAAGGGGAGGTGGATTGTGCCCAACGGCCACAGGCTGTGGCCGGTGAATCCCACCAGCCTACCCGTCGTAGGTCGCAAATTGTCTTTCTAGCGATCCGAAAGGAGCCAGAAACAATGCTCATAGATGATGTCTGCTGAACTCCCGGTGTCGACATAGACCCTATGGATAGTCACGTCTTTGATGGATGCCTGTATTATCAGAGGGTTGTCACCTTTCCAGCCGTCCGGCCGGGGATCCTGTATGGAGAACGTGAGCGCGCGTGCTGACGGTTTAACAATGACTTGCTCGCCTCGCTATTCCTCCCTACTTCTTTTGTTGTGTATCATGAATATCTCCTTGGGCTGAACTCCTTCGCGAGGTGGACCCTTGGCGTTCTCAGCATCGAATTTGGCGTGTAGGCTTCGCGCCACCTCCACCAGGTTTCCCTTAAGTTGTTTCTCCTCCATCTCCTTCTTTAGTACCGAACAGCTAGCCGTATCATGCGTTTTTCTTTTGTGGTACTCACAGTACCGACTCTTAGGTGACTTGGTTGGCTGCTGTTTCTCAGACACTGCATATACTTTTGGGCGGTGACCCCGTCTGTCGTCTTTAATAAATGGTCGGAAACGTGGCGGTGCTCTTCTTGCTTGGCCATAGTGTCTTCCTCCCCCCCCCCCCCCGGAAATCCGTGTGGGTTGGGTTGTGATGTCTAGTCGACATAGCATTCAAGTAGGCCTGCTTGGCTGCTTCACCATCTTCCTGCCGTAGGTATCGCTCCACTCTTTCTTTCAACTCAGCTCGTGTTAGAGGCTTCTTTCCCATGAGTTTTTGCGAGAGGGGCCCAGGCAGGAGTCCCCATGTGAAAGCACCAGCAATAAGCCCTTCGTCATGCCCCGGTACATCCAACGTAGCGTTTATGAACCTTGTAAAGTATTCTCGAACAGTCTCCCCCTCCCTTTGTTTACAGCCTATAATTGAATGAGAATCGCCTTTGTATTTACGTAGCTGCATGAAGTTGGTGAGGAAGAGGTACTTGAGCTGAGCAAAGTTTGAAATGCTGCCCGGTTGTAGCGTTTTGAACCATGTGTCGGCGTTGCCATCGAGCTTCGTCGGGAAGTATGTGCACCAAAACTTCTCGTTAAGCTTTAGCGACGTCATCGTCCATTCATATGTATCAATGTGGCTATCTGGGTTGGTGGTTCCATTGTACGTTTTAAGCGTCGGGAGCTTTGCAGTGTTTGGTATTTCGTAATCCAACAACTCTTTAACAAACGGAGATGTTACGCTCCGGGAAAAACCATCCTGGTTTGGAGCAGTCGACGTCCCTTTCTGGTATTGAGAACTCATTCCATGTTGTGGGGGCGTAAGGTAGCCTGGACTTGGTCCATAAAAGGGGTATGGCTGGAATGGTAACTGGAGGGGATAGCTAGTGGAGAAAGGGTGCATGGATGTAACAGGGTTGATTATTATCGGCTGTTGTAAGCTGTTGTTTGGGGGGATAGTCGGTCCTGTCCATGCTCCAACTGTCGGGTAGACGGGTGGTGAATGGTTCATCATGGTTTGCACCAATGGTGGTAGTAGCGTTGTGGAACTCTGTCCACCAGTCGTCTGGAACGATGTAGGTGTTACGAATGACGGTGAAAGGTTGAAAATATGGCTCGATGGAGGTGCAGTTGAGTGAACTGTTCGCGCCTGTTGCAGCGGCGGTGCAAAGAACGGCGGCATCTGAAGCTGTGTAGGCGAAAGTAGCTCCACCGGAGTTGTTCCTTGCTGAGAAAACAACGGTTGCGAAATATTTCCGGCGGCTGTTGTAGAACTTCCTTCGCCCAAAACTAGCCTGTTGGTCGTTGTAGGCGGTGGCGTTTCGTCCAACGTCGTCATGGGACGTATGGGACTAATTGGTCCTCCCTCACTATCGTTGGACGCCATTGATGCTTGCTTTCGTGCTTTTGTTTGTGTTCTTCGTCTCACAAATGGATGGAGCCAAATGATGGAACCTTGTCCCAGAAGAGACCTTGCTTCTGACTCTGGGATGAGATCTTCTTGGTTGCCTGATTATAACTGGAAGATCACAAAGAACAAGGGCCGTCAGCCGCTTCCCGAGAGGGGTTCCTGGGAGAACGCTCCGACGGTCAAGTTAGGATGACTTTAGGGTTTGTGTTTGTTCTCTCCAGATCGGTTAGAGAGCTTACCTCGCTAGTCTTGTGTGCACATCCTTTTATACCTAGCGCTCCTGCCTGGTCCGTACCAGAAAGGATCACTTTTGGAGGAGACAAGGTCAGAGGCGCTGATTGGAGGGTCGTGTGCCCTCAACCGCTAGAGCGCTCTCATTGGCTCCGGCGGTAATGCTCTGATCCTGCCCTTTGTCTCCTGACCGTATCTTTTGTCTTGGAGCAAGGAGCGTTACTTGGCGGGCGCAAGCCTTCCGCCTGTCCGTTTCGCTCTCGGGGGCGCCAGCGGGCGCTGAGCCTGCTGGGCTGAGCCTGGCTGGTGTGCCCAGCTCTAGGGCTTCGACGCGGTTCTGCTGTGCTGCCCTAGGCATACCATCATTGTACAATCTAGTTTACTTGTGATTCTAAAGTGTTTTCTTGTATTAGAATCTGTTGGATGCCATATATGATAATAATTAAACTTAAATAATTATTATATGCCATGCCCTTATAGTAAACAATACCATAAACTAAATCTTCCATAGTTTATAAGTTTAGTGGTAAATAACTCTGAATTTGTAAAAGTTATGAATTGAAACCCCAAACTATACCTATTATAGTTTACACGTATATAATGTGAATGTTGAATCTGAAAAACTATGCAACTTTGGTGGTAAGTTGAAAACGTCCCTTATGCTCAACATAGTACAAAAGGGATAAGATATCTAAATATTTTATACAAATATGAAAATCGTTTGTCTGAATTAATTGCATGAGTTTTATACTTGTTAAAAGTCCTTTTGTATTAATTCACAAAAGCGTTAGTGTTTGGTTTGTCTTCCCCCCTGAAAACGTTTAAAAATCATAAAAGCGTAGGGGTATGAACTCACCTCCAGCGAGTGGTTTGTATGAAAGAATCGATTTGAGATGCTAAGTGTCAAGTGAAGCCTTAAATACAATTAGATCCTAATTATCCTGTAATAACACATATATGATTCAAATTAGGGTATTTCATGACTAAACATGATAGAAAACCACCCTAAGGACTTGGAAACACTTGAACTAAGTTTTTAAACCATATGTGATTGAGTGAGGGAGGTGTACGGCCACCCTAATGGTGTGTACGGCCATGGGTGTGCAGCCCATGAGTGTACGGTTGTACACTCATGATGAGATGTGCTTTTGAGGCATTTCCAAGGTTCTAACTAGCATACAAGGAGTGTTCTAGGTCCCATGCTTAGTTTTAATGTAAGTTTGAGCCCTAAATGATCATCAAAGTGGGTGTGCGGCCCTAAGGTGTGTGTGCGGCCGTCCAAAGGGGTGTGCGGTCGTACACCCTTCATGTTTATGTTCAAGTTGTCGACTTTAAGGTGTATCAAGGCTAAGATCATATCCCACTTGAAGCTAGGGGCCAAACTCTCACTTTGGAGAGTCTTAAGGGGGGCGTACGGCCGTACAAAGGTGTGTGCGGTCGTACTGCTTCAATGAGGTGAAGAACATGATGGAAATTGATGAACTAAGGCTTGAATCAATAGGTCTTTCCAGTCTAACAAGCTAGAGGGTGGAATACTCACGTTTTTTAAGCCTTGGAGAGTTCACGGTTGAAGAAACTTGAGACGAAAGAAGTAGTGTGCAGCCAAGAGGGGAAAGGAATGAAGGAAAGGGGTCTAATCCTATATATAGGGGTGAGTGTGCAGCCATGAGGGGGTGTAGGGTCGTACTATTCCTCCTAAAGGAGTGTATGGCCCGATTTACTACTTTTACGACTTGATAACTCATCCCTAATCTCAACCTTGGTTGTACTCAAGCTTAGAATACTTAAACGAACCCTTAAATAGTGCTAAAAGGCAACATAATCGAGTTTAACATTGATAGAATTGACTAATTGTACAAGATAGAAGTTTCGGGTTGTCACAACGGCTCTGATGATGATCTTAGAGATTTCTCTTTTCGGGATATTCACCAGAGACCTTTAAACCAACCTCAAACCTGTTCGATGACCCATTCCTTAACATATTATATGATGAAAATATGCTAAGGAGGACTCTTGATGGAATGGGAGATAATGATAAGGAACTTGGTGTTAAGGAGCCAGAGCATGATCATATTGATGATCAAAATGATTTTGAAGTGGGTGAAGAGTATAGGGTTCATGATCCAGACATCCATTGGAAACAAATGAAGCTTGTAGTGGGACAATGTTACGAGTCCCCACCTCAACCAGGCTTGCATTAACTAACTATGTAGTAGCTAATGGATATCAGTTATAGTTTATGAAAAGTGATGGGCATAGAGTGATCGTCAGGTGCGGGAAAATAAATAAGAAAGACCATGTCCCTTTAGAGTTTATGTTGCTTGGAAGTATAATGAACGAACGTTTCATATTAAATCCATATGTGACATACATCTATGTGCTAGGAATTATAATTTTGCATCTTTGGTTAGTTACAACTGGTTAGCCAAACATTACCTGAAGGATATAATTATGAAGCCAAAGATAACATTTACTGAGTTGAAAGAAGATGTACTTAGGATGCTTTCAGAAGATGTATCTAAGGGGAAATGTCACCGGGCTAGGAAAAAGGCAAAATAGATGATATAAGGTAAGTTAGAAGAACATTATGCAAAGGTATGGGACTATGCTGCAAAAATCCTCTAGTCTAACCCAGGGAGCACTTGTAAGGTGGGCGTAGAATCTAATCCAAGTGGCATGAACTATTTCAAAAGGTTTTATGTGTTCTTAAAGGCTTTTAAGGATGGTTAGAATAAGGCTTGTGGACATGTGATAGGTTTGGATGGTTGTTGTAACATCCATAAAAATCAAGCCAATTTAAAACTTTTTAAATTATTCAAAAACCGATAATTATTACAAATATGTTTTCAAAATGGTTTAATGTTAGAGTATCCCATAATCAAATCATAAAAACATAAGGAGGTGCACGATCACGCCTTTGCCTTCGCACAATAATCAGAAGTACCTGAAACAAAATCAACAACTGTAGGCCCGAAGCTTAGTGAGTTCCCCCAAAATACCAACGCCATACAATCATAATCATATCATATAAAAAAACAACATGCATAATGATCCATCAGCCTGACTAGACCGCCTCGCATGCCTTCAGTCTATCTGGACCGCTCTCCGAGCCTTCGGCATGTCTGGACCGCCTCTCTAGGCCTTCAATCTATCCGGACTGCTCGTCGGGTCTTCGGCCCAACTAATATGCCTTCCTGGGTCTGTAGTCTAGCCGGTCCGCCTAGGGTATGTTGGCCTTCAGCACAAAGCAGGTCCGCCTCAACCCAACCCCAATCAAACAATCATGTGCACATAAATATCAGATGCTAGCACGTATATAACAGTCAAACCGATCTAATAGATCACTAATCATAGCAACATCTTATAACCAGGATACCAACCTAACTGGTCACTAACATAGCATTACCCTATATACCAGGATACCGACCTAACCAGTCTCTAACGTAGCATTATCCTATATACCAGGATACCGACCTAACCTGGTCACTAAGCGTATCACCATCCTAACTACCAGGATATAAATCAATAAGCATATCATGCAATAAACCTAGATACATATCCAAAAAGGGTCGGCATTGCTGCCTTCTACTCTGTTAGTATAGTGAGGACAACTCACCTCACAAGTAGCTCAAAATGATAATGTCAAACTCCTCCAAATACAACTCCAACTCCAATACCTACATCCACCAATGATCCACTTCAATAAATTCCTAAATTACTAAAATGCACCCAGAAGTCAAACCGGTCAACCCATGGTCAAAGTCAAAGTCAACGGTCAAGGTCAACGGTTCATGTGGACCCAACTCGTCGAGTGCAGCTCACTGACTCGTCGATTCCTTCCAGAACTCAAGAAATCGTGAAAACCCTAGTTGACTCGCCCGATTTTCCAAACAACTCGTCAAGTCCATGTGTGTCCAAATGTCGGGAAAACCATAACTGGCTCGTCGAATCGTCTCACTGACTCGCCGAGTCTATGCAGAAACCTAGCACGACTAATCTTCATCCAATTCGTTGAGTTGACCATGCAACTCGTCAACTCCCTTCAGTCTGTTTCTCATTCAGATGATTTTAAGCCACCCTAAAGCTCCAAATTGCAGATCTAACCTCCTAGGGCATGGTTTCCACATAAAGTTGCAAACTTTACGTACATGCATGGTCCTAAATGCCAAAACCAAGCTAAGGGAAAGTCTTAACCCAAAGAGAAGAGCCAAAGCTTGCTAAATCTGATAATTTTATGACTGTAGGGACTTAGAGGAGTCCATATCTTAAGTTACAACTTCAGATCATGCCCAATACCTGAAATAACCCACAACCAACTAGAAAATGGCCCTAAACCTTTACATGAAGAGATCTAGCTAAATATGAGTCAAGGTAATGACTTGTTACCTTCAAAATGATACCAATATGAAGTAGAGTCAGATCCATAAGCTTCTCTTTTCTCCAAGCTTCTTAGACTTCAAACCTTCTTCACAAAATCCACCTTCCAAGCTTCTTTACACACAAAAATGGAGAGTAGGAAAGATTAGGGTTTTCTGAGCTCAAGAGGGATGGTAAGGGAGGCTAATGACCCTTTAAATAGGGTGAAAAATACTAGAAATTAAAGTTTCATCTTCCAGCTCCTACTCTTCGATTCGGGGTCTTCCGACTCATTGAGTAGACCACATAAATCATGCGGGCTGACTAAAACTCTACACAAAGAGTTCGGGCCTCCAACTCGTCAAGTAGACTTCCTTTATTGCATGAAATCTCTAAATCTCCTTCTCAAAAATCAGGATGTTACAGTTGTTTCTAAAGGGGCAGATCATGGGAGAGCTTTTGACTGCTATTGGAAAAGATGCAAAAAATCATGTATATCCAATAACATGGGCAGTGATTGATGTAGAGAACAAAGATAATTGGACTTGGTTTATTGAGTTGTTAGTTGTTGATCTTGATCTTAATGGTGATAGGGGTCTTGTTATTATTTCAAATCGGCACAAGGTAAATATATTGTATTTTTATTTCAATATTATACATTTATATATATTTTCTTTATTAAATGTTAGGGTCTACTACAAGCTGTTACAAAACTACTTCCATATGTTGAACAGAGACAATGTGCCAGTCACATCTATGTAAAATTTAGGAAGAGATACATTGGATTAGAGCTGAAGAACCTATTTTGGGAAGCTACCAAAAGTACTATGGAGGTGGACTTCATAGAAACAATGGAGAAAATCAAACACATAACTCCAAGTGGATATGACTGGATGATGTCAAAAAACCCACATTCTTGGTGTAGGGCATTTTTTTTATGTATATGTTTGTAAGGCAGTAGAGAATGACATATTAGAGTGTTTTAATTCGATGATTATTCACATCAGGAAAAAAATCACTTTTAACAATGCTTGAAGAAATCAGGATTTATTTGATGAATAGGTTTTAACCTCAAGCTGCTATGGTTTCCCACTGGAAAGGTGACTATGGCTCAAACATCTTAGAGAAGCTTAAGGAGTTTGGAAAACATATGAGGTATGCTCATTTTAATTTTTATCTTAAGTCTGTTTCTCCAACCCCAAGGTGTACATGTGACAAGTGCACGTGTGATCTAGAGAAAAGGTTGAGGTAGGCAAAGGAAAAGGAAAGATTATACAATTTTCTTTTGGGTCTCGACACTGTTTTTGTAACATCCCGGTGTTCAAGTACTTTTAAATTCATCCTTATAATTTTAATTCTTAACATTTTTGGTCCCTTTAGTGGAAGGAAGTAGCTATGAGAAGCCCTAATGGCAAAAGTGTAATTTGGAAGGAATGGGAGTACGACATGTATACGTGTGTATGCTTAGCATACTAGGGCGCGCCTTAGTAGTTGGGCATACGTCAACTTACGCGGGGCGTACTCATCAAATGTTAAAAACCTTAATTTTTAGGGTTGGGCCCTATATAATCCCCCTTATAACCCCATTTCCCTCACCCTTTCAGCCTCCATCCTCCTTGAGTCGATATTGCAAGCCCTAGCCCTTATGTTAGTTGACCTTGACTGTGTGTGTGTGTGTGTGTTCTTGGTGTTGAAGAAAGAAGAAAGGATTCTTTGAGAAGCTTTGGTGTGGGATTCAACCCTGTAGATATGAGATCTTCATCTCCTTGGGAAGCTCCAAAAGGTACAAAGTCTTAAACTTTACTTGTATTTCTTAGGGATCTAGCCATATAGAGTTTTATGAGTTTGTCCCTTTTTCTTGGACTTAATGAGTAAATGCTACTCTAAGACCAAAGGAGCTGCCTTTTTAGAAGATTTGAGTTGTGTTAAGTCATAAAATTGCTTTCTTGACTTATTTAGTGCTTGCATGCAAAGTGTAGAGGTCTTTAGTGGTTAAGATCAACTTAGAGGTTGGTTTTGGGTCATAATGATGCATGCATAACCATAAAGTTGGAAACTTTATGGTTAAGAGCACCTTCTTGGACTTGGATCTAAATTTTGGACGTTTGGACTGAGTGGTTTAAGCCTTATTCGAAATTTGCATGGCCACCGCATACACTGGGTGTACCAGGGCGTATGTTTGGCATAGGTGGTTAGCAGCGCGTTTCGTGGTTAAGGTGAAGTACGTTGAGCATACAGCAGGGTACACCCTGCCTACTCAGTCTGTTGGGTTTAGCAAGTTTGGGCAACCTTTTTGGCCTTAAATGCGTTCTCCCTTATTGGACCATCTGAGTATTGGTGTTTTGGGCTAAGTGAAGGGATGTACTTTAGGGTAAGGCCCAAGTAGGATTTTGGGGGCCAATTTGGAAAATTCGGTCGGATCTGGGCCTTGAGCGATTTCTTAGTTTTGGGCCTTTTTGGATCAAGATTTGGGCTTGGGTTGTATCCCAACTAGGGAAAGGGCAAAGTGACCTTTTACCCTAATTAGGGACTAATAGATAAGGGCTGTAATCCAATTATTAATTAGACGATTATTTTTATTGTGATAGCACAGGGATTTTAGTGAGCTAGCAGTCAGAGACTTTCAATGTGATTCAGCAGTGTGAGGTGATTTTTCCTCACTGTACATATGGGTCACAGGCACCAAGGTCGGCCCTTTGGATTGTTATCCTGATTATTGGATGATTGAGTATTGTAGTGATCTGTTAGATCTGTATCCTGGTAGATAGGATGATGCTATGCTTAGTGATCTGTAAGATCTGTCTGCCTGTTATTAGTTGGTTAATTATATGATTATATGTTATATATGTGTGTCGACACCGTTATGTGTGGTTGGGTTGAGACGGTCCTGCTTTGTGCTGAAGGCCAATAGACCCAAGGCGTCCCGGATAGACTGAAGGCTAGTGGGGCGTACCAGTCAGGCCGAAGGCCCGCAGAACGTTCTAGATAGGCTGAAGGCCCTATGTGGCATGCCAGTTATGTTGTAGCTTCTGTGAGCATACCAGATAGACTGTAGGTCGGTGGGGCGTTCCAGTTAGACCGAAGCTTTATATGCATGATGTTTATAGTTATTATTTTGGTTTTGTGTTGTGTTGTGTTTGTATTTTAGGGGAACTCACAAAGATTTGGGCTTACAGTTTTAGGTTACGTTTCAGGTACCTCAGATGATCACGGGAAGGAAAATGTGTGATTGTGCACCTTCTCATGTTTTGTTTTGTGATTTTGGGAAAATTCTGATAATAAACATGTTTTGAAAACTATTTTGTAAACAATGATGCTTTGTGGAATTGTTTGAAAAGTTTAAATTTTTCATGAATTTTATAGATGGTACAGTTTTTTCTACCATAAAAACTCAGATTCTTGCATCCAAACCCACTCCTACTCTTGGTACTGCATATCATATATGTTTCTAAAGATGAATAATAGAGAGCAATCCCAGCAACAAAGAAACCAATACAAGAGGCTACAACATTCCAAATCTTCGCACAAAACAGGAGAGAAACGACGATTGATCCTAATGTTCAGTGAATGAAAAGTGCAACAAAGGATGAGCATTGCATTTTTTGTGTAAGAATGGCCATAATAAGGATGGGTGTTTCCAGAAGATTGGCTACCCATAGTGATGGCCAGGTAAAGGCAAGAAGGAGAGGGGAATATACAAGGCAACCTTCATAGAGACGAAATCAAGCCCTATACTAGGACTCACGAGTGAACAATACCAGAAGCTTGTTAAACACTTTAACAAGGAAGACAAAAATAATGTGGCTAACATGGTAGGTAAAATTGATAAAACTGGTACTTGGATTGTTGACATAGCTGCAATAGAGCACATGACGATAGATTATGATCTTCTAGAGGGATATATATATATATATATATATATATATATATATATATATATATATATATATGATGGAGATCAAGCAGTCATCATACCCAATGGCGATTACATCTAAGTGAAAGGAAAATGAAATATGTTTTAACTAATGGAGTCAAGATTGCCAAAGTTTTAAACATTCCAAAGTTTAACTACAATTTATTATTCGTTAGTCGAATGACAAAGGATTTAAATTGTTATATAACATTTTTCCGGATTTCTTTATTGCACAGGATTTGCAAACAAGGATCTTGATTGGAGCGGGCCAATGTGATAAGGGTCTATATCAGATGGGAATGTCAACGAAAAAGGCAATGAAGGTGACACCAGATGCACCTGTGATAACATGCTTCTGAAGCAAAATTACATCAAGTAGATTTTTTAGCTAGTTTTTCTTTTGAGTTGAAAAATATAGTGTGTGACTCATGAGTAAAGGCAAAACATACTTGCTTACCCTTTTATGATAGCTTTATTAAAACAAGTGATTGCTTTGATCTGTTGCATTGTGATATTTCGGGAAGTTACCGAACACCTTCATTATCTGGAGTCGGTATTTTCTCACCATTGTAGATGATTTCAGTAGGGTTGTTTGGATATTTCTCATTAGACATAAACATGAAGCAAGTAAATACTTGATGAATTTTTGCAACATGGTCAAAACTCAGTTTGGAAAGAATGTTAAGAGAGTAAGGATTGATAATGGTGGTGAATTCACATCAGGTGCTATGATTGAATTTTATGCTCAACAAGGGATAATGCTTGAAACATCTTGCCCTCACACACCACAATAGAACAGTATGGTCAAGAGAAAGCATCATCACTTACTTGAAACTAGTAGAGCATTGAAGTTTGAAGCATATTTTCCTACTAAACTGTATGGAGAATGTGTGATGACAACTACTTATATAATTAACAAATTGCCCTCCAAGGTAATAGGCTTTAAGACGCCTTTTGAGGTATTATTTGGCAAGAAACCGGAATATGCACACATGAGAGTACTTTGATGTCTTGCTTATATAAGGAACACAGAAACAAAAGGAGATAAGTTTGAAGTGAGGGGAGACCTGGTGTTTTCATAGGCTATCCACAAAGGCTAAATGGGTACAAGGTGTTTGACATAAACGATAGTAATGTGATTACGTCTTGACATAAGGTTTGTTGAAGAGATTTTTCCTTTTTTGACAGCTCAAACACAGAAGACTGATAGCGATAATGAAGATGAAAGCATATTTAACGAGTTTTTTAATGAAGATACGGATGTCAATTACAATAACAAAGAAAGTCTTAGAAATGACGATGTTGAAACTGTCACCATTGATGATAGTGAACAAATTCATGATTAGAACATGGGAGAACCAAGTTTTTCAAGTGAAATAGATTTCGAAGGTCAACAAACGGAAAATACTTCGAGGGAAAGAAGAAGTAGAACACAACCAAAGAGGTTTGAAGACTTTGTAGCTGACATGTCCCAATCGATAGACCCTACAAAGCCTATGCACAATCAAAGCTCCTACACGGTACATTCTGTTGCTAATCACATTATTCCTATGAAATTTTTTCTAATAAACACAACTTTTCTAGCAGCCATCAGCACAAGCGATAAGCCTAAGTGGCAATCTGAACATCTGCGGATCTGCACCTATAAATTGAATTCAGGGTTCCGTTTAAGACCTAATCGTATGTAACTCCTAGAAAGGAAATATCCCTTATTGCCCTTCGAAAATTAGAGAATTACAATTTGGCCCTTGTGAGTAGTACGCGGGGCGTACAACAATATACGCTTACCCTAATTTGGGCCTCAGATGCTTATTTTTGGATATTGGGCTTTTGGATATTTGGATTGGGCCTTGGCCTTAGGCCAAGTTAGAGGAAGGGTAAAAAGGTATTTTACCCTAATTTGGACTCTTAGTGTGAGTCAGGATATAGTTATTAATGGGTTGTCATTTTGGTATCTGATAGGGCATGGATTTTAACGAATCTGCAGTCAGAGTTTTATCTGTGGGTTCAACTATCTGAGGTGAGTCTCATCATTGTACTATGGGTCGGAGGCACCAATGCCGGCCCATTTTGCTTATTTTATTGGAAGAACAGGGGTTGGCCCTTAGCATTTGTATGAAAGACCTGGGGTGGCTCCGGGCAAAACTGTATGCGGGACCAGGGTTTGGACTATGGCGGTTAAATAGATAGTTAGTTATAGTTTGCGTGCTATATGTCTTCGTGATGCTTGCAAGGAAAACTAGGAGGTGACTCCTAGAACTTGTTTGTAAGACCTAGGGTTATGGCCCCGACCTGGCAAGGAAAGACCACGATACAGCTCGTGGCATAATGGGAAGATTATGGTTGGAACATAGCACCTTCCTACTGTAACACCGTAAATTTTCAAACAAATTTTTCATGTTAAAATCATATAATTATCATATTTCATTTCACAAAATCTCATTTGTTTAGTTTATAAACACATCCCCATAATTGTTTGACTAATAATCTAGGATCCTCAAAACAATACTCTTTCTCTGGTGTGTACAATCGAGCCGGTTCCTTCCAGCGATCCTGAGAAAAACCCTGAAACACATAACACGTAACACGGTAAGCACGAAGCTTAGTGAGTTCCCCAAAATACCACTCATAGCTCATCAGCCTCTCATGGCTATACTCAAATAAGACCCTCTGGTCAGATGTGTCTCAGTGGGACCCTCTGGTCCCACAACTCAGTTGGACCCTCCGGTCCCTCAACTTAGTAACTCAATAACACAGCATACACATCACAAAGTAAATAAGCAAGATAACTCAAATCATAGTATATGCACATAAGACCCTCCGGTCACACATAGGTTACCACTCAAGGTAAGTATAGTGAGAAGACTCACCTTGGATGATGAACAACCCCTAAAAACATTGTTGCTATGCCCGACCACTAACTCTGTGCCAAACCCACAATTAACCCAATTAGGAACTAAGTCCAAACTCACACTCATTAGGTTTAAAGGTTGACCACTAACCAACCCACCAATAACCTAAAACCCATTGGGCCTATCAAGGCCCAAATAATGAATGGGCTTTCCTGAGGCCCAACTCTCAAGTCCAAGTGACAAGACCAATTCAAGGGCCCAAGGCATAATATAATATTTCTCTACTCATAGTCTCTAGTTCACAAGCCCAAAGATTCAGGCCAAACCCTCAAGACCCATAATAAGATCCAATCCAAAAACTCAAGGGCCCAAGGCATAATATAATATTCCTCTATTCATGGTCTCTATTTCACAAGCCCAAAGATTCAGGCCCAACCCTCAAGACCCATAATAAGATCCAATCCAAAAGCCCACAGTGAAGTTACGTGGGGTGTACCTCTCTTGGTACGCTCAACGTACTCATGCATGCATGAAACTGATCGGGGGCACCAACCCAATACGCAGGGCGTACTGGAACGTACGTTGGGCGTACGCCTAGTTTTGCTTTAGTCCGTTCTCTTGGTCTTAACTCGTTAAGACCTTAATTCATTTCTCAGATCTGGACTCCCTTTTATCTCTTAATCCATAAAGTCAGTGACTTTAAGCCTTTGCATGGCTGATAAAGTCACAAACACATAAAACTCTTACTCTTTTAACTCAAAATGCTTATTTCTCATGCATGGGTTGATTCTCACGTTCAAGACCTCATTTTTATGGATCCCCTCCACTAGAAACACTTAAAAGGACAGGTATTAAGCTTTGGAGTGCAACAACTCATAAAGCCTCAATCTTTGGGACCAAAAACCCTAAAATGGACCATATCATGCACAAAATAAAAGGATGGGAAAGCTTTGAGCTTTATACCTTCAAATGATGCTCCAACCACAGAAAAGCTCAGATCCAAAGCCTAGGCTCCAACTCTATTCTCTTCCATGCTCCTTCTTCACTCCAATAATCCCACAAGAACACTTAAAAGCTCACCATGGACACACACAAGCTCAAGAACGAGGCTTAGGGTTTGAGAGGTTTTATTGACTAAGGATGGTGGCCAGGAATGAGGCCATCTCATTCTTTTTATAGGGACACTCCTTAATTAGGGTTTTTCCTTCTATGCCTAGTACGCCCAACGTACCCTCTGTTACGCCCAGTGTACTAGGTTGCTCCGCTTAAAAGTCACGCACATGAGTACGCTAAGCGTACACACATGTACGCCCAGTGTACTCCGCTGCCACCTTTTTCAATTAAAGGACTTATCCTGCCATAACTTCAAACTTCCATTGCTTCCCCGTTATAACTTCGTTCCAATGAATCTCATATCCTCGGAAAGGTGTCGTGATGCTCTACGCTACTAGCAACTCTTCGCAACCCCAAGACTTCTGCATGCCCGGGTTGCAACCCACGAACCCTAACCATTGACGACCTGAAACACGATGTTACAACTCTCCCCCACTTGAATTAGATTTCGCCCTCGAAATCGCTCCTTATCATCACAAGGATAGAATCCAAAACCCACGAAACACCAATGAAAGGGCCTCAAAACATTAAACAATCTCCTCCTAAGACACCTGGACCAATTGGGAACTCCCGACCCCGAAGAAATAACAAACCCTTATGTCGTTGCAGTACTCAGTCTGACTCCCCATAACTTGAAAGCTCTAGTGGTCTGTCTCCCTGTCAGACCACCCTCGCAATATCATCATGTTAACCACTCATCCAATAACAGACTCTAAGAACACTCTACCAACTTAGATTCTCTAATCGATCACAGTCGAACTCAGGAGGAACGGAAAGGTCATAACCCACTAAGGACCCACCGCCTGAACAACTATCAGAACTCTTCTGAAGGACTGATCCACCAAAACTCTACCCTTGGGCACAAGAAAATGGTCAAGACAGCTCGAAACGATCCTATGATACTCTTATACATAAGCCCCGGCTTCTCTCAATTATCCCTTCCAACACTGAGCATCATGTCGTCTCCAACCCAACAAGTGGAACCTCCAAGGTTACCCACCGCACGCCCAAAAATTGACCTACCGGTTTTCAACTCTCAATAACAATCTCAACTCATGGTGACACACAAGTCACGTAGTTCGCTTTACCCCAAGCGAATGCTACAACTCATCTGAAATCGCCTCACCTCCGACCTTTGTCTTCTACCACCAACTGGTTTCCTGCATCTCGCGGTACTTCTCATACCAACGAAACTGATCCACTCCGGCCTAAGATATCATATGGAGGTCAATACCCCCCTCCAAAATGAAGCCCATCCACGAATCTGAAACCTCATCTCGCCTATTCAATACACGAATGGGTCCAGACTCGAGCTCGAGAGCCTGATTCAAAAGCAGAATTAGAACCACTCATTTCCAATCTGGTACTCAACTCATGACCCAAGTTTCATGAATTTATGCACACACCATCTCTTCAATTCCTTCTGATTCCGATAATCCCTTCTCAACCCGGGATATATAAATTTTCGATCGACACGGACACCCCAGTCTCGCCCCTGGTTCGACAACCAGGTTCCTAAAGACTCAAGTGGTAAGGCTACCCAAGCCTAAGAACTCCCTTGCGTCATTCTCTGACTAGTGAATACTACAGCTCCCCGCAGTATCACAACACTCTCTTGCTAAATAGTGAATACTATGGCTCCCCGCAGTATCACGACACTCCCTCAATGACTAGTGAGTACTACGACTCCCCGCAATATCACAACACTCTCTTGCTAACCAGTGAATGCTATGGCTCCCCGCAGTATCACGACACTCTCTCGCTGACTCATGGATGCTATGGCTCCCTGTAGTCTTATAACACTCTCTCGCTCACTGACTCACCATGGGCTCACTCCATGGTTTTCCTGATAATCCCAAGCGATCACTCCTACTCAGATCCTCTTGCTCTCTTATCGCCCCATAATCTCATCATCAATCCATCACTACATTGAGTTCACCAACTCATGCTCCGCAGCTCAACATAGATAGGTGTTTACACCCATGCACCCAGCTTATGCACCACCGCCTCTGATGAAAGTTCTGTTAGAATAGTGTCCAAGGTCATTAACTATCGATCATATTTCTAATAATAGCAGGGTCCTTTTGGGTTGCCCTCAAGACCCAAATTGAGTAGAATAAATAAAGGAGAAATTAGTCTATTAATTATTATGGTTAATAATTAATTAGAAACTAATTGGAAATATATTTTGGGAATTAATTAACAGTTTAATTAATTAAAGGGTTGAATGTTCATTAATTGATAGTTGGTAAACCAGGAATGTTCCAGAACCTTATGGAATTAGGGTTGGATGAAACTCACTCCATCCTACATGGGAAAGGAGTGAAATTTCATGGTTAGGCCTCCATCCCACATGGGAAGGAGTACTAAACCCTAGGAGGCATCCAAGACTATAAATAGGGACTTAGGGATTTCATTCATCCTTGCACATTGGCTTGAAGTTTCGCCAACCCTTCTTCCTCCTCCTCTTAGGGATGATTTCTAAGCCCTTTGGGTTTGTGAAATTGACCCTTCTCCTAGTTATTTTTATTCCACTCTTTGGTTTCATCGGGTGTGATACCATTAGAGGGATTCTGGTTTGGGTCCTTTCATCCAAGCAACTTCATGGAGGTTCAAGATCTCAAGCATGGAGATCAAGGGCTACATAAGAGGTATGTTTTCTTACTCATGTTTTAGTTTTCTAGGGTTGATGTAAGTCATTGATCCATAGGATGCATGTACACTTAGGTATATCGTTGTTTCGATTTTTCCGCTGCCTAGTTGTAGAGTGTATTTGATGCATAGAAAACCCAACAGTGGTATCATAGACATTGGTTTATGGTTACTTTCACCCTAGGTCCATTCCCGTCATAAAGCCCTAAATCCTAATGGATTCAACAATCAAAAACTTCATCCGAGAAAATCCTACATTCGACGCCACCAACACCGCTCGACATTTCTTCATCTTCATCACCTCCATATCTCGATGTTTTCCCACACTGACCACCGTAGCATCACCGCCATTCACGACCTCCCTGTCCACTCAGTCGTCAATGAAGTCGAAGAAGGTGAAATTGCTTTCATCTCTAATGTCCCCCACGATGCTACACCCTCTTCTCTCCCAATCACCCTTAGAAATAATGATTTCGATCGTACTATCTGAATTTGAAGAATAGAGTATGTATTGTATTCACATATAAACATATTACAAAGTGTAAGGAGTTGAGAATATTACTCGATGGAGATGATTATGGGACTTTGCTTTAGATCTTCACGAAGCCTATGGGTGACAGGTACGCCCTTGTTCATCAATGCTCTTGAACTCATTCAATTTTCTTGAAAACATTGTCAACATATTCAATAATACCTAAACCTAACTTACTGTTGATCAATTCCCAAAATTTATGATCCTTGTTTGTAAATATCTAAGCAGGATGTAACACCATAAATTTCAAAACATTTTTTCGCATTTTATAAAAGCATAATTCATTTAATATTCATAAAAATATCAATGTTTGAAACTCAAATCCATGACATATAAAAATCCCAAGATCTCATAACATAAAAATCCCGTGTGTGTACTGATCAAGCCGGCGCCTTCCCACGATCATCACTAGTACCTGAAACAAATAACACCAAACACTGTAAGCACAAAGCTTAGTGAGTTCCCCAAAATACCACACATAGCACATATTAGCCACTCGAGGCTATAACTCTGTGGGTCCGTGGACCCTACTCTGTGAACCCTCTGGTTCTAACTCTGTGAACCTCCCGGTTCCAACTCTATAAACATGCACAGCATAAATCACATAGAAATAATGCAGTACAACACATAACATACATATAACATACAAATACTCTGTCACATAACTCTGATTACCTACTCAAGGTAAAGTATAGTGAGAAGACTCACCTCGCGTATCTCGATAACTCACAAATCCCTGAAATCACTAGTGCTCGATCTCCCGAGCTATAGTCCTCCTATAACACAATATATCTCTAATTAACACTTTCCCAACTAAGGTTGACTAACCCTATCAAGTCAACACTGGTCAACTCTGGTCAATGGTCAACGGTCAACTTTGACAGGACTCGGCGAGTGCACTAGAGCGACTCGACGAGTCTATATGTGTCCACTGACTCCCTTGGATCCTCTCTTGACACGTCGAGTACTTCCCTAACTCGACGAGTTCCACCTGGCATGAATCGCAGGGCCACCACGACTCAACTCGTCGAGTCGCAAGAACAACTCGGCGAGTTCCGGCTTGACTCAGCCCCCACCCCTTGACTCTCCCTGACTCACTGGGTCATCCCCCAACCCGGCGAGTCTACTCGCTGAACAATTTACGTTAAACCCAAACCCTACTCGCCGAGTCTCAAGAACAACTCGGCGAGTTCATACCATGCACAAACTCTATTGACCTCTTGAGGTCAGATCTGTTTCCCCAAACCATAGATCTGGCCTTCCCAAGCATGAATGGCACGTAAAGTTCGAAACTTCATGCTTGTATAACCACAACAAGGCATCAAAAGGAGATTTGGTTCCAAAAATGACAATCGAAGTCCAATAACTCCATACTAACCCAAAAAGCTCCAAGGGTTAAGGTCTCTGGACCTCTTTGAGTCCACATCCAAGGCACAAACTCGAAGAGGGACCATTTGCTCCACATAATCACTCTCCAAAGGGGTTAGAAAACCCTAACTCTAAAGATCAACCCTAAAACTGAAGGAGGTTCGAACTATTACCTCAAAATGAAGTCTCTGGACTCTGGATCTGCTTGAATCTCACCTCCTCCTTGCTCTTGTCACCTTCTTCTTGCTAAACAAAGGATACAAAGATCCAAAAGTGACTTCTTCTCTCTCAAAGCGATTTAGCTCTCTTAGGGTTCTCTCAAGGGAGTGGTAGCCGCAATGGGAGGCTATAAGTGCCCTTAAATAGGCTCCAAACCCAGGGAATTAGGGTTTCATTAAACAACATGGACTCGCCGAGTCCACTTTTGGATTCGCTGAGTCCAGACGCGAACCCGCGCCCATAACCGCAATCATACTCGGCGAGTTTGGGCTCCAACTCGCCGAGTCTCCTCACAAATCACCAAAAAAATACAAGAATAAATAATACATGGGAATCTGGGGTGTTACAATTCTCCCCCACTAGAACTAGACTTCGCCCTCGAAGTCTCGCTCTGAAAATAACTCCGGATGCTGCTCACGCATCTCACGCTCCAGCTCCCAAGTCATTTCGGACCCCTTCCGATGTTGCCACTGAACCAAAACCAAGGGTACCTCCTTGTTCCTCAAAACCTTGATTTTCCGATCTCTGATCGCCACCGGTCTCTCAGCATAATTCAGGCTCGCATCCACCTGAATATCCTCTAATGGTACCACTGTCGACTCATCGGCTATACACTTCCGCAATTGCGACACGTGGAAAGTGTCGTGAATCTGACCCAACTCTGCAGGCAACTCGAAACGATAGGCTACCCTTCCTACCCTCGCGACCACCCGGAATGGACCAATATATCGGGGCCCCAACTTGCCCCTCTTCCTGAATCAAATCACTCCTTTCCAAGGAGTAACCTTCAGGAGCACAAAGTCGCTAACCTGAAACTCAAGCTCGGACCGGCGTCTGTCCGCATAACTCTTCTGAAAAATCTGAGTGGTCAACAACCTCTGTCTGACCTGTTGGATCTGCTCTGTCGTCTGAAGCACGATCTATGTACTGCCCATAACACGCTGTCCAACCTCTCCCCAGCAAATGGGGGTCTGACACCTCCTCCCATACAACAGCTCAAAGGGTAGCATACCAATGCTCGAATGATGGTTGTTGTTGTAGGAAAACTCTGCCAAGGGAAAATACGTATCCCAACTCCCCCCGAAATCCAACACACATGCCCGGAGCATGTCCTCGAGCGTCTGAATCATCCGCTCACTCTGTCCGTCTGTCTGGGGGTGATATGCGGTACTAAAATGCAGCCTAGTACCCAACTCCTCGTGAAACTTCTTCCAGAATCTGGAAGTGAAACGTACATCCCGGTCTGAGACAATCGAGATCAGCACCCCATGCCGAGATACCACTTCCCTCACGTACATCTCTGCTAACTTCTTTGCGGAGGAGCTCTCACTGATAGTAAGGAAGTGGGCGCTCTTCGTCAACCTATCCACAATCACCCAAATTGCATCAACTCCCCTAGCAGTCCTTGGCAATTTAGTGATAAAATCCATGGAAATCTGCTCCCACTTCCATTCGGGAACCTCCAATGGCTGCAGCTTACCATGCGGTCTCTGGTGCTCGGCCTTAACCCTACGGCAGGTTAGGCACCTCTCAACAAACCACGCAACATCCCTCTTCATACAGGGCCACCAATACTCTCTCCTTGGGTCTAAATACATCTTAGTAGCCCCAGGATGGATCGAGAATTTCGACCGATG
This sequence comes from Lactuca sativa, assembly GCF_002870075.4. Classification (NCBI taxonomy): domain Eukaryota; kingdom Viridiplantae; phylum Streptophyta; class Magnoliopsida; order Asterales; family Asteraceae; genus Lactuca; species Lactuca sativa. The sequence goes on from NC_056630.2 coordinate 279,112,144, forward strand.
AGCCTCTTCCATCAAAATGGTACGCGTCCCACCCACAAACGGTACCCATATACGCCCCTGAAATGTCATAAGCCTCCGACCATCGGTAACGAACTTCGATACCAATCCAACAACTCACTCTCTCTTCTGGTTCTCCGATCTGACGGCCTCAGCCTGTGCTCCACGAATGGCGTCCAACACCGGAGCCATCACGGTCAACCGCAAACATACATCTCGCAATGGGGCGCTCCCCGCCCTGCGACTCAGGGCGTCGGCTACCATATTAGTCTTGCCCGGATGGTACAGGATCTCACAATCATAATCCTTGACCACATCTAACCACCTCCTCTGTCGCATATTTAGGTTGGGTTGATCCATCAAATACTTCAGGCTCTTATGGTCTGTGTATATCATACACCGAACCCCATATAGATAGTGACGCCAAATTTTGAGGGCGAACACCACCGCCCCCAACTCTAGATCATGGGTGGGATACCTCGTCTCATGATGCTTCAGCTGCCTCGATGCGTATGCTATCACATGCCCTCTCTGCATCAGAACCGCTCCCAACCCGAAGATCGATGCATCACAGTATACCACAAAGTCCTCCATCCCCTCCGGGAGGGCTAACACCGGGGCTTCGCATAACCTTTGGCGAAGCGTCTCAAAGGAGTCCTGCTACTCGGGGGCCCATGAAAAAGCGACACCCTTCCGGGTCAACCTGGTGAGTGGCACTGCGATCTTAGAGAAATCCCTGATAAATCTCCGATAATAACCTGCCAACCCTAAGAAACTCCTGATCTCGGAGGGTGACCTCGGCACCTCCCAACTCATCACTACCTCAACTTTGGCCGGGTCGACCAATATCCCTTCCTGGTTAACGAGATGTCCTAGGAACTAGACCTCTCGTAACCAGAAATCACATTTGGAGAATTTGGCATAAAGCCTCTCCGATCTCAGAACTCCGAGGATCTCCCTCAAATGCTCCTCATGATGCTCTCTATATCTCGAATACGCACCCACGGATCACCTCTGTGGCATATATCACCCTTTCGTCAGCTATGGAAACTCTCAGAGGCCGACTCAACGCCTCACGACTAGTAATGATATGCTGACTAAAAGCCAAAGATACAAAAGACCGACTCGCACCCGAGTCAAATAACACCAAGGTAGGTACAGAATTCACAAGAAAAGTACCTACGCATAACATAATATAAGCATAATATCTCAACATCAAAATAAATACACGAAAGAATACGTACCAGCCACGACATCGGGCGCTACGCGGACCTCCTCCGCGGTCAACTGAAAGGCTCTCCCTCGTGCCCTCGGCGCCTCAGCCTTCACTGGCCGACTCTCGGTAGCTATGATAGCGCCAGGGACAGATCCCTGAGGTGCTCCCTAAGATGATCCCTGCAACTGCGGACACTCCGCCTTCCAGTGTCCGGTCTGGTTGCAGTGAAAACACACTGCAAACCCCTTGGGGTAGTCCTTGGCCATATGTCCCTCCTTGCCACACTTGTAGCAAGATCCAGCTCTACAAACTCCATCATAACCCTTGCCGCACTTCCCACAAGTGCGGCCCTTCTGGCTCCCTGATTTGGGATCAGTGGGCTTGGCCCGCTTAGCTGTCGGCTGGGACTGTGTTGGTCGCTGATCCCTCCCCTGAGACTCCGCCTCCTCCCTAGCCTGAGTCTCTAGCTCAATCTCCCTCTTCCGAGCATTTGCCTGAAGCTCGGCAAATGTCTGGTACGAGGAGTTCGCCACGAACTCCCGAATGTCTCGCCTCAAGATACTCAAATATCAGCTCATACGTGCCTGCTCAGTGGACACGTGCTCAGGGCAGAACATCGCCCTCTCGTGGAACATCCTGGTAATCACCATAACAGACTTAGTACCCTGCTTGAGGGTCAGAAACTCCTGGGCCAAACGCTCCCTCTCCACCTGGGGAACGTACTCATCTCGGAACATGGCAGTGAACCTCCCCCAGGTCAATGCCGCAAGCTCAGCAGGCGTAAAGTGCGCCGTCACAAACTTCCACCAGTCCTTCGCTCCCAAGCGAAGCTGGTTCAACGCGAACCGAACTCTCAAATGCTCAGGAGATGAGCAAGAGAAGAAACACCCCTCTATGTCGGAAATCCATCTCATAGCCGCCACCGGGTCCTGGGTCCCATCAAACTCTGGCGGTTTTGTGTTGCTGAACTCTCGGAACAGCAACGCATCACCACCCTGCGGCCTCGCGACAGCAATAGCTGCGGTGGCCGCTGCAATAGCAGCCTCAGAAAGAGCAGCATAACGCTCGTCGAAAGTCTCAATCAACGTGGTCTTAATAGACCCGAACATCTCTTGTATCTCTGCCCTGATGGCCGCAGTCACCTCCTCATGGATGATCTGGCGGATCTCCTCATCACTGGCCCTACTGCTCTTAGGCATAAGACGTGTCCTCACCATGATCTACCTCTGAAATACAACATATGATAAATTAGAATCCATTCGAGCATACTCACACTCGACAACTCATCCCTCCTTGATCCTTGGCATTCCAAAGATTCTTACTTGGGCTGTACACCGCCCCGGTGCTTTCAATAGTACGGGCCCAATACTATTGTATGCACCGTATCAGAATACACCCCAAGTCCTCCTCTTCGGATCCCAAGTTCCAAGTACTCTATTATGCATAATCCACTCTCTAATAGATCTCTCATAAGCTCCTCGCTGCTACCTATTCACTCTCAAGCATCTCATAACAGCTCACCTCTCCCTAGGCTAAGGCATCACAAATCAGGCCACTCTAGTCCTAATAGGAGTACCTAGCCTACTCTATCATGAGAATACATCATATCAATATCATAACACATAACATGAGGGTATCTTGGGAAATCACCGTTCGGGCGCGGACTAATCGTACACACGACTCCGCTCTGCGTTTTTCCAAAAATCTTTTACTCTTTTTGAAAATACTTCTCAAATCCTCAGTTTGAGTTCAAATACGCCCGAAGGTGTACTCGAATCCCTCAAACCAAGGCTCTGATACCAACTTGTAACACCATAAATTTCAAAACAATTTTTCGCATTTTATAAAAGCATAATTCATTTAATATTCATAAAAATATCAATGTTTGAAACTCAAATCCATGACATATAAAAATCCCAAGATCTCATAACATAAAAATCCCGTGTGTGTACTGATCAAGCCGGCGCCTTCCCACGGTCATCACTAGTACCTGAAACAAATAACACCAAACACTGTAAGCACAAAGCTTAGTGAGTTCCCCAAAATACCACACATAGCACATATTAGCCACTCGAGGCTATAACTCTGTGGGTCCGTGGACCCTACTCTGTGAACCCTCTGGTTCTAACTCTGTGAACCTCCCGGTTCCAACTCTATAAACATGCACAGCATAAATCACATAGAAATAATGCAGTACAACACATAACATACATATAGCATACAAATACTCTGTCACATAACTCTGATTACCTACTCAAGGTAAAGTATAGTGAGAAGACTCACCTCGCGTATCTCGATAACTTGCAAATCCCTGAAATCACTAGTGCTCGATCTCCCGAGCTATAGTCGTCCTATAACACAATATATCTCTAATTAACACTTTCCCAACTAAGGTTGACTAACCCTATCAAGTCAACACTGGTCAACTCTAGTCAATGGTCAACGGTCAACTTTGACAGGACTCGGCGAGTGCACTAGAGCGACTCGACGAGTCTATATGTGTCCACTGACTCCCTTGGATCCTCTCTTGACACGTCGAGTACTTCCCTAACTCGACGAGTTCCACCTGGCATGAATCGCGGGGCCACCACGACTCAACTCGCTGAGTCGCAAGAACAACTCGGCGAGTTCCGGCTTGACTCAGCCCCCCCCCCCTTGACTCTCCCTGACTCACTGGGTCATCCCACAACCCGGCGAGTCTACTCGTTGAACAATTTACGTGAAACCCAAACCCTACTCGCCGAGTCTCAAGAACAACTCGGCGAGTTCATGCCATGCACCAACTCTATTAACCTCCTAAGGTCAGATCTGTTTCCCCAAACCATAGATCTGGCCTTCCCAAGCATAAATGTCACGTAAAGTTTGAAACTTGATGCTTGTATAACCACAACAAGGCATCAAAAGGAGATTTGGTCCCAAAAATGACAACCTAAGTCCAATAACTCCATACTAACCCAAAAAGCTCCAAGGGTTAAGGTCTCTGGACCTCTTTGAGTCCAGATCCAAGGCACAAACTCGAAGAGGGACCATTTGCTCCACATAATCACTCTCCAAAGGGGTTAGAAAACCCTAACTCTAAAGACCAACCCTAAAACTGAAGGAGGTTTGAACTATTACCTCAAAATGAAGTCTCTGGACTCTGGATCTGCTTGAATCTCACCTCCTCCTTGCTCTTGTCACCTTCTTCTTGCTAAACAAAGGATATAAAGATCCAAAAGTGACTTCTTCTCTCTCAAAGTGATTCAGCTCTCTTAGGGTTCTCTCAAGGGACTGGTAGCCGCAATGGGAGGCTATAAGTGCCCTTAAATAGGCTCCAAACCTGGGGAATTAGGGTTTCATTAAACAGCGTGGACTCGCCGAGTCCAGACGCGAACCCGCGCCCATAACCGCGATCATACCCGGAGAGTTTGGGGTCCAACTCACCGAGTCTCCTCACAAATCACCAAAAAAATACAAGAATAAATAATACCTGGGAATCCGGGGTGTTACACAGGACAATGATATTCATCGAGATAATTTAGAGGGTTGGGTGTATGCTAAAAGATGTTAAAGGCAAGGTGCATCATAAGGTATGGTGTGAAGGATTTGGCAAGAGGAACTTATCTGAATTCTTCATATATATATATATATATATATATATATATATATATATATATATATATATATATATATATATACATATATATATATATATATATATATATATATATATAGAGAGAGAGAGAGAGAGAGAGAGAGAGAGAACTAAAGCTCTAGATTTAAAGGTGGGGTGTATGCGTTTTTGATCTCGATAACATTAGTTTGGTTTTTGAAGCTGGGCAAAAAAAATCTTAAGAACCTAATTTTTTTGGGACTCCTTGTGTGTGTAATCTAGTAGCAAAGTAAAAAAATAATCTGGGTTTTTTCCTGATTTGCATATGATAGATGTGGAAGAATCAGAAGAGAAAGAGAAAGGTAAAGGGAAAGAGTGAGTTTTTATGTGTGTGTGTGAGAGAGAGAGAGAATGGTGGGGATGGGTGGTTGTTCCAAATCTTTTTGTTTTTTTAATTAAAACAGCATTAAAGTAATTATAGAAAAAGAAAAAAGAAATTAAAAGGGCATAATTGTCTTTTCAAGTTTCTTTGGACCGAAAACACAGAAACATTTTGATTTTGGACCTTCCATGCAAGTTGAAAAACTTTTGGACCCTATCCAAAGGTTTTTAAATACCATAGGGACCAATTTCGTAGTTTTGTCATATTTTTATAATAGAGATTTATAAATTTGAATATTGCACCCTTGTAATTTATTAATTGTTACATTGCGTCCATGAAATTAATTAGAATTAATAACAAAAAACTAAATTTAAAGAGTTTTAAATTTACCCCTTGTATTTATATATATTAGAATTGTGTCTACTATATGTATAAGAAAGTTACAACATGCGCCCTCGCGTGTTTAAACATCGACATTGTCAGTCTTACCTCGACTAGGCTCACCTGTTCTAATATAAGGGTTTAAGGAGGTCTCTTTGATTCCTAATGAGGTCGGTTTTTAATATGCTTCACGCTTACCACCCTCACCGCCCTATTGCATTTTGAGAATGGAGTTACCGAAAGGGTTTGATAGTGATAATGGTCAATCTAAAAGTATTCTAAATACAAGTATAAAACAAAATCTCGTTTTATTAATAGAATGTGAGTGTATATTATCCATGAAAATTACACATTCTCTTTATATTCTGTTGGTGGAGCTCATGTGGTTAACCGACACATCAATCTATAATATAGTTGAGAATGATATGGAACTCACGAATCTCAAGCGTAACTTGTGCCGGGGACCATGCGATTTTGCAAGGTTAATTCTCGATCTATTTAATGTGAATCTTATGTTATCCATAAAAGTTGAACATTCTCTTTATAACTTATTGATGGAGCTCACGTGGTTAACCGACACGTCAATTTGAGAGTATAGATAGAGAATGATGTGGAACTCGCGAATCTCAAGCATAACTTGAGTCGGGGACCACACGATTTTGTATGGTCGATTCACCATATGTTCAGTGATCCGCAGCGACCCCGTCATTGAATTTGAGATGAACATAATCCGAGATTAACATGCCATTGATAGTCAATCAATCTCGAAGATCTAGTAATTTCATGGTGATCGAAATTGGCAAAGGGCTTTGCCTACCTAAATAACTTTATGGTGTGTTTACGGAATCCCTTTACACATCATGGAGCCAAATATGGATCCTATTGGGTTTTGAGCATTCTAACACTCTTAAGTGTACATGAAACCCTAAATACCTTGGATCTATGTTTTCTCTATTATACATGCAAATATGAACATCCAAGGTATTATCCTAATCTAGCATATAAAACAATGAATATAACAAGATAGAATACATACCTCTTAGGTGTAGAATGTCCTCATGAAGCTTGAGTGCCTAGTGCCCCAAGTGTGACACCTCAAATGGCTCACACAACATCAATTTCTTTTGGAATAACCTTAAGAGAAATGGAGAACACTTGAAATCGACTAGCCCTTTTCTAGATCACTTAGTGGCCAATTTTTTCCAAGAGTATGATCTTTATATAGTGTTACAATTAGTGTAAACCCTAATTGTCATGAATTTCCATTTTCCTTGGATCCATGGGTTCAAATACACCATGGAGCGTCCATGGACCATCCTATGGGTTTAAGCCCAACTTGATTATCCATGGAGCATTAGCCCACTATACAAGTATGGATGATTTACACAATCAACCCATATATTTAATTAGTCTTCTTTTGATCACTTAATTAATTCTAGATTAATTCTTGATCAATACTAATTAAATAATCTTATTAATATATTATAACTTATAATATATTAACAAACCTTAAGTGTTATTTCTCTCATTATAGTCTATCCAAATGCATGATGCCATGCAACCCAAATGGACCATGCCGGGTCGGGTCAAGTCTTACCAATTATAGTTATGGACTTAGACATTAATCCAACAGTCTCCCACTTGGATAAGTCTAAAACTATTATTACGTATGACTTCAAGAACCAACTGGCAAACGTAGCTCTCAAAAGCTTCCGTCGAACTCTGACCTTGTAGATGAACTCTGACCTTTGTCAATGACTTGTCCATTAGATAAGGGATCATATATTCCTCCATTCTAGATATCATATGGACTGAGACATGGATTATAAATCATTCTCTCTGTCCATTTGTTGTTTCCTGATTTCCGATTTATGGCGACTGACTGATTGAACAAATCAAATCAGTCCTGGCTTGGCCAAGCACTCACATGTGTCATCGCTAAATCATCGAGGGGCCCACAGATATTGCTTTTATCCCGAAAGTAAAAAGAATGGATAAACTTCGACTCATATGGCTTGTTCTGCTACTTGTTGAATCATACACAAAGACACGTTTTATATCATCGAGTTACCAATGCGGTTTCGCGCAATCAATGTATAACCAACTCATATTAACAACTCATATCTCTAGGTTTGAAGAATATAAGATATTATCGTCTCATGATCACTCATGATAAAATCCATGAAGTGATTCAAATGAGCACGGGTTGAATCCAATACTCAGAACTTATGAGCACCATGAGCGTTGTAGCACAACTTTGTCCACCAACTTGGACCTCTACAAGCCAACCCATGACAGTCTTGATTCATATCTACTTCCAACATATGACCGACTGTGGATGGTTCAAATAACTTAGTCATTCCGGAAGAATAACCTAGTTATTATGGAAGTCAAAACATGCAAAGTGAAACACAAGAATAGATGAATCAAATATGGTATCAAACCCTATGAATATAAATAGACCACTTCTATTTATCACCATAATGATTTCTCATTATTCATTGTTTCGGTTTTTATCAACTTTTCTTAAATTAAAAATACTAGTTGTCCCATGCTCCAAGCATGTACATTATGTTTTTCTAAACAATAGCTTTGCCATACACCAAGTATGCACTCTATGTTAATCTATGATCATTGCTTTGTGAAATAAACCAATTGACCAAACTTTCAATGATTCTAATTTCACACTCCCAAATCGAAATTTTGTTAGGCTTTAAACTTAAATGCACTACCCTCTTGCAATGAATGTGTACAAAGTCACAAAGACTTGTCAACAACCATTACAGGGTATTCCTATGAAGACCTACTCCATGGACATAAAGCCTTATGTTCAAAGTATGCATTGCTTTGAACATGCTTCTTGCACTAAGTTCTTTCTAATCTTACACAGATTGCTTCTATCTATAGAGACAACTCTATTTCCCATTTTGACTACTACTTCTGAACAAAAGTTGCCTCTTTTCAGACTATGTCAATATGGCCCTTCCAATATTAACAATATACTTCCAACTGTCCTTGAGCAACCAATCTTTGGTAAACCTTAGATTGTCCTCGACAATTGCTTAATCACTTTAGTCATATCCAATTCTAGACATTTTCCTCCTTAATGCCCCAAGGCATTTGGAAAATTCATAAAGAATAAATATTATAGCACAAGTAATCGATCTTGTACCCAAAGTAAATGGGACATGATTCATGATGTTTCACATAAAGACATGGTTCTAGACCAGTCTTTTGCCATAATAATTTTTGTTTGCCATATTCTCAAAATTTTACTATGAAAAGGGATGCCGTAATCATAATCGAATTTTGAGAACGCAATATATAAAATTTTCTTAAGTTGAACGAATCCAACATGAAATTCATATATATATATATATATATATATATATATATATATATATATATATGTATATATGTGTATATATATATATATATATATATTCTTGACTAAAGGTGATTAAAATCTCAATATAAGCTCTTTATAATGATTATAGACTCAATCTAAGCTTTTCATAATTGAAATGAAGTATAATTTCCTCTCCCTTAATTATAGCAAAACAACTTTTTCAACCCCTGCAACCTCACGAATTGAAACTTTTGTTTTCTATAATTAACATTGCTAACTTGCAATACCTATCATAACACTTATGCTCCCACTAGCTTCCCACTAACATGATGATTATTAGCATAACACATATGATCCCACTAGCTTTGACATGTACTCAGAAATCAGCTATTGAATTTTTTACCAAAGTTCAGATTTCTGATACTAGATTGCTTTGATAAGACTTTATCAAAATCATACACCTTATCTTAGATAGCTCACAGGTGTCTCTAAACAATTTCAGAACTATGAAAAGGGATTCCGTAATCATAGTCTTAATTGTTTAGACCTTTGCTATTTCTCATAAGTCCATAGTGTACACTACTAACGACTTTGAGAATGCAAAGATTACTATCTACTTAAAAATCTACTTAGTGGAAGTGTTTCCTCACCATCATTTTCATGAATCGGAGAGAAACCTTATGACACTTAGATTTTTATGGTGTATGAGTGCCTACCCATATGAATTTGTCAAAACCATAATCACAAGACAAGGTTAGTGACAAATCCAAACTCATACGGATTGAACTTGTGCAATCTTAAGTTCTTGCCATTTGGCAGCACAAGGGCCTGCCATAGCTTCCAAGTAGCTGTGCAACCAATTGAGGACTCTAAGAACTCATATGCAAAGCCAACTTTAACTGGAATGGGCACAGAAATGTCAACATGATGGGCTATAAACCTCAAGTCGTGTGCTAGTGAAGAACCTCAGGTTTTATTCTTGATTAGTTCTTGAGACTTTCAAGACCTTTAAAACTCCCACTGTCCTCTTGACATATAAGACTCTCTTGTCAAATATTCAAGGGATAGTTCGGATTCTTTATCAAGACAAACACTTCACATAATTGGTCTAATTTGGTCTCTGTTTTATCCAAAACATCACAACTTACCAATTTCAAATTTACAAGAGTAGGACACTTTTACTCTTTACATTTGACACGTGTTTTTTAAACCTCTTTAAGATATGTCACTCAAGTTACACTCTTAGAGTATAACCCTATGAATTGTTTTTGGAACGAAGTATGACTCATCTTCTTGATTCAACCACTTCAACAATTCATAACTCCTCTTCTTATCTATCAGAATGCACTTAGAGGATGAATTGTGATAAGGTCTCTTAATCATTAAGATGATCATATATCATGATAATAAAGTACTCTCCCATCTTTTCAGATTTGAGAAACTTTTATCCTTCTGCCTAATTTGATTCTTCTCATTCGTTCTGCCATACATCGAGACTTTTCCAATGCTTCAGAATTATACTTAGACTTATAAGTATAACCATATTTACTAAACCTTAGTAAATCATGACGACTAGTCTTATCCATATTTTGTGGTGGACCTTGACAAGTGCACATTAATGTGTACTCGATCCTTTAGTCTTTTACTTGACTCAGACATCCATGTGAACAAGTAATTAGTCTTAATTTTCCAATGCTTGAAAGTTCTCATTCATCATACTATACAACTTGCATGATTCCAAGTTTCTGGTCCAATTGAAACTTGGGTGATGAGAATCTTTCCTTATTTGGTAAATTTAGACATTACCACAAATGAAAGAATCAATTTCATATTTCCAGTCTTGGTATTAATGGAATCTTATAAGCAACAAAAAATTTCACAGATGCCACTGTAAGGATATTTTAAAATAAATAAAATCAGAAATTTTCCTCTTATTTTAAAAACTTTGCGGAAAAACTTATCCTTACAATCCATATGAAAACTTGTTGTTATCTATTCCTAAGCAATTTATCATAACTCCTAAGAAGTAGCTCAAGAATCCAATCTTCAAACTACGCGATAGAAATCCATCTACGCGATCTGATTCAGCATATTCTTTAAGTTTCTTTACTTTTCTTAGATTCTTAAAACACTAAGATGTGACCCAGTCAAATCATGTAATAAGAATCTCCAAATAGGAGCTTAACAGAGTTAGACAATGGACTTTACCTGAAGTAAAGTCAAACTCATTGACTTTACCATCCTTAGGTAAGTTTGGCAGCTTCGTAACCAATGCCCCTTCCTTTGGCACTTTAACATATGGGCTCTTTGATAATGGTACATGGGACTATCACAGACTTAGCATTTCTCTTTACCATTTGGTCAACCGAGTTGACTATGGCCGATCCCTTTCTATTGGGAAGAGAATGCTTTTTCTAGATTTCCAGTGTCACCATTGTCAATGTCCGTAAAGTTTTAGGAAGTTGATCTTAGCAAATAGATAAGATCATTAAAGGTCTTGTCATAGTCTGTTTCATAGGAGTCCCAAAGGAACTCACTATGTGACTTACAAAGTAGTTGAGCCACCAATTTTCTCAAGACTTTGACACCCAACTCTCCCGGCTTGTCAATATGTGACTACATCTCCAAGATGTGATCACATATAGACCTTTGCTTTGCCAATAGGGCTTAAGTGACCTTGAACATGTGGGTTAGGGAGAATAATTGGAGGAGGTGGAGGAAGTGAAGTTCCAAGAGATTTGGGAAGACCATAGATGTCTGAACTAGACATCTTTTGGGAGATATTCAAGATAGTTGATTTAAAAGTCCTTAATATAACACCCAATATGAAATATTAAGGCTAGGACCCTACAAACTATTTTATAACTCGGAAGACGGATGTAACGCCCGTGTTTCTGGGCTTGCCATTTTTTAGCAATGTAATAGTCTAGGCTAACCTTTGTAAACCCAATTTGAAATAATAAAAATGTATTATTTGTGAATTATGTGAATTATGTGTGTATTTTCTTAATTATTATAATTTAATGAATTAAGAATAAAATGAGCGTACTCGATATCTTTGCATAAAGTTGTAGTGGCCGAAACGAGGTTTCCGAATATATATAGAACGCCCAAATCTGACTTCCTATGAGGAAGTTATGATTTTCTGAAGTTTCGACTGGGCAGTATGCAGCCCGAATACTCGATTTGAGATCGAGCGGTTTTTAGCCGAAACAATCTAAACGAGAATACTCAATTAGTAGCGAAACGATGAAAAGTTAGGCGAGAACGGACGTCAGACGAAGAAGTTATGAATTTATAACGAAGTTTTTCTGTCCTGGCCTTCTAAAAATAAATAATAAAAATAAAAGTCAAAATAAGCCGACGGAGTCTAAATGAAAGTTGTAGATATGGTCTGACCTACGCGTGGATATAAAGAACGTCGAAAACAGAGCTCGTATGCGAAAGTTACGCAATTTAGAAGTTGACGAGTCAAATTATGCCGAGCGTAATTTGAGTACGCCCAGCGTACTCAGTCGGATGCAACTTGTCTGACCAATACTCGAGTGCCACCAGTCGACGCACGTAATGATGTCAAAGTACGCCCAACGTAATTTGAAATTACACCTAGCGTAATCCCAGACCCAGCAGCCTATAAATAGAACTCGAGATCAGCCATTTCCTTGCGATTTTTCTTACTTTCTCTCTAGTTTTTGCCTCCATTTGTGTGCCAATCATATCCCGAAGCCCCGATATTATTCCCAAGCCCCGAAGCAAGTTCCGAAGTCCCGAGGATCCCGAGAAGTGAGATTTCCGAGCCGAAGCCCTGCCCGCGAGGAGCCCGGTTTTTGTGAAGATCTTCCAGATCTACGGAGAGACACTACTTCTGCAAGCCGTAGTGCTGCCCGATCATCTTCTGATCAGGTGAGTGTGTAGTCGTTTTCATTCCAACGCAATATTATGAAGGATTCTATATAAAATATGTGCTATGTGTATATATTTTGTTGTTATATGTGTGAATGTATATTCACTCTCTTCTATCTCATAGATCTGATATACTCTCTATGAAATACGTGTTATGTGTGTATGCCTCATCTGTTATGTGGAATATGTATTGATTTAAGCATGCTATATAGGTTTTTAAACAATGTATATTTTTATCTACTAATATGCTGGGTAGAACATGGGTAGATAATTGGTGTGAAATAAACAGATGAGAGGCCTCGGTGTTATCGGTGTTATTCTAGTCATTCAGCAGAGTATGGATGACGACCACGGACTATTCTAGACTGTCCTGTGGAACACTAGCAGGCTCATTACCTGTAGGTGTTGTGAACGACGTGTTCACCGGTGTACTCTATCCCCCACATGGTTGCATTTAGGACACTTATTGTTGAGGAAGCCCCTCTGCAGTAATGTCCGTCCCGATGAAAATCTTGAATTAGGTTCCTTATAATAGATGTTATTTTAGGGACATAAAGTGAGGATAACGGGAATGGGTAATCGGGTTTATTGTGGATTGTTGAAATTAAATATAATTGTTGTGAGTTGAAAACCTTATATGCTCACCAGGCTCCCAAGCCTGACCCACTCGGTTTATTTGTATTACAGGAAGTGGCGCAAGAGCTTAAGATGGGCGAATCATCAAGTTGTTTTGTTTACAAGTCTGTATATGTATATATTTGTTGAATGACTTGTAATGTTATCGTTTATGCTTTATGATCTGTATCGGAACATGACATCCCGACTTTTGATTATGAAATGAAATCATATTTCTATATGAAATGTTTTGATAAATATGTATTTTATCATGTTTTGTTTTTGGGAACAAATTCCGCATCTCTTTTAAAATTAAAAGGATTTACTCTGAAAATGTTTAAAAAGCATAAATGAAATCGGTCTTTTCTGGCCGAGATTTTGGGGATGTCACAGTTGGTATCAGAGCATTAGTTTAAGCGAACTAGGAATTTGTAGGATTTCTTGACTTAAACTTAGGATGCTAAGTGGAGATTGTGAGATGTGCGTCTGATAAATTTTAGACACGAGCACTAGTTTATTTTAGGAAAGTTGCCTAAAATACTTTTATGTGCTAAATGTTATATGTTGCCATATATGATATTATTTGTTCGGATCTACGGTTTGTTGCCAACCGGATCTGAAGGTTTATGTGTTTAGGATTCTAAGCGTATGTATACGATATTAGAACTAGCATGTAATCGTTTGGAGTAATAAGGTGAAATTATTCGGTGTATAGATCAAAAATGGTGAGAACAAGAAGCGGAGTTGGAAATGCTGATGAAAATAGGAATCAACCACCTGTAATTCAACAAGTACCTGTTGTAGCTGATGCACCTGAGCCGATAACAATGGTTGGTGTACAAATGATGATTCAAACGATGTTGGATCGTCAGTTGGAAGAAACAAGACGTATGCTTAGGCAGAATCGTGAAGAACCGTCAATTCAAGTGGAAGAGCCCGAAGAGAATGGAGGGCAGTCTGAAGGAGAAAACTTTAGTGGGATCATTGGTCAAGACAACCCACCAGTGGTTAGGCGCAATAACCAGGATGGAGGAAATGATGGGCGTGGGTGCAAGTACAATGATTTCATGGCGTCCAAACCACCATGTCTATCCGGAAGCCCGACGCCGGTGCAAGTTATGGACTGGGTCTCCGAAATGGAGACTATGTTTGAAATTTGCGAATGCAGCAACAGGCAGAAGACCGCTCTTGCGATCCCTCTGCTAAAATATGGCGTGTTGTGTTGGTGGAAGCTGTTAGCTGACTCTATGCCCAAGGGAGAAGCAAGCAAAATGTCTTGGGAAGACTTTGTGGAACAACTAAAATTGCAATACTGCTCCGAGCAGGACCTTCTAGAAATCAGTAATGAGTTTCAGAATTTGAAGAAAGGGAAATTGAGCGTTACTGAATACGCTGCAAGTTTCACAGAAAAGATGAAGTTTATCCCATATTTGGTGCCTACAGAACTCTCTAAGGTCAACAAGTTTGCACTTGGACTACCAGCGGACTATGGTCCAATGGTTAAGCAAGCAACCACATTGAAAGCCGCCATCTGGGCTGCTAGAAATGTTGAGACCCAGATCAGGGAAAAAGGTCTGGAAAGGTCAGAGGTTGGTGAGAAGAGGAAAATCGATGGATTTTCAGGGTCCAGAAGGAAAAGTAAATTCTCGAAGTCTAGTTCGAAGGGAAGTGGAGGAAAGGTAGAGGCGAAATGGTGCGACAAGTGCAAGAAGAAGCATCATGGGAAGTGTGGCGGGGAAACCACATGCTTCAAATGTGGAAAGCGAGGGGATTATGCCAACGACTGCACCTTCACCAAGAATGTTTGTTATGGTTGTGGTGAGGAGGGGCACATCTCAAGGGATTGTCCGAAAAAGAAGGAAGCAGCAAGACCCAACATTCCGCCAAAGCCAAAGGCGAGAGCATTCCAGATGACACTGGAAGCTGCTAAAGATGAAGTTGATGTCGCTTCAGGTGCCTTTCTTGTTAACAAATTTCCTTCCCAAATTTTATTTGATTCTGGAGCCAACTACTCCTTTATATCGCATGAATTTGGTAGAAAACTAGCTTTGCCTGTTGATAGACTAGATAATGCTTTATTAGTCGAAGTTGCTAGTGGCAAGTTTGTACCTGTTAGCCATCGTATGAAAAACATCTTAATTGACTTGAATGGGAATAAGTTCCACGAGGAATTATTGCCTATCGAACTTAACGGTTTCGACATCGTTTTGGGAATGGATTGGCTTAGCGCCAATGATGTCGAAATTTTATGCAAGAAGAAAATAGTGAAAGTGAACCCGCCTGGGAAGGAATCGTTTATGGTGTATGGAGATAAACGCAGAGTAAATTATGGAATCATTTCTCTAATGAAAGCCAAAAAATGTTTGACCAAGGGGTGTACATCATACTTAGCATTCGTGATCGATGCTAAGAAGGAAAAGAAGGTGATGCAAAATATTCCTGTTGTGTGTGATTATCCGGAAGTATTTCCCGAAGATCTTCCTGGATTACCGCCCGATCGACAAGTAGAATTTCGTATTGACTTGTTGCCCGGAACAACGCCAATTGCAAAAGCACCTTATCGATTAGCACCGACGGAGATGAAGGAGCTGATGATGCAACTTCAGGAGTTATTGGACAAGGGTTTCATTCGACCTAGTTCATCACCCTGGGGAGCTCCGGTGTTATTCGTAAAGAAGAAATATGGAAGCATGAGGATGTGCATTGATTACCGAGAGCTGAATAAGGCAACAATAAAGAATAGATATCCGTTGCCGAGGATTGATGACCTATTCAATCAGCTACAAGGTTCAAGTTATTTTTCAAAGATCGACCTAAGGTCAGGATATCATCAGCTAAAGGTAAGAGAGCAGGATATAGAGAAGACTGCATTCAGAACGCGATATGGACACTACGAGTTTTTGGTTATGTCGTTTGGACTAACCAATGCTCCAGCAGCATTCATGGATTTAATGAACAGAGTTTGTAACCCGTTGCTTGATAAATCTGTGATAGTGTTCATAGATGACATTCCGATTTATTCGAAAAGCCAAGAGGAGCATGGCAGACACTTGCGAGAAGTGTTGGAAGTCTTGAAGAAGGAGAAGCTGTATGCGAAGTTCTCCAAATGTGATTTCTGGATTCGTGAAGTCCAATTCTTGGGTCACATGGTCAACCAAGAAGGGATAATGGTTGATCCAACGAAGATCGAAGCTGTGATGAAGTGGGAACAACCGAAAAGTCCCACGGAGATCCGAAGCTTTTTAGGATTAGCCGGATATTACCGAAGATTTATCCAAGGCTTTTCTTCGATCGCTAGTCCATTAACAGCTTTGACCCACAAAGGAGCTACTTATGCTTGGAATGATAAGCATAAAGAAGCATTTCAGAAGCTAAAGAAGAAACTATGCGAGGCACCGATACTTTCTCTATCCGATGGAGTATAAGACTTCGCTGTTTATAGCGATGCGTCTGGGGTTGGATTGGGTTGCGTTTTGAACCAAAGGGGTAAGGTGATCGCATATGCGTCTCGACAGCTGAAAGAGCATGAAAAGAACTACCCGACTCATGATTTGGAGTTGGCAGCGGTAGTTTTCGCTCTGAAAATATGGAGGCATTACCTCTATGGCACGAAGTGCAAACTTTTCACTGATCATAAGAGTCTCCAATATCTCTTTAGTCAGAAAGAATTGAATATGAGGCAACGACGTTGGCTGGAATTACTTAAAGACTACCACTGTGAGATACTTTACCACCCCGGTAAATCCAATATTGTTGCTGATGCTCTCAGTCGGAAAGTCAATCTTGAAAGGAGAAGGCCAAGAGCGTTGAGAATTGAAGTTGTCTCGACTATTTTGGAAAGTATAAAGAAAGCTCAAAGCGAAGCTTCTGAGAAGAATGACCGGAAGGAGGAACTTTTGGGCAAAACATTGGTGTTCGGTGTAAACAGTCACGGACTGAAGTTGTTCCAAGATCGGATTTAGATACCTAAGACCGGAGGAGTCAGAGATCTTCTGATGGAAGAAGCTCACAAAACCATGTACTCGATTCATCCCGGTAGCACTAAAATGTATAGGGACCTAAAACCCTATTATTGGTGGCCGACGATGAAGCTCGACATCGCGAAGTATCTAGCAGAGTGTGTGACATGTGCAAGGGTCAAGGCACAACATCAGAAACCATACGGGAGTTTAGAACCATTACCTGTGCCTATGGGTAAGTGGGAAGACATTGCTATGGATTTTGTCACTAAATTACCCAGAACAAAAAGTGGTCACGACATGATTTGGGTGGTCGTTGATCGATTCACTAAGAATGCGCATTTCATAGTAGCCAATGAGAAATGGTCTATGGAAAAGCTTGCGAATTCTTACGTGAAGGAAATTGTGAGGCTTCACGGTGTTCCGTTAATATTGTGTCAGATCGTGATAGCCGTTTCACCTCACGATTTTGGAAAAGTCTACAAGAGGAATTGGGTACCAAGTTGTGTTTAAGTACAGCTTACTCTCCGCAGACTGATGGTCAGAGCGAACAGACGATACAAACACTTGAAGATATGCTGAGAGCGTGTACCTTGGAATTCCTAGGTAATTGGGATGAACATTTACCTTTGGTAGAATTTTCCTATAATAATAGTTTTCACTCGAGCATAAAGATGGCACCTTATCAAGCATTGTATGGATAGAAGTGTCGTACGCCATCTTGTTGGCTTGAGGCTGGGGAAAAGCAGTTTATGGGGCCGGAGATAGTCCATCAAACTGCTGAAAAGTTGAAAATAATTAGGGAGAGAAAGTTAGCAGCTCAGGGCCGTCAAAAAAGCTATGCTGACAAAAAGCGAAGACTGATGACTTTTGAAGTTGGAGATTCGGTTTTGCTTAAAGTCTCGCCGTGGAAGGGACTTATAAGATTTGTTAAAAGGGTAAAGTTAAGTCCAAGGTTTATTGGACCGTTTAAAATTCTTCAGAGGATTGGGAACCAAGCTTACAAGCTCGAACTACCAGAAGAACTGAATGGAATTAATAACACTTTCCATGTGTGTTATTTGAGGAAGTTCACGAGAGAAGTTCCCGACATAATTCCACTTTCGGAATTGAGGATCGATGAGAACAAAAGGTTGATTGAAGAACCAGAGGCAATCATTGACCGAAAGACTAAGAAATTGCGACGTAAGATGGTTGAGTTAGTGCTTGTCCGATGGAAATACATGAATGGGCCAAATCTCACCTGGGAGACGGAGAGTGACATGAGGAGTCGCTATCCGCATTTGTTTGTTGATGTGTGATTTCGGGGACGGAATTATCCTAAGGTGGGGAGAAATGTAACGCCCGTGTTTCTGGGCTTTCCATTTTTTAGCAATATAATAGTCTAGGTTAACCTTTGTAAACCCATTTTGAAATAATAAAAATGTATTATTTGTGAATTATGTGAATTATGTGTGTATTTTCTTAATTATTATAATTTAATGAATTAAGAATAAAATGAGCGTCAAAATTTAAGTGTAAAATAAACTCGATATCTTTGCATAAAGTTGTAGTGGCCGAAACGAGGTTTCCGAATATATATAGAACGCCCAAATCTGACTTCGTATAAGGAAGTTATGATTTTATGAAGTTTCGACTGGGCAGTATGCAGCCCGAATACTCGATTTGAGATCGAGCGGTTTTTAGCCGAAACAATCTAAACGAGAATCGAAGATCTCATTGTTAGTAGCGAAACGATGAAAAGTTAGGCGAGAACGGACGTCAGACGAAGAAGTTATGAATTTATAACGAAGTTTTTCTGTCCCGGCCTTCTAAAAATAAAAGTCAAAATTAGCCGACGGAGTCTAAATGAAAGTTGTAGAGTATGGTCTGACATACGTGTGGATATAAAGAACGTCGAAAACGAAGCTCGTATGCGAAAGTTACGCAATTTAGAAGTTGACGAGTCAAATTACGCCGAGCGTAATTTGAGTACGCCCAGCGTACTCAGTCGGATGCAACTTGTCTGATCAATACTCGAGTGCCACCAGTCGACGCACACAATGACGTCAAAGTACGCCCAGCGTAACCCGAGTACGCCCAACGTAATCCCAGACCCAGCAGCCTATAAATAGAACTCGATATCAGCCATTTCCTTGCGATTTTTCTTACTTTCTCTCTAGTTTTTGCCTCGATTTGTGTGCCAATCATATCCCGTAGCCCCGATATTATTCCCGAGCCCCGAAGCAAGTTCCGAAGTCCCGAGGATCCCGAGAAGTGAGATTTCTGAGCCGAAGCCCTGCCCGCGAGGAGCCCGGTTTTTGTGAAGATCTTCCAGATCTACGGAGAGACACTACTTCTGCAAGTCGTAGTGTTGCCCGATCATCTTCTGATCAGGTGAGTGTGTAGTCGTTTTCATTCCAACGCAATATTATGAAGTATTCTATATAAAATACGTGCTATGTGTATATATCTTGTTGTTATATGTGTGAATGTATATTCACTCTCTTCTATCTCATAGATCTGATATACTCTCTATGAAATACGTGTTATGTGTGTATGCCTCATCTGTTATGTGGAATATGTATTGATTTAAGCATGCTATATAGGTTTTTAAACAATGTATATTTTTATCTACTAATATGTTGGGTAGATAATTAGTGTGAAATAAACAGATGAGAGGCCTCGGTGTTATTGGTGTTATTCTAGTCATTCAGCAGAGTATGGATGACGACCACAGACTATTCTAGACTGTCATGTGGAACACTAGCAGGCTCATTACCTGTAGGTGTTGTGAACGACGTGTTCACCGGTGTACTCTATCCCCCACATGGTTACCTTTAGGACACTTATTGTTGAGGAAGCCCCTCTGCAGTAATGTACGTCCCGATGAAAATCTTGAATTAGGTTCCTTATAATAGATGTTATTTTAGGGATGTAAAGTGAGGATAACGGGAATGGGTAATCGGGTTTATTGTGGATTGTTGAAATTAAATATAATTTTTGTGGGTTGAAAACCCTATATGCTCACCAGGCTCCCAAGCCTGTCCCACTCAGTTTATTTGTATTACAGGAAGTGGCGCAAGAGCTTAAGATGGGCGAATCATCAAGTTGTTTTGTTTACAAGTCTGTATATGTATATATTTGTTGAATGACTTGTAATGTTATCGTTTATGCTTTATGATCTGTATCGGATCATGACATCCCGGCTTTTGATTATGAAATGAAATCATATTTCTATATGAAACGTTTTGATAAATATGTATTTTATCATGTTTTGTTTTTGGGAACAAATTCCGCATCTCTTTTAAAATTAAAAGGATTTACTCTGAAAATGTTTAAAAAGCATAAATGAAATCGGTCTTTTCTGGCCGAGATTTTGGGGATGTCACAAGAGATGCCGTAATCCAAGCTATAAAATATTTGAAGGTAGGTAAATGGCGATTTACCAATTTCCACCATGAAAAACGAAATATAATTAAGTTTTAATTAGATTTGAAACTCCTAGATCTTTTGAGATTCATTGAACTTTTCAATGGCATGTTTCAATCTCGAGTGTGCCCTTCAGGTTTTGTGAATGGGATGCCGAGGATCACAAAACAAGGTGTGAATTAACCATGCAAATTACTTGGTACTCTTAAATGTTTATCACCCAACCGATGTGCCGGTAAACCACACACGCTCCACCGGCCTATCATTAAACTTTAAGAAACCCTTTGCCTACCTTGTTAAATCAAGCTAGTGTGTCGGTAAACCACACACGCTCCACCAACTGACTTAAGCAAAGTGCCAAATGTAATTTCATGGGTTAGCACCTTATTCACATTTTTCTAAGTAACTAAGATTGGGAATTATAAGTGTTTAGTTACTTAGTATTTATCATTAACACTTTTAATGAAGGGAGAACTTATAGTCTTTGTTCTACCCATTCGGCTAACGACCCTCCACCAGTCAAGGAAGCGGTGGGTGAGAGTGGACACCCATTAAACTGCCATTTTATAGGCAGTAACCTTATACCCCCCTTATAGACCGGCTTCGTGAATGAGGCCTACTAACGGTAAGACTGACTTTATTCTTATATATATATATATATATATATATATATATATATATATATATATATATATATATATATATATATATATATATATATATATATATATATATATATATATATAATTAACTTATAATATTATAAAGTATAAGGGTTGAATTTTAACTTTTAAAATTCTAAGGGCTTAACTTGGAATTAAAGTATTCATAAGTGAAAACTTTTCAAATTCCAAAACTTGAGGGAAAGTTTTGAAACTATTCAAAACTAATTAATTCCATAACTTATGTGTTTAAAGAGTTTTAATTAAAAGACTCTTCAAGTTCCATAACTTGAGGACAAGTTATGGAAGACTTTAAACTAATAAAAGAATTAACTTTTCTTTATTTTATAACTTATGGAATTAATTAAGGTTACACATTCTTTTTATTTATTTAATGAAGAGACTCTTGAACCTCCATAACTTGAGGACAAGTTATGGAGTCATAAAACCATTTAATTAGAACTAGACTCTTCATTTTGTAACCTTTGCCAACTTTTATGAGTTTTATGATTCTTAAATGTGACTTTTCATATAACTTGAGGACAAGTTACAAAAACACACTTTGGAATCATCTCTTAGATTAAAATGGATTGAAATCAACTATTTCACACAACTTTTTTATTAATCTAAGAACAAGATAATTCAAATCATCGATCTTCAAGAAATTATCATGAACATACAAACTAATACAAATCTTGAAATTATGACAATTATCTTAGAAATTGGATTAGCATGAACATTACCACATCAAAAACAAGTTTATAAGTTCAAAACATCTTAGGGTAATGTTCCTAGTCCAATTCCAGCCAAAAAAGTCGAATATATGCTGTCTGGGTGGACTCGGCGAGTCCATTCATGGACTCGGCGAGTCTGCTGGGCAGACAGCATCAAAACTCGATTTTTTCAGCTACTTTTGCAAGTATAACAAGAAAACAAGTCTATGCTCTGATACCATTGTTGGGTTTTGAGCATTCTAACACTCCTAAGTGTACATGAAACCCTAAATACCTTGGATCTATGTTTTCTCTATTATACATGCAAATATGAACATCCAAGGTATTATCCCAATCTAGCATATAAAACAATGAATATAACAAGATAGAATACATACCTCTTAGGTGTAGAATGTCCTCATGAAGCTTGAGTGCCTAGTGCCCCAAGTGTGACACCTCAAATGGCTCACACAACATCAATTGCTTTTGGAATAACCTTAAGAGAAATGGAGAACACTTGAAATCGACTAGCCCTTTTCTAGATCACTTAGTGGCCAATTTTTTCCGAGAGTATGATCTTTATATAGTGTTACAATTAGTGTAAACCCTAATTGTCATGACTTTCCATTTTCCTTGGATCCATGGGTTCAAATACACCATGGACCATCCTATGGGTTTAAGCCCAACTTGATTATCCATGGAGCATTAGCCCACTAAACAAGTATGGATGATTTACACAATCAACTCATATATTTAATTAGTCTTCTTTTGATCACTTAATTAATTCTAGATTAATTCTTGATCAATACTAATTAAATAATCTTATTAATATATTATAACTTATAATATATTAACAAACCTTAAGTGTTATTTCTCTCATTATAGTCTATCCAAATGCATGATGCCATGCAACCAAGTGGACCATGTCGGGTCGGGTCAAGTCTTACCAATTATAGTTATGGACTTAGACATTAATCCAACAGATCCTAGCCTTCTAAAATAATTAAGGGTTATTATTTTCTAAGGATAAGTAAAACAAACTATAATGGAATTTTATTGAATGATGTCGAAACCTTATCCACTAAAATCTACTGCTATAAAACCTTTGAAAGGATTAGCTATGAGGATGATCAATCTTGTGAATTTTGTAGTTTGGGAATAATTCTAATAAACAAAAGGAAAGATCACGCCTTTGTTAAAGCTCTTCCTAGGTTACATTTTAGAACGAGCAATTATAAATGTACGTTGTAAATTGACATATTGAAGTAAAATGGAGTTTCCTTGAGTTAGGAGTTGACTATGACTAGCTAACATGTACATATGATCAATTCATTCTGATTTTGATATGAACAACTTGGAATATCCATTAAGGAGTTGTGTAGCATGTTGAGGTTTCCTTTTGGAACTAGCATGACCAATCATAGAAACTCATACTTCAAAACACTCCCATATTTTACTATCATGAATAGAAGTGTCAAGAAGAAGAAAGCCACTTGCCCATGGTTTAAAAGGCAGTTAGTGTGGGTATACCTAATCTAGGCCCTAATACCTAAGACAAAGAAAGGCTTATTCTAAGACATGTTCTGATAGTTGCTTGTTTCCATAACAAGAAAAGGACTAAGAAATCAAACTTGCCCAAATGTATATTTTAGGTGAAAGGACTGAAACATGAAAAAGTTAAATTTGATCATGGATCACGAGCCCGTGCTACTTTCCATTGGATCAAAAGATAACTAGTTCTTCCATGTTTGTTATTCAATCAAATATATTTGAGGGTAAAAGTTTAAAACCCGGACTCAATTTGTAAAGAGTTTTGAGAGCTGGGGTTAAAAGGGTAACATATGGACTTTATTTGAAAAGATCTTGAAGAGGGGGGGCTGTTTGTTGAGTATTATACTTACTTTGTAAGGAATTTTAAGGCTAAGGGTTAAAAAGGTAAATTTCGGACTCTATTGGAAATGATTTTAGAAGGGAGGGACCATAGTTGTTATTATGGGAGAATTTCTTGAAGGAACCGGGTATATAACCCTAGCTTCACCAGTCATTAACCCTAAACCTGAGGAACACCCTTCAGCCGCCATGAGAAATCTTCAGCCACTGATATGATTCATCTAATAACATTGTGAAAATGGACCACTTGCAAAGGCACGAGCTATAAAGCATTCAATAAGGCTTTAAACGGGCTGATTAGAGAAGTTTGTACTCAAGAAAGTGCATGAAGACCCATTTGACCCGATTAAGGTTGGATTACCATAATTCAAGTCCAAGAAAGATTTACAAGACCCAATAAGAGCCATTAACAAGCCCATTTCAAATTTTTATAATTTAATTATGTAATTTTCGTTTTTATTCTCCTAAATAAGTGAGTAGGAGTTGTAAGAGTCATATGTTACTTGAACCCTGCTCATAAGTATGTCTAGATTCATAGTTTTAAGTCATGTAATTTAATGCCTTAATGTTGATTGAATTAAAGTTGCATCTTTAATTCATGACTTTTGAGGTGTCTCCAAATCGCATATAAATAGGTTGCTTATGTTCTCATTTTGATCAATCAAGTTTAGAATAAAAACAATGTGAGTTTGATACTCTTTGTCGTTCTTTTTGGAACTTTAGGAACTTATCAAGTTATGTAACTTGTGGCGTTCAAAACTTATCAACCAACTTGGTGGGTTGGTTGTGGCGTTTCTATACCAAGGTTCTTGTCTCTTTATAGGCAATGGGTCGCGGTTTCCACCATCACATTACAACAACCAATAGAACGATCGGGCAAAGTGTGTTCAAACCTAGTTTTCGGGTGAGATCACATCATTTGGTATCAAAGCCAGATCTATTGGTTTGCATATCCCTTTTTTTGTTTTTTTTATCTTTCTTATTCTCGATTACATGGAATTCAAGATACACGTATTGGTAATGGGTCTTGTCACAGGTTGGCATGGTTCTTACTAGTGTTTATTGAATATCTAAGTTTTCATCTCCTCATCTATATTTCTTTTTATTGAATCAAGGTTCAAGTATTAATAGTGGGTCATATCACAAGTTGGTGTGGTTCCTATTATTGGGTTTTGGTTCAAGTTTTCTTATTTTTTTTCTTGTATTTGTTGAAAAGAAAAAAAAAATCGATGAAAAAGAATGTTCGGAAAAAAAATAGAATAAAAAAAAGAAAAGAAAAAAAATGTGAAGAAAGAAGATGAAGAGAAAAGAAAAAAAAAGAAAGAAAGGGAAAATGAAAAAAAAAGAGAGAGAGAGAGAGAAAGAATAAAATTCCAAGTACAACTTTTTTTTTTGCATGATGAACCATATTGAAAAAAAGGAGAATGATATGAGATGATTCGAGTACAAACAAAATGCTCAACATTATTTAGATTCGAGGTCGAATCATCTTCAAGAAAAGGGGAATGATATGATTCATCTAATAACATTGTGAAAATGGACCACTTGCAAAGGCACGAGCTATAAAGCATTCAATAAGGCTTTAAACGGGCTGATTAGAGAAGTTTGTACTCAAGAAAGTGCATGAAGACCCATTTGACCCGATTAAGGTTGGATTACCATAATTCAAGTCCAAGAAAGATTTACAAGACCCAATAAGAGCCATTAACAAGCCCATTTCAAATTTTTATAATTTAATTATGTAATTTTCGTTTTTATTCTCCTAAATAAGTGAGTAGGAGTTGTAAGAGTCATATGTTACTTGAACCCTGCTCATAAGTATGTCTAGATTCATAGTTTTAAGTCATGTAATTTAATGCCTTAATGTTGATTGAATTAAAGTTGCATCTTTAATTCATGACTTTTGAGGTGTCTCCAAATCGCATATAAATAGGTTGCTTATGTTCTCATTTTGATCAATCAAGTTTAGAATAAAAACAATGTGAGTTTGATACTCTTTGTCGTTCTTTTTGGAACTTTAGGAACTTATCAAGTTATGTAACTTGTGGCGTTCAAAACTTATCAACCAACTTGGTGGGTTGGTTGTGGCGTTTCTATACCAAGGTTCTTGTCTCTTTATAGGCAATGGGTCGCGGTTTCCACCATCACATTACAACAACCAATAGAACGATCGGGCAAAGTGTGTTCAAACCTAGTTTTCGGGTGAGATCACATCATAGCTTCACCAGTCATTAACCCTAAACCTGAGGAACACCCTTCAGCCGCCATGAGAAATCTTCAGCCACCGCCTGACCTCCTCTTCGCCATTGAACAGTCGTCGGACGCCAAGAGTGGACCGCCATGCGTGGAGTGCTGCCACCACCTGAATGGCTCTCATTTTCCTATCTGTTGAATCCCCGAGCGATTGCCGACGTCAAGTCGCTATCAGAGCCGTTGTTGCTCTAGTTGCCGACGAGGACGCAAGCAGGCGTCTTCTCTCTGCCGTGGCGCTGCTGCTATCATCGAGGGTTATGTCGTCGTCGCCGCCTCGCTATTAGTTCTTTCCATCGAGGACCGCGCATGCCGCCACCCTTTCGCCTCCATCTTTGCTGTCGTCGTTCATTGCTGCTACACCATCATCTTCTTCGTTTCTTCCCGCTAGCCACCGCCTTTAGCCACCGTTGTGGCTGTAATGGTTACTGTTGTCGTCACCGCGCACCACCAGTGGGTGGTTGCGTCCAGATTCTGATTTGCAAGTCGTGTGTGGGTAAATTATTGGTTGGAAGACACAAGAGGACCACCATGGCAGCCAACCATGGTGGCTGTCGCCGAGAATGCTTTTTTCTGCCGCCACAAGCCACCGTGAAAGGTGGTTGTGGGCGAGCTGTGGTGTTTGTGTTCATTGGTTGTGATGTTATGAGGCTACATGAGCATTCTTGGCTGGAGATCTGGAGATAGACCCCACAGCCACCGGCTGCCACTAGGTTGTTGTGTATATGTGTTTGTATTAGTGTGTGTGTGTGTGTGATTATTTGGGGTTTTAGCATCGTAAAATGTAACAAAAAAGAAGATTAATGAAAAGAAAACTGAAAACCACCACCGTAGGGTGGTGGCTGCCGCCACCTTCCGCCATGTCAGGTGGCAGTATGCCTCGTTTGTATGGTGACTCGTTTGGAATGTTTGGACAAAGGGACTAAAACCCTAATGGGCCTAATATATCATAATGGGCCCAATGAAGCCCTATTGTACTTAAAAGCCCAAACATGTAACTAATGGGCCTAATGAACCCTAATCGATCAAAAGACCTAGCTATTGGGCCTATTGGGCTAAGATGGTGTTGGAGACCCTAATTAGGGTTTAGAAACCCTAATATTGGATTTATAGGCTTTGGACTTATCAGGACCCACTTTTGGGCCATTGGAATGGAATTGTGTATTAAGCCCAATCACACCATATGATTTATTTGGTGGACTTAAGGGATTAAGTCCTTAATGGGTTAAGTGTGAAACACTTAACCCTAATTGTCATTTTATATAAAACCCTAATTTCATTAGGGTAAGGCCCATATGAGGACTTGGGCCCAATTTGGAAAATTGGGCCATAGATGGGCCATAGTTTGGGCCTTAATGATTATATGATATTGGGCCATTAGAATGTTAAATGTTGGACTGGAATAAATGGTTGGGCCTTAGAGTGAGACCATGTAAAGGTTTAGGCCTAATTTGGAAAATTGGGCCATATGTTGGGCTTTGACTCATAGTTGACTGTTGGGCCTTTGGATTGGGCCTTGGGCTTGAATCAAGCTACGATTGGGGTAAAGCAGTATTTTACCCTAAGCATGGACTTATAATTATGTATTGGAACCCAATTATTAATTGGGTGTTATTTTGATGTTGATAGTTCGGGAACCTGTCATCTAGTAGCTGGGTTTGGGTCTGCGGGACTTTAGTAGTGTGAGGTGAGTTACCTTCCAGTAGAAGTGTGTCTAAGGCACCAAAGTCGGCCCACTAGTAGTTGATCATAGTTGAGATGATTGTCTTTGTGATAATTGTATGGTTTTCTACTACCTGTTGTGTTCTATGTGCCAGTATAATATGCTATATGTGATAATTGTAGTAGGAGGGGAATAGTCCCCCGATTCGGTCGTTAGGACCGAAGGGTAGGTCGGACACCCCAAATATGTCTGACAACATGATTATTATATGTTATTATGTGATAGTGGTAGGGGTGAAATAGTCCCCATGACCAGGTGAGATAGACCGGTGGGTAGGCTAGCACCCCAGAATGGCCTAACACAGGTAGGTCAGCACCCTAAAATGGCTTGACATGGGTAGGTCAGCACCCCAGAATGGTTTGACATGGGTAGGTCAGGCACCCTAGAATTGCTCGTCGGTATGTATGCTATGTGATTATATGGTATGTGGTATGATGGGGGGAACTCACTAAGCTTCATGCTTACGGTTTTCAGTTTTGGTTTCAGGTACTTCGTTTTCAAAGGAAAGGAGCCAGCTCGATCGCAGCGCATCACACTATGGTTTTCCGCACATGAGATCCTTGGGATTACACTTTGATATTGTTTTATGATAACATGTTTTGATTATTTCTACTTTATTTTTGACATGACATGATATTATTGATGTTTTTTAATACGGTTGGTTTTATAATGACGTATTTAAAAATGAAATTTTTGGCATGTATTTTTGGGATGTTACATTATTGTTCCAGGGGTATGGTTTGCTAAAAGTGTGGCATGGTTGGTCATTTCAGCATGGATTGTCCTCAGGGGGCAAGCCTGTTATGTTTTCACTACAACCAAGTGGGCCACAAGAAGGTCGACCGCCCGACGATGAGGGGAGGAGCAGTGAGTGCACCTGCTCTAGTTACTGTGAGGATCACTAGTGGTAATGAGGGTAGGGTGGGAGCCCCATCAGAGAGGATTCGAGCATTGCAGTGTCAGACAGGGGAGGCCAGGACTCCAACAGGTGATATTGCGGGTATGTTATCTTTTGCTTTCTCCTTGGTTATTATTTGTATTCATATTGCTTGGTGTTCTATATCAGTTTGAGTAAGCATTATATTTGGTTAAAATTCTTTGTTATTGTTTGGACAGTATCATCAAGAATTGTTATATGCCGACTAGCATGCCATGAATCATTAGCGAGTCAGTTATGGGTTGTACCTTGTTGAGCGGGTTTCAGTGCGTTTGGTTGTTGTTCTGGTTCTTTGTTGGGACCAACTCAGGGGTATTATTGGAAAGTCTATGGTCAGGATCAATGGGTTAGTTCTCCAGTAAAGTCGGGGTTCAATGGTTTTAGCTTTTGATCTAGTGGGATCGACGGTCGTCTGTGGAAGAACTTTTGGGTTCAATCACTACCGTTGCTAGGGAAGGAGCGGTAGCAATAAGATGGTGGTGGTAGTCGCATGAGCTTCTTTAGCCACTAGGAGTGCCAGGGGGAATGATCTATTGTTAGGGTTTTGGTCTTTGTCACCAGCATAAAGGACTTCAGAATTTGGAGGCTGTATCATTGGAAGTGTTTGGGCTTGTCGGATTTGCCGAAGATTTCGGGGAGTATTCATCTGGATTTCAAGAGTTGTGCGGTCATTGGGATTGGCAAGTTATGGAACACTAGTATTGGTAAGCGCAGGTTGTCAACGGTTCAATCATAAAGGGTAAGATGGATTGGGAAATCCATCAAACTTCATGGGCTGGGAGAGCTTCGACAAATCCAAGTGGGGGAGAATCATTCAGATTTCCAGAAGCTGAATCAGGCATGAAACTAGGATGAGTTTCACATTCCCGTTGGGAAGGAAGACGACTCAAGTAGCCGTCTGGATTGAGGATTGTGTAAATCGGGAGTTTGGGAAACTTCCAACCATTGGTTAGCGTGATAGATAGTAGGCATATAGATGGATCTAGGTTGGGGTCCTAAGCGTGACATGAACACCTAATTGGGAGCATAGTTTGGTGTGTGTTTGACTCAGGGTGAGTATGATCGGATTGGTAGACGAGTGATAAGACCATGGGCGGTAGCCATGGCATGATAGGAGTGTTGTAAGACTATGGGGTGGCCCGTAGCGTCCATTGGGTTGGCAAATTGTGTGGGAGTGATGTAAGCCTCCGGGGTGGCCCGCAACATTCACTAGGTTGGCAAGTAATGTTGGAGTGTTGTAAGACAGCGGGGTGGCCCGTAGCATTCACCGGGTGGGCTGATAGTGTGGGAGTGTTGTAAGACAGTAGGGTGGCCCGTAACATTCACTGATCCTTGTGTAGCGGTGAGGGCATGGCAAATGCATGATTGGTTGTGGATTTCTTTGGACAGATTAGACCAGAGTGGGTCCGTTTGTAAAATTATGGGAAAGCCACAACATTCATGGAATTAGGAAAGTGGTAGGTTGTTGGAGGCCGGTTGTGATATAAGACTACAATTGGTCATGTAGCAATCACTTTTAACATTAGATTTGGTGGTGCCAGGTGGATCGGGCTGTTATGATCAATTGGATCAACAAGATTGTTGGAGCCATAAGCGGTGAGATAGTTAGGGCAGTTATTGCCAAATGAGGCTTTCGTTTGAAAGTCGCGTGGGGCGAATATGTGTGTCTATTTGACTCATCAACCGGGCGGGAATCTGATAAATCGGTTAGTTGGCAGTTAAGTTGGGACTAGGGATGTCTCGGCTGCTTTTGGAAAATAGCTAAGGGGCATCAAGATGAGTCGAGGCGGTATTAGTGATTTGGGATTCGTGTGTGGAGTCTCTTGTTATTTGGAGAATATGCTAAGTCACTTGCAGCTTGGATTAAATAATCCCAGAGTAATTAATTTGACCCTGTTATGCAGCTCTTTTCTGAGTCTAACTGTTGGACTTCTACTCAAAGGATTATCTGAGCCTTCTATCAAGTATAAGTGTTCTGCATCAATAAATGGTCAATGATTTTGTTCTGAATAGAAGCATCAAGATAATCAAGAGTTGGAAGTGTTTTGTTTAAGTCTGGACTTCAATGAGGATTTGGTCTGGTAGTGGTTCAGTATGGACGGTATGTCGGGGAGTCAGACCAATTCGAGATTTTAGGTTTCGGGGAAAGTAGAGGTGGTCTTCTGCATGGGATTAAGAATTCATTATGCATCAGGTTGGAGAGTTCTAATAGGGTTGGGTTCGGTCGCCTTTGGGAAGGCTATGGTACGCGTGGGGTTGTGATTGTGTTGTTCAAGTTGTATGGAGTGTCGGGAATGATAAGGAATGATTTTGAGGATGAAATCTAATTAAGTTCAGGAGAGTTGTAATACATGGAATGGAAATATCCCTTATTGCCCTTTAGAAATTGGAAGAATTACAATTTGACCCTTATGAGCAGTACGGGGGCGTACAACATGGTACGATTAGCGTACTAGCTGAGAAGCTAGTATACGGGGCGTACCTCATGTGTATGCTTAGTGTAATAATGAAGGATGGTCGCGCGTTTGAGGCCTTGTACATTGGGTGTACGGGAGTACGCATGACGTACGATGGGGGATAAGAAAACCCAATTTATGGTATTTTACCCTATTTAAGCCATAAGTGAGCCTTTTTTTTGGCTTTTTTAACCAGCCTCCTCACCCTTGTAAACCCTAATTCGTTCCTTAGCATATGTTTGGTGCTTTTGAGCTCTTGTGAAGCTTTTGTGGAGGGTTTTGTGCATCTAGAGGAAGAAGGTGAAGCTTGAACACTCATTATTTGGAGGAAGGCTTTGAGATCCAGCTTAAGCACTTTATATTGGTGGATTGTGAGGTATAAAGTTCAAACCTTGCCATTTCATTTCTTAGATCTACTTCTTGGTATGTTTTTAAGTCATTTTGGTCCTTTTTGGTTGGTGGTTGGGAGTTAAGGCCATTTTTTGGAGCTTAGCCTTATAGATCTGGACATATTAAGGGTTCCTAGGGCATAAAGGTGCAAACTTTATGGTGGTTTTGGTCTCCTGCATGTATTATGTCCTTTATTAAGCTCTTTTGAGCTCTAGAGCCCCATTTCGCTATGCATGCACATGAAGTTGGCAACTTTATGTGATTAACCACCTTGGGGAAGTCATATTTGAGTCTGGATGGAAGTCTTATTGGATTAAGAGTGGAATTGGGAAAGTTGGCCAAGCTAGTGAATACACGGGGTGTACAAGCATGTACGCTGCGCACACAAGCCTTTTAAGCTGTACACTGTGTGTACAGGTTGAGTACGTCCAACGTACTCAGCAGGTTGGTTTTCTTTTAGGCTTCGGTTGTGGGCTTAAGTGGGCTTGGTTAGAGGAAAAGTAAAATGGCCATCAAAATTCATGGGTTGGGTTGTTGAGATTTTGTTGGACTTCTTAGGAAAAGGCCCATGAAAGGGATTGAGCCCAATTTGGAAAATTGGGCCATATTTAGGCCTAAGATGCTTATTTTGGATTTTGGGCTTGTGGACATTTGGATTGGGCCTTAGCCTTTGGCCAATTTAGAGGAAAGGTAAAAGGGTATTTTACCCAAATTTGGACTCTTAGTGTGAGTCAAGATCTAGTTATTAATGGGTTGTCATTTTGGTATTTGATAGCGCGGAGATTTTAGCGGATCTGCAGTCAGATTTTTATCCGTGGGTTCAACTGTCTGAGGTGAGTCTCCTCATTGTACTATGGGTCGAAGGCACTAATGTCGGCCCATTTGGCTTATGTTATCGGAAGACCATGGATGGCCCTTTGTCATTTGTATGAAAGACCCAGAGGTGGCTCCTAGCAAAACTGTATGCAAGACCAGGGTTCAGACTTTGGCAGTTAAGTAGATAGTTAGTTATAGTTTGTGTAATGCCCGTAGATTCGGGCTAGTCAATTTAGAGACAATAAAAGTGAATTTACAATAAAATACTTTTTAGCCTTAGAGATCTAAATGAAAGTCGTAGTATACATTAAACTGAGAGCGTGCATAAAAAGAACATCCAAATCTGACTTCATATGAGGAAGTTATGATTTTTCTAAGATTTAGCATAACAGTGCACAATCCGGAAATCGAATTTTAGATCGGTTAAACGAGAATTGAAGATCTCGTTAATAGGAGCTCAACGATAAAAAGACAGTAAAAAACGGAGCTCGTATGCGAAAGATATGGACGAAACTTAGTCCTTACTCTTCGAGCATGGCGAATTCGATACAGATTTGTAAATATGAGATAGAATGAGAATTAGCCGATGGAGTCTAAATGAAAGTCGTAGTACTCGTAAATAAAGACACGTGGATATAAAGAACATCGAGAATAGAGCTCGTATGTTAAATATATGGACGAAAATTAGTCCCTACTCTTCGAGCGCGATAAATTCGATACATATTTGTAAATCTGAGATAAAATGAGAATTAGCTGACAAGTTCTAAATGAAAGTTGTAGTACTCGTAAGTACCAATGCGTGGATATAAGGAACGTAGAAAACAGAGCTCGTACACGAAAGATACGGACGAAACTTAAGGCCTACTCTGTGATCAAACCCCTATAAATAAAGGATGAATTCTTCATATTTTCTTACACCATTCCTCTAAACTCTCTCTGGAATCCTTCTTTCTTTCTTGTTTATTTTCTCCTAGTTTTAGGGTGCGATAGAGAAACTCTGAGTCATCAAAAAACCGATGAAAGAAGTTTTTAGAGTCGGAGTTCTGCCTGCGTAATTTCCCGGTTTTCGTTAAAACCCCGACAAGTTAAGCTACACTATTATGTTTTCAATGTAACTTATATTTATAGTCATAAGTCGTTATTATGAACCTATAAAAAATATATGTGCTAAGTATTATAAAATATAAAAAAATATATATATCGGTTCAAAAAAAAGTATTATAAAATATAAAGTGTTATTATAATATCTTTTAACTACTCACGGTA
Organism: Lactuca sativa; assembly: GCF_002870075.4. NCBI lineage: Eukaryota > Viridiplantae > Streptophyta > Magnoliopsida > Asterales > Asteraceae > Lactuca > Lactuca sativa. The sequence continues at coordinate 279,146,052 of NC_056630.2, forward strand.
CGGGGAATCTGGTTCGAAGGGTCGCATAGGGTAATTGGATTTCAAAAGTGCTATAATGTCAAAATGATCATGCCCTCTGGTGTTTCATGTTTGGCCCCTGTCTGTACATAGTGGTTGAAAAGTATTGTTTAACACTTGTAAAACAATGTCGCTCGTAAATAGTCACTATAAATAGTAGACTAAAATCTAGCGGTAATGATACTAAGTTTCGTCTAAGGAAAATAGAATTATTAGAAGCGAAATGCAGCCTGAGTTTGGAATCATCACTTTAACAAGTGAGTGCATAGTCCCTTTCATGAACATGATTTTAATACAAGTATTAATTAAAGTATTAAATATATATTAAAGAGTTAAATATTTGTTGAAGAGTTTACGTGTAAGTGCATAGTCCCTTTCATGAACATGATTTTAATACAAGTATTAATTAAAGTATTAAATATCCGTTAAAGAGTTAAATATTTGTTAAAGATTTTATGTGTGAGTGCATAGTCCCTTTCATGAACATGATTTTAATACAAATATTAATTAAAGTATTAAATATATGTTAAATAGTTGAATATTTGTTGAAGAGTTTATGTGTGAGCACATAGTCCCTTTCATGAAGATGATTTTAATACAAGTATTAATTAAAATATTAAATATATGTTAAAGAGTTAAATATTTGTTGAAGAGTTTACGTGTGAGTGCATAGTCCCTTTCATGAACATGATTTTAATATAAGTATTGATTAAAGTATTAAACATTTGTTAAATTGTTAAAGTATTTGTTGAAGAGTTTATGTGTGAGTGCATAGTCCTTTTCATGAACATGCTTTTAATATAAGTATTAATTAAAGTATTAAATATCCGTTAAAGAGTTAAATGTTTGTTAAAGAGTTTATGTGTGAGTGCATAGTCCATTTCAAGAACATGATTTTAATGCAAGTATCAATTAAAGTATTAAATATCTGTTAAATAGTTAAATATTTGTTAAAGAGTTTATGTGTGAGTGCATAGTCCATTTCATGAACATGATTTTAATACAAGTATTAATTAAAGTATTATATATTTGTTAAAGAGTTAAATATTTGTTAAAGAGTTTATGTGTGAATGCATAGTCCCTTTCATGAACATGATTTTAATACAAGTATTGATTAAAGTATTAAATATATGTTTGTGTGTGAAATATTTGATATTGCCTAAAATACGTGTTAAGAGCATATATGATAAAATATGATGATTTAGGATATAGTGTAAACTTAAATTAATTAAGAGGAATATTGGGTACTATCTCCTTATGAGTAAGAGTGAAATATACACGAAGAGTAGAACTTTAAAACTTGTCATTGATCCGAGAGCATGGATTTGACTTAGTCATTCATCCTTAGTCCGAGAGTATGGGAGGACATAGTTATTTGTCATTAATCCGAGAGCATGGATTAGACATAGTCAATTATCCTTAATCCGAGAGTATGGAATGGGCATAATTATTGATCCGAGAGCATGGATTAGATATATACCCGATCTGGGAGTATGGATCAGGTAAAAAGGTTAATTTTAGATCTGAGAGTATAGATCGTGTCCTCGTGAGGATCGACGAGGTGGGGTAATATTGCTTATATGAGGTGAAATTATATATATTGTGAGCTCTAATATATATATATATATATATATATATATATATATATATATATATATATATATATATATATATAACATTGTGGTATTGAAATCCCTATGTATTCATCAGGTTTCCCAACCTGACCCACTCAGTTTATTTGTATCACATGTGTCGATACGAAGCTACATTACACTGAGAGATTAAAGGGGATGTAAATCACTAGTGTAAATGAATGTAAGGTTTGTTTATGCTTATGTTTTTGTATTCAAAAATGACATTCCAAAGTTTTAATATAAACAAAATACATTTCTTCGAAAATGCTTTGATAATATATTTATCATGTTTTATGGGAACGAATTCCGCAATATTATTCTTTAAATTCTAGAACTCTGATTTTCAAATAAGCATAAATAAAATTTTTAAAATGACCGTGAATTTAGGGATGTCACAATTTGTATGCTAGTTATCTTTGTGATGTCTCTGTAAGACCAAGGGTTTTGGCCTCGGCCTGGCAAGGAAAGACCACGATACAACCCGTGGCATAATAGCAAGACTATGGTTGGCACATAGCACCTTCCTCTACATGTATGATAAGTATGATATGTATGATGTGTTTGGTATGTGTTATTTTAGGGAACTCACTAAGCTTTGTGCTTATAGTTGTTGTTTATGGTTTCAGGTACTTCTGGTTCGAAAGGGAAGGGTCCGACTTGATCGCAGCGCATACACCTATATTTTCCGCAACCTTGAGATTTTGGGATTGTACGCTGATAACAGTTTTTATTATAAAATACCTTTGAGTGTTTGAGTAAACGATAAATGGGTGTTTTGGTTGTTTTAAAAATGAAATTTTTACCTTCATATTTTGGGGTGTTACATCGTATCGATGTAATGGAACAATTTCGAATTTACAACAGGAGGAATGATGGGACCATGAAGAACAACTATATTTCGTCTAGTAGAGAGCTATTATCGAAAAAGAGGCGGAGATATATGAGGTTGATTCTGAGAAGAAGTCGATGCTTCCTCCTCCTACATATATTTCGTCTGGAACGACTAGGCCTGCACTTTGCCGTTGGATTGCCTTCTTCTCTTCAATGATCTTACATGTTCATCTTGTTGTGGATGTCGACCAAAGTAGTGAGAAACTGACTCTGTGCTTGATTTTGGGATTTTTTGGAGCAATTTTTAAGAACAATTTCTAAAACAAAATTTGATTTCAGGTTTTGTATATAACTTTTAATTCTGAGTACACGATGACAATGGTTTTCTTAGTTAATTAGTTCTTTAGATTGCAGAATGGATTTGTTTGGATTATATTCATATTTCTGATTTCACGGCGAAGTTTCTGACGATGGTGGCGACAACGGTTATGGTGAGAGAGCGGAGTAAAGAGAAAGGATGCGAAGAAATAGTCTACAAATACTTACTATTTGGCAATTACAGAGGTTTCTGGTGGTTCTGTCGCGATCTAGTGGTTACAGTGGTGGTTGGCCGAGTTCCAGAGGTGTTTCCTTCATCTGATTGATTATTGATATGATGAGCGATGAGAGGGTGAGATGGTTGGTTAGGGTTGAGAGTGGGACCCATGTGTCTATTAATTATTTAATGTATTTGGAATAATTAATAAATAATAAAAAAATTGGAAAAAGAAATATAAAGGGCAACATAGTCTTTTTACCTCTACAAGGGACTAAGAACACAGCAAATGATATGTTAGGGACTATCCAAATATAAAAGAAAATATTATGGATCAAACGTAAAATTTTTGCAAACCGTTAGACCATTTTAATAATTTGTTCTTTTTTGTAAAACAAAAGTGATAGGGTCAAAAAGTCAAAAGAGTGGCCTCCTCGACGTATACAAATCTTTGAAAACCCCGTCGTCATCTTCTTCTTCTCGTTCTCGACTGTGCGTAGTATTTTATTTGGGGTTGGTACACCTACCCCTCCCCTCACCCCACCCCCACACCACCTACTATTGACGTTCTTCCTTAACCGCTATTCCATCAAAAACCCAAACGACCTGTGAAGAACTCAATGGCGAGCACCACCTCCTTGGAAGATGTACCTTCAATGGACATGATGACCGAACTTCTTCGCCGATTCAAGTGTTCATCTAAGCCTGACAAACGCCTCATCCTCATCGGTACACTTTTTTACATATCGTTCTTCCAGATTATGTTAACTCTTCCTTTTAGGGTTTGTTTTGAGATCTGTAAATGTTTCCTCGAATTGGGTTTCAGTTCCATAGTCTCGAGTATAATAATTATTCTATCCCCAAATTATGAGCTTAAACCACGTTCTCGCTTCCATCTCCAATCTTATAATTTTGTTGAGTTCCGACCTACGAAAGTTTTAGGGTATAACGGTATAATGTTCCATTAGTCTGCTGCATGTTCATGGTGGTCTTTTTTTTGTGTTTCTAAGATCTGTCCAAATGTGAAGTCTATACGTTGACTTTTGATCTGAGACGTGAATTCCTAGGAATTTTGGTTTATGAAGACTTGATTTGTGGCAAAAAATAATACCAATTTTGGAATTTTGCATTCGAGATATGAGACTATTGGTATGAATTTGATTTGGTTAGAAGTTTAAATTGCAAAAGTAAGCCTTTTTGATAAATTTTATCTGCTTTGCTATGAATCAGTTGAAGACTTTGGATGATATTTTTATCAGATCTGTATTGTCTTCCATGTGTTTGATGAAATGCTTATGAGAAAATGAATAAATGTTAGGTCCACCTGGATCGGGCAAAGGTACTCAATCCCCCATCATTAAGGATGAATACTGCCTTTGCCACTTGGCAACAGGTGATATGTTGAGAGCCGCTGTTGCAGCCAAAACTCCACTCGGGATTAAAGCTAAAGAAACCATGGAGAAGGTATATGCTTTGCTTTGACTTAGTAACATGCCCAAACTGATCATTCTTGCAAAGGGCTAAACGCAAGAAATAGCAAAAGAGGATATGCTGTATTTAATGAAAGTAGGTTGATATTTTCGATTATTTTTTGTTTATGGTTATTTTATAGGGTGAACTAGTGTCAGATGACCTAGTGGTTGGGATAATTGATGAAGCAATGAAGAAGCCATCATGCCAGAAAGGGTTCATTCTTGATGGTTTTCCTAGAACAGTTGCCCAGGCCGAGAAGGTAATTTACCCATTTACCCTTATCTCCTTCCTTCTACTTACAAAATTTAAAACCTTTTTTTTACCAATTACTCTCGTTTGTTGCAGCTTGATGAGATGCTTCAAAAACAAGGAACTAAGATCGATAAGGTGCTTGATTTTGCAATTGATGACTCCATTTTAGAAGAAAGAATTACTGGCCGTTGGATCCACGCTTCAAGTGGTAGGACCTACCACACAAAATTTGCACCTCCTAAGGTTCATGGAGTCGATGATGTAAGCACATACTAATAATAATAAGCTTTTTAGGGTTGTTTTTAATGATGAGGTTTGAGGAGGGCATTTACGTCATTTCTCATAGACTGAGATGCAATCTAACTTGTCATAACATGTTTATGATGTGATGGTAATTTGTGGGTTTTTGTATTTTTGAAGGTTACTGGAGAGCCATTAATGCAAAGAAAAGATGATACTGCCGAAGTTCTCAAGTCAAGGCTGCAGGCTTTTCATAAGCAAACTAAACCAGTAAGTGTTTCTTTTTGAGTCCTAATTTTTTACATTTTATCTCTCGTTTATTATTTTTTAAGTATCTGACAACGCATTTTACTTTTTTACTTTTTTTTTACCGAACTGTAGGTTATAGACTACTACAGTAAGAAGGGTGTGGTTGCAATGCTTCCAGCAGAGAAACCCCCAAAGGAGGTAACTGTTGAGGTTCAGAAAGTTTTATCTTCTTAAAGGAAGGATTTAGTCTTTTCTGTTTTGATTGTTATTATTACTTTACTTGAATATTGTATGTAATCCGATACATTATCGGATCGGCCAAACTTTATTTGCTACAATTTCCATTTTTCCATCCATGAGGATTGAGGGCAGCCAGCTGTTTCAGTTGCTGACATTGACATAGAATAAAACTCTGTTATTCCAACTTTGAATCTAATTTGCTTGATATTCCTAAAATCTTGACTTAAAACACTATTTATTTGCCATTGTAATAATATGAATTAATTATGGCATATTATAATGTAAAGTTACTAAAGCTTAGAAGTGACATCAGAGACAGAGAGAGCCATCTTGATCAACTCCTTTCTTAGTACTTTTCCCGGAGCATTCTTTGGTATCGAATCAATGAAACGTACTTTTCGTAGTTTCTTGTATGGTGCAACCTACATGTTTGCAATGGTTGTTAATAATTTATTTACATAAACAGTAAGGAGAGAAGAAATGAATGAATAAATAAAGTTGCCTGTTTCGCCACAAAATCTTTGACTTGTGTTTCGTTAATGGTGCTTCCTTTTCTTCTAACAACAAATCCCATCGGTACTTGTCCTGCCTTCTCATCTGGATACCTGTAAGGTTGTGTTTGTTACATCGGACATTATTAAAAAAACAACATTGGACAAGTTTTCTAAGGCTATTTTCGATGTTGAACGGGTCCTTGTCCCACCTTGGATAGGACAAAAAATTGCATTTTTTTCTCTAACATGAGTGTTGTCATGTCATGTTCTTGTCTATGTAACAAATGTCATTGTACTCATTGTTGGATTTTCTATTATGAAGAGTGGGGTATTCTTCTTGATATTTGTATTGATATTTGGGATAAATTTTAAAAAATGTTGTATATGTTTGACCTCTATGTTCAATAAATTATATGATTTTAGTAAATTTGGTATGGAAAAATATAGCATTAAACCAACACCCAATAATTTTGACCATTTTGATATGACCCGATTATCATTAGTTGACTGTTAGTGACCCGATGGAAAAATGTTAGTGTGGCAAAAATTGCTATTTTTTGTCTTGATGTCTGCAAGTGCACACAAAATTTGTGAATATCAGTTTCATCTGTGTTATTGAAAATAACCTTAGAAAGCTTGTTTGTATGTAACAAAAAACAATCTTTGAGGGGAGAAAAACATACGGAATCACAGCTGCTTCGGTAATGTCAGGGTGCGTATGTAGAATGTGCTCCAGTTCTGCAGGAGGCACCTACATGTCACGTGGTTTAATTAACTTAGAAAGATCTTAGACACAATGCTTTGATATGAATTTGTATTTTGATTAATCTAAAAAACCAAAACCAAAATAACAATGAAAATTGAATAATCAATGTACCTGATAACCTTTATATTTGATCAACTCTTTTAATCTATCCACAATAAATAAGAAGCCTTCATTATCAAAGTAACAAAGATCACCCGTTCTCAACCATCCATCCGAATCCACCATTGTATCACTAACTTCTTTATCATCCACATAGCCTTTAAAAAAAAATTATCCACAACTTTAATAAAAGAGAAAAAGTAATAAGCTTTTTCCCATAATAGGATTAAAAAAAAAAAAAAAAAAAAAAAAGAAGCTGTAATTATGTATTTAACCTTTCATAATGAAGGGACCTCGAAGCCATAGTTCACCATGGCTCATGGGAGGCAAACCAACACCGGTGTTGGGATCAACTATCTTGGCTTGACAACGGGCTATGAGCCGCCCTACGGTGCCTGCGATTGTGCTCTCATATGGACCTGCAATTCGTGAGACTCCACCTGTAGTTTCCGTCAATCCATACGCCTGAACACAGTAATCACAATCCAAAAACTACTTCAGTTACCTTTTGAGATCTTTTATGAGCGTTTACATTTTAGGGTTTTTGTTACGTAGTTTTATATATTTTAAAAGCTTATAATAATTTTATCAAACATTTGTACCTAAATAAAAACACCACCTACCAACTAGTTTTGTGAGTGGTTTGGTTCCTTAAGTTGAAATGTTATTATGATTTGTTTGTGTTTTTAACATTATAATCATATTCTAACTAAAATGTTTGTTACTTGTTATATTATATATTTTTAATCAAATTCATGGTTTATGATAAATTTTAAATTTAAGTTAAAAATATTAAAGATGTAATTTTTTATTTAGTAAAATTCTAGTTTTAAAGAGTATAATAATTAGCTACGATAGTTTATAATTATCTATAACATAATTTATAAAGTTAATGTAACAAAAACTACAAAAAAAAAAAGTATATATGGATTAATATTGTAATAAACCAATAGGGATCATAAGGGTATTATTGAGCATCTCTTTAGAAAAAAAGGGAGATACGTATGGATGTCTTTTTGTGTTAAAAATAGCATAATTGGTTGAAAACAAACCTCTATAGCAAAGTATGACTTTGTTTTTTTCTAAAAAGAGTAAAATATTGTTATATTAGTTCTTTAAATAAATAAATAAACAACACAACGAATAAGTATGTCACCTTGGACCCATTTTTTAGAAAAAGACTAAAAAATGTAGTATTTTACAAAAGAAAATAACAAAATGCAAGTTGTTTTCAAATTTTTGTTGAGTTCAATAGTTAAAGTAATTATTTTATAATATCAATAAAAAATTACGAAAAGTGTCTTTTGGGAACAATTAACGATAAGATGTCATGCAACAAACCTGCAACAACAACACAGTCGGAAATCTTTTCTTGAACTTATCGATCACGGCCATCGTAAGTGATGCTCCGCCACACAGTACAGTTTCCAGAGAGCTCCAATTGGTTTGATTTACCAAATGGTCATTATCGCCGTCCACCAAACCGACCACCACCGGCGGCGCCGATGCTAGATGAGTAACACTAAACTCCTCAATCGATTTCAACATTAGACGCAGATCAAACCTCGCCATCGAAACCAAACTCTCCCCAAACGCAACCAACCTCATACATAACCCTAACCCGTATATATGAAAATACGGCACCGTGAGGAGGTACACGGCCGGAGAAGATCTATCTTGACGCCCGAAGTTTGCTCCGGCAATCGTTGATATCATGTTCCTATGCGTTAATTTCACTCCCTTGATCTTCCCTGTAGTCCCCGACGAGTACAAAATCGCCGCTGTATCGGACTGCAAAACTTCAATTTTTGTTTCAGATCCATTTGGTTTTGTTCGCATCATCGATTCAAATTCGTTCGAGTCGATTACCACGACCGGATTAGGAAATCCAACTTCTAACAACTTGTTAGCTGACTCCGACGTCGCGAAAGCAACCACCGGTTTACAGAGGCGGAGTTGGCGAGAAATCTCTTGAATCGAACTAGCAGGATTCGAAGGCGAAACAACAACACCAAGCGAGAAGAGAGAAAGGTACAGAATCGGGAGATTGGCGGAATTGGGACAAATAACGAAAGCACACGCTCCATTTGAGAGAGACAATGGTGGTTGGCGGAGTGAGGCTGCAAGGTTGCGCACAAGAAGTGGGACGTCGGAGTAAGGGATGAAGCGGCGGGTGGTGGCGTCAATGATAGATGCTCCGGTGGTGGTGGTGGTTGTTTTGAGGAGCGATAAGATGAAATCGGTTATGGAAAAAGGAGTGGACTGTGGAGGCAGAGGATATGGAGGTCTAAGGCTATGGTAGATTTGGGTTTTGGAGCAAAATCCGTTTTGGGAATTGATTGATAACTGGGAATTCGAGATTGTCATTTTCGTTTGAAGCTAATTTGTGACCTTGAATTCTTATTGAAAACTTATTGATTAATGGAGACAAACAGAGAATCAAAGGCCATTGCGATCAATCTGATTATGAAGTTCTTTAGATTATGCCTTATTTAAATTTTTATAATTAATTTCAATCAATATATATATATATATATATATATATATATATATATATATATATATATATATATATATATATATTCTAGAAGTGGTAAGCACAGATACAACAGAAACCACTTGATGATTTCTATTAGATAGAGAAATCAAATACCCTCCGTTAGTCTATTTTTTTATTTACATAGGCAAATATTAAAATCAAGGAAAATTAAATTAAAAGAAAATTAGTGCTAACATGACTATTATTATTAAATAGAAAAGAATAAGATAAAATAATATTTAATTTCTTTATTCAGTATTGAATAAGATAATAATAAATTATCGAGTTTTAATTAATTTTAGAAAATTAATCGTTAAATAGTTGAGATGGAGCTATGTATAAAACAAGTTATTTTAAGAGAAATGAATTTAGGGACGAGCAAAAGAACCAAACCGGCCGGAACCGGCCCGAAACGAACCGGACCGGGGAACCGGCTTCGGTCAAAATGAAGAACCGAACCGGCCCGGCGGTTCTACCGATTCCGGTTCCGGGTCCGATTTTTGCCGGTTTTTCGAGTTTGGAACCGGCTAAATTTTGATGTATTCAACGACTACATTACTTTGCGTTTTATTGGTTTTTCGGGTCTGGTTTTTGCCGGTTTTTCGGGTAATTCCAACGACTAAATTACTTTGCGTTTTATTGGTTCTTTGTGAAGAAGTGGATGTTTAAATACTAGTAAATAATCAACATTTTAATAAACGATTCAACATTCAAGCAAATTAATCATGGATCTTTTATTTAAATTATTACAAGCAAATTAAACATGGATGTCGTCAAAGTTATGTTATTAAGTATCCAACATTCAAACATTCAACATTCAAAATATACTTCCAAGTTTCACCAACAAAAAAAAACAAAGTCTAATATGTGGATTCCAACGTTTCTTTGACATTTTGACTAATTCTCCGATCTCTTCCCCGTTAGCTTCAAGTTGTGTATAGCATCCACAATGTCTATATATAATACAAAAGAAAATGTTATTACTTACTAAAATGTAGCAAATACTAATAAGAAGTTAAAAATAAGATGTAACAAGTATTAGTGTATTACCGATATCGAGGTCATCGTTAGCTAACACATCGTGCACTTCACCGTAGTCATATATAGGCAAGCTACTCTTTCTTAGCCAATCTTGAGTGCATATCAATGCCTCCGCAATCACAACGGACAAATTAGTACGGTAGTCGATAATTACTCGACGACCGTTACTGAATGTGGATTCGGATGCTACGGTAGAAATTTGTATCCCCAAAATATCTATTAATAAACAAATTAGTGTATAATACACGACACGAATTTATAAATTAAAAATGTAAATTAGAGTAAAAGAAGGTCGATACCTCTTTCCATTCGAGCAACGATCGGGAACCGCACCGCGTTATATTTCCACCATGTGGGATATCATATCCTTTGTCAAATTCGATTGGGTCCTCGTTTAAGTATCGTCGCAATTGACTTTCTGACAAAGTCGAGGGGAAACTTCCCGAAGTCATATAGCTTCCAAAGAATTCGTTTTCGTCATCAAAATTAACAACTTCTTCGGGAGTTTCTTGTTGAGACGATGAGGTCATGTTTGACCTTTCCAAGTATGACTTGAAAAACTTGTCCAATTTGCATTCGATATCAATAACCTTTGCACGTGCTTTGGATTCTATCTCATCAGCGGACATCTTTTTATCTTTGTTCTTGGCTTTAAGCATTTGGGTAAAAACAACTTTCATAAACTTTGACTTGCATTGAGGATCTAACAATGTCGCAAAGAAGACATAATCACTTATAGTATCATAGTCACCCCAATATTTGTCATATTTATCTTTCATATCCGGTACCATAAACATAAAATCCGGGTTGGTTTCATGTTTCCTAAGATGTTGCTCTATATCTAGGATCTCCCGGGTATACGTATGGAAGATAGGCTTTGTTGAACACGAAACTTTTTCAGTTTTCTTCTTAAACTTCTCAAGGAACTCCATCATCTTTTTAATCATCTCAAAATCTGAATGTGATGGTACTCTTCCCACAGTTTTCTGAAACATTGGATCTACAAAAAAGAACAACAAAATCAGATTACGTTTTATTGTTGTTAGAAAAAAAAAAAAATCAGATTTGACACCCTTCCTTGCGGGGCTTGTAACTCATTTAATTTTTAACCAAATCAACCGTTTTTATAGTCTAAATTCAACTACAAATCCTAATCTACATGTAGGAAAAGTATTCAGGTCAAAACAAGTTAAATTGAATGAGTTATGCACATTTGAACAACAAAATCAGATCACGTTTTATTGCTGTTAGAAAAAAAAAATCAGATTTGACACCCTTCCTTGCAGGGCTTGTAACTCATTCAATTTTTAACCAAATCAATCATTTTTATAGTCTAAACTCAACTACAAATCCTAATCTACATGTAGGAAAAATATTCAGGTCAAAACAAGTTAAATTGAATTAGTTATGCACAATTTAAAATTTGGACAGATTGCTAAAGAAGTAAATATTGCTATTTTTAGTGCTGAAATATATTTGATTTTATTTACCTTGATGGCTATATTCGAGAAATGCGTCTTTCACATCGTATGCTGATCATAGCAATTCAAAGGTAGAGTTCCACCTTGTTGGAGTTTCACCACACAAAAACCTTTGACTTTCTACAGTTGCATCATTCATGGCTTGTTTAAAGGTCTTGATCTGTTGCGGGGAGACTCTAATGTATTTCACCGCATCTTGTAGGTTTTTTACATGATAAACTTCGTGTTTTAACCCCATCTTCACAACTAGGTTTATGATATGAGCCATACACCTAATTTGAAAATGTTTACCATTCTCGTAAATACCCGGTAGTTCTTTCACAATGATGTTGATTGCCGCGTCATTCGTCTTGGCATTATCAACGGTCATCGTCATGACATTCTTCATCCCCCACTCGTTTATGCAAATTAGCAACTCCCGGGCCATGTCTTTAGCTTTGTGAGTATCAACCTCTCTAAAGTTGACTACCCTTTTGTGCATGACAAAATCTTCGGTAATGAAGTGGGCCGTGACAACCATATAATTTATCTTTTGACACGAGGATGTCCACATGTCGGTTGTCAAGTGGATGGCTGTTTTGGGGTTGCTCAAATGTTTGTACAACTTCTGCCTCTCCATTAAATAGAATGACACAACATCACGAGAAATTTTATGCCTTGAAGGCAATTTCACCTTACCATTGAGGGCGTTTACAAATTCTATGAATGCCTCGTTTTCAATGAATTTAAATGGTAGTTCCCCGATGGTGAAAAGGCCTAGCAAGGTAAGTTGGATCCTAGTATCATCATGTTTCCATGTGTATACATGACCCTCACCATTAGGAGCTTTCATAAATGACAACTTTTGTTGTTTGTCATCAACTTGTTTCGGTATGTTGTCTGGATTTAACTTGCACCCATTAAAATGCTTGTTTATTGAAGTTGTCCCATTCCGGTTTGGATCCGTGGCTAGTAAATGTAAACAATAATCACATTCAGCCCACTTTCTTTCAATTCCATCGTCCTCCTTTATCCATTCTATCTCGAAGTATTTCCAAACAAGAGCGGTACAATTATCTCTACCCTCACCTCGTCTGGTTGGGTTAATCCGGTCCCTTAACTCCTTTTGAGTCTTTTTTTTGTTTTTGGGTTTTGGTTTTGTCGGGTATTTTTCTTGTGTTCGTTTTTGTGGTGGTGGTGGTTTTTTTTTGTGTTGGTTTTTTTGGTTGTCTTCGTTTTTGTAGGGTTGCAAATTTTTGTTTTTTTGAAGGTTGTTGTTCTTGTGGCTCCTCTTCTTGGTTTGATTCATCACTTGGTATAACATTCCATGCCGGTGTTTCTTCTATATAATCTTCTTCTGAATCTTCTCCATAATCCTATATTCTCAAAATAAAACATATAATAAGTCATATTATGTTTAAATGCTGAAAAATAAACATAAAAAAATCAGATTTGACATCCTTCCTTGCGGGGCTTGTAACTCATTCAATTTTTAACCAAATTAAGTGTGTTTATAGTCTAAATTCAACTACAAATCCTAATCTACATGTATGAAAAAGATTCAGGTCAAAAAAAGTTAAATTGAATGAGTTATGCACATTTGAACAACAAAATCAGATCACGTTTTATTGTTGTTAGAAAAAAAAAATCAGATTTGACACCCTTCCTTGCGGGGCTTGTAACTCATTCAGTTTTTAACCAAATCAAACGTTTTTATAGTCTAAATTCAACTAAAAATCCTAATCTACATGTAGGAAAAAGATTCAGGTCAAAAAAAGTTAAATTGAATGAGTTATGCACATTTGAACAACAAAATTAGATCATGTTTTATTGCTGTTAGAAAAAAAAATATCAGATTTGACACCCTTCCTTGCGGGGCTTGTAACTCATTCAATTTTTAACCAAATCAAGCGTTTTTATAGTCTAAACTCAACTACAAATCCTAATCTACATGTAGGAAAAAGATTCAGATCAAAACAAGTCAAATTGAATGAGTTATGCACAATTCAAAATTTGGACAGATTGCTAAAGAAGTAAATATTGCTAATGAACTAAATGCTAATCTTACTTGGTCATCAAAGTCTTTTCCAATCCAATTAGCCGGATTACCATCTTCAATATTGGCATCATGAACATCCGAGTTTCGGTATCTTGATGATGGTACATTTGGTAACCCATCCAAATCCTACATTGTCAATTTTACACATTAATTATATAACAAAAGTGCTAAACAATTTCGTACTTTTGAAAATCTTACATAATTACATTCATACTATAAACAATAAACTAATCTAACAAAAATCTTGCATGTATGTCTACAAAGTACATTGTTAAATGGAGCTTAAAACATGAAACATATATTATATGTACAACCTTTCATCCGTAAAGGAGTACTCCACTATGAGACTATGATCAAGAATCAAGATCTTTTAATTAAGTAGGGATAAGAATGCATATATTTGGAATAGAGACAACAAAGGCAAAGAAAAAAAACTTGCATGCATGCCATTATTTGGCGAATCATTGAAGCATTGAAGCAAATATTGAAATATATAATCTTAACACATGAAATATAAATATATGCTCTTACTTGATCTTCATGAACATCCATAGTTTGAATCATTGAAGCAATTAAAAATGAAAATCAATGAGTGATGATGAAGAATTGAAGATCAATTGAAACTTGGAGATGAAGAATTGAATGATGATGAAGAGATATCGTCGATGGTAGAATAGCCAGTAGGATTCGCCAGTTCGTATCTTCGTGACTTGGGGAGTTGGAATCATGATCTTTTTTTTTGTTACGTCCGACTAGTGTAAGCAGAAGTCCAAGCGACAGCCAAGTAGCCAAGGGTTTTATCTAGTCGGGCCGATTCCCGGTTTTGGGCCGGTTCCAACAGCCGGTTCTTACCGGGTCCCGGTTCCAAATAATCACAAAATTGTAGTATAGGTCCTGGCCCGACCGGTTCCATCGGGTGCCGGTTTCGGGACCGGTTCCGGTTCCGGGACCGGTTCCGGCCGGTTCCCCGGTCCTTTTGTTCATCCCTAAGTGGGAGTATAGTGAGCTTCCTCGTATTGTATGTCGATGACATACCGCTCATAGGAAACAACATCTCGACACGGCAGGAAGTTAAATCCTGGCTTGTGCTTCGCTATGAAGGACCTCGGAGAAGCTGCATATATTCTGGGAATAAGGATAGTTAGAAACAGGAGTAAATGACTAATAGGACTTAGTCAGAATACTTACTTGGACAAGGTACTAAAACTTTTTAGTATGGAGAATTCCAAGAAAGGGGAGTTACCAATCCAAGGTAATGCCAAATTGAGTAAGACTCAAAGTCCGAGTAGCTAAGCCGAGATAGCAGAGATGAGTCGAGTACCTTACGCTTTCGCAGTTGGCTCAATCATGTATGTTATGAATTGTACTCGCCCTGATGTGGCCTTCGCTTTGAGCATGGTCAGTAGATATCAAGGGAACCCTGGCAAAGCACATTGGACCGCAGTCAAGAATATCCTTAAGTACCTTCGGAGGACTAAGGACTAGTTTCTAGTCCTCGGTAGGAGTGATGACTTAAAGGTGCGAGGGTACAGTGACGCCAGTTTTCAAACCGACGGGGACAACTACCATTCGCAGTCGGGCTGGGTCTTTACCCTAAATGGAGGAGCAGTGACTTGGAAAAGTTCCAAGCAAGAAATAGTAGCTAATTCAACGTGCGAATCAGAGTATATTGCAGCGAGCGAAGCATCCAAGGAGGCAATATGGCTGAAGAATTTCATCGGAGACCTTGGGGTTGTACCGGCTATACAAGAGCATATGGAAATTTTATGTGATAATGAACGAGCGGTTGCCTTGACCAAGGAACCAAGGGATCATGGTAGATCTCGACATATCGACATAAAATATCACTTTATTCGACATCGGGTGGAAAAAGGACCCCGAGGGTGTGTCCGAATCCCTCAAACCAGGGCTCTGATACCAACTTGTAACGACCCAATTTTCACGCCCAAAAATTTCATTTAATTTAAGTGGTTTGTAAAACATTTGTAGTAAAACATCATCCGATCACATCATTTCACAAAACATATTTCATGTCTAAAAACCCAACACATGAAAATAATGATAATGTCAGAGTACAATCCCAGAACATCTCATAATGAGGAAAACCAACGTGTGGGTATGATGTGCCGCTATCGCGACAGCTCCTTCCCCTTCGAAGAAGAGGTACCTGAAACCAAAACTGAAAACTATAAGCACGAAGCTTAGTGAGTTCCCCCACTGTACAACATACCATATAACCACATAACATATATATATTGTCAGGCATATATGGGTGCCCGACCTACCCCTTCGGTCTTCTCGACCGGATACTGACTAGCATATCTGGGTGTTGGTCTCCCCTTCGGTCCTCTCGACCGGATACTGACTAGCATACCTGGGTGCTGGTCTCCCCTTTGGTCCTCTCGACCGGATACTGACTAGCATACCTGGGTGCTGGTCTCCCCTTCGGTCCTCTCGATCGGATGCTGGGGACTATTTCACCCCCTACTACTACCACATAACACATATCACATAATCTATCTAGCATGACTGCCCCTTCGACCCTATCGACCGGTAATCTAGGGACTATCTCCCCTACTGTCACTAGCATGTAGCATCATATCATACTAGCACATAAACATATCACTGGTAGTAGCAACCCTAGATGAATATCACAGAGACAATCATCTAATCATACAACTCCTACTGGTGGGCCGACATTGTGGTCGTAGACCCACTGCTACTGGAAGGTAACTCACCTCGAAAAGTAGCTGCTGAAAGTCTGCTTGCTAAGCGCCTGACTGTTGAACCGGTAATCCTTCGGCTATAAATCATAAACATAGATTAGTCACTCATAAATACCCTTAGGTCAGATGATTGACCCACCCCGGGTCCAAGGTCAACTCCCTGGTCAAAGCCATCTTCCAGTTGACTGGACTCGCCGAGTCATGGCACAGACTCGCCGAGTCCTTCTCCTACTACCCCGGTCCTACTCGACAAGTCCCTCCTCTCACTCACTGATTCACCCTTAACTCACTACTTGGGACAATAGAACCGACTCGCGATCCGACTCGCCGAGTCCAAGAACAACTCGCCGAGTCCCCCCCCCCCCCCCCGAGCATATCTCCTACTCACTTCTAAATCCTCACTAGAGCATCCTTTATGAGGACTTGGGTTTCTGGGACTATTGCAACACGTTAAATTGCTAATTCCGCATGTAGATACGAAGGGTTGGACCTTCAACACCTAAACCCCTCTTACTCAGTAACAGTTCATATGACTCGCCGAGTTTGAAGAACAACTCGTCGAGTTCCAGGCAATCTTCATAGGACTCGCCGAGTTGTTCATCCAACTCTCCGAGTCTAAGACCATCTTTATAGAACTCGCCGAGTCCCACTTTGGGACTCGCCGAGTCCCTTCAACCCACTTCCCATACAGACCAAATCTGAGACATGCAACGCTTCCAAACCATAGATCTATGTTCCTAGGGCATGCTTATCATGTAAAGTTGCAAACTTTACGTGCATGCATGGCCCTATAAGCTCAAAAAGGCAAATCCAAGCTCTTTATGAGGTCATACACTCCATAAGGACCTCAATCACTTCAACCACAGAGACTTTATACTTCTAATACGTCCATAAGGTCTAGATCTGAAGTCCTTTCGGATCATAGAGCACAAACACATGGAGTTTGGTGTTTTAGGGCTTGAAAACCACTAATTAGGGACAAAAAGGGGATCTAATGGACTAGTGATCAAGGTAGGGACTTTTCTACCTGAATGGAAGCCTCTTGTCGGGTAGATGTTGTGTTGGATTAGTGTCTAAGTCCATAACTGTTTTGGTATGTACTTGACCCGATTATGAGCATGGTCCTTTTGGGTTGCCTTCACCATAGCAATATGTAGGATGATTTAAGGAGAGAAAGGTTTAAATATGATTTATTAATATATTATGAGAATAATATATTAAAGGAGAAATCATATTGTTTAATTAATATTAGTCAAGAATTAATTGTTAATTAATTTTGTGGCTAAAAGAGATTAATTAAACTTAGGGGACTGAAGTTGTAATTATAAGATAATTATAATTGGGCTATGGATCACCTAATAATATATAGGTTGGACGAATTCTATGGGAAGCCCATTAGAAATCGTCCAAGGGATATGTTTAAGGAGTCCATGGGCTGCTTAGGGCCTAAGCAGTCAAATTAGGGTTTCCTAGTTGTAAACCCTAATAGCCTACATGTATATAAAGGGCCCCCATGCCCCAAAAACGTGAACAAGACTTCCATTAGGGTTTCCAGCCGTTTTTGGTGCCTCCTTTCTTCTCCTCTTCATCCAAGTTGCATATGGTGTTTGTGACTCCATTAGAGGTACTACACTTGTGGTACTTGCTTTCAAGAGCTAAGGAAATTCAAGGAACTAGTTGTTATTGCTATATAACAACAAAAGGTATGTATTCTAGCTTTATATATGAATTTCGAAAATTATAGTAGCATGCCAGGTTTCTTTTTGTGTTCATAAAGCTGTATAACTAATAGTGAAAACATAGATCCAATACTAGGGTTGCATGCACACATAGGATTGTTTGTATTAAACCCATCAGTGGTATCAGAGCCATTGGTTTTTGTTTTCTATTAGCTTTTATTCAAATTTATGAACTTGACATATTAGGGTTTATGGCTAATGAACCCTAAAGGCTAGGTATTTTTCGCAATTAGGGTTGCTAAACCCTAGATGGCGATTTTTGCTAGGGTTTCCCAAATCCTTTCCTTAGCCTCCATGATTTTGAAATCTAGGGTTTTCCAACCCTTGGATTTCGAAATTACCTCCTTCCCCAAGGTTAGATCCTAAATTTTAGGGATTTGGATAATCCCATATCTTGTAATTATCTTTTAATTGTTTAATATGGTAATTAAAGATCTTGAATTATCCCATCCCTTATTTTCGAGATTTAGAGAGGGATTCAAGGGATTTGGATATCTTAGATGTATAATTGGTAATTATCCTCATGATCTAGATAATCCCTTGTGATTTAATAATTTAAATTAATTGTTTAATTTATGGTAATTATTAAATCAACAGTTTTAATATTTAAAATTTTAATTTAAATGTCTCAAATTTAAAATTTTAAGTGAGATTAAAACCTAATTGTTTTGAAGAGTTTCAAAACTTGCCCTCAAGTTTTGGAATTTAAATTGTTGATTAAAAGTTAATTTTGAAAGTCTAAAATCCAAAACCCTGATTTTGAAAAGTTCAAATTAAACCCTTATGGTTTTATTAAATTAATTAAGTGTATAATTAAAAGAGATTTAATAAATCCATAATGATTTTGGTTAATTAAAAGTATAATTTAAACCACCTAGTATTTTAAAAGTGTAAAATACACCCTTATACTATATATAACATTAAAAGTTTAATATTATATATGTATAACTAAAAATTCAGTCTTACCGTTAGTAGGCCTCATTCACGAAGCTAGTCTATAAGGGGTGTTTAAGGAAATTGCCTATAAAATGGCGATTGAATGGGTATCCACTCTTACCCACCGCACTCTTGACTAGTGGAGGGTCGTTAGCCGAACGGGTAGGATAGGACAGAAACCTTCCATTATAAGTATAATGAAGTACAAAGTAACTAAATGTTTTTTTTTCAAATTCCCAAATCATAGTTACTTTAGGCAAAATGTGAAATTGTATGCTAACCCATGGAATTACACTTCGTACCCTTGTCAAACGTTAGTGGAGCGTGTGTGGTTAACCGGCACACTAATTTGGGGATGACATTGGTGGCGAAGGGTGGCTCGATGCTTATCATAGATCAATGGAGCGTGTGTGGCTAACCGGCACATTGATTAGGTGATCGTAGCATTGGGTGTACCACGTGATTCGTATGGTTATTCACACCTTGTTTGTGATCCTCGGCATCCCAGTCACGAATAGTAGGGCATAATCGAGATTAAACATGCCATTGAAGAGTTCAATGAGTCTCAAAAGATCTAGGAGTTTCAATTCATTTAAAACTTAAACTTCTTTTTCGTTTTTCATGGTGGAAATTGGTAAATCGTCATTTACCTACCTTCAAATATTCTGCAACTAGATTACGGCATCCCTCTTCTAGGTTGTAGAGTATTGTGTTGGATCCTAGCTTGATGTTTCATTTGGGTGTTGCATCAAGAATTCTAATCAACTTAACTTGAATTTTCTCCCGTTTTGTAGATGTCTGAATCTTACAATGGACTTCCCAAATCCTTTGGAACAAGCTTTCCAAATGAAGATGACGTTCCGAGATACGATCAAGGAAATGAGAGTCGTGCTTCACTTCCTCCACCTCCTCCAATTATTCTCCCTGACCCACAAGTTCAAAGGCTTGAAAAGTTCAAGCTCACTCAAGCCCTTTTGGCAAGTAAACACGAAGATGGGAAACCTGTGTGTGCACACGTCTTAGAGATGAAGTCACACATTGATAGGTTAATCATGATGGGTGTCGAGATTTCAAGCGAGTTGGCTGTTGACTGGGTTCTTCAGTCACTTCCTAAATCATATAGTGAGTTCGTTAGAGAGTACTATATGATGGACCACGACGTGACCCTAATTGATCTTACCTATTTGCTAATAGCTGCTGAATCAGCAATGATTTGGCATGCTGGTCAAGCAAATTTGTCTAGTGAATCAAACTCCCAAACTTCAATGGACACTGGCAACATTGGAAGTCCAGAAAGAACTAAGTCTGTGATTGTCCGATGTGCTGTGCCAAAGGAGTCCATTTGCTTTTATTGCCAAGAGAAGGGGCATTGGAAACGAAGCTGCCCTAATTATCTGAGAGATCTAAGAGATGGGAGAGCCAATACGTATGACTCTGCTTCAGGTAAAATCCATTAACTAACTCTTTTAAGTTCCTATTCTAGATTCTTAATACATGATGTGATAAGATTACATTTTGATGTTCTGTAGGATCGAAGAAAAGAGAGGAAGCTTGAGAAAAGAAGTAAGCTGAATCTGATCATGAAGAAATGGATTTCGATCGCATTACTTGAAGAATGGATTCTTGAGCTACTACTTGGAGTTAGAATAGATTGTTAAGAAATATGTAATAACATAGTTTTTCAATTGAGTTGAATTGTAAGGACAAAATTTTTTCCGCAATAAAATGAATTTTGACTTTATCTTATTTATTTATCCTTGCAATGGCATGTATGAAAGAATTGATGTTTGAATGTTTCTATTATTAGCAATAATGGATTTGATTCTTAATTGTGTTATTTGTGGAAATGTCAAAATTTTACCAAATAGGGAGATTTTCTCATCACCCAAGTTTCAATTGGAAAGAAACTTGGAATCATGCAATGTGCATTGTATGATGAATGAAAAACTTTCACATTTGGGAACCTTAGACTAATTCTTTGGCAAAGTGTCAATTGAAGGACTAGGAGATCGAGTACACTAGGTCGTACGTTGATCAAGTCTACCACAAGAGTGACAAAGATATTCGTCATGATTTACTAAAGTTTAGTAAATATGGTTATACTTATAAGATTAAGTATAATTCTAAGTTGATTGAAAGAGTTTCAATGAATAGTAGAACGAATAAAGAAGAATCAAGTAGGCAGAAAGATAAAAGTTTCTCTATTCTAAGAAGAAGGGAGAGTACCTTTTATTGTGTTTTATGATAAGTCTTTATGATTAAGAACCATGTCTCAATTGATCCTCTAAGTGAGTCTTAGTGCGATTGCATGTCTAAGAAAAGGAATTGAGAATTGTAGAAATGGTTAAATCAAAGAGTCAATCATACTTCGTTCCAATATCAAGTCTTAGAGTCAAGATTGTGACATTGAGTGAAAAGTCTTAAGTAGGTTTATAACACTCATCGAATGTGGAATTTGGAAAAGTTTTCTTATTCTTGCACATTTGAAATTGGTAAGTTGTGCTGTCTTGGATAAGACAAAGACCAACTAGGACCAATTATGTGAAGTGTTTTGTCTTGATAAATGCTTCACTAACTATTGAATATTTGTTTGTCAAGAAATGTTTCTTGACAAGAGAATCTTATATGTCAAGAAGTCAGTGGGAGTCTTAATGGTCTTGAAAAGGTTTCAAGAACAAATCAAGAATAAACCTTATCGATCATCACTAGCACACGACTTGAGGTTTACAACCTATCGTGCTGACATTGTTTTGTTTCTGTGCCATTCCAATTGAGTTAATTGTGTATATGAGTTCTATGAGCTCTCATTTGAATACACACTAAAGCCTTAGTCGATGGAAAGTAAATTGATATGTAAGGACAAGTTACTAAACTACTTGGAAGGCATGGTGGGCACTCGTGTTACCATAGGGCAAGAAATCAAGATTAAGAAAGTTCAGTCCATATGAGTTTGGATTTGTCGCAAACCTTGTTTTTGGAAAATTCACATGGATAGGAACTCATACACCATAAAATCTAAGTGTCATAAGATTCCCTCCTTCATGAAAAAGACTGTGAGGAAATGCTTTCACTAAGAGAGATTTTAAGAAGATAGCAATTGTGAAAATTGTATTCTCAAATTCGATTATGGTTACGGCATCCCTTTCCATAGTTCGAATTGTGAGATTTGGCAATTAGTTTCAACATTTGGAACTTAGTAACATAAGTTATGAATTGTTTAAACACACATATGAGCTATCTAAGGCAAAGGTGTATAAGGTTAAGAAGCTTAGATAAAGGCTTATCGAAGCATCTGGTATTAGAAATATGAATTTCAGAGATTCAATAGGCATTGTTTTCTGAAAGTTCATTTGTTTTCTGAATACATGTCAAAGCTAGTGGGAGCATAAATGTTATGCTTATATGATAATCATCATGATAGTGGGAGCATAAGTGTTATGCTTGTATGATTGTTATGGAGAGTATTGCAAGTTAGCAATATTAATTATAGAAAAACTAAGATTCCATTTGCAAAGTTGCATGGGTTGAAAAGTTGTTTTGCTATAATTAAGGGAGAGAATATTATACTTCGTTTCAAAATCTAAAGCTTAGATTAAGAAATTTTAATATCTTCAGTCAAAGGATACATTGTGTGTTCTCAAATTTCGATTATGATTACGGCATCCCTCTTCATAGTTCGAATTGTGAGAACATGACACATAAAATATTATGGCAAAAGATTGGTAAAGTATCATATCTTTATGTAAGACATTATGCATCGTGTCCCATACGCTTCGGGTATAGGATCGATTGTAAATGCTATAGTATTTTACCATTCTAAAATTTTCCAAATGTCTAGCGCATTAAGAGGGAAAAAGGAATAGAATTGGTTTTGACTGAAAGAATTTAACAACTATCAAAGGATGATCCAAAGTTCGCTGAGGATTGATCGCTTGTAAGTAGTTGAAAGTATGGTATTGGATGGACCATATCGACATTATTATGAATAGATAAGATTCTATTAAGAATGAGTTGTCATATGGCAAATGTGGAAATGTTTCCATATTGGGAGTTGGATATTGAGAGTCTATGCCTAGATTAGAAACTTTTATGCAAGAAGGATGTTCAAAGGAATGTACTTTGAATGTGAGACTTCACATCTATGGAATTGTCTTGTAACAATTTCTAAGAAAGTACTTTGTAATTTCATTAGCTACGTCTTGGTGACTTTTGTGCTATGATTTTGCAAAGGGATCGTTGCATAAAATGTTAGAATCTAGCATATTCTAGTAGTGGCAAGAACCTTGTGTTCCTACACTAATAATTAGGATTAAGGAATTGTGAAATGAGCATCATTGGAAAAGTTTTCAGGTGATCTATTTCACAAAGCATGGACCATAGGAAACAAAGTGTGCATGTTTAGAGCATGGGACAATTGTTGGTATAATTCAAGTAATGAGTTGATTATCCGAAACATTAAATGATAAATAATGAGTAATCAATATGGTGGATAAATAGAAGGGTTTTATTTACTCTCACAAGTTTGGGGCCATATAGGATTAAGTATTGTTGTCATGTTTCAATTTGCATGTTTTGACTTCCAGAATAACTAGGTTATTCAAACATCCACAGTCGGTCATACGTTGGGAGTAGGTATGAATAAAGACTGTCATGAATCTGTCTGTAGATTGTCTGAAGCGTTGAGACATGGCACAAGTTTGCTGCAGAATTCATGAGTGCTTTGATAAGATTAGAGTATTGGATTAAACCCACGCTCACTTGGATCACTTCATGGATTTATCACGAGTGATTAGTGAGACGATAATATTGTATATTCTTGAAACCGAGACGTGTGAGTTGTTATTTGCTGGTCGGTTGCACATTGATAATAAGTAAACGCACCAGTAACTTGGTGTTATAAAACTTATTGTTATGTGTGATTCGATCAGTAAATGCAAGCGAGCATTTGAGTCGAAGTTTATCCATTCCTTTTACCCAAGGTGGGATAAAAGCGATATATGTGGGCCTCTCGATGATTTAGTGATGACATCTAAGCGCTTGGCCAAGCCGGGACTAGGTTGATGTGTTCAATTGTAGTCTGTTATCAGTCGTCATGAATCGGAAGTCGGGAAATAGTATAGAGAGAATGATTGAAATTCATGTCTTTTGTCTATACGATATCTTGAGAATGGAGGAATATATAATCCCTTATCTAGAGGACACGCTATCTGATAAGATCAGAGTTGACAGCGACTTTTGAAAGCTACGATTGCTGATCAGGTTTTGAAGTCATACGGAAAATAGTTATTAGACTTATCCAAGTGGGAGACTGTTGGATTAGTGTCTAAGTCCATAACTGTTTTGGTATGTACTTGACCCGATTATGAGCATGGTCCTTTTGGGTTGCCTTCACCATAGCAATATGTAGGATGATTTAAGGAGAGAAAGGTTTAAATATGATTTATTAATATATTATGAGAATAATATATTAAAGGAGAAATCATATTGTTTAATTAATATTAGTCAAGAATTAATTGTTAATTAATTTTGTGGCTAAAAGAGATTAATTAAACTTAGGGGACTGAAGTTGTAATTATAAGATAATTATAATTGGGCTATGGATCACCTAATAATATATAGGTTGGACGAATTCTATGGGAAGCCCATTAGAAATCGTCCAAGGGATATGTTTAAGGAGTCCATGGGCTGCTTAGGGCCTAAGCAGTCAAATTAGGGTTTCCTAGTTGTAAACCCTAATAGCCTACATGTATATAAAGGGCCCCCATGCCCCAAAAACGTGAACAAGACTTCCATTAGGGTTTCCAGCCGTTTTTGGTGCCTCCTTTCTTCTCCTCTTCATCCAAGTTGCATATGGTGTTTGTGACTCCATTAGAGGTACTACACTTGTGGTACTTGCTTTCAAGAGCTAAGGAAATTCAAGGAACTAGTTGTTATTGCTATATAACAACAAAAGGTATGTATTCTAGCTTTATATATGAATTTCGAAAATTATAGTAGCATGCCAGGTTTCTTTTTGTGTTCATAAAGCTGTATAACTAATAGTGAAAACATAGATCCAATACTAGGGTTGCATGCACACATAGGATTGTTTGTATTAAACCCATCATGTTGGATCTACTTCCCCTCCCTGCACTCTTCCACCTCCTTCTTCTTCTCTTAAGCTTCAAACTTCCTTCACAAGGCCAAAATCACTCACAAGGCCAAAATCACTCACAAGGACAAAAAGGGGCTAGGGTTTCGCTCTACAGCTCTTCTGGAAGTGTTAAGGACAAGGGAGGCCGAGTTAGAGTGTTTAAATAGGGTGCAAACACCCGGGTTAGGGTTTTTGCCCAAGCAGGGCCTACTTGCCGATTCCGGGAACTGACTCGCCAAGTCCAAAGCTTAGACCCCGCGTCTCATCCCGATTCTACTCGGCGAGTTGGTCCTTCAACTCGCCGAGTCCAAGGCAAAATGCATTATTTAAGAAATATTAATTACAAGGAATACGTACTAGGAACCATGTGCTACATTATTAGTATTATCTAACTGATCATATTTTTCTTGAAATATGAAAAGTTCTATTATCATCATTTGTCAATGCTAATCTCTAATGACGGTCGATGACGGAAATTTCCCAATCGTTATAGTTACATGCAAGAACAAATTTAATCAATCATTAACATGAGAGAATTTATGAGGATCTAATTTGTTGCTTTATTAATGGTTAACAAATTAATGGAAACCTATAAATCTAAAGGGGTTGAGTGTAAGATTTGAAGTTAAAATCTTAGGGGTAATTACTTTGTGACCAAGTAATTATCCAAGTGGGAAACATATCATCCCCTATAAATAGAGATTCCTAAACCAGCCATTAGGCTAATCCTAAAATTGACATTTGCTTATGCCTCTTACCTTATCTTTAATCTCAATCTACTCCGAGTATACACCGCAGTCCCTCATCTTACCCTATGCGTCTAGCGATCATAAATCATAATCATCTAGGGTTTAGTGTTCAAGGTGTTCATTATTCAAGGATGTCAAGTGGTTGTTGATATGCTTCTTGGGTGAGACTAAGAGAGATAAATCCTAGTTTGGGTTCTACACATTCTTCAAAACTGGCAAGAGAGGAAAAAATTGCATGGGTATGTTTGTATGTTTCTTTTACTCGTGTTTTTTTAAGTTGCAATCGATTGTTTGAACCTTTGATCCTCCTGTGGAGTATATATTTTGGTTGTTTGCTTTCATTTCCTTTATTGCTCTTGTTTATATGCATATATTCCATCAAAATACTTAGATGAGAAGCTAGGTACAAGAAATCAAGAATCAAACACCATCACATGGATTATATTACATCCTCTCATCAAGCTTATGTGATGTTTAATGGTGCAATTTGAGAAGTGGTAAATCCTTTTTCGTGTATGCTTTCATGGAAAGAAAGCTTGATGACAATGTTGTAATAATCCTAATGATCTTGTTTCAAGTATTATATGTTAAAAGTATGGCTAATCTCTTACAATTTAGAATAGTGGTGATAAACCATAATTGGGTAAATTATGATAAAGTTATATGTGGAGTATAATTAATTTTGATGAAGTGATTAAACCGTATGAGTATGATGAAGATGTAATTCGATTATGCATAAATGAGTTTTATCTTTAGTTATGATATTTAAGTTGATGTATTATTTGACAATTTTCGAAACAAGAGTAGATGCGGAACTTCAAGGACTAGAAATCCATACACTTAAAACATCTCAATGCGAAACTTCAAAGACTAGAAATCCATACGCTAAAAACATCTCAAGATGAGTAATCATGCTTCTCTCCTAGATAATTGATATCTATATATGTGGATATTATTGTGTTATGTATAGGATAAAATATGTTGATTATTATTTAATCAATGTTGTAAGAGTTGATAAATTTGCATAGTTGAGATTTACCGCAGAGTATTGTTGTATGCTGCAAGGTTTAAAAATAGGAAATTTTTCCTTCACCTCATATGAGGCTTAAGCCTCGAGGTAAACCGAAGGCATAAACTCGAGACGGAATAAAATAATAATTATATTATATTTGTCATAAAAACAATATCAAATTCCAAATTAAACTTAAAAAAAATCATAATAAAGGTCATCATCGCAAAAATAAAATGTTTTGTTCTAAATATCAATTAAAATCAAATAATACAAATATTATTAGGTCTAGGGCTATAAACGAACCGAACATTCAATGAACTGTTTGTGAACCATTCGACGGGAAATTCATTTATATTCGTTTATTTAATAAATGAGTGAACATGAACACAACTTCTCGTTCGTTTAGTTAAACGAACGAACATAAACAATGGTCCCGTTCGTTCAATTATATTCGTGAACGTTAGTTTATGTTGTTCGTTTACGTTCATTCATGTTCGTTCGTTTAAGTTCTTTTTATGTTCATATATGTGCAATTGTGTTTGATTACATTACGATCTTATATGTTTGTTTATCTTCATTCGTTTATGTTCATTTGTTTATGCTTGTTTAGCATGTTCACGAACATACACGAACGAACATGAACAACGTAATTTATTAAAAAAACAAACATGAACAATAAAACTCGTTGGTTTAGTCGTTCATGTTCGTTCGTTTGCTCGGCTAACTTAAACGAACCAACATGAACAAACATTCATTTGTGTTCGTTCGGTTCATTTACAACCCTAATTAGGTCAAAGGAAGTCTCCGCTCTCACATTTTAAGTCAAAATCATATTTAAAATTTCTTTGTTTTTTTTTATATTATGTTTTACAATAAACGACGAACCTATATTCGATCGATGGAAGTATACATTTTCTTAAAGAGTTATTTAGATGACATCGAGATGATATACAATTGTGTTTCACTTGAATGGGCGTTTTTACTACCCATCAAATAGTACACCTGATAATAAAAAAATAAAATAAAATAAAATAAAGAAAAGCGGTTGCAAAAAGGATATCACCAACAATGAACGAAGTAGAATGGTGAATTTGAAGAGTCGTTGGATTAAAAGTGTTCAATTAAAAATAACTATTAAAAAACAACTAAAAACAAAACTGGCTTTTTTGAAAAAAAAAAAAAAAAAGAAAGAAAAAGAAAGAAAAGAAAAAAAAAAAACTATTTCGGTTTTAACGAAGATGCACCTCCATGATACATATAGCCCACATAAAGTATAGTGACCAAAATTAAAACTGATTAGGCCCGTTATTATGTAAAATACACATGGTGTTATTATGATACATTAATCCCTTTTTTTTATCGGAGGAAATGTTAGACCGAAGGGTGTGGCTGCGGCCTGGGACCGCGGTTTGTGCCACCTGGACCGCGCAAACCGCCCCCAGGTTGCGGTCTTGTGCGATTTTGGCCGCGCTGCGGCTGTAGAATACTGTGGTCTGTGATTGGTTAGTGGTATATTTGACGGTTGAATGTTTTTTTTCTTTTGTCTTTCTTTCCTCTCTCTCTCTCTCTCTCTCTCTCTCTCTATATATATATATATATATATATATATATATATATATATATATATATATATATATATATATATATATACACACACACACACTTCATTTGTTTTTAACCACAATACAACCTTTTCTCTCTCAATCTTTTTAAAAAAAAATCACCAATCTTTCTCAAAAATGTCATCTTCTTGATATTCATTTGTTTTTTAAGGCTTTAGGATTATTTTAAAGGCATGTGTTTTTTTTTTGTGTGTGTAATGCAATGTAATGTTTTTTGAATTTTTAATGTAATGTTTTTTTTTAATTTTCAATTAATGAAAAATTATTTTTTTTATTAAAAAAGAAGTTTCATTTAAAACAGTTAAAAAAACAAAAATAAAATAAAAGTGTGACATCACTCCCTTGGTGTGGCAAGAAACCACACTTGTGTAGTAAAAAATGACATGACGTTTATGTGGCGGAAGAGGGAGTGTGGTTTCAGTGGCACCACTCCCTCCAGCCTTATAATACAATATGTATCTTCTTTTCGTATCTAACAAATGTTTCAACAAAAAGTACATTTTATTCTTTCTTATACCAAAATTAAATAAATATCTTCTTTTATTTAACCCAATGGACTTGTAACAACTTTTTTGGTCTACACAGCCTGTGAGTTAAATTCCCATAAAACTGAACGATTCATTTTATTGTTTATTTATTTTAATTGATGAAGACTTGAACGATGTAATTCTATACCCCTTTGTATATTTAACATCAACTTAGATTATTTCTTGAGTGTGATATTTCATTGGCTATTTGAGTAAAATGCATGATATGGGCTTCTCGAATCAAAAAAATATGGTCAACATTTGTCTACAAAGTCTTCAAATCCCCTACTTTTTTGTCCTCATTAGTTTCTTTTAATAGTTTTTTTTTTATTAAACTATAAACAATAGAACTTTTACCAACATATCTTAAACCATCCCATGATAATAACTCTGCATAATTCAACTAACACGGTATATCAGTCAGAAAATGTTGCAATAAATATCTTTTATGTTAACTTAGTTTTGATATTTGTCTTAAACTAATAAGTAGAAACATATATATACCATGTTAAATCAGAAAAAAATAAAGTGTACAAAAGAAGTAATCAACGTATGTTTTCACAACAATCCAACCCCTTAATAGTTTTTTCCCAGATTAAGATGGACCAACGATTCAGACACAATTGGCTCATTAGAAATTCAGTGATCATGCGGAGTCGGCCTATAATTAGAATAAATTTTCATTTTCATATTATAATAAATACAACTTAGAATTCTAATATTCTTTCTATACATTACTTGATTATATCTCAAAATTTTCGTGATTTACATAACTTAAGATTTGAACATTATATTTTTTAAGAAAACAAGAGTAGAATTTAATAAAAATCATGTAGCATTTTATAAAGAATAATATATATTATATTTTTTTAATAAGAAAAAATACATATTATATTTTTTAAGCATAAAGGGACAAAAAGTACCTGTAGATTGTAAAAATAGACGAAAATATGTTATTAAGTTCCAAGCTGCAAAAATGCGAAGGCAAAAGGCATCCAAAACATCAACAAGGCAAAAAGGATGTTTTATACTAAAAATTGTTATTGTTACTCTGACCTTCAAAAAAAAAAAAAAAATACTCCATGAATGAAAAAGTTTTAGCTAGCACTCTATCTCCATGCGACACGTGGATTAACAAAATAAAATAAACCCATAATAATTCCCCTACTATATGGTAGTGTATTAAACTGTTATTGTTTACAACTTAAAATATATGTTACATACAGAACACAAAACAGAACCTTCCACTAAAAAGTCAAACTTGCATAATAAAGAAGTCAACCTCTAAGCTATGCATTCACCCAAATGATGTGTATTTTAAAAAAAAAAAAAAAACATCATAGCATGATGGATGATAATAATAATAATATATCTTAAACCCAATTGGGTGTCATGTCATGTTCATGGGCTCTAAAATGTCCAATTTACCCTTATCAGCCAAACAAACCACCTGTACCAAATTTAGCTTGTTGAAGCTCCTTCCGACGCTGCTCCTCTAAGGGATCTGGACTCTTCATTACCCTCCGCGCACGCCTACAAAAAAAAAAGTGAGAGGGCATTTTTGTCTTTTTAATAAAATTGTGAAAATCTAGAGTTAAGATAAGATACCTGTCCTGTGCATGCTGAGCTGGAAAAGTTGGCATAAAATCCTTAGACTTTGGAAGAGGAACTTCCCGAAACCATTCATGGTTTAAAGCTGCTTCAGCTGTTATCCTCTGCATAAATCCCAAATTTTATTTATTAAAAAAAAAAAAACTTTTTAATTAATAAAATGGAGTATATAATAATAATAATAATAATACCTTGTCAGGGTCATAAGTAAGAAGTTTATTCAACAAATCAAAGCCAGCATCAGAAAGGACAGGGGATCCAGTGAAAGATGTTGCTGGGAATTTTCTCCTTAATAAATTATACCTGAGAAAAGAAAAAAGAAAAAGAGAAAATGGTAAATAAAACCAAGGGTAGTTTTGGTAAAACTAAATTGGTCAGGTCACCAATGGAAGCTAGAAAGGCAGACCAGAAAATCACCCAAAGCTGGACGCCTGGGAAAACAGTGGCAAAAATAAGAAAATTTGAAAGATTTAATTTAACATTAAATATTTAATTCAAGAAACTCGACACTTACTGATGCTTCACAAAGTTCACCTTCACCCCTGGAAGCTTAGAGAAACCGGGCCATATTGTCTCATTTGGTGTCCCAAGTATTTTGAATATCTGCAATCATTTACTCATTTAGTCACACTAACTAAAGACCAATTAAATATTATTATCAATAATAAAATATGGTCAAACTTACCTTGTCAAGCTGGTCAAACTCTGTTTTCCCATTGAATAACGGTTGTTTGGATAAGAGTTCAGCCATGATGCAACCCAAAGACCACATGTCAATAGCTGTAGAATATTCTTTTATTCCCAAAAGAAGTTCTGGTGCCCTATTATTAATTAAATTTAAAAAAAAAAAAAAAAAAAAAAAAAAAAAAAAAAAAAAAAAACACCAAATAAGATTATGAAACCAAAACTGATTCTTGTTTTTGAATTCATGGATTAACAACTTAATAAGTGATGAATTTTGGGTAGTTTTTTTAAAATACAATGCTATATTTAGGTAGTTTTGTAAAAAATGAAAGTGCAATGCTATATTTATGAAGATTTTCATTAAAATAAATAAATAAGGGGGGGGGGGGGGGGGGGGGGGGGGGGGGGGGGGGGGGGAGGAATACAATGGTATGCCTTGGTGAGATTAAAAACACTAAATCAGCAATGTTATATTTGGGTTTTTTTTCAAAAAAAAATGAGAATGAAATGTTATATTTGCGTAATTTAAGAAAAAAAAAAGGTTGAAAGCACAATGCCATAGTTGGGTAGTTTTTCAAAAATAACGAAAGTGCCATGCAAGAATTAGGAAGATCTTCAAAAATAAAAAATAAAATGCAATATTATATTTGGGTAGCATTTCAAAAAAATGAACATACAACGCTATATTTGTTGGTTAAAAAATACAATGCTATTTTTGGAAAGATTTTCAAAAGGAAATGAAAATGCAATGCTATATTTAGGTAATTTTTCCAAATGATGAATATAGTTAATTAATTTTGAAAGTAAGGGTAAAAGGGTCATTTAGTCTCGTTCAGATGGTTTATTCAGTCTAATAAAGAAACAGACCTTATGCATCCATACATGACTTGATGGGGGGAGAAAAGAAACATTCCAAGTGTAGTTTTAATGCAAAAATATGATTAAAGATTGTAACAAATGCACATGATGTAGCAAAAAAGACAAATTTGCATTTAAAATGAAGTGAAATATTACCATATACTGCTTCTTACCTGTACCAAAGAGTCACCACCAAATGAGTGTAGGGTTTTAAAGGACTCCCATATTGTCGAGCCAATCCAAAGTCACAAATCTTCAACTCACCTCGATTATTCAAAAGTAAATTTGAAGTCTTTAAATCACGATGAAGAACCCAATTATCATGAAGGTATTGTGTTCCTTCCAATAACTGAAGCATAAGGCATTTAACTTCACTCTGGCTAAAAGGCTGTTTCATTGTCTCCATCAATGCCTTCAGATCATGCTCCATGTATTCCATAACCATGAAAATGCTGTCAAGATTGCTCCCAACAACCACCTCCTTCACATCCACAATTGAAGGATGATGGAATGAAAGAAGAATGTTTATTTCCCTTAGAGAAGTCAAAGGAAACCCTTCTCTTTCTTTCTCCATTTTGACTTTCTTTAATGCGACTACTTCTCCTGTTTTTTTATCTTTGGCTCTGTACACAACCCCGTAAGTTCCTTCATCTATTTTGTTTAATCTCTCAAACTCATCGACACTTCTACATCCTTGCAGCATATTCACACTTCTTTGAGGAGCTGGTGGTGTATTATCTTCACTCTCTGAATCAGATTCTGATTCTGATTGGCTTAGACTAACACCATCTTTCTTGATATCATCATCTATCTCCATGTAGTCCTTCCTTTCCAAATCATTGTCAGGATAATCGTAATCACCATCCACACTTAAAGATCCAACATTGTAACCTTCTCTATCTTCATTTGACTCCAATGAAGCTTCTCTATGATGCTCCCCAGCCTCTGGACTTGATGACTGCTTTTGTGATCTAACTTCAACAGATGCATCAGAAAGTTGACCTTCATCAGCTGGAGAATTGGCATCATTTGCCCATCGAGAGGATCTTATAGTACGTGCAGGCATGTACTCTTCATCATCTGGTTGACCTGCATTCCCAATAATGTCTTCCTGGGGAGGAGAAGAAGATAAGCCTACATGATCTTCCTGGACAGGGGAAGAAGATAGACCAACACGGGGTTCAAATCCAGAAGAATCATGCTTTTGCTTCCCAATATCAACTGGAGTATTACCTGGAGACTGATGTGGACTCTGAAGCTTGTTACTTTCTGCATTTTGTACATCTGGAGGAACAAAGTTAGGTGATCTATGGTGTGATTTAGGAACTGGAGGTGGAGGAGGGAGGGTAAGGGTAGTATTAGCTTCCTTATCATCTCTGTCCCAAACAATTGGTGAGAACTTTCTCTTCTTGCTATACAAAGAAGATTGGGAATTATTCTCCATTTTAGAATCATCACTGTTCTTACCATTGATTTCCAAATCAACACCTTCGTCAGAACCACTCTCACTAGATAACTCCCCAGGTTCACGATCCCCAACTCTGAGGCCATAATCACCATGCCTTGAACCTCCACCATCGCCACTTCCTCCTGAATAACTCCGATAACCACCACCACCGCCATTCACCGACTCCCTTTCTTTAGCCCTACCACCGCCTCTACTATGGCGGACCAGATTCTTACCCCTCTCATAACCCTGGTTACTACCATTCCTTACACGGTCGTAGTCCCCTTTAGAATAAGAAAGTTCCCGCTTAGACACATCGATATCAGATTCACGCTCCCTAAATTCGTTATCACGGTATCCTCCATGTCTTCCTGCCGCCATATACTTGTTCATATATAAAAGAAAACAAAATTTTACCTCTCTAAAACCCTAACCCTAGAAATTTAAAAAATTCTCAATCTTTTTACTTTTTTGTGCGAAGGCGGAACTATACGTAATTCGAGGTCAACAGGCACAGATCGGAATACGAGAAAACAAGAAAATAAAAATCAATGTATAATCGAATCAAGTACCAAAAGTTTGGCAGATTTTGATCAATTACGAAACCCTAGAAATCGAAGAATATGACAAAAAAGAGGGAATTAGCAAACGAAACCTAAAAGCTTCTATCCATCCAGTAGTTCCTTCCCATGTGAGCGTTTACGATAACATTAACGCTTACCAGCGGCACCGGCGGCTGTAGAAATGGCGGCGGGGCTCGGTGGTTCTAAAAGATTTT
The DNA here is from genome assembly GCF_002870075.4 of Lactuca sativa. NCBI lineage: Eukaryota > Viridiplantae > Streptophyta > Magnoliopsida > Asterales > Asteraceae > Lactuca > Lactuca sativa. The sequence goes on from NC_056630.2 coordinate 279,180,804, forward strand.
TGAGAGTAAAGGGATGCGAGAAAGGCCTTGAAGATATCGATGGTGATTTAGGATTGTATCCGTCCTGTATACGCGTAATAATGACCGATAGATTTAAAGAGTAAGGGGTGTTTGGGATCGCTTATTTAAAATAGAGCAAGGAGATTACACAAATGGTCCAATGGTTCGAGGTAAACGGTTTCCCAATTCAATCATGACAAAAGTGTAAAAATCTTCTCTTGTCTTATCTATTTTTCTCGAGGTTTTAGTCCAACCTTCCATTTTTATAAAAAGTTATTTGATAAAGAGAATTACAAACGTATTTATAAACAGAGGAATCAAAAAAATACGGAACTATATAACTATATACAAAAGACTAAGAAATATTCGGTTGATGAGTTCAAAGAGAACTCCTATAACATTGAATGTATTTAACACGTTGTTAGCCCCCCACAAGCTCTAGGACGGGACGAACTTCAAGCTTGGTTCGAAGAAGAGATAAGCGATCATTTGGTAGCGGTGTAGTGAAGATATCAACTAATTGATCCATAGAAGACACATGCGATTTTAAGTGCTCCATATTCAACATGTTCTCAAATGAAGTGAAAGTTCAATGCAATGTTTTTCGACCTGGTACTATACTGATTACTAGATTTTTGCTCTTGAAGACTGCACTTACATTATCACATAACAACAGATGGGGATGATGAATATGAGCATGGAGATCAGTGACAAGTTATTTTAAGCCTTTTAACCATAATAGTTATGTGGTTGTGTGTGTGTGTGTGTGTATATATATATATATATATATATATATATATAGCTTTGGTACTAGAACAAGCAACAATTCATTGTTTTCTTGAAGTCCAAATAATAAGGTTAGAACCATGAAAGATAGCATAACCATATTGGGATCGCCAACCTTATCAAAATCCACTCGGCACTAGAGTATGCTAAAAGACATTGTGTTTGTGGTCGGTGTGAAGTGAAGACAATGATGAGGAGTCCCTTTTAAATACCAAAGAATCCATTTTATAGCTTGCTAGTGGAGATCTGTTGGTGAGTGCATAAATTGGCACACCCGATTGACTGCATATGTGATGTCGGGATGGGTAATTATTGCGTATTGAAGCGATCCTACCTCTTGTCGAGACAATTTTGGGTCATGAAATGGAGCACCATGAAGGTGAAGAGTAGATTGAGGATCAAATGGAGTTGTAACATGGGACGCTTTTGTCATGTTGTGTGATGAAGAATTTCATGAATATAGCGTTGTTGAGACGGAGTGATATCCGAGGAGTTTCTAGATATTTCTAATCCCAAGAAAAAAAATTAGATTTTCGAGATCCTTGAGGGTAAACACTTAATGTAACTGAGTGATGAAGCGTTGAATATGACTTGCATCGGAACCTATGATGATTAAGTCATCGACATAAACGAGAATGTAGATAACCGAGTCAGGATGATGATGGACAAATAATGATGTGTTTGATTGATATGTGTGAAATCCATGACTAGTAAGGTAGTGTTTGAGCTTATTGAACTAGGATTGTGGGACTTGTTTTAAGCAGTAAGGAATTTGTGGAGTCGATAAACATGAGTAGGATAAGATGGATCTTTAAACCCCTTTGGTTGTTTTATATAGACTTCCTCCTTCAAATCTCCATGAAGAAACATGTTATTGATATCAAGTTGTCTAATACACCAACCATTTGAGATAACAATTGAGAGTACAAATCGGATTGTAGTTTGCTTGATAACGGGGGTGAAAGTGTCAAAGTAATCAACATCCGCTTCTTGACTAAAACCTTGAGCCACCAAGCGGGCTTTGTGTCTTTTAATTTTTCCATTTGAACATATCATTATCCTGAAAATCCACTTGCAACCAACAAGATTAACATTAGTAGGACATAAGAATAGGGACCAAATCTTATTTCTCATAAAGGCATCATGTTCGAGTTTCATAGCTTGCTGCCAATAAGAGTATTTAACAGCTTGTGCAAAATATTTTGGTTCTATGTCAGGGGTAGAAGAGATAGCAGTAGTTGTGAATGTTTTTGGGTTCAAAGAGTTGGTGCGAGCTCTAGTAATCATGGAATGAGTAATACGATCAACAACCCTATAATATGAGGTCGGGGGTTGTTTATGATTGGCACGAGAACTCACAGTTGATTGCTGGTGAGATGGACTATAGAGGAGTGGTGAAGAAGAGGAAGATGGCAACTGTTGTGGTGGGGATGGAGTCAGTGGAATCGATAGAGAAGTAGCAGGTAAGGCGACAATGTGAGCAAGAAGATCAACGAGAGTAGATGGTTGATTGGAGGGGATTGGATGAGATGTTGGAGGAGAAGAGTGAGCATATGGAAATACTTACTTATTGAAAACAACGTGTCTGGAGACATAAAGACGAGATGAAGGTTGGCGATAGCAAAGGTATCCCTTGTGAGATGTAATGTATCCAATAAAAATACAGCTAAGGGATCAATAATCAAGTTTAATTTTGCTTTAAGTGTTGGATAAAGTGTCTAAGTCCATAATTATATTGGGTATGTACTTGACTTGGTTTAGCATGGTCCATTTGGATTGCATGACATCAGAATAATTGGATAGACGAATGAGAAAAGAATACTTATGCTTTGTTAATATATTATAAGTTCTAATATATTAATATTTAGTTAGTATTGATCAAGAATTAATTTGGAATTAATTTTGTGATCAAAAGGAGACTAATTAAATATATGGGGATTGATTATGTAAATCTTTCATTCTTATGTAGTGGGCTTAAGGTCCATGATTCACTAGATTAGGCTAGGACCCATTGGGTGCTTCATGGATGGTCTGTAACATCCAAAAGTTCAAACAAATTTAAACTTTTAAAAACATGTCAAGTTCATCCATACATTACAACTTTGTTTTCAAAATATTGATTATCAGAGTCTTTCCCAGAAACATAACATAATAGGAGGAGTTGTACGATCACGCCTTGGCCTTGCCTCGATCCCCTGATGTACCTGAAACAATAAACTGAAACTGTAAGCCTGAAAGCTTAGTGAGTTACCCCCAAAATACTGATACCATGCAGTCCACATAATCATGTCAGCAATAACATATCATCACAACTAGACAGAACAGCACATAACGGGTCCACAGCCCTACAGACTGTAATACCCACGAGCCCACAGTACGAGTCTCCCTTAGCCCGTAACTGGAATGCTCCTAGGGTTTGTTGGCTACCGCACGAAGCAGTACAACCTCAACCCATCCTACATAAATCACAAGAAACGAGTATGCAATAATCATATAATAACACAGGCAGTCCTACTGACCTACCTAACAGGCATAACCACTATCATGCAACACGAAAGCATACTCAGCATCTAACGCAGCTCAAAGTAACATATCAAATGGTATGACAGCCCCATTTTCACGGTCAGAAAATATCGATTTTTGTTTATGCTTTATAAAAATCAGAGTACTTTTTTCATAAAAATGTTGCGGAATTTGTTCCCAGAAAAACACGATAAATACGTTATCAAAACATTTTAGAAGAAACGTATTTTATTCATTTTAAAACGTTTGGGATGTCATTGTCAATACAGAAACATAAGCATAAACAGAACTTACTTTTATTTACATTAGTGATCTACATCTCTTTAATCTCTCAGTGTAATGTGACTTCATATCAACACTTGTGATATAAATAAACTGAGTGGGTCGGGTTGGGAAACCTGGTGAGCACATAGGGTTTTCAACCCACGATAATATAATTATTATGTTTAAACATCAAACAATCAACCCAATTACCCATTCCCGTTATCCTTACATTACGTCCCTAAAACATCTAACACAAGGGACCTAGTCTAAGGACTATCATCGGGATGGACACTACTGCTAGGGGGATTCCTCAGCAATAGATATCCTAAAGGCAACCATGTGGGGGATGGAGTACACCTGGTGAGCACATAGTTCAAATAAACACACAGTCCGAATAAACACACAGTTCGAATAAACACCTACAGGTTGCGAGCCTGCTAGTGTTCCACTGGACTGTCTAGAATAGTCCGTGGTCGTCATCTATACTTCGCTAGATGACTAGATCATCAATAACATCTATAACGAGGCCTCTCATTATTTTATTTTGTCACACAACAACTATTACATCTACCTATGTTTTACCCAACACATTTTGTAGATATAAAATACATATACAGTTTAAATCATTGAAAGCATGTATAAAACGTTCATCCAACATAGATAGTAAGTATTTAGATAATATGCACACATAGCACGTAATTTATATAAAATACTTCATATCTATGTGTAAGCTGAAAGTAACTATGCACTCACCTGATTAGGTGGTGACTCCTCACTCGGACAGCACTTCGTTACTCTATAAACAATTTCCTCGACAAAACCTAGTATCAATATGAATATTAAAGAGAATTGTTATCGAGATTATGAAAGCAATTATGATTGAATGAATGAAAAGTAAGAACACAATGAGTAAATATTAATCAGATCTTATATTGATGAAGACTGATTACAATACTTTAAGCAGAAAGAATACACGAGTTAAAAGTTCTTTCTACTTCTATCCTCAGTCCCTATTTATAGGAAACCCGAGTGTACAAAAAATATACTAAGTCTATTACAATACACTTCGCATAAAACTGTGACTTAGTAAAGTAACTAATATGCGAAACTAAAGAAACAACCACTTCGACTTTTTACAATACACAGACTCTACAATCTCCCCCTTTGTAAACAGTCGAAGATATTCAGTCCATAAGCCTCTTAACAGCTAAGTGAATTGTCTTTCGCACTTCACCATACCAAGAAATTACCTTCTTAAGCTCCCTCTTATCTCCTTCGTTATTCTTCTTGCAGTTATTCATACGAACAATAAAATTCGTATATTGCGAAGAAGTATATCTTTCAACTTCTGAGACCTTGAACAAAAATTTCATGGGCTTCCCCTTCGTATCTCTCCCTGAAAATACCATGCCAAAAGGTTTCAGGCATATTTCACCAACAACATACTTAGATAATGCTGACTGGGTCAAGGTATCTTCCCAAGGAACATTCACTTCTCTTCCCAAAGTCGTTGCGAGTTCTTCATCGGTTAATGCCAAACAATCAAAGTAGTTATCGATAAAGGTCTTGACATGTGCGAACCCGATTCTAAACACTTCAGTTTCAGATCCTTTGAGCTTGTGGTCTTCCATATGTTTCAAAATAAGAGCCACTTGAATAAGTTCATTGCAGTTCATCAGAGGGAAGTCAGCTATTGTGAAGTCATATTATTTGTTATCAGCTCGAATGACAAAATAGCGAAAATTCTGAAGCATGTCTTCAAACATCGTATCCTTCTTAATTGTCAACACCTTTTTAATCTTCATTAAGGACCATACTTCATCTAGATTCTTTCCCAATACAGCATGAAATCTGATTTTCATGTGTATGTAGTCATCAGCATTATCAAACTTCTCGCTAATCTTGTACTGAGCTGTTATGAAAAGCATTTCATTAATCGGAAAATCCAACTGGCATTTATCCGAATTCGCAATGTCGTAGCTCCTCTTTGGCTTTTTCTCAAATTCATACATCTCTCTCCCCACCACTTTCGACTCTATAGCTTCATAAGAGTAAAGCTTCGCAGGATCTCCTTTATTCATTGTGGGAGGATCACTTGCCCTTTGCCTCATTATGCTCTGAACTTGCCTCAGCCTTTCCAATTCAGCCTCTACTTCAGCTTTCTTATCCTCCTTCGACTTTTCATACAAAATCCCTTTCCCTTTTCCCACATCATCAGTTGGAGGTTTCGCACTAGAACTTCCTTCTTTTGACCCAATAGTTATTCCTTTGGCTATTGGTCTTGTGGTTATTGTTGTTGAGGAAATTGGCATAGTGAATATTGGAAGAGTAGTTTTGAGCTGAGTAGATATCACTTTCCCCACAGTCTTCGCATCATCCTCTTTACTTGTATTCTTCTCTCCCCTTGCACCCCTGTGAAAGCAGGTGGGGCATTCTTCGGTAGTAAAGAGGTAAAGTTCGCAATAGGAGCAAGTGCCTTCTGAATTGCTTGTTCCAAAGTATTGACTTTGAGAGACAAGAATTCAGGAGTGAGAATGGACGGAGATGAAGATTGCGAAACCAAGGTTTTCAACTCAGTCACTAGCTGAATCAACTGATCAAACTTCTCCTTGTTTTCTTTGTGGTTCGCTTCAAAGATAGGAGCAGCAATAACTTTGTTGATGTCTGTGGCAACCACATCAACCTTCTTCTGTACTTCAATATGTTGAGAAGTAATATCTCGAAGCTCCTTCGCAAGTTCAGTCTTTAATTCTTCAATCTTGAAGTTCACATCCTCCCGAACCTTCTTTACATCCTGCACAAACAGAACATGGTGTTCTTTTGCAACCGTTTGTAAATCCTTGACAACTTCATTGAATGAACTCCCTTGAGCTTTAATGCGAAGCTCATTGTTCTTGTCTGTCTGATCAACTTTATCAAGTATTCTTTTTTCAGCAGCTTTGATCATAACATCAACCTCCAATCCTGAGATAGAGGATGTTCTACCAAAATCAGCTTGTGACTGAATAATGGCATTCAACTTTTGATTCAGGACTTTGAATTCCTTTTCTGTTATAAGCATATGATCAGGTATATCCTCCTCCTCTGAATCAAAATGTATATCCTCAAATACTCCTCCAAAAGCTCCTCCTTCAGTTTCATCATCGGACATGGGTTGCGAAGGTTGAGGAGTTTCGGGTGATTGTGATGGAAATAAGGTTGTGAATGGATTTTGTAGAGGATGGTCAAAAATGGATGAGGTAGAAAGTGTAGAAGTTGGAAGTGATACCATTGGTAATGAAATAGGTAATGTAGCAGGTAGGCTAATAGGCAGAGTGGTTGCAACACTTGTGATAGGTGCCCCCGTATCAGATACGGTGACAGCCGTATCAAAAATAGGTACCTCCTCAGAAACTGATTTGGTAGTGACTATTTCAAGTGGAATGGATTGTGTGGAAATTTGAGAAACGAATGTAATTGAAACAAGTGGAAGAGAAACGATTACCGGCGTAGAAACAGGTGGAGTGTCTAGAACCACCTCTTCATCAGAAGACTCGTTACGAATGATCAACTTTTGCTTCTTCAAAAGAGTTTGTTGCATCTGTTTCGCAACATCCTGAGCTCTTTGCCTCTTTGATCCTGGAGAAACAGGAGCTGGAACACTGCGAACTGTCACCCCCTTACTGCTTACTTCGGTTTTGCGAATCTTTTTCAGTACCCCAGATTTTGAGGGTATAATTTCCTTCTTTGATTTTGACGAGGTCTCCTCTATCTGAACCTCTTCTTCTTGACTATGTTTCAAAGATTGAACTTTTTCATCCTTCTTAGTGGTCTTCTTCTTCTTTGAGGTTTTGGCAGTGACTTCTAATAAGATCCCAGTCTGCACAGCTGGATCAAACATCTTCATGTATCTTACCAACACTTTGTGAGTGGATGATACTTTGCGAAGCATCGCATCTGGAATGAGAGCAACATGTGTAAAGATGTTTTCATCATCTTCCACCTCCTTCGAAAATTGATACAACGAAAATTCCGCAACCTCAGCACCCTCTGGAACTTGAATTCCTTCTTTTTCATATGCCTTTTCAAGAATAAGGCTCCAATACCTTGCACAAGATATACCTTTCTCAGAATTCGTGTTTTCCAAACTTTTTACGAACTCCTTCCACAGCTGAGTTCCATAATCTACACTAATATCGTAGTATAAGCCCATCACCATCGCATAGACTTCCATACGTCCCCTGTCAAGACCTACTGTTCTTCCTGTCAAACATCTAAGAAAATTTCCAAATAGAAAAATCCACATACAAGGTAATCCAGATTTTCGGAAATCACTAATCTTCTCAAGTGCTGGCTGATGACCCATCTCATTGAACATAAAGATGATTTGGGAATTGAGGGGTTTGAAAAATGGAGGGTTGTTAGGAATGTTCAAGAACTCAATGAACAGTTTCTTCGTCAGTTTAACCTTTTTGTTGTTCATCAGATTGAAGGTAAAATAACATCAGTGGCATAGTTGTATGAAGCCGATGATGTTGCCAATGACAACCATGTCATCGGAACTGAGAAAGAACTGAACATGGCGGTGGACAGAGGAGATCTTTTCAGTGCAACTATTAACATCTTCAATCCTTCTGGGTATGATGAGACATTGGGATCAACTAGATAGTTGGTGCTTTGGATCTTCATGAGTGATTGTGAGAGAACTTCATCAGTGTTTGATTGAGTACCGGCCATTGTTAGGGTTTGAACAAGATGAAGTTGAAGAAGTTTGAAGCACTTTAGGATTATGAGAGTTTTGTTCGCGTAACCGTATACAATGATCTTGAACCCCCTTTTATAGGTAACCCAAATCAATTTGAAATTAAAGCGGGATACATTTAATGTTATCCGATGTGGCACCTTGATAATCGGACCATGACAGCAAAAGGTAGCCATGCTGCAAAAAGTAACTGTCACATCTCCTATAAAACCGGACAAAATACCAACCATCTTGAGTACACAGCCTGTCAATTTTCCCGTTATAGAATTGGAACCGTTAAAACCCTTCGCATGGAGGCAAGGCTCTTTCACTTTTGGGATATAAAGTGAAGTCATATGCCAGATTTGCGAAATCATCAGCCTGAGTTGGTATTACTCAGAACCTCAAGGATTTTGTGAGTGCAGTGTTCCAAAGAAATAAGATGAGAAACAATAACAACAAAAATTTGGAATTCTATGATGTCAAAAATTCAATTTGACACGAAGGCAGTTAAACCCCAGGCAAAGGTTGCTTCGTTAACCATCAAGAGAGATGATCAACAGCTTGTGTATGTTCCCGTGAATTACAATCGAATACTTTTTGATAAGTATCAAAGAGCTTCTTTTGAAAGATATTTTTGGGTTGGATTCAAATTTCATTACATATCAACCTTAACATAAGGTGAGAAATTGTAACTAAAATTACTTGTATGACCAGTGTAGTCAGTGACAAGTTGGCTTTTGAAAATATTTATCATGACTAGGATTTGCGAATGAAACTCACACAGAAATCATATTCATAAAATTGTTGTACTGGATCTTGTTGGGTAACAAACATCGTGGGTTGCGAATGTTTGATCAAGACCACACATGCGAATTGAATATGATTTGGAGTTTCGAAATTTTGGTACTGAAACAAAAGTTTCGTTAATATCTGGAACAATGTTCCCCCGTCAATTCCTCAAAGTTTAGGATGTTTGGGTTTCACTTTCATCACAGACTCATGATGTCAGATCATAAACACAAAATTTTTGTATATCTAAGTCTCGATGGGTTTGATCAGAGACCTCTCAGACATACGTCTTTGTGTGTGATTTGTGTGAAGAATTTTGAGATGAAAAAGATTGGTTATAAGATCGAATGTACCTCTGTTATTTGTGGACCAAACAGAAAACTCTTAACTCATATGAGAGGAGTAAGGTAGCTCTTTTGACTTATGCGAATACAAGCCTTATTGGGAAGAAATTTTCATGTGATAATTTCATTAAGGCTTTCTTTTCTCACACATAGAGTCATATGAGGTTTGAGTCAACATGCGACAACATGCTTCTAGGGACATCCTAACTAGTACAAATTTAAAAAAAATTGATACCTTCCCATAGAAACATATAAGCATGACCTCTTCGCATTAAGCTCTGGAGTAAACTCAAAACACACTAAAAATATTTTTGTGATTTTTAAATTTTTCAAACAAAATAAAATCTTTTTGGATTTTTGATTTTTCAAAAACGAAAATGAATAAACAGAAAATATTTTTGATTTTTCAAGTTTTTCAAAAATTAAAAAAAAAATACAAAATGAATCGTAAACCTAACCTTAGTTATCATGTGTGCAAATGCGAAGAAATGTGGATGCAAAGCCATGCGAAGCCTCTGGATGAACAGTAACTTCCGAACGATTCTGACTCATAACTGCTGAATGGACCTTTCATTCTTGATATTTTGAAATTTAATTCGCATCTATCATCCCCAAACCTGCTAAAATTCTTACAAATGATTTTTCATCAAGAGGTTTAGTAAAAATATCAGCAAGTTGTTCAGTGGTTTTAACAAAATGAATTTCAATATTCCCATCTTCCACATGATCTTTGATAAAATGATATCGAAGAGCAATGTGTTTTGTCTTTGAATGTTGTACTGGATTATGACAAATGCGAATTGCACTTTGTGAATCACAATACAAGGGAATCTTTTTCATGTTTATCGCATAGTCACGAAGTTGACTCTGAATCCAAATAATTTGTGAAGTGCAAGCAGCAGCTGCAATGTATTAAGCCTCAGCAATTGATACAGCAACACAAGTTTGCTTCTTCGATTGCCAACTTACCAACTTCCCATCCAATAGCTGACATCCACCACTTGTACTTTTCCTATCCAAAGTACATCCTCCTAGATCAGAATCTGAAAAAGCTTGAATGAAAAATCCCGATTTTGAAGGATACCAAAGTCCTAACGAAACTGTTCCCTTAAGATAGCGAAAAATATTTTTCACTGCAGTCAAATGAGGTTCTCTAGGATTAGCTTGATATCTAGCGCAATTACATACCGAAAACATAATATCAGGTCTACTTGTAGTTAAGTACAATAAAGACCCTATCATTCTTCGATAAAGTGTTAAGTCAACAACAGGAGCATCTAACGAAGGAGTTAGTCTTGTTCCCACTGCCATTGGTACAATCAGTTTCGTGCTGTTGGTCATTCCAAACTTTTCAAGCAAGTTCTTCGTGTATTTTTCTTGATTGATTAAAATTCCATCCCTGTTCTGTCTTATGTTCAATCCAAGAAAATTATTAATTTTTCCCATCATACTCATTTCAAACTGACTCTTGATTAGATTTTCAAATTCAATTGACAATGCTGGGTCAGTTGAGCCAAAAATAATATCATCAACATAAATTTGAACAAGCATAAGATGATTCCCAACTTTCTTGCGAAATAATGTGGAGTCAACTGATCCTTGTTTAAATTTAGATTGTTTCAAGAAATTTGTAAGTGTTGCGTACCAGGCTCTTGGTGCTTGTTTTAATCCATACACTGCTTTGTCTAGAATGTAGACATGATCAGGATGTTCATCATTTATAAATCCTGGTGGTTGTTCAATATAGACTGTTTCTTCAAGTTCTCCATTTAAGAATGCACACTTTGTTGGAATAGTGTCTAAGGCTGTAACTATATTAGGCAAATACTTGACCCGATTGTGCATGGTCCTTTTGGGTTGCCTTCACCATAGCAACCTGACAGGATGATTTATATTGAGAGAAGAAATATTATTAATATATTATGAGAATAATATAAGGAATAATATTAAAGAGATTAATTGAATAAAGGGGCATAAACTGTCAATTGTATGATAGTTGTACTTTGGGCTATAATCCCTTATGGATAAGGGGGGACGATTTTGAGGCTTTGGATAGACCTTAAAATCGTCCAAGGATTATCATTAGGGTATTGGATTGCTTAGGGCCTAAGTTATCCAATTAGGGTTTAAGGGTGAAACCCTAGGAGCCTTATTAGTATAAATAGACCCTAGGGGTTAAGGGAAATCGACACTCTTGTCTCTAAAGAAACCCTGGCCGATTTCTTCCTCCTATCCCCTCTCTCTATAATCATCCTCTTGCTAGTTGGTGTTTGTAAGCCATTAGAGGAGTGACAATTGTGACTCTAAAGCTCCAAGGACAAGAAGATTCAAGCAAGTGATTCAAGGTAATCTTTCAAATTTGATTTGTTATGTTATTATACTCTAATAGTCATCAGAAGTCTTGGATTCAATGCATGTTCAATTAGAGAAACCTAGATCCAAGCATTAGGGTTTGTATGTGCACATAGGAATGTTCATATGGCTAAAACCCATCAGTGATACCAGAGCTTGGTTGGTTTCTATTGAATTGATGCATTGGTTGCTTGTTTGTTGCTTGCAAAATTCGAATTTTGTGTTTCTGCCTGATGAACTCGGCGAGTCCCATAGTGGACTCGGCGAGTAGGCTCAACTCGGCGAGTTCGAGCGTCAGAAAGAGCTAATTTCGGGATTTCTTGCTGTTTATCTTTTGGATACTTACCATAATCTTAATAGGTCAATATAAATCCAATTTTATGATATATTTGAGTATATTCTTGACCTAATTGAAGATATTTATCAATTAATTAATTATTAATTTCCTTATATGATAATTGATTAATTATTTTAATTAAATTGGTAAATTGTTTTGCAAGAAATAATTAAATAAATCAAATATGGATAATTATCTGATTAAATGTTAATTTAGATTATTTGTTATTTGATCCCCTATGTTTTGAAAAGTTTAAAACTTGCCCTCAAGTTTTGAAATTTACATTTTGTGATTAAAAGTTTAATTTAGACAATTTAAATTTCAAACACTAGAATTTTACAAGTTTAAAATTCAACCCTATACTAATATAATATTACAAGATTAATATATATATATATATATATATATATATATATATATATATATATATATATATATATATGTATAATTAAAAATGCTAGTCTTACCGTTAGTAGGCCTCATTCACGAAGCCGGTCTATAAGGTGGGTATAAGGTTGCTGCCTATAAAATGGCGCTTAATGGGTGTACACTCACACCCACCGCTTGCTTGATCGGTGGAGGGTCGTTAGCCGAACGAGTAGGATAGGGCAACCTCATCCCCTCATTAAAAGTATATTATGAAATACAAAGTAACTACATGTTTTCAAAAATTCCCAATCCTAGTTACTTTAGGAAAAGTGAATTGATGCAATCCCATGAAATTACACTTTGCACCCTTGCTAAGAAATTAGTGGAGTGTGTGTGGTTTACCGGCACACTAATTGGTTCTAAGCAAAGGTGGAAAAGGATGATTCGTTGTTTATCATAGTTCGATGGAGCGTGTGTGGTTTACCGGCACATCGAATAGGTGATTATTACAATGAAGGCACCGTGTGAATTTGCATGGTAATTCACACCCACTTTGTGATCCTCGGTATCCCAGTCACAAACAAAAGGGGCATATCGTGATTTAAACATGCCATTGAAAGGTTTCAATGAATCTCATCAAGACCTAAGAATTCTCAATACATTTAGAACTTAAAGTTAGGTTTTCATGGCGGAGAATTAGTGAATCGTCATTCACTTACCTTCAAATTGTTTGCATGTTAGATTATGGTATCCCTTTTCTAATATGTAAATATTGGTGTTGGATCCTAGCCCTAATTTTTCTTATTGGGTGATAATTAGGGATTCAAATTCTAATCTATCTTTGTCCTTTCTATTTGTAGATGTCGAACGCGAACAACGCTGCTGCTAGCTCATTCACATTGATGAGCCTTTGCCAAAAGGTGACTTTCGATGGGACGAACTTTAGCGAATGGATAAGATACATTCGCACGATTGCTCGCTACGAGGACAAGGAGTATGTCCTCGATGAGAAGCTCGAGAAGATCAACCCAAAAATCGCTACTTCGGCTGAAATGACTGCTTTTGAGACTCATGAACGTGATGTGACGAAGGTTCATTGCATCATGATAGCCACAATGAACGCTGAATTCCAAAAGTCCTATGAGGACATGTATCCGTACGAAATGCACCAAGACTTGTTGGAGAGATACCACCAAAACGCGAGGCATGAACGTTACGAGATCTTCACTAACCTGATCTCCGCTAAAATGGGTCATGGAGAATCTCTAACCGTGCACCTGCAAAAGATGCAAAGGTATGTCGATCGTCTTTGCAAGTTGAATGTTGAATTTGGGGAAGACTTGGCAATCGACATGGTGCTTCAGTCCTTGCCTCCGTGTTACAATCAATTTAGGATGACCTGCCACATGAACAAGGAAGAGGTCACCCTAAGTAAGCTCCAAGGCCTCCTTAGGGTTGCTGAGAGCAACCTCAAGGACAAGTCTGTTGCACCCACTCCCAATCCACCCGCTGCTCCTGTTTTGGCCATTGGGCAAGGAAGAGACAAGAAAAGGAAGGCTCCGTCTAAGAGCCACCGCAAGGGAAAGTCCCGAGATGGTTCCTCTTCTAGTGGGACCAAAGTTGATCCCGCTAAGCCTAACCCTAACCCAAAGGAGGCAGAGTGCCACCACTGCCACAAAATAGGGCATTGGAAAAGAAGCTGCCCAGACTACCTGCAAGCCATCAGGGAAGGAAAGATCAAGCCGTCTTTCGCATGTATATATATACAATTAAATCTAATGATTCATCTCATTCTATTTCTTGGGTCCTCGATACCAGGTGTGGTTACCACATTTGTTCTGAATTGCAGGGACTAAGAAGAAATAGGGATGTGGAGCATGGAAGAATAAATCTAATCATGGGGAACAGAAGATCGTCGCCTGTGACCAAGATTGGAGTGTATTCTTTAGTGCTTAGGAATGGTTTAGATTTGAACAAATTGTTGCTATTCGCCATAAATGGCAAGAAACATCATTTCATTTCATGTTTTGTTTAGACAAGGATTTAGATTTTCTTTTAATAATGAGAATGGTTCTATTTGTGCTTATCTAAATGGTGTCTTATATTTTGAAGCAATACCATGTAATGGAATTTATGAAACTGTTATGATTGTAGATAACCTAGGAAATGATGTTTTATGCATGCATTCTTCCAATAGTATGGATAGAGCATCCTTGTGGCATTGTCGTCTTGGACATGTCAACAAGAAGCGCATAGCCCTACTCCAAAAGGATGGAGTGTTGGAGTCATTCGACCTTAGGGAAGATGACACATGCGAGTCTTGTTTACTTGGAAAGATGACCAAGTCACCCTTCACTAGTACATGTGAAAGGGGTGAGGGTTTATTGGACCTTATACATACCGATGTATGTGGACCGTTTAGATCAACCACAAAGGATGGGAACCGCTTCTATGTGACCTTTACCGATGACTATAGTAGATGTGGGTATATCTACTTAATCAAGCAAAAGTCAGAAACGTTTGAAAAGTTCAAAGAGTTCAAGAATGAAGTGGAGAATCAATTGGCCAGGAAAATCAAGATGCTTCGATCCGATCGAGGAGGAGAGTACCTAAGTCTTGAATTCCACGACTATCTCAAGGAGTGTGGAATAGTTTCACAATTGACGCCACCTAGGACACCGCAGTTGAATGGTGTGGCAGAAAGGCGTAATCGAAGCTTGTTAGACATGGTTCGCTCTATGATGAGTCGTGCTTCACTACCTATCTCATTCTGGGGGTATGCCTTAGAGACTGCCGCCCATATCCTTAACCGAGTCCCTACTACGAACGTTGCCAAAACACCTCACGAGATGTGGACAGGGAAAGCTCCCTCGTTAGCACATATCAAGGTTTGGGGTTGTGAGGCTTTCGTAAGACGAGATACTCACGACAAGCTCGAACCTCGTAGTGAGCGATGTATTTTCATCGGCTACCTGCAGAAATACTTTGGATATCTCTTCTATAGACCGAAGGACAATGTTGTCTTTGTTGCGAGGAGAGGAGTTTTCCGAGAGCGAGAACTCATAAGCCAAGGAGACAGTGGGAGGCAAATCGAGCTTGAAGAGATTCAAGAGTCGATTGATGAAGGAACTTCTACCGCTGGCGCTCAACCCGAGGAGGAAACTCCGGTTGAACCGATTGACGAGTCCTTACCTCTTAGACATTCCGAAAGAGTTAGAGTTCAACCCCAGTTTTATGGTTTTCATATTACTACCGAAGGGGACACGTATATTAGTGATGGTACACTAATAAATCTAGATGAACCTAATAGCTATAAGGAAGCCATGGCAGGCCCGGAGTCTGCGAAATGGAAAGAGGCAATGGACAGCGAGATCCAGTCCATGTATGACAACCAAGTTATGAATTTGGTTGATAATGTGCCCGGATGTAAGACCGTTGGGTGCAAGTGGATCTTCAAGAAGAAGACCGACGTGGATGGAAACGTACACACATATAAGGCATGATTGGTTGCGAAGGGCTTTACTCAAACTCCCGGAGTTGACTATGATGAGACCTTCTCACCAGTTGCGAAGATAAAATCTATTAGGGTGATGCTAGAAATTGCCGCATTTCATGATTATGAGATTTGGCAAATGGATGTCAAGACCGCTTTCCTTAATGGGAAGTTGGCTGAGGATGTTTACATGGCTCAGCCAGAGGGTTTTGTGGATCCGAAGCATCCGAATAGAGTGTGTAAGCTTGAGAAGTCCATTTATGGACTTAAGCAAGCGTCTCGCAGATGAAATCTTTGCTTCGATGAGAAAGTCAAAGAGTTTGGATTTGTACGAAGCGAAGATGAATCATGTGTATATGTCAAAGCCAGTGGGAGTATAGTAAGTTTTCTCGTTTTGTATGTCGATGACATACTACTCATAGGAAACGACGTCCCGACACTGCAGGAGGTTAAGTCCTGGCTCGGGAAGTGCTTCGCTATGAATAGGGGTGTTCGTTTGGGTGGATCGGTTTTATCCGATCCTATCAAGTGAATCCAAATTGATTTCGGTTTTCAAAACATAAATCCAAATAGTTCAAACTAAATTTAAATCCGATCCGATCCAATCCAATTATAATTCGGTTGGATCGGTTTTATAATTCGGCTTTCAAAAACCAAAACATTTTAAAAGGATATATAATTATAACAAGAAGAAAAAACAAATTATTTTTGAAATTTATAAAGAACTAATAAGAAGATATATTATAGTTAAATATTTTATAGATAGAAAACATTTAAGAGAAAATGTTTATTAATGTTTTTTTATCGGATGAAACGTTTTGAACCTATTTGAAAAATTAAAGTACAAAACTAATAAATAACTATATATATATATATATATATATATATATATATATATATATATATATATTATAAATAGATAAATAATAAATGTTTATTTGGTTTTTTTGGACTATTCGGTTCTCATTTTATAAACCAAAACCAATCCAAAATCCAAAATAATATTTCGGTTTTGTTGAAAACCAATCCAAAAATCCAAATATCCAAACCAAATAGTCCAATCCAAATTGTCCAATTGGATAATTCGGTTTTATCCGAATAATGAACAACCCCAGCTATGAAGGACCTCGGAGAGGCTTCCTATATTCTGGGAAGAAGGATAGTGAGAGAACGAAGTAAGAGACTAATAAGACTTAGTCAGAACACTTACTTAGATAAAGTACTAAAACATTTTAGTATGGAAAACTCGAAGAAGGGAAATTAACCGATACAAAGTAATGCCAAGTTGAGTAAGACTCAAAGTCCGAGTACCGAAGCTGAAATAGCAGAAATGAGCCGAGTTCCATACGCTTCCGCAGTTGGCTCAATCATGTACGCTATGACTTGTACTCGCCCTGATGTAGCCTTTGCTTTGAGCATGGTTAGTAGATATCAAGGGAACCCTGGCAGAGCCCATTGGATTGCGGTCAAGAATATCCTTAAGTACCTTCGGAGGACGAAGGAATGGTTTTTAGTCCTCGGAGGGAGTGATGACTTGAAGGTGCGAGGGTATAGTGACGCCAACTTTCAGACCGACAGTGACAACTACCGTTCACAGTCGGGCTGGGTCTTTACCCTGAATGGAGGAGCTGTAACTTGGAAAAGTTCCAAGCAGGAAACCGTAGCTGATTCAACATGCGAATCAGAGTACATTGCAACGAGCGAAGCGTCGAAAGAGGCAATATGGTTGTAGAACTTCATCGGTGATCTTGGAGTTGTACCTGCCATAAAGGAGCCCATGGAGATTTTCTGTGATAATGAAGGAGCGGTTGCCTTGACCAAGGAACCGAGGGATCATGGTAGATCTAGACATATCAACAGAAAATATCACTTTATTAGACATCGAGTAGAAGAATGACAACTCGTGGTGAAGAGGATATCATCAGAAGATAACCCAGCAGATCCGTTTACGAAGGGACTGAGCAGGGTTAAGCACTTGCAACATGCTAGGAGTATTGGGCTGAAGGATGATATTAGTATAGATTAGATAGTATTGGAAACGTGTAATAGATAAATGTAATTAACATTTGATGATTAAATAAAAGGGTATTATTTATGAGTAATGTTACTATCTTATGTTAATTGTTTAGCTATTGTTTCACTTTACATGTTTTGACTTCCAGAATAATTGAGTTTATTAAGAATAATCGAATTATTCAAATTGTCCACAATCGTTCATATGTTGGAAGTAGGTATGAATGAAGATTGTCATGAATTGGTGTGTAGATTGTCTAAATGGTATTAGACATAGAAAAAGTTTGCTGCAACGTTCATGGGTGCTTATGAACTAGTTTTGAGCATTGGAACAAACCCGCGCTTGCTGGAATCACCTTATGGAATGTGATAAAAAGGGTGATCGCAAGACGATAATATCATATGGTCTTAAAACCTAGATATATGGTTTGTTATTTGTTGATTGGTTGTACATTGATAATGCGAAACCGCATCAGTAACTTGATGTTATAAAACGCATTGTTGTGTATATTTGATTAATGAATAAGCAAATGCATATAAGTCGAAGTTTATCTGTTACTTTTATCCTAAGAGGGTAAAAGCGATATATTGGCCGCTCGATGATTTGATTTGACTTATGTGCCGGGCCCGGTCAGAACTGAATTGATGTGTTCGATTGAGTTCTATGTCAAATAAATCTGATATCGAGAAACCAAATGCTAGACAATTGGTTCCATGTAAATGTCTACATGATATCTAAACAGAGGACTGTACGATCCCTTATCTAAAGGACAAGATTGATAAGATCAGAGTTTGACAGCGTCTTTGAGAGCTACGATTGCTAATTGGATTATACTTGTATATAGTTACTAGACTTATCCAAGTGGGAGACTGTTGGAATAGTGTCTAAGGCTGTAACTATATTAGGCAAGTAATTGACCCGGTTGTGCATGGTCCTTTTGGGTTGCCTTCACCATAGCAACCTGACAGGATGATTAATAATGAGAGAAGAAATATTATTAACATATTATAAGAAAAATATAAGGAATAATATTATTATTATTTGATCAATATAAGTCATAAATTAATTAGGAATTAATTTGGTGACTTAAAGAGATTAATTGAATAAAGGGGCATAAACTGTCAATTGTATGATAGTTGTACTTTGGGCTATAATCCCTTATGGATAAGGGGGGACGATTTTGAGGCTTTGGATAGACCTTAAAATCGTCCAAGGCTTATCATTAGGGTATTGGATTGCTTAGGGCCTAAGTTATCCAATTAGGGTTTAAGGGTGAAACCCTAGGAGCCTTATTAGTATAAATAGACCCTAGGGGTTAAGGGAAATTGACACCCTTGTCTCTAAAGAAACCCTGGCCAATTTTTTCCTCCTCTCCCCTCTCTCTATAATCATCCTCTTGCTATTTGGTGTTTGTAAGCCAATAGAGGAGTGACAATTGTGACTCTAAAGCTCCAAGGACAAGAAGATTCAAGCAAGTGATTCAAGGTAATCTTTCAAATTTGATTTGTTATGTTATTATACTCTAATAGTCATTAGAAGTCTTGGATTCAATGCATGTTCAATTAGAGAAACCTAGATCCAAGCATTAGGGTTTGTATGTGCACATAGGAATGTTCATATGGCTAAAACCCATCACACTTAACATCCATTTGAAAAAACATCAAAGTCTTTGTGAGCTGCATAAGCTAAAAATATGTGAACTGCTTCGAGTCTTGCAACAGAAGCAAATGTTTCTTCATAGTCTATTTCTTCTTGTTGCGAATAACCTTTAACAACTAGTCTAGCTTTATTGCGAATAATATTGCCATCTTTGTCGGTTTTATTTTTAAAAATCCATTTTAACCCGACAATTGAAACATCAGAAGGTTTAGGAATTAATCTCCAAACCTTGTTTCGTTCAAATTCAGCCAGTTCAAATTGCATAGCAACAACCCAATCTGAGTGTTCCATAGCATCCTTTACCGTCTTTGGCTCTATTTTCGAAATAAAGACATTAAACATACACAGTTCTTGGTTCACATTCAGTACCTCATTTTTCGCACGAATTTGAGCTCTTGTCAACACACCATCTTGTGGATTGCCAATTACCTGTTCTTTGGGATGATTTCTTGTCCATTTCTCAAGTGGTGGAAAATCAGGATTAAATTCCAATGGTGCATCTTCATACATATCTTCATTTTCAGATCATGCAACAGAAAAATTATCATTTAGTTCATGAAACTCATCATTTTCATCAAGATTAATTGTCTCTGTTTCATCATGCTCCCCCTCAACATGATGTTCATCTTGATGCTCCCCCTCAAAATGATGAACCTGTTGAATTTGCGAATGATCCCCCTCAACTTGATGATTCTGTTGAGTTTGCGAATGCTCCCCCTCAACTTGATGATTCATATTTTCATTCTCCCCCTCGAAAGTTTGCTGTCTGTGCTCATTGTTAATCGTATGCTCCCCCTCCATATGAACTTCAGGCACACTTTCGCAAGATATTGAACTTGTAGTGATTGTTGAATCATGAGTATGTTTTGAGGATTCTGATGTTTGATTATCAGGAGCATTATTTTCCGCATTAATTGCCCTATCAGGAATTCCAAAAATTAAGTCATAATCAAAATCATTTATTTTAGAATTATCAATTTGTGTATCTGAATCAACATGAATTGATTTATTTCCAAATTTACTATCCGTTTGTTTAAGATAGTAATCATCGAAAGTTAAGTTGAAAGTTTCTTCAACTTTTCTTGTTTGCTTGTTTAGCACCCTGTATGCAACTGAATTTTACGAATATCCTAAAAATATGCCTTCATCAGCTTTAGCTTGGAACTTGGTCAGATTATCTTTTAGATTCATTATAAAACACCTACAACCAAAAACATGAAAAAATTTGACATTAGGTTTTCGATTGTTGAGTATTTCATATGGAGTGACACTGAATCTGCGATGAATGAATGATCAATTCTGAGTAAAGCATGCAGTGGAAATTGCTTCAGCCTAAAGATATTGCGGTAGATTCGCATATGTTAACATGGTTCTGGCTGCTTCGCATAAAGATCGATTTCTTGTTTCAACAACACCATTTTGTTGTGGAGTATATGGTGATGAGAAATTATGCGAAATTCCTTTGCCTATGAGAAATGAATCAAGAGTTTGATTTTTAAACTCAGAACCATTATCACTTTTAATTTTGCGAACATTCTTTTTAAGGCTAATCTCAATCTTTTTGATAAAATCAATCATCGTCTGAGCAACTTCAAATTTTAACCTGAGAAAAAATACCCATGTGAATCGAGAAAAATCATCAACAATAACTAAAATGTACCGCTTTTTATTGATTGTAGCAACAGTCGACGGTCCACATAAGTCAATGTGAAGAAGTTCCAATGGTTCTACGATTTTTGAGTCTATCACAATCAGATGACCTTTTCTATGTTGTTTTCCTTGTTCGCAAGCTGCACATAGAGAATCATTGTCAAATTTTAGTATAGATAAACCTCGAACTAAATCTTCAGTGACAAGTTTGTTAATATTGCGAAAGTTCAAATGTGACAATCTTCTATGCCATAGCCAGCTGACATCATTAGATGCCTTTGATAGTAAACACACAGCAGGTTTGCCCACGATTGGTTTGATGTCCAGTGTAAACATATCACCATATCTTTTGGATTTGAGAAGTACTTCATTTGTCTTCGCATTTGCAATGATACTTCCTTCTTCATTAAACACAACCTGGTTTCCAGTACCCACAACAAGTTGCGAAACACTAATCAAGTTATGTTGAAGACCTTCAACATAAGCAACCATGTTAACTGTGAATTGTCCATTTGTTACTTTCCCATAGCCTTTCACTTGACATTTGTGATTATTTTCGAATTTGACTACTCCTGCATTTTCCAAGCTTCGATAATCTCGCAAGTTTTCCTTTCTTCCAGTCATGTGACGAGAGCAACCACTATCAATGTACCATTTTCCATCATATTACTCGTCACACATCACCTGCATTTATTGAAAAAATATATGAACCCAAGACTTATTGGGTCCTCCATTAGTATTTTTGAACAAATGTTTTGAATTTAAAAACCATGTTTTCACTTCGTCTATGACACTATCAATTATATCAACATCATCAGATCGAGATATTGAAATATAGTTGTTCAACAGTTTTGGATTTTCATTGAGTTTCATCTCATCTTTCACAACATTCGCAACTTTGATAACTGGTTTCCATTTTTGTACCGGAACTTGCGAATTATAAGATGACGAACTACCAGTGGAAGAGTTATTTGCGAACTTGTCAAATGCATTTTTTATTTGTTGCTCTGAAAACCTCCTATTTTTATATTGTCTTCCTTTCCCTTCAAGCCAACGATTGATCATACCTACATCAGATTTTCCTTTTGTATACGAAACTTTGGTCGGTTTTGAGACTGAAGGATTTGGAAAATTTGGTTGTTTAGGAGAAAAGTTCATTTTTGTTTGAGTTATGACATTCAAAGATGATGAATTATTCGTGAATTTGCCAACTTTATGAAACTTTTGATTTTTCACAAATTTTTGCGAAGTCTCAAATTTTCGATTGTTGTCATATTTGCGAACAAATTTATCATTATTTTTCATTGGAATTTTGTCAACAGAATTTATTTGTTTATGAAAACTTGTATCCTCTTGTTTATTTATGCTTTGAAATTTTGATGATTTTGACTTTGAAATTTGTTCATTTCAACTTTTGATTTATCATTGGACACAACTTGCCAAAAGATTGCTTTTCTTGCTTTTCTTTTTGAAACATTATTTTCTGTTGAATAATTTCCAACCATCAATTTAAATTCATGAGAATTTAATTTCACTTCAACCTTTGGTTTTTCAACTTTTTCAAAAACTTTGTTTGCTTTTTCACCTTTAACCACCCATTTTTGTGATGATTTTTGTCTTTGAAAAACATAAGGATTTTGAGTTAAATTGTTTTCTTCTGTGTTTTGATTTGCGAAGAAACCTTCAGTAGTTGACCTTTGATTATCTTTTTCAATCATTTTGTTGAATTCAGGATGAATTTTCTCAGCATTCCCAGTAGTGACAAAAACTTGATTTGGAAAAATGGTTTTATCAGTGCATACAAAATTTGGATATACCACAGTGTTGGTTTCCAAATAATGTGCGCCTTTGTCATTTAAAATTTTGTCAAATTCTTTTGTATTTTCAAACACTTGATCAACCACAACTCGTGGAGGTATTTCATGTGAATCTTTCACGTCTTCTTTGTTTTCATCAGTGGCATCAGATTTCCAGCTTTCAACTTCCACATTATCAAAATTACAATGTTGCGAAGTAGAGGGTTTTTCAATGTCATCTTTGACAATCAAATCAACTATAATTTCTTTACCTTTGATCTTAGATGTGATATTAATGATGGACAATTGAGAACAATCAGCCTCTTCTTCCTCTTCAATCTCACTGATTTCACTCACATTATCTGAATTGTCATCGATATCAGCATAATTGAGTTGAGAATCAAGAGTTGAGGTTTCAGTTTTCTTTAAGATTTTCACTTGTTCATTCTTTTTCAAACTTTCATTGACAATACTAACCAACTCATCAGCATTCAAAAATTCATCAATTTTGACAATACCATATGCGAATCTATCATCAGGTATTTTGTCAAATTGAGCAATTGTGTTTTCGCAATCATAAGACACAACATCAACTTTTTCACGATCATATTCAAGAAAAGGTAAAATTTTCCTATGTTGTTCTTTGCTAATGTCAGATGAATGATGTAAAGCAGTTAATTTTGCATACAAACGCTTAGCAGAGTTACAGTATATATTTATTTGTGCTAGAAACAACCTAACTTCATTTCCAAGATTGTCCCTATCATAATTTACATTTTTTATTTGCAATTCAAGTTTGTCTACTCTGCTTCGTTATATTTCTAACTCTCTTTGTGTCTCAACTAGTTGCATATTTAAATTTTGAGCTTCAGTACTAGCAGACACAATAACAGAATCAAAATAAGCAACAATATCATCAAAAGAAGTAATTTCAGTATCATAAGCAGATAAAAGAATATTAAAAGATTCAAGAATAGCACGTACCTTGGTGGTCATTGGTGATTTGTCTGTGGATTTGGATACGAAGCACCGACCTGAAACATCCTCTTCGCAATTTTCTTCAAAGCTTGCGAACATAGCTCCATGAGTTGGATGCCTCATTTCTTCGTCATCAGATCCTGAAGACCAGATCTGATATGTTCCACTTTCTTCCTCATCAGACACACCCTTCGCAACTAGTGACATTCCTTTTGTCTTTGCACGCAACTCTTCAATCTTTTCAGAATAGTAAGCTTCATCTTTCACTTTGTTCTTTTTCTCCTCTTTCTTTCGCAACATACAATCAGCTGCGAAGTGATTTGCACCATTGCAGTAGTGACAATAGATTCCAGAATCACCTTTCAGTTTCTTCTCATCTTTATCATCTTTTTGCTTTTCATCAACTTTTTCCATTTTCTTCTTCTCTTCTCCTCCATCTTTTGAAACTCCACTCTTCACATCATTTACCTTTCCTTTTGGATTAAAAGGCTTTTTGAAAAATTTCTTAACTCTGTTGTTTGAGTAGAATGCCACAGCTTCATCATCAGAGTTCATTAAGAAGCCTTCATTGTCTGAATCATTTGTTTCATTAATTTCTACTTCTGATACATTTGAAACAAGAGCCAAAGGTCCTCCTATACTTTGTTTTGATTCTTCATACATTTCTGAAACTTCACTTTCGTGTGTTTTCAGCTGATTGTAGAGATCATTGAAGCTGGTTGTATCAAAACTCTGTTGATTCTTAATCATCATACTCACACTTCGCCATTCCTTGCGAAGGCCCATGATGAATGTTAAATTGAACTCCATGAGAGACCTAGTGATTCCATACCTATTGCAGTGATACACAAGCTCATTCAGACGATCATAGTAACTTTCAAGCGTTTCAACATCCTTTTGTCTGAATTCCTTCAGTTCAACAAGATATTGCTTCACAGAGTTGATCTTCGTTTTTTCGCTACCTTGATACTTCTCTTTTAAAGTGATCCAGATCTCCTTGGCTGTTTTACAACTACGGATGTAATTGTAAACCACAGGAGGTAGAGTACCTCTTAGTTCCCTCATGCATCTCTTTTCATTTTTCTTCAAACAGTTTTGTTGTTCAGCAACTTCAGCAGAAGTAGTAGACGGTCCAATTGGTTGAACATTAACAGGAGCTTGCACTATTCCATTGATACAATTCCAAAGTTCTTCATCAATTACATTTAAGTAATCCTCCATTCTATCAACCCACTGATCATAGTATTCAGGGATTAACATCGGAATTTTGGTTGAAGAACCAAGCAAGTGAGAGAAATAAGTCATTGTATTCATGTTGAAGTTCGCCATTGATGAACACGGAAATTTCAGAAAGCTTGAAAAACTTGATGAATTTGAGAATTGATTAACTGAAATGATCACAAATTGCTAATCGATCACACGACTAAACAATTCAATGGCAGAATCAATTCAAATATGAAGATCAAATGTGATTTTCAAAACCAAAATGCGTGGAAAATTTTGAGTAAAGTTACTACTCAAAAAGCAAATGATTCTAACACGAAAATCAGATCGATGCAGTTTGAATCCTGCTCTGATACCAATTGAAGAGAATTGTTATCGAGATTATGAAAGCAATTATGATTGAATGAATGAAAAGTAAGAACACAACGAGTAAATATTAATCAGATCTTATATTGATGAAGACTGATTACAATGCTTTAAGAAGAAAGAATACACGAGTTAAAAGTTCTTTCTACTTCTATCCTCAGTCCCTATTTATAGGAAACCTGAGTGTACAAAAAATATACTAATTCTATTACAATACACTTCGCATAAAATTGTGACTTAGTAAAGTAACTAATATGCGAAACTAAAGAAACAACCACTTCGACTTTTTACAATACATAGACTCTACAAATAGGGTTTAGTCTGGCGTTAACCGCGATTAATTAATAGTACAACTATTATTATTATTATATAAGCGTTAAATAACACTCAATATAACTCATAATAATAGCCCAAATACTTATTATAAGGTCCTAATAACATTACTATATTAAAACATAAGCTATACTAAAGATAGGTTAGGCGTAGCTCACTTACAACGGGTTTTCTCGAAAACCGGGCTTCGCCGGAGCAGCGTTCCCGAGCCGAAATGCTCTTTTCTCAGGACTCCGGGAGCCTCGGGGCTTCCTTCGGGTGCTAGGGGTTTACCTAGGCTTTTAGGGGGGTTAGGGGGATAGAGATAGAGTCTAAAGAGAGAAAGAATGGTTTGGAAAGGTGTGGGAATGAATGGAACCCGACACCTCTATTTATAGTGTGAAATCCTGGTGGACTCGCCGAGTCGATTCACTGACTCGCCGAGTTAGTGCCACGTGTCGTCACCTGATGGCTTTTCTTGGGGAGAAAGCCTTGGCCCATATTCAGCCACGTCACCCCTTTTGCAGCAGCACCTTGCCGACTTCTAAACCCCGTAACTTTCGAATACGAGCTCTGTTTTCGACGTTCTTTTTTTCCACGCGTAGGTAAAATCAAGATCTACAACTTTCATTTAGACTCCGTTGGCTAATTCTCGACCGATCTTAAATTTAACAGTAGGAGGTGTTTAAACTGTTAAATGACCACGAAGAATTTGTAACTCCTTCATACGGACTCCGTTTTCGTCTATCTTTTTACCGTTGAGTTCCTATTAATGAGATCTTCAACTCTCATTTAGGTCACGTAAGCCAAAATCCGCTCGAACTAAAATTCGAGTTTCGGGCCGTGCACTGCTAGGCCGAATCTTAGAAAAATCATAACTTCTTCATACGAAGTCAAATTTGGGCGTTCTTTTTATGGATTTTCTTGATTTAACATATTCTACGACTTTGGTTTATACTAATAAGGCTAAAAATTCTTCTATCGTAAATTCACTTTTTACGCTTCCCGGTGTCGTGCCGGTTTTGCCGAAAAACTTCGACGAGTCATAACTTCTTCGTTATAACTCAGATTTCGGCGTTCTTTATATGTACAGAAACCTTGTGGAATATTCTACAACCTGGTTAAGATTATTTATTCTAAATAATATTTTGTCTAAAAGTCGTTTCGACCCCTATTGCTTCTAAATTGACTAGCTCGGATCTACGGGCGTTACAATTATTTCCCCCTTAGGATGATTACGTCCCGAAATCATCAACGAAACAGGATAGAATAATGACTCTATACTTTATTTCTTCATCCTAGGTAATAATCGTAACTTCCTCATTTCTTCGAATGAGTATCTATCTCCTGGACTCCTTGACTGCAGGCGGTGCTTGATCTTGCACTTGCTCGTTAGACTTTAAATCATGGCCTTCGTGTCACAACCTCATTCTTTATCAGAGACTCCTTCTTCTTATTAAAAAAACTTAGGATAAGTTAATTTAATTACTACAATTGACCGATGTGTCATATTCTAATGACTTATCACCGTATGTAGCAATGCTTACACTCAGGTCTCTTAGAGTCAAATTCCGGAATGTAATATGCCTTCCTTCATGGTCTAATGTGATATAATCACATGTAGCATTTCTAGCTACCAACTTCTTTAACAACGAGCGCGATACTTCTATTGATCACTTTGATTTCAATCGTTTGGTTTAAGTCGGACGCTACATCAAACTTGGTTCTCTGAACCACGTAACCTACTCATCGTAGTCGGACTCAATGTGATATGACCACTAGGGTTGGGATAACAACAATCTTCTTAGTCATTACCGAAACAATGGTAACGACATACTTGAATAAAATGAAATCAATTACTAGCTTCTTGGTAACCTTGTGACTTTCTCTGATCCAAGTGTGAGTCCTGTGCTTCCAGTAGTATAGGCCTCTACTACCATTCACACCTACTCATACTCGTCCCAAGTATTGTCTCGTAGTTCACCCAAGTCACCATACAAGAAAATTACATAACAACTTGACACATTAGATAACAAAACGAAGGTTTTATATTATTCCTTGAAACGATTACATAGGTGTTCAAGTTCAACCTATACTATGCATCTAATAGGCTACACCACACGACTACTTCATAGATCCTCATTCCCGATACCTTTCATTTCCATCTTCTTCGTCAAGGATCATATGGAACGCTCTTGCCTTCGGTTTCGGTGGAATGTTTGGTCTTGCCGCCTATTTCTTCTTCGAGCAATCCTTAGCAATGTGCCCTTCTTCATGACATTCATAACACACCCTTTTGCTGGCGGTGCACTTGATGGCGTAATGTATGATCTTTCCACACTTGAAACATGTCACCTCCTAGCCAAATTTTCCAAAGTGTTTCTTCTTGCATTTATCACACCATCTTGCTTCACCTCCTCCTCCAGACTTCGGGAATTTTCTCTCCTTGTTGGACCTTGAAGAATCTTCATGCTTCCTTTTCCCACCAACTTCAGCTCTCTCCAGACCATTCTCTCTTATCTGGGTCTCCACATTCTTAGCAGCCCAGATGGCGGCTTTCAGAGTGGTCGTTTGCTTGACCATTCGACCAAAGTCCACCGGTAATCCGTTGGCAAACTTGTTGACCTTGGGGAGCTCAGTTGGAATTAGATAAGGAACGAGCTTCATCTTCTCTGTAAAATTTGCAGCATACTCGGTGACACCCATCCTCCCCTTCTTCAGATTCTGGAATTCATTGTTGATCTCCAGAAGGTCCTGCTCAGAGTAGTACTGCATCTTTAATTGTACTAGGAAATCCTCCCAAGACATCTTGTTTGCCTCTCCCTTGGGCATCGTGTTAGCTAGTAGCTTCCACCAGCTTAGTACTCCAGACTTTAACAGAGGGACCGCAAGGGCGGTCTTCTGTTTGTTGCTAAGCTCGCAACTCTCAAACATTGTCTCCATCTCGGAGATCCAGTCCATAACTTCCACCGGTGATGGGCTTCCAGAAAGACTCGAGGGTTTTGATGCCATGAAATCCTTGTACTTGCATCCACGTCTGTCATTTCCTCCCTCCTGGTGGTTCTGCCCAACTATTGGTGGGTTGGTTTGACCAACAGTCCCATTGTAGTTTCCTCCTTCTGACTGCCCATCATTCAACTTGCGTTGTTCAATTGGTACCATAAATTCTTCTCGGTTCTGTTGAAGCAAACACATTGTTTCCTCCATTTGGCTATCCAACATCATCTGGATCATCGCTTGCACTCCGGCCATCGTTATTGGCTCAGGTGCCATTTCTTTGACAACAGGTATTTGTTGTATCACTGGAGGTTGAGGGGTTGCTTCCTATTTCCATTTGCGTTTACGTTTCTGCTACAGGTCCTTGCCATCTTGATCTATACACCGAGTAAGGTGAATCTAGATCTTTATTTAGGATAGACGTTTTAAATCATCCTTATCACTTCGAAACGTTTATATGCTAGTTCTAATATCGTACTCGTATGTTTAGAATCCTAAACACATAAGGTTTCCAAATCCGGTCGGCAACAGACCATAGATCCGAATAACTAATAGCATATAAGGCACAAAGCATTTAGCACATAAAAGCATTTTAGGCATAATTCCTAAAATAATCTAGTGCTCACACCTTACAATCATCGCTTAGCATTCTAAGTTTAAGTCTAGAAATAAATCCATATTCCTAGTTCGCTTAAACTAATGCTCTGATACCAACTATGACACCCCAATTTTCACGGTCAGAAAAGACCGATTTTTGTTTATGCTTTATAAAAATCAGAGTACTTCTTTTTTCATAAAAATGTTGCGGAATTTGTTCCCAGAAAAACACGATAAATACGTTATCAAAACATTTTAGAAGAAACTTATTTTATTCATTTTAAAATGTTTGGGATGTCATTGTCAATACAGATACATAAGCATAAACAAAACTTACTTTTATTTACACTAGTGATCTACATCTCTTTAATCTCTCAATGTAATGTGACTTCATATCAACACCTGTGATATAAATAAACTGAGTGGGTCAGGTTGGGAAACCTGGTGAGCACATAGGGTTTTCAACCCACAATAATATAATTATTATGTTTAAACATCAAACAATCAACCCAATTATCCATTCCCGTTATCCTTACATTACGTCCCTAAAACATCTAACACAAGGGACCTAGTCTAAGGACTATCATCGGGATGGACACTACTGCTAGGGGGATTCCTCAGCAATAGATATCCTAAAGGCAACCATGTGGGGGATGGGGTACACTTGGTGAGCACATAGTTCAAATAAACACACAGTCCGAATAAACACACAGTTCGAATAAACACCTACATGTTGCGAGCCTGTTAGTGTTCCACTGGACTGTCTAGAATAGTCCGTGGTCATCATCTATACTTCGCTAGATGACTGGATCGTCAATAACATCTATAACAAGGCCTCTCATTATTTTATTTTGTCACACAGCAACTATTACATCTACCCATGTTTTACCCAACACATTTTGTAGATATAAAATACATATACAGTTTAAATCATTGAAAGCATGTATAAAACGTTCATCCAGCATAGATAGTAAGTATTCAGATAATATGCACACATAGCACGTAATTTATATAAAATACTTCATATCTATGTGTAAGCTGAAAGTAACTATGCACTCACCTGATTAGGTGGTGACTCGTCACTCGGACAGTACTTCGTTACTCTTAAAACAATTTCCTCGACAAAACCTAGTATCAATATGAATAGGGTTTAGTCTGACGTCAACCGCGACTAATTAATAGTCCAGCTATTATTATTATTATATAAGCGTTAAATAACACTCAATATAACTCATAATAATAGCCCAAATACTGATTATAAGGTCCTAATAACATTACTATATTAAAACATAAGCTATACTAAAGATAGGTTAGGCGTAGCTCACTTACAACGGGTTTTCTCGAAAACCGGGCTTCGCCGGAGCAGCGTTCCCGAGCCGAAAGGCTCTTTTCTTGGGACTCCGGGAGCCTCGGGGCTTCCTTCGGGTGCTAGAAATTCTTCTATCGTAAATTCAGTTTTTACGCTTCCCCGTGCCGTGCCGGTTTTGCCGAAAAAACTTCGACGAGTCATAACTTCTTCGTTATAACACGGATTTCGACATTCTTTATATGTATGGAAACCTTGTGGCATATTCTACAACTTGGTTAAGATTATTTATTCTAAATAATCTTTTGTCTAAAAGTCGTTTTCAACCCCTATAGCCTCTAAATTGACTAGCCCGGATCTGCGGGCGTTACAAATGGGCCGACCATGGTGCCTTAGACCCCTTAGTATAGTGAGGATAACTCACCTTGCAACTGACGTCAGAAACTAGAACGCTTCCACTCCCAGATTACCAACACGAACTTCACAACCTATAATTACCATACAACCCTTTTTCATAAGTTTCCAAATTATCAGAATACCCTCAAAAGTCATCTGGTCAACTCTTGGTCAAAGTCAACGTCCACAGTCAAAGTCAACAGTCCATGTTGACTCGACTCGTCGAGTGCAGTTCACCGACTCGTCGAGTCTTTCCTGAACTCGAGAAGTCGTGAAATCCTTGATTGTCTCGTCGAGTCCTCCTTCAACTCGCCGAGCTCATACGTGTCTAAGAATCGGGGAACTTAGTCGACTCGCCGAGTTTTCTAACGACTCGTCGAGTTCAAGGCAAACTTCAACAGACTCGACGAGTTGTTCATCAACTCGTCGAGTTCAAGGCAAACTTCAACGGACTCGACGAGTTGTTCATTAACTCGTCGAGTTCACGGCCAAATTCATCGAACTCGCCGAGTTATTCATCCAACTCGCTGAGTCTTCGCAGACCTCCATCTATGCAGACACTTTTTAAGCCATGGAAAGGCTCCAGGTTACAGATCCAAGCCTCTAAGGCATGTTTATCACGTAAAGTTGCAAACTTTACTCACATGCAAGGTTCTAAAGGCTCTAAATGACTAATCTATGCTTCCAATGTGGTTTTACACCTTGGGAGAGTCTCATTCTTGCACAAGCTGGAAACTTTATGTACTAAGAAGCCCAAAGGAGCTCAGTTCTGAAGTTACAACTTCAGATCTGAGGTTGCAAAGAAGGGGCATCTTCCAAACACACTATGAAACCCTAGAAGGTGCCCAAAAGAATGAATGAGGCTAGGGTAACGACTTATACCTCCCAGAAGATACTAATCACAGAAGATCTTTGGTCCTTCAAGTTCCTTGCTATTGAATGCTTGGTCTCTAAGCTCTTTTCTCTCCAAGAATCCCTCCTTCAAGATTGAAATGCACAAGATGAGCTCACACACACGATCTGGACTTAAAAGGGACAAGAGGCAGTGAAGGGGAGGCTGGGGATGGCCAATGATCCTTTAAATATGGTGAAATACCCCGAAATTTAGGGTTTCATCTGCCAGCTCCTACTCGTCGAGTCCCTTTGTGGAATCGGCGAGTAGATCACTAAAGTCGCGATCCCACCTCGCTGCTACTCGACGAGTAGGGCAGCCTTACTCGTCGAGTAGAACTTAAAACTAAAGAAATTATTTATTTAAATCCATACCTGAGAATCGGGCGTTACAATTCTCCCCCACTTAAACTAGACTTCGTCCTTGAAGTCCTCTGGAATAAACAATGTTGGGTAGTGCTTGCGCATCTCCGCCTCCGGTTCCCATGTCCACTCGGACCCCCTCCGATGTTCCCACTGTACCTTCACCAAAGGTATTTCCTTGTTCCACAAAATCTTATTCTTTCTTTCCAAGATGGCCACAGGCCTCTCCACGTAGTTCAGGCACTCATCGACCTGAACGTCGTCAGACGATACTACTGTCTCATGATCCGTGATGCACTTCCGTAACTGCAAAACATGGAACGTGCTGTGAATCCGGCTAAGCTCCTCCGGAAGCTCGAGCTTATAAGCTGTGACAACCCGAAATTTCCATTCTGAACAAACCATATGAAGTCAATAGAAGTTAGAACAGTTACAGTGAAAATCCAGACTTTTGGGTATAAGTTTGAGTATTTCAGGATTTACACTTAAGGAGATATCAGGAGAGTGGATGCACTAGGGTTTTGTGCAACACCGTTATTCCAAAACTCTAGGATATTAGGATTCAATCCCGGAATAAAAATATTTTCTGCCAAAAATCCCAGGACTATATATAGAAATCTGAACCATATTTTCCAATTAGAGAAAAGCCGAATTCTCTCTCAAGGATCTTCGGACTTTCGTTCCGGAAAGTGAGTACTTCTATCTAGTGTTGTTTTAAAGCTTCATATATGCTTAATACACTAGAAATCATAGGAAAACACTAAGATCTGTGAGTTTACCGCCCAAGAACACCTTGGGGAGTAAACTCCTTTATAAGGGCCAAACTCGAGTTGGAAGTGTTCTAGACCAAGATCCAAGGCTAAGGAAAGGTTTGTGGCAACATTGCACCACATATTAGGGTTTACGGCCAAGGGAGATTGCCTTGGCCGTAAACACCATTTGATCTTGGATTTTTGATGATTTCAAGTCCTTAACTCATTAACCTAACTAATAAACATGTAAGGGAGGTAAGGACTTACAATTTGAAGGCTAAAGAGGGGTGTTTTAGGCCCAAAACACTTTTGTGTTCTTGGTGTTCTTGAAGATCTAGATCAAAAGATGGAATTTGTGGATGGATTCAAGGATGAATCAAGAAGAAGTGATGTATAACACAAAGATGGAAGAATTTTACTTACATTTGTGAAGATTGGAAGAAAAATCTTGAAGATCCTTGGGAGAGAATCCGATTTCTCTAGCTAGAAAGGTGAAGAATGAATGAAAAATGACTAAGTGTCATATATATACTAGGAGTTTACGGCCAACTTGAGTTTACGACCGTAAACTCAAGTGTCTTGGCCGTGAACTCCTCTTTTGAGGGTTTAAACCTAGCTTGATGGATTAGAAGTTCAATTGGCATTCCCTTTCACTCATTCCTTTGGTACATTAAGCCTAGAATGTCCACACGGAATCCAAACATTGCTAAAAGTTAGCAGAAGCAAGTTTGACTTGATTGAAATGTAGAGTTTGTTCAAGATAGATATTTCGGGTTGTCACAGATACGTAATTTTTGATATATACTAGAACACAACCTTCGAAACTGTAAAACTTCGATACTAAATATCTTTAAAACTTCTTTTACTCTACAGAGTTTTATGATTTGAGATTTCACGACTTTTTTCTTATAACTCCGATCTTGGTTTATAGTTACTAAGAAAATGGTTTGTATTTATTATAACTTTATGAAAATGAGCATTTATCTTATTTTAAAAATAAAAATTTTATTCTAAAAATCGGGACACTACATTTTACTTATATATGTAACACTTAAAACCTCTTCCCAATTCACATATTAATATAAAATTCTCAATTTTTTTATTCAAATGGGGTTATCATCTAGTTCTAATGACTGTTTGCGCATCAAAGATATGCATGAAAACAACCCGCTTTTCTTATCTTCATCCAAACTGATGTGCTAAAAATGATGTTACAACAACTAGTCGAACCAAAATATTGTTGTTTCTTTCGGATAATGTAAGTTAAAGTGTGTCAAAAAATACAAGAAGTCATGTCAACAAAGATGTAAAGCAACCCATGAGTGTCTTGTCTGAGATTATTTTGGTGATATTCCCATATTTAGTGACGAGCAATTCAGAAGATGATTCCGGATATGAAGACAATAATTCATGTGTACTGTTGAAGATATGGAAACTTGAATATATCATAAAGAACTTCAAGTGAAATCATCTAACAGTTATGTTATGATATTAATAAGATGTATGGAGATGAATATTTATGCAAACCAACATCCAATAATATTCAACATTTGTCTGCCACACATGAATCCAAACATTGATTCAAGGAATGTTAGGTAGGATTTATTGTACACTTCGGTCTTGGGGGAATTGTCTAAAGGCATGGAAATGTCAAAACATAAGATGTAATGACGAGTAAGGATGAGTTTCTTAACCAAAAAACCGAATCAGAACCAAAACTGGTTGGAACTGATTTGTGGTATTCGGTCCGGTTTCTTGTTCCCGAAATTCATAAATTTCCATTGGTTCTTTCGGTTTCGAACACCTTCTTATATAACATATTTCCTAGTAGAACCGGAACCAAACTAGAACCAGAACCGGTTGGAACCGATTAGTGGTATTCACTCCGGTTCTTAGTTCCCCATTCAATCGTTAATTGGTTTTTGGATTGATTAACATCTCTAATGACTAGTACCTAACGATTATACTTGAAGTGGTGGCTTTGTAAGATCTATGGATATGGTATGCATATTTTGGTGTCGCTACTTCGAATAATGACATAAATGTCCTATAAAATTTGCCACTACTCGACAAGAAGGTATATGGAAAAGCACCCGGGTGGACACCAAGTGTAGCATTTCAGGTGAAGGATTCATGATACAAACATGGTTACTATCTTGCAGATGAGATATATCTAAGCTGGACAATTTTTGTGAAATCATTTACACATCCACCTAACGATAAAATAAAAAAATTCAAAGTGGCACAAGAAGCAGAAAGAAAGGATTTAGAAAAAGCTTTTGGTAGCCTAAAATCTCGTTGGGGCATAATTTGACTCCTTGCATGACAATGCATATCGAAAAAATTAAAAATATAATATATGTCAACATTATATTACTCAATAGGATACTTAAAGATGACGATCTTATATGTTTGATTGATGATGCCGATCTCCCCACTGAGGAAGAAATAAATGAAGATACTCTTTTGTAATTGCATTCCACCGAAACCCACCATCACTTCAATCGTATAACTACTTGAATTTATTTACTTTTGATTCGTTTTATTACTTCATTGTAACATTCTATTTCGGATTGTTTTGTGATTTAATGCCCGTGGGCCTTAATCCGAGTATGAGAAGGTTTTAAGGCTTTGAAGGATAAATGTTTAGGCCTTTTTGGGATGTGGGTAAGGTAGGTTGTGTGATGAAAGAGTTTGGTTTGTGCTTTAGAGCCCAAATGTATTGTTAAAGGCGCTGATACAGGCTTTTCATGAATTTGGACCTGAGTTCGAGTGGGCTTCAGGAGGAATAAAGTTGATAGAAGTGTGGGGCTTCTCTTTACTTTTTCGTGGATATAAGGATCATCGGAAACAGATTTATAACAAAGAAGTTATGGCCTTTGAAAGTTTCATGGTTTTAGGGTTAGCCGAGTACGTTGGTCGTACACAAAGCATACGCGGGGCGTACTAGTGAAGACGGCAGTACGCTGGGCGTACTTTGGAGTACGTTGGGCGTACTGACCAGGATGGCCGTGAATGTTCTTCGGAGTACGCTAGGCGTACCATATGTACGCTGGGTGTACGCCACTAAGACCTGAACCCTATTTTTGGGTCTTGGACCCTATTTAAGCTCCTTATCTCATAACCTAACCCTAATATCTTCAGCCTTAATCCCTCTAAACCCTAGAAATCGACCCTAAGCCTCCATTGGAGTGATTCTTGGTTTTTTTTGGTGATTTAGTGAGGTTTTTGGTGCTTATTGTGGAAGAAGGAGTTCCTTGAGGAAGCATTGCTTGGCTTGGAGCTTATGGATCCAAGCCTTAATCATATTGATCTGGCTCCAGGAAGCATAAAGTTTGAATCTTGGTGGATTTCTTATGTGGATCTAGTGGGGTGATGACTTGTTATGTTTGTCCTTGGAAGAAGAAGGAGTCTTGAAAGAGAATAGCTTGAGCATCTAGCTTTTGGATCTGAGTTATACACTTGTTGGTGCATCTTCCAAAGGTATCAAGTTCGAAACTTGCTCATTGTTGTGCTTGTTCTTGTTTTGAGTCCATTTTTAGGGTTTTATGTCCCAAGCTTGGAACTCTATGAGTTTGATGAACTCCATAGTATAATATTTGTCCTTATAGATGCTTTTAGTCGTTTGGAGTCATAAAAATGAGATCTTGGTTATCAAGATCTCTCCATGCATGATATATGAGCATTTTGGGGGGGGGGGGGGGGTAAAGAGTGAGTGTATTTGGGTTTGGGACTTTATCAACCATGCAAAGGCTTAAAGTCACTAAATTTATAGAGTAAGAGCTATTAGGGAGTCCATATCTGTGATATGAGCCAAGGTCTTAACCAATTAAGACCAAATGAGTAGGAAGAGTGAACGTGACAAGTATGCTGAGCGTAATTCCAGTACGCCCTGCGTACTGACCAAGTGTCCTCGATGGCAAATATGGATTCGTGAGTACGCTGAGCGTACCAAGGGAGATACGCCCCGCGTAACCTCACTGTGGACTTTTGGGCTAAGTCTCATTTCGGGCCTTGAGTGTTGGGTCTGGAGTTTGGGCTTGTTGCACTAAAGTTTTGGACCAGAGGATTTTATATATATATATATATATATATATATATATATATATATATATATATATATATATATATATATATATATATATATATATATATATATATATACCTTGGGCCCTTGAGTTGGGTTAGTCACTTGGACTTGAGAGTTGGGCCTCGGGAGAGCCCATTCATTATTGGGCTTTGGTAAGTCCAATGAGTTTTAGGTTAATGATGGGTTAGTTAGTGGACTACCTTTAGACCTAAATAGTGAGGGTTTGGACTTAGATCTTAATTGGGTAATTGTGAATCTTGGTCCAGTGTTAGAGGCCGGTGTGCAGCAGCAACATCTTTAGGAGATATTCATCATCCGATGTGAGTCTTCTCACTATACTTACCATGACTGGTATCTTTGTGTGACTGAGATGTCTTATGTGCTTATCTGTGTATTGTGATATTTTGCATTATGTCTTTGTGATTTATGATGAGTATTATTATTATGAGCTTATTGAGTTAGGACCGGAGGGTCCACCCGAGTGTGGGACAGGAGGGTCTCCACTGGAACACATTGACCGGAGGGTCGTATTGAGTTAGCCTCGAGTGGCTAACGTGATGTGTGTGGTATTTTGAGGAACTCACTAAGTTTTGTGCTTACCGTGTTATATGATATGTGTTTCGGTTCTTCTCAGGATCGCGGGAGGGCGCCGGTTCGATTGTACACACTAGAGAAAAAGTTATGTTTTGAGGATCCTGGATTATTAATCAAACAATTACGGAGTTGCGTTTTGTAAATTAAATAAATGAGATTTTTGTGAGATATGTTATGAGAGTTATGCGGTTTTAAAATGAAAATTTTGGTTTGAAAATTTACGTGGTTACATTCAGCATTGTACTTTTCTAAATTAATAAAATGTTATTTTGGTTTTTAGTTTTAGTTATACTTAAAATAAACTTATATTTTCTTAAACTATTTTAAAGAATCATGTACTATGGGAATGATACTAAGGACACATTTCTTGTGTTTAAAGATGAGAGAAATGAAAATCACAAGGAAAAAAGGTTACATGGAATTAAGGATGGAAGGGATAGGATAGGGGACTCCCGCCAGCCTTACATGTGATACATGTAATGCATTTATTAAAATAATTACATTAAATATTATTGTAATATAATTTTGTTCAACTTTTGTGAAAATATTGATGAAAATGTTTTTAGACATTAAAAGAACGTCACCAAGTACTAATTGATGACAAAACTTTATATTCGTTCCATGATTACTCCTTGAGGGATTAGATTTCAAACAACTCTCTTTGTTTTACACTAAATCTCCAATCAAAAATCCCTACCAAAACATAGTTGTATATCCCATGATTACACCTTTTATATAATACACAGATACATTTTTCTTTCCTTTTTCCTAATCTCTCTCTCCTTACTTCCAGTTTTTTCCTAATCTTTTTTCCATGTACACATACATACATACATACAAGAATAACATGAGTTTTTAAACCCTTTTTTTAGGGTTTCAAAAACTGATGAATCAATGAAGCAATCAATACAAGACAACCCTGAGCAACCCTGGTTGGGGTTCAGAGTAGTGAAGCCCCTCTTCCTCCAGCAAGTACCTCTGGACAGCAACCGGAAGTCTAGCTGGCGTTCTTGTCCCTTTAGTGTGGTGGCCTGTCCCCACACATATGTACACCTGGACACGCTGGTCTGCTGACCTGGCAATGTTACGCCACGTCATCAGATCACGTTTCAGGACGTGAATGGCTTCACTCACGTGTAGCCCGTGAAGATCAATTATCCTTTCCTGCCCTCCTCTTCCATTCCCTTGCATTTCTGGACTTACCGGATTCCTAACAGAGAAGAAATAATACCACTTTTTTATTTTTTATTTTTTCTTATCAGGGCATTTTTTATTTTATTTTTTTGTATTTGGACAAAACTAACCTTTGATAGTAGATAGATTCTTGAGCCTTTCCATGAGCAGCTTTCATTTGGATGTTGTGTAATTGCCCTTTCACACTCAGTTCCTTAGCTAAAGCCTTTTGGCCAATAAGATAAGCTTGTCGTGCCTATTTTCAAACCAAAATTAAGAAGAAAAAAAAAAAAAAACTTTTAATATTAAATAATTAGTAGCATTCAGAACCTTGTTATTTCTTTTTTAAATACTCTTATTCACCAGTTATTTCTTAGGAGACCCTACGTTTTATTTATTCGGTTGAAGGGTAAAACGGTCATTTACTCTCATATAAATGGTTAAATACCTGTTCAAAATATGCATTGCGTAAACGTGCATGATCACGAGCTTCACCCCGCATTTCAGAATACATATTTGCTGTGATCTCAACAAAGTTAAAGCACAAAGACACAACACAACTAACCATATAATATAATAAACTAAAAAAAAAATTAAAAAAAATATATATATTATTTAAACTTCAACGAAAACATTACCAACTGCATCACCAGTTTCAAGCCAAACAGGAGCCGAACGGGGCCCATAACCACTGGAATAAGAGCTTCTACTTGATCCAATGGTGGAATTTGGAGAAGGGTTTCTATCATACTTCCATATACTCGAATCCTGTGATGCCATTTTCCTAACTGCTGAAGCAAAATCGGTTGCTCCAAGTGATGGAGAAGTGGAGGATGATTTGAACATGAGTAGATCTTTCTCTAAAGAAAGATAAGAGTTGACATTTTGTTGACCAGAAAATGGTGCAATGTGATGATTATTTGTGGGAGAAAGTGCAGGGAAATCAAGAGCACTCAGATTTGGTGATGATAAGACTTTGGAGTTTGGATTCTGATTCAGACCATTATCTACTTGAAGCTGCAATCAAATCAAAACCAAAAACACTTTACACATACAACACCTTGTTGAGGAAAGAAAAGAAACAGCCTAAGTGTTGTATAAATATAAACAAACACAGTTTCTTATTTAGAGTAAATGATGTAAACAAAAAAAAAAGATACCTCAAGCTGAGTCAGCATCTCAATTGTCAAATTCAAGTCACATCCATTAGCATAATAAACCTCCGCAAGACTTTCAGCTGCAAA
Source organism: Lactuca sativa (assembly GCF_002870075.4). NCBI lineage: Eukaryota > Viridiplantae > Streptophyta > Magnoliopsida > Asterales > Asteraceae > Lactuca > Lactuca sativa. The sequence goes on from NC_056630.2 coordinate 279,221,186, forward strand.
ACCTGGAAATTGGGAAGCTAAAAATCCAAGAGAATTTACTTCTGTACCCTCATTAAGCATATCATCTAAATACCCTTGCCCATTATCACCATTGTAGGGTGGCAGTGGCTCATCTATAATCCCACCAAGCAACTGATCACCATGCATTTGATGAAAATTACCAAACCTGCCACCATTCATTTGATGAGGAGATAATTCATGTTGCTCAGGGAACCTTGAGCTTCCATTGACATCCATTATAGACAAAGTTGAAAAGGGAATGGAAATGGAAATGCTATTGCTTCCATTTCCATTAGATTCTTCTTCTCCTCCCACAACATGGAAATCAGGAGTTATATCATCAGGTAGTTGGTGACGCCAGAACTGGTGGGCTTCATCATCTGAATTATTTGATACAGAAGATTCTGATCTTTTGAGTATTGATTTCCCTGGCGTTGAAGCACTAAAATTGCCAAAATTAGATGTGTCTGAAGAACGTGTGTTTCCAGATGGTGATCTTAGAGAAAATGGAACGAATTCTGCAGCATCTGGATTTAAAGTTTTTGCCTTCCCTGTTGTGCTAAGGTTTTTATCAATGGCAGAAGCCCCTTTATTGAGTAGGCTCATTATTCTTTGTGGCAAGAAAATAAAGTTAGTTTAACAGCATATGAAAGAACCTCCCAGTTGCAACCAGCATTACCCAAATCCTGCAAAACAGATATTTTAGACTGCAGATTTACTCACAGGAACTCATACTCGCTTGTCAAGATCACAGGCTTAATGAAGAAAGAATTACAGAAAACAGAAATTATACAAAACTAGCATTAAAGTAACAACACACATTTCCTTTTTAGTCGATAATTTGAGAAAACTTCAGCATTTTTTGCAATGTTCAAGGAAGAAATTGGATTACCGAACTAATAGATTACTATAAATAATGCATGTAGTTTATGTATAACATCACAAAACCAAAAAGCATTGAATGTAGACCGTATCTACCAAAATCTAACTTTCTAAGATCTTGATTATACTAAAAATCATGTAATAACAAAGCACAAAGTAATCAAATTGCAATAACTAATGTTGATAATTCATTGAATTAAACCCTAAACGAAAAACAGATACAAAACAATTTTAATCGAAAACCACAATTTCGGTTCATCAACAGTAAGAGATATCACAAACAAGAACAATTAACACGATTCCACAAGATCTGATCATGATACAAGCTGTATGTGTTGAATTATATACCTTTGCGAAGCTCGAGGATCGACGAAATCATACACAAACGATCCATTGACGATGGAAGTTAGATAAATCTAAACAGAATATGTGAAAATTGTTAAACGAAAAGCAGAGACAGTGACTGATAAGAAGTATGGAGATGATTTTGGAGAGGTTATCGCGTATGTATGTGTGAATCTGAGGGTATGAAGATGAGAGCTGTTCGTTGACGAGTGTTTTTGGTTTTGATAATTTGATGTGGAAGAAACCCTGATATCCACCCACCACAAATAAAGAGAAGGGAGCCTCAGCAACCTATCCAAGTATCCATGTACCCACACATAAACACGTTGACACGCTACCACTTGCACTAGCCTAGGTACAAATGGTACATGCTTATTGCTTCTACAAGTACAACCCCTTGGCTTTCGTTCATGAATCATGACCTTTCGAGGGCATTTGGAGCTGCTGTAGCTGATGTACAGTATTAAAAAATTATATATTATTTATTTAATTAAACGGTAAAATAATATATATATATATATATATATATATATATATATATATATATATATATATATATATATATATATATATATATATATAGACTTAGGTTATTTTGTTTAAAATAATTATTATGTTATTGTATTTATAAATGCAGGCAAATCAAATTTACTTATTTTAATAAAGTGGTTAATATATATTATTGAATTAAATATAATTGAAAAAATCATCTTAATTAATTACAAGGGTAATTTAGTCAAATAATATAGATTTAATAAAGAAAAATTGCATTTTTTAAGGAATCATAGATTCTATTAATTTTAAAAATCCGATTTTACGAATTATAAATCTTTTAATTCGGACATTCTAACAGAATATATGAATATATTCAAAAATAAAAATATTCTTGAACCATAAATAATAAAAATATCATTGAACCTATTTTTTTTTATCATGAATTTAAAAACTTCTTGTAGAATAACAAATTCTTGAACAATCAATTGAAGAATAAATACAAAAAATAAATTATTTGTTATACAATACGGGTAACAATTGTTAATAATTACATCAAAATCTAACAACGACTAATACATTCTAAAAGAATAATGTGGTCCGTTTCAATTTTGTGGTCCATTCTTCAAGCATCAACTTCTGTGATTCCAACAGAATTGGAATTCGTCATTCCATTCCAACAGAATTGGAATTCTTGATTCCATTCCAATAGATGTTAGCCAAAAAACTGCTCATTCTGATATGTATATTAGCCAAAAAAACTGCTTTTCATTTCCTTCCCTTCCCTATCAAACACCCAATCCAAACACTATTGTTTTCTATCAAATGAAACAAACCCAAACACCCCAATGATTTATATCTAACATTCAAACAAACCCCTGGATTTTAAAGTGTGTATTCTATGTAATACATTCCTGCCCAATTTTGGAATATATATCAAAGATTTTCAGATGTAAGAAAACACACAAAATTAAATAAATAAATAAAACATCATTTATTAAGTAATTATGAAAGGAAATGGCATACCTTTAGTGACTTTGCTTTCATCATTCCCACATCCTAAAAGCTTCTCGGAGTTTGTATTTCTCTATGCTATTCAACTATATCTCCAATACCCCCTTTCACCAGGAAAATTTTTAGTTAAAAAGTAAGAAAACATATTGACAAGTCATACCATCTTTACGAGCAAGGCACACACATGAAGACGGAAACCTTGCTCCGATAATCAGATATTCCAAAACTTAGTGAAGCAAATTATCAAACACTTGGCGGACAATGAAAATCCAACACCATAAAAAATACAAAAACTTGCACACAGACATGGAAATAAAAATTAAAAGAAGCTTGAACACAAAATTTTTTATACTTGTAAAGTACAATAACCAAACCTTGAAAATCTATGAAAAAAATCCCAAAATTCATCAAGCTGCTCTCACCCGTGGTCACCAGAAACCAAAATCACATAAAACACTACAAAAAAACGTAAATTTCACATACGGAAAGTGTATTGTGTGGGTTTTTAATTTGCACTTGCCTTCTACAGGGAATCGACCTTCTTTATGGAGCTGAGGGATGATTTTGTAAGCAGGAACACAGGCCGCACTACTGCTACGCACTATGATGGAGGGTAGACCCAAATCGCCGGAAGAGTCATTTGGCTTCTGTCGACCGGAGGGATGAGACGAGAAGAAGAGGAGTTCCGATTTTGGGATGTGTCGATCGGATTTGATAAGTGAAGAATGAAAAAAGATCGTCATTGTGGTTTTCAAAAGGGATAAAAATACCTAGGTAACTAAGTCAATGGTTACCATAATTACATGTTATTATTTGTGGAAACTAATTATCAAATTACCTACTTACCCTTATTTATTTATTTAACTATTGTGTGCATGTATGCACCAATCATAAATTAGTAACTATTAAATAATTAATTAAATCAAATAAGAGCATTTTCGGTTTTTTGTATTTACAGTTAATAAGCTCATTTAATTTAATCCTATAATTAAGGAAAAAAAATCAGTATTTTAAAACCCTAAAGATAACCCATGTCGTTCATTTGCATCTACAAATCTTCTTCCTCCAACATTTCTTTCTTTCTCAATCAATACATTGTCATCGGAGTCAATCAACATCTCTCAAAACTTCAAGTATAGCGACCTTCAATTCCCCCACTGTGTCTTTCATTTTAATTACCACTTCTTAGCCCCAAATCTAAAGCAAGCGTGTAATCTGGATTAGAAATCAACATGAAATCATTCATGTTTATGAATTTTCCTAACGATCATCAACAGGTAATGTCTCTATCTTTAATCATTTTTTTGGTTTATAGTATATAATCATTTTCTTTAATCTACATAGTTTTGTATTAAAATTATTATTTAAGAGTCATTCGTGGCAATCGATATGAAGTTTGATATAATCAGTTAATATTAATTAAATGGAAGATGTGTCAATATGATCATTGATTCAGCTCAAAAGAAAAGCCTCTGTAAGAAAAATCAATCAATTTTTACATGGCTAATATTGAAAATCGAATCTATGAATTAAAAATTCAAATTAATAAATAAAACAAAAAGCACAAATATCATGGATGGATTTTGTGTCCATTACTTTTAGTCTAACGTTGGAAATATATATACATTAGGTTTATAAAGGTATAAATTGTGCATAATTCGCATACAGTGTGGATTAGTATGTATGTCGTGTATTTGTTGCCTTTTTTGAATTTTGATAATAAACATGCCATCCAAGTGTTTGATATAATGTCAAAAAAAGAAAGTTTTTGTGTAAAAGAGGCAAGTTTGATATGTTGACTTATTGGGAAGGTTCTGTCAGAATATGTTAAGGTAACATGTTTATACTTGTGTTTGAAATATTCTGTTAGAAGTAAAGTAGATAATATTTTGTTAGAATTCTTAAGGAATTGAAGTTTAAGCAACAAATATAAATGACATATTCTTTTAGAATTGATGTTAATATGTGTAGTTATGTTATTTTGGTGTCTTTAAGAATGTTTTGTTAACAATAAGTATATTTGTTTAACTGGTAATGCATTCTAGCAGAATTACGAGTAATGCATGTTATTAAAATAGCGATAATATATTCTAGCAAAATAACTAGTAATGCATGTTGTTAGAATAAATTATAATTGTTTGATGTCTACTACATTCTATCAGAATTTATGTCTACTACATTCTATCAGAATTTATAGTTGTTATTCTTTTAGAATTTTCTGAAATTTTTAATATTTAAAAGTTGATTATGTTATTTTTTTGTGGATTTAGGTTTTGAAGAGATTGTCATTGATGTGGAAAAGGAGAAAAAACATGGAGAACTAGAATGTATTCTTGCAAAATGTATTATGCTAAAATGTATAAAGTGTTTCTTAACAATAATATTCTTTTGGAATGGTTAGTGTTTTTGTTAGATTTTGATGTTTTTTTTTCTTTTTTAACCATTTTTAGTTTTAATCTTTAAGAATAAATGTAATCTGTATTCTTTAGAAAATGTTATTCTTGATAATATGTTATATAATTCTTTAAGCATGTTTAATATAAAAAGTATCTTGAACGAAACAATATTCTGCAAGAATAAAACCGCAAATATATTTACTAGTTTATTGTTGACTTATTGTTATTCTGACAGAATAAAATCGGTTATTATTAAAAATAATATTAAATTTTAATTAGAATTGATTTTAAAAATTCAGATTTTTAAAAAATAAAGGAATTAATGATCCCTTAAAATTTGAAAATTTCTTTTTTTTATAAAATAGGTTAATTGACCAAAATACTCTTTTGCTAAAATTTGTGTGATTATATAGTACATGTTATCCCATTGTAGTATCACACACCCTCAAATCATGTCCATGGATTAATTTCATCCGTTGGTCCAGATTTGTGCATTCTGGCACACAATAGTTAGTAAAAACAAAATAACCTAACCATATATATATATATATATATATATATATATATATATATATATATATACATACACATACACACACACACACACACACACACATATATATATATATATATATATATATATATATATATATATATATATATATATATATATATTCTCTTACAAGGGTGATTGGAGTGGAGACGTGATAGACGTGTGTTATGTGCGTGAAGTGCACGAACACCACCTTTGGATGATATTATGTTGTTATTTGGTCATTGATAAAAGTAACTTTAATAAATCTGGAACACAAGCGTTACGTAATTTTTCCATTCCCAATGCATGCAGTCAATTCTTCCTATCACACCTGGAAATCCGCACTCTTCCTCGACATGGAGTAGTCTTGCGAAATCATCTTGATTTGGCATTCTAAGATACTATTCATCAAAGCATGAAATACCACCTGTTATAAAATGTATAAGAGCATCTCGTGTTACAGTTTCACTCATTCTTAAATATTCATCATGCGCGTCTGTTGATTTACCATATACCAACACACACAGCTTTTGGTAGATTTATGTAAGTGTGAAATACCTCTTCTATCGGTGTCATCACGTTTTTGTTGAAAATATATGTCATTGAATGTAATAGTGGACACTATACTGAGGAGTAAAGGTTGTTAGAAATAAAATCATCTTAGATTGATTAGATTTTAACAAGTAAAGTATTAGCACGATATGAAAACAAGAACACAAGATGGATCAACTGGTGTCGAATGATTAAAAGACACAACCTCAGAAGAACTCTATAAAGAATTGCTACTGTAGAGGCGTGTTAGGGTTACACAGAAAAGATTGATCTATAGTTAACTAAAATAAGATGCATGCATGCACCATATATACTCTAACCCTAATATTAAATACGGTTAGACAGGCCAAAACCGTGTACATAGTGGTCATTTACAAAATAGCCCAATGACACAATCCAGTAATCCCAACAATCTCCCCCTCTGCGTCAATTGAGGCGAGAGATGCTTCACTGCTACGTCTGTTGAGTTTTCTTGATGGTCTTAAAAAGGTTTGGAATAACAGCGAGAAGAGTACGACGAAAGTTGATATACCAGCGAATCATGTCGTTAAAGCATTTCTTCGCAGCAACATCATTAAGTTTACACTTGTTAATGATCTCCAAAATGTGTTCTAGACAAGATGTGGAGAATAAGTGTTTGTTGGGCAAATCAAAAAGGCACTTCTGATTTTTGACTCCATGAGTGAACATTATAGTCAAATGATTCACATCGATCTTGCCCATTCGCATCTTGTTCACATTGCTTGCTTTTCCAATAGGATTAACTGTTGTCTTTCGCTTCATAACAGAAGCAATTTCAGTGTCAAGCTTTGATACTTCATGAATGTACAAGACCAACATTCGCTTGAGATGAGTGAGAATAGGTTCGTATTTCTATTCTTCGGTCAGTAGGAGGTTCGTCAGCAAAATCCAATCATGTGGATTAAGATTTGGTAGATCAGCAAGCGAAAACTCATGTACAACGTTGTTTAAACCTCGTGTCACCCTGAAATTGACATTAAAAAAGATTATTGTAGCAATTGGCTTCATGACCTTGACCGTTGTAATTTTATGAGCACTCCAAGTTAAGTATTGAGGCTTGGAATAAGCGAGATAGTAATCTACTAATGCCCTCTCTACTTTTGTCTCAGGGGACGGAACAAAAGCAATAGATTCAAAAGAATGAAACATGAAAGCCCTTTGAGTTATTGGCATGTCAAATTGAGAGTCTTTTGTGTTCTACAGGTCGAATGAAGTGGCCGGTTCTAGCCAATGAACGCTAGGAAATTCAATAGCTTCTTTTATCAGTTTGTCCAACGTCCACAATGGAAAGAGAGTTTTTCTGCTCTCCATTGTGTCGTGAGCTTCTTTTTCCTTTTGTTTCTTCTCTTCTGCATCACGAACTATCTGATGGTGTTCATCAATTTCTGCTTCACGTTTCTTTCTGTGAATGAGTTCATTCTCATCTGGCTCTTCTTCATCACTATCATTAACAATCTTTTTCCCTTTCGCTTTTGCATCTGAACCCGAAGTTACATTATCCTTCGGTTCTTTTGTGACATTCAACTTTGGTGGATCCCGAGTGGTTTCTTTTCTTGATGGATCTTCAATTTCTCCCCCTTGTTTCGGAGGGATACCAACCACAGAAACACCCTCGATGCGATTTAGTATGTCAATGGTTGGGCGAAGCTTTTCTGCCAAATGGCCTCGAACACTGATTGTGAGAACAGAATCATGAGCCTCCGGGAGATTAGAAAGTAAGACGTTAACATCTCGTACACACACCTTCACCACAGCTTTCTCAGATTTCATATTGTCGAGCTCTTTGTTCACCTGCTTGAGCCGAGGAGATTGAGTATTGATTTGAGTTGTTTTGAGTGCTAGGTCATCCATTATTTTACTTTCAAGCGCCTAATCAGCTTAAAGTGTATCAAGTCTCGAACTGATATTCTTTTGAAACTCAGCATTGTTCATTTGAAGACCTTTGCGAATGCTCTCAAAGTGATCCTTCTCAGATTAAGGCGACGTGGTGAGCTTTTCAATTGTGGCATTCACAGTGGAAGCATTCTTTTCAGCGGCAGCCTGGAGAGAATCTAAAAAGATTTGAGCATCAGAAATGAGTTGTTCGACTTTCTTGGTTGCTTGCTGACAGATAGAGTAGATGTGTAACACCCTGTTCTTTAAGTGTTTAATTATGAGTCCCTGAGAATTAAGAGGAAGGTTAATTCTGGTCCTTCTTCGAGAAATGAGTTTCATCCGAGAAAGTTTTCGGGCTGGCGTATGTGTTAGAAGCATTGGGCTTCTCGTCACCCCGTATGAATGTAAAGTTATTTGGGAGCGGGTTTAGATTAGAGGAGTTGCGGTGTTTCGAAGATGATTACTGTTTATGGTTCTTTGTGGAGTAAGTGGGAAAAGGTCCCATGCATGCATGGCATGCATGTTTGTAATTTGAAGTTTGGTTGGGTACGCCCAGCGTAAGCTGGACGTACGCCCAACGTAATAGAGAGAAAGATGGCGGGGTGGCCGGGTGAGTACGCCTAGTGTATTAGAGGTACGCCCAGCGTACTCTCAGAAACTCCAAACCCTAATTTAGGGTCAACCACTATATAAGGAACATGTTGGTTCACCCCTTAGCCTCCTTATACTCATCCTTAACCTCAGAAAAACCCTAGATCTCGTGTTCTCTCCATTTTTGGGTGTGCTTGACCTTGGAAAGCTCTTGTTGGCAAAATAAAGGCTTGAAGGAGAAAAGAGAAGTTGTCAAAGAAGAAGAAGAACGTGTGGAGCTTGTAGATCTGAAGAGATACCATCCTTTGGAGCTTGTTTGAGGTATAAAGCTTCTTGCTTGACCTTCATATTGGGTAGATCTATGTATTTTGAAGCTTTGTCATCATTCTTGTCCCAAAAGTCCTCACCTTGTTGTATGTTTCGAATTAGTCAAGATTATCTGTCCTTTCAGACCTTTGGAAAGGTCTTGAGTGAGAAAAATGAGGTCCCAAGGGCTGTAGTTGTTCCATGTGTGAGATATATGGGTCTTAATGGATTAAGACCTTGGATTAAGAGCTTAAGGACGTCCCAAGTGATAAAGTCTAAGACTTTATGATTTCTAATCATATTTGGCCTATGGATCTGAAGTTTGGGCTTAAGAGCTTAAGTCATTAAGATGTTAAAAGGACTTATTGGATCTCGTAGTTACGCCCTGCGTAGCGGGCCAAAGCCCCGATCCTCATTTGCGTTCATTGTAGTACGCCCAGCGTACCAAGGAGGGTACGCCCAGCGTACTCCTCCTGTTGGACTTTTACTTTTGGGCTTTGAGTTTGGGCCGTTGGTGGGCAGTTGATTATTGGGCCAAGTCTGGGAATTTATGGATAGAGTATGTTGGGCCCAATTATTGTTATGGACATTGGATCTAGGCCCATTTGGTGAGGTGGGCCCAATTTGGTAAATTGGGCCAATGTTGGACTTTGTATGAGATTTGGACTTTGGTCTTGTTCCGATATGTGGAAGTATGTTTGACCAATGTTTATTTTTGTTATGATGGTTAGTTCGGGATTCGCGGTGAGTTGGTGATTCGAGAGTATGCTTCTTCAGTTCAGAGTTTCGGCAGTGCGAGGTGAGTTATCCTCACTATATCAACGGGGTTTAAGGCACCAAGGCCGACCCTTTATCGGATGGAAATCCGGGTAGCTGTCTGTTGTTATGATATTGCGTGATATGGGCCGGAAGGCATCATGTTATGGGCCGGAAGGCATTATATGTTGTGGGCCGGAAGGCATTATATGTTGTGGGCCGGAAGACATTGTGATGTGGACAGGAAGGTCATGGCCTGGAAAGGCGTATGTGCGTAATTAGTATGTTGGCTGAGACGTAGGGTGATGTTATGCTAGTGATCGGCTAGGTCGGTATCCTGGTTAGGGTGATGATATGTTATGTGATCTGTTTGATCGATTTGCTGACTGTGAACTGTTATATGATTATATGTTATGTGCACACGGTTGCTTGGACTGGAGTTTGTCCCGATATGCATGGTTGTTCTATGTTCTGTTATGTTATGTATGCTATTTATGTTATGGGCCGGAAGGCAATATGTTACGGGCCGGAAGGCAATAAGTTATGGGCCGGAAGGCGATATGTTTGGGACCGGAAGGTCGTTGCCTGGAAGGGCGTATATGTGGTTGGTATTTTGGGGGTATCTCACTAAGCTTTCGGGCTTACAGTTGTGGTTTAAATGTTTTTCAGGTTCTTCAGGAGACCGTGGCAAGGCGAAGGCGTGATCGTATCGCTCCTCGTGTTTATGTTATGACATGGTTCTGGAAATACTCTGATAATAAATGTATTGAAAACCTTTTTGTAATAACATTATTAAAATGGGTTGTTTTTGAAAAGTTTTAATTGTGTTGAACTTTTTGGTCTTTACAAGTTGGTATCAGAGCCTTGGTTTGAGTGAATTGGAGGAACACTCGTGTGACTCCAGTCTCAAATCGAGGAGAGTTTTCAAAAGAGAATTTAAAATAGTTTTCAAAATGAGTAAAGGAGGACGAGGAGGTACGATCAGCCGGAGCCAGTAAGTAACCCCAAAATACCATGCATGTTATTTGTTTTTGAGCTTTGATAGAACAGCATGCTAGTGATAGGCTAGGGATCTTTAGGATTTCATGATAATGTTGCCTGATTTGTGATGCCTGTAGCCTAGAGTTCCTTATGGGAGATTTTCAGTGTTCCTCTAGTGGTGAGGGTTGAGCGTTGTTATGTATGTTTCTCTAGGGTGTTGTGGTAGTACTTCATACAAATATGGGTAGGTGTGGAAGGTAGTATGGGCCCGTACTACTGAAAGCACAGGACCCATACGCGTATCAGGGAAACCATGATCTCTAGGGTTGGGTTGAGAGAGTTGGATCCCAGGATGTGGGAAGTGTTTGAGATTTTGTGGTGTTTTCCAGTATGGAGATCCCGAGGCATGCTGGGAGTGGATCCGGGTCAGGATCGGGAGCAGGAGAGGGAGTTCCAGGCGGGTATATGCCGCCCGAGGTTGTTGGTCAGATGAGCTCGTGCGAGTTGGATGCGGGGATTCGTGAGATCCTGCATGATGAGGTTGCTGCATTGTTCCGGGCAGAGTTGTCGGAACTGTTCGGGTTGATCAAGACCGCCATGGTTGAGTATTTTGATGAGCGCTATGCAGCTCTCACAGAGACGGTTGCCGCGGCGGCTACAGCAGCTGTAGCAGCGGCAAGGGGAGGAGTTAGTCGGGGTTTTCAGTATCGGGACTTCAATAATTCGAAGCCTCCAACCTTTGGGAGTTCAGGACCCGATTGTTGCTATGAGATGGTTATCTGACGTGGAGGCGTGTTTCTTCATGTGTTCATGCCCTGCTGATCAAAGGGTGAGGTGTGCTCTGAACCTGTTAAGGCTCAGGGCAGAGGATTGGTGGAGATTGACCACGGGGTCGTACTCGGATGCGCAGAGGGCTGCGGTTTCATGGGATCAGTTCAGAGAGATGTTCAGCGCTTGTTATATTCCGCGGGTTGAGAGAGAAAGATTGGCTCAGGAGTTCCTCGAGCTAAAGCAGGGTTCAGAGTCGGTGACGGAGATCACCAGAATGTTCACTGAGAGGGTGATGTTTTGCCCTGAGTATGCTTCGGAGCAGGCTCAGATGTCCCGATATCTAAGTATGCTCAAGAGGGATATCAGACAGTTGGTGTCTACGCAGAGGTGCGAGACCTTGTTGGAATTGCAGGAGGCCGCCAGGCGGCGTGAGTTAGAGATTGAGTTGCGGTTGCGTGAGTTGAGGCAGGCTCCGGTGCAGTCGCAGCCGGCGCCGAAACGGTCCAAGACCGTTGATTCCAGGGTAGGAGAGCAGGGTAGTCACACTTGTGGGAAGTGTGGAAAGGGTCACACCGGAGTTCGTAGGAACCGTGGCGCATACCGCAAGTGCGAAAAGGAGGGGCAATATGCGAGGGATTGTCGACAGTCAGCGCAGGCCCGGGGTTTGAGGATTTGCTATCATTGTCGACAGGTGGGACACTTGAGGGTCGGCTGCCCACAACTTGTTGCAGGACCGGTGTAGGCTCCAGCACCAGCCACTTTGCGGATCACAGGTGGAGGTCAGGGTGGAGCGGAGCCCCCAAGGGCTCAGGGTCGTGCATTTCAACTTTCAGCAGAGGAGGCCAGAGCAGTGCCGGATGCAACCGCGGGTATGTTTCTTTCTTGATGTCTTCATTATCTGTGATTATTATAGAATATTGTGTTTCTGCTAGTCTTTTTGTGTGGCTCTAGGTGTGGTATTCGTTGTTCTTTGTGGTTATGGGTTTGGTATGGCAGATTTCGTTGGATATCTTTCATGGGGGTTATTGCGGTAATCTGGCGTCCGATTAGATGATTGGATAGTATTGTTTTTGAAGAATGGTTAGCTGCAGCTTGAGTTTCTTTCGAGCTCGGGTCGATCAGCGTTGATGTGTGCTGTTGTGAAGGTTGCTCGTGCTTGCGGGTCGCAGTTCGCGTGTTAGGGATTGTGTTGTGTGTGGATGTTTAGCGAGGTCGGTGATGACGACGGGTGGTTATTAGTCAGTGCTCTAAGTGGGGGAGAATTGGGAAATTATCCAGTAGGCCGATGGTCATGAGGGGTTGTTTAGCTGCTTGGGATTCAGCAGTGTTTCCGTCAGCCAAGGGCGTAGGCTGGTATGAGTAAGTGGCAGGCGTGCGGGGCGAAATACATGATGGGTTTTGAGCATTCTAACACTTCCTAAGTGTACATGCAACCCTAATAACCTTGGATCTATGTTTGTCTAATTATCATGCAAAGTTGAATTTCCAAGGTTATATTCCTATCTAGCATACATGGGGAACAATTTTAACTTGAATAATAGATAGAATAACTTACCTTGTTGTTGCTTGTGTTCCTTGAAACCTTGTGAGCCTAGCACCCCAAGTGTGATGCCTCAAATGCTTCACACAACACCAAATGCTCTTGGAAAGACTCTTGAGATAATACACACTTCTTAAAATCGGCCAAGCCCTCTAGTTTTTTAGTGTAGCCGATTTTGGTGGAGAATATGCTTCTTATATAGTGTTGACACATCTAGGGTTACACCATGTAAACCCTAATGTGTCATGACTCTTCATTTCCATGACCCATGGGTTTGTAACTCCCATGGAGCATCCATGGAGCATCCTATGGGTAGAACCCAACTTGATAATCCATGGAGCCTCTTAGCCCACTATACAAGATATGGATGATTTACATAATCAACCCATATATTTAATTAGTTCTCTTTTGACCACTTAATTAATTCTAAATTAATTATTGATCAAACTAATCAAATAATATTATTAATATATTAGAACTTATAATATATTAATAATCTCCAAGTGTAATTTCTCTCATTTAGTCTATCCAATTGCATGGTGCCATGCAACCCAAATGGACCATGCCGGGTCGGGTCAAGTACACGCCCGAAATAGTTATGGACTTAGACACCTTATCCAACAATACAGACCTAGGGAATTTGAGTGTGGAGGGCCTGGAATCAGGCCAGGATTGAGTATGTATGATGAAGATAGAGTTCGGAACCCCTGGGGGGCTAGAATGGTATGCATGGGAGGACGGTCCAGCTAGACTGAAGACCTGGTGAGGTGGACTAGTCATGCTGAAGACTCTGTAGGTATTGTCGGACCGGTTCGAGGAAATGGGTTGGTTATGTTGTGATGTGTTAGCACTAGAAGGTCTGGCCCCGGGTATTGATCTTGATTAGCAGAGATGGTGCATGGACTCGAGAGTCCTTGCGAGCAGATTCAGAGCATATGTGTTGCATGGATAGCGGTTATGCTATAAAGGGGTGGTGCAGCGTTAGGTGAGCACCGTAGCACTTGTCGTGGTGACAAGGCAGCCAAGTGGATTTCCTTGGTAAGGAAAGAGGGAGAGGAGTGTAGCTCCGAGAGGGAGTGCAAGTTCACGGAAGTGAAAGCGGCAGAGCAGAGTTATGATTAGAGTATTTCAAGTATGGTTATTGAGCAGCGTGTTTGCGGCAGTGGAATAGAAGCTCATCCGGTTTGGGATGTTTGCTGAGGTTGCGAAAGGAATTCCGCAGGTGTAGAGCCAAGAGGCTTGGAAGGGATGCAGGGAGAGAGTCTTGGGCTCTCGGTGTGATTCTGATCAGGGTATTGGGTATGTATTAGTGGTTCATCCTGGGGGATGTTTGAGGATATCATCAGTGTATCGGGTTTTCCTAACCTGAGGGTGCTAGAGCTAGTTTAGCATGTGTATGTGATTGCAAGAGGAGAACTCGTAGGAGTTGCTCAGAGATTGAAGAATGGGTCTTTCCGTCAACATGGAATGGATAGAGTGGGATTCGGATCGGGGATCCGATGGTTCATGGTTTTCTAGCCATATGGGTCGAGTGATTGTTGAGAATTGGAGCAGTGATGTATCATGGGTAATTCTCGGTTGTTGAGTGTGATTATCAGAGGGTATAGCCGGTGCCGGTTTGAGACGGTGGTCAGGACACCGCAAGGAAGAGGAAATGAGTTCGAGTTTCGATGGTTATGACTTGGGGAACCTGGTTCGGTTAGGGCCAGGTGGCGCGTCATGGGAGTATTTTGAAGTAGAGTTGCTGCAGGCTTCGAGGACGAAGCCTAATTTAAGTGGGGGAGAATTGTAACACCCCGTTCTTTAAGTGTTTAATTATGAGTCCCTGAGAATTAAGAGGAAGGTTAATTTTGGTCCTTCTTCGAGAAATGAGTTTCATCCGAGAATGTTTTCGGGCTGGCGTATGTGTTAGAAGCATTGGGCTTCTCGTCACCCCGTATGAATGTAAAGTTATTTGGGAGCGGGTTTAGATTAGAGGAGTTGCGGTGTTTCGAAGATGATTACTGTTTATGGTTCTTTGTGGAGTAAGTGGGAAAAGGTCCCATGCATGCATGGCATGCATGTTTGTAATTTGAAGTTTGGTTGGGTACGCCCAGCGTAAGCTGGACGTACGCCCAACGTAATAAAGAGAAAGATGGCGGGGTGGCCGGGTGAGTACGCCCAACGTACTCTCATAAACTCCAAACCCTAATTTAGGGTCAGCCAATATATAAGGAACATGTTGGTTCACCCCTTAGCCTCCTTATGGTCATCCTTAACCTCAGAAAAATCCTAGATCTCGTGTTCTCTCCATTTTTGGGTGTGCTTGACCTTTGAAAGCTCTTGTTGGCAAAAGAAAGGCTTGAAGGAGAAAAGAGAAGTTGTCAAAGAAGAAGAAGAACGTGTGGAGCTTGTAGATCTGAAGAGATACCATCCTTTGGAGCTTGTTTGAGGTATAAAGCTTCTTGCTTGACCTTCATATTGGGTAGATCTATGTATTTTGAAGCTTTGTCATCATTCTTGTCCCAAAAGTCCTCACCTTGTTGTATGTTTCGAATTAGTCAAGATTATTTGTCCTTTCAGACCTTTGGAGAGGTCTTGAGTGAGAAAAATGAGGTCCCAAGGGCTGTAGTTGTTCCATGTGTGAGATATATGGGTCTTAATGGATTAAGACCTTGGATTAAGAGCTTAAGGACGCCCCAAGTGATAAAGTCTGAGACTTTATGATTTCTAATCATATTTGGCCTATGGATCTGAAGTTTGGGCTTAAGAGCTTAAGCCATTAAGATGTTAAAAGGACTTATTGGATCTCGTAGTTACGCCCCACGTAGCGGGCCAAAGCCCCGATCCTCATTTGCGTTCATTGTAGTACGCCCAGCGTACCAAGGAGGGTACACCCAGCGTACTCCTCCTGTTGGACTTTTATTTTTGGGCTTTGAGTTTGGGCCGTTGGTGGGCAGTTGATTATTGGGCCAAGTCTGGGAATTTATGGATAGAGTATGTTGGGCCCAATTATTGTTATGGACATTGGATCTAGGCCCATTTGGTGAGGTGGTCCCAATTTGGTAAATTGGGCCAATGTTGGACTTTTTATGAGATTTGGACTTTGGTCTTGTTCCGATATGTGGAAGTATGTTTGACCAATGTTTATTTTTGTTATGATGGTTAGTTCGGGATTTGCGGTGAGTTGGTGATTCGAGAGTATGCTTCTTCAGTTCAGAGTTTCGGCAGTGCGAGGTGAGTTATCCTCACTATATCAACGGGGTTTAAGGCACCAAGGCCGACCCTTTATCGGATGGAAATCCGGGTAGTTGTTTGTTGTTATGATATTGCGTGATATGGGCCGGAAGACATTATATGTTGTGGGCCGGAAGACATTATATGTTGTGGGCCGGAAGGCATTGTGATGTGGACCGGAAGGTCATGGCCTGGAAAGGCGTATGTGCGTAATTAGTATGTTGGCTGAGACGTAGGGTGATGTTATGCTAGTGGTCGGCTAGGTCGGTATCCTGGTTAGGGTGATGATATGTTATGTGATCTGTTTGATCGATTTGCTGACTGTGAACTGTTATATGATTATATGTTATGTGCACAGGGTTGCTTGGACTGGAGTTTGTCCCGATATGCATGGCTGTTCTATGTTCTGTTATGTTATGTATGCTATTTATGTTATGGGCCGGAAGGCAATAAGTTATGGGCCGGAAGGCGATATGTTTGGGACCGGAAGGTCGTTGCCTGGAAGGGCGTATATGTGGTTGGTATTTTGGGGGTATCTCACTAAGCTTTCGGGCTTACAGTTGTGGTTTAAATGTTTTTCAGGTTCTTCAGGAGACTGTGGCAAGGCGAAGGCGTGATCGTACCGCTCCTCGTGTTTATGTTATGACATGGTTCTGGAAATACTCTGATAATAAATGTATTGAAAACCTTTTTGTAATAACATTATTAAAATGGGTTGTTTTCGAAAAGTTTTAATTGTGTTGAAATTTTTGGTCGTTACAAGATGCTTAAACAACTTGGTTCGCTTTTTCAATGGAAGCTTCGTGTTCCTTGATGAGAGTGGCGAATAACGCTTTGGAGGCTTCATCATAGTATGTTGTGGTAGATGAAGATGAAGCGATAAGAGTATCAAGCTTGTCGTTTAAGGCTTTGAGATGCCTCTTGGTGACAGGGACATCATCACCGCTATCGCTCAGGTCCGTAAAAGGACTATAATGGAAAGTGTCAAACTCAACATTTTCACCTCCAAGAATAGTGTCAGATTCTACAGATTGAACAGGGGAAATAGGTTTGGTTATAAGAGGGGTTTCAACACCTGAAGTCCGTTCCCCCGCATCGGATGTGTTGACATGGACTGGAGGTTCGGTTGTGGTTGTGGCGGTGGTTTCAGTAAAGATTGGTGGTGGTAGAGGTGTAGAAGTGGGTGGTTGGCTAGAAACTGGAGGTGGACATGGAGTGATAGTAATAGGAATAGTAGTATGAGTAGGAGATGGAATACTATCATCAAGATTTACCTCTTGGTTCGGTGACGTTGGAAGCGAATGACCACGGAGCGAATCCTCAGATTGGGAGTCCTCATTTTCGCTTTTGTCAACAACCTCTTGATCAATGGGAATGTAATCACTATCGCTTGTGGAAGAAGGTTGGAGCATTGTCATCTTCTTGAGCTTCCGCTTCTTGGGAGCCGAATGGTCAAAACCTTGACCCTTTCGCTTCTTAGGATTAAGGGTTGGAGAAGATGGACCTTCTTTATCCCTTTTCGCTTTATCTCCCTTCTTACCTCCTTTCTTTTGTGTATCAGCTTCATCCAATGATTTTTGCATTTTAGGAGTTATCACTCTTGGACCTGAACTTGGTTTCTTCTTGTAGGTCTTCAAAATTTTACTTTCCCCAGACACTCTTCGATACATAGAATTAGGAATCAATCCGATGAAGGAAAATTTAGAGTTGTCTGAAATAATGATCTTCGACGTGTGGAATGTGGCGATCGAAGCCATCAACAAATCCTCCATGACTTGAACATTAAGCTTCTGAAGTGCTCTGTGCACCACTATGGTCCAAAAACGACCACAAGAAATCTCGTTGTGCCGAGAAGATGAATTAATACTCTGCATTAACTGAGCCCACATCACTGAGCCGTAATCAAGGTTAATCCCATGGTAGAGGCTATAAAGGATTCTGATAAACAATTTGTTGGCACAGTCTGACCCAACAACTCTCTCAGAAAAAGCTTTGAAAAGTAGAGTGAACAAACCATTCCAATGAGGTGGGAGAGAAGATGTCTTGAACTTGGTGATGGCGGTGAGAAGTTCGATATACACCATGTGATAAAACATCATAAAGATTTGAGCAGTGGAGATGGACTCTGGGTTCACCATTGATTCATCAAAGGTTAGCCCTAGAAGAGAGCAAAACCGAGCCTTTGTAATCGAAGTTTTCTTGTCTAAGATCTCGAAGATGATCTTCTCCTCTTCCTTCAGGTATGTTGCAGATGAATAAGCCTTTGACAGCAGCGACATTGGTGCTAACTCAACCTTGGTTAGGGCGGTAACTAGAGGTGAGTACTCGAGACATTCCACGATAGGCAGCAAGTAGTAATCATATTTGAATGGTGCTAAATCCAAGATCAGATTTTCATTTGGCTTGATAGTGAGAAAATGGGATTGAGTGGTTTGTTCTTGAACAGAAGAAGAGTTGGCCATTATTGAAGGTTCTTGGAGAAGATGAACAATAAAAGAGAAATCGCCTTTTAGGTTTCTTGATAATTTTGAAAGTGGTAAAGATTAACTTAATAATCAATAACTCCTTTTACACAATTTCCCAAGAGAGAGAAAATCGAATCGTCAATCGGGTATAAATCTCGTAAACAACGCCTAAAAAAGCGTGATTTGACAATTGTTCCTCCGAAAAGTGTGTCAGGAGGCGTGACGATTGGTGACAATTCAATGTGCACACGTCGTTTGTTTGAAATCTTATCCTCTTTGTCGTGTCAACAATAACTTGTTCTCAACGCTTCAGTTCTCAACCATAAATCATCAGTTAACCTTTCGCTTGAATAAGCCCATGTGGAAGCAAGTCATCATAAGATCTGTAAAATGAAAGAGCCATAATTACCACGAACAAGACTTTTTGAAAATCAATAGACTTTTGTGCAAGGGTGTCCCTAAGAAAAAGAAATAAAACAAGTTACATCTGTGGGATTTAAGTGATGTCATTAGAGAGATGAAACTATGGATCCCAGGCACGAATCGCTTCCATCAAAGTCAAGAGAGACTAAGAAGTGCTGTTCTGGTTTCCCATTGAAGTACGATCAATTGTTTGTTAAGAAACATTGAAAGACATCTTTTAATTTCGGCTTTAAGGGTGGCTTTCGCTTAAACTGAACTACAATACTTGACATAAGTTCGAAAGTTGGGTGAATTACTTGTGTGGCCAGTGTAGCCAAAAACATCAAGTAGGTTGGGATATTTTGAAGTGACTGTGAACATAATAGAAATCTTAAAAACAAAAACGAAATTAGATCTTTTGCGAAGAAATGTCTTGGTTTTAGAACATTCCATAAGATCTCGCAAAAATAAAAGAGATTTCGTGGTACAAACCATGAAAATGGCTTTCGTTAATTCGTGGGTGAAAAGCTAGAACTTTCAATGGTTCACCGTCAATTCATTATGGTGTTGGATTTTGAGTCTCACTTAGTACGTGGTGAAACAAAACTAAGATCATCAACACAGATGTTATGTAACCATAAACCTCAGTGGTAAATGTTGAGAGTCTCAAGGGTTACATTAATGAAAATGAAATTAATGGAGAATTTGTGAGGTGGTTCTAGATAAAGAGATTGTACCTCTGCTATGTTAGAGTGACTAAGCAGATAACTCTTAACTCATTATGAGAAGACTAAGGTAGCTTATGACTAATGTGAATTTAGCAGCCTGATTGGGAAGAAACGATTTGTATATATCGAATCAGTAAGGCTTCACATAGAGTCGTTGAGGCTTTAGACAACATACAGTGCTTCTAGGGACACTTAGCTATTACATAGATAAAGAAGTGTATACCTGCCCCATCAAGCGAATTAGAGTAACTCTAGATATGTGTAGTCACGAGTTTCGCTATTATCTATTTTTGGTATTTTAAATTTTTGTGAAAAAGAAAAGAAATAAAACTAAACAAAAAGGAAAATGTTTTTGTTATTTTTAATTTTCTGAAAAAGAATTAAAATAAACAGAAAGAAAAGTAAAATATTTTTGGATTTTGGTTTTTCTGAAAAAGAAATAAAAACAGAAATTTATGATATGCTTAAACGAAATAGTATACATAATGTACAAAAATGATACAAGAGATCCAAACCAACAAGAAAGTGGATTAATCAACCAAGAGTTCGCTTATAGAGAGTGAGTGAAGCGAATTGGAGCGAGAGTTCGGTCGATTTCGTGCCCCGAGATAACCGAAAACGAAATAGTGCGAGCGTTCGCCTTATTTCTCTTTATGAATACTTACAAGGTGAAAACGAAGGTAATTCTCATGAAAGTGAAGGTGGTTTCAGAACTGATTCAACTTCCATCATTCTTAAGCCTTGAATTATTCTATTAAATGATACTTCAGGCAAGGCTTTCATGAATATGTCAGCTAGTTGATTAGTGGATCGTACGAAGTGTATTTCAATGTTGCCATCTTCTATGTGATCCTTGATAAGGTGGTACCTCAGTGCGATGTGTTTTGTCTTTGAGTGTTGCACTGGGTTGTGACAAATGCGAATAGCACTTTCGGAATCACAAAATAAAGGGATTCGTTTCATGTTCAGGCCATAGTCTCTTAATTGACTTTGAATCCAAATGACATGTGAAGCACAAGATGTAGCAGCTATATACTCAGCTTCGGCTATAGACAAGGTGTGAATAACCATGCAAATATACTTGGTACCCTTAATATTTTCACTCAATCAATATGCCGGTTAACCATACACACCCCACTGATACTATGATAAACATTAAGTTACCCTTTGCCTACCTTGTTAAATCAAGCTAGTGTGTCAGTTAACCACACACGCTCCACTAACCAACTTAAGCAAAGTGCAAAGTGTAATTTCATGGGTTAGCACCATATTCACATTTTCCTAAGTAACTAAGATTGGGAATTCATAATAGTTTAGTTACTTAGTATTTATCATTAATACTTTTAATGAAGGGAGAATTCTAGTCCTTGTCATACCTGTTCGGCTAACGACCCTCCATCAGTCAAGGAAGCGGTGGGTGAGAGTGGACACCCATTAAACTGCCATTTTATAGGCAGTAACCTTATACCCCCTTATAGACCGGCTTCGTGAATGAGGCATACTAACGGTAGGACTGACTTTGGTCTTATATATATATATATATATATATATATATATATATATATATATATATATATATATATATATATAACTATTAACTATTAATATTATAATAGAACAAGGGTTGAATTTTAACTTTTAAAATTCTAAGGGCTTAACTTGGAATTAAAGTATTCATGAGGGGAAACTTTACAAATTCCAAAACTTGAGGGCAAGTTTTGAACTATTCAAAAACTTTTCAATTCCATAACTTACGTGTTTAAAGTAGTTTTAGTGAAAAACTTTTCAAGTTCCATAACTTGAGGACAAGTTATGGAAGACTTTAAAACATTTAAAAATGAGACTCTCCATTTTTCATAACTTATGGAAATCCTATGAGTTTTTAAGAATCATAAATGTGACTTTTCATATAACTTGAGGACAAGTTACAAAAACACATTTTATGAATAACTTTTAGATCCATTTGGATTGAAAACACATTATCACATAATTTTCCAATTAATCTAAGCAAACTCATAAGAACAAGATAATTCAAATCAAACAATTTTTCATGTAATTAGCCTAATCATTAAAATAATACAAAACATGAATCTATTGACAATTATCTATTGAATTGGATTAGAATGAACATTACCATATCAAAAACAGGTTTACAGGTTCAAAAACAGCTTAGGGTAATGATTCCAGTCCAATTCCAGCCTTAAAAGTCGAAAAGATGTTGTCAGGGGCTCCTACCCGTCGAGTGTATGAACGTACTCGACGAGTAGGATGATTTTCTTCATGGACTCGGTGAGTCCAATGCCCAGACAACCATAAAATCGATTTTTTTCAGCTTTTTCAGCAATTTACATCAAGTATAATTGAAAACCAGCCTAGGCTCTGATACCACTGTTGGGTTTTGAGAATTCTAACACTCCTAAGGTGTACATGCAACCTTAAATACCTTGGATCTATTTTTTCTCTATTATACATGCAAATATCAAATTTCCAAGGTATTATCCTAACTAGCATATTATGAAGTACAAGTAATATAAAATCTAGTAGAATAACATACTTATTTGTTGTAGCTTTATTCCATGGAGCTTAAGAGCCTAGTGGCTCAAGTGTGACACCTCAAATGGTTCACACAACATCACCAACATTTGGAATAACCATGAGAAGAGATACATGGACCTTAGAAATCAGCTTGCCCTCTTGTGTATACACTAGTGACAATTTCACCAACCAATGGGGTCTTTATATAGTGTGACTATTAGGGTTACACCATGTAACTCATGACTTTACCCATTCCTTATGATCCATGGGTTTTAGCCTCCATGGAGTATCCATGGGTCATCACATGGGTTAAACTTAACATAAGGAATCATGGATCATAAGCCCACATATATAAGAATGAATGATTTACACAAGCAATCCCTATATATTTAATTAGTCTCTTTTGATCACTAAAGTAATTCCAAATTAATTCTTGATCAATACTAATTAAATAACATGATTTCATATTAATATATTAGAACTTATAATATATTAATTTGTCACAAATATCCTCTTCTCACAAAAGGTCTACCCAAATGTTCCGATGCCATGCAACCCAAATGGACCATGTCGGGTCGGGTCAAGTATATACCAATTATAGTTATGGACTTAGACACTAATCCAACATAAAGAAGATGTGAAAGCCAATTATTGGTGACTGAGTATGAAGCGAGTGATAATGAAGTACGTGGCAGAATGTGTGACTTATGTACAAGTCAATGTTGATCACTAGCAACCCTATGGTGAAATGAAACATCTGGAGATTCCTGAGTGGAAACGGGATAAGATTACTATGGATTTTTGTCACAAAGTTACCAAAAACTTCGTGGGTAAATGATATGATATAGGTGATAGTAGATCAGTTGATGAAAAGTGTACACTTTTTGGCAACCAAGTACAATGAGAAGTTAGAGAATTTGGAAAAAATGTACATTAAGGAGGTTGTCACGAGAAATGGTGTACCATTGTCTATCATTTGTAATCGTGATGGCTGATTTGCTTCGAGATTCTGGTAGCATGTCTAGGAAAATTTGGTTACGAGGGTACATTTGAGCACAACCTATCATCCACAGATTGATGGGCAGAGCAAGAGAACCATACAAACTCTCGAGGATATGTTACGTGCATGTATGATTGAGTATGTAAACTGTTGGGATACATATTTGTTGTTGGTAAAGCTTTCTTACAACAACACTTACCATTTTAGTATTGACATGGCCTATATGAAATGCTTTACGGGAGGAAATGTCGCACTCCTACGTGGTGGTTGGAACCATGAGAGAAACAGTCCGCGAGTTCGGAGATCATAAAAATTACTAAAGATAAAGTGAAGATAGCTCATGATCGTTTGTAGGTGGCACATGAAAAAAAAAGAAATACTTAGATCAGAAGCACATACCAAAAACCTTTGAGGTAGATGAGCAAGTGATGCTAATAGTGTCACCTTGGAAGGGGATTATTCCCTTCAGAAATCAAGGCAAGTTAGGACCTCGATATATTGGTTCACTTGTTGTATTGGAGCGTACCAGCGACTAGGCTCATAGTTTGGAGTTACCACTAGAGTTAAAGGGGATACGTGATGTCTTCCATGTACGTTACCTACAAAAAAGTTTAGCTGAGGAACAAAGCATTTTACCATTGGTCGAGTTATGGGTTGATGAGTCTAAACGACTAGTAAAAGAGCTCAAAGCAATCTCGGAGCATGAAACCAAGCAACCGCGGAAGAAGTGGGTGAAACTTATCAAGGTCTTTTGGAAGAACAAACATTTAGTGACATGAATTAGGGAGCTTAAGGATGATATGAGGGCTCGATACCTTGCCTATTTCTTCCGACTCCTGATTCCAGGACGAAATCCACTTTGGAGGGGGGGGGGGAGGATTGTAACGAACCAAATTTTCCCACTTTTCCATTGAGGTTAGTTCCGTTACATTTTCATGTTAAGTTACTTTTGTAATTGTTAAAGTTAACTTTAAGGGGTTAAAGTTTAAGAAAATGATTCTTATTTATATAAACAGGTCATGGGGACATTTTCTCACCCTTTAAGGGCATAACATGAAAATTACCAAGTATTTATACTTCACTTAACCCTAAATTCGGGAATTAATAGCCATTTGCAGCCAACAAATCCTAATCTAAGCCCCCACCTTGTTGAGAGAGTGTTCTAGGGTTCTTGTCGTTAGTGGTGAGTGGAAATGAAAAAGAAAGGTGAGGTTGTGGGAGGACTTTCTGTGGTATTCTAGAAGCTTCCTTCCAACCTATCATCTTGGTGCTTCAATTCTTTATTTCTAGAAGGTAAGAATAGCTTCCTTTTATCCATCTTGATGTTCTACAAATCACACATAAGGAAAAACCTTGGAAATGCAAAATTCTAGGTTTTGGTGCATTGGTTGGTCCCGTTCTTGTCCTAATGATTCTAGTCACTTGGAAATGGTCTTGAGGGGTTAAGATCATCTAAATTGAGGTTTTGATCAGACCCAAATTTAGCATAAGGAAGAGATCAATCTGTTTCTTCAAAACTGTAACAGTCGGTTCTCATGATGTGAACATCCATGTGTCACGCCGTTGCAGTGAGTCTTTGATCGACTAGGACTAGTCCGACTTTCAGTCACGACGTGAACATCTAAGTGTCATGATGTGGCGACAAAACCTGATCGGCCGGATCACAATGAATGTTTGGCCCACGACGTAGCATCCTCTTGGCCACAAATTGGGAATGCTTTGGACAGAACCAATTTTATTCTATGTTCGGTTTTGGATCAACTCTCTGTGTATTCTTTTAAGGGTGTTAGATTACTTGTTTGAATGTGTATTTCCTCTATTCATTTCTCCATATACCTTGGAATAGAGGTGAGTCATTTCTTGTGGTGGTTTAGGTACTTTTATTGGAAGGTTAACATGCTATTGTATCTATCTTAGGACTATTTGGTTTGTGTGTTGCTATAACTTAGAAAGTATGAGATGCATGAAATATGATATTATGAAGTATATGCAAAAATAAAAGATTTAGGAAACCCTTGGTATGCTAGA
The DNA here is from genome assembly GCF_002870075.4 of Lactuca sativa. Taxonomy (NCBI): domain Eukaryota; kingdom Viridiplantae; phylum Streptophyta; class Magnoliopsida; order Asterales; family Asteraceae; genus Lactuca; species Lactuca sativa. The sequence goes on from NC_056630.2 coordinate 279,246,617, forward strand.
ATTCCTAATTTTATCATACATTTCATAAAGAGAGGAAGTAAGGCTATGCTAGTGGTGAGATTGTGCATGTTGTAAAAATTGTGATGTTTTTACATATGAATCGTGTTTTATCACATTTAAGTGAAGCTAGGAAATGCATGCTAGAAGTTGATTGTTAAAAGTTGTAACTCTTTACATGTTACTAAATAATGTTTTATGGTAAATATGTGAGTATGCCTTTGATGTTTGTTATAGGATCTAGTATCCCACGGATTAAATGATAATAATTCACAAACATGATTACATAATGATATCGGTGAGATATGTGTTTCCCATATCAACAAAGTAATTAATTAAAGTAAAAATGGGAATACATGTAGCGGGGGTAAAAGTAGAGTAACCTAACTTAGGTACATTCTTGTATGGGATATCACGATGGAAGGATATCGTTGGAGGAAAAGAGCCTAAGCCAAGTCGATGTCGAGTGGTTTTCTAGTTAACCATTTCGAAACATGGTTATGGTGTAATTGGCGTACTGGGATTGGTGTAACAACCATAAAAATTCAACCAATTTTAACTTTTCAAAAACAACCCATTTTCTTACTGTTATTACAAAAAGGTTTTCAATACAATTATTATCAGAGTCTTCCCAGAATCACATCATAAAACATAATCATGAGGAGCGGTACGATCACGCCTTTGCCTTGCCACGGTCTCCTGAAGAACCTGAAAAACATTAAACCACAACTGTAAACCCGAAAGCTTAGTGAGATACCCCCAAAATACCAACCACATATACCATACACACATAACATGCCATATCATATCCGATCACATAACATCCATGCACTTCGGGTCTACTGTGTGACTGGTCCGCCGCACCGGCCAACAGTCCACCTGGTCCACCCTCCGAGTCTAGCCATATACATCGAGTCTGCAGTGTGATTGGTCCGCCCGCACCGAGCCTTCAATCCACCTGGTCCACTCTCTGAGTCTACAGTATGACTGGTCCGCCCGCACCGGGCCTTCAGTCGGCCTGGTCCACTCTCCGATCCTCGGCACGTCTGGTCCGCCCTCTTGGGGCCTACAGCCTATCCGGACCGCTCGTTGGGCCTTCGGGACAACCGGTCCGCCCTGGGTATCTTGGCCTACAGCACAAAGCAGGACCCGCCTCAACCCAACCCCAGTCCAACAACCATGTGCACATAAACATACAATCATATAACAATTCACAGTCAACAAGTCGATCTAACAGATCACGTAACATATCATCATCCTAACCAGGATACCGACCTAACCGGTCACTAGCATAGCATCACCCTACATAACAGGATACCGACCTTAACCAGGTCTCTAACATATACCATCCTAGCTACCAGGATGCAAGCATATCAAAGCCATAACATAACAACAAATAGTCGGATCTCAATCCGATAAAGAGCTGGCCTTGGTGCCTTAGACACTGTTGATATAGTGAGGATAACTCACCTCGCAACTGCTGACTGAAAGATAAGCCCAAGATGCTCCGACCACTGATACAATCTCCACCACTAGCCAACACCAACACTGAACTCAAACAAAAGCCAACAATTACCAAAATGCCCCTGGAAGTCAACTGGTTAACCCTTGGTCAAAGTCAACCTCCTGACTAACTCTACTCGCCGAGTCAACCCAATGAATCGCCGAGTCTTCATGCTCAGAACTTCCCCAATCCATGACTCGACTCGCCGAGTCACCCCGAGACTCGCCGAGTCCCACGACTCTGAGTCCCCTCGCACTCAACTCACCGAGTCCTCCCTTGACTCGCTGATTCATGGCTCAACTAGAAGAAGTTTGGACCTCACGACTAGACTCGCCGAGTCCAAGAACAGACTCGCCAAGTCCAAGGCTATCTTTAACCTACTTGCCGAGTTGTTCTTCCAACTCGCCGGGTTCCAGTCCATCTTCAAGCAACTCGCCGAGTACACCTTTGTGACTCGCCGAGTACCTCTAGATCTTAACCCATACAGAAGCCTTCCAAGCCATGCAGTTGATCCAAAACGTAGATCTACCCTTCTATAACCCATCCATCACGTAAAGTGGCAAACTTTATGTGAATCCAAAGAGATCTAGGCATTTTACACTCTAGGGCTAGGGTTTGGGACAAGATGGCTTCACCAAACACTCAAGAACAGGGACCTTAATGCACTCTAGACCTTCTCCATTCCAGATCTGAGGTATCAACCTCAGATCTAACCTTCAAACTCGAAATACCACAAGCCAAACTTTCCACACACTCCAAAATGATGATTCTAGATGAATAACAGCCCAAGAAACAAAGTAATACCTCAAAAGGAAGCCCCAACAGAAGAGAAATCTGAATCTTAGCAAAACCCCTTGCTCCAAGCCTCCTAACTCTCCAAGATCTCCTCCAAAATCTCTTCTCCAAGGTTCAAATGCACTCAAATCCCTCACAATCGCATCTTAGGGTTTTCTGGACTTCAAGAGAGGGTAAAGAGGCTGGGGAGAGGGTATAATGTCCTTTATATAGGGCTCATCCTCCGAAATTAGGGTTTTCTCCACTCAGCGCCTACTCGTCGAGTCCAGCCTCCGACTCGCCGAGTCGGCCACTTAACACGCGACCAGAGTCGCGACCCTACTCGCCGAGTCCACCCATGGACTCGCCGAGTTCCCCTTTCATACTTACACTTGGAACCCTAAATTTGCACTCCTGAACTTGGGATGTTACAATTAGAGTGATGCTGGTGATCTTGGATGCCATGTAAAAACATCACGTTTGGGTGTAAGTATGCTCATAGAGGTACCATGTACTACCTTCGAACGACAACGCATAACGACACACACTCATATTCAATATAGTGAGCATAGAGAACCAAAAACAGTGTTATAGGTGGGAGTCGCTCCCCATCTGGTGCACTAGGTCACTAGGTCACGTTGGTAGTGGACGATAGTGAGCGCGGAGTACCAGGGACAGTGCTATGGGTGGGGGTCATGCCTCATTTGGTGCACCGGTTTGCCAGATTACACTAGTAGCGAATGAGGTCTTTCTTGGGGAGTTTATCGATGTATTAGACCCTAGTTAGTGAGGAACATTAATAGTAATTATAGAGAATAAAATAAACTAATAATTACGACAATGAAAACAATTTCCAGATTAATATATGCAACTATATATTAGTAACTATCGATGATTGATGCATGGATTGATGTGATTGCATGTTTTTACATAATTTACATGTATGCTTTGTTTCCATGAAATGATCTTGAGATTGACTCACTGTGCTGATGTTGACACTTGTTTCTTACATTTTTTTGTGGCCTTGGCATTGGTATAGGTAGCTTGATATTAATGCCCTTGTGAGATTGGGATCTTTTGGGTAGTTATAGTTTAATACTAGCGATGATACCAGTTTGAGACTTGATGTAATGTTTCTACATTTGGTTTGGTATTTGTTATGGTTTGAATTTTACAACTTTGAATTATGAAGGGTTTTTGTGAAAGATTTTCAAGTAACATTGGTTGTGTTTTCTTAATAAGATTTTCGCTAATGTTTTCTAATTAAAATTTGTCAAAAATAAAAGAAAATTTTTGGGTGAAAAATCACGGTGTTACAATTTATGTCTTTAAATAGGCATCAAGGGCCTGATATCATCATTTTTATGAGACCATCAAAAAGTTTGGTTTCTTAGAAAATCCTAATGATCCATGTGTATACATCAAAGAAAGAGGGAGCAAACTTGTTTTTCTAATTTTGTAAGTCGACGACATATTACTGATCGGGAAAGATATCCCAACGTTGAAAGTGACTAAGGCTTATCTAAGCAAGTCCTTTCAAATGAAAGATCTTAGGGATGCTACATACATACTCGAAATTAGGATGTACATAGATAGATCCCAACGACTCATTGGTTTGAGTCAGATTACATATGTTGACAAAGTCATAAAATTCTTTTCAATGGATAACTCAAAATGAGGAATTATACCCATACTTCCTAACACCATTATTTCTAAGATAGATTTTCCTAGTATAGATGATGAGATCAACAGAAAGAGTCACATACCGTATGCTTCAGTAGTAGGTTCAATTATGTATACCATGACATGTACAAGGCCGAATGTAGCTTATGCATTGAGTTTAAATAGTCGGTATTAAGTTAATCCTAGTGAAAAACATTGGATAATTGTAAAGAATGTCCTTAAGTACTTGAGAGGACTAAAGATGTGTTCCTAGTTTATGTAGGAGTTAATGAAGAGCTTGTTGTAAGATGTTACACTGATGCTAGATTAACCACTGATCGAGATAATTCTTGATTATAGTCGAGATATGTATTCACACTCAATGGAGGAACCATTGTCTAATAGAGTTAAAAGCAAGAATTAGTTGCACTTTCTGCAACATAATATGATTATATAGCTATGTTGTAGGCAACTTAAGAAGTTGATTGGATGAAGAAATTCATCGGTGATCTGGATGTTATCCCAAGCATAAAAAACGCCATTGAGATGTTTAGTGAAAACACTGGTTCCATCGCTATCACAAGAGACCTGATGGTTACCATCAAGACTATACACATTCAATTTCATTTCTTAAGAATTGGAATTGGGAATGATGACGTGTTACTAGTGAAGGGTCGTAATTTTGAATAAATTAGAGGATGGTGAAGATAGTTTAAGAGAAAGATGTTGCACCTAGATACAAATATTCAACCCCTATTATCAAAGTTGTCTCTTTCCTAGGCTGTTAAGCCTAGCGAGGCTAGTACAAAACAAGGGGGAGAAGGAGTTCAAATTGAGAATCCTTATTTTGCTCCAAAGATGTTTAAGAAACCAGATGCTATTAAGATTACTTTGGGTTATCAAAAGATGATTTTTTTGGAAAGTATTGTTCCATATAAACTTTTAGGATCTAGTTATGCTCTTATGATTGTGAATCCTCCTGAGGGCAATCATAAAGATGAAAAACCCAAGAATGACAAGGAGCTTGAAAAGTGGAAGCAAATGGAGATTGAGCTCAGCTAAAAGGAAGCATAGAAAAGAGAAAAAAAGGCTAATGAATTGACTTACAAAGATCTATGGCCAGAATTAGCAGTTAAAAGCATGGACGAGGCAATCAAGAATGTCCAAAAATACTGGCCTAATCCAAGATCTTCATTTGTTATTGATAACAAGATCAATTGCTAGTTATATTTTCCGATGCCAACAAAGACATTTTTGTTTAGAATCCTTATGACTGGTTCATGCTATTTTCTATTTTTTTTCAAAGGACAAGACATAATATGTGAATCCAATATTGTATTTGAAGAAAATGATACGACTCTACTTCATGGATATATGCAACATGGATGTGGAGATACCTGGTTTTTTGAAGAAAAAGATTTCTATTGGTTGTTGTGATCAGCCAAAGTATAAATTAAAAAATAGCCATCATGTATTTCATTGAACACATATAAATTATAAAAAAATAACTATCATGCATGTATTTCATTGAACACATACAAATTATAAAAAAAATTTAAATCAAAACAAGACAATTATATATATATATATATATATATATATATATATATATATATATATATATATATATGTTAATATAAAGCAACAAATGTCATTCATTATTCCGAATATAAAATTAGAAAGAAAAACTTAACCACACACTATGTAAAATAATGTCTAGATACCTAGTTCATAATCATATCACTCTTCAAAAATGAACTTGACAAAATCTTCTCGATCTTGTCCATCCAAATTCCAAAAACTTAACACGGTTTTCAGATCATGAATTATTTTCGTACTTTCTTTAAACCTATCCAAGGCACTCAATGACTACATTCTTGAAACCCTCAAAGGTTTTATTTGTACTTATGTTTCTGCTAGTATTGCTTGATTCATGCTATTCGCTGTTTTTTCTGGGTTTTCTCTAAGGACATTAGTTGCAATAGTTATTCCCTTAATAACATCAACAACTCTACATTTTCTCTTATTTGAGCCTGCATTTGGAAATTCTTCATTTTTCGTGGTTTGTTCTTCAAAACTGTCTTCTATTTGTTCAGATTGTTATTCATTATTTGCATCTTCTTCCATTTAGGCAAAATGCTTCGCTTTATTACCTTGAGCTCTATCCTTTCCAAAAATAATACATAAATCCTCATAATGAGGTTAGCACATGAAAATATAATATAAATAGTTAAGAAGTAACAAAATATATAAGACTTTTAATATTGCACATGTATGTAAGAATCACAAACTGCTAGTTCAGTTGTTATAGAATGAGTGGAACTATCATAACCTAAACCACTTGTGTTCATACCATTCACCATATTGTAAATGACATGCCGATCTTTTTTTCATGGTTTTAATCCTTGAATCAATGTAGGGTTTACCCAATATGTTTGAGCTAGGGATTTTTTCCGTTCAATGTGTTTTCTAGATGTTGTAAATATCCAAATTTAAAGCCATTATCGGCTTTAAATCCTCCCATGTTTACCAATGCTTCCACAAGCTTGGCATCTTTAGTAATTTTCCAGTTGCGAAAGTTTCTTCTTTTTTCTATCACGTCTATTGTTATAAACATAAAAATTAGATGAAACCATGCATGCAATAAAAAAAATACCCAACCATATATATATATATATATATATATATATATATATATATATATATATATAACAAATATAACTAGTAAATAACAAACGTAGCACAAAATTTGTTCATAGTAAATGATAAACATAACAAAAAGATAAATGATCAATGTGTAGTACCCCAAGAATCAAACATAGTTTGCCCTAAGTTGTTTGTAAATGTAGTCCACTTGGTTGATATACCAACATAAGTGATATTACCATCATCTTCACCACCGACATCTCCGGTTCCCTCGTCTAGTTCAAAGCGGTTCTAAAAATGATAAATTGTCATTTACCACATTATATAATTATGAAGAAGACAACATTTCATTATGATCTTATTTTTTAGATCAATAGGATAATATGAATTGTCCCTTAAAATTCCTCATTTTGCCTTCAAAATACCAAATCATCTTTCTATAACATCTCTCGCAGATGAATGTATCATGTTGAATAATTTTTTAGATGTAGTTTCCTAGTTGGTTGGTTTCCAACATGCCAGTCATTCAAATGATATCTTTGTCCTCTATACGAGGATAAGAAACCTTAACCATTTGTATAACTAGCATCTACCAAATAATAACTTATATATGTAGTATAATTAGTATTATTAATAACCAATACATATCTACAATACCGATTATTATGCATACTCACCCTTGGGACCTTCAATCCATGTGGTCGAAGTAGGGCATCTCGAAGCACTCTACCATCCGTAGTTAGGCCCTTCCATCCCAGTAAAACATACATAAATTTCACATCTTGTAAACACACCCCTAAGGCATTTGTGAGGATATCATTTGTTCTTGTCTTGTATTTAATGACACTAAGCACTATATGTGTGTTCCATCTAAATCTCCTAGATAGGTCTACACGATATAAGAAAATAAATGGTCATATTTCATATCAAGCAGTTCATGTACTAGTTAAAATTTTATAAGTAATATATATACCTTGAACCACTTCCATCTTTGATTTGTAGAGTTTTCCTCAACAAGTTCGGATTTCTTAAGCATATGTGGATGCAACCTTATAACCACATTGCAAACTCGCATAACAATTTTGCTAATTGTATCTCCAGAATGCTGGAAACGACTATCATGAACCGATTATTCACATTATGTGCAATAATGTGAAGAAATATGGCTACTTATTCATCAATATCTATGTCTATTTGTTTTTAACCCACCCAATCTGTGAAGTATTTAACCCAATTTGTCCAACATATTCGGTTCATCCTAAGGTGTGATTTGCACGCTTTTATAAGCATATTTTTGCAATATTAATTGTCGATCCACATCAGACAATATGTTTTTGATTAGTGGTTTACCCCATGTATATTTGTAGTAACTTGCACATCATGATAAAAAAACCATATAATAGTTTTCATAACTTCATTAAAAAAAATATAACAACTATTTGCCTTATTTTTTTTTATATGTTTTCTTCTAGTTAGACTAAATCAAACCATTTCATGATCATCTCCTATAAAAGGAAAATTTTATACTTCAAAGGCAACGGCTAATAATGTTGTGAAATTAGATCATTAATAAATTTAAGTTGGTCGCAGTAAGTTGGTTCAAGCTATGAGTATAAAAAGGAATTAATTGATTGTTTTAAAAAACAATTTTATCAAATACAAATCTATGAAAGTAATAAAAAAACTAAACAATCTGTTAACTTTATTTTGTGAATTTATAGGTTATTAATTATGATTTTGGGAATAATTTATGGACTTTTGTCTCATATTCTCCAAGAAAAGAAAGATATTTGGTAAATGGAGTGAACACAAACAATTCATCGTAGGCAAATAAAAAAAAGACCACATAATCAAAAATACAAACACTTGGTATGCATACTCATAAAAAGAGTGATGGAACATCCCAATAATAATTCTAAACCAAAAAATTTACAAGAGCATGTACATGTAAATAGAAAATTTTATACTTTATCCAAAAAAAAACCATAGATGAACACTATCACAAATGTGAATATATTATGTTATTGTCTATCATGCAAAGATGAAGCACAAACGAAAATTGTATAAAACAATAGTAAAACACAGTGAATTGCAGGGAAATAGAAGGATTAGAGAGGCTTACTTGTCAACGGAGACAATCCAGTAAATAACAAGAAGAATGACAAACCATAGGAAATACGGTAGCACAACATTGATCGGTAGATGGAATCGTTTATATATATATATATATATATATATATATATATATATATATATATATATATATATATATATATATATATATATATATATATATATATATATATATATATATATATATATATATATATATATATATATATATAATCGATGAGAGTACATAATCATAGAAAAGATCACGTAGATGATTTTTTTTTATTTCACAGTATCGCAAAGATAATAAGAGGACAATTGTGTAATTTAAAACAAAAATAAGGAATTGAATTTAAATTCTTGTCAGACGGTGGAAGAAATAGAAGTCTTTCAAATAAGGAACTAAATGGTCAATATGAAAATCTAATTCTATTTATTTTGTAAGCCAAACACGTTTTCCATAGAATTTTAGTTTTCAATTCCTTCTAATTCCTTAGGAATCATGCGGAACAAACACGTCTTTAGATTATCGATCCTAGGCTCGTCTATTTATATGGAATGTTTAGAACCCTTACGGAATAATTACTTGGTCACTAAGTAATTATCTACAAAATTTGACTTTTAAATCTTTATATTTAAACCCCTCGAGTCTACAAGCTTTTGTTAATTAATTAACACTTAAATCCGTCATTACATAAAATCCAAAAAGACTCCGCCTTTAATATTAATATTATCAACTCTTATGACTATGAATATTATTTCCAACAATCGGTAGAAGATTTTGATTTTCCAAAGATATGCCGGCAACTTTGTGTACCTCTAAACATGTTGGAAAAAATTTGACGCAATAACTTGTATTTTGATATGTTAACATTTAGTTTGAAACTAAATTTATTGTAAACATTCCTGAAAGAACAAATGAGACTTAGAGTGGAGGGAAGAAGAGTTGATGCTAAGGCAATAATAACCATGACTTAGAGATGCAATAGTATGAGATTATTACCGGTATCAGATCAGAAAAAGCAAAGAACCGTGAGAAATGGCACCATAGCAAACCAATCTTTAGACATCGATAGGTTATGACAGTCAGAAAGGACTACATCAATAGATCACGCATGGTGCAAATTAGTAGAGATGGATGTGAAATTTTCTTTTAATCGATTGTATGTAGGCTAGCAAACGACTAAACCTAACTTGATACCATGTTAGATTGTGAAAATCCATATGCATTAGTATATTTCAGTATATATAATAAAGAATGTTACAAAATGAACCCTCTACTATACATGACTAAATAAATAAACATATTATTTAACAATAATAACCCTTTAACATATGCACTAATTATTTAAATTATTAAATAACATAATATAAATAATTTAATATATTAACTATTTATAAAATTTAAAAAATATATAAAATAAAAAGCTATCATGAATGTACACAACATTAAGGATGAACTTTTTGTAACTGTGGAACTAGATTACTCAAAATAAGTTTGGTTATCGGCACCAGATAATTGGATATCAAGTGTGTCGGTTACAGGTCCATCAGGTTTGGGTTAAATCGGGTCTAGTCTTGGAATCGAAATTTGAATGGCCATGTTTTTGATGTTGTTGCATGTGTCGAATTAGGCATGTCCATGCTAAAAACTAAACCTCTTGCGTATGGCTGTCAGTTAGGTCATCCACATCAGTGCAATGTCACTAATCTTTCAATTGTGCCACATCAGCTTTGCAATAACTCCTCACATCAGCGCAATAACACTCATCTTTCAAAAATGGTCCCCACTAGAATATCAACAATTAGTTTTTATATATATATATATATATATATATATATATATATATATATATATATATATATATATATATATATATATATACTCAATAAAAATAGCGAATAGTAAATTAATATACATATAACTATTTATAATCCAAATAAAAATAGCTAGACGTTAGAAAACATGAAAATCCTAACATTACGACATTGATCACGTTATCTTCAAATGTTCCAATTCCATTCAACAAATTCATTTGCAATTAACGGTTTAAAAGGATTGTTGTGTATCCTAAAAATATTTTGATCAACAACAATGAAAATTATATAAAAAAACAAAATTAGTAAGATTTAAAATAATAAAGGATTTAATTTTCATTTTATTAATTTAAAATATATTTATATAGTATAAACAAATATCGAGGATTCAAAATATTAAACAAAAAAAGTAATTTATATTTAAATGTGGGGCCTATTATCATTTGCAAGCCTTTCAAATTTAGAAAGGAGTAATCAAACGTGGCACCTATATTGGATCCTAGTGGCATTGCAAAAGGTTTGAAAGGCCACGATGCAGATGGTCTTAAGCTATTGCAAAAAAAAAAAAAAAAGTCTGCTTTCTTTTTTAATTGCGATCGAATAGGTTTTTGATCGGCTCCAAAAAAAATCCTTCATCACAAAGTTACCAGACAGTTGAAATAAAAATAAATAAACCAAAACAGCCCCTAAAAAAATAAAAATAAATAAACTAAAACAGCCCCTATTTATTATCACAGTACAACTCTCATATCCTATTTTCTTTTATACTAGTAATGCCTGTAAGGCTGTAATGGTAAATTAATTGGAGATTGGTTCCTGTATATATTGGAGAGTACAAATCATTATGTTGTAAACCATGCATTATTGGTTGCATAAATTTCAATAACTGTATCCGGAAATTGTCACGTACCTTGAACAAGTCAATACATTAAAGACATTAACTCATTTATTTCTACATTTGGCCATTTTCCGTTCCAACCCCAAATCCAGTTCCATCCGGTCCATATTGTTTCCAAAAACTGTTTACCGGACCCGTATTTGGAAACCGAATCAGAACCTAATATCAGTCCAGTTCCTGGTCCTACTAAATATTCAAATTCCGGTTTTTGGGGCTATTCGGGTCGGGTCTTGACCATTTACATCCGTATTTTTTACCACCGAAAATTATCATTTATGATTACGAAGTTCTTGAGGAAAAAAGTCAAAAACAGATCTTTGAACCGATTTTTTTAAAAACACAAATCAAATCAGAAACATTATCATTATATACTTATGACTTTTAAATTCGAAAAATCCTAAATTTATATTCGGTTCATAGTCCGGTTTGGAAATGAACAGGTTCGAACTACCCAATGGACAGTTGGGCACCCCTATGTCCGAAATCAATGAAACCAAAAAGACAAAAAGTATAGTCTAGAAATTAATCTTGAATTTTAATGGAAACAACAAACTATTACAACTACAACAAAATAATCTAAATACACTGAAACTTATGCAAAAAACAGCTAGAAGGCAGCTTAATTGAGAAAGAAGAAGGCAGGTGCCCTGTTCTTCTTATGTAATCTGCTCTTTCAGAAGTTTTCACTGCCTGTTCATTCAAATTCACCTCCGCTTTTGCTCTTTTCTCTTCAGCAATCCTCCTCGTTGATGCAAGTTTGTTCGTATACTTCTCTTGTGCTCGGGATTTCAATCTTTCTGCCTTGGCCTAATCAAGATTTCACAAAAATAAAATTATAAAAGAACATATAAATAATCATTGTGTAGATCTTTTGACTCTGTAAAATGGTTGGTTATTGTTCCAACAACTCTGTCGTGTTGTGTCCAAGGAGCATGATATGATGTGAGATTTAGATCAGGTACATAGTGGCCCATAGGTGTCTGGCATAAAGCCAGACAAAAAGTCCAAAATCCACATTGGAATTGAAACTTCCACACTGCAACTGTTGAGACTCGAATCTTTAACTTTTCCACAAGTATACCACCTTGGAACCAATTGCAAATTCATATTCATATGATTTGGATGGGCATTAAGATCAAAATGTTACCTCCATTCTTTTCATTTCCATTTCGGCTTTCCGCTTTTCGTGATTCTCCCATGCTTGTATCTTCACTTCTTCGCGTTTGTATCTACCGATCATCACCATAAAAACATAGTATTAAGTCTTCACGTACAATTTCATTAAGTAATGAGTTTCTAGGGATTTTATGGATGCACGTTTTGAAAAAATTATTGTTATTTGAAGAATCAGAATCAAATAATTGGATACTTATGTGCTTAAAGCTATGGGTGGTTAGGTAATTTTATTTAGGTTAAATACAAGAAATAGCAATATACTTTTGTTTCTATCACAACATTGTAATGACGTTTGTTTTCTTATTAAGGCATTGTACACCGAAAAGCCTAACAAATTATAGTATTGTACTTTTCTTTTTTCCAATCAGGATATTACACTTTCAAAATTCTACCCAATTATAACACTGAAATTTGCTTTGTATCTGGACAACATTGCTACAATTACATATATTTTTCAATGTACAATGTTGTAACAAGACAAAATGCAAGTAATATGATACAATAAACAAATCAATGAAAGTACGTTGCAACATCACTTCAAAAATGCAAGTAATATCTTTCATTTAATCTGTTTTATATTTATCTCAATAATTAATTTTCTCAGACCAACTTCTTACTTGTTTTTTCATACCGGATTGATCTTAAATCATTACAAAATCAAAACTATTATTAAACACTCTAAACCGATTATTGCAACATCACATCAAAATAATTACTTTAAAAGCTCATCTAAACACCCCCTTAATCACCCACCGTATAAATGGGTTTTCTATAGAAAAACACAAGTTCAATCACATATGCTATATACGTGGGACCCATCATAAGTTAAGGCTGCAATTGTTACATAGGACTTGAAAATAATTATATAAACTTTTAGTGTTATTTTGATTGACAAAAGAAATACAACTTTCAACTTTTGTTGACCACCAAACACAGTACAAACTTACAAACTGTTATGTCCATTAAAAAAACTGAGTTTAAAAAATCTAAATGAATTTAAATTGAGGTTTTCATAAAAAGCATACGAATTTAATAAAAGGGTTGAAAAAATGTTGTCACCTTGCCATGTACTTTGCAAGTTCGGCTTCATCCCAAGCCATTGCTCGGTTTTCAAGAGGATTAAGCTTAGCATCTTGATGAATCGTTTTGTTCTCAGCAATATTTGGGTCGACCCTTTCTCGACCAAATCTTGTGGGCCCACCAACATCAGCACCATTTGGTCTAACCGGAGTCGAAGACCCAGAGGCTACAGGGCTCATGGCTCGAACCGGTGTAGCGGTTCTTGAAGGCTCCTGGCTAGCCATTGGAGTCATTTCGGTTCCCATATCTCTAACACAAATCGATCTAACTATTGTCCCAGGGTTCTCATTAGATCTCCACAATGAATCATCATGATCCATTTTTTTTGTTTCGATTCCTCCATCAACTCCTTCCTCCTCGCTACTTGGGTACTCTTTTTTAGGAACAGGTGCTATTAATCTTCTATCGTCTGCGTTTGAGTTACGTGGTGGCGCGTGGTTTGAGTGAGCCTTGTCTCCGCCTCTAGATAACTTGACTAACCATTTCTGGGCATCGTCCCATTTTGATGGTGTCGGTTTGCCTAGAGCTGTATGGTGCCGATGACCACCACCACCGCCGGCGCCGGAAAGTTCATGACTTGACACAGGATTCACGCAACCCTTGTCGTCAACTGACCTCATCTTCACTGATCTCTAAAACGGACTTTTTTTTTTTTTTTTTTGTAATGAATTAAAGAAAAATACCCATATTCTAGATTGGTAAAAGGATCAATATTAACAAATACAACTACACGGATCTAAACACATTGACGCTTTACAAGTAGGGAAAACAAGAAGACACAGGAACCTTAAAAGCTAACTTCAAAGTGGAAGAGCAGAAGAGCCCAAGTAAACCACTAAGCCACATGCATTGGCCAATTAGTTTAAGATTCGAGTGAATCAGTGGAGCGAAAAGCTGAAGACTTGCAGAAATTGACAGTTTTACTCGGATCAAACCTCGCAATTAAAAAATATATTTATTTTTTAATCAAGAATCTACTATATGCTTTCTGAAAAAATGCTTCACAGAGATGCAGGTAGGCTGTTTGATAAAATGACTCAGAGAAACAAGAGAACACCCAAATGAAGAAGTATGATGAATGTGCATGCTAACTTGAAATGCAAAAAAGCCAAGAAACAGAGGGTTTGATTGGGGAAAGATTTTAAAACTTTTTTAAATATGAGAGTATGAAATCTGCAGAGAATAAAACCTTGAAAGTAGGTATTGATTTTGAGAGTTGCAGGTTATAATACAATAATGGAGAGATAGAGATCTGATCCACCAAACAATGAGAAAAAACAAGGAATTTGTAAGTTGATTTTTCCAATGATGGTTAAAATTAAATGAAAACCAACAATAAAAATCAAATCATTTGGCATAGAAAGTTGCAAACTTTAATTACTACTTACTACCTCCATTGAATCTTGGGAAGTGTTTCATGACACTATATATCATTATATATTGTTGTACTGGCTCTGTTCTTCATGTAAGATGATGTTGGGGGCAGTAACATATTACCTCATTTTTTGTGCGGCTGACATTTTTAAAGAAATCGTACATTTAGGTTTAAAGTGTATTTGGTTGTACAATTTTTATAATATAATAGATAAACACCAAGTTAGATCCGGATCAGACCGACTCGAAAACCGAAAATCATGAATTAATTTATTTGAAACCGGATCGTTTTTGAATGTATCGGGTCGGGTTCGGTCCGGTCTGGTTTCGGGTTTTGAACCGAATTAAACTTTGACAGTGTTATTTAATATTTGAATTCGAGTAAATTCTTTCGTTCTTAAAGTATGTAGAATGTAAATAGGTTGTTTTCATGAAACATTTTTTTTCAATGCAATTATAAAGGTAAGTATTATTGTGGCTTTTGTTTGAATTTGGGATATATGTTGAGTTCGTGAAGTACTTGATATGATACTAAGTCATTTATGAGCTTGTATAATAATAGCACTTTGATTAGTTTTTAACGAGATGAAGTATTTTGAAGATTTACATAATTATAAGGTTTTTGTGTAAGATAGTAAAGTAAAATGTAGAGATTTAACTAGGAATTTATAGGGAAAAATGCAGAAAAGTCCAACCAATTATACATGTATATGATGAAAAACCCTTATATTATTTTATGTTCAGAAAAACCCTTATATTATTATTTACATTTCAAATAAAACCAATTTGTAGATTTTGAAGAGAAACGACCAGCTAAAAATATGATATGATATACATATCCCTTATACTTCTTCGATTATATGTAAAAACATGTCAAACCGAAATACATTTCGATTACTTTCACTTGATTGTATTCTCTATATGGTTGATTTTTCCCTCATTGACTAATTGTTTTTATCCTAATTAAAATCCGTGTCATATTGATAGACAAAAATGTAAGCGACATTAGATTTTTAGTTGTCAATTTCTCTTAAAACCCCGTATTTTGGTCTTTTTCGAATGGTAACTATTAATATAAGGGTTTTTCTGAACATAAAAATAATATAACGGTTTTTCTGCATATACATTTATAATTGGTTGGGCTTTTCTGCATTTTCCCGAATTTATAATGAAAACTTGATATAAATGTAATGTAATGTTAAATGAATTTCAAACATAATTTAAATGGATTATTAAAATGATAATTACAAAGTGATGAAGCTTAGTTGTAATTATTTTAATTAGACCAAGCTTTATGTCAAGACTTCATACATATCAAAGGTGCTCATTTGATGTTTGTAGATAAACTTATGTCATTGATCATTCGTATTTTGTTTTGTTTTGTTTTGTTTTTGTTTTTTTTTTGAACCGGCAAATAGAAGGTAACCCGACCCGATGGATCAGGAATGCCTGGCGAGCCACCAAGAGGGACACCACTCACCACCAAAGGGAACGAAGAATCGAACCCACGCCAATCCAGGGAAAATCCCCCAAATGTGCTCAGCCAAGAGTAGAACTCTTGACCTCACCCACTGAGGCCTATAACCCAGGATGCATCACAGCCATCTAGGCTGGTGATCATTCGTATTTTGTTGATCTTATCTGTTCTTCATAAATAATGTTGAATTTGCCCAAAATATTTTTGATAATCCAAATTTTACATTTTTAGAAATCTTACAATATAAAATTAACTAATAATTCAACGTCATTGTCTATATATTTAAACTTATGTTGATATCTATAAAATGAATTAAAGTGAAAATATTTTTCAGTCCGGTCCAGGTTAAATCCTGTATTTTGGGTACGGTATGGTCCGAACCCAAAACCTGATTATTGGTAAAAATAAAATCTGAAAACTGACCCACTAATATGAATATCTGGACCAACTCCGGTCCGTATTTTTTCGGTTAGGTCCAACGGATCGTGTGTTCATCCTTTCTTTATAGTTTCTTTATAGTGTTTTTTATCAAATGTTTTTAGTTCCAAATACATGTTCTCTATACTCATATAACGATTTTTGTTTAATTTAGGATTAATTTTTGCAATAAGTCGATAATACAAGTTATACAAAGAACAAAAAATTACTATATCCACCACCTTTTAAGTTGAAGATTTTTTATAAAAACTGTTATGAAGATGTTTTTTAAGGGTAAATTAATAAAAGTTATTATGTTTTTTTGTTACCTTGACATTATTTTATTGTTTAAATTAAGACATTGTTTTTTTCAATTTGTTTCAAACTTAACCATTTAGCTGTTACATGTTCATTCAGTTTTAAGTTGACATGACATGTTGATATGTCATTAAGTTGACATCACATTCGAGGTGTCAAAATCGAAAAAAAATGTAGTGATGTTTGTAATATCCAAAATGTAATGACTTTGTGCAATTTGTTTTCCATCGTAATAATGAAAATTCCTACAAAACAAATCATCAATGTACTTTTTAATGTTAGACAATATACATGTCTCTTAGACGTGTTAAATGTTACTATTTAATAATAATGACCGACTAATCCTTATGTATAATCCTTTTTCTCAACCTAAATAATCTATATGTTTTTAGCTTTTATTTAATTCGTTCGTTTTTTTTTTACGTAAAATGACAGAGGTTGTGGTCACATTTTACCTTTCACTTTTTTTGTCACCTCAACACCATCTCATTTTCACATCACCACTTCATTTTCATTTCACTATTCTCTCCTTCTTCAAAATCCAAGAAATAGTCACATTTCATTTCACTCAACCTCATTTTTTTCTTTTTTTAAATAAAATTACTATAACTATAATTTTATAAATAAATACAAATAATTAAATGAATAGTTTGTCAACACATGATTAATAAAAATCCTAATATTTCATTATTTGAAAAAAGAAAAATACATAATAGGAAACAAAATATGAATTAAAGGAAAATAAACTACGCGATCAAATCTAGCGGATATTTTTTTATCCTAATCACCCCTTCATCATCAAGACCATTTGGAGGTCGTCTTCCGAAAAAAGGTCGGTATTTTTTATAAAAGAATTCATATATTCTATACGGTGTTTTTCCTCGCGCTCTTTATCGGAAAAATTTTCACTTTCAAATGTCATACGTTCGGTGAAATTCAAGTTATATTGTTCAAAGTTCATTACCATTTTAAGCATTTCTTTCAATTCGTTGCTGAATCCCGGTACATTTGAGGAAGACCCCTTCCCTTTCCTTTTTTGCTTTGTCCCTACCCATTAGATGAAAATTTTCTTCTAACTAAAGCTTGTCATCTTCATTCAAATCGATCCTAAACCAATAAAATAAAATGAACTTATGTGTTTTTGTGTTGTTCAATCGAAGGATAAAAACAAAGTAAAATTACATTACTTCCAACTAACTTTTTGTGTGTACTGTGTTAAATTAAGCAAAATGAATACAATAATTCTGCCATTGTAGATGACATAATCTCCCTTGAACCAAAGTTCTAAGGTACATGACCAAAATACCATCAACTTGGTATCTTATTACAGAAAGAAAAACAAAGTCAAGAAAAAGTTAAACTAATCCTATAAGTACACCACAACTAATGCTTCTTTCTCCTAGTGTGCCCTAACTAACTTACTAAGGTACATGATTCAAATAATCACATCAATTGAACTTGTTTTTTTTATCTACATACAAAGCAACAAAGGTCAAACTGTAACGTCCCAAAATTCAAGACCAAAGATTTCTTTTAATAAAACATTACTTTAAGCAAAGACATCATTCCAAAACATAATCTGAGTATAAGTTTTCAAAACACATGTTCATTATCAGAGTAAACATTCCCAGACTGACTAATCTATGGTGTGTGCCATGCGATCACCCCGAGCTCCTCCCTCCGCTACCGGAAGTACCTGAAAACAAAACTGAAAACCGTAAGCACGAAGCTTAGTGAGTTCCCCACTTTACCACATACCATGCATAACCACATACTGAACATACTGGGCCACGCCCGCTATCCGGGGCCTCGCCCCCTTCTTCGGGCCTCGCCCGCTACAACGGCCCCGCCGCTCCAGGCCCCGCTTGGCTTCGAGCCCCGCTCGGATACAAATCTGTTTCACTTAGGCCTCGCCTGTCACAGGGCCCCGCCCACTAACATATAATAGCACATACACATATCACATAACATCACATAAGCTAAACGTATGCTAACAGCTCTTGCTCTAAGGCCTCGCCTATCTCTGGGCCCCGCCCGTGTCCTGCTACTGATGAGTCATGGAACCTCGTCCATACTCCTGCTGATAGTGAGATACGGGCCCAGCCCACTCTCACTCCTTTCCTAACTTGGGCCTCGCCCCTGGGCTGCTGCTACTGAGATGTGGAACACCATCCACACTCTGCTATTGGTGAGATACGGGACCTCGCCCACACTCACCTCCCTACCAGGCACATACAAGTATCACACAGACAACAAGTATAAACTATCACATAAACCATCTCTTGGGCACCCGCCCTCTATCATTGGACCTCATCCGAATATCATACTAGCATACTGTGCCTAGGGATAACCCCCATGTCTTCTACTCATAATTACATGGGCCGACATTGTGGCCGTAGACCCATTTACACAAAGGGAAACTCACCTGATACTGTTGAACTGCTGCTGCTAATCCCTTTGACCGCTACCTGACCACTGACTCCAAACTGCCGCTCCACTAGCTCCCCGAGCTACCAAAATCAACATAACACTTAGATTAACTGACCTTCAAAGGTCAACCAAATCAACTCTTGCCAAAGTCAAAGTCCTCGTCAAAGTCAACCTTCCAGGTCAACCCTACTCGCCGAGTCCACTTACTGACTCGCCGAGTCCCTATGCTCAAAGTCCTTCCAATCACGACTTGACTCGCCGAGTCAGCCCTTGACTCGCCGAGTCTACTGATTCCCGAATCCTGTCCTGTCCGACTCACTGAGTCCTTTCTCAACTCGCTGACTCGAGTCTTAACTCGAAGGGTTTGGGACTACGCGACCTGACTCGCCGAGTCTAAGAACAGACTCACCGAGTACAAGGCAATCTTCATCCAACTCGCCGAGTTGTTCATCCAACTCGCCGAGTTCATGCCTATCATCATCCGACTCGATGAGCTGTTCATCCCACTCGTCGAGTTCCTCCTCATCTTCAGGCTACTCGCCGAGTCCACTCGAAGGACTCGCCGAGTCCATTAAGATCTACTTACATGCAGAGGACTTTCGAGTCATGCATGGACTCCAAACTGTAGATCTACCCTTCCCAAGCCTATTCCCCACGTAAAGTTGCAAACTTTATGTGCAAAGATGGAGATCTAAGCAAAATACACCATGAACTAGGGTTCAAGACCAAGAGGCTCCAAAATCCACCCAATGGCTGATACTTTACGGGATTCTAAACCAAAACAAGCATGGATCTGAAATAGCAACCTCATATCTGGACCTCAAGCTCGAAATTGATCTTAGACATGGCTTAATGTAACACCAAGAATTTAAAAATAATTTTTCGCATTTTATAAAGGCAAAATTCATTTAATATTCATAAAAACATCATTGTTTGTAATTCATTTCATAACATATGAAAACCCCAAGATCACATAATATAAAAATCCCGCGTGTGTGCACTGATCAGGCCGGCGCCTTCCCGCGATCCTCACTAGTACCTGAAACAAATAACACCAACACTGTAAGCATAAAGCTTAGTGAGTTCCTCAAAATACCACATAACACATATTAGCCACTCGAGCTATAACTCTGTGGGTCCGTGCACCCATACTCTGTGAACCCTCAGGTTCTAACTCTGTAAACAAGCATAGCATAAATCACATAGAAGAATGCAGTGCAACACATAACATACATAGCATACAAATACTCTATCATATAACTCTGGTTACCTACTCAAGGTAAAGTATAGTGAGAAGACTCACCTCGCGTGTCTCGATATCTCACAACCCTGGGAATCCCTCGTGCCCGATTCTCCGAGCTCTAATCCTCCTATAACATCATATGTCCCTAGTTAACACTTTATATCTCTAATGTTGACTATCCCTAAGAAGTCAACACAGGTCCACTCTGGTTAACGGTCAACGGTCAACTTTGACCGGACTCGGCGAGTGCTAGGGCGACTCGGCGAGTCTAAACGTTCTCACCAATTCTCTAAGATTCCCTTTCTACACGTCGAGTATCCCCCCTGACTCGACGAGTTCCTCCTGGAAGAATCGCGGGGCCACCCCGACTCAACTCGCCGAGTCTGAAGAACAACTCGGCGAGCCCCAGTTCGACTCAGACCACCTGTTAACCCTCTCTAACTCACCCTGACTCACCGATCCAACCCATAACCCGGACAGGACCACTCTAAGGCAATCTTCAAGCTACTCGCCGAGTCTGTTCATCGGACTCGGCGAGTCCATGCCATGCAACCGCTCAAACTGCTTTCTAAGGTCAGATTTGCTCCGGCAATTCATAGGTCTGGCCTTCCTAGACTGGTTCATCACGTAAAGTCCTCATTTCGGTGCTCATAATACACCCCATGACTCATAATTTACGTTTTGACCTAAGGCATAAGGATTCCAATCCAAAACCTCCATTAATTCCCGAAAAGCTCAGGCATGGGACATTCTGGACTTCCAAGGGTCCCAATATAGGGTTCCAATCGCTTGGGAGACTAAGGAAACACTCAATCTAGTCACAAAAGGGTTCAATAAACCCTAATCCATATACACATCAACATAGAAGGGAACAACTCGAAAATATTACCTGAATAACGTTGCTCTGCGTCCCCAACCCTCAGAATATGGCTTCTCCTATTGTTCCCTTAACCAAGCCTCCTCCTCCTTGCAAAATAACACTTCCAAGATCAATAATGGTCTTCTACCTTGCTTCAGATGCTTACAATCGAATTAGGGTTTCACTCACAGGACTAGGGTGAACAATGACGGCCATAAGGCCCCTTATATATGTCCCAAACCTGAACGGTTAGGGTTTCGCTAAACAGCGCGGACTCGCCGAGTCCAGTCGCGAACCCGCGACCAGATCCGTGATCCTACTCGGCGAGTCTGAGCTCCAACTCGCCGAGTCCCCTCTTAAAACACCCAAAATCATAAATATAACAATACCTAGAATTCCGGGCTGTTACAACTCTCCCCTACTAGGACTAGACTTCGCCCTCGAAGTCTCACTCTGAAATAGCTCCGGATGCTGCTCCCGCATCTCACGCTCCGGCTCCCAGGTCATTTCCGATCCCTTCCGTTGCTGCCACTGAACTAACACCAGAGGTATATCCTTATTCCTCAGAACCTTGATCTTCCGACCTCTGATGGCCACTGGTCTCTCGGCATAATTCAGGCTCGCATCCACCTGAATGTCCTCTAATGGAACCACTGCCGACTCATCGGCTATACACTTTCTCAATTGCAACACATGAAAAGTGTCGTGGATCTGTATCAATTCCGTTGGCAACTCCAAACGGTAGGCCACCCGGCCTACCCTCGCAATCACACGAAAAGGCCCAATATACCGGGGCCCCAACTTGCCCCTCTTCCTGAATCGAATCACTCCTTTCCAAGGAGAGACCTTCAGGAGTACGGAGTCGCCGACCTGAAACTCAAGCTCGGACCGGCGTCTGTCTGCATAACTTTTTTGTCGGCTCTGGGCGGTCAATAACCTCTGTCTAACCTGCTGAATCTGCTCTGTCGTCTGAAGCACGATCTCTGTACTGCCCATCACTCTCTGTCCCACCTCTCCCCAACAAATGGGGGTCCGACACCTCCTACCATACAACAGCTCAAAGGGCGGCATACCGATGCTCGAATGATGGTTGTTGTTGTAGGAAAACTCCGCCAAGGGCAAATACGCATCCCAGCTACCCCCAAAATCCAACACACACGCCCGAAGCATGTCCTCGAGCGTCTGAATTGTCCGCTCACTCTGACCGTCTGTCTGGGGATGATATGCGGTACTAAAATGCAATCTAGTACCCAACTCCTCATGAAATTTCTTCCAGAACCTGGAAGTGAAACGCACATCACGATCTGAAACGATCGAGATTGGCACCCCATGCCGAGATACTACTTCTCTCACATACACCTCCGCCAATTTCTCTGCTGAAGAACTCTCACTAATGGCAAGGAAGTGAGCGCTCTTTGTCAATCTATCTACAATCACCCAAATTGCATCAACTCCTCTGGCAGTCCTCGGCAATTTGGTGATGAAATCCATAGTGATATGTTCCCACTTCCACTCGGGAACCTCCAATGGCTGCAACTTGCCATGCGGTCTCTGGTGCTTGGCCTTAACCCTACGGCAGGTCAAGCACCTCTCGACAAACCACGCGACATCCCTCTTCATGCAGGGCCACCAATATTCTCTCCTCAAATCCAAATACATCTTTGTAGCCCCGGGATGGATCGATAATTTCGATCGATGTGCCTCCTCCATCAAAGTAGTACGCGTACCGCCCACAAACGGTACCCAAATCCGACCCTGAAAGGTCATCAACCCTCGAACATCAGTAACGAACTCTGAAACCAGACCAACGACCCGTTCCCTCTTCTGCATCTCCGGTTGCATAGCCTCAGACTGTGCCCCACGAATGGCATCCAGTACTGGAGCTATCACGGTCAACCTCAAACATACATTTCGTAGTGGAGTGCTCTCCCCCTTACGGCTCAACGCATCTGCTACCACATTAGCTTTGCCCGGGTGGTACAGGATCTCGCAATCATAATCCTTGACCACATCCAACCATCTCCTCTGACGCATGTTTAGGTTGGGCTGGTCCATCAAGTACTTCAAACTCTTATGGTCCGTGTATATCGTGCAACGAACCCCATACAAGTAATTACGCCAAATCTTGAGGACGAACACTACCGCCCCCAGCTCTAGATCATGCGTGGGATATCTCGTCTCGTGAGGCTTCAGCTGCCTCGATGCATATGCTATTACATGCCCTCTTTGCATCAGAACTGCACCCAAACCCAAAATAGATGCATCACAATAAACTACAAAATCCTCCATCCCTTCCGGGAGAGCTAACACCGGGGCTTCGCACAATCTCTAGCGAAGTGTCTCAAAAGAGGTCTGCTGCTCGGGTCCCCATGAGAATGCAACCCCCTTTCGGGTCAATATAGTGAGTGGCACTGCAATTCTGGAGAAGTCCTTAATAAATCTCCGATAATACCCTGCCAATCCAAGGAAACTCCTGATCTTAGAGGGTGACTTCGGCACCTCCCAACTCATCACCGCCTCAACCTTGGCCGGATCGACCAATATCCCTTCCTGATTAACAACATGTCCTAGGAATTGGACCTCCCGCAACCAGAAGTCACACTTGGAGAACTTTGCATAAAGCTTCTCCGATCTCAAAACCCCAAGGACCTCCCTCAAATGTTCCTCATGCTGCTCTCTAGATCTCGAATACACCAAAATATCATCGATAAATACAATCACTGACCGATCCAACATCGGCCTACATACCCTGTTCATGAGATCCATGAATACAGCCGGGGCGTTGGTGAGCCCAAAAGGCATCACCACAAACTCATAATGCCCATATCGCGTCCTGAATGCTGTCTTCTGTACGTCCTCATCCCGCACTTTCACTTGATGATATCCCGACCTCAAGTCGATCTTGGAAAACCAAGATGCTCCCTGCAACTGATCAAATAAATCGTCGATCCTAGGTAATGGGTAACGGTTCTTGACCGTCAACTTGTTCAACTCCCGGTAATCAATGCACATCCGGTGTGAACCATCTTTCTTCTTGACGAACATAATAGGTGCTCCCCACGGCGAGCTGCTCGGCCGAATGAATCCCTTCCCCAGCAACTCCTGAAGCTGCGAGGATAACTCTTGCATCTCTGGAGGTGCAAGACGATAAGGCACCTTAGCGATAGGCGTGGCTCCCGGAATCAAATCAATACCAAACTCCACTTGCCTCACAGGAGGTACTCCCGACAGCTCCTCGGGAAAGACATCTGGAAACTCACGCACCACCGGTACCTCCTCAACTGAACTCGGTCTCTCGGAAGTCGCTCGCGTATCCATCACATACGCCACAAAACCCTTACAGCCTTGCTGTAGACACTGCCTCGCTCTGGCGGCCGAACAAAAGGCTGATCCCGAACGCGTACCCTCGCCGTACACCGAAAGAACTCCCCCACTAGGGTCTCGTATAGTCACCAGCTGACGCTCGCAGTCGATGACTGCGCTGAATCGGCTCAACCAGTCCATGCCCACAATGACACAGACATCACCCATCGCGATAGGAATCAGGTCAATTGGAAACTCAACCCCAAAAATCTCTAACACACATCCCCGGAAGACCCCCGTGGCACAAATCACTCTATCATCAGCTATGGAAACTCTCAGAGGCCGACTCAATGTCTCACGACTAACACTGATATGCTGACTAAAGGCCAGAGATACAAAAGACCGACTCGCACCCGAGTCAAATAACACTAAAGCAGGCACATAATTCACAAGGAAGGTACCTACACATAACCTAATATAAGCATAATATTTCAACATCAATATAAATACATGAAAGGAAACGTACCAGCCACCACATCGGGCGCAGCGCGGACTTCCTCCGCAGTCAGCTGGAAGGCTCTCCCTCGAGCTCTTAGTGCTTTGGTCTTCATAGGCCGACTCTCTGTAGCTCTGATGGCGGCAGGAGCAGATCCCTGAGGTGCTTCGCGTAGCTGCGGACACTCAGCCTTCCGGTGTCCAGTCTGGTTGCAGTGAAAGCACACTGCAAACCCCTTGGGGCAGTCCTTGGCCATGTGCCCCTCCTTGCCACATTTGTAGCAAGACCCCACTCGACAAACTCCGTCATGCCCCTTGCCGCACTTCCCGCAAGTGCGGCCCTTCTGGCTCCCTGGTCTGGGATCAGCAGGCTTGGCCCGCTTGGCGGCCGGCTGCGACTGTGCCGGTCGCCGATCCCTCCCTTGAGACTCCGCCTCCTCCTTGGCCTGAGTCTCAAGCTCGATCTCCCTCTTCCGGGCATTTTCCTGAAGCTCGGCAAATGTCCGGTACGAGGAGTTTGCAGCGAACTCCCGAATATCTCGCCTCAAGACGCTCAAGTAGCGGCTCATACGTGCCTGCTCAGTGGGCACGTGCTCAGGGCAGAACATCGCCCTCTCGTGGAACATCCTCGTGATTGCTGTAACAGACTCAGTACCCTGCTTGAGGGTCAGAAAATCCTGTGCTAAACGCTCCCTCTCCACCTGGGGAACGTACTCATCTCGAAACATGGTGGTGAACCTCTCCCAGGTCACCGCAGAAAGCTCAGCAGGCGTATAATGCGCCGTTGCAAACTTCCACCAGTCCTTCGCTCCCAAGCGAAGCTGGTTCAGCGCGAATCGGACCTTCAAATGCTCAGGAGACGAGCAAGTGAAGAAGCACCCCTCAATATTAGATATCCACCTCATCGCTGCCACCGGACCCTGGGTCCCATCGAACTCTGGTGGTTTTGTGTTGCTGAATTCCCGGAATAGTAACGCATCCCCACCCTGCGGCCTTGCAGCAGTCACCGCTGCGGTAGCCGCTGCAGCAGCAGCCTCAGTAAGAGCGGCATAACGCTCGTCGAACGTCTCAATCAGCGTGGTCTTTATGGACCTAAACATCTCCGGAATCTCTGCCCTGATGGCTGCAGCTACCTCCTCCTGGATGATCCGGCGGATATCCTCCTCACTGGTACCACTGCTCTCGGACGTGAAACGTGTCCTCACCATGATCTATCGCTGAAATACGACATACAATAAATTTAGAATCCCCATGAACACACTCACACTCGTCAACTCTTTCCTCCTTGATTCTTGGCATTCCAAAGATTTTTACTTGGGCTGCACCCCGCTCCGGTGCTTCCAGTAGTACGGGCCCAATACTGCTGTCCACACCGCGTCAGAATACACTCCAAGTCCTCCTCTTCGGATTCCAGGTCTCAAGTACTCTATCATGCGTAGATCACTCTCTAATAGATCTCTCATAAGTCCCTCGCTGATACCTACTCACTCTCAAGCATCTCATAGCAGCTCACCTCTCCCTAGGCTAAGGCATCACAAATCAGGCCAATCTAGTTCTAATAGCAATGCCTAGCCTACTCTAGCATGCAGATACATCATATTAATATTAACATCACATAATGTAAGGGTATTTTGGGAAATCACCGTTCGGGCGCGGGCTGATCGTACACACATCTCTTGCTCTGCGTCTTTTAAAAAATCTTTTAATCTTTTGAAAATTACATCTCAATCCTCAGTTTGAGTTCAAATACGCCCGAAGGTGTACTCGAATCCCTCAAACCAAGGCTCTGATACCAAATTGTAACACCAAGAATTTAAAAATAATTTTTCGCATTTTATAAAGGCAAAATTCATTTAATATTCATAAAAACATCATTGTTTGTAATTCATTTCATAACATATGAAAACCCCAAGATCACATAATATAAAAATCCCGCGTGTGTGCACTGATCAGGCCGGCGCCTTCCCGCGATCCTCACTAGTACCTGAAACAAATAACACCAACACTGTAAGCATAAAGCTTAGTGAGTTCCCCAAAATACCACATAGCACATATTAGCCACTCGAGCTATAACTCTGTGGGTCCGTGCACCCATACTCTGTGAACCCTCAGGTTCTAACTCTGTAAACAAGCATAGCATAAATCACATAGAAGAATGCAGTGCAACACATAACATACATAGCATACAAATACTCTATCATATAACTCTGGTTACCTACTCAAGGTAAAGTATAGTGAGAAGACTCACCTCGCGTGTCTCGATATCTCACAACCCTGGGAATCCCTCGTGCCCGATTCTCCAAGCTCTAATCCTCCTATAACATCATATGTCCCTAGTTAACACTTTATATCTCTAATGTTGACTATCCCTAAGAAGTCAACACAGGTCCACTCTGGTCAACGGTCAACGGTCAGCTTTGACCGGACTCGGCGAGTGCTAGGGCGACTCGGCGAGTCTAAACGTTCTCACCAATTCTCTAAGATTCCCTTTCTACACGTCGAGTATCCCCCCTGACTCGACGAGTTCCTCCTGGAAGAATCGCGGGGCCACCCCGACTCAACTCGCCGAGTCTGAAGAACAACTCGGCGAGCCCCAGTTCGACTCAGACCACCTGTTAACCCTCTCTAACTCGCCCTGACTCACCGATCCAACCCATAACCCGGACAGGACCACTCTAAGGCAATCTTCAAGCTACTCACCGAGTCTGTTCATCGGACTCGGCGAGTCCATGCCATGCAACCGCTCAAACTGCTTTCTAAGGTCAGATTTGCTCCGGCAATTCATAGGTCTGGCCTTCCTAGACTGGTTCATCACGTAAAGTCCTCATTTCGGTGCTCATAATACACCCCATGACTCATAATTTACGTTTTGACCTAAGGCATAAGGATTCCAATCCAAAACCTCCATTAATTCCCGAAAAGCTCAGGCATGGGACATTCTGGACTTCCAAGGGTCCCAATATAGGGTTCCAATCGCTTGGGAGACTAAGGAAACACTCAATCTAGTCACAAAAGGGTTTAATAAACCCTAATCCATATACACATCAACATAGAAGGGAACAACTCGAAAATATTACCTGAATAACGTTGCTCTGCGTCCCCAACCCTCAGAATATGGCTTCTCCTATTGTTCCCTTAACCAAGCCTCCTCCTCCTTGCAAAATAACACTTCCAAGATCAATAATGGTCTTCTACCTTGCTCCAGATGCTCACAATCGAATTAGGGTTTCACTCACAGGACTAGGGTGAACAATGACGGCCATAAGGCCCCTTATATATGTCCCAAACCTGAACGGTTAGGGTTTCGCTAAACAGCGCGGACTCGCCGAGTCCATATCCGGACTCGCCGAGTCCAGTCGCGAACCCGCGACCAGATCCGTGATCCTACTCGGCGAGTCTGAGCTCCAACTCGCCGAGTCCCCTCTTAAAACACCCAAAATCATAAATATAACAATACCTGAAATTCCAGGCTGTTACACTTAAAAGCCCCAAAACTCATAACCAAAGAAGATCTAAAGGAGAGAAACGAATTAATACCTTCAAATGTTCTGAAATGTTCCCTAAAATTCGGATCCAAGGCCACTCCTTGATGCTTCAAAGATTCCCACTTCTTCTTCTTCTAAATCACTCAAAAATGGCTAAAAGCTTGAATGAGCACAATGGAGGCTTAGGGTGCGGCGTCCTGGGTGTGAGAGACAGTAAAGGAGCCCTAGGAAGAAGAATGTGGCGATTAAATAGGCTCCAAGCCTCGGATTTAGGGTTTTCCTCGCACAGACCAGACTCGCCGAGTCACCTTGGCCGACTCGCCGAGTCGGTCACTTACTCCTCGACTCGGATCCCGCTCGGACTCGCCGAGTCCCTCCTTGGACTCGTCGAGTCGACCCCTAAACTTAGGGTTTTCTTTCCTTTCTTGGCCTTCAAAACTTTGGGTGTTACACAAACCATGGTTCAAGCTCATATGGATGTATGTTTTGAGCTTATGTTGACTGATAAATGTTTTTGGGTTGGAGAAACCAAGATGCATCAAAGGGTTGCATATAAGGATTAGTTAGCCATTATTATCATATTATAGCAGTCAAAACACTAGACATAGGAAGTCCCTAGTCTAGGATATGTGTATATTGTATAACGTTAAAAGGTATTGTAATATCCTTAACATTTTGGATGATTAGTAATGTATATGAATTTAGGGGTATTTTGGTCAAACCAACAAAAGTTATCAAAACTTAATTACCAAGTTTTGATTACTGCACTGTGTATGTTAATATGATTCTTATAAATTGTTATTATGATCATTAAAATTGGATGCATATCATTTGATTGTGTGATATTGGATTCAAGGGTAAACTTGAAAAAAAATCTATAAGAAATAGATTGGGTAATTACATGATGTGTAATTATAAGTTTATGCGATGCATAAAAGGTATGTGAATAATAATATAAGTGTTTTGACATAACATAGTGAAGTATGATTCCTAAGTTGGAGGATAGCCAAAATATGACGCATACCATTAACATATAAAGGGTATGAACATAATTTATGTGATACATATCATAAAAGCAACACGTCGTGTTTGAAAGCATGATACTGAATCAAGAGGATGAGAACATATCGCATAAATGTTGAATAATGTGATGCAACTTAAAACCAATGTGACACATTAATGCTAATGTATGTGACACATCGAACTGGAAAAACAGAACATGGATTAAGCATGGGGGGTTCAACAGTCTCATTTTATCACTCACTCGCTTTCAAGAGCCCCCGAGTGTGAGTTTGCAATTCAAAATCCAAATTCTTGAAGTAAATCCGAGGAGGAATAAAATTGAAGTCCTTCAAGTATATTTAGTGTTTGGCGAGGGGATTGATTAAAGTGCACTAACTGAAGGATAAAGTCTAAAGTGATAGTTAGTTTTCACTAACTAATAAGCTAAGTTTATGGAATTATTTTAATTAGAGATGCATGGCTTAATTAATTAAGAACTATACTTAAAGACACTCTTTATAACAGTAAGTAATGGTTGTGCCAATAGGATAGTACATAGAAGTGACCAAATCTTATCCAAAGAGTGATGGCATCCGAAGAATGTATCAAGTCGGTGAAGTATTGAAAACCGATGAAGTTGTTATCCAAGGAAGTTGTAGTGAAGTGTTTTGTGCTTTGTATGTAGTTGGATACGGAAAAAAGATCAATAAGGATCGTTTGGTCAGATTGTACGACCGTGGTGATTAGTGTTTGTATTGTACCCATTGTTCCCTTGGGTCTTAGTACACATACACCTTGTCTATAAATAGATAGGTCAACTTCATTATAAAAAAAAATTATGCAACATTAAATATATCAATCTATCAAATTTATCCATCAAACATTCCTATTATTCTTTATTGACTACTTCAGTCATTTATTCCTTGCATTGACTTATTACATTAAATAATTGTTGATCTTCAAGTCTTAGACTAGAGTTCTTTAGACTTTGGGGAATCCTTCAAACTTTGACTGGAACCTTATTATTAGTTTCATTGTTAATCATTCATCTCACCTTATTAATTGGTATAAGAGCCCAAGTGGTTGTACTTTGAATCTATTTGACTTGATTATCATTGCTTAAGAACACCTTGGAGTTCATTTTCTTTTATGTGTCTACCGGGAAAAAGTTCTTTATATATAGAACTTACGCTCTAGACTTCAAAACTTAATAATGACTAATCCTAATCAACCTTTGTATTCAATGCATATAACTAACAATGTGGGTTGCCCTACTCGACCCTCATTACTAGTGGTTAATGAATATGATCATTGGAAGATAAGAATGGAAAGCTTTTTAACTTCTAAAGAAAAAGAAAAAAAATATAGAGATCTATAACTGAAGGTCCCCATGTTCCAGTTAGAAATTTCATCAGAGATGCAACTGCTCAACTACTTGTTCAGGAAGAAATTGTCAATGATCCACTAATAAATCTTGATCTTGAGAAAATTCATCCAGATAATCTTTTCTTTCTTTGAGATGAGTTTTGGCATCCTCCTCATGCGTTCAAGCCCATCAAGTTATGAAAAAGTGTCAAGGAGATCTTCGATGAAAAAGTGCCAAGGAGATTTGGTATACCCTCAAGGATTTACTTAAAGGGTATGAAATGTCAAATAGAAGAAATTAACTTCTCTTGCTAATGACTATGAAAACTCTTCAACTATTCCTAGAGAATCTATTCTTTCTGCCTCCGACAGATTTCACGTTCTGGTGAACAATCTCACAGCCTATGGAGTTTCAATAACTCTCATTGAAACACAATCTAAAGTTCATTAACAATTTGAGCAAAGGGTAGGGTAACATCAAATCGTTCAGAGAAATGGTTCATTGAAAAAGCTGACCCTCTTTCAACTTTTTGATGAACTTCAAGGTCACGAATCAAATGTGGCACAAACTCTGAGAGAAATCTTTGGTAGACATCTTGCACTTGTTAGTTTGACAAGTAACATACCACCTGTAGTTGTTATGATTGAATCACATCTTCACGAGTCTTATGTTTCAACGCCAAAAGAAACTTTCAAGATGTTGATACTTTGAATTCTTTCCATGTTAACGGTAAAATACAACCAATATTCCCATCATGGATGAACAACCAGAATCTGAAACCCTATTAGAACAATAAATAGAAACCAATATACTAAGCTCCTCATCAATCCAACCATCAATCTTATCCCAAGCCAGTCGAAATTTATCAAAAACCTACTATTTACTAACCCAACCTTCCGATAAACCAATATTTTCTTCCCCAAACTCATACAACGACACTAGTAGCTAAGCCATAACTCATTTTCCATAAATATGATCTTGAAAGTCACTTTTTCTAGAGACTGTCAATCTGACAGACTAGTGAAACCAAAGATAAAGGACTCAATTTACTATGTCATAAGGTCATGTTGAGTTTTATTCAAAAACTATTTTTTAAAAACACTAGAAATGCCAACGTGAGCTTTAAAATGTTGAATAAACTTAAAACCATTTTAACCTATCAAATATCATTTTTTCAAACATGGAAAGATTGCAATAACCATAGAAACAAAATATTACAACCTTTGGAGTCTTTGATTCCTCTTGGGAGGTTAAAAGTTGATGAAGAATGTAGAGTATAAATCCACCTTACTAGAAGCACTAACAATTTGTAAACTTGATAATATGATAGTCCTTCTGTAATAAAAGAATATATTAAGCCTTTAAGACAAAGAGCAAGGTTATCTTCAAGGAGAGAATTCAAAGTATCAACATCTTCATGCTTTTGTTCTTAAACCTTAAGAAAACTAGAGAGAAAGATAGTGAAAGATGGACCATTTTCAAAATTGATCAAGTGAGAAAGGAAGAAGAAAAACTAGCTTTAAGCTTATTCCCTTAAGTATTTATCCTATGGTTCTTTGAAATTTAAGATCCATGATTCATGATTATGTCAAGACATACTTTAGAGGCATGTATGTCTTAATATAATAATAAAAAAGGCCTCTCCTTGTACCCTCTCATGCATGTTACGATTTTGATTATGAAAAGAAAGAGCATTTATAAAAAAAAACCTCTCCTTCTTTAATAAGTTATAAACCCTTATCCATTTAGATAAAAGTCAAAAGTCTTTCTAGTCCAAAACGATGTACATGATTTATAAATATTCATCAAGAATCAAGTTCTTAATAAATAATTTATTTGCATCAAGTTGTTGTTAGTGTGACCTTTTAGGATAATATATTATTAGCAAATATCATTCTATAATGATTCTCGATCATATAGATCCTTCAATCTCCTGCTTGTACAAGACTCATTCAAGATTGATATGGATAATGATGAATGTCTAGCAAAATTTAACTGCCCCTAATAACACATGACGAAATGTCATTCTATCAAAATCTAATTCCCTAGAATCTCAAAGATTCGATTGATGTATAAGGTAATTTTATTAATTATCCCTTTGTTAGAGACATCCTATTAAATATGAGATATAGATCACAATCAATCTTTGTAACACCCACGGATTCGAGCCAAGCGCTTAAGATATTATAAGCAATAAATATGACTCTTTTATAGAAGATTATTTAGGATAAATACTATTAACCAAAATTATAGTATATGAGACAAGGATTCCATACCTATAAAGAACAGTGAAATCCGACTTCGTATGTAGAAGTTATCATTCTTCGAAGTTTTGTGATTACACTGACACGACTCTACTTATCGTAAAAATTGAATTTTTGATAGATTACTTATTAGCCTAAGTAATCTAAAGAAAAGTCGTAATAGTCATAAAACCGAGAGTGTGCATATAAAGAACGCCTTAATCTGACTTCGTGAGAGGAAGTTATGATTTTTCGAAGTTTTAGCGCAACTTTGTTAGCACATAAATCGAATTTTAGATTGGTCGATATTTATCCGAAACAATATAAAAAAGAGTTGAAGATCTCGTTAATACCTATTTATCAATATAAAGACAATCGAAATGGATATCGTAGGAGAGAGTTATTAATTTTTAACAGACTTTAATAGTCTAAGCCTGTTAAAAATATAACTTTAAAAATAAAGTAAAAATTAGCCAATGGAATCTAAATGAAAGTTGTAGATCTCATTGATAGTTACACGTGGATATAAAACATGTCGAAAATGGAGCTCGTATGAATAAAATATGATTTTTTTAAAGATTTTATAAAAACTTACACACAGCCGCACACACAAATTGTATGCGCGACACACATCTGACGTGCACCAGATTTCCGACATGTGTCACCACTCAGGAAAGGCCACGTTAGCACTCGACCATTTGCGCGGCATGCCCCGACTTAGTGTGTGATGCACTTTTCAAAAATGGTTATAAATAGCTTGCTCTTTGTATATGTTGCTCACAATTCACCCCTGCATCATTTCTCTCTCGAGTTCTCCATGCTTTAGCTCTAGATTTCCCTTAGTTTCAATCATTAGTGAGTCCCTGAGGTCCCTTGGAGCCCGAAAACTAGTAGCTACCAAGCAAGATTTACGCCAACACAATTTCCATACTTCTATCTAGGAAATCTTTGTAAGTTAGATTACGCTCAATATTATTTTCGTGTAATTTATATTTATATTCATAGTCGTTACTATGAATCTATGAATAAAATTTATCAGTGATTCTAAGTCATTATACTGATTGATCTACTTACGGGGATGATGTCTTGGCTAAATTTAGTGAGGTGTTTAAAGTGGGATTTCCAAAAAGTATACTCTGTATACCAAACGGACCCTACCTCCGACATGATCCTACCTAGTTGTTCCTTATTAGATAGATCTTGATGTAGACATTAAAATTAGTGAATAATCTAAACTATCATTAGTGACTAATAATATAAGACTAAGACTTAGTGATGTGAACATAGGTCACGTCAGAGGAAAATATTAAGTACCAAAGCGAAGTTCTACTCAAATTCCGAGGCATCCACTTTTGTCAAGTGAGAGCATAGTTACTTTCATCTTACACATAGATATGAAGTATTTACATAATTGAATGCTAAATATGCTTAAGTGCAAAGATTTTTTGTGTTAGATAAAATGTTATAAAGAAAAATCTATATGATCTATATACTATATGTATTTTTATGAATATGATACACTAGGTAATGAAGGGTAATGAAAGGTAAAAATGATAAAATGTCATAGTACGATGAAAGATGAAAATAATAACAAAAAGGAACTAGTATTACTGTACTAACGATGTAAGAACTAGTACTACTGTACTACCAATGTTGGAACTAATACTATTGTACTAACAATGTAGGAAATAGTACTAATGTACTAACGGTGTAGGAATTAGTAATATTGTACTAACGATGTAAGAGCTAGTACTATTGTACTAACAATGTAGGAACTAATACTATTATACTAACGTTAGTCATCTATTTGAATATATATGGAAATAAAAATGGTCCTTAAGGTAGTACTCTATAGATGAATAAAGAAGAAAACGAGGATGGGTAATTAGGTTAACTGTTTGACAGTTAAACATATTAAATTAGTGTGGGTTGAAAACCCTGTATACTCTCCAGGTTTCTCGACCTGACCCACCCAGTTTCTTTGTATCACAAGTAACGCTACAATGGTACATGAATGATGAGAGATTCAATGAGACGTAGACTGTTATCCTAAGATACTATAAGGTCCATTTATGCTTATGTTTTGTATTAGTTCTGACATTCCAAGCTTTTATAAATCAATGAAAAACATTTCGTTGGAAATACTTTTACAGGACCAAATTCTGCATTTATAAATAAATTCTGTTTTAAATAATGATAAATAAAAAGTTTTAAAATGGCCTTAAATTTGTGGATGCCACAATCTCATTTGATGTCCAGCTTTAGACGATGTACGTTAAATTTCTAACTCTCAACACATAAGAGGAACAAATCTCATCTTGACTACATACACGTCTTGTATAGTTCATACCAAACATGGTAATGGCCTTTTATAAATGACTGTTTAAAGATCAACATTTGGCAAAATCAAACCATAGGATTCCCTACACTCAAGTCCTACTATGTATCTTAGGTATTAATGATACAAAGATAGTATCTTTATAAAGTATCATTCATGATAGTAATCCATGAAGTGATCTTGAAATGGGTCTTGTCCAATACTTGTTCTCTGAATAGTATCTATGAATCTTGGTTCCAACCTTTTGCCGATTTTCATCTTACGATAGTCAACCAATCCAATCCATATTAGTTTTACTTCATAATTGTTCCCATAATTATGATCGACTATGGAATTTTAGAACAATCAGATTATTCATGGAATAAACATTTTAATATAGAACTCAACAAATATTAATGTAAAGATCATATCCTAATATATCAAAACAATGTAATAGTTTTCGTCACAATGTTCTAATATCCAAATACTAAATATAAATCAAGTCTATTTTCTAGAATAACGAAGTCCCATAGCTAAAGTGTGACCTTTCATGCTTAGCTTATGAAAGGACTTCATTAATGGGTCTGACTAAATTTAACTTGTGTGAATTCTATGAATACGATAATCTCCTTATTTAACTTTATTCTAAGTATAGTTAGATATCTTGGAGAAATGATTAGTTTTCTGACGTAACTTATAGTTTTTAGCTAGATTAAGTATACTCTTGAAGTCACAAATTATTTTTAGGTTATCCTTGACTAGAAGGACTCAACCTAGTTTTTCATTGAACTTATTCATCCAATCATATTAAATTGCAGCTTCTGAAGTAGCAATGTATTCTTTTTATGTGGTAGATTGTGAAATTATGTAACAATTTGCATGAAGATCTTCTTCTAAAGCGATTAAGTCATAAAAAAATCTCTAGTTCTTCATATGTACCTTATAGAATGTCCTTATGTTCACCTAATGAATTTCCCATGTATCTTATTAGTATCTTATGATATGCTCATATCATAACCACATACTCTATCTTGTGTATATTATGAAATAAGTGATGGATTCATTTGTTAAAGCGAACAGAATACAAATCATTATATCTAGCTCAAACCTTTTTGCTAGGTCCTTTTGAGGCAAACTCAAAATGGTGAAATATAGTATTTAGCAAAAATCCTTCCTAGGAGTCATGCATCTTGATCTCCTTCAAGATATTGTCAAAGGATTTTAAATGTTAACACTCATATTTATCTATCATAGATTTTACTTTTTAAGAATGTAGTTTGTCTCTCCTAAGTTTTTCATTTTAGAAATACTTTCCAAGTCAAGGCGAAGCGACCTTGTATAGTCGGAATGTAATTTTCCATGATTAAGTATGTATCATTCATACAAGATTAGGATTAGCACTATGCTCCCACTAGTTTTTAGTAAACGTAAATGTTGTCTTCATTTTGATGTAAAAACATACTTTATGTTTTCCTTACTAAGATGATGATTTTAACTTTGAGATGTTTGCTTCGTATCCATAAATGGATCTCTAAAGATTACATATTTGTTAGGATATATTGGATTAACAAAACATCAAGGTTAAACTATATAGACATCTTAAAGTAAGTTTCTATTAAGGAAACTGGTTTTCTTGAAATCTATTTGTCATATCTTATAATCATAATATGTAGTTATGGTAATAATATACCGGATGAAATAATCATAGCTACTTGAGAAAAGGTCATAGTCAATAACATTAGTATGAGTAAAGCCTTTTACAACAAGTTTTGCTAGATTTGTATAGATCTCCATGTTTGTTTTCTTTCCGAAAGAATCACTTACCCCTTCTAGTCTCATTATAGGGAGGAAGATTAATCATGCACATACTTAATTATGATACATGGATTGCATCTCAGTGTTCATGGCTCCAGGTCATTTGTCAGAAACTATCAAGAAAAATATAAATTATTTCTACCATATATACGACAACTTTGTGTTTCTGAATAACTATTATCATGTTCAACAATTTCTTATTGAAAACTAGTGCCAACTTTTTTTTTACATCGGGCTATGTTTCTTAAGCTACTTCAAGTTCCATATGCCTCCCATTTTCTTTTTAATTAGAAGCTTACTTTGTAACAGCTCAACTTTCAGAGAAATAAGAGACCTTATTCTTGGCGGGTTTGTATAAATAATAAACTAAATAACCTTTTAAGATATTCTACAAATATGTATTTAGTAGATCTTGAGTTTCAAGGCTATTGTGTTACACAAGTTTCACATCCTCAAAACATTAAGTAGGATAAGGTTGAAGACTTTCATGCTAAATCTCACAATGTGTTTTGTTTACTTCTTAGTTAGAGATTGTATTCGAAATACGAGTGATAGTGATTAAGGCATAATCTCAAAAGGATAAAGGAAAACTATCTCTTCTTATTAGAAGGTAAGCCATATATAGTAAGGTCTAATTCATCCTTAATTATCTCTAAGGCTTTTGATGATACTACTGATTTGTTTCTCAACTTTATATTTGTAACTTCACAAGGTTTCACATTTATCTTTTATTGTATAAAATATAACTACAAATATATTTGTTTATTAATTTGATAGGGGTATCTTGTATTAAATCTAGGCATTCATAAAAAATGAAGTCGTACATTACGGTGTATTGTTCCTTAGTAATTATTTTCTCTACTATTTAGTGAAAATATCATTAGTAATTGTTTATACATAAATAAGATTAACATATGTGAAATAAACTATACTTATTTTCCTTCAAAAATTCATTTCTTGACGTAGGAATAAGTGTATATTCTTTATATATTTGATTTAAATCATATCTAAATCTAAGTTGCTTGCTTATAGAACTTTTATGTAGAAAACAT
Source organism: Lactuca sativa (assembly GCF_002870075.4). NCBI lineage: Eukaryota > Viridiplantae > Streptophyta > Magnoliopsida > Asterales > Asteraceae > Lactuca > Lactuca sativa. Next base: position 279,285,480 of record NC_056630.2, read on the forward strand.
TGATATTTACATTATAATTCGATTAAGAGATTCGATTTTCAAAATAAGAATAATCATTTCAGTATATGAATTTGATTTTATGAAAAACGATTAAGTAAATAATCAAGTATCTAATCAATCAATTGAGACATATATTTAGTCAATAGTAAATTCAACATATATTGTTGAAAACAAAAGTTCTTTTATAGTACAAGTTGTCTATGATCAAAACATAAATAATGAGCTCCAAGATTGAACTTCCATCTTGCTTGTTCTTAGCTGCTTACTCTTATTGAATATATGCAAACATTTATAAATATTAGATTAACACTAAGTATCAAGTACTTGATTATTAATTGAAAAGTAAAAGTTCTATCATACAGATAACTAAAGAGCTAGTCTGACCAATCTTTCTCAGATAAGAGGAGCAGTTCCTCTTCCAATGTTCTATTTCTTGACAATAGAAAAAAGATCCATCTTTAAGGGTTTTTCTAGATTTCTTGGGGTTATATTTACCCTTTCCTTGATGTATGGGCCTCTTATAGCACACATTGTGACTCTCTTCATCCTTGCATTCTTCCAATATTAAATTGGCTCAAATCAAATATCGCTATATTTTAGGAATATCTGCTTCACCTGACTTACATTTGATATGCTTCTAAATTCAACAAGATTTTCTAGAAGTTCGAAATTACAGTTCCTAATGTGATGTCAGATACATCCTCAGTATCACAGTGATGCTTCCACCATGCATCATATTCATATTTACTTCTTAGAACAGGTGGTTCAGGAATATGACCTTTAATAATAGATAATTTCTAATATTTCTTGAGAATAATCCTCATGGTACAAATCCATTTGGTAAAATTATATCCATCGAATGTTATTATCTCTTGTAGATCAGCAAGAGAAATATGATGCATGATAATGAGAGTGGATTTTGTTTTTATCTGCAAAATTTAGTAGAATTCATTTAGTATTTTCAATATTTAAATCTTCAATAATTAATACCCTTTAGGTTTATAAAACATTAATTATCAAAGTCTGGGATCGAAGTTGCAAAAGAACTAAATGGTTAGATGACCTTTTATCCCATTTATGTAATTCAACAAGCTGGTAGATATTGACAATTAATTATATTCTAACATATAATTCCTAGCGGTATGGGATTGCAAACAAATTTTGTTAATAGACATGTTTGATCCATCTATTCTTCAAATCTCTCTTGCTTAGGTATCATTTATCACAAAATATTTCAGATCAAATCATCCAATTTTAAATACGTGTAGAAACGACACATAACTAGCGATTATGTATCCTTTATCCCACTAGAAGGTCCGGAACTACCATGTCCATCCAGAGATAACACAATTGGTTAGATATCCTTTATCCCACAAGCTTATACAATTGGCGTGCAAGTGTTTCCAAATTGGAAGCACATACTTGCATTTAATAAGGGGTCATTTTTGAAAGATCTTTATGTCCAAAAGTTATTATAGAATGGTATTTGCTAATGACAAATGATCCTATAGGGTCACACCATATAGAAAGTTACTACTTATTGGTTATTTATTAGAGTAATTTGATTATTAATATATATATAATCAACACCTGTATTTAATTGAAAAATTATTATTTTATGAAAATAATATGTTAACAACTAATTGAGAATTATTGTTTGTAGGAAATAATAATAAAAAAGATTCAATGTAATGTCCTTTTTTTCATTAGTAATTCTGGAAAAGAATTTGTTAATTTATAAAAAATAATAATAAATAATAATCATGTAATTAGGAATGTATGTTTTTAAAGAATTATATCGGTGAATAGAACCAATAAAAGTACATTCGCTAAATTAGAAGTGGTTAAATAAAAAATAATAAATAAATAAATAAATGAAACAAACTAAATATTATACAATAAAATAGCACTTAAAGACCATAATGAAAGATATTGCTTTATTAGGGGATGGAAATGTCAAGGATTAAAGTTGTCAATTGTAAAGAATATTGTTTATGGGGTAGATAATGTCATTTTGGGAAAGTAATGGGATGGAATTGAAATTTTCATTTTCTGCTTGGAGACCAACAGGAATGGATGGGCTTCATCCTTGAGGGCTGATGTCTTTTATTTTGGATTCGTATATCACCATAAACAAACCCTAATCGACCTAAAACTCATTTGTATATGTGTGCGTGTGTGTTTACACTCTTGTCGGCTGAGAAAAGAGAGAGGAGAGGGGTTGTTGCAATTAGAAGAAGAAAGAGAACATGAAGGGGGTTATGGACGAGGAAGAAGGGGTTGGAGGTGTTTCATTTTTAAGGGAGAGAGAGGGGAACATGTTGAGTCGATTCAAGAGCAAGTAAGTGATTCGATTCTTTCTGCTATCTCTTTTCTTCATAGAGTTTTGGCCATTACCACCACCATTCACTACCACCAGTCACTAGTAGGTGGGTGGTGCTGCCTCCTGCCACTATGGGTGAGTTGCTGTGGGTTGTTCGTTCATGTAGACCTTAGAACGAAATCTAATGAAAGGAAATCATGTAATTTGTTTCTTTTTATATACCTTTAATACCAATATACTTATGTTTTTGGATGGTTTGACCACCATTAACCACCAAAATGCCACCATTAGACCACTAATAAGTGATAATGCTTTGAAGAGAGCATTTTATAGCCGATAGGTTTCCTAAGGAGCATAACTGGTTAAGTTGGTAACTCAACCCTAATAAGGGTAAAAATGACATTTTATGTGAAAATCCCTAACTTTGAACCCTAATTAAGCCAAGTATTAAAACCTTTGGGTTAAACTAAATTAGACTTCCTAATAATCTAATAAGTAACTAATAATAATGTTAAAAGTGTTAAAGATAAAGCTTAATCATTAAGTCCTTAATGGGACACTATAGTGATTCAAAAGCTAATATGTTAGATTTCACACAATCTGTCCTCCAACTTGTAAAAATCATACAAGACTACTGGAAGCTCCAAAAATAATAATTATTAGTTTTATGGAAAGCTTAGTGTGTCTAGTTTCTCCTCACTTTGAATCACTTTACCTAATTCCAACTCTTTGAAAGGTAAAATGGTCAATCTTCTTAGATTGGTCTGTGTTGTCACATATTTCATGCATTTGTCTTCTAAAAATCATAATAAATTCATTAGGACTGAAAAGGCCAAAATTCCAAAGCCTATAGTTACATATGGATGTCTGGTTTCTTCCTTATTAAGGGATTGATGTAATTCCTAGTAGATTTATACAATTTATTCAAAGAGTACAGAGTGGTCAGGTATTGAAGTTATACATCAACTTGTAAAGTGAATATTTAATTCTACAAAACCCCGTTTCATGAAAATGTAAAGGTTGTGGTTAGGGTATGATGTCTAGTTTAACATGATTGTTTTTAAGACTTAATTTTTAATCCTACTAGGGTAAAAGTTACCACCACTACAAAGTGTGTCCAGAAAGTGACAACTCTGAGTTATTAACTTGTAAAATTAATATAAAATCACCAAAAAATCGTTAGGACGAGATATTTATATTTAGAAAAAGGTAAAAGATGGAAATATATGAATGTAATTTTATCATAACCTAAACATGATTTTAAAGGCAAGAAATCAGGTCCCATACATAACACTATAAGAAAATAAAAGTTAAAGTAATACAAAGAAAAGTATTTTAAAGTATAGTAAGGAAGCACAAGTTAAATAAATGTTATAATTGTTGTGTAGGTGTTCAGAAAGGATGAGGTTCATATAGCTCTTGAAACTAGCATGTTTCAAGTTATCAAGAGAGGCGAGTTATACTAACTCTCCTATTATGTAGGCATTACTTGTTATATGTTGTTGTCCACAGATACCCTAATCTGGTGGAGTGGACAAGGATATGTTCTTGACCATGATAGACCCTTCAAGGAAGTGGTCAAGGTTTGGATGATCATGACAAACGGGGAAGTGATTAGTCCCCAGTATGGTAGTATCTGAGATAGACCCTTTGGGGGAATCAATTTGCTGATTAAAGTTGGTACCAACAATGTGTACTAGAAATGTTTATGTCTTATGCTTTATGTGAAATGTTATGTTATATATAAGTAAGTGATCTATATAATGGTAGAGTAATGTGTATGCTCACTAAGCATTATGCTTACCCGTTGTTATTGAACTTTTTTCAGGATCATTAGGTATTGACAAGGGAAAGAGACCGGTGTGACTGCAAACGACATTATCTTAAAGATTCATGAAGTTACTATATTATGTTTTACACTCGGGATGTTTTTCTGATTCCATAATTTTTTATAAATATTATTTTATAAAAGTGGTTGAATGTTTTTTAAAACTTAAATTATATTTTAAAAGGGTAACGACTGTCTTTACTTTGTGTTTATATATTAAAAAAAATGGGCCGCTACATTAAAACTAGTTATGTTCGTATGGTATGAATATATATGTTATGTACAAATATTTGGACCCTTAGTGTTTCATCTAGTTACAACTAGTGAGTAAGAAAGAGTGCAACACATTCTTGGCCCATACTTCCTTCATGAAAGGCATGGGGTAGAGAAAGGGTGTAAGAGTTGCTTGTTTGACTTGCATCTTACATCTCATGCCTTCTTACAAACCTTATTTGCTTATTTTAATTAGGGATGGTCTTTTCTTACATGTAAGGTAGTATACAAATAAGATTAAGGGAGAAAAACTAGCTAGTTTTTTCAACTCTTCTTCTTTTTCATTTCCAAAACCGTGAGCTAGATGGAGCTCTCCCCTCTTATCTCTTGCAATGTGTTGTGTAGAGTTTGAGTACTTATAAGTTGCTTCTCCTTAATTTGGTATTAGTTCTTAGTATCTTAAGGAATGCTAATTACAAGTGGATACTAGCATCATGAAGTGTTTTACTCTTGCTTGGTGGATATATTATAGATAGCTTCTACTTTGCAGTCTTTTGCCATCTTCATCAACTTCCAACCTCCCGATAGGAATCAAAGTTTTCAAAGGTAGTATTTATTTCCTTCCTATAGTTGTTTTAATCTTTCCATGCTTTGAAAAATGATCCTTAATGGGTTAAAATGGTTTTAAGTTAATTGATTTTAAAATCCTTTCATTGCTAAACTCGTAGTTTATTATAGACTATTTAAAAAAAAAACCTAACAGTTGGTATGAGACCTCGTTTTGCAAGCTTGGTTAGATTATTAGATTATTTGGTATTATCTTTATTATTGGAAAACATAGATGGTTTTCTTTTTATAAGAAAATTTCATATATATTTTCTTTGAAAATTTTAAAATGTTTATTAATGTTATTTTTTTATTACTATAAGTTTACATGCATCTTTTTAGTCATAAAAGTTGTCTTAGAAAAACAAAATGTTGTTTAATATGTTTTTGTGTGCGTGTATATATATATATATATATATATATATATATATATATATATATATATATATATATATAGAGAGAGAGAGAGAGAGAGAGAGCTAGGTTCAATTGTTTAAAGTATTTATTGTGTTATTGTATGCATAAATGTGGGCCAACCAAAAATTAAAATATAAATAAATAATTAAATAAATAAATAAGGGTAATTAAATAATTGTATAAAGAACTCCACAAATACTTTCTTATAATTATGCTAGTTGATTTTAACCTAATTTATCCCCTTTTATAAACAACTTCCCCCAAATTCATCGATGAAGGTGAGAATGAAAGCACGAAGCGGCTGCAAGGTCCAATGGATGTCGATCGATTGCAGGCTAAGGAAGCATCTCCGGGGTCGACTAGACTGAAGCAACGAAGTGAAGCTTGTCATCGTTACCAACGCCAAGGGGTAGAGGACGACGCATCCAAGTTAATACTAGAGAGCACGATGAAGGGAGCTAAGAATTACTTGAAGATGTCGAACGATCCAACTCTATCGGAAGCAACATCCAAGTTAATTAGCTCCGATTTGAAAGATATCGGAGAAGCTACGAGGAAATTGGCTGATCATGTCATCAAGATCGGAGTCAGCGGTGGTTTCATCACTACCTGCCTCCAATGGATCGCTTGCTTCGCCGCCATGTAAGTACAACTCTAGCTTCGAATGATCGAATCGTCTTCTTCAGTTCATCGTGTTTAATTATTTGATTTTAATTGGATCTAAATTGACAAATTTTGCTTGATGTGTTGTGTTACAGTTATTTGTTGATACTCGATCGAACAAACTGGAGGACGAAGATCCTTACTTCACTTTTGGTCCCCTACATCTTCTTGACTCTTCCTGAGTGGCTCTTCGGAATTTTGCAGTAAAGTATTGATCCGATAATTGAAATTTGTCTCTCGATTCATCCTTCTTCGTGTTTTAATCAGAAACAATTTCGTTTTTTTTTTCAGCGGAGACATCGGGAAATGGATCACATTAGTAGGAGTCGTATTGCGTCTCTTCTTCCGTGAACATTACCCAGGTCTAGTTACCTAAGCCATAATACAATCCCTAATTAATTTTGGTTTTCAATTGAAATTGATTGAAATGAATTTCGTTAATTTGAAATCAAATCTCATTACGATTGTTTTGAAAAATACATAATATCTAGAGTTGCCGGGATCTTTGCTCCTTTTGGTTGTGGTAGCTCCAAACTTCGTCACCGGCTATGTCAGAATAGGGTGGATCGGAGTGATTGTCTACTTGGTTATCGGATGCTATTTGCTTCAAGAACACATCAGAGCTTCTGGAGGATTCAAGAACGCTTTCACCAAGAGCAATGGCATTTCCAACACCATTGGTATCGTTCTCTTATTCATCTTCCCTATCTGGGCTATAATCGGGTTATTATTCTGAGATGTTTTGTGCTTTCTATGTATTCGATAACATGAATCCTTCGATTGATGTGTGCATTGAAGGTTCATTTGTATTTATGTGACGTGAGTCTTTTTTTTCTTTGATTCGAGTTAGTTAAAACACCTTCTTCTCAGTGAAGAGATTTATCGGGAGGAAGATGTCGGAGGTGGACGAGGAGTATAAGCAGATTTCGTATACGGTGGTGCGTGACGAGAACGGGAACGTTAAGCTTGATTGTCCTGCTATTGGAAAACAGTTTGCTGCAGAAGAAATTTCAGCCCAGGTACACCAGTGCTCCCTCTACCTCTTAATTTGTAACAGTAAGATATTTTTTTCCCTAATTTGGCTTCTCTTGTTGCTTCTCTATTATCAGGTTTTGAGAAAGCTTGTGGACGATGCTTCAAAATTTATGAATGATAAGGTCACAAAAGTTGTTGTAACAGTTCTTGCTTATTTCAATGATTCCCAAAGAACAACAACAAAAGATTCAGTTCCTGCTTCTCTTGTTGATTCAATGGATGATATCGGTGAGATTCCAATTCTATTGGAATTGAATCACGAATGCTAATTCTGTTTGAATTGAATTACGAATTCCAATTCTGTTGGAAATGAATTATGAATTCCAATTCTGTTGGAATCACAAAAGTTGATGCTTTAAGAACAGGCCATAAAAGTGAAAGTGGTTCTAAGCAACATTATTCTTTTAGAATGTTTAGTCGTTGTTAGATTTTGATTTTTCTTTCCCGTTTTGAAATTTTTTTAGTTTTATTCTTTAACAATAAATGTAATTCTTAACAATTGTTACCCGTATTCTCTAAGAAATAATGTATTTTTTGTTTTTTATTCTTCAATTGATTGTTCAATAATTTGTTATTCTACAAGAAGTTTTTAAATTCATGATCAAGAAATAGGTTCAAGAATATTTTTATTATTTATGGTTCAAGAATATTTTTATTTTTGAATATACTCATAAACATATTCTGTCAGAATGTCCGAATTAAAAGAATTATAATTCGTAAAATCGGATTTTTAAAATTAATAGAATCTATGATCCCTTAAAAAATGCAATTTTCCTTTATTAAATCTATATTATTTGACTAAATTATCGTTCTAATTAATTAAGATTATAGTTTTCAATTATATTTAATTCAATAATATATATTAATCACTTTCTTAAAATAAGTAAAATTGATTGGCTCATATTTATGCATACAATAACACAATAATTAGTTTGAATAAAATAACCTAGGCCTATATATATATATATATATATATATATATATATATATATATATATATATATATATATGATGTGCATAACCTAGACATTGACCTCTTGTGATGGTTGTGTTGATTTGTTAAAATGGTTGTAATAGTTACTTTTTCATACGGTATATAATAATTAAATAAATAGTTTCATTTTGTTTATTTTTGTAAGTAATAGATTATGTAACATTCATAAAATTTCATAAAAAATTAAACTTTTCAAAACCAACCAAAAATCATAACAATTTACATAATAGTTTTTAAAACATGTTTATCATCAGAGTTTTTCCCAAAATCGCAAAACATAACATGAAGAGGTGCACGATCACACCTTCGCCTTTCCCTGATCCTCTAAGGTATCTGAAACATAATCCAAATTTGTAAGACCAAAACTTAGTGAGTTTCCCCTAAAGTACCAACACAACACAAAACCTGAATAATAGAATAAACAACATGCATACATAGCCTTCAGTATGACTGGAATGCCCTACTGACCTACAATCTATCTGGTACACTCACATAACCTTCATAATGATTGGTATGCCACTTCAGGCCTTCGGCCTATCTGGAATGTTCTCCCGGCCTTGGACCTGACTGGTACACCATACTGGCCTTCAGTCTATCCGGGACGCCCTGGGTCTGTTGGTCTTTAGCACAAAGCAGGTCTGCCTATACCCAACCACTCATATCTCGTGTCCACACACACACACACACACACACACACATATATATATATATATATATATATATATATATATATACAACAAATGATCATGCAGTTAACCAACCAATAACAAACAAAAAGATCTTACAAATCACTAAGCATAACATCATCCTATCTACCAGGATACAAATCTAACAGATTACTACAATACTCAATCATGCAATAATCAGGATAATAAAAGGGGTCGGCCTTGGTGCCTTCGACCCAAAAGTACAGTGAGGAACACTCACCTCACACTAACGAATCACATAGAAAACTTTCGGCTGTTGGCCCACTAAAATCCCGAACGATCACAACAAATAAACATCTAATTAATAATTAAATCACCTCCCTTGACTAATGAACCAAACTTAGGGTAAATGGACACTTTACCCTATCCATAATTAGGCCAAGACCTAGGCCCAATTCTTGATCTAAAAAGCCCAAAATTATACAAGGCCCATCATTTGCCCAATTTTCCAAATTGGGCCCAAAACCTATTTTGGGCCTTATCCTAAGGTCCAAATCTTCATTTGGGTCAAAACACTCATACTCAGATAGACCAATAAGGGCCCAAGAATTCAAGCCCAAATGGTGGCCCAACACTTGAAGCCCAAAATCCAAAGTCCAAATTGTACGAGGGGCATAATGATTCGGTCCGGCTCGTATTAACCCACAATGGAGTGGCTGACCGAGTACGCGAGGTTTACTCCCCCTTACGCGAGGGGTACCCTCACAGAGTCCAAAATCTCAATAAGTGCTTAATGGCTTAAGCACTTAAGCCCAAACTTCAGATCCATGGTCCAAATGCACCATAGAGTCATAAAGTCTCCACATTTATGACTTTAGACGTCCAAAAAGTCCTCAATACATGTTCTTAATCCATTAAGACCTTCCACAAGAAGCGAGCCAAACTAGCTAAAGGGATCTCATTTTTATAGCTTAGAACCCTTCTTAGGGTCTGAAAGGATAGCCCAAAACATCCAACACCAAACATGCAGAACAACGAGACTTTTGGGGCAAAAGAACATCAGAAAGCTACCAAGATGAGATCTAAGCAAACCAAGCATAAAGGTAGCAACTTTATACCTTTTGGAGCTTCCTAAGAAGATGATAACCCAAGATCCATAAGCTTGTTTTCCCTTCTAGACTCCTTGATGCACTTCCTTCTCCTTTAAGCACATAAAGAACACACTTTAAGCTCTAAACAGTCTCTTACGGGGTTAAGGTTTTCTAAGAACGACTCAAGGGTTTGAAGGCTGAAAGGATGAGGCTAAATGATCCATAAAGGTGTTTAAATACTCCTCAAACCCTAAAAATTAGGGCAACCCCCAGACATTAGTATGCCCAACGTATATATTTGTACGCCTAGCGTACTCACGTGTACGCCCAATATATAAATCCTGCTCCCAAAATTACCATTTTGCCACTAGAGCTTCCTAGGGCTACATCTTTATAATCTAAGGACCAACATTACATACTTTAAAACCAAAGGAAGGATTTGAAAATACTTGAAAACCCGCGATGTTACATATTAGTTTTAGAAAGAGCTTATGTTTATAGAAATGTAACAAGTAAGAAGATGGTGACCATTTTAAAGATCAAAAGTTCATGGACTTGATTTTATTGAAGTATTATAAAATTTATAAAATTATTTCATGAATTTGCTCAAGGTGTTGAAGCAAGTAGGAACATGAAGACATTGAAGAAGTTTTGGTCCCTTTATGTCCCTTAGGAATGGACTTGTCATTTCTGTAATGGCTTACAAAATATAATTTATTTATGGTTGGTTTATGCACATATGTTTTATGCTTTGTGATGATTGCTTATATTATGGATGTTTGTAAAATTAGATTTTAAAATACTAGATAATATTTTAAACATAAAATAATCACAAGAAGTTTGGTTCTAATGAATTTTCCCTTTTTACATAAGATGGTAAAATGTTTTAAAAATAAAACGAGCTTTATTGTTTAAAACTTGCTAACGACAAATTTCTCCGATTAAATATTTATATAAGTTTAAAATTTGGATTTTAGAGACTTATCAAACTCTAAACCTTATAACATAAAAGGAAATTTTATTAAAAACTGTATAAATGTTCTTTAGTGCTTAAAACGTCAAAACTTAATACTAGATATTAAATTTAAAAAATTGATCGCGTATACATAAGATGGTAAAAATGTTTTAAAAATAAAAGGAGCTTTATCGTTTAAAACTTGCTAACGAAAAATTTCTCTGATTAAATATTTATAAGTTTAAAATTAGGATTTTAGAGACTTATCAAAATCTAAACCTTATAATATAGAAGGAAATTTTATTATAAAGTTTATAAATGTTCTTTAGCGCTTAAAACGTCAAAACTTAATACTAGATATTAAACTCACTTTGGACATGACAACTATAGTGGGCATTCCCTCAATTTGCCTACTATCGAAAGTTTCGTCTGACCTTAGTTGGCTTTGGCATTGAAGACTTTCTCATCTTAATTTCAAAAATCTAAACAAACTTGTTCAAAATGATCTTGTTCGTGGTTTGCCAATTTTAAAATTTGATAATTATTCATTATGTACAACTTGTGAATAGGGTAAAAAACATCATCAAGGTCATCCAATTGTCATAGATTCCAAGATCCTTGAACCGTTGAAACTTCTACACGTTGACTTGTGTGGTCCTTCGACTATTAAATCTCTCAACAAGAAGAAATACATAGTTGTTATTGTTGATGATTTACACGATTTACTTGTGTTTTCTTTCCTAGATAGAAATTAGAAAACAACTCCAGTGATGATCAAATTTATCAAAGACATTTAACTAAGCTTGAAGAAGAAAGTTCACAGAATAAAGAGTGATAATGGATCTAAGTTTAAGAATCGAATTGTAGATTCGTTTTTGACAAACTTGGGAATTTCAAACAACTTTTTTCCCTTACACACCACAACAAAAATGTGTTTTCAAGATAGGGAATCGTACTTTATGCAAAGTAGCTTGGACGATGTTTACATATGCGAATTTTCCTTAATACTTATGGGCAGAAGCAGTTTTGACAACTTGTTTTATGCAAACTCGTTCCTTCATTCATCGTCGTTTTAACATCACGCCTTATGCAATCATTAACAAAGGAAACCTAATAATTTTACATGTTTTTGGTTGCAGATGTTTCATAATGAATCTCAAAGATAACCTTTCCAAATTTCAGACGAAAGCTGATGAGGGAATTTTCTTGGTATATTCACACAACTCTGTTGCATATAGGGTGTTGAACAAGAGAAAACAAAAAGTTGAAGAAACATTTCATCTCACATTTGACGATTACTATGTCAAGAGAGTTGAACAAGAATTTTCAAATAAGCTAATAATTTATGAAACAAATGAAGAATTTGAGCAAATGCTTACTTTCAATGTTGATTTTGATTTAATCTTTGGTATACCTAATAGGGCAATTAATGTTGAAGTTCATATTGAAGATAATCAAGTATCGGAAGCATCAAAGCACTCAGATGATTCGACAATTACTAATGAAGAAAATGAAGCTCATTTATCATTAACCTCATTAGTCAATTTCAAAATAACTCAAAATTCGAATAATAGTCAAATGGAGGTGGAGCCCTTGATTTTTAACCTCATATGGAAACGAGAAATTTAACACCTCAATATCAAGTTGAGGGGGAGTTGTTGAATTTGCATATAGACGTTGATGGGGAGTTATTGACTACACAATATGGTGTTAAGCGTGAGCACCAGACAACGATTCCATTAATTGAGGGGGGAGCCAAGTGGATCGAATCGTGATGATGATGATGATGTTCAAGGTAATGAATTTCATGAATTTCATGATACTATCTCTATTGCAGATGAATTATCAGAAGCTGAAGAGACTTTTGAGGATGCACATTTGGAGTTTGATCCTACATTCGCTCCCATAGAGAAATGGACAAGGGATCATCCCAAAGAGAAAATTCTTGGTGTTCCTAGTTCGAGTGTTTTAACACGAGCACAAGTTTGAGCCATGAATGAACTTTTAAATGTTCATCATGAATTATGTATGTTTAATGCCTTTATCTCAAAAATCAAACCGAAAGTCAAGAATGCATTACAACATCCCGATTGGGTTGTTGCGATGCAGTATGAGTTGGATGAGTTTGAACGAAACAAAGTTTGGAGGTTAATGTTGGATTAGGTGTCTAAGCCCATAACTATAACCTGTATGTACTTGATTTGATAGTAGCATGGTCCTTTTGGGTTGCCTTCACTCATGCAACTTGACAACATGACTTATGGAGATAGAGTAGGATTTATTATTTGAAATAATAAATTGGTACTCAAAATGATTTTATTAATATATAATAAGATTAATATATTATTCTCAAATCATATTATTAATTAGTATTTGATCAAAAATTAATTTGGTATTAATTTTGGGATTAAAGGAGCTGATTAATAATGGAGGGGATGTTTTGCAAATCATTAATAGTTGCTGAACTAAGCTATTGGACTCCTTAATTAGGAGTGGGCGAAACCTATAGGGTTTCGTCCAAGGCCTCATAAGGAGGAGTCTATAGGCTGCTTAAGCCTTAAGCATGAATTAGGGTTTCCTCCAAAAAGTCTAGCAACCCACAACTATATAAAGAGCCCCACCACTTGGGATTTTCGGCCTATGCATGAGATACATAACCCTAGCCAAAATTTACTTGTCTCTCCTATCATCCTTTGCATTGGGTGTTTGTGACTCCATTAGAGGTGCAACACTTGGGACACTAAGCTTTCAAGAGTCAAGGATTATTCTTGTTATTACTATATAACAAGTGAGGTAATATTCTAACCCTATTCTCATATGGATTTCGAAAATTGTATGCTAGTTTCTAGGGTTATTGCTTTGGTGTTCTATTTGCATGTTCAATCAGTGAAAAACTTAGATCCAAAACAATTAGGGTTGCATGATCACATAGGAATGTAGATATGCTCTGTCACACCCCAAACCAGAACAACGAAATCGTTCGAGGGCGGATGACTTCATGTAGTATCATAACAGTTGAATAAATAGTAAAGAAAGCAAACAAAACCATCATAAATATAAGTTAAAAAGTTACATTGTTGATTTGTAATACATGTTTCAAAAGAAATTACATTATGATGATATAATAAGTTTGAAATTGACGCCTTAGCGTCCCTTCCCAAAAGCAGTTGTTACCTGTATTACTGAATCCCTGAGAAATACAAGTAGTTTTGAAAAAGTGTCAACAATTAAGTTGGTGAGTTCATAAGCATTTTTGTATAGGAATTGAATGCCCTTTTTGTATAAAGTAACTGTGTTTGTATCTTAGAAAATCCAATATTTTCCATGAATGAATAATAGTTTTAAATGATTCAAAAACGAAATGCATAAGTATTTTCCATACCTAAAATAGTGTAAGTAGATTTATATATGTATATATAATCACTAAGGCGATTGATAGCATCGTAAATCAAAGGTTTTAATACTTCATGTGAGTTTTATAACTGTACTATTGACCAGACTGCCTGTTACAACGTTCTTCAGGCGTTGGAATGATATGCCATTTGTCACCCCAGACCTGCCGGTCCAACTGTAGCTAACAGTTTAGGTGCAAGATTGTCAATCCCGTATAGATCTATACACAACTATCACGTTCTCCCTACAAGAGACTATGGTATATCATACACGAATTAAAATGTGTACGTGAAAGTACGTGAAGTAAAATGTCTCACAAAGTTTGTATCAAAATAGGAGTTACATATGAAAAGTCTATTGTTCTTGTAAATGTAAGTATTTCCTTTCTATAGTGTTTATAGAGTGTAAAATATTATGAATATCTCATAAACTATACCTATTAGAGTTTTCCAAAAATGTATTTCATTTGCATGATAAACCTTAATGTGTGATTAACTTTGTATGTAAAGTATAACATTTGTAAAAATGTTATTCAATGTATTTAACATTTATACACCAAATGTAGATAAAGTATTTGAAACTATATGTAACGATTTGCATTTTAACATTTGTTTTTCTTACGTTTCACTTGTATTTCTCCCCCTAAAATATAGTAAAAGTGTGAAAATATGGGGGGTATGAACTCACCTGGAAAGATTGATGATTTGAAGAAAATGAGGCTTTTCGCGGGCAGCACTTCGACAGGAAGGAAGTGAGTTTCTCGGGTATTTCGGAGGTTCGGACCTTCGTCGGGACTTGGATACGTAATCGGGGCGTCGGGGTAGTCTTGAGGGGCTCGGAAGTGAAAAGTGGGAGAGAAAGAAGGTAAATTAGCAAAAATGGCCAGCACCCTCGCATCCTATTTATAGGGTGTGAGAGGCTTCGTACATTGGGCGTACTCCGAAGTTACGCGGGGCGTAATGCCGTCACAGCTCGTACGCTGGGCGTACTCTCGTACGCGAGGCGTACATCATGCATGACCGCATCCTCGGATGTCGGTCTTCGGATGGGTCAGGGAGAAGAGGCATAGGTGGAGACGTGGCCGATCTGAGGCCTTGTACCCGGGTATGCTGGGCGTACCTTCGTACGTTGGGCGTAACCCTCCTCGGTTTGTGTGCCTCAAACTTCTAAAATGTGTAACTTTCGCATACGAGCTCCGTTTTTTACGTTCTTTATATCCACGCGTAGGTGAAAATATAATCTACAACTCTCGTTTAGACTTCGTCTGCTAATTTTTAATTTATTTTTAATATGTCGGGACACGGAAAGTCCGTTAAAAATCCATAACTTCTTCATCCGATGTCCGTTTTCGTTAGACTTTTTATCGTTGTGCTACTATTGACGAGATCTTAGATTCTCGTTTAGGTTGTGTCGGCTAACTATCGCTCGATCTCTATTTCCAGTTTTTAGCTGTCTACCGCTACTCCGAAACTTAGAAAAATCCTAACCTCCTTATGCGAAGTCAGATTTGGACTTTCTTTTTATGTATTTTCATGGTTTAAAGATATCTACGACATTCGTTTAGGTACTTAAAGCTAAAAAGTATTTTATTGAAATTTTGCGTTTTACGCTTAATAGTGTTTTACCGGTTTTGCTGCGGATTTTCGATTGGTCATAAATTCTTCGTTAAAACTCGGATTTTTGTGTTCTGTATATTTCTGAAAACCTACTTACAACATCTATTACTTTATGTATCCCAATTGAGACTTTTGAACATTTCATTTTTCATGCTATATTTTTATTTATTTATTTATTAATTCAAAATAGATTACAATACTTGGCTTGTGTCATTATATTGACTTGAAATATTGGGTTGTCACATGCTCAAAACTCATCAGCGGTATTAAAACCTAGGATGTTTTTCAATTGAATTGATGCAATAGTGAATTATCCAAAGAACAAGAAAATTGATTTTTGATGTCTGGAGCATGAACTCGACGAGTTCAAGTATGAACTCAACAAGTTGGGTGAACTTGACGGGTTCCTTGGCCAACACGACGAGTTGACTCGTCAGTTTCCTATTTTTTCGATTTTCAGATCAGATTTTGAGTAGGATAATTGCCATAATTCGTTTTTAAAGCCTAAAACCGAATTTTCTGAAAGATAACATATTATCCTTATCAAAATTGAAATATTTGGTTGAATTTGTGGATTATGATAAGATTATATTCCTAATTTAAATTTAACCTAGTATTTCGAAAAGTTTTAAAATACACCCTTTGGTTTTATTATTTAAAATTTGATTAAATAGCTTTAATTTTGAAATCTTAAAGCTATTTAATCAAATTTTAAATAATAAAACCAAAGGGTGTATTTTAAAACTTTTCAAAATACTAGGATTGAAATTAGGAATAAAGTCTTATCATAATCCACAAATTCAACCAAATCTTTCAATTTTGATAAGGATAATATGTTATCTTTCAGAAAATTCAGTTTTAGGCTTTAAAAACGAATTATGGCAATTATCCTAATCAAAATCTGATCTGAAAATCGAAAAAAATAGGAAACTGACGATTCAACTCGTCAAGTTGGGCAAGGAACTTATCAAGTTCACCCAACTTGTCGAGTTCATACTTGAACTCGTCGAGTTCATGCTCCAGACATCAAAAATCGATTTTCTTGTTCTTTGGACAATTCACTATTGCATCAATTCAATTAAAAAACATCCCACGTTTTGATATCATTGATGGGTTTTGAGCATATATACATTCCAATGTGATCATGCAACCCTAATTGCTTTGGATCTAAGTTTTTCACTAATTGAACATGCAAATAAAACACCAAAGCAATAACCCTAGAAACTAGCATACAATTTTCGAAATCCATATGAGAATAGGGTTAAAATATTACCTCACTTGTTATATAGTAATAACAAGAATAATCCTTGAATCTTGAAAGCTTAGTGCCCTAAGTGTTGCACCTCTATTGGAGTCACAAACACCCAATGCAAAGGATGATAGGAGAGACAAAGAAATTTTGGCTAGGGTTATGTATCTCATGCATAGGCCGAAAATACCAGGTGGTGGGGCTCTTTATATAGTTGTGGGCTGCTAGGCTTTCTGGAGGAAACCCTAATTCATGCTTAAGGCTTAAGCAGCCCATAGACTCTTCCTTATTAGGCCTTGGACGAAATCTATAGGGCCTCATGGATTTTATTAAATTAATTAAGTGTTTAATTAAATAGCTTTAATTTTGAAATCTTAATTTTGAAATTTTAAATTTAAAAAATAAACCTTCATGGATTTTATTATATTAATTAAGTTTTTAATTAAAAGAGAATTGATAAATCCATATATGGTTTAAATTTAACTAAATTAAAAGTTTAATTTATTAAAGGATTAAACCACTTAGTATTTTAAAAGGTTAAAATCCACCCTTATACTATATAAAATTAAAAGTCTAATATATTATATATTTAGGGTGAGGTTCAATAAAGAACCATAATTAACCAAGGAATCAATGAACCAATCGTGAGCGTCAGAAATCATAACGATCAACGGCCAGGGAAATAGATGTACACTTTTACATTGGATGCACATACACACACCATATTATACCAAAAAATCCACCCTTTACAAAAAAAATCCACCACTTTTTTTCGTTTAAAATTTTTTTTAGGCCATTTTTTTATCGAAAAAAATAACCGAATATACCATTGTTCACGAATTTTTGTCCCCTTTCCATAGAGATCTATGATGATATATAAAAAATGAACCTTTTTTTTCCGAAAAAAACCCACTTCATTTTCTTTGATGAAAAAAATTAAGGTCTATTTTTTTATAGAAAAAAATAATAAATATATCAAAATTCATATTTTTTGTACTTTTTAAACATAGATTCATATTCATGTTAAAAAAACGATATTTCAGTTCAGATTCACATTCTGAACCTGTTCAGATTCACATTGTGAACCTCCTCAGATTCACAGTGTGCATAATAATAAGTCAGATTCACAGTGTGAATCTGAACTGATCAGAGCTTTTTCACTTTGTGAATGTTAAAATTTGAAATATTTACAGTTGACATTCACAGTGTAAATCTACACTGATCGAGGTTTTTTTTGGTGAACCTTCTCAGATTCACAGTGTGCATAATAGTAATTCAGATTCACAATGTGAATCTAAACTGTTCGAGATTTTTCATATTGTGAATGTTAAAAATTGAAATATTTACAGTTTAGATTCACAGTGTGAATCTACACTGTTCGAGGTTATTTTTTAATCGGTGTTGATGTTTATTAATAGAGTACAAAAAATTAATATTTTTGGTATAATTAGTTTTTTTTTTATAAAAATAAACTTAAATATTGAAAAAACTAAGAAAATTAAGTGGGTTGTTTTTATCGAAAAAAAAAGTTCGTTTTTTATATATCATCATGGATCTCTATGGAAAGAAACGAAAAATCGTGAACAACAGTATATTCGTTTTTTTTTTCGATAAAAAACTTGGCTTAAAAAAATTAAATGAAAAAAGGAAGTGGGTTTTGTTATAATCCGGTACATGTGTGTCCATTATAAAAGTTTACAACACTTTCTTTTGCCGTTGATCGTTTCAAATTCTGACGCTTTGGATTGGTTCATTGGTTCCTTGATTAATAATGGTTCTCTATTGAACTTTTCCATATGTATAAGAAAAGTCAGTCTTACCGTTAGTAGGCCTCATTCATGAAGCTAGTCTATAAGTGGTGTTTAAGAAAGCGGCTTGTAAAATGATCGCCATTGGGTATCCACTCTTACCCACCGAACTCTTGACTAGTGGATGATCCTTAGCCGAATGGGTTGGATACAATACTAAACTCTCATAAAAGTATAATGAATTATAAAGTAACTAAACGCTTTTATAAATTCTCAATCTTATTTACTTTAGGAAAATGAGAATTTGATGCTAATCCATGAAATTGCACATTACACCTTATTGGTCGTTAGTGGAGTGTTTGTGGTTAACCGAAACACTAATATGAGACTGATATTGTTGGTCATGGGTTTCTCGTAAATTATCGTTGATCAATGGAGCGTGTATGGGTAACCGACACATTGATTAGACGATAAATGACATTGAAAGTATCAAGCTAATTTGAATGGTTATTCACACCTTATTTGTGATCCTTGGTATCCCAGTCACAAATTTGAAGGGCATAATCGAGATTAAACACGCCATTGAAAAGTTAAATGAATCTCAAAAGATCTAGAAATTTCATTTAAAAACTAATTCGTTTAAAATTTCATTTTCATGGTGGAATTGGTAAATCATCATTTACCTACCTTCAAATAATTTACAATATGATTACGGCATCCCGCTTCCGAATTGTAAATTATTGTGTTGGGTCCTAGCCTTAATATTTCATTTGGGTGTTATATTAAGGATTAAATCAACTAACCTGAATTTTCTCCCTTCATAGACGTCAAGTTCAAATAACTATGGTCTTCCTAATTCTTTTAGAAAAAGCTTTCTGTCTGAAGATGATTTTCCACGTGTCGGTCAAGGTGAAAGATAATTCTAGTCTTCATGCATTAGTGGAACTGGAAATCATACTTCTCTTCCTCTACCTCCTCCCATGATACTCCCCGACCCACTTTTTCGTCGACTTGAAAAGTTCAAGGTCACTCAAGCCCTGTTGGCATGAAAACAGCGAGATGGAAGTTCTGTGTGTGCACACGTCCTGAAGATGAAGTCTCACGTTGACAGACTGAGAATATTGGGTGACGTTTTCCCAAGGAAGCTAGTTGTTGACATGGTTCTTCAATCGCATCCTGAGTCATATAGTCAGTACCCTAAAGACTACTTTGTGACAGATCACGGCGTGACCCTTATTGATCTGACATATTTGTTAATTGCTGTTGAAGCAGCAATCCTTTCGCACACTGGTCAAGCAAATGTGCTTGGAGGATCTACCTCCTAAATTTCCATGGACCTTAACAATGGAAACATTGGTAGTCCAGAAAAGGTTTCTCTTCCTAATGGAAAGGGATCTGGCAAGGTCAAACTGTTTGACCATATGGTAAAGAGAAAGGTCAGTTCCGAGATAGTCCCATGTGCTGTTCCTGAAGTGTCCATATGTTTCTATTTCCAAGTGAAGGGGCATTAGAAGCAAAATTGTCTTGACCACCTGAGAGATATTAGAGATGGTAAAGCCAAATTTTATAACTCTCCTTCAGGTACATCCACCATCTAACTCTATTAAGTTATTGTTTATAGATTCTTATCACATGATGTGTTAATCACACTTTGATGATTTGTAGGATCAAAGAAAATAAAGGAAGCTTAAGAGGAAGTAAAGGTTTATTCTGATCTGAAGAAATCAGGACAACCCGAAAGTTCTATATCAAGCAAAGTCTAAATTGTAACCTTGTTACAATAAGACTTTGAAAGCCAAAAAGGCATAAGTATATATATATATATATATATATATATATATATATATATATATATATATACATATATATATATATATATATACACACACACACACACTTTGAAAATCATATTTAAGATAACCTCTTGAAAGTAAACAAGTTTTAACGAAGCAGAACTAGTTAAATAGTTGGAATAGGAATCATGAATTTAGAACATTGTCTTATAGTATTTAGCCTAGTACCCCACCAACCTAAAGCACCCCTAAACCAAAATCACAAGCTAGGAGTATCACTAAGGCCAAAAACTCATGCCATTGGTCTATTAAGGCCGAAAACACCAAGGACTAAACCATTAAGGCCGAAAACTCTATGTGTGGAGAAGTTAGGACTGAAATCTCAAAGGAAATGGGGAGATATCGGTCATACATGGACGAAAACACTACCATGTACCATCCTAACTTGATTCTAGTAAGGTACAAAGGATAAGGTACGACTTTAAGATATGATATCTCATCAGATTCCCATGCAAACCAATACACAATGTATATCCATGTATTAACCCACAGTTAACCTAGTAAACATCACATTACATTCCTTCCTTCTATTTAGATGAATTCATCTCCACAAATCTCATCACTTCTATTCATTCTACCTTATGTTAACTCCCATTCTCTCTCAAAAGTAATTCCAAGCTCCAAAGGAGTTTAAATCTTCAAGCTTATTCTAGATCTTTGGTAACTATTTCATGAATTCCTAGTAACTTAATTGATATATATATATATATATATATATATATATATATATATATATATATATATATATATATATATGTTTGAATAGAAAAACTAATAAAACAAACATAATCTATGTTATAAAATCATAATAAAATTTATGATTTGTAAAACTACATGGTTTTTGGGAACTTTTACTAAAACATAGCTTTTCTAGCAAAAATGGTTACATTATAGTCACTTACTAATTTGTTGGGTTACAACCTAAAAATATTATGTTTTGATTTCATATTTTGACACTAGACAAGATAATAACTTCATATTTATATAATAGAGTATATATATATAGTCTCAACAAACACCTAAGGTAAACTATAATTGGTATAGTTTGGAAGTCACAAACCACACTTTCATTTCAAAAGAACGATATAATTTTTCAAAGGTATAGTTATTTTACAAGAAAAAGGAGTCATAGTTCATGTAAATCTGTTGATGCTCTTGTGAGACGTTCCTTCACTGTACCTACCTAGCGTACACCTTAATTCCTGCATTATAACCAGAGTCTCCTTGAGGGAGAGAGAGAGATAGTTGTGTATAGATCTATACAGGATTGAAAACCCCACACCTCATCTGTTCGCTACAGTTAGAACGACAAGTCTAGGGTGACAAAAGTCTACCGATACCAACGCCTGGAGAACGTCGTTCAGGCATATCATTCATATTAAGCATGGTTATAATAACTCACATAAGGATTAAAAAAAACGACTTGCTTTACAGAGTAACTTACACTTCATTCATTTTATAAAAGAAATGAAACTACATTACTATTTTCAGTACAACATTACTTACTTTTTGGTCTTAGGGTTTAAGACTACAGTTCATATTTAAGAAAATATTAGATTTTCTTGAAACATACATAATCATTTTACAAGGAAATGATACAAAGGAAATACATACAAATACAATTCATATTTAAGAAAATATTGGATTTTCTGAAAACATAGATAATCATTTTACAAGGAAAAGATACAAGGGAGATACATACATTTATAGTTTATATTAAAGAAAATTTCGGATTTTCTAGAAGTATATAAAAAAATCAATTTTACACCAAAAAGTTACAAATCCTTCTCATACAAAATGCTTATGAACTCACCAACTTAAGTGTTGACACTTTTCAAAATCACTTGTATTCTTAGGAAATCAGTAAATAGGTATTCAAATCATTTTGAGAGTCGGCATTGCTGTTTTATGTTTTCTACCTTTAAATTATTTGTGTTTAACTTTTGAACAAATAAAGTTTTATAAACAATGTAATAATTGTATTATCAATGTATGAATGTTTGTGTTGCTATGCTTCGCTAATATTCAATTGTTATGATACTGTACATGAAGTCACTCCATCCACCGCCAGACGTTTCTGCCATTTTGGTTTGGGGGTGTGACATAAATGGATTTCGGTCACATGGTTCAAAAAGATCGAATTTGGAGCTACTAGTTAGGATTTATGATAGATTGCTTAGGAATAGTTAGAAACGTAGTTTTCATTTGTATTTGCATTGTAAGGACAAGTTTTCCGCATTTTATCATTAAAATAAATTTTGATTTTATCTTATTTTCGTTTTTTGTCATGGCATTTATGAAAATTGGTGTTTGTATTTCTATTGTTAGCGATGTTGAAAATGAATTTGATTCTTAGTTATAGCGTTTGTGGTAGTGTCATAATTTACCTAGTAAGGAAGGATTCTCATCACCCAAGTTGCAATTGGACAGAAACTTGGAATCATGTGATGTGTATTGTGTGATGTATGAGAATCTTAATCTTTGGGAAATTAAGACTAATTCCTTGTTCACATGTATATGTGATTCAAGTGAAGGATTAAAGGATCTAGTACACATTGATGTGAACTGGTCAGATCCACCACAAAGGACAATAAATCCTATTTACATGATTTACTGTTGGTTCGGTAAATATGGTTATGCTTATAAGATTAAGTATAATTCTGATACCCTAAAAAAGTTTCCAAGTATAGCAGAACGAATAAGAAGAATCCAATGGATAGAAAGTTAAAAGTTTCTCCAATCTGAAAGGAAAGGAGAGTACTTTAGTATCACGTTTAATGATCATCCTAAAGATTTTAAAACCACGTCAAAATTCATCCTCTAATAACACCTTAGTGAATTTATATGACTAAGAAGAGGAATCGGGTATTGTTGAAACGTTAAATCAAGAAGATGAGTCACACTTCATTCCAAAAACAAGTTTTAGAGTCATACTCCATTTACTCCCAATTGTACCTTGTGTAACATGTTCTAAGTAGGTTTACAACACCTCATGAAATATGGAGTAGAAATTTTTTCTTACTCTTCCACATTTGAAATTGGTAGTTGTCATGTTTTAGTTTAACCAAAGACCAACTAAGACCAATTATATAAAGTATTTTCTTGATAAGAACGCACACTAACTCTTGAATATTTGTTTGTTTAGAAATGTTCTTTGACAGAGAACCTTATATGTCAAGAAGTCAGTGGGAGTCTTGTTGATCTTAAAAAGTTTCAGGAGACAATCGAGAATAAACCTTTTAGTAATCACTAGCACACAACCTAAGGTTGATAACCTATCGTGTTGGCACATTCTTGTTTCTATTCCAATTCCACTTAAGTTGACTATGTTGGATTAGTGTCTAAGTCCATAATTATAATTGGTATGTACTTGACCCGATTTGGTATGGTCCATTTTGGGTTGCATGGCATCGGAACAACTGGATAGACAAAATGAGAAAAAGGATACTAGTTATTTATATTAATATATTATAAGTCCTAATATATTAATATGAAATCATATTATTTAATTAGTATTGATCAAGAATTAATTCTAGTGATAAAAAAGGAACTAATTAAATCTGGACTCTTATATAAATGGTGGGCCAAGTTCATTTAGGTTGGGCTAAACTTCCATGGATAGTCCATGGAGTGTTTAACCCATGGATCCTATGGAAATGAAAGGTCATGGGTATTAGGGTTTACATGAATGTAACCCTAATCCTCCACACTATATAAAGAGGCACATGGTTCATAAAATGGGTGCTAGACACTAGAGTGTGTATACACAAAGAGGGCAAACCGATTTTATGAGTATGAACCTAAGTATCCTTATTCACTAGTTATTCCAATTGTTGGTAGTGTTGTGTGAACCATTTGAGGTGTCACACTTGAGGCACTAGGCTCTTAAGCTCCATGGAATCAAGCTACAACACAAAAGGTATGTTACTTTAACTAGTGTCTTATTTGGTGTATGAGAATGCATGCTAGTTATAGGTTTAATGCCTAGGAAACCATTTGCATGTATAATTAGTGAAAACATAGATCCAAGGTATTTAGGGTTGTATGCGCACCATAGAATGTTGTAGTATACTAAAACCCTTCATAATATGCATGTGAGGTCTATGAGTTCTCTTTTGATCGCATAAGGCAAAACACCTTGATCAGTGGAAGTACATTGATCTGTATGGGTGAGTTGTTCAATAACTTGGAAGCATTGGTAGGCCCTTGTGCTACCGGATGGAAAGAAATTAATATTAAGCAAGTTCAGTCCATATGAGTTTGAATTTGTCATAAACCATATCTTATGATAGTGGTTGGAAATGACAAATTTGATGGGTTTTGGTCATAGGACATCCTATGTGCTCATACAAACCCTAATGCTTGGATCTAGGTTTCTCTATTGTACATGCAAGTTATCCAAGACTATAAACCCTAATTCTAGCATTAAAGTAATCATATTAACATGAGAATAGGTTTAAGATGTTACCTTGATTGTTATCTAGCAATAATAATCCCAAATCTCCTTGTATTGACTTTAGAAAGCTTAGAGTCACAAATGTCACTCCTCTAATGGTTCACAAACACCATAAGCAAGAGGATGAAGAGGAGAGAGGATGGAGGCTGCCCAAAACGTGTTCTAACCCTAGAAGAAAGCTTCACCACGTTTTTGGGTCATAAGGGTCTTATATATAGTTAGGCAGTTAGGGTTATCTAACAAGGAAACCCTAATTTAGATGCTTAAGCCCTAAGCAACCCATGGACTCCTTTAATTAGGGCCTTGGATAATTTCCTTATGGGTTTCCCCATAGAATTCGTCCACTCCTTAATTTAAGACAATCCATGGCCCAAATTGCAATTATCTTATAATTACAATTCCAGTCCCTTAAGTTTAATTAATCTCTTTTAGTCAATAAACTAATTACCAATTAATTATTGACTAATATTAATTAAACAATATGATTTCTCCTTTAATATATTATTCCCATAATATATTAATAAATCATATTTAATCCTTTCTCTCCATAATTCATCCTATCAAGTTGCTTTGGTGAAGGCAACCCAAAAGGACCATGCACCATCGGGTCAAGTACATACCAAAATAGTTATGGACTTAGACACTAATCCAACAGTCTCCCACTTGGATAATTCTAATAACTATTATGCGTATGACTTCAGATCCTGATCTGCAATCGTAGCTTTCTAAAGCCGCTGTCAACTCTGATCCTATCAGATACGCGTGTCCTTAGACAAGGGATCATATATTCCTCCATTCTAGATATCACATGATTTCAAATCATTCTCTTTGTACTATTTCTCGATTTCCGATTCATGACGATTGACTAATTGAACAAATCAAATTAGCCCTAGCCCGGTCGAGCATTTACGTTTGTCATCACAAAATCATCGAGGGGCCCAAAGATATTGCTTTTATCCTACTTTGGATAAAAGGAACGGATAAACTTTGATTCAATGCTTGCTTGCACTTACTCACCGAATCACACACAACAATATGTTTTATAACACCAAGTTACTAGTGCATTTACATATTATCAATGTGCAACCGATTTGCAAGATACAACTCACACATCTCGGTTTCAAGAATATAAGATGTTATCGTCTCACCAATCACTCGTGATACAATTCATGGAGTGATCCAAGTGAGCGTGGGTTTAATCCAATGCTCAAATCATATTCATAAGCACTCACGAACATTGTAGCAAACCTTTGCTATGTCTAATACGCTCTAGACAATCTACAAACCAATTCATGACAGTCTTCATTCATACTTACTTCCAACGTATGACTAACTGTGGTCCGTTTGAATAATTCGATTATTCTTAATAAAATCAATTATTCAGGAAGTCAAAACATGCAAATGTGAAACACAAGAATAATACTAATCCCATATGGCCTCAAACCTTTGAGTATAAATAAAACACCTTTTATTTATCACCATATCGATTACTCATTATTTTTCGTTTCGGGTAATCAACTTCTTACTTGAAGTATTACACTTGTCCCATGCTCCTAGCATGCCCACAATGTTTACCTATGGTTCTTACTTTGTGAAATAGACCAAATTGAGCACATTTCCAATCATTCTCATTTCACAACTCCAAATCCTTTTTCATAAGTGAAATAATATCAAATTCTTGCTACTTATAGAATATGCTAGATTCTAACATTTTATCCAATTGTCCTTTCGTAAATTCATTGCACCAAAGTCACAAAGACTATTGCCAATGATATTACAAAGTCCTCTATCGGAGATTGTTACAAGAAAATTCCTTAGATATGATGTCTCTCACTCAAAGTACATTCCTTTGAACATCCTTTTGCATAAAAGTTTCTAATCTAGACATAGATTTTCAATATTCAATTTCCAATATGGACACGTTTCCATATTTTCCATATGACAACTCATTCTTAATAGAATCTCATCTACTCATAATAATGTCGATATGATCCATCCAATATGGAAACATTTCAATATTTTTCAATACTATACTTCTAACTACTCACAAGCGACCAATCCTCGGCTAACTTTGGATTGTCCTTTGATAGTTGTTTAATTATTTTAGTCAAAACCGATTCTTGTCATTTTTCCCTCTAAATGCGCTAGAAATTTGGAAAATTTTAGAATGGTCAAATATCATAGCATTTGCAATCGATCCAATACCCGAAGCGTATGGGACACGATGCATAAAGATTTGATACTTCATCAATCTTCTGCCATAATATTTTATTTGCTATGTTCTCAAAATTCGAATTGTGAAGAGGAATGCCGTAATCATAATCGAAATTTTAAGAACACACTATGTACCCTTGACTAAATTTAGTAACATTTCTCAACCTAATCCTTTAGATTTGAAATGAAGCATAATATTCTCTCCCTTAATTATAGCAAAACAACTTTACAACCCTTACGACTTTGTAAGGTATAACTCTTGTTTTCTATAATTAATATTGCCAACTTGCAATACGTGCCTTAATAATCATACAATCATAACTTTTATGTTCCCACTATCATGATTATTATTATAAACATAACACTTATGCTCCCACTAGCTTCGACATGTATTCAGAAACAGCTAACTTCCAGAAAAACAATACCTATTGAATTTCTTAAGTCCATGTTTCTAATACTTAATGCTTTGATAATCTTTTATCAAGGCCTCTTAAACTTATACACCTTTGCCTTACATAGTTCATATGTGTGTCTAAACAATTAAGACTAATTTCCAAACCTCACAATTCAAATTATGGAAAGGGATACCGTAACCATAATCGAATTCAAGAATGCAATTTTACAATCACTATCTTCTTAAAATCTTTCTTAGTGAAAGCATTTCCTCACAATCATTTTCATGAAGGAGGAAATATTATGACGTTTAGATTTAAACGGTGTATGTGTTCCTATCCATGTGAATTTGTTAAAACCAAGGTTTACGGCAAATTCAAACTCATATGGACCGAACTTTCTTAATCTCCATTTCTTGCCTTATGGTAGCACAGCTGCCCACCACGTCTTCCAAGTAGTTAAGCAGCTCACCTTTTCTTATCAATGTACTTTTCATTGATCAAGGTCCTTGCCTTTTATGCATTCAAATGAGAACTCATAGGACTCACATGCATAATTAACTCGATTGGATCGGCACAGAAACAAAATAATGTCAACACGATGGGTTGTAAACCTCAACTCGTGTGCTAGTGATGACCGATAAGGTCTATTTGATTTGTTCTTGAAACCTTTCAAGACCAATAAGACTCCCACTGACTCCTTGACATATAAGATTCTCTTGTCAACAACCATTTCTTGACAAACAAATATTCAAGAGTTAGTGTAGCTTTTATCAAAACACTTCATAAATTGGTCCTAGTTGGTCTTTGTCTTATCCAAGACATCACAACTTTCCACATTTGATGAATGTTATAAACCTTCTTAATACTTATCACTCAATGTCACACTCTTAACATTAAGACTTGTTTTGGAATGAAATATGATTGACTTATTGATGTAGCCATTTCTTCAATCCTTGATTCCTCTTCTTAAACATACAATTGTACTAAGACTCACTTAGAGGATCAATTAAGATATGGTTCTTAATCATTAAGACCTATCATAAAGCATAAAAGGTACTCTCCCTTCTTCTTAGAATGGAGAAACTTTTATTTTTCTGCCTACTAGATTCTTCTTATTCGTTCTGCTATTGATTTAAACTTTTTCAATCAATTTAGAATTACATTTAATCTTATAAGTATAATCATATTTACTAAACCTTTAGTAAATCATGACGAATATCTTTGTTACTCTTATGGCGGACTTGATCAACACGCAACTTTGTGTATTCGATCTCCAAGTCCTTCACTTGGCACTTTGTCAATGAATTAGTCTAATTTCCAAATATGAAATTTCTCATTCATCGTGCAACCAAGTTGCATGATTCCAAGTTTCTGTCCAATTGAAACTTGGGCGATGAGAAACTCTCCCTATTTGGTAAATTCTCGACTTTCCATAAATAACATAATAAGAACCAAATACATTATTGCTAATATTCAAACATCAATTTTTCATATACGCCATTACAAGGATAAATAAATAATATAAAATCAAAATTTATTTTATTGCGGAAAAATTTGTCCTTACAATGCAATTCATTGAAAAACTATGCTAATACATCTTTCTTAGCAATCTAATTCTAACTCTAAGTAGTAGCTCAAGAATCTAATCTTCGAGAAATGCGATCGAAATCCATTCCTTCACGGTTAGATTCTGCTCACTTCTTCCCTTAAGCTTCATTTCTTTTCTTCAAAACATCAATTGTAATCTTATCACATTATGTATTAAGGATCTAGAATAGAAGCTTAAAAGAGTTAGTTAATGGATTTTACCTATATTAGAGCCATACGTTTCGACTCTCCCATCTCTTAGATCTCTTAGGTAAATGGGACAGCTTCGTCTCCAATGCCCTTTCTCTTGGCAATAAAAGCAAATTGACTCTTTTGGAACATGACATGGAACTACTTTAGACATTGCCTTTCTCTTATGATCAAACCTTTCGATCATAGCATGTCTTTTGTTGCCATTATCTATATCCATAGAGGTCTTGAAGGTAGATTCACCAATCAACTTTGCTTTTCTATTGCGCCAAACCATTGCTGATTCAGCAGCAATAAGCATATATATGAGATCTATAAGGGTCACGCCGCGGTTCATCATATAGTACTCTCTTATGAACTCACTATATGAGTTAAGAAGTGACTGAAGAACCCAATCAACAGCCATTTCCTCACAGACAACGGATCCCAACATTCTTAACTTATCAATGTGTGACTTCATCCCTAGGACGTGTGCACACACCGACTTTCCTTCTTTATGTTTACTTGCCAAAAGGGCTTGAGTGATCTTGAACTTTCCAAGCCTTCAAACTTGTAGGTTAGGGAGAATAATTGGAGGAGGTGGAGGAAATGAAGCATGATTTCTTGTTCCTCGATCAAATCGTGGAATATCATCTTCATGTGGAAAGCTTGTTCCACGGGATTTGGGAAGACCATAGTTGTCGAACTTTGACATCTACAAAACGGGAGAAAACGAATTCAAGTTAGTTGATTGATTGAGTCTTTAGTAAATCACCCAAATGAGATACTAAGGCTAGAACCCAACACAATATTCCACAACTCGGGAGAGGGATGCCGTAACCCAAATTGTAGAACATTTGAAGGTAAGTGAATGACGATTCATTAATTTCCACCATGAAAAACGAAAAAGAAATTTAAGTTTTAAATCTATGAAAACTCCTAGATCCTGTGAGATTCATTGAACATTTCAATGGCATGTTTAAATCTTGATATTCCCCCTTGTTTGTGACTGGGATGCCGAGGATCACAAAGCGGGTGTGAATAACCATGCAAACTTACATGGTGCCCTCACATGTTACAGTCACCTATTCGATGTGCCGGTAAACCACACACGCTCCACCGAACTATGACAAACATTGAGTCACCCTTTGCTACCTTTTCTTAGAACCATTTAGTGTGCCGATAAACCACATACGCTCCACTAACGTCTTCGCAAGGGCACAAAGTGTAATTTCAAGGAATTGCATCAATTCACTTTTGCCTAAGTAACTAAGATTGGGAATTTGTAAAACATTTAGTTACTTTTGTATATCATTATACTTATAATGGAAGGTTTCGTCCTATCCTACCCGTTCGGCTAACGACCCTCCACTAGTCAAGAGTGCGGTGGGTAAGAGTGGATACCCATTTAATCGTCATTTTATAGGCAATTTCCTTAAACACCCCTTATAGACCAGCTTCGTGAATGAGGCCTACTAACGGTAAGACTGACTTTTACTCATACATATATATATATATATATATATATATATATATATATATATATATATATATATATATATATATATATATAATGTTAGACTTTTAATGTTATATCTAGTATAGGGTGTATTTTACACTTTTAAAATACTAGGTGGTCTAATTTAACAATTATACTTTTAATTCAATTAAATTGTAAATCTAAAATTAAACCTCTTTTAATTATACACCTTAATTAAGTAATAAAACCATAAGGGTGAGATATGAACTTTTCAAAACAATACTAGGGTTTTAGAATTTAACATTCCTAAATTAAACTTTTAATCAACTTTTAAATTCCAAAACTTGAGGGCAAGTTTTGAAACATTTCAAAACATTAGGGTTTAGAATTCAAATATACATCAAAATTAAACAATTAATCAAAATTTAAATTCCAAAACTTGAGGGCAAGTTTTGAAACCTTTTTCAAAACATTAGGGTTTCAACTATTTAAATTTCAAAACAACAAAACTTTTTGGGTTCAAATTTAAACTATAAAACCTAAAAGGGAAAATATGAAACATTTCATAACAAAAAGGATCAAATAACAAATAATCTAAATTAACATTTAATTACATAATTATCCATATTTGATTTATTTAATGATTTCTTGCAAAACAATTTATCAATTTAATCAAAATAATTAATCAATTATCACATAAGGAAACAATTATCTTATTAATTGATAAATATCTTCAATTAGATCAAGAATATAGTCAAATATATCATAAAATCGGATTAATATTGATCTAATATGATAAGGCAACTATCCTTAAGCAAAAACAACAAGAAATCCCGGTTTTCCTTCCTTCTGACCAGCCGACTTGCCTAGTCAGGCATGGACTCGGCGAGTCCAGCCTCCAGAAACACAAAATTCGAAATTTTCAAACATACAATGCATCAATACAATAGAAACCAGTCTAGGCTCTGATACCACTAATGGGTTTTGGTCATAAGACATCCTATGTGCTCATACAAACCCTAATGCTTGGATCTAGGTTTCTCTATTGTACATGTAAGTTATCCAAGACTATAAACCCTAATTCTAGCATTCAAGTAATCATATAACATGAGAATAGGTTTAAGATGTTACCTTGATTGTTATGTAGCAATAACAATCCCAAATCTCCTTGTATTGGCTTTAGAAAGCTTAGAGTCACAAATGTCACTCCTCTAATGGTTCACAAACACCATAAGCAA
Source organism: Lactuca sativa (assembly GCF_002870075.4). Lineage (NCBI taxonomy): Eukaryota > Viridiplantae > Streptophyta > Magnoliopsida > Asterales > Asteraceae > Lactuca > Lactuca sativa. Next base: position 279,317,670 of record NC_056630.2, read on the forward strand.
GAGGATGGAGGCTGCCCAAAACATGTTCTAACCCTAGAAGAAAGCTTCACCACGTTTTTGGGTCATAAGGGTCTTATATATAGTTAGGCAATTAGGGTTATCTAACAAGGAACCCTAATTTGGATGCTTAAGCCCTAAGCAACCCATGGACTCCTTTAATTAGGGCCTTGGACGATTTCCTTATGGGTTTCCCCATAGAATTCGTCCACTCCTTAATTTAAGACAATCGATGGCCCAAATTGCAATTATCTTATAATTACAATTCCAGTCCCTTAAGTTTAATTAATCTCTTTTAGTCACAAAACTAATTACCAATTAATTATTGACTAATATTAATTAAACAATATGATTTCTCCTTTAATATATTATTCCCATAATATATTAATAAATCATATTTAATCCTTTCTCTCCATAATTCATCCTATCAAGTTGCTTTGGTGAAGGCAACCCAAAAGGACCATGCACCATCGGGTCAAGTACATACCAAAATAGTTATGGACTTAGACACTAATCCAACAAAATTAACATACACTATAAAATCTAAGTGGAAAGAGGTTTCTCTACTTCATGAAAATGATTGTAAGGAAACGTTTTCGCTAGTAGATTTTATAGGATTGATTAATATCATTAGAGTTAGCAGTTGTGATAATTGTGTTTTCGAATTCGAGTATGATTACGGCATCCCTTTTAATAGTTCGAAATGTGAGAAATGGAAAATAGTTTGAACATTCGGGACTTATTGCTATAAGTTCTGAAAGGGTTTGACACACACACATAAGGTGTCTAATAAAAGGTGTATGAGCTTGAGAAGTCTAGATAAAGACTTATCGAAGAACCACATATCAGAAATCTAAACTTTGATAAGAAAGTCAATATGTATTGATTTCTAGAAGTCCAACTGATTTCTGAGTAAATGTCAAAGCTAGTGGGAGCATGATTGTTATGCTGGTAAGAACATAATTTTTATGCTAGTGGGAGTGTGATTATTATGTTAAGTGTTACAAGTTAGCAATGCTATTTATAGGAAACAAAGTTCTAAATTTGCAAAGTTGCAGAATTTGGAAATTGTTTCCTATATTATGGCTTAAGGGAGAGGGCATTTATACTTCATTTCGAATCTAAAAGCTTAGAGTGACATATTAATGGAACTTAGTCATGAACATATATGAATATCATGTTGAAGTGATTCAACATAGGAAGATGCGATATATGGAAATATTATAGCAAGAGACTATCAAGTCTCTATGTGAGACATTGTGTATCGGATCTTATATGCTTCGGGTATAGGATCAAATTGCATATGCTATAATATTCACTTGTTCTGATTTTTCCAAATGCATAGGGCATTAAGAGGGAAAAAGGAATAAAAGTTGGTATGACTAAAGTTGTTAAACAGTTGTCAAGGACAATTTGAGATTTACCAAAGATTGGTTGCTTGTGGACAGTTGGAAGTATGGTATTAATTTGGACGGACCAGATTGGCATGTTCTGAATAGAGGTAACCCTTATATAGAATTGATAGTCTTATGGAAATATGGAAATGTTTCTATTATGGGAGTTGGATATTAAGATCTATGTGTGAGTTAGTAACTTTAATGCAAGAAGGATGTTCAAGGAATGATCTTTGAATGTGAGACTTCATTTCCATGGAATTGTTTTGTTTTGTAATATCATTGGCCAAGTCTCTATGACTTTTGTGCCTAGACATTACAAAAGGATCATTGCATGCAAGTTTAGACTCTAACAGATTCTAGTAGTGGCAAGAATTTGGTATTCTTACACTTGTGATAAGGATTTGGAATTGTGAAATGAGCATCATTGGGAATGTGTTCAATTTATCTATTTCATAAAGAAAGGACCATAGGTAAACATAGTGTGCATGCTTGGAGCATGGCATGACTATTGTTTTAATTCAAGAATTAAGTTGATTGTTCGAAACATTATACAATGATTAAGGTCTACTTAAGATGGTGATTAAATAATAAGTGTTTTATTTATATTGAAAAGTTTTGAGACCATATTGGATTAGGTTATTCTTGTGCTTCACTTTGCATGTTTTACTTCCCAAATAACTAGGTTATTCAAACATTCACATTCGATTATACTTTTGGAAGTAAGTAGTGAATTAAGACTGTCATGAATCTAACTGTAGATTGTCTAAGTGCTTAGACATAACAAATGTTTGTTGTAGCGTTCATGAGTACTCCTGAAAGGAATTTGAGTATTGTATTAACCCACGCTCAAGTATTACTTCATGGATTTTTTCACGAATAATTTTGAGATGATAATATTTTATATTCTTGAAACGGAGACATATGGGTCGTTGTTTACGAGTCGGTTGTGCATTGATAATACGTAAACACATCAATAACTTGATGTTATAAAACATATTGTTATGTGTGATTTGATAAGTAAATTGTGCAAGCATATGAGTCGAATTTTATCCGTTCCTTTTACCCAAAATAGGATAAAAGCGATATCTGTGGGCCCCTCGATGATTTAATGATGACACCCTAAAGCACTTGGCCAAGCCTGGACTGATTTGATTTGTTCAATTAGTCAGTCGTGATGAATCAGAAATCAGGAAACAAATATTGGATAGAGAGATTGATTATAATCCATGTCTCATGTCCATACTATATCATGTAGAACGATGGGATATTTGATCACTTATCTAAAGGACGCGTCATTGATTAGATTAGAGTTCGATAGCGGATTTTGAAAGCTACGATTACTAATCAAATTTTGAGGTCATAATTGCAATAATGGTTATTAGACTTATATAAGTAGGAGACTGTTGAATTAGGTGTCTAAGCCCATAACTATAATTGGTATGTACTTGATTTGATAGTAGCATGGTCCTTTTGGGTTGCCTTCACTCATGCAACTTTACAAGATGACTTATGGAGATAGAGTAGGATTTATTATTTGAAATAATAAATTGGTACTCAATTTGATTTTATTAATATATTAAAAGATTGCTATATTATTTGGAAGTCATATTATTAATTAGTATTTGATCAGAAATTAATTTGTTATTAATTTTGGGATTAAAGAACTGATTAGCAATGGAGGGGATGTTTTGCAAATCATTAATAGTTGCAGAACTAGGCTATTGGACTCCTTAATTAGGAGTGGACGAAATACTATAGGGGGGCCCTATAGATTTCGTCCAAGGCCTCATAAGGAGGAGTCTATGGGCTGCTTAAGCCTTAAGCATAAATTAGGGTTTCCTCCGAAAAGCCTAGCAACCCACATCTATATAAAGAGCCCCACCACCTGGGATTTTTGGCCTATGCATGAGATACATAACCATAGCTGAAATTTCCTTGTCTCTCCTATCATCATTTGCATTGGGTGTTTGTGACTCCATTAGAGGTGCAACACTTGGGACACTAAGCTTTCAAGAGTCAAGGATTATTCTTGTTATTACTATATAACAAGTGAGGTAATATTCTAACCCTATTCTAATATGGATTTCGAAAATTGTATGCTAGTTTCTAGGTTTATTGCTTTGGTGTTCTATTTGCATGTTCAATTAGTGAAAAACTTAGATCCAAAGCAATTAGGGTTGCATGATTACATTGGAATGTATATAAACCCATCAGTTAATTTCCAAACCTGATGATATTTCTATTGTTGGTCTTAAATGGGTTTTTAAAAATAAAATGGACAATGAAGGTAATGTTGTACGAAACAAGGCTAGATTAGTCATAAAAGGTTATTGTCAACAAGAAGGAAGTTATTATGAAGAAACCTTTGCCCCTGTTGCAAGACTCGAGGTTGTACGAATTTTCTGGCTTATGCAACACATAAGAATTTCGACGTCCACCAAATGGATGTTTAGTGCACATTTCTCAATGGTTTCATTGAAAAGACGGTCTATGTCGAACATCCTCTAGGATTCGTGAATGATAAGTATTATGATCACTGTTATATTCTTGACAAGGCAGTGTATGGGTTAAAACAAGCACCTTGTGCTTGGTATGCGACACTAACCAATTTTTTGAAATCGCTAAATTTAAGCAAGGATCAGTTGATCCCACTCTATTTCTAAAGAAAGTAAGGGATCACTTGATGCTCACTCAAATTTATGTAGATGACATTATATTTGGTTCTACTGACCCTTCGTTGTCAAAGGATTTTGAAGATCATATGAAAAGTCAATTTGAAATGAGCATGATGGAAAAGATCAATCATTTTTGGGGATTGAACATTCGTCAAAGCAGGGAAGGAATCTTCATCAATCAAGAAAGCTATACTGGAAACCTGACTGAACGATTTAGAATGACGAATTATTCGAAAGCTAAAGTTCCCATGGCAGTTGACACTCGCTTAGGTCCTTCAGTGGATAAGCCAATTGTTGATCTCAAGAAGTACAGGAGCATGATTAGGTCAATATTGTATTTAACTGTGTGTAATTTTGCTAGGTATCAAGCGAATCCGAGAGAACCTCATCTTACAACAGTGAAAAATATATTTCATGATCTTCATGGAACTATGACTCTAGGAGGTTGCCAATTATATCAAAAAGCACAACAGACGGATGCCAATTAATGGATGGGAAACTTGTGATTTGGCAGTCGAAAAAGTTGACGTGTGTATCGATTTCGACAGATAAGGCTAAATACATTGTTGTTGCGGCTTGTAATTCTCAAGTGATATGGATTTAAAGTCAACTACGTGACTATGTGATTAAAATGATGAAAGTTCCACTTTATTGTGATTCACAAAGTGAAATTCACATATGTCATAATCCAGTTCAACATTTGAAAATTAAGCATATTGCGCTTCGATACCACTTTATCAAAGATTATTTTGAAGAAGAGAATATTGAAGTTCAATTTGTAAAAACAATTGATCAACTGACTGATATTTTTACAAAACCACTGGATGCAAAATCATTTTTAAGAATTTTAAATGGGTTGGAAATGATGGAAGCTTGTTATGTTCTTAATTCTACCTAATTATTCTTGGATTTGATATGCAAAATTTTTGGACTAGATTTCGCTAGTTGGACTAATTTTTTGCTAGTTGGACTAACTTTTGTTAATCGGGCTAACTTTTACAAGTTTTACTAACTTTCACTTATTGTCATACTTTTTGTTAAGAGGTTACTATTCCAGTTCAACATTTGACTGGCTTCGCATTTGACTTTGTCTCTGATTCGTTCAACACAAGTTCATGTCTAACGAATGGAAAGGATCTATTGATGGGAAGCGTATACTGCTAGTGAGCATTTATTTGTGTGAAATCTCTTTGGAGGTGGGAAAGCATTGGTTCACATGCGAAATGTTTGTTTTCACTAACAAATTATCAATGCTGATAATATCCTTTTCTAATTTTTCGTTATAAAAATAAAAAATTCAAAAATATTTTCTTTGTTTTTCAAATTTTCATTATAAAAATCTAAAATTAAAAAAAGTTTCTTCGTTTTTTATTTTCTCCTTTTAAAATTCAAAAATCCAGAAAGATTTTTATTATTGTTGTTTTTGCTTTATCAATATCTAAAATCCAAAAATATTTTTGTTATGTTTGAAATTTTGTTTGAAAAATTAAAAAACAAATATTTTCCTTATTTTTTAAACTGGGAAAATTATTTTGACAATATGTTGTTCTCTTGCATGTCAAAAGCGAAACTTGATAGGGAACTGGTATGATATGAAACTTTTGTAATACTTAAATGACCCTAAAAGCATGTGGCAACAATTTGTACACAAGCCTCATACAATCTTTGTGTAAAAATCCTTAATGAAAATTTTCTTACAAAAGTTTCTTCCCAATCAGGCTGTATTCAAAATAGTTGACGAGCTACCTTTCTCTTCTCATTTTGAGTAAAGAAATTTCTGCTATGTCCAATTTTTCGTAGAGGTACAATGAGTTTTCACATCCAATATTTTTTACCCAAAATTTCTTACAGAATCACACACAATGACACATTCCCAAGACATCTCTGGTCAAAACCAACCAAGATATAGGTATGTCACAAATATGTGTTTATGATCTTAAATCATTTTTCTATAATGAAGGTGAGACCCAACAAACCAAAACTAAATGAATTGATGGTGAACATTTATTGTTCAAGATTCTAACAAAACACTTGTTTCACTTTACCATTTTCAATGTTCAAAATCTCATTTTCATTTCTTTTGCGTGATCTTGATGAAATGTACTCATCCCAAGTCATTTCTTCCCAGTAGATCCAAATTTTTAATTTTTTATGAAATAAGATTTTCGTATGAACATTTGTCTATCTTCTTTGTAACCTCAAAAATTTTCAAAGCCTACTTGTTCTTGACTACACTGCTCTTCCAAGTATTTTCACTGATATGTAGTTCAATCCAAGTATCAATGAGGCTGAGAAGATTGTTAATGAAGAAGAAGCCGATGACGATGATATGATGGTTTCTTTTGCTGATATGTAGTTCAATCCAGAGGAAGATGATGTGCCTGATGATGCAATAAATTCGGGTAAACAATTCAAAATTCTCAATTCAAAGTTGAATTCAAAGATGAATTCAATTCTTCATTTTTTGAATGATACTTTTGGCAAGACTTTTCTGGTTTTGAGGTTGAATACCTCTTAAAAGCTCAAGAGTCTTGCATGAAAACTCCCATTGAAGATTTTGATAAATGAATAGATGAGAGACTGGTTACTTACTCTCATTCTTTCGATTCCTAGCTTTCGATATTACTTGATACTACTAAAGAGCATCGTGTACTTTTCGAGAAGATGGTGTCTGAATTTAAAGCCTCTGTTGACTTGAAGATTAAGGAGTTTAGTGATTTTTTCGCCAATGAGGTTCGGAAGCTTGATAACTTCTATGTTTTGATGAATAAGAAAGTTGATTTATTGATGGGAGCAACCACTCGATTGGTGGAAGATATTACTGCATTCAATAATGACTATTCTGGTGATTTGAAGTCAAAGTTTGAAGAAGATGGGAAAACATTTGAGAAGGTTGATAAGTCTCTTTCTGATTTTCAAGAGACTTTGTCAAAAGTTGCTCTTTCGTCTCAATCTTCAATTTCTCAAGAATATATCTCTGCCATGATTTCGTCCATTGAGTCAAGATTCAAAACTGAATTGGTTCCAATACCGAATTTGGTTCTTTGCCTACCAACGAATGTTCCATGTCCTACGAATGTCTCGTAAGGGAGAGAAAGGGTGGTTGGTTCATCCAAATGATCTGGCGAAGATAAAGGCGTAGTTGTGGGAAGGGTTTTGTCTATGCAAATTCCTACATCAATCCAATGAAACCTATAGTATCAACAACAACAACATAAAAAACGAATGCTTCTCAAGTCAATGTAGACTTTTCAAAATAACAAAAGAAAGGAATTTTGATTGATGAAGAAGGTTAGAGTTTTGGAATTGTCAAGACAACACCAACAGTCGATCCTAAAGATAAAGGGAAAAGTATCCAGGTTGAACCTTCCAAAGAAGAGAAGAAAATATTGAAAGAGGTTGAAATCAAAAGGTAGAATCAAGTGAACAACATAACGAATCAAAGAGTGAATGATCCTCCCGGATTGAACAAGGGTGATCCCACAAGGCTTGGTGTTATGAGTCTATCGAAATTGATGTGCTCGACAAAGTAGATGAGTTTATGAAGAGACCCAAGAGACGTTATGCCATCAAAAAAACCAACTTCAATAAGCGTGATTTTCCTATAAATTGTCTGATGTTTTCTTTCATTCAATTCAAACTTGCTCATAATTTCAAGGACAAGGATGAATACAAGAAGTTGAAAATTTGCTTTCACGCAGTTCTGGGAAAAAGCTAACAAGAAGTTTTGTCATTGGTGAAAATCGTGAGGGGGAGAATATGATACTATTCCAATTAATACTTTTGATGATTTCTTTGATGAACCTGAAATGACTATTTCTTCTGAGGCAAAAGTGGTTGATACTTAAGAAGATGAGTTGATGAAGCTTATTGATGATGCAATAAATAATGTTCAAGTTAGTATTGAGGCGGAGCCATCTATTCAAAATCATGACTCTAGTGTTCCAGTCAAGGTGGAGAATATAAGAACTCTCATGTCTAACACATGAAAATGGAGTCTAATTCTTGTGCACATTCAAATGATACTACATCTTTGTAGGGAGAGAATACAACAAGTCACGATGATCCAATCCAAGGGAGAGTTCTTTACCTGATGACTTTATCCAGTGGGAGAGTTAACATGATCTTAACCAAGGCGAAAATCAACAAATTGGAGATAATGCTAATTATTCAAAAAATGAAGAAGTCTACTTTGAAATTATTCTTAAATATGATTCCAATTATCCACCATTGGTCAAATGGATGAAAGATCATCCAAAATCGTAAGTAATTGGTGAAACATTAACATGTGTTCTTACTAGAGCTCAACAAAAGGAGAAACATTCATTGCTGAATGAGAATCAAGAATTTTGTATGATCAAGTCTATCATATCAAAAATCGACCAAATACTATGAAAATTGCACTTGATCATTCTGATTGGGTCAAAGCAATGCTAGATGAGTTAAATGAATTTGAAAGAAATAAGGTTTGGAGATTAAATGCAACACCTCCAAATACTTTAGTCATATGTTTGATATGGGTCTTTTACCAAAAGTTAGACAAATAAGCTAATGTTGTGTGAAACAAAGCACGTTTGTTAGTGAAAAGATATCTCTAGGATGAAGGAATTGACTATGAAGAGAGATTTGCTCCAGTTGCGAGGCTGGAATATGTTTGCATTTTCTTGGCATATGTTGCTCACAAAATTTTTGAATTTTTTTAGATGGTGTGAAGTGTGCATTTCTCAATGGAGAACTTGAAGAAATATTATACGTTGAACAACCACCATGTTTAATTAATGAAGAGTATCCCAATCATTGCTATATACTTGAAAATTTTGTGTGTGGTCTTAAGCAAGCTTCTCGTGCATGGTATAAAATGCTTACTCATTTTCTTAAGTAATCTAAGTATAATCAGGGTTTCATTGATCCCACTTTCTTTCAAAAGAACGATAGTGATCATTTGATGATTGTCCAAATTTATGTTGATAATATTATTTTCGTTTCAACAAATCCTAAGTTGACCGATGAATTCCGAAACCTAGTGGAAACTAAATTCGATATCATCAATGGGTCCATTTTAGCTTTTCATTGGATTAAATATTAAATGGAGCAAAGAGGTGATTTTCATAAATTAGGAAGATTTTACAAAGTCCATGCTTACAAATTTTGGCATGAATGGTGATACAAATGAAAACTACAATGGCGTTCAGAACCAAGTTGACACCATCTCTTAACAAACCAGCAGCATATCTTACTTTGTATAGACAGATGATTGGGTCCTTGCTTTATTTAACATCTAGTAGACCAAACATAATGGTTGTTGTTTGTTATTGTGTGAGATTCCAAGCAAATCCAAAAGAACCTCACATAACGATAGTGAAGAATATTTTTAGATATCTTCTCAGAACTACTTCCTTAGGGTTTTGGTATTCTTCTTATATTGGGTTCTTTATGCATGCTTATTCAGATGCATATCTTGTGTAAGTACCAAATTCTCCTACGTATCAATCAAATTCACTTTGATGGTGTGGAATCCCAATCAAAGTGTATGATGCAAGATATAAGATGAATAAGAACAAGATAATTAATCTTCAATGCACACGATATATTGATTAATTGTCCGGTACACAAGGTTCCAATTACACAATGTTTTTTCTATGTTTCTCTCTAGATCTCGTTCTAAGCTTATGGCAGCCCCCAAAACGTTCCACACTTCTATCTAGGCTAAAATAACACTATTTATACCTAGACCTAGTAACAAAGCCCAAGCCCAAACTCAAACAAAACAATATTAAGCTTAACCAAAATCACATGTGATTTTGGTCCAAGCAACACCAAAACATGGTGTTTTCGGTCCTAGACCGAGAACTTCAATAGCTTATGAAAAGCAAAGTGTAAACCATAATTTATAACCTAACAATCTCCCCCTTGTTTTATAACTCTCTTTTCACTTAGAATAAACCATAATTTAGTTCTAACAATCTCCCCCTTGGTTTATTGCTTTCTTTTCTTTTCAGTCTTCCTTGATCTTTGGCTTTCAGCTCTAATCTTTGATTTCTTCAAAACTTCAAGATGAACATATGAATTTCTTCATGAATGAATTCATCTTGAACAGTTGGACTTCCTTCAAAGAATTGACCTTGAATGCACATTGGATGTAGAGGCTTCTCGTAGAGATTCTTGAAAATCAACACTTTCAGCTTTGAAACACTTCAGAGAAAATAACAGATAGACCAATTCTTATGGATCACTTCAAAAATTTCATTGATAGTAGCAAATTGATTGAGGAGGCTTCAATGCAATATGTCACAGAACTTCAAGTACAGCTTCACCTAGCTTTTGGGGTTGAAAGAATTGAATGTTGAAAAATAATATTCACTTCTTGTTCCTTCGAATGAGAATTCTTTAATGATCACCGTTGTGCTTTGAAAAGTAACCATTACTAAAAAGTCCCTGTGGATCAAAGAATCATAAAGACACTTCTCACCATAGTTGTTCAAGGACCCAGCCTTGGCTCAGAAGGAGACTACTCACACTCTCACAGTATCTGTGTGAATACGGAGGAACGAACTGCGATTTGTTGAGTATCGGATAACTACTCATGACCTTTTTTTGTTATCCCAATTATATCCTAGATCAAAGATCTCAATACATTTTTTCAAGTTAACAAGTTAACTTGGCCCCTGGTGATACGTTTAGCGATAATCGTGCCTTGCGAGGTGCATCGCCCTGGTTCCATGACATCTGTATAGTTTCAGACTTTTAATTCCTTAAATATGTCAATTCTTTGAAAGCTACTGCCTAACTAACAATTTGCACAGTTTCAATCCTTCATTTCCTTGTGAAAATAGAGTGATGTATAATGACCATCAACTCTTTTCCAAGTTTCTTCTCCTTGCTCAAAAATTCCGATACAGTCTCCTTGAGTCTCTAATCTTCTTTTTGAATTCGCTTTTAAGACAAATGAAACTTTGAGATAAAAAATAAAAGTAAAAATAAACTTAGCACACAATAGAAATAACTAAGAAATAAAAATAAAATTAAAATACACTCAAAATAAAAATAAAATATTTTGGATTTTTAATTTTCTAAAATGGAAATAAAACAGAAATAAACATTTTTTTTTTAATTTTATGATTTTTTGTTTGATTTTTTTAATTGATTTTTTTTGTTTGAGTTTTTTTGTTTGATTTTTTTTTTTAAAATTTTCCCCATAAATTTTTGCATAGAGGAAAAATATGAACAAATTTAACAAAAACAAAAATAAGATACAAAATGTACAAAACAGAAATTTTTGGTATTAAAGTTGTCAAGCAATTTAATATCGTTTATCAGCACACACATGCATGTTTCGCTCTGGTCAATCACTAATATTGTGATCCACTTTAACACAAAGGATATTGACAAGTTGGACAGATTATAAGTGATAAGACATTGCACCTATATTCCTAAATAGACCATTTAGCTGACGACGACCAAGGATATTGTTGTCCACTTAAATTAAGTAACGAGATCTACATATAGCCTTTAATCATGAACCAATTCAATTTTAAGCTCACTAGAACGTGTTCCCCAGTTCACGACATACCCTAGCAATCAAGGAATTCTAAAAAGCTCTTTACTTTAGGTGAGTGCTCAATTATTTGAGAGAGAAGATAAATATAGAGATGCATATGTTGTATCCCAGGTCGGATGTCATCCAATCATGCAGAGGGAAGAATATATGACTAACATAGATAGAGGTTTAGAGAAATAGAAGGGTGCATATGCTGTGTTCCAGGTCGGATCTTCCGATCACGTAAAGGGGACAACATATGACTGACATAGATAGAAAGAGAGAAGCATAGATAGAGATGTATAGAAACAAAGGTGCATATGTTGCGTCCCAGGTCGGATCTTCCGACCACACAAAGGGGGCAACATATGACTGAAAGAGAGGATAAGAAAGAAAACAAATTTCACACCGACCTACTTTATCAGAACCCCCCCAGTCACCCTATCAGCACCAGAATTAAGGACATAAGTCTGTACACCGAAGAAATGTTGAGTCACAGTTCTAGAGGATAAGTAACTTTAATGAATCTCATAGGCTCCCTTGTTTATCTCACTGCTCAATCTATCTAAGCGTCGTATGGTCAGTCCAAATGAAACTATCTAAGTCAAGATGTGTTAACATAGTCTAGTCATTTCATTGTCAGTTGTGTGTAGTCCTTTAATTTTTCATCCTTCATGCCTACCAGCACATTAAACACATAGTCTAAACAATTTAGCTTCAGTGCATTACACGCATCTCATATCGCCCTTTAGCACTAGACTTCATATCACTTCCCAATAAAACTTACGAAAGAAAACATATATATATATATATATATATATATATATATTTCTCCCCCTTAATTTGTGCATGGGAAGAAAGAAAAGAAAATAAATGCGCAATTTATAAAAAATTTGTCCTCAAAACGAATAATTTTATGAAAAACTTAGAAGTATCGAGAAGAAAACTAAAACCGTAATTCAACAATTGAAATTGCATCCAGATGATCTGATAATAGCACGCATATGCAAAAACACATTCAACCTTAGTTGTGTTTCAATTCCGGAAGATATTAAAAAATTCTTCACATCGTTAAGTACAATCCCCACTTGTGATCCTCTTCTTTCTTCCTTTCCCGCAAAAGACACATACTCTCAATGAAGATTCTGAATGTCGTACAGATGAGAGATGTCTCATATCATGTGCCTGGAACAACCACTATCAACAAACCAAAGTCTGATGATATTCCTCCACAGCTGCTCCAACACAGAGTGCGAGATTAGTTGGTCTTTGCAACCCAATCCATTTTGAAGATGGGTTGACCATTATCATCTACACAAGGTACTCTCTCCTATGACATATCCTGTTGTCACACACAGAAGATGAAGAAAAGTTAGAATCATTAGATGATTCAGGAGTATGAACTTTTGGTACCCGTCCGTAGTCGGGTTTCACCCATTTCTTGTTTGATCGGATGGATGCCTCATCACTTGCTTTAGAACTTGATACCGATCACCGAGATGACTTCGACCTAACCGATCTTTGTCTAATAGAACCATCTCTTGAATTTGGCTTCTTTTCATACATTCCCTTCCTATCCTTAGAATTTTGATTCTTTGCCTTTTTTGCATTCCAGTCACCATTGCGCGATTGTGACCTCGAAGAGTTTCTTTTGGAGGATCTCCCTCTTGGCGCGTTTTGCCAACCTTGTCTGTAGTAAGGAAAATACAAACGATGTGGGCAGTTTCTGGCAATGTGATTGGGAGTCCCATAGTTAAAACAAGACTATCTTTTCATATAAATCAGATTGTGACTTGGTCCTTGTCTAACTGAAGTTCGTTTCGAAGAAATTCCACAAGAACAAGCACAAGAACATTTGTTACACTTCTTGACATATTTTTGTGGCTTGGATTTTCAACAGTGGGAGTGTCATCATCACAAGCTTTTGAAACATTTTCAACAGACTCATAATTGATTTTGATCTGCTCACTCCCATCTTGCACTGCTTCTTTATCTGCACATGAAGTAGAAGCATTAGACTTGTTCATCTTATCACAAGTTTTTGAATCATTTTCAGCAGAATAAGAGTTATTTTTGTTCTGCTCATGCCCATCTTGCACTGTGACTTGCTCTACACTTGAGGTAGAAGTATCAGAATCGTTCACCTCAACACTTCTAGTGGGGCCGGATTGTTCAGTCTTATCTGAATTTATTACCAGGGGATGGCCATATTGTGCAGGTCTCTCTATCTCATTGGTTTCAAGGGGCGGGGTATAATTATCAGTGAAGGGAGGTGGAACACTGTGATACCCTAGACCCTTATTCTGATTATCTTTAAATTTTAATTGTTTTTCAATCATGGACTCAACTTTCTTACTTGACACATCAATTTTTATAAAATTAAAGTCTGCATTTTCAAACTTATTTTTCAATGTGTCAAGCTCGGCAGTTAGATTGGCAATCCTTATTTGAGCATAATCGTAGCGTTCACATTTAGTGTTATATTCTTCTTGAAGTTTTCTAAAGTCCTTGGTTTTAGCCTCTAATTGTTGTTTTAAGGGTTTTTGAGCCTTTCTGAGGGTATAGCCTTTATATTTAAGGTCCTCATTCTCTCTACGTAATATACCAATTTGACCACGAAGAAATTTAATTGTATCACTACAGGCTTGAGAACAGGAAGTTTCATTGACTTCTTTTGTGATTGATGAACTCATTATTCACAAATTTTTTTTTACCTTAAATAGAAATGATTGTGAAACCAAGAAAAATGCCATTTGATCTGAAACCTCAAAAGTCAAGCTTAAAAGTCAAACTTAAAAGTCAAATTTTAAAGTCTAAGGTCAAACATGAAAGTCAAAAGTCAAACTTTTTGTCCAAAAAAGCTAACCTTGACCGAAAACGAAAATTTCTAGACCGAAAATGAAAGTTTTGGGCGAAAAACGTGAGTTTTTGAGCAAAAGTTAAATTTTGGACCGAAATCGCAAGGCCTCTTAACCAATCCAAGAAGGCTCGCACCGAAATCACTTAAGTGGACCGAAACAGCTTGACTTTCGGACCGAAAACTGCTGACCGAAAACCCCGAAGCTTCAGACCGAGAACGAGGGACCGAGAACCTCTGGACCGAGAATCTACGAGGCCGAAGACTTCGGACCGAGATCTTGCGAATTCGACAGCAAACGCTGCCAAGCTCCGAAATCTGCTGCTAGCTGCCGAGAACCTCCTAGGGTTTGACCGAGACAAAGGATTTCCTCCTAGATCTCGCAAATCTTGAACTAAAATTCCCAAACCTTGCCAAAACCACGGGATTTTCAAATCTTTAATGCCAAACTCGATCAAAACTCCAAAAATATGAAGAACACGAAGACCAATGGCCAAAAATTCATAAAATATAAATCAAAAACACCAAGAAACTCCAAGAAAAATCGTTGGCAATGACCCGATTGATACTGATCCAAGCTCTAATACCACTTGTATGTCCCAAATTCTCTTACGAATCAAACATATTCACTTTGATGGTGCGGAATCCCAATCAAATGAATAATGCAAGATATAAGATGAATAAGAACAAGATAATTAATCTCCAATGCACACTATTTTGATGAATAGTCGGGTACATAAGATTCCGATTACACACTGTTTTCTATCTGTTTCTCTCTATATCATGTCCTTAGCATATGGCAGCCCCCAAGAACGTCCCTCTCTCCTATCTAGGCTAAAATAACACTATTTATACCTAGACCTAATAAAAAAGCCCAAGCCCAAAACCCAAACAAAACAATATTAAGCCTAAACAAAATCACATGTGATTTTGGTCCAAGCAACACCAAAACATGGTGTTTTCGGTCCTAGACCGAGAACTCTAATAGCTTATGAAAAGCAAAGTATAAACCACAATTTATGATCTAACATCTTGGTGGTTGTGATCTTAATTGTAAAAGTATAACTGGTGGATGTCAATTTCTTGATGGGAAGCTTGTAAGTTAGCAATCAAAGAAGCAAACATGTGTTTCATTTTCTACAACAGAAGTTGAATATATTGTTGTTTGCTTCTTGCACGTCGCATTATTTAGATTCAAAACCAATTGCAAGATTATGGTTTAAGCATGAAGAAGATCACATTGTATTACGATTCAGAGAGTGTTATTCGTATATGTTATTAAGGATCTTGTTGAAGATGAGAGTGTAGAAGTTCACCTTTTTAGATATGCTAATCAATTAGCAGACATATTTAGAAAAGCTTTACTAGAGGCAACTTTTAATCGAATTCTTCAAGGATAGGGGATGATGGAAGCAGAATCAGTTCCTTGTTCAAATTCAAAATGAAAATGCGAAATGTTATTGTTCACATGCGACGGGATGCGAATGTTCGCAGACAATCGCAACAGGTTTGTTCACATCATATTGTGACAGACACTTGTTCTTATCTTTGTTGTTCACAGTTTTTCATTTCTCGTTGTTACTATTCATCTACGATAGGCTACAAATGCTCCCAACACGTCGTAGTCGTAGCTTACTTGTTTTCTTCTTTTGCGATCAGTCATAGTTCAATTCTTTAACAAAACTTTCAAAAATACAGAAATATTTTTCTTTATAAAAATTTTTCAAGAATCCAAAAATATTTTTTCTTTTATAAAAATTTTCAAAATTCAAAAATATTTTTTTTTCAAAAATCCAAAAATATTTTCATTATTTTTTTTGGAACATTAATTTGTTCTGGTATGCAACAAGGAACTGACAATGAACACATGTCGTTCAAGCATGCAACTGAGGAATTTATGAAAAACACTTTTTATTTCGCAATGCTATTTACTAGTTAAGTGTCCCTTGAAGCATGTTGCAACATGTTGTCTAAAGCCTCATAGAGTCTCTCTTTGTGAAGACTTAATGAAATTTCCTTCCTCGAAGAATTTCTTCCCAATTAGCCGTATTAGCAGTAATCGTCGAGCTATCTTTCTCTACTCATATTCGGAGTTTAGAGATGCCTTATTCTTATAGCAGAGATACTATGATTCTTCTTAATCAATCTTGAAACCAATGATGTCTCAGATATATACCAACATGGGTATAGGTTTCACAATCTCTAAACCATTATGAATTGACTATGAATTTGTTTACAGATTCTAGAATGGAACTATGAATTGATGGTAGAAACAATCTATGTTTCAATGTACCAACTTCATTTCATCCATTTCTTTTGTACATATCTTTTAGAATTTCATATAAGACCCTTGAGTTTTTGGGCTAATTCCAACTTGAAACGTAGATTTTATAAATTTTAGGTGATAATCACGCTACTTTCACCATAGTTACTGTGATACACCACAAACCTTACCAACTTTCCAAAATCTCGATTATCTAGCACATGCATACACATCACTTAAGACCCATAAGGTTTCAGGTATAAAACAACTCGAACCATGGTTTTACAAAGTTTGAATTTATGATTACTTATCATTTTGACAATGGTATGTGTGAGATTCCTACCAACACATTTTTTTCTAAATTTCTCTAGAATATTTCACACATTTGCACTTGGAATCACTAAGGTCTAAAGTACAACCAACTTGAACCAAGATATCACAAATTCTAGTTTATGATTCTAATCATTCTTCCGATGATTGGATGAAACTCTTCTTAGCCTATTTCTAGTTACGATTTGGCATCATATGAAGGTAACATTGGTCGTAATTCCAATAAATACTATTTCAATATATATAATATTGAAGGGTGGACTCATTGATTACAAAACTACTGGAAACTAAAATGGCATGTTTCTATGATGCAAACAACTCTTTTTTATATTATTATGCCAAGGCATTTATGTGCACAAATGAATATAGTTGTTTGATTTCCGTTGAAGATAGGTTGAGCTAGCAAGTTCTTATTGGACCTCTTAAACATGATGAGTGGTGATACTCAAGTCTGATGAGGGATTGGATGGGCAATTATGGCATGTGTAACACCTGTATCCTTAGGTATGATTATCTAAGGTTAAATTGTTATTTGTTGCATTTTATGTGCTACGCTGAGCGTAGGATAGTCCCCTACGTTGAGTGTAGGAGGAAGAACTCATACGGGGGTTTAATGACCTACGCTGACCATAGATTCAGTTATTCTGAGCGTAGGTGTGCTGCACTAAGCCCCTAGTTCGTGGGGTTGTGAGCCCTATTTAAATTCTCTAACTCTTTCAGGGGCTCTCCATGCTAAGCCTTCACCCTCTGAATTAGTCATATCGAAATCCTAGCCACGTTGTGAGAGTTTTGAGGCCATAGAGTGTTCTTGTGTGCATCTTTGAAGCAAGATTTCATTGGAGAAGCATTTAGGAGCTCCAAGCTTTTTAGATCTAGATTTTGCACCTCATAATCCACCTCCAGAAGGTATAAAGTTCCCATATTGGTGTTCTTTCACGCTAGATCTAGTTTTATCATGGGTTTATATGCTTTTTCTCCAATAATATTGGTCTTTGAGAGTATGAGTTAATCCAGACCACTTAAATGCCATTTCCATATGTTTTTTTGGTTGTTGAGTCATAAAAATGAGAGCTTGCTCACTCTCAACCATCCATACATGAGTTATTGAACATTTTGAGTACTTTTTGGACTTAGGGTTTTGTTTTATTGCTCTTTGTTGACATGAAAATGGATAAAGTCAAAGACTTTATCCATTAGATTATTCAGTTAGTACACATTTTAAAGTTTAAGGGCCTAACTTTCTATATTAAGAGATTAATGAGATTTTTGAACATCAGATGCCAACGTTGAGCGTAGATTCCTCTACACTAAGAGTAGCAAAGTTTTGGACCATTTTTCTTCTGGAATTCTACGCTAAGCATAGAGCAGCATGTACGATAAGCGTAGGTCAACTTAGGGTTGACCGTTGACTTTTTAAAAAGTTTTACTTTTGGTTAACTAGGATGGGTCTTAATATTGGAAGGGCAAAATGGTCTTGTATCCCAAGACAAGTTAGTTATGTACCAAGACCCTTTGAATGTGGGTTATTACCTGGGGTTTTATTATGTATATGTTTAGTGTGAGGAGTTCCTGTATCAGTAGCACGGGTGTGTGATTGTCTATCTACATATTAAGGTGAGTCTTCTTACTATAATGTGTAGGATACTAGTTGTATTTGTGACTCTTACATTTGTATGTTAGGCTGGGCCTATTTTTTATGTTGGGTTGGGCCCATTTGTATTCTAGGCTAGTCTTGTTTGTATGTTGGTCGAGGCCTATTTGTATGTTAGGCGGGGATCATTTGTATGATGGGATGGTCCCGATGTGTGGGTTGGGCTCGCTATGATGGGCAGGGCCTGATGTTATGTATGGTTATGTGGTATTTTGGGGAACTCACTAAGCATTGTGCTTACGGTTTTGTGGTTTAAACATTTTCAGGTACTTCTAGTTCTAAAAGGAAGGGCCCGACTTGACTGCACAACATCCCTTGATGATTTTCCGCACTGATGATTGTTATTTTACTCTTATGATTATGTTACATTTTACTATAACGAACTTTGGAACATACATTGTGCGGATTTGATGGTTTGAAAAAAAATTATTAGTATTTTTAGGATGTTACAAGTTGGTATCAGAGTCTTGGTTTGAGGGATTTAGGCACACCCTCGGGTGTGTTTGAACTTAAACTGAGGAATTGGTAATCTTTTTGAAAAAAATAAATATTCTAAAAAGATTTTTACAAAGAAATAGGTGTGATGTGTGAAATCAGCCGAGCTCAAGTAAGTGATTTCCAAAATACCCATACATGAGTATTATGTGTTTATGTGAATTGCATGCTAGAGTAGGGCTAAGGATACCTTCAGGAATTGCATGATAGAATTTTTTGATCTGTGTGATACCTTATAGCCTAAGAGGAATTAGATGTTATGCATTATATGGAGTCTATATTGGCAAAGTTAGTTGCTAAGTGTATGCTTAAAAATTGTATACGATTAGGATCGCATAGCCTTAGAATGATTGATTTAGCCTTAATTCATGATCCTTGTCTGGTTGTGGGCTTAGGGTAGAATCATTTATTTGACAATCTATTTGATCCCATATTGTGTATAATTTTCATGCATAAGTCAACCGACGATATTTTAGGATTGTAGAAGCAAGTGAGATGAGGATTCCTAGGATGGCCTAGGGAGTTTTGTAGCGAGATATGTATGTTTTTTGGTATAGGGTTTATGAGAGTTGCATAAGTAAAGTGACTTAGAGGATTCAGGATGATTCTTGAGAGAAGTATGGATATATGTAGAAGGTAGTATTGGGCTCATACTACTAAACGCATTGGATATGTACTCGAATCAAGGAAAATCACGGAGATCCTAAGGAGCTTGCATTATGAGAATTTCTCGAGTATATTCTGATCATTTATATTTTTGTAATTCAGTATGGTGGTGAGCACTCAAAGAGGAGATTCTGGTTTAGGTTCTGGTTTTGGCTCTAGTGTTGAACCGATTGATAAGTCGAAGATCACTCACGGTATTCTAGATGCTACTCCTATGATGTTTTGTACCATCAAGGAGGGGATCATTGAGCTACTGTATGATTGTTTAGGGGCCTTTTGCGCTGAGATTGTAGCTGGCCAATTAGGGTCACAAACTCTCTCTTTTTGGGAGTTAAAGGCTGGTGAAACCCAAAGTTTTTCGAGAAGAAGGACCCTATTGCTAGGCGATGGATCGTTGAAATGGAGAATTCTCAGTGGAAGAGTTTCCACCTCAAGGGGTTGAAGGTGGGATTTGTATCTTGCCTTCTGAGGGATGAAGCCTGCGACTGGTGGGATGAGGTTGATCACTCTATGTGAATTGAGGTCATGGCGTCCATGACTTGAGATGGTTTTGTGACGAGGTTCATAGATTAGTTTTCACCTGTTATTAAGGTGCAACAATAAGCGAGGGAGTTCCAGGTCCTTCGCCAGACTACAAAGACTATGGCGGAAATCACTACGAAGTTCCGGGAGAGGGCGTTGTCGGTACCCCGGTATGCTGTTGATGAAGAGATGAGGATGACGAGGTATCATGACATGCTCAAGGATAAAATTCGATAGTTTGTGTGCATGTCGAGCTGCAATACCATGGATGAAATTATTAATAGAGCCCGATAACGTGAGATTGAGTTGCAGCTTTGGACGAAGCGTAAGTTGGAGCAGGCACAATAGTAGTAGGACAATCGAAGAATCCCAAGATTTTTTATTCGCGATCGAGACGCCGTTAGGTCCGAGGCTATTGTGACAAGTACGGGAGGTCTCACGAGGGGATTTTTCATGGGAAGGGAGGGAACTGCTTCAATTACGGCCAAATTGGTCATTTTAGCAGTAATTGCACTCGTGGAGCACTCATATGCTTGCATTGCAATCAGACGGGCCATAAGAAGGCTGGTTATCCGAGATTATCAGGTGGAGTTACGAAGGCCCCCGCTCCTACTACGCTGAGGATTACGGATGACCAGGAGTTCAAGGCAGAGGATCCTGTGGTGAGGATAAGAGTTTTTTAGTTGATGGTCGAAGAGGCCTGAGCAGCGCCATATGTGGACAATGGTTTGTATCTTTATCATGTCTTTTACTTCTTTTTCTGTTTATGCTTATGTTTCATCTAATCATGTATATGGACATTTTTATTAAATGGTAGGACTACTCATGTTATGTTCGATTAGGGTGCTACACGATCATTTGTGTCTCTTGCGCTTAACAAGAATTTTAGCGACACACCGGGGACTCTAGAATACCCATTGGAGGTGGAGATTGCCAATGATCATTCAGTAAGCGCTTCGAGAGTTCATCGAGGATGTGTTTTGAATACGTTCAGTGAGAGATATTCGATTGATCTGGCTCTGATTCCTCTGCGAGGGTCGAAGGTTATAGTGGGTATGGACCGGTTGGGCCCAATGGGGTTATGATTGACCATGAGCACCAGTTAGTGAGAGTTCGAACCCCATTCGGGGGAGAACTAATTATTCATGGCGAGAGTGCTTAGCAAGGACTGATTGTTTGTTCAGCTGCGAGATATCGGATATATATTCAACAGGGGTGCTTCGGATTTCTTGCTTATGTGGTGGATATGCAAGTTGAGGATAAGACGACTGTGGACGACATGCTCATTCTTAGTCACCCCGTATGTCACATGTCTCCTAACACTTGACACGTGTATTGATGATTCACCTCTCACTACGTCATGGTAAGCATACCACCATGTCATGGTGGTCAAAGTTTGACCTTTGACTTGAATTTTGTTGATTTTCTCAAAATAGCAACCCATTTTCATCTTAACTTCAAAAGGTCATAACTTTTTAATACTAACTCCGTTTTCGATGATCTTTATATCCACAAAATCATCTCAGAGTAATCTATCACTTTCTTCCACTAACTTCTGTACATTGTTCCACAATAATGCTTGTTATGAAAAACGGATATTACATTAGGCGGTTACGACACGGAATCACTAATTGTTTTATGCCAAGATCTTCATGTACACGCACACTGCTAGAGTTTGATCTAGGGATAGAGAAGACTAAGGGAAAATGAAGAAAGATGTGAAACCATTAAATATTTAACAAAGTTCTCAGCTTAATCATATTCTCTAACCCTGGGGAAAAACAACCCACAAGGCAGTCCATTGTGGAACAAACCCGAACCAACATTATCATATTTCCCAAAAGCACTGACATCTTCACCCTCTCATAGTAAATGAGAAACATACCTGTCATTGTCCATTAAATCCAAAACTACCGACTCTTCTCATTCCAACTTCGAAACACGTGCTCACAAATCAACTATGAGTAACACATACACCGAAGAGTGGATTCTCAGATAGTGTGATACACAAGAGGTCAATCAGCAACATATCTACATTACTTTTCCTGTTGCCTAGAATTTCGAACTTAAATCTGGGTTAATAAACCTCTTTCCCACATTCTAAGGTCTCAAAATAAAGACCCGTATAAATTCCTCAAGGAATTTCATGTAGTCTGTTCCGAAATGAAGCAACACGCCATCACAGAGGATTAGATAAAGTTAAGGGAATTTCCCTTTTCAGTTGAAGATTTAACAAAAAAAATGGTTGTATGATCTCCCATCCAGCTTCATAACCATGTGGAATACGCTCGCAAAACTATTTCTACAAAAATATTTTCCGAAAGCGAGAGTTTTAAATCTTCACGTAGAGATACTTGGAATTAAACAAGCAAAAAGGGAAGCTCTACACACCTACTAGGAACGTTTCAACAAGTTGCTTGTTTCATGCCCACAACATGAAATCAATGACTATAAGTGGTACTGGGGTTCTGTGAAGGCCTCACACCCATGGAAAGACGTTTGATAAATGCTTCAATCGAAGGATCATTAGGAGATATGACACTAACCTAAATACGAGAGTTAATTGAAAAACTAGCTATAGAATCGATGCATTTCGTAAACAGAAAGAATGGTATCTAGATCAACCGAGGGAAGTGAAAGAGATAAGAAATCCTCATCTCAAAAAGTAACTATCCAAACTGATGAAATCCATTATTTAGATGACATAAGATAAGGGAATTGAACCCAAAATCAAAGCTTGTGGAATATGTTTGTAGACCAAGAATCCAACATACATGTGCCCATTACTGCAAGAAGCTAATGAAGTTGTCCAAGTTGTAGGGGTTATCAGGGTCAGCAACATAGACAAATTAAGTAACCACGTAATAATCAAACTTACAGAGTTACAGGTATGATCACAATAATAACTTCCAGCAAAGACCCCAACAAAACTTCTAGCAAAGGAAGCAGTTCCAACACCCACCAAGATTTTAGCAACATGTTTTTTAGAAAAATCGGCAACAACTTGCTTTTTAGCAACAAGTTGTGCAGCAAAAAGCAAGCAACTCCAGCATGTCATTAGAAGACATCGTGAAAATTCTAACCACCAGCACTCAAGCTTTCTAGAACGAAACAAAATTGATCATCAAAAATTGGAACAACAAATGGCACAACTCACTAACTTAATGAGAAAACTAGAAGTGTAATGAAAATTTTCGTCTCAGACTCAGAAAAATCCCAAGCATAATGCTTGTGTTATCACTTTGAGAGGTGGGAAAATCTACAAAGGACCGGATCACCTGAAAGATGATAAGGAAGAAAATATAGTGAGGAGAAAGAATACAAAGTGCCAAAAGAAGTTCCAACGCAAGAGAAATCTACCGGAACTTAGGTAAAAATCACTCCTCCAAGTTACTCTTCAAGACTGCCAAAATACGAAAAAAGAAAAGGATGAGAATGAAATGATGGAACTTATCAGAATAGTTGAGGTAAATATTCCACTCTTAGATGATATTAATTAAATACCCCAATATGCCAAAATTTTGAAAGAATTATGTAATTCTAAAAATAAATTGGTAGGTAATGAAATAGTCAAGTTTAGTGAAAATATGTCAGCCGTCTTACAAAAAAGACTACCCCCAAAATGCAAAGACACGTGTGTTTTTACTATTCCCTATAGTTTGGTGAATCTTTTAGTACCATGTGCCATGTTACATCTAGGAGCACCATAAATGTTTTACCTTACTCAATTTACAAAACTGTTGGGGTAGGGCCATTAAAAAGAACTAGCATTATCATTTAGCTGGCTGAATGTCCAATAGCATAACCAAAAGGTGTATTAAAGGATATTTTAGTCCAAGTGAACGAATTCATCTTTTCAACTGATTTTTATGTTTTAGATATGGGAGATGACAACTCATTAAATTCTAGTTCTATTCTTTTAGGGCAACCTTTCTTAAAAACTACAAGAACTAAAATAGATGGTTTCAATGGTACCCTTTCCATGAAATTTAATAGTGAAGTTATCAAGTTCAATATTTATGCTACTATGTGATATCCCAGTGACATTTCAACTCTTACTTTTATAGATGTAATCAAACATTTGACTGATGAATATTTCGAGATTACTAACCGTGATTTGCTAATTTTAGTATTCCACAAAAATATTAATATTAATGCAACCAAGGAGTTATCAGAAAAATTTATTGTTGACAAGGAAGTGTAGGAATCACAGCTCATATGGACCAAAAGCAAATGATCGAGTATGATACTTAGATTTTAAAGTTACTGGATTCTAACTCCAAACTTTTTCCATATATAGTGCAAGCACCCAACATGGAGATAAAAACCTTGTCGGGACATCTAAAGTACATATATCATAGAGAAAAGAAACATTGCCAGTCATCATATTAAACAAGTTGTTAAAAAAGAAGAAACTTAGTAGATCGTGATTCTTAAGTAGTACAAAAATGCGATTGGGTGGACCGTAGCTAACATAAAAGGGATATGTACATCACTTTGTATGCATAAAATTCTAATGGAAGAAGGTTTCAAGCTCTCCCGAGAGGACTAATGTAGACTAAATTCGTCGATGATGGGAGTGGAAAAAAAGGAAATAATGAAGCTCTTAGATGTTGGAATCATATACACCATTTCTAACAGCAAATGGGTCAGTCTAGTTTAAGTTGTACGGAAAAAGTCGATGTTATGGTAGTTGAAAATAACGAACGAGAGTTAGTCCCAACCTTAATTCAAAGTGGATGGCGCATTTGTATCGACTACAGAAAATTAAACGCAGTCATCCGAAAATATCACTTTCTACTTTCATTCATTAATCAGATGTTGGAAAGACACGCCGAAAAATCACAATATTGTTGTTTGGAAAGGTTTTCAAGATTTCATCAAATTCCAGTTGCACCAGAAGATCATGATAAAAAAAATGTTTACCTGCCCATTCGGATTGTTCGCCTACCGACGCATGCCATTTGGATTCTGCAACGCACCAGCCACCTTTCAAAGGTGTATGTATCTTTTCTGAATATGTCAAAAAAAAAACCATAGAAGTTTTTATGAACAATGTTAATGTCTATGACGACTCCTTTGATATTTATCTTAAAAACCTCCTAAATTTTCTTCAAAGATGTATTGAAATGGGTTTGGTCTTAACTTTTGAAAAATGTCACTTTATGGTTGTGACAAAAAGAGGTTTAGAAGTTGACAAAGCTACGATAGATATTCTAAAAAGCTTACCCAACCCGAAAAGTATTCGGGAAGCGCATTCTTTTCTTATTAATGCAAGTTTTTTTAGGAGGTTCATAAAAGATTTTTCGAAGATTATTGTTCCTATGTACAAGTCGCTGCAAAGAGATGTAGATTTTGAGTTCGGTGAAGATTGTAAAAAAAACTTTCGACATGCTGAAAACTCTACTTACTTTAGCTCCAATTATTTAGCCGCCAAATTGGAATTTGCCATTCGAGATTATGTGCGACGCAAGCAACACTATTGTCAAGGTTGTTTTAGCACAAAGAAAAGAAAGGGTGCCACATGTCATTTATGACACATCAAAAATTTTGGATAGTGCACAGTCGAACTACTCCACAACAGAAGAAGAGCTGATGTCCATTGTCTTCATGCTGGAAAAATTCAGATAGTACTTGTTGGGCACGAAAGTTGTTATTTTTTCCAACCACGCAACGATCTGATACCTTCTCACAAAAAAATATTCCAAGCCAAGATTGATAAGATGGTTTCTATTGTTGCAAGAGTTCAACATTGAAACTTGTGAAAATAGTAGAAAAGAAAATTTGGTATATGATCACTTAATTTGAATCATCTTTCCTGAAGACCCAACACCTACTCACTAAACCTTTCCTGATGAACTTTTGTTTGCGGTCCAAACTCCACATTGGTTTGATGATACGTATGGGGCAAGCCCTATTTATAGAATTATTGTGCCGATAAATTAATTAGAAGGTGTGTGCAACAAGATGAGGTACAATCTATTCTAAATTTATGTCATACTAGAGCCTGTGGAGGACATTTTGATCCTCAACGAACTGCTCGTAAACTTTAAATAACGGTCTTTAACTGCCTCATATTTTTCATGATGCTTTTATGTTTTTCAAAAGTTATAACTAATCCCAAAAGACTGGTCCCTTGACCACCCAAAACCAAATGTCACTCACTCCAATTTTAATATGTGAAATCTTCGATGTATGGGGTATAGATTTCATGGGAGTCATTTCCAACAACCTTTAGGTTTGTCTACATTCTAATAGTTGTGGATTATGTGTCGAAATGGGTTGTCTACATTCTATCTATCAATGGTGCTTAAACTCCATTCCCATGGTAAAATCATCTTCCCACCACAAAACCTAGCTTGTAGTTCAAAATTTCTTTTCAGATCTATTTCTCATTTTGGTAGATTAAGCTTGGGGAAGTTGAAGTAATTGTGTTTCTTGCGTAAGGAAGAGACTCACCGAAAAAACGATTAATAGATTTGTATTAGTTGTTTTTTATAGCATCTATTTTAGCTTTTTTTTGACTTCTAATTTTTTTTGAAACAACATGGCCTAATATTAATCATTAATATTGGTCAATCATAAGGTGATATTTTTCAAAATGTACGACCAAAATTGTTTTAATGCATCTTTGAAGAATTTTTATGACGTTTTTTTAGAAAAATATCAAAGGAGTCTCCATAGACAGTAAAATCGTCCATAAAAACATCTATGATATTTTTGACATATTCAAAAAAGATACTTACCATACAAATTTGAAAGGTGACTGTTGTGTTGCAGAGTTCAAAGGGCATACGTCGGTAGGCGAACGTTCTGAATGGGCAGTTAAACGTCGTTTTCTCTTGATCTTCTGGTGCAACTGGAATTTGATGAATCCTGAAAACTTCTCCAAACCAAAGTAATGTGATTTTCTAGCCAGTCTTTCCAGCATCCGATCAATGAATGGAAGCGGAAAGTGATTTTTAGGGTGGTTGTGTTTAATTTTCTGTAGTTGATAAAAATCTGCCATCCACTCTGAATTCGGGTTGGGGACAACTGTCTTTCGTTATTTTCAACTACCATAACCATGACTTTTTTTGGTACAACTTGAGATGGACTGACCCATTTGCTATCAGATATGGCATATATTATTCTAGTATCTAAGAGCTTCATTAGATCCTTTTTACCACTTCCATCATTAGCGAATTTAGTTTATGTTGGGCCTCTCGGGAAGGCTTCAAATCTTCTTGAATCATAATTTTATGCATACAAAGCGATGAACTGAGCCCTTTTATGTCAGCTATGGTCCACCCAATTGCATTTTACTGCTTCAGAATCACGATCAGCTCAGTTTCTTCTTTTTCTGGAAACTTGTTTGATATGATGACCAACAATGTTTCTTCTTCTCCAAGATACGCATACTTCAGATATCTCGGCAAGGTTTTCATCTCCAATTTGGGTGCTTGCACTACAGAGGGAAAAATTTTGTAGTTACAATCTGGTAACTTTAAAATCTGAATATCATACTTGATTTTTCTTCTTCTGGTCCATGCACTACAAGAATCAAGATCATTACCAACGAAGTTATTAGTAGCGACACTGGATTTTAGTGGCGACTTAAGCTTGGGTCATCGCTAAAAGCCGGTGTTGTTGCTAATAACGTCGCTGATAATGCTTTGGTGTATGTATGTGAAAATATATGTATTTGGTGTATCTATGTGTGTATAATATGTAACGAAGATGATAGTTCGTTGGATAATTAATTTGTGCTTTGTATGTTAAATTTGTCATGACACTTTGCTACTTGTTAGAATTATAAAACCTTGGTTGTTTATTTTGGTATGAAATTAGTTATAACACTATTTGGTATCTAATCGGATGTTATTATGTAATTTTTTTTTGCATTTAATGTCGTTATATATCTGTTTTTCTGCACCCAAAATCGTTGATTTAAAAAAAAATGAAAAATGTTATTACCAACGACATTATTACCGGCGACAAGGGGTATTACTGGCAATGTCGGGTATTGCCGACGACAAGAGCATTAGGGGTGAAAAATATCTTTACTGGCGACGTGTGGCCGCTATTACCTTTACCGACGACTTTTCAAGGCTTTAGCGGTGACTTTTGTCGCCGTTAATTCCTTTTCTTCTTGTAGTGATGTGAGCTATGATTTCATGCACTTCCTTGGTAACAATAAAATTTTCTAATAACTCCTTGGCTGCCTTAACACTAATATTTACACTAATATTTTTGTGGAGTACTAAAGCTTGCGGATGACGGTTAGTCATCAGTCAAATGTTCAATAAAATTAAGAGTTGAAATGTCACTAGGATATCAATAAAATTAAGAGTTGAAATGTCACTAGGATATCACATAGCATCATAAATATTGAAGTTTATAATTTCACCATCAAATTCCATGGAAATGGTAATATTAAAAACATCAATTTTAGTTAGTTTTTAAGAAATGTTGCCTTAAAATAATAGAACTATAATTTGATGAGTCGCCATGTCCCATATATTTAAAATGTAAAAATCAGTTGGAAAGATTAATCGATTTACTTGGACTAAAAGGTTTTGTAGTACATCATTTGGGTAAAAAGTAAGGTTTAATTCAAAGAACATATTTTGATTAAACAAATCGGTAAAAGAATATTGTTAGAACTTGTTAATGATTTTCAGTACAAGTTTAGGGATAACACAATTCAAAGAATCAAGTTGTAGGTTATTTGCATGATTAAGATAGTCGTCGTGGAACTAAAATTACTTTTAATTATTTTAATTCTTTAAGGTATTTCGTTGCATTTTTTTCTATTATAATGTTACGTTTAATATTAAGTTTAATCATCAAATTCCCCCATTTTATTTCATGTTAGACTGACGTGCCTTATGTAAAAAAAACATTGATTTTTGGGACGTGTCCTTGTGAATTCGATCATGCTTTCTTGTACTACCTCTTAGTTCAACCAAACAATATCTTTATACCTTTTTATTATCTATTTAGGCGCGCACTACACACTTAACATGTACACAGTAGTTAAAACGCCAACAACAAATATAACGACAAATGACAACTTTTCCATATTTTGATGCAATTGTTCATTTCTTATCTTATTTATATCTTGTATTATTTTTTTAATAAGGAAATAGTTTTATTTTTATTTAAGAGTATTTGCATCAAATAATTAAGTAGTTACGTAGAAATTATTAGTAGTAACTTAGAAATTGTTTTGAGGTCATGAAATGGTAGGTGTTTCTTTAATTAGATCATGTGAAGTGACAATCATGTATTATCAAGGTGATAGAACTTTCGCTATTGCGGGGTGATAGATAGAAATCAATTATGGATAACCTATTGATCCATATTTAAATCATGAGACTATTTAGTTTTTGTGGCCTCGTGCTCTAGCAATTGCGTTCCCTAGCTAGATCCCTACCATGTAGTTGTTAGATAGGGACAATCAATCTGGGGATCTAGGAGTAATGAAGGTTCATCTGCAGTGACTTCAGGATAACCTACAACCCAATGTTATCTAGTGTTGTCATAACCTCATTTTTGTAGCGGATGATTAGTCGATTCGCGAAAGGGCTCCTAACCCAATGTTATCTAGTGTTGTCATCCATCTTTAAGGTTGAGGGTTCAAGTCCCGTAATAAACATAAATCGAATTATGAACTGTAGGTTTGATGTTTCATAAAAAAAAGTGTGCATCAAGTTACCTCAGCTATACCAATATATGGTAGGGAACCATTTTTCATATCCTAATAAGGATACATATAATGACACTTATAAAATTAATCTATTTAAACTTAAAATAAAAAATAATAATTTTTATGAAGTTATTTTAATATTGACACGTGTAGATACCACCTAAAATCGTATCACTTAAGATTAGACCTACGTACGATATTGCCGGGGTCCATAAATGGTCACAACCCCATGTGAAAAATCCCAGAAGACCATGCGATATAATTTCTGATCACGGTGGTCCCTATTACATCCTCACCGTACTAATCTCAACCGTCCACTTATCACCCTGAACCCATTACCCAATAGTTACCGTTACAAGGATTAACTATAAGAGTAAATTACACGAATGGTCCCTATGGTTTAGGGTAATTTGTGCGTTTGGTCCATAACTTATTTTTTTAACTCGGAAGGTCCCTACTGTTTGTTTTTGTTACGCGGTTGGTCCCTATCTTACCTAAAAAGACTATTATGCCCTTGATTTTATTAATTTATCTAAATAAACACACCCCTAATCCCACCCCCTCACCTTACCTCACCTACCTCATCATTTTTTCCTCTTTAAATAATAGTCTTTTTAGATAAGACAGAGACAAAACGCGTAACAAAAATAAACAGTAGGGACCAAACGCGTAACAAAAACAAACCATAGGGATCTTCCGAGTTAAAAAAATAAGTTAAGGACCAAACACGCAAATTACCCAAACCATAGGGACCATTCGTGTAATTTACTCTAACTATAAAAGTGTGAACTTGAACTTGATAGGGATTGAGCTTCCCTCAACAAAATCGAAGTGATAGTTAGGAACTCGAGTTCAAATTTTCTTTAAAATATCTATTGCAATTATATTTGATTTGCAAGTTTAAATATCTCGAAAATATATTTATATAAATCATATTTAATGATACTTGATTTGATTGTTTAAGTATCACCAAAATATCTATAAAAATCATGTTTAAGGAAACAAATCTAATTAAAGCAAAAGTTATTCGATGCACACTGTCCTGCCTCCTTGTCATTATCGAGCTCAACAAATGGATTCGGCAGTTGCTTGAAGATGAAAAGCCTCGTTTTCCTATCATTAGGTTTGTAAACAAACTTAATATGATTATATGAACAAGATTGTTTATTTGCTCGTTCTGTTAAAAGAAAGAACATGGATATTGACGTAGTTCTCTTTACGTAAATACTTTAATGTGAAAGTGTATATACGATTTACGATTTTCAGAATTTCTAAACCTTTTATTACCCCAAATTTCTAACAAAATCAACAAATCTAAAAATCAATATTGAGTTTGTTTTTTTAAAGAGAAATGATTCATACACAACAATTTTTTGTTATACACAAAAATTCATGCATTATATAGTTATACAATACAATAGTTTAAAGCACCAATTATTGTGTATGAAAAAAAATTATTATATACGAATCAACTCATTTTTTTTTAAAATCCGGCAAAGATTAGGGGTGAGAAAATGAAGAAGAAAGGTATGGATTGGTGGGCCCTCCTAATTTTACTTTTTATAAGAAAAACTAAAAAAAAAAAAAAATCCATGGTATTTTCACCATATTTTTGGTAAATAAAAATCAAAGTATGTTGATTTGATAATTATTTTTCTAATTGCCACCTTTTGGCAAGAAAAAAACTAATCATTTATGTGTTTGTGCCAACATAAGTCGGATTATGTCAACCAAATGACGTTTTTTTGTCCGTGTGTATATATATATATATATATATATATATATATATATATATATATATATATATATATATATATATATATATATATATATATATATATATATATATATATATATATATATATATATATATATATATATATATATATATATATATATATATATATATATATATATATATGGAGTTGTTCAAATGAGAACCAAAAAAGATTAAAAATCGTAAGAACCTCTAACTTTAGATGTTTATAAAGGGTTTAGGGTAACCCTAAATCCTAAACCCTAAACCCTTTATAAACACCCTAAACCCTAAACCGTAAACCCTTTATAAAAATCTAAAATTAGAGGTTCTTACGGTTCTTAACCTTTTTTGGTTCTTATTTGAACATTTACCTATATATATATATATATATATATATATATATATATATATATATATATATATATATATATATATATATATATATATATATATATATATATATATATATATATATATATATCGAATATATAAAATATGATTTATGCAAAATTGAAAACTATATTTTTAAAATTAATAATTCAAGTTTTTTAAAATAAAACAATTTACAATGATCATCAAAATTAGCTTAGGTAAGATTTTACATATTTGATATTTTAACCATTTGACTTGTTTATGAGCTAAATTTGTTTAGCTTATTGACAAATTGTGGGATTACTAATATATATTTACTTTCACGATAAATATTTTGAATGTATTTTATTTTCCTTCTAAGAATTGTTTTATAAAAGTCTTTATATTTTAAGTTTATTAATGATTAAAGTATTGTTTTATTTTTTAATAGAAAAGAACAAAATACCAGTCATTGTTTACATAAAATGATAAGAAATCGAAAATCATTTATACAGTTGGAGTTTTAGATAGTAATTTTGTATTTTTTATCCTGTAATTATCAGAAAAGTCTTTATATTTTTAGCTCACTAATAATAAAACCATGATTTTTTTGAACAGAAAAGATAATGAATTTCATCATACTACAATTTTACTATGACAAAAGAAATACATATCATTAAGATTGCAGTAAGGTTACACATTCAATAAACACATAAAATATAGTAACATTACAATAAGATAATAATTTATATCAATAAAATGTAGGTGACTATAGTAATTAGTAAGACAATAGGAATATTGTAATGTCTCGTTTTCATAACAAAAAATTTCCGTTTTTATTAAGGTAAAACTTCACCATTACGAAATCCATGTTGAGAAAACCATTTGCTCCAATTTATATTTGTTGAAAATCAGAGTAATATAATAAACACAAAATCTTCATTATTGTTGATGAATGTGTACAGTCACGCCTTCGCATTTAACCAATGCTTCCTGAAAAATAACAACTAGGGAAGCACGAAGCTTAATGACTTTCCCCTAAAATACCGTAGACAAACAGAACATATACAAACATACATACTGGTTCCACAATCATTAGATTGGATTACCCTAGGTATGTTAGCATGTCGCCTTAACCCAACCGCTCTTCCCAAATCTCCGTGCCTACGACTTACAACCGACCCGCACCTGGTATCATGGGCTACAACACATAACATGTAACGACCCAAATTTTCCAAAGAATTTTTTTTGTTTTTAATTAGTCAATCATAATTCGTAAAACATGAAGATCTAAATAATTGTTTTCAAATCCACCATCATTACACATTATTTTTAAAACATCGGAGTGTCACCAAATCATAACGGAAAAGAGAGATAGAGTGCACGCCACATCATCACGCCTTGCCTTTGACCTTGGGCTCCGATGTACCTGAAACAAATCCACAAACGGTAAGCTAAAAGCTTAGTGAGTCACCCAGAGCATACCCCACACAAAGTCCACATGTCATATTAGCTATAAAAGCTATCTCTACCACATAACACATATCGATTAGCTATAGTAGCTACCTCTACCACATATCACACATTATTTAGCTATGAAGCTATCTCTACCGTTAGCCACAAGGGCTATCTCTACCGTTAGCCACAAGGGCTATCTCTACCGTTAGCCATAAGGCGATCTCTACCATCATCCATAAGGCTATGTCTACCATTATCCATAAGGCTATCTCTACAATTAGCCATAAAGCTATCGTTACCATTAGCCACAAAGACTATCTCTACCAAATATCATGCACACATACATATCACACCTCTACATAGCAAGTAAACCAACTATCATAAAATGGGCCAGCCTTCGTGCCTTAGACCCATTGGTATGGTGAGAAAACTCACATCTCAAAGGCTGAACTGGCAAACTGAAGCTAGATATATCCCACACTGCTCCTCCCAAACTGCCTATAATCAATGAGTAAATAACTCAGCATAATCCCATAAATGCCCCTACGGTCAACCCTGGTCAAAGTCAAGGTTAACAGTCCATATTGACCTTGACTCATCGAGTACAATCAGCCACTCATCGGGTTCCCTGCTTAACTCATCGACTCGCCGAGTCACTCGAGAGACTCGTCGAGTTCCTTGATGTTCACTGTCGTAAACTTCCAACCGAACACCCTTGACTGTGAACCCTTGGCCGTGAACCCTAGACCGTGAACCCTTGGTCGTGAAGGAGAAAACCCTCTTGACTCACCGAGTCACCAGAACGACTCGATAAGTTCTCACGTATTCGGTCCTTTCTAGTGGGATTTAAGGTCTCAAACTTCAGATCCATAATCTCCTAGTGAAGATGTCACGTAAAGTTGCAAACTTTACCTGCATGCATGGCCTCACATGGCCATAACACCAAAACTAACCTTCAATCAAGGTTTTCATTCATGGAGAGGGGATAAGCTTATAAAAAGATGTGACTTTATGATATTTGGGACCTAAGAAGGTTCAGATCTGAAACCATATCCTTGTGATAGGTCCAGATCCAAGCCTGATTCCATCTCTTCAAGGTTGGCCATAACTTCCAAAAAGAAATCAAGGCTTTAGGTAGTAGATTAATACCTCAGACAGATGCCCAACACAAAATAGATGCTTGATCTAATACTTCTCCCTAGATACTTCCTCTTAAAACTTGGAATCCTCCCCAAAATGTTAAAGATAAGCTCCCAATTGTTCTTACTTCACACACTAAAGGGTTTGCGGCCGTGAACATTCTTCTATGGTGTTAAGGGAGGCTACTGGGGCAGATAATGACGTTTATATAGGAGGCAAACCCCAAAATTAGGGTTTTCTCTAAACAGCTCTGACTCGTCGAGTCGGGCCTTCCGACTCGCCGAGTCAGTTCCTACCCGCATCCAAGATGTCACGACCCTACTCGACGAGTTGGACTCCCAACTTGCCAAGTCCATGCATAAAATTTCCCCTAAATGGTAAACTCCAGCCAATCCTCGACATAGATATTACAAGTATTCCCCACTTGAACTAGACTTCGTCCTCGAAGTCTGCTGAAACGAACAATTCCGGATAGTGACCTGACATTTCCTCCTCCGACTCCTAAGTCTATTCGGAACCCATTCGATGCTGCCATTGCACCTTTACCAACCTTACTTCCTTGTTCTGAAGGACCTTGGTCTTCCTATCCAAAATCACAACAGGCTTCTCAATGTAATTCAACGTCTCATCCACTTGAATGTCATCCAACGAGACAACCGCAGCCTCGTCAGTGACACACTTCCGAAGCTGCGACGCATGGAATGTGTTGTGAATCTGACTAAGCTCTGCTGGCAAATTCAAGCGGTAGGATACCTTACCTACCCGATCTACAATCCGAAATGGTCTTATATATCGGGGCCCTAGCTTGCCCCTCTTTCAAAACCTGATGATCCCCTTCCAGGGTGACACCTTCAATAGTACAAAATCCCCCACCTGAAATTCCAGGTCTGAACGCCGTCGGTCGGCGTAACTTTTATGACGAATCTACGCAATTCGCAGTCGGCCGCGCACTTGCTGAATCAGTCCGGTAGTCTTGAGCACTACCTCAGTGCTCCCCATGACCCGGTGTCCAACCTTATCCCAACAAACCGGGGTCCTGCACCTTCGACCATATAACATTTCGAATGGGGCTCACTCAATACTGGCATGATAACTGTTTTTGTACGAAAACACTGCCAGTGGAAGATACGTATCCCAACTCCCTCCAAAATCCAGCACACATGCTCGTAGAATATCCTCCAGTGCATGAATCGTCCTCTCGCTCTGACCGTCGGTCTGGGGGTGATACGCCGTGGTGAAGTGTAGCTAAGTGCCCATCTCCTCGTGGAATTTCATCCAAAACCTAGATGTAAACCGAACATCACGTTCAGAAACTACCGACACAGGCACCCTGTGACTAGCCACCACCTCATGCACATAAATATCTGCCAACGTCTCTACGGATATACTTTTAGAAATCGGAATGAAATGGGCACTCTTCGTCAGCCTATCCACAATCACTCATATGACATCCACACCCATCGCCGTCCTTGGCAGCTTCGTTATGAAGTCCATCGTGATCTCCTCCCACTTCCACATGGGAATGGGTAGCGAATAGACCTTACCATGAGGCCGCTGATGCTCGGACTTGACCTTCCTGCAGGTCAAGCACCGGTCTACAAACCAAGCAATTTCCCGCTTCATGCAAGGCCACCAATAACTCAGCCTCAAGTCCCTATACA
The DNA here is from genome assembly GCF_002870075.4 of Lactuca sativa. NCBI lineage: Eukaryota > Viridiplantae > Streptophyta > Magnoliopsida > Asterales > Asteraceae > Lactuca > Lactuca sativa. The sequence goes on from NC_056630.2 coordinate 279,354,120, forward strand.
TTTTCGTAGCTCCTGGATGTATAGAGAACCTGGACTTATGCGCTTCCTCCAATATCTTATGTCTCACTCCCCCAGTCGCTGGTACCCACACCCGACCACACTGCGTTAAAAGACCTTGGCTATCCTTAATAAACAAAGGATACTATCCTCGGATCCTCTCTACCTTCCAATTCTCTTTCTTCACTCCCTCAACCTTTGCCTCCTTGATCATCTCCAACAATGGAGAGATCACTGTCATCCTCAAACACACATTCCCAATCGAAGAACCTTTCGTCTTACGGCTCAAAGCGTCGGCCACTACGTTGGCCTTCCCTGGGTGGTATAGAATCTCGCAATCATAGTCGTTTAGCACGTCCAACCACCTTCTCTATCGCATGTTGAGGTTCTGTTGGTCCATTAAATACTTCAGACTCTTGTGGTTGGTGTAAATGGTACACCGCACTCCATACAAGTAATGCCTCCAAATCTTGAGTGCAAACACCACTGCCCCAATTCCAGATCGTGAGTGGGGTAATTCGCCTCATGCGACTTCAAATGTCGCGAGGCGTATGCTATCATGTGCCCCTTCTGCATTAGTACCACACCTAACCCTGAAATCTATGCATCACAGTACACCACCAGATCATCTAATCCCTCCAGTAGTACAAGAATCGGAGCCTCACACAATCTCCGCCTCAAGGTCTTGAAGGCCAACTGTTGATCCGTACCCCACCGAAACGTCACATTCTTCTTGGTCAGATGGGACAATGGCACCGCAATCTTGGAGAAATCCTGGATAAATCTTCGGTAATAACCTGCTAAAACCAAGAAGCTACGAATCTCTGATGCATTGTTCGGTACTTCCCACCGCATCACAGCCTCAACCTTGGCTGGATCAACAAAAATACCCTCCTGATTGATGATATGCCCCGAAAATTGTATCTCTCGCAGCCAGAAATCACACTTGGAGAACTTGGCATACAACTTTTCTGCCCTTAGGGTCACCAACACCTCCCTTAAGTGCTGCTCGTGCTGTTCCTTGGTCTTAAAATAGATCAGGATATCATCAATAAAAACGATCACTGGCCGATCCAGCATCGGTCTGCACACCTTGTTCATGAGATCCATGAATGTTGCCGGGGCATTGGTCAACCCAAACGGTATCACCACAAACTCATAGTGCCCATACTGAGTCCTAAAAGCCGTCTTCGATGTGTCCTCGCCTCTAATCCTCATCTCATGATACCCTGACCGAAGATCAATCTTGGAAAACCAAGACGCACCCTGCAGCTGATCGAATAAGTCATCGATCCTCGGCAACAGATAAAGTTTCTTCACAGTTAACTTGTTTAGTTCCCTATAATCGATACACATCCTGTGGGATCCATCCTTCTTTTTCACGAAAAGGATCGGTGCTCCCAACGGGGAACTGCTCGGACGAATGAACCCTCGGTCTAACAGCACCAGAAGCTATGTAGATAACTCCTGCATCTCGGGTGGTGCCATCCGATATGGTGCCTTTGCTATCGGAGTAGAAACTGGCACCAAATCGATGCGAAACTCCACCTGCCTCTCCGGAGGCACTCCTGGTAACTCTTTGGGGGAAAACATCCCGAAAGTCCTAAACAACCAGCACACTGCCTACATCCGTTGGGGTCTCAACCCTCGTATCTGAGATATAAGCCAAAAATCCCATACATCCTTGCTGCAAAAACCTCCTAGCTCTCACAGCCGAACAGAGGGTCGGACCCTACGATACCCTATCTCCATGTATCATTAGTTCTCCTCCACTTGGGGTTCGAACCCTCACCAACTGATGTTTGCAGTCGAACATGGCCCCGTTGGCCCCCAACCAATCCATTCTGATAATCACTTTCACCCCTCGCAATGGTATCGGGACTAGGTCGACACGAAATCTCTCACCAAGCACATTCAAGACATTGTCCCGATACACCCTCGCAGCACTAACGGTGCGGTCATCTGCAATCTCCACCTCGAGCGGGGAATCCAAAGTTCCTTGCGCGTCCCGGAACTTCTTGCTAAGCGCAAGAGATACGAACAATCGGGTAGCACCCGAATCAAACAAGACATGAGCAGACATACCATTGACCAAAAAGGTCCCTATACAAGTATATAATACACATAAGCCAAACAAACACATAAATCAGAGAAGAATAAATACGTACCAGCCACAACGTCTGGCGCTGCCCGTGCCTCCTCGGTAGTCAGCTGAAATCCACGGCTCTTCACTGTTGGAGCATCCGCATTGGTATGGCGGCCATTGGTAATCCTCAATGTGGAGGACGTAGGCGCCGCCACCACTACTCCCCCTTCCTATAACCTCGGGCAGTTGACCCGCTTATGGCCGATCTGGTTACAGTGAAAACAAATCAAGTTCTTCGCAGGGCAATCCCTGCTAAAGTGGCCTTGCTGGCCGCATGCATAAAATCCTGTACCAGAGATACGACACGCTCCATTGTGCACCCTACTACACTTTGCACACCGGCCCCGACCCTGTTGGCCCTTGCTAGAAGTGTCTGAGGTCTTAGGCTTCTTAGCCTGACCCACCGCTGTCTGTGCCTGCTCCGTCTTCCGCTTAGTGCGGAAGTCCAACTCCATTTCCCGTTCTCGGGCCTTCTCTACCATCTCATTAAGGGTTTTGCACCCCTGTAAGGCTCACAAACTCCCGGATATCATCCCTCAGCATGGAATGATATCTCGTCCTCCGCATATCCTCATCAGTAGCATACTGCGGAATCAACAAAGATCGTTCCTGAAACTTGGCGGTGATCTCCACCACAGTCTCGGTAGTTTGTTGAAGGTCATGAAACTCCCTCACAAGTCGTTGGACCTCAATAGCTGGTGCAAACTCCAAGTCGAACCGCCGAACAAACTCGGCCCAGGTCATCTCAGCCACACCGACTGCTCTCATCTTAATCGTAACCTTGCCCCACCAATCCCGGGCCCTGCCTCTCAGCATACAAGAAGCAAATCCCACCTTTGTCGCATCCGGGCAAGAACTCGTGTGCTAGGCGTTCTTGATATCCGCCACCCGGCGTCGGCTAACAATGGGATCCCTGGCCCCGAAAAAATATGGCGCCCCACACGCCATGATATCCAACATGCCCTCCTTGGCCGTCCCAAAAATGACTAGGGTAGCATCTAGGATGCCCCTGGTAACCTCAGCTGCGATAAGCTCGCTCAGCCTCTCATCCATCACATCGGTAGTGTCACCTGACCCTGCCCCGGATCTAGACCCCGATCCTGATCCCCCTACTCCAAATCGTGTTATCACCATGCTGAGCTATAATGTAATAAATCATAACGATCATAATTTCCATACAAGGGATCTTCCCACCTTGGTCCTCCTTAAAGTTGTCAGATCTAACATTGGTTTGGGTATAGGTCCTGTGCTTCCAGTAGTACGAGCCTAATACTACCTTCCACACCCACCTGTACCTATCCCCACTGCTTTACCTGATAACTCCAATTCGTCCCACAACCAAACCATATCCCACAACTACCGCGCACATCAATCTCAGCCTGTCCTAAGATTTACTCTACTCATATCAATCAAACCAATCATAACAGGTTGCTTTCATGCTTGCAAATTGTACACAGAAAAGGATCAAATAGACTTTCGAATACAAGATTCTACCTTAGGACCACAACCACACAAGGAACAGGAAATAAGGCCAAATCAATCATTCTGAGGGTATAAGCTCCTAACCGTATACAATTTTAAAAACATACACATAGCAAGTTGCATACGATCTTCAAAGCTCAAATATCAGTATAACACGACTAGCACATTGGGAAACTACTTACTTGGCTCGGCTAATCACACGCGTTGCACTCTCATCTTTTCCTTTCTGTCAAAAGCTCTTTGTGTCATTTTTTTTAAAACAACTTTACCATATCCTTAGTTTGAGTGCTGACACACCTGAGAGTATGCCCAAATCCCTCAAACCAAGGCTCTGATACCAACTTGTAGCGACCCAAATTTTCCAAAGAAATTTTTTGTTTTTAATTAGTCAATCATAATTCGTAAAACATGAAGATCTAAATAATTGTTTTCAAATCCACCATCATTACACATTATTTTTAAACAGTAGAGTGTTCCAAATCATAACGGAAAAGAGAGATAAAGTGCATGCCGCATCATCACGCCTTGTCTTTGGCCTTTGGGCTCCAATGTACCTGAAACAAATCCACAAACGGTAAGCTGAAAGCTTAGTGAGTCACCCAGAGCATACCCCACACAAAGTCCACATTTCATATTAGCTATAAAAGCTATCTCTACCACATAACACATATCGATTAGCTATAGTAGCTACCTCTACCACATATCACACATTATTTAGCTATGAAGCTATCTCTACTATTAGCCACAAGGGCTATCTCTACCGTTAGCCACAAGGGCTATCTCTACCGTTAGCCATAAGGCTATCTCTACCATCATCCATAAGGCTATGTCTACCATTAGCCATAAGGCTATCTCTACAATTATCCATAAAAGCTATCTTTACCATTAGCCACAAAGGCTATCTCTACCAAATATCATGCACACATACATATCACACCTCTACATAGCAAGTAACCAACTATCATAAAATGGGCCAGCCATGGTGCCTTGGACCCATTGGTATGGTGAGAAAACTCACATCTCAAAGGCTAAATTGGCAAACTGAAGCCAGATATATCCCACGCTGCTCCTCCCAAACTGCCTATAATCAATGAGTAAATAACTCAGCATAATCCCATAAATTCCCCTAGGTTCGACCCTGGTCAAAGTCAAGGTTAACAGTCCATATTGACCTAGACTCATCGAGTACAATCAGCCACTCGTCGGGTTCCCTGCTTAACTCATCGACTCACCGAGTCACTCGAGAGACTCGTCGAGTTCTTTGATGTTCACTGTCGTAAACTTCCAACCGAACACCCTTGACCGTGAACCCTTGGCCGTGAAGGACAAAACCCTATTGACTCACCGAGTCACCAGAACGACTCGACAAGTTCTCACGTATTCGGTCCTTTTCAGTGGGATTTAAGGTCTCAAACTTCATATCCACAATCTCCTAGTGAAGATGTCACGTAAAGTTGCAAACTTTACGTGCATGCATGGCCTCACATGGCCATAACACCAAAACTAACCTTCAATCAAGGTTTTCATTCATGGAGAGGGGATAAGCTTATAAAAAGATGTGACTTTATGAAATTTGGGACCTAAGAAGGTTCAGATCTGAAACCATATCCTTGTGATAGGTCCAGATCCAAGCCTGATTCCATCTCTTCAAGGTTGGCCATAACTTCCAAAAAGAAATCAAGGCTTAAGGTAGTAGATTAATACCTCAGACAGATGCCTAACACAAAATAGATGCTTGATCTAATAGTTCTCCCTTGATACTTCCTCTTCAAACTTGGAATCCTCCCCAAAATGTCACAGATAAGCTCCCAATTGTTCTTACTTCACAAACTAGAGGGTCTGCGGCCATGAACGTTCTTCTATGGTGTTAAGAGAGGCTAATAGGGCGGATAATGACGTTTATATAAGGGGCAAACCCTAAAATTAGGGTTTTCTCTAAACAAATCTAACTCGCCAAGTCGAGCCTTCCGACTCGCCTAGGTAGTTCCGGCCCGCGTCCAAGATGTCACGACCCTACTCGACAAGTTGGACTCCCTACTCGCCGAGTCCATACATAAAATTTCCCCAAAATGGTAAACTCCAGCCAATCCTCGACATAGATGTTACACAGCAGGACCGCCTCAACGTCATCCCCACCACCATATGTTGACATGTAAGAAATCAAGGATCAAGTAGGCATAGAATACGGGCAATTATCAGTCATACAACTAACCGCTACCTACTAGACCCCTCACAGCATACTGCTCCGCTACCACCTAATCTACATCGAATGCATGGTCCTAAGTAACCATAGGTGAGATAGCCACCCGAACATATGATCATACTTTAGAGCCACAACTAAACAAGGAACAACAAGAAATCATAGATAAAGAGTTCTTAGGCTATCCTACATGACTACCTACAACCCCTAGGTCACTCCAGTAGACGATAACCATCCTACTGGTACTCTAACCAGCATACCACTATTGTTTCATCCTAACACACAGGGATATATATATATATATATATATATATATATATATTAGATCACTACAGCACAACAACATCATATACACAAGGATACATAACCAACTCTCCAAGGAATGCATGGCCATATGTACCTAGAGGTGAGATAGACACTGGGACAGATGATCCTACTCTAGAGCCACAACCAAACAAGGAACAAACAAGAAAGCCTAAATTAAGAGTCATTGATCTATCATGCGTGACTACATACATTCCCTAGGGCATCCCTCTACTAAATGATAACCAAAACTATGTTGGATTAGGTGTCTAAGCCCATAACTATTATTGGTATGTACTTGACCCGAGAGTAGCATGGTCCATTTGGGTTGCATGACATCAGAACAATTTGGATAGACTTTTGTTTAATGAGGATATTCATGATTTATTAATATATTATAAGTTCTAATATATTAATATGAAATCATATTATTTAATTAGTATTGATCAAGAACTAGTTTGGAATTAATTTTGTGATCAAAGAGACTAATTAAATAAATAGGAATTGATTTGGTAAATCATTCATTCTTATAAAGTAGGCTTATGATCCATAGTTCCTCATGTTGGGCTAAACCCATATGGTGACCCATGGATACTCCATTGAGGTTAAAACCCATGGAGCATGAGGAATATGGAAAGTCATGAGTTATATGGTGTAACCCTAATGTGCACACTATATAAGAAGCCTCATAGCTCATGAAATTCGAACTAAGGAGTGACTAGTGATGGGCACATGAGGGGTAGCCGAATTTTGAGTGTATATAATCTACTCTTAAGTTATTCCAATTGTTGGTGGTGTTGTGTGAACCATTTAAGGTGCAACACTTGGGGAACTAAGCTCTTAAAGCTCCAAGGCTTCCAACAACAAGAAAAGGTATGTTATCCAACTTGTTTTATTACCCAAGTATTAAGCGTTTGTATGCTCGTTAGAGTAATACATTGGAAAGTTTAAGTTTGCATGTATAATAGAGAAAACATACATCCAATGTATTTAGGGTTGCGTGTACACCTTAGAAGTGTTAGAATGCTCAAAACCCAACAGTGGTATTAGAGCCTATGCTTGTTTTCAATCATACTTGATGCTAATTGCTTGGAAATGCTGTAAAAATCGATTTTCTGCTGTTATGGACACTGGACTCGTAGAGTCCACTGATGGACTCGTCGAGTCCACTGATGGACTCACCGAGTCCATGCACAAACTCATCCAACTCGCCGAGTTTGTTCTTGCTCTCGACGAGTTGGAGCCTCTAAGTGCATATTTTCGATGTTTTTGGCTCGAATTGGACTAGGATCATTACCCTAAGCTGTTTTAGAACTTATAAACTTGTTTTTGATGTGGTAATAATCATGCTTATCCAATTTATAAGATAATTGTCAAAGTTTCATATTTTGTGTTAGTTTATATGGTTAGGCTAATTATATGAAATTTGTTTGATATGAATTGTCTTGTTCTTATGAGTTTAATTTAGATCATAGACAAATTGTTTGTTTTTCTTGTTGGAATTTTTTGATCTAAATGATTTTGATGAATTTCGTAACTTGTCCTCAAGCTATGGAAAATGAAAAGTTTTTTTCTTTAAAAGAGTCATTAAACTCATAGGTTATAGAAACTTAAAGAGTCTTTTCCCATAAATGGTTTTATGAACTCCATAACTTGTCCTCAAGTTATGGAATGTCAAAAGTCTTTTCTTAAAACCTATATTAAACTCATAAGTTATGGATTCCAAAAGGTTTTTGAATTGCTCAAAACTTGCCCTCAAGTTTTGGAATTTGTAAAGTTTCATTTTTGAGTACTTTAATTCCAAACCCTAGAATTTTAAAAGTTTAAAAATTCAACCCTTATACTATTATAATATTATAGGTTTAATATTTATATATTTGTATAAGATTAAAGTCAGTCTTACCGTTAGTAGACCTCATTCACGAAGCCGGTCTATAAGGGGGGTATAAGGTTACTGCCTATAAAATGACAGTTTAATGGGTGTCCACTCTAACCCACCGCTTCCTTGACTGGTGGAGAGTCATTAGCTGAATGGGTAGGATAGGACTCTAATTCTCCCTTCATTAAAAGTATAATGATAAATACTAAGTAACCAAACACTTATAAATTCCCAATCTTAGTTACTTAGGAAAATGTGAATATGGTGCTAACCTACGAAATTGCAATTTGCACCTTGTTAAGTTGTTAGTGAAACATGTGTGGTTAATTGGTACACTAATTGGGAATGATAGTGCATGGAAAATGGTAGCTTAATGTTAATCATAGATCAATGGAGCGTGTGTGGTTAACCGGCACATTGATTAGGTGGTTGTTACATTGGGTGTACCAAGCTAATTTGCATGGTTATTCACACCTTGTTTGTGATCCTCAGCATCCCTAATATGTGCATAATTAGTTAGTTATTTAGCATACATTTTTATTCATTTTTAACTAATTATGTGAATAATATGGAGAAAAGGTAGTTAATATTGTTTAAATTTTGTTTTCAGTCCAAAAGACATGCTTGGGAGTGAAAGGGAACAAGGGAAAGCAATTGAAGACCAAAGAGTGAAGATTGAGGGACAAAGGCGCCGTTTGATAGTTGCTGACTGAGAAAGTGCTGACTGGGAAAGGTCTGTCTGGGTAAGAAATCCTGACTGAGTAAGAAATGTTATTGTTTGATTATACATCTGACTTAATGTGCTGAGTGATGAAAAATGACTATTTTACCCTTCTGTTATATATACTGATGGATTAAGTTGCTGAATAATTATAAAAACATACATATTGTCATACAAAATGTAAATTACACACAAATAAAAAATGTCAAACAAAATGTAAATTAAACATAAATCATTTAATATCCAAATAAAAACATAATGAAATTTAAAATAACATAATAATTTAACGTAAAGTAGGTGAAAGTAGTTGATTTGCAATCTGATCACGCAAAACACGCATATATTCAACGGCTTCTGGACCCCATTCTATGCCTTGTATGTTTTCTCTATCAATTCCCCCACCTTGGACGTCAGGAGTAACCATAGTGTCCTCCTCAAAATTTCTAAACAAGTCATCTTCTATATTGTATTTCCTTATAAAATTATGGACCGCGACACAAGCAATGACTATGTCTCTTTGCACGGTAAAAGGATAAGGAGCCATTTGTTTTAAGATTGGGAATCTCGCCTTCAAAACACCATAAGCACGCTCAATAACATTTCTAAGTTGTGCATGAGCATAGTTGAACCTTTCTTCTCTAGTTAAAGGTCTGCCTCTTCGAAAATCGGCTAACCAATACCTAGTATTGCGATATGGAGCCATAAACCCACGAGTGTTTGTATATGCGGCATCACAAAGGTAATACTTCTCTGCAAATGAATGTGACACATATTATATAAAGAAGATAGATAATAAAAGTTATATAAATATTACAAACCCGGTGGAGGAAATGGAAATCCAGAAGTCGAATTGAATGCAACTTCTTTCAAAACTCTTGAATCATGTGCTATACCCTCCCATCTAGCCCAAACAAAGGTAAATATCATATCAAAATCGCAAATTCCTATAACATTTTGAAAACATTCTCCTTTTCCTCGTCCCCTATAACGAGTTTGTTGATCAACGGGTACAACCGCATGTACAAGAGTTCCATCTAATGCACCTATTGCTCCGGAAAAAATATTTTTTAACCGTCTATGTCGTTCTGAGTTATGTCTTGTTGGATTAGGAGTTGTTGGTACTATAATTTCTTTTGCAAAACACATCATTGCAGTTAGGACCTCATGAAAACATTGATGAATCGTTTGTGTGGAGTGATGAAATCTTCCCTTAACCGCGCGAAAACGTTCATTATGTCCTATAACATGTAAGAATATAGCCATTTTCTCTTCAATGCTTATTGTCCTGCTAGCTTGCAACCAATTTTTTTTGGGTAAAATGGTTGCATAATAAAGAAAATGCCTCTTGTGTAAGACGCATCATATCGTAACATTGTGTAGGGTCTCCGTACATCAAATCTTGCGTATACGCATACCCGCTTGAATCGTTATCTCTAATTCTATGAATTCGTATTAGTCTGCGTCGGTTTGACCTCAACCAATAAAACACAAGTAAAAGAAAAGCTACAACTTCACCATCAGAAACCATACTTGACCTGTTACAAACAATTAGGTAACATGTTAAAGTAAAAAATAGGATCCAAAAGTGATATTCAATATCCAATAACATCCGAAAGTCATAAAACAAAAAACTAGTAAATACCAAAAGTCATATTTAACATCCAATAACAGCCAAAAGTCATGCAAATAACATCATCCAAAGTAACATCCAAAGTGTCAAACATAGGATCCAAAAGTGATGCAACAAAAAACTAATAACCAAACTTTTCTACCCACACCCATCAAAGGTAACCATACTTCCTACCCGCACCCATCACCCACGACTCACAACTAGTATGTGAAAGTCGTAACCAAACTTTTCTAACATCAGCACTTTCACCAAATAGCAAAAGAGCGGTCTTGTGTCTTTCATCTTCTTCCCCCCATTCCATTTTGTTTAATTTCTCCATACACGCATAACCATCCTTATCCATTTCACTTTTTTCAATTCTTTCATTTTTTCCACTAATGACCTTGCAAGCTTGACAATCTCCTCTTCAACTTCTAACGCCCTTGCATCTCTCTTTTTTCCACCAACTCTTTTGTTTCCACCAACTTCCGTATTTTTTGAACGCCCCGAAGATTCTTCACTTGCACCTACGTGTTGTGTTGAGGTTTCCATTGGAACATCATCATCAAAATCATGGACACTAAACTCTTCTACAGGACGAGGGAGTGTAGAAGATGGCCCCCAACTTTGAAAGCCGGTTGAGGTCGACCCTTCAAATAGTTGGGTGCAAAGATCAGGAAACAGCAGGGGTTTAGTTTTCAATGACAACACGAACTTGTTCAGCTGTTTACAATTTTTATGAATATTAGTATTTTTTATAAAAATAATTATAATAGTATTTGTTATAAAAATATTACCTTCCCCTCTTCCTTCCATTGTTCATCCGTCAGGTTAAATTTATTTTTTATAGGGTCATATATATTGCCGGTTTTGTTTTTCAGTTTCACCCAAGCAACATACTTTGATTTGTAGTAGTCAAAGTGGTTTCTCATTTGCTTTTGATCAACCTCTTTACCGTGTTCGTTCATCAATTTTTCGCGTACTATCTTCCATGAACTAGCCTTAAGCCCAGAACCCTCACGACCATTAGTGGTTAGTTCATGGATACATGCGTCAAGAAAAGTTTTGTCCTCACTTTCATTCCAAACCAACATCCTAAAACATTAATATTTAAAGTAATTTATCATAAGTTTTATTAAGATAAACAAAAAAAATCAGCTTTTATAGCTTATAAACAACCAAGTTTGTACACAAACCAATATTGCCATCATAACTTTTATATTTCATAGCTTATAAACAAAAAAAATTGTGATTTTTGATCACATATCTTATACACAACCAAGTTTTAGATTTCATAACATTATAACAACATGAATTTCTGATTTCATAACCAATTTAAGATTTCATAACATTAGACCAAGAACAAATTTTGATTTCAAAACCAATTTTTGATTTCTGATTTCACAAAAAGGGCAAGAACTCAAAAAAATAATAGCAATCTTCTCATCATTTATTACGCATATAATGTTATGAATGAGTCATTTGATGCATCATCAACACTGTACACATGATTCTTTTTCAGTTGTTTCTATGCAATTTGATATAGGAAAGCTGCAACTTTGTGAACAACAATGGCATACAAGAAAGAAAAGTCTACGGGCCTGTAATTTGATGTAATTTGATACAGGTAATTTCATAGATTATACAATGAAAAAAATCATGGTTTCATAATTTATACATACATTATACACAATTAAGATTTAAGAGATTATACATATTTTTTTTTCTGATTTCATACACTATACGATTTCAGAGATTATACAAGCAGGAGAAGATGTTATACCCTAGTATTTTCGGATTTCATAAACTATTTAAGAGATTTTCGGAATTTCCTTACCTGTTTTGAAGATTATAGATGGAGCAGATGGGGCGATTCTGGCAGGAGAAAGAGAAGACGGGCGGAGCTTGGATGGAAGGAGAGCAGCTTTCCGGCTGAAGGAAGATTTCCGGCTGAAGGAAGAAGACACCAGTTGAAGAAGTCGCCGATTGAAGAAGACGCCGATTGGAGAAGAAGAATCGCTGCCGCTTTTCTTTTTAGGTCACGAAGGGAACAGGGGTAAGGAAGTCTTTTTTTCCAGTCAGATGCATAAACCAAGCTGACCTATTCAGCCGATTGACCCAGACCTGCTGACCGAAACAACACATTTCAAACACCATCTGGCTGACCGAGTCAGCCAGAATCGCTGACTCAGACGGGTCAGACGTCTTTCAAACAGGCCCAAAAGCTCATCTACTCGGCGAGTACACGAGTCTACTCGGCGAGTCCAGCTGAATATTCCAGAAGATAGCCACGACTCCTGATTTAAGACGGATAACAACGAGTCTACTCGGCGAGTTGGGTCTGCTACTCGCCGAGTACACCCTGTTTTGAGATATCTATAAAAACCGAGCCTTTATCCGATGGGACTACTTTCTGGCAATTTTTGAAGATCCTTATACGATTGAGAACCCTGGAAGACGCTGGGGAATTCTAATCTTCAACCTTTTGAAGAATTGAAGCAACTAGGTTAATCATTCCACTTAGCTTTAGGATTTAAGTATGTCTAATCTAGTTAAACTTGTTTTTATGTTTGTTTTTACTGCAACTATGAGCTAAATACGTTTTTGTTTCTGTTTGGGGAATACCAAGGAACTCCTATGGTTTAATTCTTAGCTTTTGATTAATTGTTTATTGGTGATCTATTAAATTAAGTTTGTTAAAGAACCTTATGCATTAATCACAATTATTTTCTGTTAATTGGAAGACAATTAAGCTGCATGAACATCTCTTAGTTGTTAACCTCATATGTCTATGTGAATACTAAATCATATGCTTAGGACTAATGATTATGAAACTAAGATTAATAAGACAATAGTTAGATTGATGTGTGAGCTTGTTTGAGAAACCATCAAACAAGAGGTTAATTGAACCACTAAATTGATTAACCACTACAAATCTTATTTAATCCAAATTGTTAATCTAGGGAATTAATTAGTTTATACACTTGATCACTGCTTGAATTAATTGATTGTCTAAGGGTTAGGAGTAATGAACATGAACCTAACTACTATAATTGGTAGCCAATAACAATTAATCTATCATAAATACAAAATAACCATAGGAGTGAATTGGTTGAACCTAAATAGAAACATCTTTATCAAATTTGGTGAATTAGTTGTTTTCTTTAGTTGATTAGTTAATTAGGTGTGCTTAAGTTTCTAGTCTTGCAAAACTAGAAGAAAAACCTTTTACTTTCATTAATTGTTTTAGTTAAAATTAGTGATTAGTTTAATTTTCCGTTCCCTGAGTACGATACCTTACTTACTAAACTATACCACTAAAAGACAGGTTCACTGCCTTTGTGTGCTAAATTTATTAATAAAAAGTAGGGATAAAACAAGTGCATTTTACACACATCAAGTTTTTGGCGCCGTTGTCGGGGAACGGTTCTAAATAATTAATCTAATTCCTAATTTTTTTGATCCTTTGTGTGAGTTTACTTGCATAGAGTTAATTTATTACAATTTAGTAGTTGGTAATTAGGTTTTAGCATCTGTTTTAGTTTTAATATTAAGTTTTTAATTTTTTCAAAATTTCACTTATACTCGCCGAGTGCAGTCGCACCTACTCGGTGAGTACAAGCGTATTTAGCAGTTTAATTTTTGATTTTTTTAGTACATTTTTTTGTTCTTTTTACGTTTTTATCTTGTTTATTTCAGGACTTTCATGACCATAGGATCAAACACCCCGCTGGTACCCCCGTTTGAAGATCCCGAATCCACATTGAAAAGGAACAAAGGAAAGGACGTGGAGAGCTCAAGTACACTAAAGAAATCATCTTTGTCCAATTTGAAGACTGTTTTTGGGAAAAAGAAGAGCAGCAAATCAGGAGCATCCAACACTTCTTTAGTAATCGACGAACCGGCTAAGGAAGATATTGAGTACGAGACCGAGGAAGAAGAGGAGCCTACATACGAGCACAAAACCGATTCCGAGGAAGAGTTAGCTATCAAAATGGCTAACATTGATGAAATCCCCATGGGAGAATGGAAGAAGAGGATGCACGACGACACCGGCCCGGGACTTATGCAACCCGCAATTCCCGCGACTGCTACCTTCGGGCTAAAGGGTCATATCCTAGCCTTACTTAAAGAAATACCTTTTTATGGAAAAGACCATGAAGATGCCTACAAGCATTTGGACGAAGTCAATGATGTAGCTGATTACTTCAATGTTCCAAATGTGCCCCGCGAGACTCAGCTACTTCGTATGCTTCCGGTGACATTCAAAGGAGCTGCAAAAGACTGGCTCAAGTCACTTCCCCCCGGATCAGTCACCACTTGGGCCAAGATGAAAGAAGAATTCATTGATCAATTTTGCCCACCTTCCAAAATAGCCAAGTTGAAGAAGACCATTGCTAACTTTGAGCAGCAAGCTGGAGAGTCGCTATATGAAGCATGGGAGAGGTACAAAAGCTTACTAAGAAACTGCCCACACCATGACCTAAACAGCCAGCAAGAAGTATCCATCTTCTATGATGGAGTTAGTGTCACAACCAGGTAGTTACTAGACTCGCAAGGCCCGCTCGCGAAGAAGCCGCCCCCGGTGATCAAAGAATTAATTGAAGTATTCTCTAAACACTCTAGAGAATACCACAACCCTAGACATGATGTCACTAGGGGAGCCGCTTATGCAGCTACTAAAGACTTATCTGCGGTCATGGCTATGCTTAAAACCATGGATAGGAGGATGGATAACATGGATCAAACAATCCATGCTATTCGGGTGGGTTGTGAAAACTGCAATGGGCCTCACCTCACTAGGGACTGTGATTTAGATGGGAATGGCAACAAGAAGGCGTAAGTGTGTTACTCAAGTGGAGACCGATATGATGAATACTGGCGCAAACAAAAGAAAGATTGGCTCCCTTATGAAGAGTACAAGAAAGCCAAGGAGGAAAGGTTTAGGCAAAAAGGGAGAGGGTTCTACCAAAAGGAGGAGCCGGTGCAAGAAAGGAAGCCAAGCTTGGAAGAAATGCTCACCAAATTTGTAGCTGCTTCAGAAAAAAGACATGGTGACCATGATGCTGCAATTCAAGAAACAAGGACCATGCTTAGGAACCAGCAAGCATCTATCCACAATATAGAAACACAGCTTGCGCAAGTTGCTCAACAAATCAACCAAAGGTCACCGGGCGAACTTCCTAGCAAAACTGAAAATAACCCACGAGGCGCACAAATAAACATAGTCACAACAAGAAGTGGGAAGATAATCACTCCCCTGGCACCTATTCAAACTGAGTCATCCAAGAAATCACAGAAGGAGGAGGCAGAAAAGCAAGCAGAGAACCAAGACATACAATCTGACAGCCCTACTCGTCGAGTACCACGTATGGACTCGGCGAGTACATCACAAAATCCCACCGAACAGATTCCTGAAAACTTTACCAGCCTCCCATGCCATACCCAGCCCGAGCTAAGAAGGAGAAGCAGGAAGAGGAGTATCAGAAGTTTCTAGATCATATCAAAACTCTTCAAATAAACATACCCTTCATTGAAGCCGTCATGCAAATGCCCAAGTATGCAAAGTTCCTTAAGGAACTTCTCACTAATAGAAGGAAAATGGAAGAAGTGAAGAAGGTAGCGCTCAATGAAAACTGCTCAGCTGCTATGCTAAATAAGCTACCAAAGAAGAAAGGTGATCCGGGGAGTTTGACTTTACCTTGCCAATTTGGTAACTTGGCCACCATTCATACCTTAGCCGATTCGGGAGCAAGTGTGAACCTAATGTCATATTCATTCTTTAAGAAGCTGGATCTCCCGGAACCAAGGCCAATTCGCATGGCAATACACTTGGCAAACAAGACAGTCACCTTCCCAAGAGGCATATGCGAAGACATACTAGTAAAGGTGGACAAATTCGTCTTTCCCGCTGATTTTATCATTCTAGACATGGAGGCAGATCCACAAGTACGAATCATCCTTGGAAGGCCCTTCCTCAACACGGCAAGCGCTATAGTAGACATGAGGGACTCGAAGCTCACCTTACGGGTAGGAGAAGATTTAGTCACATTTGGGGTAGACCAAGCTATGAAGTATTCAAGGAACAGTGACGACACGACATTCTCAATCGATATGTTAGACGAATTATTGAAGGAATGCATAATTGAAGATTCCATCAAGTTCACAACTGAGGATGAAGAATTTGATCCAGAAAAAGACTTGATGGAAATTGAAAGACTGCTGGAAGAAGCGGACTATGAAGAATTGGTGAAGAACACTGACAGTCCTACTCGCCGAGTTCCTCTCTAGAAAAGGCAGAAGTCATGAATACAGCCACCAACTCGCCGAGTACCCTACCTGCACTCGGCGAGTCCAACAGTCAGAACCAAAAAACGGAGCTTAAAACTTTACCAGAACATTTGGAGTATGCCTTCCTTGAAGAAGGCAACCAAAAGCCTGTAATCATAGCTGCTGACCTGTCCAATTCTGAAAAGGAAGAGCTCGTGCAAGTGTTGAAGAAGCGGAAGCGGGCCATAGCATGGAGCATAACTGACATCAAGGGAATAAGCCCATCTTATTGCTCCCACAAGATCAATCTGGAAGAAGGAGCAAATCCGGTTGTACAACACCAAAGAAGGTTAAACCCGAACATGCAAGAAGTAGTCAAGAAGGAAGTGGTCAAACTCTTAGATGCGGGAATTATCTATTCCATTTCCGACAGTCCATGGGTGAGTCTGGTCCAAGTGGTGCCCAAGAAAGGAGGGATGACGGTCATAACCAACGAAAAGAACAAACTAATTCCGACACGAACGGTAACCGGTTGGAGAGTGTGCATCGATTATCGAAAGTTGAACGATGCCACTCGTAAAGACTATTTTCCCTTACCTTTTATTGATCAAATGTTAGAAAGACTATCGGGCCATAGCTACTATTGCTTTCTAGATGGATTTTCGGGTTATTTTCAAATACCCATAGACCCAATGGACCAAGAAAAGACCACATTCACTTGCCCAAGTGGGACTTTTGCTTATAGATGCATGCCTTTTGGGTTATGCAATGCACCCGCGACTTTTCAAAGGTGTATGACAGCTATATTCCACGATATGGTGGAAAAATTCATGGAAGTTTTTATGGACGACTTTTCCGTTTTTGGATCTTCTTTCCATGATTGTCTCACTAATCTTGACTTAATGCTTGCTAGGTGTGAAAAAACCGACGTGGTCCTCAATTGGGAGAAATGTCACTTTATGGTAAAGGAGGGTATAGTTTTGGGCCACAAAGTTTCCAAAAAGGGAATTGAAGTGGATGGGGCAAAGATTGACACCATTGTCAAACTACCCCCACCAACTAATGTAAAGGGCATTAGGAGTTTTCTAAGCCACGCGGGTTTTTATCGGCGTTTCATAAAAGATTTTTCCAAAATAACTAGACCTCTAACACAATTACTACTAAAAGATGCACCATTTAATTTTAATAAAGAGTGTTTAGAGTCATTTGAATTTTTAAAGGAAAAATTAACTAATTCCCCGATCATTATTGCACCAAATTGGAACTTACCCTTTGAGATTATGTGTGATGCTAGTGACTATGCATTAGGAGCTGTCCTTGGTCAACGGGTTGATAAGCACTTTCAACCCATATATTATGCTAGCAAGACTCTAAACCCCGCCCAAGAAAATTACACCACCACTGAAAAAGAATTATTAGCTGTGGTGTATGCCTTTGACAAATTCCGCCCTTACTTGGTTTTATCTAAAACTACTGTTTCTACTGACCACTCGGCTATCAAGTATTTATTTGCAGAACAGGATGCCAAGCCAAGACTGATACGATGGGTGCTACTTCTTCAATAGTTCGACATAGAGATACGAGACAAGAAAGGAATGGAGAATGTAGCAGCTGACCACTTGTCAAGATTGGAGAACCCGCAATTGCAAGAAGATAAAGATGGAGATGACTTCCCGGACGAGTATATTATGGTGACCGTGGGAGAAGAGCCATGGTTCGCAGACATAGCTAATTATTTAGCTACAAAATACATCCTAAAAGATTTTAGCAGTCAACAGAAGAAGAAATTCTTTTTCGAATTAAAATACTACTTTTGGGACGAGCCATGCCTCTTCCGGAGTTGTGTGGACGGGATCATACGAAGATGCGTATTCGGGAAGGAAAGCCGGAAAATATTAGAGCATTGTCATAGCGGGCCCACGGGTGGACATCATGGAGAACACTACACGGCAAAGAAGATCTTTGACATTGGGTTTTATTGGCCCAAAATTTTTAAAGATGCAACCTAATTTTTCAAAGAATGTGATGCTTGTCAAAGAGTGGGAAACATTTCATCTCGAAATGAAATGCCACAACATAATATCCAAGTGTGCGAGGTGTTTGATGTGTGGGGAATTGACTTCATGGGACCATTTCCCATGTCTAAAGGGAACAAATACATACTAGTGGCGGTGGATTATGTATCCAAATGGGCGGAGACACAAGCATTACCAACAAATGACGGTCGGGTGGTGGTGCAGTTTTTAAAGAAATTATTTTCATGATTTGGAGTTCCGAAAGCCCTTATAAGTGACCGAGGCACACATTTTGCCAATGACCAATTGGAAAAGGTGTTAAAGAAATATGGGGTAACCCATAAGTTTTCCACATCATACCATCCACAAACTAGTGGACAAACTGAAGTGACAAATCGAGCCTTTAAGCGAATTTTGGAGAAATCGGTGGGGAACAACCTCAAGGAATGGTCGGATAAGCTAGATGATGCACTTTGGGCTTTTCGGACAGCTTTCAAAACACCTATTGGTACTACACCATATAGGTTAGTTTATGGAAAGCAATGCCATTTACCGGTGGAGCTAGAACACAAGGCGTTTTGGGCTTTGAAGAGGTGTAATTTCAACATGGAGGAACTAAAGAGCAACCGGTTAATGCAAATGAATGCTCTTGAAGAGCTAAGGAATGATGCATACTCTAGTTCATGGCTTTATAAAGAGAAGACCAAGATGTGGCATGACAAAAGGATTAAAGATAAAGAAATTCATGAAGGCCAAAAAGTGTTGCTCTTCAACTCAAGACTAAAGCTTTTCTCGGGAAAACTCAAGTCAAGGTGGGATGGGCCTTTTATAGTGAAGACGGTGTTTCCACATGGTGCTATAGAACTATTATCAAGAGATGGCACGCCTTTCAAGGTCAATGGTCATAGGGTTAAAAAGTATGAAGAAGGAGTCCCCCGGAATGAAGGAATGGAAGAGTTGCTGCTGCTGGAAGGGATTGCAACCACGTAGAAGGGGAGGAGTCTAGATAATGGCTCCATAAAAAGAAGCGCTTCTCGGGAGGCAACCCGAGTTTCAAGTTTGCATTTTCTTTCCTTTTCTTTATTTTCATTATTTTCTTTTCTTCATCTATTTTTGAGAAAATAACTGCTTGAGGACAAGCAATGCCTAGAGTGTGGGGTGGATGGCTTAAAAACATGAGAAAATACACTAATTTTTCAAAATTTTCACAATTTTTTCAAACTGCAAGGTTTACTCGCCGAGTAGGCACGTATACTCGGCGAGTACCTGCCCGAGTAACCCGAAAAAACGCGTAACTGCAATTATACTCGGCGAGTAGGGCCTTCCTACTCGGCGAGTAGACACTGAACACGGGTGAAATATAAAACTGTAAAAAAGAGGGTTTTCACCCATTTCATCCCCATACTCGCCGTGCACTGCGAACCGTCAAGCAGCCCCGGCGATTTTAGCGGTTTCGTCCGATCTCTCCAATTTTCCACTCGATTCTCATCATTCAAGAAAAAAGGTAACATCTTTACACTATAAACGCATGAAAGGTTCGATCTTTAACATAGATTTGCCCCGAATTTGCTTGATTTCGGATTTGGGGGTTTCCTCAAATTCTAGGGTTTCAAATTAGCCATAAATTAGGTAATGTTAGGATGAATTTTTTTTATGATTTATGGTTAGATAGATCATTACAACAAACCCCTGTGAAAAATTTGGATTCTTGGACAGTTTATATAGGACCGACACGAACAGTCTCGATGTTCATACTACTCGCCGAGTAGACTGCCAATTTTCGATTTCCAGAACTGCTTTGGGCACTTTCACTGCAACAACTACCCACTTTTTGTGAGGATTTGCCACTAGAGATTTTCTTAAGAAGCTTGTTCCGTGAAATTTTCGAGCTGTCAACCACACGAGACAGGACACCCAAGCCATGGATGAGTTGTTCCCATGGCTAAAGTCAAGAGAAGAAGGAGCTAAAGAAGAGAGTATCAACCTATCGACTGCTACCCTAGGGGAGTTTGTTCCAATTCCCTCTATATATTTGCATTTTTATTTTTTGCATAGTATGCAATGAGGGCATTGCATAAAATAAGTGTAGGGTAGGGGGTTGGTCACATATTAGAAAACTTAGAATCTTAATTTAGGCTAATTTAAAAAAAAAATTATTGCATACCAAAAATATTACTTAGGGATTTAATTTAGAAAATTTTGGTAAAAGCAAATTAGGATTCCATATTAGAATTGTGTTGATGATTGCATGAAAACCCAAATGTTTAGTTGAGACTATATATGTTCTAGTACATTTGTGGCTTCCTTATTCCAGTGAAATCATGGGACAAAAACACGACCCCGCTCAGCCTGAGGGATGCAATATGTTTAGCAGCCTAAACCTGAAATGTATCCAGGAATTATTATCTTTAGCCAATAAAGGTTGAGATTGAGCGCCCCTGCTTAAGCATGTAGGTTTTGAGTGAAAAAAGTGAGGTACATGTAAAAAAAAGAGAATTACAAGAAAAGTTGTAAGAATTTTGGAGCAATCAAAGTGAAGATCAAAAGATCAAAATTCCAAGAAATTCAAAAAAGTTGAAGATACTAGAAATCAAATCAAACAAAGGTGGTGAATTCAAAGAAATCAAAGATCAAATGTCAAAGAATTCAAGAATTCAAGAGAGCTCCATAGTGGTGTCGAAAAGTTGTAATTCTAGATTATGTATGCTTGGGTTGCTCAATTAAAAATACCTTGAGGGTAAGAGGTTTTCTGCGGATGGATTCAGATGGTTGCATAAAATGAGAATAGTTCGGGGTGAGTGGGCGAATGTTTATGAGGATTGTGAGTATTTGGAGTACGGGGGGTCCTTAGGAAAAATTTTAGACACAAATGTATGCGTTGCGGTCTTGGCATAATGGCTGGGTTAGATTGGAGTTGTTATATGTGATTCTGATATGTTTAAAATTTAGTTTTGCTTGGGGGCAAGCAAAAGTCAAGTGTGGGGTATTTTGATATGTGCATAATGTGACAACCTGAAATTTCCAATTGTACGAACATCATCTATTCAATAGAAGCTAGTTCAGTTTCTGTGATTTTCAAGCTTTTCTGAACAAGTTTGTGTACATTAGGATTTATGTTTTAGATGATATCAGGAGAGTGGATACTCCTGGTTTTGTGAAACTTGGGCATTTCAAGTTTCATAATGTTGCAGTCCAACATCAGGAATAAAAACATTTTCTGTCAAAATATTCCAAGACTATAAATAGTTTTCTGAACTAAATTGATTCATTAATTACAATTCCAAATAGAGAAAAGCCATATTCTCTGTGACAGATCTTCGGGTTTTCATCCCAGATTGTGAGTCTACTTTTCTATATGTGTTTCAATACTTGTTTAATGCTTGTTAACAACAATAACATGTTTAGATTACAAGATCCGGGAGTTTACCGCCCAAGATCGTTCTTGGGGAGTAAACTCCAAAATGGAACATTATGGCTTCCTAGTCCCAATTCCTTGTTAGAAGACTTGTTTAGGAGATAGGGTATGACATTTATGGATCAAAAAGCAACCAAGAAACATAAGTTCTAGGAGTTTACGGCTAAGGAACTCCCTTGGGCCGTAAACCCCTTTTCAAGGACTTAAATGCCCTAAAACTTTCCCCAAATGCTTAAGGACTCTAACCACTAGTGCTTGTGCTTGTTTAGAACATCAAAAGGCCATAAAAACCATAAGTTCTAGGAGTTTACGGCCAAGGAACTCCCTTGGGCCGTAAACCCCTTTTCAAGGACTTAAATGCCCTAAAACTTTCCCCAAATGCTTAAGGACTCTAACCACTAGTGCTTGTGCTTGTTTAGAACATCAAAAGGCCATAAAAACCATAAGTTTCTAGGAGTTTACGGCCAAGGAACTCCCTTGGGCCGTAAACCCCTTTTTGTGGGACAAAAATCATTCCAAGCTACCCTTAAGCCTTTAGACAATTTACCTTGCACCTTTGGGACTAGAATGGAGAGTAGAACACATCTAAACCACTCCTTGAAAGGAGTTTACGGCCAAGGAACATGACTTGGGCCGTAAACTCCAAGTGAAGGCACCAAAGTGTGCCTCTTGTCCCCATTAGCCTTAGATAAATTCATGGATGCCATTCTTGATGTTTAAGTGCCTCAAATCAATTAAATTCCTAGAGTTTACGGCCGTAAACTCTAAGGTGAAGGACCTTAGGCCGTAAACTCCCATATGGAGTGTTCTAAAGCCTTAAACTACTTCATGTGTTATTCCAATAAAGCTAGGAGTGTTCTAGGATCAAGATAACACCACAAAACACCCAAAAACACCATTTGAGGAGTTCACGGCCATAAACCTATGAGTTTACGGCCGTAAAATCCAAGGTGTGGGGTTTGTTGGATGGTGAACTCCTATACAAGGCTATTTGATGTTTCAAACCCTTTTGCCTTGTCCCGTAGCAACTTAGATGCAACCATTTGAACCCTAAACACTCATAAAAGTGTTTAAATGTTTTCTAAGTGTCTTAACTTATTTATTTAAGTTATTATATGTCTAATTAGTTATATATATGTTTAATATATGATAACTAGGCTCGTGCGTGTAAACCAGTCTCCGTTTGTCACCTAGCACGGTAGCCGACACTGCAATTCAAACGAATCACCACAAGTGAGTTCATACCCCTTGAATCAACCTTTGAAATGATTTTAAGTGTTTTAAATACTTTATGGGGGGGGGAAATACAATTCAAATACTTATAGTTATTGCTTCAATCACATGTGATTGCATTTAATCGCATGTGATTAATAACTAGGAAAACAACGATTTTTACCTCTGATCAAACTGTTTTACAAACTGCTTTACTATTGAAATGTTTTACAAACTGTTTTACTATCCAAACTTATTTATAGACTGTGATTCAACAAATGCTTCTTATGCTTAAACTGTTTTATCAACCTATTCCTTCAAAATGTTTTATAGATCGACATCAAGTCGATCTTCTCTTGAAATTATATTACTGCTTCAAATGTTTTATGAAAACTTATTTATGCTTTTATATATCCAATTGCATGTCCATATATGTATAGATATATAAATAATGTTTAAAGGGCTTAGGAAGGCCATCCGCCCTATTTCCTTTTCCTCGATTTGGATGTGGTCTGGTGGGATTTCGGGTGACCATCCGAAGGTCGTTTCCATATTACTTATATATCATATATACATGTATAGACATAAAAGTACTTCCATATTCATATTCATCAGTACATCATTAGCTGGTTACCATCGGGGTAACGCAGGATCAATACATATACAGAAATACTAGAAACAATACATATACAGATATACTAGAAACAATACATATACAGAAATACTAGAAACAATACATATACAGATATACTAGAAACAATACATATACAGAAATACTAGAAACAATACATATACAGATATACGAGAAACAATACATATACAGATATACGAGAAACAATACATGTACAGATATACGAGAAACAATACATATACAGATAAACGAGAAACAATACATATACATGAATACTTAACAATTATGATCCACTGTATCGGGCATGCCTTAAATGTCATGGCCTGAGTTGTAGCCAGAATTCTCTTGGAGGGAGAGCGTGAGTTTGCGTATAGATCTATACTGGATTGACTATCCTACACCTTGCTGCTAGCTACAGCCGGACCTGCAGGTCTGCGGGTGCCAAACGTCATTTCTTATTATGACCGTTCATTATGTCGTTGATTATCAGTCGATATCATGGTGCAATTAATCACAATAAACCTTAATATAAATCCGGTTTAAGGTAGTAGTATTTAGTACATCAGTAGTCTTAATATACAAAGCTACAGTACTACAATGATTCACCCATTACATATTTTAGTGATAATCTCACTTAAGCATTAATGTACAAACTATATTTTTAACAAATGATAGTTATATTTGGGTAATCACACACTTTACAACAGAAAGGTTTACAAAACAGCCTAGCCTTGGTAGAAGGTTACTTTTATAGAAAATATAGGATTTTCTGAGTGATTCAAACTTTTACAAACACTTTCAAACATTTACTTACATTTTTACAACTTATACATTGAGACAGGTTCAAACGTTTTTACAAGAAACATTGACACTAAAATACTTATGAACTCACCAGCTTAATGCTGATAAACTCTTTCAAAATAACTTGTATTCTCAGGTCATCAGTAGACAGGTACCGAGGCCAGCTTTTGAGAAGATGGAGTGCATTCAAGACTCATCTCATTTTATTTTGTGTTTCATTATTTTTGGTGTCTATAACTGTACAGAACACACTTGTATTAAAATTATATATTTAATGCAATGGATGATGTTGTTTGCTTATTTACATTTACTGTGTTGTGATACTGTACATGACGTCCTCCGCCCCGGAACGTTTCCGCCGTTCTTGGTTTTGGGGTGTGACACATAATTAGTTAGTTATTTAGCATACATTTTTATTCATTTTTAACTAATTATGTGAATAATATGGAAAAAAGGTACTTAATATTGTTTAAATTTCGTTTTCAGTCCAAAAGACATGCTTGGGAGTGAAAGGGAACAAGGGAAAGCAATTGAAGACCAAAGAGTGAAGATTGAGGGACAAAAGCTCATCTACTCGGCGAGTCCAGCTGAATATTCCAGAAGATAGCCACGACTCCTGATTTAAGACGGATAACAACGAGTCTACTCGGCGAGTTGGGTCTGCTACTCGCCAACTACACCCTGTTTTGAGATATCTATAAAAACCAAGCCTTTATCCGATGGGACTACTTTCTGGCAATTTTTGAAGATCCTTCTGCGATTGAGAACCCTGGAAGACGCTGAGGAATTCTAATCTTCAACCTTTTGAAGAATTGAAGCAACTAGGTTAATCATTCCACTTAGCTTTAGGATTTGAGTATGTCTAATCTAGTTAAACTTGTTTTTATGTTTGTTTTTACTGCAACTATGAGCTAAATACGTTTTTGTTTCTGTTTGGGGAATACCAAGGAACTCCTATGGTTTAATTCTTAGCTTTTGATTAATTGTTTATTGGTGATCTATTAAATTAAGT
Organism: Lactuca sativa; assembly: GCF_002870075.4. Lineage (NCBI taxonomy): Eukaryota > Viridiplantae > Streptophyta > Magnoliopsida > Asterales > Asteraceae > Lactuca > Lactuca sativa. Next base: position 279,379,813 of record NC_056630.2, read on the forward strand.
TTGTTGAAGAACCTTATTCATTAATCACAATTATTTTCTGTTAATTGGAAGACAATTAAGCTGCATGAACATCTCTTAGTTGTTAACCTCATATGTCTATGTGAATACTAAATCATATGCTTAGGACTAATGATTATGAAACTAAGATTAATAAGACAATAGTTAGATTGATGTGTGAGCTTGTTTGAGAAACCATCAAACAAGAGGTTAATTGAACCACTAAATTGATTAACCACTACAAATCTTATTTAATCCAAATTGTTAATCTAGGGAATTAATTAGTTTATACACTTGATCACTGCTTGAATTAATTGATTGTCTAAGGGTTAGGAGTAATGAACATGAACCTAACTACTATAATTGGTAGCCAATAACAATTAATCTATCATAAATACAAAATAACCATAGGAGTGAATTGGTTGAACCTAAATAGAAACATCTTTATCAAATTTGGTGAATTAGTTGTTTTCTTTAGTTGATTAGTTAATTAGGTGTGCTTAAGTTTCTAGTCTTGCAAAACTAGAAGAAAAACCTTTTACTTTCATTAATTGTTTTAGTTAAAATTAGTGATTAGTTTAATTTTCCGTTCCTTAAGTTCGATACCTTACTTACTAAACTATACCACTAAAAGACAGGTTCATTGCCTTTGTGTGCTAAATTTATTAATAAAAAGTAGGGATAAAACAAGTGCATTTTACACACATCAATCCCAGTTACAAACTTCGAGGGCAGAATCGAGATTTAAACATGACAAAGGATCTAGGAGTTTCAATTCACTTAAAACCTAAAATTCTTTTTCGTTTTTTGTGGTGGAAATTGGTAAATCGTCATTTACCTACCTTCAAATATTTTGTAGTTTGGATTACGACATCCCTCTTCCAAATTGTAAAATATTGTGTTGGGTCCTAGCCTTAATATTTCATTTGGGTGTTATATTAAGGACTAAATCAACTAACTTGAATTTCTCCCTTGTAGATGTCTGCCTCAGACAACTATGGTATTCCTAAATCTTCTACTACAAGCTTTCATTCTGAAGATGATGTTCCATGATTAGATCGTGGAAGTGAAAATCATACTTCACTTCCTCCACCTCCTCCAATTATTCTCCATGACCCACAAGCTCGAAGACTTGAAAAGTTTAGGATCACTCAATCCCTATTGAATAGTAAACACAAAGATGGAAGGCATGTATGTACTCATGTCTTGGACATGAAGTTGCATATTGATAGGCTGAGGATGTTGGGTGTCGTCTTCCCAAGGAAGCTGGCTATTGACTAGGTTATTCAGTCACTTCCTGAGTCATATAGTGAGTTCGTTAAAACTACTATGTGACAAATCACGATATGACCCTAATTGATCTCACCTATTTGCTAATTGCTGCTGAATCAGCAATGATTTGGCGCAATGGTCAAGCAAATCTGACTGGAAGATCAACATCCCAAGTTGACATGGACATCCCAAGAAAGATTCCTTCTCCTAAAGGAAAGGAATTGGCCATGGTGATCATAAGAGAAAGGCCAATTCTGAGACTGATCCATGTGAGCCTGTGTGTTTCTGCTGCCAAGGAAAGGGACATTGGAAGCAAAGCTGCCCTGACTACCTGAGAAATTTAATCAGATTGTATGGTTCTGCTTCAGCTAAGTCTACTGTCTAACTCTATTAAGTTCCTAATTGTTGATTCTTAATACATTGCATTTTGATGTTTTGTAGGATCAAGCAAAGGGAAGGAAGCTTAAAAGTAAGAGTGGGCTGAATCTAATCGCAAAGTGGATTTCAATCACATGGTTCGAAGATCGGATTTTTGAGATGCTGCTTAGGAGTTATGATAGATTGCTAGGAAATATGTAATAACATAGTTTTCATTTGTAATTGCATTGTAAGGAAAAGTTTTTTCCGCATTTTATAAATAAATAAAATTTTGTTTTATTTTTATATCTCCTTGCAATGGATTTTGTGAAAATTGACTTATCCAAATGGGAGATTGTTGGATTAGGTGTCTAAGCCCATAACTATTACTGGTATGTACTTGACCCGAGAGTAGCATGGTCCATTTGGGTTGCATGACATTAGAACAATTTGGATATACTATTGTGAGAAGAGGATATTTATGATTTATTAATATATTATAAGTTCTAATATATTAATACGAAATTATATTATTTAATTAGTATTGATCATGAATTAGATTGGAATTAATTTTGTGATCAAAAGTGTAACATACACGTTTTGAAATCGTGTATTGTAAATTTTAAAAGAGAATAATATTATGAAATATTATGTGAAATTGAGTGTTGAGTTCTAACAAATAGTTTTTACTAGAAATGAAGTAAAACTATGTTTAGAATCACTTAGAAAATATTGGAAGTCTTATGAGATTCCAATTAAAAGCCAAATAGTGAAATTTAGCGAAAATATAAAATTTGAAATAATTAAAATTTTATTATTGAAAGTTGTAAATAATCTCGTTAGAAAGTTGTAGGCGAAAACCTCGTCGAAATCCGAGTTATAACGAAGAAGTTATGACCAATCGAAGATCCACGAAAAAACCGGCACAACAACGAATGACGTAAAAAGTGAGTTTTTGATAAACTACTTTTTAGCCTTAGTGATCTAAATGAAACTTGTAGTATTCGTTAAACCGAGAAGTTCGATAAAAAGAACGCCAAAATCTGACTTCGTATGAGGAAGTTATGATTTTTCTAAGTTTCAGCTTAGCAGTAGACAACTAAAAACTTGAATTTTAGATCGAGTGATTTTCAGCCGACACAACCTAAAGGAGAATTGAAGGTCTCGTCAATATTAGTACAACGGTAAAAAGTCTGACGAAAACGGATGTCGGATGAAGAAGTTATGAATTTTTAACGGATTTTCCTGTCCAGGACTGTTAAAAATAACAATATTAAAAATAAATTCAAAATTAACCGACGAAGTCTAAACGAAATTTGTAGAATATATTCCCGCCTATGCGTTCATATAAACAACATCAAAAACGGAGCTCGTATGAGAAAGTTATGGATTTTAGAAGATTTAGGCACAATTTCCGAGGAATCTCGCAAGGATAAGGCCAATCTCGGTGAGTCACCCGCTGAGTCCGACGCGTGTCGCTTGCTGATTGGACCGAAGCCGTAGCCTTTCCCCATCCAACGTGCAACTACTATCGACGTTGCACTGTAGGCTCTGAACTCGGACGCGTGGCCTTGCATGCGAGACGTGTCCGACGCGTGTCTTCCTACGGATCTGACCACCTGGCCTTCGCTGCTGCTGCCACTTGCCTTCGCTGCCACCTCCTTCTCGGCCGAACCCTCGCATCCTTGCCCTATAAATACAAGGCTTGCGAGTCTTCTCGGGAAATTTGGAGAAATTGCCATTTTCCACCCCTTTTTCTATATTTTCACTATTTTGACATCCCCCGAAGCCCCGATATCAATTTTAGCACGTAAAACACACCCCGAAGTGCCCGAAGACCCAGATAAATTTATCTTTTCGGTTTCAAGCTCAACCTTCACAGAGCCCGGTTTTCAAGGAAACTCCCGGTTTTCAACGAAGAAAGCCAATTATAGTAACAAAATGCTGCCCAAATTACTATTTTAACCCCTGATTATTTCACGGTGAGTTTAATATTTAGGAACAATGGTATGTTATGTGTTATATGTGCTATGTGCTTTTCAGTGTTATTATTCCAGGTTATTTTCCCATGTTATTTTTATTCGCTATTTTTAATAGCAAAGAAATACCTTTGACTATGTGATCAGTGAAAGGACTTAGATTCACATTGGTACTGGTATGTAGCCTTTGGCCATGTAGAGCATGTCTCCGTAAGAGAATGATTTCTATTCTATGGTATTGGAAGAAGGTTAGACATGGCTATAAGCATGAAATCTACCAAAATGTTAATCCGAAGTTGTATGTCTTCTGTGCCATTTGGGCCAAAGCTTTATTGATGTATATCAAGTATGGAAATTGTTATGTCTCATTGATTGTATATCTTTGAATCAAATCAATGATTGATATGGAAACTTTGTTACATGATCACATATGCCCTTGTTGTTCCTTGTTCCTCTTTTCTTCTTCCATATTGAAGTATATATATATATATATATATATATATATATATATATATATATATATATATGGCATAACGTTATATTGTATCTATTATTGAACTCACTAAGCGTCACCGCTTACCCTCTCAATGTTTAACAAATTTGCAGGATATAAGTAACCAGTATAGTCATATACTATCGAAAGGTTTAGAATAGTTGTAATATTACTTTTGTATTTAGGGATCATGTATGTATAAATGTATAGTATCCTGGGTAGTTGTGTAATATATAACACTTTGTAGTAGTCGGTTTGTATCCACTCATTTGTAATCTCTTTATCAATGTAAAATATTGTTTTTATGAATATGCAAGTAGCATGTTTTGGAGTAAATATATTGTCAAGTATGAAAGTTTGGGTCTTTCAGAAATACGGAAGTGGGGGTCTTTCAAAAAGAGACTAATTAAATAAATGGGGATTGATTTGGTAAATCATTCATTCTTATAAAGTGGGCTTATGATCCATAGTTCCTCATGTTGGGCTAAACCCATGTGGTGACCCATGGATACTGCATGGAGGTTAAAACCCATGGATCTTGAGGAATATGGAAAGCGATGAGTTACATGGTGTAACCCTAATGTGCACACTATATAAGAAGCCTCATAGCTCATGTAATTGGCATTAAGGAGTGACTAGTGATAGACACATGAGGGCTAGCCAAATTTTGAGTGTATATAATATTCTCATAAGTTATTCCAATTGTTGGTGGTGTTTTGTGAACCATTGGAGGTGCAACACTTGGGGCACTAAGCTCTTAAAGCTCCAAGGTTTCCAACTACAAGAAAAGGTGTGCCATCCAACTTGTTTTATTACCCAAGTATGACGCTTTTGTAAGCTAGTTAGGGTAAAACCTTGGAAAGTTCAAGTTTGCATGTATAATAGAGAAAACATAGATCCAAGGTATTTAGGGTTGCATGTACACCTTATGAGTGTTAGAATGCTCAAAACCCAACAAACTAGTGGTCTGGCATTGGTGCCTTCGACCCACGGGTACCATGAGGAAAACTCACTTGAATCGAAGAACCCCGAAACACTGCGACACGCTCCCCTTTCTGCACTGCTTGCTCCACGAGCCCTCTAGCCCAAAACATGGAAGAATATTAATCGATAGTTCGAAACCTTTAAGTTTGACCCAAATTCAATCTAATCAAAAATTCAACGATCAACGGTCAACAGTCAACTGCCCCTGACGACGTGACACTCTATTAGTTACGTCGTGGGCTACGGAAAGAAAAAATAGTTGGGACTCTTTGATCCTCACGACGTGATAGGCATAGTCTCACGTCATGAGATCTGTCTAAATGACATTTTCATAATTAAACTCCTTAAACTATTAAACCATTGTTCCATCTTCTCCAGAAGGGTTCTTAACGCCCCAAATACCTTAAAAATCGATGATTTAAGGTCTTACATTCCCAATGAAACACTTGATCTCAAATTATGGAATTCATGAAGAAAAAGGAGGTCAAAACTCAAGCATGATCTCAAGCATTACCCAAATCTCAGATCCATCACATATAAACACCAATGGACTCTAAGAACCTATAAAGTTGCTAACTTTATGGGGTCTCAACACTCTAACTCATCTAACCATGGATAATCATGCATAAAACCTTTGACATAGTTGTATGGAATCATTAAATTTGAATATTGGTTAGTCACAATGGTCCAGTGATGTTGCTAGGAGATGCAAATGAAGCTTCCAAGCTGGATCTATGCTCCAAAGGTGATCCCTTCTTCTTCAAGCCACCAAAATCTCAAAAATCACAAAGAGATGCCAGTGTTAGGGTTTTTATGTTTTTGAGGACCAATGAGGTTGTAAATTAACCCTAAAATGAACTTTATGGGGTTTAAATACGAAGGCAACCCTAAAAGATCATGGGCTTGGGCTGCAACACATCATGTCGTGAGCACTTATGTCTCACGTCGTGGGCTTAGTTAAATCACCATTTTCATTTATTCACTTGTCACATCATGACCTCTCTATGGTCATGTTGTGACACCTGGTTTTACCCACAAACAAGGCATTTGACTCCTTGAAGCCCTAAACCGATCCATTCTGGAAACTAGGTGTTACAAATATAGTAAGATTATATAAGATAACAAGTTCACTCATATAAAGATAACACAATAACATTATAGTAAGATAATACTATTTATCATCTCTCTGAGTGAAGGTGTTATCTTAATTTAATCTTATGATATTATCTCCGTTTAACATATAATATTGTCTCACTATAATAAACAACATTATTTTGTTTTTTAAATGAGAGATTAGCTTACTGTAATGTTACTTCATTCTCTTTATATAACAGAGGGTCCTATCTTACCATAACTTTATGTATTTTATACGTTTGACATAAGATATTATTTGTTTGAATAAAATTGTCTTTTTCTTATTTTCAAATTGAGTTTTTACTCTTATAGTAAGACAAACCCCACTATCCGAAAAAAAAAATACAATAACATAACCTTAGCATAACAAACTCTTAAGACAAAAAAAAATACTTAACATCCTCTTTCCAGGAATTCATTTCCAAATTTAAACATTTTATTATTAAGTTTTAGTCTAGGTCACGGCGTGGCATTCACTGTTGAGGAACGCGCATTTGTGTGTTGCAATAGCGTGGCGGTATGTTACCACAACGTGGCAGCCATTGTGGGCCAAAACCCTAATTTTCAGGATTGGTGCCCTATTTAAAGGCACTAACACCTAGGGTTGCCTCATTTTGCAGCCTCCACACTCTAGATCGAATCTCCTCCAAAACCTAACCTCCATATGTGTGTTTTGAGTGTGTGAAGCCACTTTTGTGAAGGATGAAGGAAGAAGGAGTCCATTTTGGAGCTTGTGTGCTTGGTTCCAGCTTAAATATTGCATATTCATTACATTCATGGTCTTTTGGAGGTATAAAGTCTTCACCTTGCTCTTTAGATCTCTAGATCTAGTGTTAGGTCATTTTATGAGCTTTTTGGTCCATATCTTTTGGTTCATGGAGTTTGAGTAAACTCTAGAGCCTTTGAGACCATGGTGGTGGTTAGAAAGAGGGCTTGTATGACTCAGTTGGGTGTCCATGCTTTTGGTGCAAGCACTGAGAGCTTAAGATTTGAGATCTTGGCTTATTTAGATGTCTTGATGGATAATGTTGGAAACTTTATCCATCTAGACCTTGAGAAGGTTCAAATCTGAGATTTAGGGTTCATGGGGTCAAGGCTTAAGAACTAAATTCATTAAGCTGACGGAGCCTAGTTCCCACGGTGTGGCGATCTGGTTGCCATGACATGGAGATTGGTGTCACCACGACTGTTTTTCCGTGTAGCTACCATGACATGGTCAATGGGTGGCCACGAATTGGAGGTCAGTTGGGGGCTGACTTTGACCCTTGACTTTTTGAAAAGTTTGATTTTGGTTAAACTTGGAGAGGTGTTAACCTATAGTCTGAGATTTAGCTTGTGACTAGTTTAGGAGGTTTGTGTAGCTAATTTTTTGGGACTTTATGTAGTGGATTTTTAGCTCTTCCTCTAGATGAGTATTCTCAGTATTTACCTGTGTGGTAATGTATACATGTTGACTAGCTGGTTCTTATTTGTTGATTGTTGTATATATAAGCTTGAGTTGTTGATAACACCTAGAATATTGTGAGTCCATGGGACTGCTGATAGTCCCCGTGGTTGCTAATAACTTGTGAGGTCTTGCTGTTAATCCACAGGGCTTGCTGTTAGCCCACTAGGACTGCTGATTGATAACCCAAAGTTGTTTATATTGTTTTTCTATGTTTGATATTCAGGACTGCTAATAATCCCAAGGCTCTTATAACCCATAATTGATCATTATGTTGTGATGTATGTGATATTTTAGGCAACTCACTAATCTTTGTGGTTACAGTTATGGATTAAAATACTTTTCACATATTTATCGAATTGCGAAGGCGGGACTGTACACACACATCAACGGTTTTATGATTCGAGATTTCACATTGTCTTCTTATAACTCTGATTTCTGAATAATGGTTTAGGAACAATTGGTTTAACCTAAATGCAACTTTATTAAAAATGGGTGTTTATTTTAATTTATATATGTAAATTTTATTCTGGAAGGCGGGACGTTAGAAGTTGATATCAAAGCCCTGGTTCGAGGGATTTGGATGAACACTCGTGGGATTTCAAACTCAAACTATGGATCTAAGAGTTTTAATAAGCCTCTTTGGAAAATATACATTTCAAGAGAAGAAAAGAGAAGATGCAATGTGTAAAGTCATCCGGAGCTCGGGAAAGTGATCTCCCAAAATATCCATACTTGCTTTATATGTTGTATTTGAGTTGTTGTTATATGTGTTATAGTATGATGTGCATGCTATAACTTAGGCTAAGGATATACTAAGGGTTGCATGTTAGAGTGCCTTCTTAAGAGAGATGCCTTTTTGTGTGTGATATGTAGCTATTAGAGATTCATCATAGCATGTAGGCTAAGGATCCTTAGTAATTACGTGTTAGAAATTCCTGATCCTTATGATGTTGTATTGCTTGTTGGTTCTTCTACTTGAATGTTGCTTGCTTTGTCCTATGTGAAACCTATATTGATGTTAGTTAACTATTAAGTGAATATGTTAAGTTGCATGCCACGAAGATTAAATAGTTTTAGAATGTTTGATTTGGCCCTAAGCTCTTGTTTGACTCCAAATGTTGTAGTGCAGGATCTTTCAGTCGAAGGACTGTTTAATCCTTGTTTCATGTAATTGTAGTGGGAGAGAAGTGGTGTGTTAAAGTATTCTAGTGGTGGAGTGCCTAGTGAAAGATCCTGCACTACAACATTTGGAGTGCCTAGTGAAAGATCCTGCACTACAACATTTGGAGTGCCTAGCAGTGGTGGAGTGCCTAGTGACCTAAGTAAAGTGTTAAAGTATTCTAGTGGGTTCATATGTATGTGAAGAATCCTAGAGGGAGAGTCTAGGAAGAGAAGTGGTGTGTTCCTGTGTGAGCACGTGTATCTGCGGTTGGTAGTGGTCATATGTAGTGACTTAGGAACTTTGAGACAATTCGTGGGACACGTATGGATAGGTGTAGAAAGTAGTATAGGCTCATACTACTGAATGTACAGGATCCATACGGGGGCCAGGAAGGGTAAAAAAGGTTTCTAAGGAGCTAAGGGAGGGTAGATAGTGTGGCATAGAACCAACATTAATTGTAGTCACCTCCGTCGTTATCGGCCTACCAGCTATGATTTTGTAGGATAAGGATGAGACTGGTAATTGATTAGACCTTAGTGTTCGTGGCAGTTTGGGTCTGAATGGTACCAACCTGTGTGAGTTTTTTGATTCTAAGGTCTCAATGGACTCGCTTGAAGTAGTGCCAATATGAGTCATGGGACTCAAGGAGGAAGCCACTTTGATGATCGACTCGAGGATTACAGTCTGGGGCTGAGTGGTCAACCGATGGCAAGGGATGTCATTTTCTACGATGAACTTATGTTTTTCAGCCTCTCGTGCTTGAAGGAGAAGAGATTGCATGTATGTCGGTCGATAGTTAAGCAAAGAGATGGTGTTCTCCTCATCATTTTCTATTGTAAGAATGTGAAGATTGGTTTGTAGTAAATCGTGTCTGTTTTGTAGCGAGGGAATGTTCGAGACTCAAATTTTCTTTTGATTCGACGGAAAGGTTCAGGCCATGTTGCAGGTGGAATATGTTATGCAGATTCGAGAAGATCGAGTGTATCTGAGGAGGCATCAAGATGTTCCTGTTTTGGGTAGGAGAGTTCTATAGATATGTTGGTTTTTTTTGAGCTACTATTTGAGTATATGTGAAGGATTCTAGAAGCATTAAAAGAGGATAATGTGTTGGATCACTTCTCTAAATGCATGGTTTTCTATGTGTAAGTTCGGTTCGTAAGGTGCCCCATCAATAAAATGGTGTTATGTTTGATTTCGCTAAGCTTGAGGCGGAAATGTTGGGAAGAGTTTTTTAGGTCTCCATTTGAGGTTTAAGGTACCTTTATAATTGTTTGGTCATTATCCGAAGGAGTATTGCTAAAGTCAAGGTTGGTGTGTATCTGGTTGAGCTGGTCCTAGACTCTGGTGTAGTAGACATCAGTCGTTGATGGTTCGAACCCTAAGTGGGGGAGAAATGGGTATTCTGCATGGAGGATCATCGGTTGGTCCGATTTTTATGGTTTCGGCAATGGATCAGAGGAATCTACGGTTTCGGTATTTAGATTTTTGGTTTGGGTTTATTGTTTCATAGGGAAGGAAAGTTGGCTACCATCGACGTGCTCATGGGTAGGAAGTTTCTTGTTATGTTCCTCAAATATTAGTCGGTCCTCCATGGTTACGAAGAACTTAAGTATTGGTCAGATTGTGGGTGCAGAGCAAGTTGCCGCTCAGGTTAGGTATCAGATATAGAGAACATGATTATCTCGTAATATGGGTTAGTTATCTTTGGTTGAGTTGGGCAATTGTTGACTAGCCTTATAGTTCAATAAGAGTATTTTCGTGTGGACTTTGTTCAGTATGTGTGGGATCATGGAGTTTAGTTTTTGGCTTATTTATGATCGTTGGTTATGTCGTTCCTCATTAACAACTGAAGTTATTTGAAGGCTTCAGGTTGTATCATTCGAGGGTGCAATTGATGCGTCGACCCTTAGTCAAGCTTTGTAAGGTGTACATCTTGGTCATTGTGTATGTGTACTCTTGATTTTTTGGTTGTGGAATTGTTGTTCCTGGTAGGCTTGAGTTTGCATCCGCCCTTGGCTATTGGAAATTTTATTGGTCAATTTGCACATTGGTGAGATCTGTTCGGCTTCATTAAGGTTTGGGATCTTGATTTGGTGGTTAGAGGAATGTTTCTATTAGCGATTGAGGTTCGTCATTTTCTTCGATTCGCTGGTACTTCACTTTTTGGGTAAGGTTATGTTAAGGAGGGATTATAGTCAGCTTAAGGAGCATTGTGATTTCTCCTAGGGAGTGTGAAATGTTGTGTTCTCAAGCTGGGGCAATTGTTCAACTATATATCTTGTTTTCTGGTTGTATATGGTCATGTTTCTTCTGATGATGAGTCGGTGGCAGTATGGGTGGTGGAAGAGTTATGTATTGCAATATGGTATGGCTCATGTGGTTTTTTCAAGTGTTGAATGGGTTCCTACAGGTCAATGGGATGATAATAGTATGTCTTTAGGCCCACTCAGTGCTGGTCGGGAGTCTTCATGTCTGTGGTTGGGTGATGGCAAGAACGGTGAGGAACCATGATTTTCTCATCCCAATGGTTGGATGGCATCATGGCGTTCCATGAGCCATCGTGGATTTTACTTTCGTGAGTGGGGACAGCAGTTGTGTAGCAGAGACCCGTGTGTTGGTTTGTTAGTCGTGTGGCATAAATGGGTGTTTGAGCAGTATAGTGTTATCACCGGTAGCTTAGTGACCAATAGGTTGGGTCGGGCAATGGTAGGGTGTTGAATTGTTGGGAAAGTCATGGTGGTATATTAGCAGTTCATTTTTGGGTTTCTTGTTAGTGGATTCATGTTCGTTTTATAAGAAAGGTCATGTGCGGGTTAAGCTACTAGTGATATCATTCGTTGTAAGACTATTGGATGATTTGGTAGATGGTTGTGCACCTGAGTTGTTTTGGGAGCTTGAGTGTCACACGAGATTTGGTATTGACCATGGTTACACTCGTAGGAGAAGTTGTTAGTCACGACTTGTTAGGAAGTCGAGTGTATAATTGAGGACCTCAATCATGACATCTGAATTTGGGATGTTGATCAGACTCGTTGTTTATTTGGGAATATGTAGACTAGTTAGCCTTTACTGGTTTATATTTCGTTCTTGAGTTTGTATTCATGGTTGTCAGCCTTGACTGTTGATTGTCGATTTTGTACACAGTTATCAGTGAGACAACGCGAGGCCGGGGAAAACCTTGGATGGATTGATTTTGTGAATTTTGGTCAGCATAGTTGATATATGGAGTGGCCTTGTTTTCCTACAACCAATTTTGATCTGGAAGTTGTCAAATTATATTTAAGGGTTAAGTGCCTCTTGAGGTTGGTTAGTTACAGTGTGATGGTGTTCGTTCCTTCTTCGAGTCGTGTGCTTCTTGTTGAGGATTGATTCAACTTTTATACCAATAAGAGGATGTCTATTTAGGGTATTGTTTTAGTGCTACATTTGACGAGACGTTAACTTTTCGGAAGTTCCATTCGAGAATGGCTTATGCATCTGTTTTTGAAATCCTTGTAATGATTGTTACATATTCTGGTACGTTGGGTTGTGTCGGCTTGCGTGGAAGGGGTGGACTTGGAAAACCTACAAGGCGTTTTGGGGATGTTTTTAAGAGAAATTCATAAGGGCAGATTTCGGGGATGAGATCTAATTTAAGTGGGGGTGGGAGGAATAGTAACATCCTCTTTCCAGGTAGTCATTTCCGAGTTTAACCATTTTCTTATTAAGTTTTAGTCTATGCCAAGGCATGGAATGAGAGGGGTAACGAAGTGACATTCACTGTTTAGGAAGCACATTTGTACGTTGCCACGACGTGGCAACCATTTTGGGCCAAAACCCTAGTTTTCGAGATTGGTACCCCATTTAAAGGCACTAACTCCTAGGGTTGCCTCATTTGGCAGCCTCTACCCTCTGAGATCGAATACCCTCTAAACCCTAGCCGCCATATGTGTGTTTTGAGTGTGTGAAACCACTTTTGTGATGGATGAAGGAAGAAGGAGTCCATTTTGGTGCTTATGTGCTTGGTTCCAGCTTAGATCCTCCATCTTCATCACATTCCTGGTCTTTTGGAGGTATAAAGTCTTCATCTTGCTCATTAGATCTCTAGATATAGTACTAGGTCATTTTATGAGCTTTTTGGCCCATATATTCTTATTCTTGGAGTTTTAGTGAACTCTAAAACCATTGAGACCATTTTTAAGACTTAGTTGGGTGTCTATGCTTTTGGTGCAAGCATTAAGAGCTTAAGATTTGAGATATTGGCTTATTGGGACATCTTAATGGATAAAGTTGGAAGCTTTATCCGTCTAGACCTTGAGAAAGTTCAAATATGAGATTTGGGGTTCATGGGGTTAAGGATTAAGAGCATAATCCGTTAAGCTGAAGGAGCCCAGTTCCCACGACATGGTGGTTTGGTTGCTACGAAGTGGAGACTAGTGTCCCTAAAACTGTTTTGTCGTGTAGCTGCCATGACATGGCCTATGGGTGACCACGATGTGGCTTATGGGTGGCCACGAACTGGAGATCAGCTCGGGGATGACTTTAACCGTTGACTGTTGACTTTTTCACCAGTTTGACTTTTGGTCAAACTTGGAGAGGTGTTGAGCTATAGTCTAAGATTTAGCTTGTGATTGGTTTAAGAGGTTCGTGTAACTGATTTTGTTGGACTTTATGTAGTGGATTTCAGCTATTCGTCTAAGTGAGTCTTCTCACTATATTTACCTGTATGGTAGTGTATACATGCTGACCAGTTGGGTCTTATTTGTTGATTGTTGTATATGTGAACTAAGTTATTGATAACTCTTGGATGGTTGTGAGTCCATGGGACCGCTGATAGTCCCTGGGGTTTCTCATAACTTGTGAGGCGTGTCGTTAGCTGGATGGGACTGCTATTAGTCCCCAGGGTTGTTAACAACTCATAGTTGTTTATATTGTTGTGTTGTGTGTGATATCCAGGACTGCTGATAGTCCCAGGCTTGCTGATAACCCATAGTTGATTATTATGCTGTGAATTATGTGATATTTTGGGTAACTCACTAAGCTTTGTGTTTACAGTTGTGGATTAAATATTTTTCAGGTACGTATCGGATTGCGAATGCGAGACTATACACACACATCAACGGTTTTATGATTCGAGATTTCGCATTGTCTCCTTATAACTATAATTTCTGAATAATGGTTTAGGAACAAATGGTTTGTCCTGAATGTAACTTTATTAAAAATGGGTGCTTATTCTATATTAAAAATGAAAATTTTATTTTGGAAGGCAAGACATTACATATACAATAAGATGTATAATGATAAATTCTTTATCTTCTTTTGTTAAAAAAGTTATGGCTTTATCATTAATGAGCCGAAAATATATGGACATTTTGATTGAAAACCAAAATTATCAACTAAAATCCAAAATGTGTAACGATTGCAGGTTTCTTGTTCTTTTCTATAAATAATTGATAGTATTTTATACTCTTTTTAAAGATGTCCTTAATATAAATATATTTTTATTTTATGTCCAATGCATTTTTTTTCCGAATATAGAAATATACAACATGAAACCTAGAAAATTCTTACAAGTTTCATGTTGCATATTGCTATGATCGATTATTGCTATTATGGGTAGGGTTTTGTATGTACAGTGGTATTGTGTGCATAGAAATATTAATATGTTTCTTTTATGGGTAATAACTTAAGTGGGTTTTATAGTTTCCAATTTATATAGTGCTATTATCGGTGAAAATATAAGTATGTTGCTATTATGTGTAAAATTTTGAATATTTGATGGTTTTCTAAGGTTACAACAAAATGCTCAATGCGGAAAATCACTTAACAATTAAGAAATGACACATGCAACCTAATAGGATCTATGTATTTCACATTAAGGCAACATACTTGTAATAAAAAAAATCTAGCATAAACCCTAGCAATTTCGAAAACTAGAAATTAGAGTTACATACCTTAAACTTGTTATAGCAAACAAGTTACTTGAATCCTTCCTTTGTAGACTTGAGAAGCTAGCACCAAAATTTTAGTGCCTCTAATGATTTATACCCAAACCCTAGCAACAAAAACACGAGAGGAGTAGAAATTCGGCTATCCTTCTAGCAAAGAGCATGGATGAAAACAAGACACCCAAGGGGTCCTATTTATACATAATAGAAAAACCCTAGAAACCCTAATCCTGATTAAAATAATAATATTTCAATTTCAGGTGGTTATCCAGTTTCCATATCTTTAAAAGGAATATTCTAGATGTGTTTAATCACATATGATTATATGTATTTAGAACACATATGATTAAATAGATATAAACACATGTGACTAAATACATGAGATAAATTATTGAATCGTCATGAAATGAATATTGTCCACATAAATCATATGTTATTAAATGCATATAATCGCACTGATTAAATACATGAGAACATTATTGAATTAAGAAAGCAAAAACAAATTTTGTCCACATAAATCATATGTGATTAAATACATATAATCACATGTGATTATAAAAACGAGAACAACTATTGAATCTAGAACAAAAAAATAAATCTTATCCATATAAATTATATGTGATTAAATACATATAATCACATGTTATTAAATATACTAGAAATAATTATTAAATCAAGAGCACATAAATTAATCTAGTATAGATAAATTATATGTGATTAAATACATATAATCACATGTGATTAGATAGATATAATCACATGTGAGTATAGACAACAGAACAACCATTGAATCAAAAATATGAAAAACATACATTGGTCACATTAAAGTTATGTTATTAAATACATATAATCAGATATGAATAAATATATGAGAAACATTATTGAATGGAAAAAAAATGAAAACAAAGATTATTTATATAAATCATATATGATTATATGTTTTTAATCACATGCGATTTATGTGATTGAATACGTGTAATCACAATTGATCTATGTCATTATATGCATTTAATCATATATGATGTTGGTGGTTGTAGGTAGTGGGTGGTGATACGTGGTGGGTGGTGGTGGTGGTGGAGATGGGGGGAGGGTGATGAGTGTAGTATAGGTGATGAGTGACAATGGACGTAGGTGATGGTGGTTGTGTTGGTGATGGCGGGTGATAGGGATGGTGGCAGAGCGTGATGTTGATAGTGGTGGGTGGGGTGGTTGTGGTAATGGTAATGAGTGGGGTGGTGGTGGTGGGTATTGTTCGGTAGTGGTGACGGGTTGTGGGGGTGGTTGTTGGTGGTGGTGGTGGATGGTGGGGGTGAGGGTGGCACGTGGTAGGCGTGGTGGTGGCGGGTGATGGCATGCGGTAGAGGTGGTTGGTGATGATGGGTGGGTGGGTGGCGGTGGTGATGGGTGGTGGTTGGTAATGGAAGATAATGGTGATAGGGATGAATAGGTTGGTGATGGGGAGTATCGTGATGGTGGTGGTAGTGGCGGGTGGTGGTGATAGTGATGGTCGTGGGGTGGTGGAAGTAGATGGTGGTTGGTGGGTAGTGGGTAGTGGTGATGGTAATGGGTGAGTGGTGGTGATGAGTTGTGGGTGGTGATAAGTGGGTAGTGGTGGGTGATGATAATGGTGGTGGGTAGGGTGATAATGATGATGGTAGGTACGGTGATGGTGATGGTGATGGGTGGGGTGGTGGTAGTGGTGGGTGATGGTGGTGGTGACGGGTGATGGTGATGGTTGTGATGGTGGTGGTGGGTATGGTGTTGATGGTGATGGGTGGAGGTGATGGTGGTGGCGGTGGTGGTGTTGAGTGGTGGAGTGTTAGATTAGGTGTCTAAGCCTATAACTATAATTGGTATGTACTTGACCCGAGAGTAACATGGTCCATTTGGGTTGCATATCACCAGGACAATTTGACAGGATGGACTTTTGAGAAGAGGATACTTATGATTTGTTAATATATTATAAGTTCTAATATATTAATATGAAATCATATTATTTAATTAGTATTGATCAAGAATTAATTTGGTGATCAAAAGAGACTAATTAAATATGAGGGGTTGATTTGGTAAAATCATTCATTCTTATGGTGTGGGCCAATGACCCACTAAACCCATGTGCCAACCCATGGATGACCCATGGGGGTTTAAACCCATGGAGCCTAAGGAATATGGAAAGTCATACACATTAGGATTTACATGGTGTAACCCTAATCTTGCCACACCATATAAGAAGACCCTTAGCATCCAAAATTGACGACTACATACACTAGTGATCTTGGAGTTCATTGAGTTGATTTTGGTGCAAGAAATACTCTCTCAAAAGTCTCATTTGTTGTAGGTGTGTTGTGATTCCATTTGAGGTGCAACACTTGGGGCACTAAGTTCTTAATAGCCAAACTCAAGAAGCTCTACAAGCTAGAACAATGAGGTAATTTTATAACTCTCTTTTATGTTGATTATGTCATTTCCATGCTAGTTGTAGGCTTAATGCTTTGGAAACAATATTGCATGTATAATTAGAGAAAACATAGATCCAAAGCATTTAGGACTGTATGTGCACCATAGGATGTTGTAGTATACCAAAACCCATCAGTGGTATCACAGCCTAGGATTGTTTTCTATTATATTTTATGGAAATGTAATTTTCAAAGTTAAAAAATCGATTTTCTGCATTCTAGACAGTGAACTCGCCGAGTCCACTAAAAAAAAAAGTCCAACTCGATGAGTCCAGTTCATGTACTCGCCGAGTTGGTGCTCTAGTGGGCAGTTTTTTGAGTTTTTTTTTTGGCCTGTTTTGGATTAGAATCATTACCACAAAATGTTTTAGTTCATAAAATCTGATTTTGTTGATATGGTAACGATGATTCTCATCCAAATAAATGATAATTGTCAAAGTTTAATGATTTGTATTAGTTTATGTGTTTAGGCAAATTTCTTGAAACTTGTTTGATATGAATAATCTTAACTTATGAGTTTAATTAGATCATAGGCAAACTTTTTTTTGTTAGTTGTAATTTTTGATCTAATTGTTTTTGATGAAATCCATAACTTCTCCTCAAGTTATGGAAAGTGAAAAGTTTCATTTTTAAATGTCATCTTAAATGGTTTTAAGTCTTCCATAACTTGTCCTCAAGTTATGGAACTTGAAGAGTCTTTTACATATATGTTTTTATGAACTCCATAACTTGTCCTCAAGTTTTGGAATGTCAAGAGTCTTTTCATAAAACCTATATTAAACTCATAAGTTATGGATAACAAAATTTTTTGAATAGTTCAAAACTTGCCCTCAAGTTTTTGAATTTGTAAATGCAAAGTCTCACTTTGAAACATTTAGTTCCAAACCCTAGAATTTTAAAAGTTTAAACTCATAAGTTATGGATTCCAAAAGGTTTTTGAATTGTTCAAAACTTGCCCTCAAGTTTTGGAATTTGTAAAGTTTCACTGTTGAGTACTTTAATTCCAAACCCTAGAATTTTAAAAGTTTAAAATTCAAGCCTTATACTATTATAATATTATATGTTTGATATATATATATATATATATATATATATATATATATATATATATATATATATATATGTATAAGAGTAAAGTCAGTCTTATCGTTAGTAGGCCTCATTCACGAAGTCGGTCTATAAGGTGGGTATAAGATTACTGCCTATAAAATGGTAGTTTAATGGCTGTCCACTCTCACCCACCGCTACCTTGACTGGTGGAGGGTCGTTAGCCGAATGTGTTTGACAGGACATTTAAATTCTCATTAAAAGTATAATTAAATACTAAGTAACTAAACACTTATAAATTCCTAATCTTAGTTACTTAGGAAAATTTGAATTTGGTGTTAAGCCATGAAATTGCACTTTGCGCCTTGTTAAGTCATTAGTGGAGCGTGTGTGGTTAACCGACACACTAATCTGGGACTGACAATGTGTGGAAAAGGGTAGCTTGATGTTAATCATAGATCAATGGAGCGTGTGTGGTTAACCGGCACATTGATTAGGTGGTTGTAACATTGGGTGTACCAATCTAATTTTCATGGTTATCCACACCTTGTTTGTGATCCTTGTCATCCCAGTCACAAACTTGAAGGGCACAATTGAGATTTAAACATGCCATTGAAAAGTTTAATGAATCTCAAAGGATCTAGGAATTTCAATCTATTTAAAACTTAATTATCAGTTTCGTTTTTCATGGTGGAAATTGGTAAATCTTTATTTACCTACATTCAAATATTTTGTAATAGGATTACAACATCATTCTTTCGAATTGTAAAATATTGTGTTGGGTCCTAGCCTTAATATTTCATTTGGGTGTTATATTAAGGACATAAATCAACTAACATGAATTTCTCCCATTGTAGATGTCTGGTTCAGACAACTATGGTCTTCCCAAATCTTTTGAAACAAGCTTTCCTCTTGAAGATGGTATCCTACGTGGTGATCAAGGTGAAAGATTAATCCTTTTTTCGTGTGTTAGTAGAAATGGAAATCATACTTCACTTCCTCCACCCCCTCCAATTATTCTCCCTAACCCACAAGTTCAAAGACTTGAAAAGTTCAAGATCACTCAATCCCTATTGGATAGCAAACACAGGGATGGAAAGTCAGTGTGTGCACATGTCTTAGATATGAAGTCACACATTGACAAGATGAGAATGTTGGGTGTGGTGTTCCCAAGGAAGTTGTCTATTGATTGGATTCTTTAGTCACTTCCCGAGTCATATAGTGAGTTCATTAAGGACTACTATGTGACAAACCACAACATGACCCTTATTGATCTTACCTATTTGCTTGTTGTTGCCGCATCAGCAATGATTTGGCACACTGGAAAAGCAAATTTTATTGGAAGATCCACTTCTCAAACTTCCATGGACATTAACAATGGTAACATTGAAAGTCCAGAAAAGATTTCTCTTCCCAATGGAAAGGGATCGGCCATAGTCAACTCGGTTGACCAAATGGTGAAGAGAAAGTCTAAGTATGTGATTTTCTCATGTACCAATGCAAAAGAAACCATTTGTTTCTACTGCCATTTGAAGGTACATTGGAAGTGAAGCTGCCCTGACTACCTGAAAGATCTGAGATAAGGTAGAATCAATAAGGTTTGACTCTGCTTCAGGTAAGTCTACTGTCTGACTCTATTAAGTTCCTAATTGTTGATTCTTAATACATGATGCGACAAGGTTGCATTTTGATGTTTTGTAGGATCATGTAAAAGGAAGGAAGCTTAAAGGAAGAGTATGTTGAATCTGGTCGCGAAGATGGATTTCAATGGCATGGTTCGATGATCGGATTTTTGAGCTGTTGCTTAACAGTTATGATAGATTGCTTAGAAATATGTAGTAACATAGTTTTCATTTGTAATTGCATTGTAAGGAAAAGTTTTTCCACATTTTATCAATAAATATATTTTTTTTATTTTGTTATATCTCCTTGCAATGGCATTTGTGAAAATTGATGTTTGTATGTTTCTACGTTAGCAATATGAATTTGATTCTTTCATTTGTGGTAGTGTCAAAATTTACCAAATAAGGAAAGATTCTCATCAACCAAGTTTCAGTCGGATAGAAACTTGGAATCATGAAACTTGCATTGTGTGATGAATGAGAACTTCATCTTTGGGAAATTAAGACTAATTCCTTGTTCACATGAGTATATGAGTCAAGTGAAGGACTAGGGGACCGGGTACACTTGGTTGTGCACTGGTCAGGTCCACCTCAAAGAATGAAAAGACTATTCGTCATGATTTACTAAAGTTTGGTAAATATGGTTATGCTTACAATTTTAAGTATAATTTTGAACAGTTTCAATGTATGGCAGAACGAATGAGAAGAATCAAATTAGACAGAATGATAAAAGATGGGAGAGTACTTTAGTATTGTGTTTTATGATCATCTTAATGATTACAGAAAACCATATCACAATTGATCCTCTATGGACACCTTACTGCATTTGTATGACTAAGAAGAGGAATCGTGAATGGTTGAAATGGTTAAATCAAAAGGTGAATCATACTTCGTTCCAAATCGAGTCTTAGAGTCATATTACAAGATTGTAACTTGAGTGAAATAATCTTAAGGAAGGTTTAAAACACTCATCAAATGTAGAGTAAAATGTTTCTTACTCTTATACATTTGAAATTGGTAAGTTGTGATGTCTTGGTAAGGGCAGACACCAACTAAGGCCAATTGTGTGAAGTGTTAGTCTTGATTAGAAACCGAACTGAATATTGAATATTTGTTTGTCAAGGAACGGTTCTTGACAAGAGAGTCTTATATGTCAAGAGGTCAGTGGGAGTCTTAAAGATCTTGAAAGTTTCAAGATCAAATCAAGAGTATACCTATTGTTAATCACTAGCACACGACTTGAGGATTGTAACCTATCGTGTTGACATATTCTTGTTTCGGTGCCCATTCATGTTAAAGTTGACTATGTAGGTGAGTTTTATGAGTTCTAAATTGTTTTCATAACAACTTGGAAGCAATGGTAGGCCCTTGTGTTTCCAAGTGGAAAGAAATTAAGATTAAACAAGTTCAGTCCATATGGGTTTGGATTTGTCACTAACCTTGTCTTGTGATTATGGTTATGACAAATTCACATGGATAGGAAGACATATACCATAAAATCTAAGTGTCATAAGGTTTCTCTCCAATTCATGAAAATGATTGTGAGGAAACGCTTTCACTAAGTAGATTTTAAGGAGATAGAATTGTGATATTTGCATTCTCTAATTCAATTATGATTACGGCATCCATCTTCATAATTTGAATTGTGAGAAATGGCAAAGGGTCTAAACATTTGAAACTTACTGCGGTAAGTTCTAAAATTGTTTAGACACACATGTGAGATATCTAAGGAAAGGTGTATGAGTTTGAGAAGCCTAGATAAAGTCTTATCGAAGCATATGTATCAGAAATTTGAAATTTGGTAAGAAAGTCAATAAGTATTGATTTCTAGAAGTCCAGCTGATTTCTGAGTACATGTCAAAGCTAGTAGGAGCATAATTGTTATGCCAGTAAGATAATAATTATTATGCTAGTGGGAGCGAAATTATTATGGAAAGCGTTGCAAGTTAGCAATGTTAATTATAGAAAACAAAAGTTTCAATTTGCAAAGATGCAGGGTTTGAAAAGTTGTTTTGATATAATTAAGGGAGAGGAATTCATACTTCATTTCAAAATCTAAAAGCTTAGATTGAGTTTTAATCAAATTTAGTCTAATATATATGAATTTTATGTTGGAATGGTTCAACCTAAGGAAATTCTATATATGGAAATGATACTTGTGTTCCAAAATTTGATTATGATTACGACATCCCTCTTCATAATTCAAATTATGAGAAGATGGCAAATAAAAATATTATAGCATAAGACCGATCAAGTATCATGTCTTTATGTTAGACATTATGAATCGCATCCCATATGCTTCAGGTATAGGATCGATTGCATATGCTATAATATTCTCGTGTTCTAAAATTTCCAAATCCCTAGGGCATCTAGAGGGAAAAAGGAATAGAATCGGGTATGACTAAAGTGGTTTAACAACTGTTAAGAACAATCTAAGGTTCGCGAAGGATTGGTCGGTTACGGACAGTTGGAAGTATAATATTGGATGGAACATATTAACACTATTAAGAATAGACAAGATTCTATTAATAATGACTTGTCGTATGGAAAGATTGTTGGATTAATGTCTAAGTTCATAACTGTAATTGGTAAGACTTGACCCGACCCAACATGGTCCATCTGGGTTGCATGGCATCGGGACAATTGGATTGACAAGATAAGGAAAAAGGATACTAGTGATTTATATTAATATATTATAAGTTCTAATATATTAATATATAATCATATTATTTAATTAGTATTGATCAAGTATTAATTTATAATTAATTAAGTGATCAAAAGGAACTAATTAAGTATGGACTCTTAGATATATATGTGTGGTGGGCCAAGTTCATTTAGGTTGGGCTAAGCTTCATGGATAGTCCATGGAGTGTTTAACCCATGTATCATATGAAATGAAAAGTCATCGGTTTAAACCTAATCTCCACACTATATAAAGATGTCCTTAGTTGGTGAAATTGGCACTAGTGTGTGTACATAAAAGGGCAATGCCGATTTCACTAGAGAGAACCAAAGTATCCTTATTCTCAAGGTTATTCGAAGTGTTCATGGTGTTGTGTGAACCATTTGAGGTGTCACACTTGGGGCACTAGGCACTCAAGCTTCATGAAGACAAGTTACATCAAAAAAAGGTATGTGTTCTATCTATTTTATTACCCAAGTATATGATATTTGTATGCTAGTATAGGGTAATATCTTGGAAACTTCATATTTGCATGTATAATAGAGAAAACATAGATCCAAGGTATTTCGGGTTGTATGTGCACCATAGGATGTTGTAGTATACTAAAACCCAACAGTGGTATCAGAGCCATGGGTTGTTTTCTGTTATATTGATGCAAATGTATTATTTTCAAAGTTGAAAAAAAAATATGATGTTTGTCAAATTTTAAGATAATTACTTGTTTTTGTGAAAAACTAATTATTTGTAAAATTTGAATCATTTGCTATATGAGTTAAATTAGGTCAAATTTAGTAAAAGATAAAATGATATGATTATTTTATTAGTTTTAAAAGTTTGATCTAAAGACTTTTTTGAAACCTCCATAAGTTTTGGATATGTAAAGGTTTAAAAAAAATTGATTCAAAGTTTTTTTTATAGAGTTACAAAAATTGGTGTTAATGTTTTAAAGAATTCCATAACTTGTTCTTAAGTTATGGAACATGAAAAGTTTCATTATTAAACAAACACATTAAACTCCATAAGTTATGGAATCCAAAAGTTTTTTTTTTTGAATTATCTTGATCTTATGAGTTGATTTAGATTAATAGAAAATTATGTGATAATATGTTTTCAATCCATTTTAATCTAAGAGTTGATTCTAAAATGTGTTTTTGTAACTTGTCCTCAAGTTACATGAAAAGTCACATTTAAGTTTCTTAAAACTCATAAAAGTTGTCATTGGTTACAAAATGAAGAGTCTTGTCCTCATTAAATGGTTTTATGACTCCATAACTTGTCTTCAAGTTTTGGAGGTTCAAGAGTCTCTTCATTAAATAATAAAAAAAAATGTGTAACCTTAATTAAATCCATAAGTTATGAATAAGGAAGAGTCACATTCTTTAATGGTTTAAAGTCTTCCATAACTTGTCCTTAAGTTATGGAACTTGAAGAGTTTTTAGTTAAAACTACTTTAAACATATAAGTTATGGAATTAAATAGTTTTGAATAGTTTCAAAACTTGCCCTCAAGTTTTGGAATTTGTAAAGTTTTCCCATGAATACTTTAATTCCAAGTTAAGCCCTTAGAATTTTAAAAGTTAAAATTAAACCCTTATACTTTATAATATTATAAGTTAATAATATTTATATATATACTAAGTAAAGTCAGTCTTATCGTTAGTAGGCCTCATTCACGAAGCTGGTCTATAAGGGGGTATAAGGTTACTACCTATAAAATGGCAGTTTAATGGGTGTCCACTCTCACCCACTGCTTCCTTGACCGGTGGAGGGTCGTTAGCCGAACGGGTAGGACAAGGACTAGAATTCTCCCTTCATTAAAAGTATTAATGATAAATACTAAGTAACTAAACTCTTAATAATAACCAATCTTAGTTACTTAGGAAAATGTGAACAAGGTGCTAATCCATGAAATTACACTTTGCACTTTGTTTAAGTCGTTAGTGGAGCGTGTGTGGTTAACCGACACACTAACCTGGACTTAACAAGGAAGGCAAAGGGTAACTTAATATTTATCATAGTATCGGTGGAGCGTGTGTGGTTAACCGGCACATCGATTAAGGGGTAAATATTAAGGGTACCAAATATATTTGCATGGTTACTTCACACCTTGTAATACATTTCGTTTATCTTGGTGGAAATTGGTGAATCGTCATTCACCTACCTTCAAATATTTTATAGCTTGGATTACGACATCCCTCTTCCGAGTTATAAAATAGTTTGTAGGGTCCTAGCCTTAATATCTCATATTGGGTGTTATATTAAGGACTTTTAATCAATTATCTTGAATGTCTCCCAAAAGATGTCTAGTTCATCCATCTATGATCCTCCTAAATCTCTTGGAACTTCACTTCCTCCACCTCCTCCAATTATTCTCCCTATCCCACAAGTTCAAGGTCACTCAATCCCTATTGGCAAGGCAAGGTCTAGGTGTGCTTACATCTTGGAGATGAAGTCACATACTGACAAGCCCGGAGAGTTGGGTGTCAAAGTCTTGAGAAATTTGGTGGTTCAATCACTTTCAAAGTCACACAGTGAGTTCCTTTGGGACTCCTATGAAACAGACTATGACAAGACCCTTAATGATCTTATCTATTTTCTAAGATCAACTTCCTAAAACTTTATGGATATTGACAATGAAGACACTGGAAATCCAGAAAAAGCATTCTCTTCCCAATGGAAAGGGATCGGCCATAGTCAACTCGGTTGACCAAATGGTAAAGAGAAAAGCTAAGTCTGTGATAGTACCGATACCATTACCAAAGGGTCCATATGTTTATATTGCCAAAGGAAGGGGCATTAGTTGCGAGGCTGCCAATTTTACCTAAGGATGTTAAAGTCAATAAGTTTGACCCTACTTCAGGTAAAATCCAATATATAACTCTGCTAAGTTTCTATACTAAGATTCTTGATACATGATGCGACTGGGTCACATATTGATGTTTGTAAGAATCAAAGAAAAGTGAAGAAACTTAAAGAAAGAATATGCTGAATCTGATCGCGTAGATGGATTTCTATCGCATAGTTTGAAGATTGGATTCTTGAGCTACTTCTTAGGAGTTATGATATATTGCTTAGGAATAGATAACAACAAAGTTTTCATGCTCTTTTGTATTGTAAGGATAGTTTTTCTGCAAAGTTTTTAAAATAAAAGGAAAAAATGATGATTTTATTTATTTTAAAATATCCTTACAATGGCATTTGAGGAAAAAAAATTTGCTTATATGATTCCATTAATAGCAAGAGTGGAAATATGAAATTGATTCTTTCATTTGTGGTAATGTCTAAATTTACCAAATAAGGAAAGATCCTCATCACCCAAGTTTCAATTGGACCGAAACTTGGAATCACAAAAGTTGTATAGCATGATGAATGAGAAATTTTCATCTTTGGAAAATTAAGACTAGTTCCTTGTTCACATGTATATGTGAGTTAAGTGAAGGACTAAGGGATCGAGTACACATTCTTGTGCACTGGCCAAAGTCCACCACAAAAGATCGATAAGATTATTCGTCATAATTTACTAAAGCTCAGTAAATATGTTTATACTTACAAGCCTAAGTGTAATTCTGATACATTGGAAAAGGTTCCAATGTATGACAGAGCGAATAAGAAGAATCAAATTAAGAAGAAGGATAAAAATTTCTCAAATCTGAAAAGATGGGAGAGTACTTTAGTATCATGTCATATGATCATCTTAATGATTAAGAGACCTTATCGCAATTCATCCTCTAAGTGCATTCTGATAGCTAAGAAGAGGAGCTATGAATTGTTGAAGTGGTTAAATCAAGATGATGAGTCATATTTCATTCCAAAACAATTCTTAGAGTCATACTCCGAGATTGTAACTTGAGTGACATGTCTTAAAGAAGGTTTAAAACACTTGTCAAATGTAAGAATAAAAGTTTTCTACTCTTGTACATTTGAAATTGGTAAGTTGTGATGTTTTGGACAAAACAAAGACCAACCAAGGCCAATTGTATGAAGTGTTTGTCTTGATTAGAATCCGCACTATCTCTTGAATATCTGACAAGAAATTCTTATATGTCAAGAGGAAAGTAGGAGTCTTAAAGGTCTTGAAAGTCTTAAGAACTAATCAAGAATAAAAACTGAAGTTCTTCACTAGCACACGACTTGAGGTTTATAACCTATCGTGTTGACATATTCTGTGCCCATTCCAATTAAAGTTGGCTTTGCATATGAGTTCTTCAAGTTCTCAATTGGTTGCACAACAACTTGGAAGCAATGGCAGGCCCTTGAGCTGTCAGATGGCAAGAAATTAAGATTGAGTTCAGTCCATATGAGTTTAGATTTATCATTATCCTTGTCTTGTGACTATGGTTTTGACAATTCACATGGATAAGAACACATACACCATTAAATCTAAGTTTCATAAGGTTTCTCTCCGATTCATGAAAAGGATGGTGAGGAAACACTTTCACTAAGTAGATTTTAACAAGATAGCAATTGTGATATTTACATTCTCAAAGTCGTTAGTGGAGCGTGTGTGGTTAATCGACACACTAACCTGGACTTGTGAGAAGTGGCAAAGGTCTAAACAATTAAGACTATGACTACAACATCCCTTTTCATAGTTCCTAAATTGTTTAGACACACCTGTGAGCTATCTAATGAAAGGTGTATGATTTTGATAGTCTTATCAAAGCAATCTAGTATCAGAAATCTGAACTTTGGTAAGAATGTCAATCAAGTATTGATTTCTAGAAGTCCATCTGATTTCTGAGTACATGTCAAAGCTAGTGGGAGCATAAGTTTTATGCTAATAATCATCATTTTAGTGGGAGCATGATAATTATGATAAGTATTGCAAGTTAGAAATGTTAATTATAGAAAAGAAAAGTTTCAATTCGTTGAAAAAAAGGTGTTTTGCTATAATTAAGGGAGAGGAAATTATATTTCGTTTCAATTCTAAAAGCTTAGATTGAGATTTTAATCAAATTTAGTCAAGAATATATATGAATTTCATAAGAAAATTCTATATATGGGTTCATTATTTGCGTTCTAAAATTCGATTATGATTACGGCATATCTTTTCATAATCTGAATTATGAGAACTTGACAAATTGAAATGGATATATTATAGCAAAAGATTGGTTTAGTCTTTACGTGAGACATCATGAATCGTGTTCCATATGCTTCGGATATAGGATCGGTTACATGTGCTATATTCATGCTTTCTAAAATTTTCCAAATGCATGGGGCATTAAGAAGGTAAAAGGTCTAGAATTGGATATGACTAAAAGGATTAAGCAATTGTCGAGGACAATCTAAGGTTTACCAAATATTGGTTGCTCAGGGACAGTTGGAAGTATAGTGTTAATTGTTGGAAGGACCATATTGACATATTTTGAAAAGAGGCAACTCTTGTTCAGAAGTGATAGTCAAAAGGGGAATGTGGAAATGATCCCATTTGTGGAAGTT
Organism: Lactuca sativa; assembly: GCF_002870075.4. NCBI lineage: Eukaryota > Viridiplantae > Streptophyta > Magnoliopsida > Asterales > Asteraceae > Lactuca > Lactuca sativa. The sequence goes on from NC_056630.2 coordinate 279,407,811, forward strand.
GTTCAATAAATCTGTGTAAGATTAGGAAACTTAATGCAAGAAGGATGTTTCCAAGGAGTTGATCTCCTTTGGAATGCTCTGTAATGTTTGTTGTCACGTCTTTGTGACTTTGTGCATAATCATTACAAGAGAATCATTGCATATAAGTTTAGAATCTAACAGATTTCGGTAAAATGGCATGAATTTAGAATTCCTGCATTTGCCTAAGAATTCGGGAGTGTGAAATTAGAATCATTGAAATTTTGGTCAATTGGTTTATTTCACAAAGTAAGGATCATAGACAAACATAGAGTGCATACTAGGTGTATGGCAAAGCTATTGTTTAGAAAAAAAAACATAGTGTACATGCTTGGAGCATGGGACAACTAGTGTTTTTAATTCAAGTATAAAGTTGATAAAACCGAAACAATGAATAATGAGTAATCAGTATGGTGATAAATAAAAGGTGTTTTATTTATATTCATAGGGTTTGATACCATATTAGATTCAATTATTCTTATGTTTCATTTTGCATGTTTTGACTTCCAGAATAAACTAAGTTATTCTTCCGGAATGACTAAGTTATTCAAACCATCCACAGTCGATCATATGCTGGAAGTAGAAATGAATCAAGACTGTCATGGGTTGGCTTGTAGAGGTCCAAGTTGGTGGACAAAGTTGTGCTACAACACTCATGAGTGCTCATAAGTTCTGAGTATTGGATTCAACCCGCGCTCATTGGAATCACTTCATGGATTTTATCACGAGTGATCATGAGATGATAATATCTTATATTCTTCAAACCTAGATATATGAGTTGTTACTATGAGTTGGTTGTACATTGATTGCATGAAAACGCATTCGGTAACTCAATGTTATAAAACGTGCCTTTGTGTATGATTCAACAAGTAGTTGAACAATCCATATGAGTCGAAGTTTATCCATTCCTTTTACCTTCGGGATAAAAGCAATATTTGTGGGCCCCTCGATGATTTAATGATGATACGTGTGAGTGCTTGGCCAAGCCAGGACTGATTTGATCTATTCAATCAGTCAGTCATCATGAATCAGAAATCAGGAAACAAAAATGGACAGAGAGAATGATTTTAATCCATGTCTCAGTCCATATGATATCTAGAATGGAGGAATATGATCCCTTATCTAATGGATAAGTCATTGACAAAGGTCAAAGTTCATCGACAAGGTCAGAGTTCGACAGAAGCTTTTGAGAGCTACGATTGCCAGTCGGTTCTTGAAGGCATAAGAAATAATAGTTTTAGACTTATCCAAGTGGGAGACTGTTGGATTAATGTCTAAGTCCATAACTGTAATTTATAAGACTTGACCCGACCCGACATGGTCCATTTGAGTTGCATGACATTAGGACAATTGGATTGACAAGATGAGGAAAAAGGGTACCAGTGATTTATATTAATATATTATAAGTTCTAATATATTAATATATAATCATATTATTTAATTAGTATTGATCAAGTATTAATTTATAATTAATTAAGTGATCAAAAGGAACTAATTAAGTATGGACTCTTAGATATATATGTGTGGTGGGCCAAATTCATTTAGGTTGGGCTAAGCTTCATGGATAGTCCATGGAGTGTTTAACCCATTGGTCATATGAAATGAAAGGTCATGGGTTTAAACCTAATCTCCACACTATATAAAGATGTCATTGGTTAGTGAAATTGGCACTTGTGTGTGTACACAAAAGGGAAATTCCGATTTCACTAGAGAGAACCAAAGTATCCTTATTCTCAAGGTTATTCCAAGTGTTCATGGTGTTGTGTGAACCATTTGAGGTGTCACACTTGGGGCACTAGGCACTCAAGCTTCATGAAGACAAGTTACATAAAAAAAAGGTATGTATTCTATCTATTTTATTACCCAAGTATATGATATTTGTATGCTAGTATAGGGTAATATCTTGGAAACTTCATATTTGCATGTATAATAGAGAAAATATAGATCCAAGGTATTTAGGGTTGTATGTGTACCATAGGATGTTGTAGTATACTAAAACCCAACAAAGATATGGAATGTTTTTATATTGGGAGTTGGAGATTAAGAATATATGAAAAAGTTAGAAACTTTTATGCAAGAAGGATGTTCAAAGGAATGTACTTTGAATTTGAGACTTTGCTTCCTTGGAATGGTTTTGTTATCAATCTCCACTGGAAAGTTTTGTAATATCGTTGGTCAAGTCTCTGTGACTTTTGTTACTATGACATTACAAAAGAATCATTGCATGATAGTTTAGAATCTAACACTTTATAGCAGTGACAAGAATTTGGAATTCTTACACTTGAAATAAGTATTTGGAATTGTAAAATGAGCATCATTGAAATGTTGTCAATTGATCTATTTCTTAAAGTAAGGATCATAGATAAACATAGTGTGCATGCTTTGAGAATGGGACAACTATTGTTTTAATTCAAGTATTAATTTGAATATTCTAAACATTATACAATGAATAATGAGTAATTAGTATGGGACTCAAAAGTTTTAGGGCCATATAGGGTTAGTATTATTCTTGTGTTTCACTTTGCATGTTTTGACTTCGTCTGAACAGGGCTATTGACCAGTATCTGACAAAAAGGGTAGCCACTCAGTTGAAAGCTATCTTAGAATAGGAAGAAAAAGATTATGATAGAATACGTCTTGTTTATCTCGACCAAATGGGCTAATATTGGCACTGATAGTACGTAAATGTAACTCGCTGTTTAAACCGAATAACTAGGTTATTCAAACCATCCACAATCGATCATGCTTTGGAAGTAGGTATTGAGGCAAGACTATCATGAATGGGTTTGTAGTTTGTCTAGGTGTTTTAGACATAGCTGCAGTGTTCATGAGTACTCTTGGAATAAGATTCGAGTATTGGATTCAACCCACGCTCATCAGAATCACTTCATGGATTTTATCACGAGTGATTATGAGACGATAATATCTTACATTCTTGAAATAGAGACATGTGAGTTGTAGTTGTGAGTCGGTTGCACATCGAAATATGTAAACACACCAGTAACTTGGATGTTATAAAACATATTGTTGTGTGTAATTTGATGAGTAAGTACAAGCAATCATTTGGGTTGAAGTTTATCCGTTCCTTTTACCCCATGTGGATAAAAGTGATATATGTGGTCCCCTTTATGATTTAGTGATGACACCCCTAAGTGCATGGCAAAGCCTGGATTGATTTGATATGTTCAATTAGTCGGTCGTCATAAGTCGAAAATCGGGAAACAACAGATGGACATAGAGAATGATTATAAACCATGTCTCAGTCCATATGATATCTAGAATGGAGGAATATATGATCCTTTATCTAATGGACACGTCATTGACTAAGTCAGAGTTTGACAGCAGCTTTTAAGATCTACGATTGCTATTGGGTTGTGGAGTCGTACTTGCAATAATAGTCATTAGACTTATCCAAGTGGGAGACTGTTGGATTAGGTGTCTAAGCCTATAACTATAATTGGTACGTACTTGGCCCGAGAGTAGCATGGTCCATTTAGGTTACATATCACCAGGACAATTTGACAGGATGGACTTTTAGAAGAGGAAAATTATGATTTGTTAATATATTATAAGTTCTAATATATTAATATGAAATCATATTATTTAATTAGTATTGATCAAGAATTAATTTGGAATTAATTTTATGATCAAAAGAGACTAAATAAATATGAGAGGTTGATTTGGTAAAATCATTCATTCTTATCGTGTGGGCCAACTATCCATGATTCCTTAGGTTGGGCTAAACCCATGTGACAACCCATGGATGATCCATGGAGTTTAAACCCATGGAGCCTAAGGAATATGGAAGGTCATACACATTAGGGTTTACATGGTGTAACTCTAATCTTGCCACACTATATAAGAAGCCCCTTAGCATCCAAAATTGACAACTACATACACTAGTGATCTAGGAGTTCATTGAGTAAATTTTGGTGCAAGAAATACTCTCTCAAAATTCTCCTTTGTTCTAGGTGTGTTGTGATTCCATTTGAGGTGCAACACTTGGGGCACTAAGTTCTTAAAGGCCAAACTCAAGAAGCTCTACAAGCTACAACAAAGAGGTAATTATATAACTCTCTTTTATGTTGATTTGTCATTTCCGTGCTAGTTGTAGGCTTAATGCTTTTGGAAACAATATTTCATGTATAATTAGAGAAAACATAGATCCAAAGTATTTAGGGTTGTATGTGCACCATAGAATGTTGTAGTATACCAAAACCCATCACGGAGGTGGGTTGCGGTGATAGGTGTTGGTGGTAGGTGGTGGTAGTGGGTTATAGGTTGTGATGATGGTGGTTAGGAGTGGTAAGGGTGGATGGCGGTTAGTGGTGGGTGGTAGCAGGTGGTTTTTGGTGGTGGTGACGGTCTGTGACGGTGGAGGTGGTGGTAGTGGGTTGTTGGTTGTGGTGATAGGTGGTGAATGGTTGTGGTTGGTGGGTGATGGCTGGTGAGTTGGAGGTGGTAGTGATGGGTTGTATGTAGTGGCCCTAGGTAGTGTTGGTTGGGTGGTGAGTGGTGTAAGTAGTGAGTTTTTTAATTATTTTTGAATATATTTTTTTATTTATATGAATATTATTTTATAGTGTTTGATTTAATTACAAAAGTGTCACCTTGCAAATTAAAGAAGAATTTTTGTTATCAAATGTTCTGGCAATAAGAAATATTCTCAATTGAACGCCCCTATGTATATATATATATATATATATATATATGTATATATATATATATATATATATATATATATATATATATATATATATATATATATAAGGAGTGATTCAAATGAGAACCACAAAAGATAAAGAACCCTAAGAACCCCCATTAGTTAGTAAATATTTACATGATATTCTTATTAAACGTGTGAAAATCCTATTTTTTTCTCTTTTTGATACAAAAAGGGCAAAATGGTAATTTTTGCAGTATAATATTTTCATTCTTATATGCTCTCATATTTGAACACAAAACTTACACAAATTACAAGTTTATACAGTCCATTTATAGATTAAATCACAAAATTCACAACTTAATACAAATCATTTTTCAATAATTCACAAACTCAAAGAAATCAAAAATTCAAACACTACTACTACCACCACCACACACTGCCACTAACCACCTGTACCAGCATCGCAACCATCATTTTCTTCTAAATCAGATCTGTAAATAAAGTCATGCATTAATAACTTGAATACTACATTCACAGTCTAATAAAACAATTTATTTGACTCATTTTGAATTTAATGTAAAACTATTATATTAAAAGTACTGTATTCTTACATACATATACAACATAAAAATAAATATATTCAGAAGAAATTTAACAAAAAAATTTATGCATAAATCATTCATATTTTAAATTGTGAATTTAATATATTAAGGTGTAAATAAAATTTACATTATTTTAAAAGCAAACAAAAAATTATAAAATAATCACAAGTTAATGTCAATTTATTCACAACGTAATATAATCAATTCATAATTTAATACACAAAATTCACAGCTTAATATAGTCAATTCATAGTCTAAAAAGAAAATTCACAGTTTAATGTAGTCAATTCACAATTTAAAACACAAAAATCATAGTTTAATATAGTCAATTCATAGTCTAAGAAGAAAATTCACAGTTTAATGCAGTCAATTTACAATTGAAAACACGAAAATCACAGTTTGGTACACAAAATTCAAAGTTTAATACACAAAAAGTAAGCATTCATAACCATATTTTCAACTTAACACTCTTTATATAGTCCATTCAAAGTTTATACACAAAATGCATAGCTTAACTTAATACAAGTAACTTCATAGCTTCATACACATAATTCACGGCTTAATCTAGTCAATTTACAGTTCAAACATAAAATTCACATCTTAATGCAGTCAATTCGTAGCTTAAAAAGAAAATTCAAAGCTTAATGCCATCAATTCACAGTTTAAAACACAAAAATCATAGCTTAGTACACTAAATTCACATTTTAATACACAAAAAGTACTATTCACATCCATATTATCAGCTTAATACACTTATTATAATTAATACACAATTTAATATAGAAAATTCACAAACTAGTATAATAAATTCAAAAAAATTATACATTTACAACTTAATAGCAGTTAAAAGTAAGATTAGCACAATTATACGATAAATGAGAGATTAAAACATCAAATTCACACTTTAACAGAAAAAAAAACTATATCATAGAGATCTACAACAGATGCAAGTAGAAAAACAAGTAGAAAACAAAACTTAAAAGAGATTTATCTATAAAAATCGACATACCTGATTTTTTTTTGAAGATTTATCTTCAAAAATCAGATATGATGCAAGCCAACATGAAATGCATCAGATACACCTGATCCATACATGAAATGCATCGTAAACATCAGATTTGTGAAGATCTAGTGTTAGATAATAGATCTGGCGTTTGAAAATTCGTTAATCAGGAGATCTAGTGCGCCGACCAGATCTGATCTGAATTGAAAATGCACAAACACATCAGATCTAGTGATATCTGATGCACATCTGATGAGATCTGATGTAGATCTATTGGTTCACAAGAAATTGGAGAGAAAATGATGGATATGGTTGTAGATCCGGTGGAGTGACGGTGGAGGATGAGGAAGATGATGTCGTCGGAGGAGGTATGTCTTCGGAGTTGATGCTGTTGTAAAGCTGATCTCGCTGGTCGTCGATGGTGGCAGCTATCAGCAAAAATCATAGCTCTGAAGGTGGAGGATGACGAAGCTAGCGATGTATTAGGTGTTTTGATCAAGTGTATCTCAGGTAGAAATCACACATATGGATGACGTCGATGGTGCAAACTTGGATTCCAGCGAGGTGGACATCGGCAGCGGAGGTGACGGCGATTGGAGGTTTCTACCACCGGTGGAATGAGGGAGAGAATTGATGGGTTGGTATTTTGAGAACTATGAAAGAAAGAATCAGATCTGTCTTTTAGATCTAGTTTGCAATATTTGATAAATTGTTTGTGAAACTAGACTCACATGTATTGTTATTTACAATAATGCCACTATTTTATTTTAACAAGCTAAAATTAGAAGTTCTTACGGTTCTTATTCTTTTGTGGTTCTCATTTGAACCTTTATATATATATATATATATATATATATATATATATATATATATATATATATATATATATATATATATATATATATATATGGGGCTAGGTTCATGTGTTTAGAATATCTATTGTGTGGTCGTAAGGACAATTCTGAACCAATCCATGAGAATAATGAATAGCTATGATTTTAAGGGTCTATGATATTACAATGGAATAAAATGTACCATACTATACTATTTTATTTTAACAAGCTAAAATTAGAAGTTCTTACTGTTCTTATTCTTTTGTGGTTCTCATTTGAACCTTTACATATATATATACATATATATATATATATATATATATATATATATATATATATATATATTTATGGGGCTAGGTTCATGTGTTCTGAACATCTATTCTGTGGTCGTAAGGACAATTCTGAACCAATGCATGAGAATAATGAATGGCTATGATTTTAAGGGTCTATGATATAACAATGGAATAAAATGTATTATACTATCACTCAAATTTAATTAGTATATGAGTATTTTAGTCAATTAAACTATATTTAAAAAAGGATATCTTCAGATTTTAAAAGATAATTATGATTTTATTCAAAATTAATTCAATTTCAATTCTAATTTAATTTTTAATCATAACCGATTATAATCTATTTTATTCTATCAGAATGACATTATGTTCAAATGAAAGTTTATGATACTCTTTAAGAAAACATAAATATGAAGAAACATAAATAAGTAAATTATGAAAATAATATACATAATCGATTCTTAAACTAATGATATATCAAATAACTACATTGTATAATTGTGATACAAAAAAACATTCTTGAACAATAAGAACATTAGAATAATAACAACTGTAACATCCTGTTTCGAATTGTTCCCATTTTGAATAAGTGAGCAAGGATTAAGTGCTATCAGGCTACGGATACTTGAGGGGTCGGGTTTCGGACCTAGTTGGAGTTGGATAATGTGCCTTGGATTGCTCGGGTATTCAGTTTGAGATTTTGGATCAAAGGGTAATTCAGTAATTTGTCAGCTCAGGTCTTATGGGAAGTGGATTTTGGTTCGGGACATTTTATGGCATGTAAGAATTGATAATTGTGTTGCGTGTCTCGATACCTTTCTATGGATATATGAATGGTTGGAATAGAGTTGTATCGAGTGAGTTATAGCCTTCGGAAGAATTAGGGTTTTGGGAAAAAGCCTTAGTACGCGGGGCGTACCAAGATGGTACGCACGGCGTACCGAAGAGAAAGAACTACGCGAGGCATAGCTAGAAGAATATGTAGTGTATATATGAGGATTGGATCAGGGTGTGTAGCCTCGTACGCAGGGCGTACGAGAAGGTATGCTGAGTGTACGAGGGTCAGACTGAAAACCCTAAAATTTGGACTTGACACCTATCTAAACATCCTTAAGTCTTTAGGACTAAACCCTAATCTGCCTCTAGAGCCTCATTTCATCCCTTTTCACCAGAGATACCTTGTGAGAGTGTTTTTGATCTTAAGGAATGTATTGTGGCCATTTTAGAGTTTATTCAAGAAGAAGGATGTGCTAAGCAAGCTTGGAATGGCATTGGGCTTCAAGAATCTGCATCTAGTTCATCTTGAAGAGCTTCTGGAGGTATAAAGCTTTGATCTTTCCATCTTATTCATTAGATCTAGCTAGGGTTTTCTATATGGTCCCTTGTAGTTGGTTTTGGACCTTCTCTTGAGAGTTGAGCAACTCCAGGTGCTGAAATAGTTAGATCTGAGCCTTGTGAGCATGTTAGATGCATAAAGGTGCTAGCTTGAAGAGTGTCTAGACTCCATGCATGAGTTGGAAGATTTAAATGAATTCCTAATGTGAATAATGAAGTTTTTATGTGCCATATAGCATGAAAGGGCATAAACTTTCCAACTTTATGCCTTAGGACGTCTTAATGAGCTCAGATATGAGTTTGGGACGTAAAGTCTTCAAGTATTAAGCACTTAATGAATTTTGTGCATAAGTTGTTTGTACGTTTGGCGTACAATGTAGTACGCTACGCGTACAACCCTTTTGCCCAGTACGCTAAGCATACAGAAGAGGTACGCTGGGCGTACGCTATTAGGAAGACTTAGGCCTTAGCGGACTTCAAACCTTTGGGCCCTAATGGTTTTAAGCCTGGATTTGTTGGTATTTGGGAGTGAATGTACCTTTGGGCCAATATTGGGATAGTTGGCTCTAATGGGCCTTTTGGCCCAATACAGAAATGGACTTCTCATTATGGGCCTCAGTTTGTGCCATATCTTGGACTAGGTTGTGGTAGGCCTTCGTGGGCCAATTGGGAACAAGGTTATGGACTAAGAAGTTGTTGGGCTTTAGGATAAGGTCCATTAGAGAGTTTTGGGCCCAATTTGGAAAATTGGGCCATCGGTTGATTAATTGGCCTTTGGGCCTTTCGGATTATAGTCTGGGCCAAAGTATTGGAAAAGGATAGGTTAGGGGTAAAATGGTCGTTTTACCCCGGGTATGAAGTGATATGTATGGATTAGAACTCAATTGCTAATTGAGTGTCAATTGATATTGGTAGCTCTAGGAAATAGACAGGACATCAGTCAAGGAATTCTTTCGGGAAGCGTATGCATTCGAGGTGAGTCTTTTCACCATGCCAATGGGTCTAAGGCACCAAGGCCGGCTCATTTAATGTTACGTGGATTGATAGTTGGTTATGTGATATGTTGCTAGGACATTTGTATGGAAGTCCCCCGGGGGTTCCTGTAGCAGTATATTAAGACCATGAGGAGGTTCCTATGGCATTCGGTATAAGTCCTTGGAGGGTTTCCATGGCTTCCTAGTATGTTTACTTGTTTAGCTCGTATGATATTTCCATGATTAGTGTAGACCGTGTGGAGGTTCCCGCGACAATTAGCCAAGACCACATGGGGGTTCCAGTGGCGACTAGTAAAGACCACGTGGGGGGTTTCCCGTGGTACTTGGTGTAAGACCTTGGAAGGTTTCCACGACATCCTTATATGTTTATTGTTGGATTAGTGTCTAAGTACATAACTATTTTGGTATGTACTTGACCTGACGGTGCATGGTCCTTTTGGTTTGCCTTCACCAAAGCAACTTGATAGGATGAATTATGGAGAGAGAGGATTAATTACGATTTATTAATATATTATGAGAATAATATATGAAAGGAGAAATCATATTGTTTAATTAATATTAGTCAATAATTAATTAAGAACTAATTTTGTGGCTAAAAGAGATTAATTAAACTTAGGGGACTATAACTATCAACTGTGTGATAATTGAATATTGGGCTAATGGACCCCATATTAGAGGAGTGGACGAATTCTATGGGGAAACGCATTAGAAATCCTCCTAGGCCTCTTAGGAGGGAATCCATGGGCTACTTAGGGCATAAGCAGTCAAATTAGGATTTCCTTGTTAGATAACCCTAATAGTCTCACATATTTAAGGACCCCTAGGGCACCAAAAACGTGGCTAACTGATTCTTAGGGTTTCTAGATGTTTTTGGGTGCCTCTCCTCTTCCCCTTCTTCATCCTCTTGCTCTTGGTGTTTGTGAGGCATTAGAGGTGTGACATTTGTGACACTAAGCTTTCAGAAGTTGATTACAAGGAAGAATATATTATTATTACTACATAACAATCAAAGGTAAGATCTAAACCCTATTCTTATGTTAATATTGTTGGATTAGTGTCTAACTCCATAACTATTTTGGTATGTACTTGACCCGATGGTGCATGGTCCTTTTGGGTTGCCTTCACCAAAGCAACTTGATAGGATGAATTATGGAGAGAGAAGATTAATTATGATTTATTAATATATTATGAGAATAATATATTAAAGGAGAAATCATATTGTTTAATTAATATAAGTTAAGAATTAATTGATAATTAATTTTGTGGCTAAAAGAGATTAATTAAACTTAAGGGTCTGGAACTGTAATTATAAGATAATTGCATATGGGCTATGGATCACCTTGGAATAATAGGTTGGATGAATTCTATGGGAAAACCCATTAGAAATCGTCCAAGGGATATTCTAAAAGGGTCCATGGGCTGCTTAGGGCTTAAGTAGTCAGATTAGGGTTTCCTAGTTTAAAACCCTAATAGCCTACATGTATATATAGTACCCTTAAGCCCCAAAAACGTGGATAAGAGTTCCACTAGGGTTTCTGGACGGTTTTGGGAAGTCTCCTCTCTTCTTATTCTTCATCCTCTTGCTCTTGGTGTTTGTGAGCCAGTAGAGGAGTGACAATTGTGACTCTAAGCTTTCTAAAGTGATTACAAGGAGGATTTGAGATTGTTATTGCTACATAACAATCAAAGGTAATCCTCTAAACCCTAATTTCAATTTATAATATGTTAGATCTAAGATTGTAAGTCTTGGATACATTGCATGTACAACAGAGAAACCTAGATCCAAGCATTAGGGTTTGCATGAGCACATAGGATGTTCTTATGGCTAAAACCCATCAGTGGTATCAGAGCCTTGATTGGTTTCTGTTGTATGTGATGCTATGTTGAATTATTAACTAAAAATCGAATTCTGGCCTTCTGTTCGGACTCAATGTTTGTTATAGTTCGGTGGAGCGTGTGTGGTTAACCGGCACATCGAATAGGTGACTGTAACATGTGGGGGAATTATGTAAGTCTGCATGGTTATTCACACCCGCTTTGTGATCCTCGGTATCCCAGTCACAAACTAAAGGGGCATATCGAGATTTAAACATATCATTGAAAAGTTCAATGAATCTCAAAAGATCTAGGAATTTTCAATAGATTTAGAACTTAAATTTCTTTTTCGTTTTTCATGGTGGAAATTAGTGAATCGTCATTCACTTACCTTTAAATATTCTGCAACTAGATTACGGCATCCCTTTTCTAGGTTGTAGAGTATTGTGTTGGGTCCTAGCCTTAATATCTCATTTGGGTGATTTATTAAGGACTCAATCAATCAATTAACTTGAATTTAAATTTTCTCCTGTTTTGTAGATGTCAAAGTATGACAACCATGGTCTTCCCAAATCCCGTGGAACAAGCTTTTCACATGAAGATGATATTACACGATTCGATCGAGGAACACGAGATCATGCTTCACTTCCTCCACCTCCTCCTATTATTCTCTCTAACCCACAAGTTCAAAAGATTGAAAAGTTCAAACTCACTCAAGCCCTTTTGGCAAGTAAACATGAAGAAGGAAAGTCAGTGTGTGCACACATACTAGAGATGAAGTCACACATTGATAGGTTAAGAATGTTGTGATCTGGTGTCTATGAGGAGCTGGCTATTGACAGGGTTCTTCAGTCACTTCCTGACTCATATAGTGAGTTCGTAAGAGAGTACTATATGATGAACCACAACGTAACCCTCATTGGTCTCACCTATATGCTTATTGCTGCTGAATCAGCAATGATTTGGCGCACTGGAAAAGCAAAGTTGATTGTTGGATCTGCCTTCCAGACCTTTGTGGATATAGGCAACGAAAGGCATGCCATCATCGAAGGGTTTGATCATAAGATAAAGGCAAAGTCTGGAGTAGTTCCATGCGCTGTTCCAAAAGAGTCAATTTGCTTTTATTGCCAAGAGAAGGGGCATTGGAGACGAAGCTGTCCTATTTACCTAAGAGATCTAAGATATAGGAGAATCAAAACGTATGGCTCTGCTTTAGGTAAAATCCATTAACTAACTCTTTTAAGTTCCTATTCTAGATTCTTGATACATGATGTGATAAGATTACAATTGATGTTTTGTAGGATCGAAGAAAGGAAAGGAAACTTAAGGGAAGAAGTGAGCAGAATCTAATCATGTAGAAATGGATTTCGATCGCATTGCTTGAAGATTGGATTCTTGAGCTACTACTTAGAGTTAGAATAGATTGCTAAGAAAAATGTATTGACATAGTTTTTTTTAATGAATTGCATTGTAAGGACAAAATTTTTCCACAATAAAATAGATTTTGATTTAATATTTATCCTTGCAATGGCGTGTATGAAAAATTGATGTTTGAATGTTTCTGTTATTAGCAATAATGGATTTGTTTCTTAATTATGTTATTTGTGGAAATGTCAAGAATTTACCAAATAGGGAAAGTTTCTCATTGCCCAAGTTTCAATTGGACAGAAACTTGGAATCATACAACTTGGTTGCATGATGAATGAGAAATTTCATATTTGGAAATTAGACTAATTCGTTGACAAAGTGTCAAGTGAAGGACTAGGAGATCGAGTACACAAAGTTGTGTGTTGATCAAGTCCACCATAAGAGTAACAAAGATATTCGTCATGATTTACTAAGGTTAAGTACATATGATTATACTTATAAGATTAAGTGTAATTCTGAGTTGATTGAGAGAGTTTCGATCAATAGCAGAACGAATAAGAAGAATCAAGTAGGCAGAAAGATAAAAGTTTCTCTATTCTAAGAAGAAGGGAGAGTACCTTTTATTATGTTTTATGATAGGTCTTAAGGATTAAGAACCATATCTCAATTGATCCTCTAAGTGAGTCTTAGTGCAATTGTATGTCTGAGAAGAGGAATCAAGAATTGAAGAAATGGTTAAATCAAGAAGTCAATCATACTTCGTTCCAAAAACAAGTCTTAGAGCTAAGATTGTGAGTTGAGTGACAAGTCTTAAGAAGGTTATAACATTCATCAAATGTGGAATTTGAACAAGTTTTCTTATTCTTGTACATTTGAAATTGGAAAGTTGTGATGTCTTGGATAAGACAAAGACCAACTAGAACCAATTTTGTGAAGTGTTTTGTCTTGATAAAAGCTACACTAACTCTTGAATATTTGTTTGTCAAGAAATGTTTCTTGACAAGAGAATCTCATATGTCAAGGAGTCAGTGGGAGTCTTAATGGTCTTGAAAGGTTTCAAGAACTAATCAATAATAAACCTTATCAATCATCACTAGCACACGACTTGAGGTTTACAACCTATCGTGTTGACACTATCTTGTTTCTGTGCCGTTCCAATTGAGTTAATTATGCATGTGAGTTCTATGAGTTCTCATTTGAATGAATAAAAGGCAAGGACCTTGATGAATGAAAAGTACATTGATAAGAAAGGATGAGCTGCTTAACTACTTGGAAGACATGGTGGGCACTCGTGTTACCATAAGGCAAGAAATCAAGATTAAAACAGTTTGGTCCATAAGAGTTTGGATTTGTCGCAAACTTTGGTTTTGGACAAATTCGCATGGATAGGAACACATACACCATTAAAATCTAAGTGTCATAAGATTCCCTCCTTCATGAAAATAACTGTGCGGAAATACTTTCACTAAGAGAGATTTTAAGAAGATAGTGATTGTGAAAATTGTATTCGCAAATTCGATTATGGTTACGGTATCCCTTTCCATAATTCGAATTGTGAAATTTGGCAATTAGTCTGAATTGTTTAGACACACATATGAGCTATCTAAGGCAAAGGTGTATAAGTTTAGGAAGCTTAGATAAAGGATTATCATGTCAAAGCTAGTGGGAGCATATGTATTATGCTTATTTGATAATAATCATCATGATAGTGGGAGCATAAATGTTGTGCTTGTATGATTATTAAGGAAAGTATTGCAAGTTAGCAATATTAATTATAGAAAACAAGAGTTATACTTTGCAAAGTCGTAAGGATTGAATAGTTGTTTTGCTATAATTAAGGGAGAGAAAATTATGCTTCATTTCAAATCTAAAGGCTTAGGTTGTGGAATGTTAATAAATTTAGTCAATGATACATAGTGTGTTCTCAAAATTTCGATTATGATTATAGCATCCCTCTTCATAGTTCGAATTGTGAGAATGTGACACATAAAATATTATGGCAAAAGATTGATAAAGTATCAGATCTTTATGTAAGACATTATGCATCGTGTCCCATACACTTCGGGTAAAGGATCAAATGCAAGTGCTATAATATTTGACCATTCTAAAATTTTCCAAATGTCTAGCGCATTTAGAGGGAAAAAGGACTAGAATCGGTTTTGACTAAAATAATTAAACAACTATCAAAGGACGATCCAAAGCTCGCTGAGGATTGGTTGCTTGTGAGTAGTTGGAAGTATGGTATTGGATGGACCATATCGACATTATTATGAATAGATAAGATTCTATTAAGAATAAGTTGTCATATGGAAAATATGGAAATGTTTCCATATTGGGAGTTGGATATTGAGAATCTATGTCTAGATTAGAAACTTTTATGCAAGAAGGATGTTCAAAGGAATGTACTTTGAGTGAGAGACATCATATCTCTAGAATTGCTTCTGATAGAGATTGGCCAAATCTTGATGATTTTAAGCTATGACTTTACGACAGAATCATTGCATAAAATGTTAGAATCTAGCATAAGTAACAAGAATTTGATATTCTTATACTTATTGGGAGTTGTGAAATGAGTATGATTGGAAATGTGTTCATTTGATCTATTTCACAAAGTAAGGACCGTAGGTAAACATTGTGTGCATGCTGAGAGCATGGGACAAGGGTAGTAATAATTCAAGTAAGAAGTTGATTACCCGAAACAACAAATAATGAGTAATCAATATGGTGATTAAATAAAATGTTTTATTTATACCCAGAGTTTGGGGCCATATGGGATTAGTATTATTCTTGTGTTTCACTTTGCATGTTTTGACTTCCTGAATAATTAAATTGATTCAGAACAATCAAATTATTCGAACGGACCACAGTCGTTCATATGTTGGAAGTAGGTATGAATGAAGACTGTCGTGAATTGGTGTGTGGATTGTCTAAAGTGTATTAGACATAAGCAAATGTTTTCTGCAATGTTCATGAGTGCTTATGAATATGATTTGAGTATTGGATTAAACCCACGCTCACTTGGATCACTCCATGGATTTTTATCGCGAGTGATTGGTGAGACGATAATATCTTATATTCTTGAAACCGAGATGTGTGAGTTGTATCTTGCGAGTCGGTTACACATTGATAATATGTAAACGCACCAGTTACTTGGTGTCATAAAACATATTGTTGTGTGTGATTCGGTGAGTGAGTGCAAGCAAGCATTGAATCAAAGTTTATCCATTCCTTTTATCCAAAGTAGGATGAAAGCGATTTATGTGGGCCCCTCGATGATTTAGTGATGACACTAAGTGCTTGGCCAAGCCGGGACTAATTTGATGTGTTCAATTGTAGTCTGTTGTCAGTCGTCATAAATCGGGAATCGAGAAACAACACATATACAAAGAGAATGATTTAAATCCATGTCTCAGTCTATACGATATCTAGAATGGAGGAATATATGATCCCTTATCT
This sequence comes from Lactuca sativa, assembly GCF_002870075.4. NCBI lineage: Eukaryota > Viridiplantae > Streptophyta > Magnoliopsida > Asterales > Asteraceae > Lactuca > Lactuca sativa. The sequence continues at coordinate 279,424,195 of NC_056630.2, forward strand.
AAAGGACGCGGATCTGATAAGATTAGAGTTGACAGCGGCTTTTGAAAGCTACGATTGCATATCAGGATCTGAAGTCATACACAGAATAGTTATTAGACTTATCCAAGTGGGAGACTATTGGATTAGTGTCTAAGTCCATAACTATTTTGGTATGTACTTGACCCGATGGTGCATGGTCCTTTTGGGTTGCCGTCACTAAAGCAACTTGATAGGATGAATTATGGAGAGAGAAGATTAATTATGATTTATTAATATATTATGAGTTTAATATATTAAAGGAGAAATCATATTGTTTAATTAATATTAGTCAAGAATTAATTGATAATTAATTTTGTGGCTAAAAGAGATTAATTAAACTTAAGGGACTGGAACTGTAATTATAAGATAATTGCATATGGGCTATGGACCACCTTGGAATAATAGGTTGGACGAATTCTATGGGGAAACCCATTAGAAATCGTCCAAGGGATATTCTAAAAGGGTCCATGGGCTGCTTAGGGCTTAAGTAGTCAAATTAGGGTTTCCTAGTTTAAAACCCTAATAGCCTACATGTATATATAGTACCCTTAAGCCCCAAAAACGTGGCTAAGAGTTCCACTAGGGTTTCTGGACGGTTTTGGGAAGCCTCCTCTCTCCTTATTCTTCATCTTCTTGCTCTTGGTGTTTGTGAGCCATTAGAGGAGTGACAATTGTGACTCTAAGCTTTCTAAAGTCATTACAAGGAGGATTTGAGATTGTTATTACTACATAACAATCAAAGGTAATTCTCTAAACCCTAATTTCAGTTTATAATATGTTAGATCTAAGATTGTAAGTCTTGGATACATTGGATGTACAATAGAGAAACCTAGATCTAAGCATTAGGGTTTCCATGAGCACATAGGATGTTCTTATGGCTAAAACCCATCAAATATCGATTATCACATGCTAGATCTAGGGTTTAAAGTCTTGGATGAATGCATGTACAATAGAGAAACCTAGATCCAAGCATTAGGGTTTGCATGAGCACATAGGATGTTCTTATAGCCAAAACCCATCATTTATATATTGGATAAGGTGTCTAAGACCATATCTATATTTGGTATGCACTTGACCCGATTTGGTATGGTCCATTTGGGTTGCATGGCATAGAAACAATTTGGATAGACTTTTATGAGAACAAAATATTTATGGTTTATTAATATATTATAAGTTGTAATATATTAATATGAATTATTTAATTAGTATTGATCAAGAATTAGTTTGGAATTAATTTTGTGATCAAAAGAGATTAATTAAATAAATAGGGATTGATTTGGTAAATCATTCATTCTTATATAGTGGGCTTATGATCCATAGTTCTTCATGATGGGCTAAACCCATGTGGTTATCCATGCATCATGAGGAATGTGGAAAGGCATGAGTTACATGGTGTAACCCTAATATGCACACTATATAAAGAAGCCTCATGCTTGTAAAATCGGCACTTAAGAGATACTAGTGAGGGCTAGCCAATTTTGGTGCATAGTAATCTTCTCTCAAGTTATTCCAATTGTTGGTGGTGTTGTGTGAAGCATTTGAGGCATCGTATTTAAGGTGCTAGGCTCACAAAGTCTTAAGGAATTCAAACTACAAGAAAGGTATGTCATTCTACTAGTTTTTATATTACATATACCCTAATCATATGCTAGTTAGTATGAAACCTTGGAAAAAAATAAAGTTTGCATGTATAATAGAGAAAACATAGATCCAAGGTTTCTAGGGTCGCATGCACACCATAGGAGTGTTAGTATGCTCAAAACCCATCAGTGGTATCAAAGCCTAGGCTAGTTTTCAATTATACTTGATGCAAATTGCTGAAAAAGGTCGATTTTCTACTCACTGTTCAGTGAACTCGCCGAGTCTATTCGGGGGAATCGACGAGTCCATGTGAAAATTCATCCAACACGTTGAGTTGGTTCATGCACTCAACGATTTGGAGGCCCTGAGTGCAAAATTTTGAGTTTTAATGCTAGAATTGGACTAGGCTCATTACCCTAAACTGTTTTTAGATTGTTAAACCTGTTTTTGATGTGGTAATGATTGTGCTTATCCAATTTCAATGATAATTGTCAAAGTTTCAAGTTTTATAATCCTGAAAATTGTTGATATGAATTATGCATGCTTATGAGTTTTGTTAGATCATAGAAATTATTTGACATGCTTGTTAGTTTAATTGTTGATCTAAATGCATTTTAATGGACTCCATAACTTGTCCTCATGTTATGGAATTCTAAGGGTCTTTTCCATTAAAATCATTAAAACTCATAAGTTAGAGAAATGAAAGGTTTTGAATATTTTCAAAACTTTCCCTCAAGTTTTGGAATTTATAAAGTCACTTTAAAATACTTTAATTCGAAACCCTAGAGTTTTAAAAGTTTAAAATTCAACCCTTATACTATTATATTATTAAAGTCTAATAATTATATATATGTATAAGAATAAGCGAGTTTACCGTTAGTAGGCCTCATTCACGGAGTCGGTCTATAAGGGGGGGGTGGGAAGGTTGCTGCCTATAAAATGGCGGCTTAATGGGTGTCCACTCTCACCCACCACTTCCTTGACTGGTGGAGGGTCGTTATCCGAACGTGTAGGACAAAGACTATAACTCTCATTAAAAGTATAATGATAATAAAGTAACTAAATGTTTTTATTAAATACCCAATCTTAGTTACTTTAGGATAATGTGAAAATTGATTCTAACCCATGAAATTACACTTTGCACCTTGCTAAGTCGTTAGTGGAGCGTGTGTGGTTAACCGACACACTAACTTGGACTTAACAAGGGTGGAAAAGGGTAATTTAAGGTTTATCATAGATCGGTGGAGCGTGTGTGGTTAACCGGCACATCGATTAGGTGATAAAATTAAGAGTACCAAGTTAATTTGAATGGTTATTCACACCTTGTTTGTGATCCTCGGTATCCCAGTCACAAACTTGAAGGGCATAATCGAGATTTAAACATGCCATTGAATTGTTCAATGAATCTCAAAAGATCTATGAGTTTCAATCCAATTAAAACCTAATAATCTATTTCGTTTTCATGGTGGAAATTGGTAAATTGTCATTTACCTACCTTCAAATATTTTGTAGCTTGGATTACGACATCCCTCTTCCAAGTTATAAAATATTGTGTTGGGTCCTAGCCTTAATATTTCATTTGGGTGTCTTATTAAGGATTCTATATCTAATCTAAACTTGTCTTTCTTCCTTTTCAGATGTCTTCCAACAATGTTGCTTCTGTCTCAAACCCTACTGGCTCTTTCTCTCATGAACCTTTGTGGGAGAGTCATCTTTGATGGAACTAATTTCAATGATTGGATTAGGAACATAAGGATGATCACTCGTTATGAGGACAAGGAATATGTCCTCGACAAGGAGATTAAGGTCATTGATGAGTCTTCTGCTACTCCCGAGGAGATTGCTGAGTACACTAGCCACGAGAAGGATACCACTAAGGTATCTTGTATCATGTTGGCTACCATGACAGTAGAACTCCAGAAATCCTACGAAGATTTCTACCCTTATGAGATGCACCAGGACCTGATGGAAAGATAACATCAGAGTGCTCATGAGGAAAGGTATGAAATCATCACCTCCATGATAACAACAAAAATGAAAGATGGAGAGTCTATCACATTTGTTCTGATTTGCAGGCCTAAAAAGAAGTGAGGATGTGGAGCACAGGAAGATAAACTTGATCATGGGGAATAGGAAAACTTCACTTATCACCAAGATTGGAGTTTATTCTTTATTGCTTAGTAGTGGGTTATTAGATTTGAATAAATGTTGTTACTCGTCTGAAATGGTGAGAAATGTTATTTCTTTTCATGGTTTGTACAAACAAGGATTTACTTTTTCATTTGATAATGAATGTGGTGGTATTAATGCTTTTTATAATGGTGTTTTTTATTTTAAAGCATTACCTTGTGATGGTGTATATGAAACTGTGTCGGTTGTAGACAACTTAGGAAATAATGTATTGCGTATTGATTCTTCCATTAGTTTGGATAAGACATCCTTGTTGCATTGTCGTCTTGGACATGTCAACAAGAGGCGCATAGGCCAACTCCAAAAGGATGGAGTCTTGGTGTCATTTGATTTAAAGTCAGATGATAGTCGCGAATCTTGTTTACTTGCAAAAATTACTAAGTCACCCTTCACTGGTACTTGTGCTAGGGGTAAAGGTTTGTTGGACCTCATTCACACAGATGTGTGTGGACCCTTCAGAACCGCCACAAGGGATTCTAACCGCTTCTATGTGACTTTTACTGATGATTACAGTAGATATGGCTATGTCTACTTAATCAAGCATAAGTCAGAAACCTTTGAGAAATTCAAAGAGTTTAAACAAGAAGTGGAGACTCAGTTGAGCAGGAAGATAAAGATGCTCCAATCCGATCGAGGTGGTGAGTATCTTAGTATCGGGTTCCTTGACTATCTTAAGGAATGTGGAATTGTTTCATAATTGACACCTCCTAGGACACCACAGCTGAATGGTGTGGCTGAGAGGCGCAATCGGACCTTGTTGGACATGGTTCGTTCCATGATAAGTCAAGCTTCGTTACCAATCTCATTTTGCGGGTATGCCTTAGAGACTGCCGCCCATATCCTTAATTTAGTCCCTACCAAAAAGGTTGACAAAACACCTCACGAGATGTGGACTAGGAAAGTTCCCACTTTAGACCACATCAAGATTTGGGGTTGCGAGACTTTCGTGAGGTGTGAGACTCATGACAAGCTCGAACCTCGAAGTGAGCGGTGTATTTTCATCGGCTACCCACATAAATCTTTTGGTTATCTCTTCTATACACCGAGTGATAATGTTGTCTTCGTGGCGAGGAGAGGAGTCTTTTGTGAGAGAGAATTCATAAGCCAAGGAAACAGTGGGAGGTAAATTGACCTTGAAGAACTTCAAGAGTCAAGCCGTGAAGGAACCTCGAACACTAGCAATCAACCTGAGGAGGAAACTCCTGTTGAGCCGATTGATGAGTCTGTACCTCTGAGGCATTCCACAAGAGTTAGGAGCACACCATATTTTTATTATGGTTTCCATATTACTACAGAATGTGATGCATTTATCAGTGATAGTACACTGATAAATTTGGATGAACCTAACAACTTCAAGGAAGCCATGGCAGGCCCTGATTCTAACAAATGGAAAGATGCTATGGACAACGAGATTCAGTCCATGTATGACAATCAAGTTTGGAACTTGGTTGACAATGTACCGGGTCGTAAGACAGTCGGGTGCAAATGGATCTTCAAGAAGAAGACCGGCATGGATGGGAAGGTACACACTTATAAAGTGCGACTAGGTGCGAAGGGCTTTACTTAAACTCCGGGAGTTGACTATGATGAGACCTTCTCACCAATAGCAAAGATTAAGTCTATTAGGGTTATGCTAACCATTTTTGCATTTCATGATTATGAAATATGGCAAATGGATGTCAAAACCGCTTTCCTTAATGGGAAATTTGCTGATGATGTTTACATGAGTCATCCAGAGGGTTTTGTTGATGCAAAGTACTCTAATAGAGTGTGTAAGCTTGAGAATCCATCTATGGATTAAAACAAGCATCTCGCAGATGGAATCTTTGTTTCAATGAGAAAGTCAAAGAGTTTGGCTTTTGGAGAAGAGATGATGAGTCTTCTGTATATGTTAAGGCTAGTCAGAGTATAATTAGCTTTTTGGTATTGTATGTGGATGACATACTACTCATAGAAAATGACATCCCAACCTTGCAGGAGTTTAAGTCTTGGCTTGGGAAGTGTTTCGCTATAAAGGACCTTGGAGAAGCTGCCTATATTCTAGGGATAAGGATATTGAGAGACAGGAGTAAGAGACTAATTTGACTTAGTCAAAGTACCTACTTGGATAAGGTGTTGAAAAGATTCAGAATGCAGAATTCCAAGAAAGGTGATTTACCGATCCAGAGTAACGCTAAACTGAGTAAGACTCAGAGCCCAAGTACAGAGGCTGTGATAGCTGAGATGAGTCGAGTATCATATGCTTCCGCTGCAGGCTCGATCATGTATGCTATAACTTGGACTCCTCCTGATGTGGCCTTTGCTTTGAGCATGGTCAGCAGATATCAAGGGAACCCTAGTAAGGCTCACTAGACTATGGTGAAGAACATTCTCAAGTACCTACGGAGGACTAAGGACTGGGTCCTTACCCTTGGTGGGAGTGTTGACTTGAGAGTAGTGGGGTATAGTGATTCCAGCTTTCAGACTGATATGGATAGTTTCCACTCTCGGTCGGGCTGGGTCTTTACCCTAAATGGAGGAGCAGTTACTTGGAAAAGTTCCAAGAAGGAGACAGTCGCTGATTCAACTTGTGAATCAGAGTATATAGAAGCAAGTGAGTAGGAAAATGAGGCAATATGGCTGAAGAACTTCATTAGAGACCTTGGAGTTGTACCATCTATAAAGGAGCCTATAGAGATTTTCTGTGATAACGAGAGTGCAGTTGCCTTAGCCAAGGAACCAAGGGATCACGGCAGATCCAGGAATATCGACAGAAAATACCACATCATTAGACATCGAATAGAAGAAGGACTCCTCGTGGCAAATATGGTATCATCGGATGAGAACCCAGCAGATCCCCTCACGAAGGGACTGTGTAGGGTTAAGCATTTACAGCATGCAAGGCGCATTGGGCTGAAGGATGATATTAGTTTTACTAATTAGATAGCTTTCGAAACTTGTAATAGTTGAAATGTAATTGACATTTGATGTTTAAATAAAAGGTGTTTTTATTTACTAGTATGGTAGTGTCTTATGTCAATCATTTACTATTGTTTCCTTTTGCATGTTTTGACTTCCAAAATAATTATATTATTCAAACTATCCACAGTCAATCATACTTTGGAAGTAGGTATTGAAATAAGATTTTCATGAATTGGGTTTGTAGATTTGTCTGAATTATATTAGACATAGCAATTTTTGTTGCAACATTCATGAGTGCTCATAAGTTCTGAGTATTGGATTCAACCCATGCTCACTTCTATCACTTCATGGAATTTATCTCTAGTGATCGTGAGATGGTAATATCATATAAGTCTTCAAAGCAAGAGATATGAGTTGTTGACTATGAGTTGGTTGTACATTGATAGTACGAAAACGCATCAGTAACTTGATGTTATAAAATGTGTTGTTGTGTACAATTTGATGATTAGTTAGTACAAGCATATGAGTCAAAGTTTATCTGTTCTTTTTAGTCCTTGGAGGATTAAAAGCGATGTCTTGGGCCCCTCAATGTTTTTGTTTTGACTTATGTGTCGGGCCCGGTTAGAACTGAATTGATGTGTTCGATTAAATTCTATGTCAAACAAATCGGAAATCGGGAAACAAACTGCTGGACAATAAGTACGACATTGTTCCATGTATTTGTCCGGCTGATATCTTGAACAAAGGATTATATGATCACTTATGTAAAATGGCACAACTTAGTTCCGCGAGACTTTGAAAGAGCTACGATTGATGGTCGGATCATGAAGTCGTACTTGCGGCTATGATTATTAGACTTATCCAAGTGGGAGACTGTTGGATAAGGCGTCTCAGTCCATAACTATATTTGGTATGTACTTGACCCGATTTGGCATGGTCTACTTGGGTTGCATGGCATCGGAACAATTTGGATAGACTTCTGTGAGAAGATGATATTTATGGTTTATTAATATATTATAAGTTCTAATATATTAATATGAATTATTTAATTAGTATTGATCAAGAATTAGTTTGGAATTAATTTTGTGATCAAAAGAGACTAATTAAATAAAAGGGGATTGATTTCGTAAATCATTCATTCTTATATAGTGGGCTTATGATCCATAGTTCTTCATGATGGGCTAAACCCATGTGGTTACCCATGGATACTCCATGGAGGTTAAAACCCAAGGATCATGAGGAATGTGGAAAAGCATGAGTTACATGGTGTAACCCTAATATGCACACTATATAAAGAAGCCTCATGCTTGTAAAATCGGCACTTAAGAGATACTAGTGAGGGCTAGCCGATTTTGGTGCATAGTAATCTTCTCTCAAGTTATTCATATTGTTGGTGGTGTTGTGTGAAGCATTTGAAGCATCACATTTGGGGTGCTAGGCTCACAAAGTCTTAAGGAATCCAAACTTCAAGAAATGTATGTCATTCTACTAGTTTTTATAATACATATACCCCAATCATATGCTAGTTAGGATGAAACCCTGGAAAAAAAAAGTTTGCATGTATAATAGAGAAAACATAGATCCAAGGTTTCTAGGGTTGCATTCACAGCATAGGAGTGTTAGTATGCTCAAAAACCATCATTATATGTATGGGTTGTATGGTTTATGTAACTTTTATAGCTAATATGAATTATGTGATTATGTGGTTTATGGCTTATGTGATTGATATGGTTCAGGTGATTATGTGGATTATGTGGGGTATGCTCTGGGGAACTCACTAAGCTTCATGCTTACGGTTTATAGTTTTGGTTTCAGGTATCATCGATTTGGAAAAGAAGGTCTCGGACTGATCGCAGTGCACACACCTATGATTTCCGCAATGAATGATTTTGGGATGAACTCTGATAAGTATTTTACTTAACGATGTTTTGGAATGTTTGAAATAAATGGTATCAATGTTTTGGCTATATTAAAAATGAAATTTTTATCTTGATTTTTGGGTCGTTACAACAACATTCTGAAAGAATAACATATGTAATTCTTAAAAAATAACAAAATTTTTAAATTGTGAGTGTAATCAATCTTTTATTCATTCTTCAAGCCATTCATATAACGAATGCATTGCAAAAAATTAAATCTAGTCCGTTCTAAAAGAAGATGCTGACGAAATCATATTCTATCAAAATAAGTAGTATTTCGAGAAAAACATCTACTACAAAAAAAAATTAAAAAAATAAACATTAAATATAAAGTGCAACTATTATTTATTCTAACAGAATATATATGATATTTTAAATTTTGAGAACATTTTAAATCAGAAATGCATATGCTATTATGCTAAACTAAAACTATAAAGGAAAATAGAGGCCAATAAAAGAAAACAAAACACCTGTTGACACTTGATATTAGTTACCATATTTTTTGGTTATAAGATTCTTAATAGAATGATTTTATGTATATTTTAATAAAATGATCATATAAATATTCTAATAAATTGGTTGATGAATATTCTATTAGAATTATCAAGTAAAAATCATCATTACTAAAAAAATGAAAGAACAAAAAATGGAAATGCTAATTATCTACCTTAGTAAATGAAAATGATTTTGCCACATGTTATCTTCTCATTACACTTGACATATGTTATTTTCTAATATGTTTTGATTTTTTTTCCACTAGTCATTTTCCTAAAATTTAAAATTCATTTTTAGCAAGAGTTTATATATAGTTCTCGCAGTTCCTACCGGATCATGACCAAGTAAATGAGTTTGACGTTTGTGCCCTTGTTGAAATGATTGGTGGAGAATAGTTCTCACAGTTCCTACTAATTTTTGGGTTCCTACCGGATCTAGACTATATATATATATATATATATATATATATATATATATATATATATATATATATATATATATATATATATATATATATATATATATAAACACATTAAATTCATTTGTTAAAAACTCATTTATTAATTTAAAAGCTTAAAATAATGATCATTTATATATCATTTTTTTAGATTTTCTATTCAATATATATCATAACTACCATCATAAAGATATCATCTATATTAGGGCTGTCAAATATGTACCACAGAGAACCATATAACATGTTACCAACTGAACCAAGAAAGTTGGTTACCAATATATTTGGTAGCCAACATGCTTGGTTGGTAGTACCGTATCAATTCAGTAAACTTGGTATGGTAATGGTATTAAATTTTGAATACCACAATATTACCGTACCAACCAATTCATATATATATGTATATATATATATATATATATATATATATATATATATATATATATATATATGTCAAGTGTTTACTGTTTATGATTTTAAAAAGTATGATATTAGACATTAGACTTAGTCAATAGTTATTACCACATTAGATTAAAGAATTAAAAAGTTACTTATTAAATTTTTTTAGTAACTAGAATGGTTAATTTACAAAATTATATTACTAGACGAGAAAAGTGTCCAATATCGTTACTAGTCTTTAACTATTGCAATTAAAAATGAGAACAAAGTTAGTAATATACCATTACCAATTTGTGCCAATCAAACTTTTTGGTAACCAAACAAGTTGGTACCAAGTGTAGTTGGTACAGTACTGATAGCTAAAAATTTATACCAACTGCAGTTGGTATGGTACATGGTTTGAGTAAAAATCAACTAGTAACGTACCTTGTTCAGCCCTAATTTATATCATATAAAACTGAAGAGAACATTTGTTGATTTGTTTTTAGGAGCATGTTTCTAGGCAACATATTGTATCCAATGAGGCTCTATTTAGGAATAACAACCTCTAGTAAGTCTTCATTTTTCGCTGTGTCGTTCGATTGTGAGATGTGTTGAGTTTTGTATACTATCTATGGTGCACATACAACCCTAAATGTTTTGGATCTATGCTTTTTCTAATTATACATGCAATAGTGTTTCCAAAGCATTAAGCGTACAACTAGAATACAATTGACATAAAAAACATAAAATACTAGTTAGGAATTTACCTTTTATGTAGCTTGTAGAACTTGTTGTATTTGGTCTTTAAGAACTTAGTGCCCCAAATGTTGCACCTTAAATGGTTCACAACACACCTTGGACAAAGGATGAATTTTGAGAGAGTGTATGCACACTAAAATCGGTTATGCCTCTCCGAGAACACTCTAGCAAAACTTGTGCCACCAATTTTAGGCTATAGGGTGTCATATATATATATAGTGTAGGAATCCAAGAGTCATGGGTAAACCCTAATCCATACACTTGGGCTTATTATCCACAGTCCATGATTCAAGTGGGCTAACTCTTTATGGATTCTTCCATAAACATAGTCCATCATGTATCATAAGCCCAAACCATATATTGTCACACCCCAAAACCGGAACGGCGGAAACGTTCTGGGGTGGATGACGTCATGTCAAGTATCACAACACATGCATTATAGTAATCAAAGTACAACAAAACATTGCATTAATAGTAATAATTTTACATGGTTTACATTACAACGTATCAAAGTAATACAAGTAATAGAATAAATACAGCGTGGTACTTAGCTATCTTCATCAACAGCTCCGGGGATGTACCTGTCTAATGCTAACCTGAGAATATAAGTTATTTGAAAAGCGAGTATCAACATTTTTACAAATGCTGGTGAGTTCATAAGTATTTAGTGACATTTATCCAAATAACTTTATAAATTAGTAGTTTAAGTGTTTACTGTGTATTAGAGTTCTTTCCAGAAAATCCTATATTTTCTTTAATAAAGCAGCCTTCTACCAAGACTGGTCAGTGTTATGTGGTAAAAAGTCATTTTCCCTAAATTGCTATCATTATCAAAATATTGAATTTGATTATTGAGGAAAGCAACGACATCAGGGAATAACATATGCCTCAGCAGTGAGGACTCCTAACTAAGGCAAGGAATCATAGACTCCGGGAGATTATCGAACAAACGACACGCCTGGTTCAGTCTAACAAATAGAGACTCATACCCCAGAAGCTACCAAATGAAAGGTACATCTGGTAAGGTCTAAAACAGTGAAAGACAGACCCCAGACAGTATCAAATGAAAGATACGTCTTGTAAGGTCAAAACAGAGAAAACAGACCCCAGACAATATCAAATGAAAGATACGTCTTGTAAGGTCAAAACAGTGTGACTCTGAAAATGAATTACCAGCATACATTGTAAATTGCCGGTGAAATATCGTTACCTTAATGCCAAAGAATTATAAGGTAACCCGGGATACTCGTAACCATACTGACTAGAGTACCAGACGCCCTACAAGCGTCTAAGATATGACATTTGTCACCCGTTGGCTTGGTAGGCCGGGACTGTAGCTAGCAGTCTAGGTGCGGGGTTGTCAATCCCGTATAGATCTATACACACAATGTCCGCTCTCCCTACAGGAGATTCTGGTTACCAACTAGACGACGGAGAAGGCCGTGTCCTGAAGATGCATCCCAAATAGTGGGTAGAGACTTCCAAATAGTGGGTAGTGTGTAAGTGTTGAACTAGAAGTAGAGACTTCCCAATAGTGGGTTTCTAATGTAAGTGTAGACTAGAGGTAGAGACTCTTAACTGAACTGACTAGAGAATTCCTATATGTTCGTACTCATATACATAATATATAACTAATGAATCAAACGAACTTCGGACGGCCATCCGATCCCACCAGACCACATCTCAACGAAGAAAAGGAAATAGGGCAGACGAGCCTTCCTAAGTCTTTCAATCATTACTTATATGTACCTATATAAGCACACACATACATCTAACTACGACCAAGTGTGTATCAAGTAGAAGTGAGTCTTCTGAAGTAGGAGTATCTAACAAGTGAAGTAGGAGTGGTCGCAAGTGAAGTAGGAGTGTCGAACAAGTGAAGTAGGAGCGGTCGCAAGTGAAGTAGGAGTGTCGAATAAGTGAATTAGGAGCGGTCGCAAGTGAAGTAGGAGTGTCGAACAAGTATAAGCGTATCACGAAGTAAAGACGACAATAAGTGAAGTAAGAGCGTCTATCAGGTATAAGCGACTACAAGTATAAGTGAAAGCGTTACTAAGTAGGAGTATAAAATAAGTAAAAGTATACGTCGTGAAAGGGAAACTTTGATGAAAAACCTTTATATTCGGAGAAAATCACAATTTGTGTTCTTTTGTAAAATATGTTTGAAAACCTTTGAAAATCTTTCATAAACCAGTTTAGAATGAATTTAGGTAAAACAGTATAAGTAAGAGTTTTGAAACAATTGAAAACCATTATAGTGTCCTACTCGGTAAAACAGTGTACAGTGGTAAAATCTTGTGCATGCGGGTTATCAATCACATGTGATTGATATGATAACTGGCATGTTTAACTTGTATTCCCCCCTATAAAACATGTAAAAACATTTAAAAGGTTCATTTAGGGGTATGAACTCACCTAGTGTAAGTAGGTCCGACGAAGGTGCCGTTTGGGCGTTCGGTGTCACGTAAGGACTCGAACACACTCAATGACCTATTTAACATATGATAACATATGTTCACATACAATTAGTATATTTAATACTAATTAAACAAATATACGCACTCAAAGGAGCGGATAACACTTTAGATAAGTGTTTAGGTGTCCCGGGTAGCGTCTAAAGGTGTGTATGGCTTAGGAATGAAGTTTACCCTCCGAGAGTAAACCCTTAATACCATGTTTACGGCCCAGGGACTACTCACCATGAGTTTACGGCCGTAAACTCATGGTGAGGGTATCTAGTGTGCTAAAGTGTCTCATATCAATTGTAGATTTATGCTAGGCTCAAATATCAAATGTGTGAATGGGTTTAAAGCACTAAATGGCCCCTTTGAGGAGTTTACGGCCCTAAGCAAGGGAGCTTACGGCCGTAAACTCTTATAAACACTTTCTTTTGGTGTTTTAAGGCTCTATCTTGTTAGTGGAATTTTTCTAAGTCCAAAACCAAAAGGCATGAGTGATTTTAAGGTCTTTAAAGGCTTCATTAGGGAGTTTACGGCCCAGGGACAACTCCTAAGGGAGTTTACGGCCGTAAACTCCCATTCCTTGAGTTTTGTGAAGTATTAAGCCCTTATATCACTTCTAGCATTTTATGGTAATGGTCTAAGGCCATTTGGGGGACAAAAACCAACATTTAGGCATGTTTGAGGGGGTTTATGGCCTTGACACATGTCTGGGCCGTAAACTCCTTTTGTGCCTTCATTTCATTGTGTTTAATTGTGCTAAACCCAAAATACTAAGTCCCTAAATTATGCATGAAGCCTAAGGGTGATTTAGGAGTGTTTTTGGGCACTTTTGCAAGGTTTAGAGGTGTTTACGGCCTAAGCATGTTCTTGGGCCGTAAACTCTCTTTTATGCCTCAAATCATTGTGTTTTTATGATTAAACACTCCTAGACAAGTTCCTTAATTGGTTCCTAGGCTTAAAGGGACAAGCTTGGGTCATTTTCGCCACATTTTGGGTGTTTACGGCCTAAGGAGGAGCTTAGGCCGTGAACTCCTTTCCAACAACTTAAATGGTCAAATTCTAAGCTATAAACATGATTCATAATGTTTAGAGTGAGTTAGGTTAAGCGGACTTACGATTTGGAAGCGTTTGGTCGCGGATTCGGGGCGAAAACAGGTCTAGAGAGAGAGAGTATAGAGAGAGAGAGAGGGTAAAAAGCTCCAAATGGAGTTTACTCCCCCTTATATATGGGTGGGAGTTGGAGATCAGTGGTATTCTACCCGATACTTCCGTTAAACGGGGCTTTTGGTCGCACCCGATTTAGTGGTCGTAATAATAAAAGTTAACATTTTCCAAATAAATGGAAACGTGTGTTATGTGTTTTTATTTCCTTTTATCACGACTTAACGGCATAATAAATGCAAGCAATTGGAATGTTTATTAAATTGACGACCTCTAATTAACGGAACTTTTATAAACTGGAATATTCCGTTAACGGTAACGGGGAAATGTAACGGGACAACTTGGGTTGTCACATATATATATATATATATATATATATATATATATATATATATATATATATATATATATATATGTATATATATATAACTAATTTACACAATTAGTCCCCATTAATTTAATTAGTCTCTTTTGATCACTAAATTAATTCCAAATGAATTCTTGATCAATACTAATTAAACTATATGATTTCATATTAATATATTAGAACTTACAATATATTAATAAATCATAAATAACCTCTTCTCAAAAGTCCATCATATCAAATTGTCGTGGTGATATGCAACCCAAATGGACCATGCTACACTCGGGTCAAGTACATACCAATTATAGTTTTGGGTTTAGACACCTAATCCAACAGTCTCCCACTTGGATAAGTCTAATAACTATTATTGCAAGTATGACTTTACAACCCGACTAGCAATCATAGCTCTTAAAAGTCGATGTCGAACTCTGACCTAGTCAATGACGCGTCCATTAGATAAGGGATCATATATTCCTCCATTATAGATATCATATGGATTATAATCATTCTTTCTATCCATCTGTTGTTCTCGATTTCCGATTTATGACGACCGACTAATTGAACAAATCAAATCAGTCCAGGCTTAGCCAAGCACTTAGGGTGTCATCACTAAATCATCGAGGAGCCCATAAATATCGTTTTTATCCCCTAAGGATAAAAGGAATGGATAAACTTCGACTCAAATGATTGCTTGTACTTACTCATCAAATCACAGACAACAATATGTTTTACAACACCAAGTTACTGGTGTGTTTACATATGTCAATGTGCAACCAACTTATAAATAACAACTCACATGTCTTGGTTTCAAGAATATAAGATATTATCGTCTCACAATCACTCGTGATAAAATCCATGAAGTGATTCAGATGAGCATGGGTTTAATCCAATACTCAAATCTTATTCCAGGAGTACTCATGAACACTGCAGCAAACTTGTGCTATGTTTAAAACACCTAGACAATATACAGTCAGATTCATGACAGTCTTGCCTCAATACCTACTTCCAAAGTATGATCGACTGTAGATAGTTTGAATAACCTAGTTATTCGGGAAGTCAAAACATGCAAAGTGAAACCCAAGAATAATCGAATCCAATATGGTCTCAAAACTTATGAATATAAATAAAACACCTTTTATTTAATCGTCATATTGATTACACATTATTCATTGTATAATGTTTCGATTAATCAACTTAATACTTGAATTAAAACAACAGTTATGCCATGCTCCAAGCACGAACACTATGTTTGCCTATGGTCTTTTCTCTGTGAAATAGATCAATTGAAATCATTTCAATGACACTCATTTCACAATTCCAAATCCTTATCGTAAATGTAAGAATAAAAGTCACAGAGACTTGTCAATGGACACTACAAAGTATTCTAATGGAGATCAATTCCATGGAAATGAAGTCTCACATTCAAAATACATTCCTTTGAACATCCTTCTTGCATTAAGTTTCCTAATCATACACAAATTTAAAGAATAACTTCCACTTATGAAAACATTTCCATATTCCCATTTTGACTATCACTCTTGAACAAAAGTTACCTCTTCTCAGAGTATGTCAATATGGTCCTTTCTAAAATTTACAATATACTTCCAACTGTGCATAAGCAACCAATATTTGGTAAACCTCAGATTGTCCTCGACAATTTCTTAACCATTTTAGCCATATCCAGTTCTGGTCCTTTTTCCCTCTTAATACCCTAGATATTTGGAAAATTCTGAACACATAAATATTATAGCATATGCAATCGATCCTATACCTGAAGCATATGGGACACGATTCATAATGTCTTGCATAAAGACATGATACTTGATCAGTCTTTTGCTATAATATTTCTATTTGCCATGTTCTCACAATTCGAACTATAAAGAGGGATGTCGTTATCATAATCGAATTTTGAGAACGCAATTAACATTTCCATATATATATATATATATATATATATATATATATATATATATATATATATATATATATATATATATATATATATATATATATATATATATATTGAATTTCCTTATGTTGAACCATTCCAACATAGCATTCATATATATCCTTGACTAAATTTGATTAAAAAATCTCAATCTAAGCTTTTAGATTTGAATTTAAGTATGAATTCCTCTCCCTTAATTTTTAGCAAAACAACTTTTCAAACCCTGCATCTTTGCAAATTTAAACTTTTTCTTTCTATAGTTAACATTGCTAACTCGCAACACTTAACGTAATAATTGTGCTCCCACTAGCATAATAATTACATTCTTATTGGCATCATACTTATGCTCCCACTAGCTTTGACATGTACCCAGAAATCAGCTCGACTTCTAGAAATCAATACTTATTGACTTTCTTACCAAAGTTCAGATTTCTGATATAAGATGCTTCGATAAGACTTTATCTAGGCTTCTCAAACTCATACACCTTTCCTTAGATAGCTCACATAAACAATTTTAGAACTTAAACCAATAAGTCTCAAATGTTTAGACCTTTTCCATTTCTCATAGTTTGAACTATGAAGAGGGGTGTTGTAATCATAATCGAATTTGAGAATGTAAATATCAAAATTGAGATCTCCTTAAAATCTACTTAGTGAAAACGTTTCCTCACAATCATTTTTATGCAAACAACTGAGAACTCATAGAACTCACATGCATAGTCAACTTAACTGGAATGGGCACAGAGACAAGAATAAGTCAACACGATAGGTTACAAACCTCTAGTCATGTGCTAGTGTTTAACAATAGGTTTACTCTTGATTAGTTCTTGAAACTTTCAAGATCTTTAAGACTCCCACTGATCTCTTGACATATAAGATTCACTTTTTCAAGTACCATAAACAAAAATATTCAAGAGTTAGTGCGAATTCTAATCAAGACTAGCACTTCAAACAATTGGCCTTAGTTAGTCTTTGTTTTATCCATAACATCACAACTTACCAATTTCAAATGTACAAGAGTAGAAACATTTTACTCTACATTTGATGAGTGTTATAAACCTTCCTTAATTTAATGTCACTCAAGGCATAATCGTGGAGTATGGCTCTAAGACTTGTTTTTGGAACGAAGTATGACTCATCTTCTAGATTTAACCATTTCAATAATTGATGATTCCCCTTCTTAGCTATACAAATGCGCTAAGATATCCTTAGAGGATCAATTGTGACATGGTTTTTATAATCACTAAGATGATCATAAAACATGATACTCAAGTACTCTCTCATCCTTTAAGATTGGAGAAAATTTTATCTTTCTGCCTAATTTGATTCTTCTTATTCGCCCTACCATACATTGAAACTTTTCCAATGTTCAGAATTATACTTAAACTTGTAAGTATAACCATATTTACTAAACTGTAGTAAATTATGATGAATAGTGTTATTGTTCTTTGTGGTGGACCTGACCAGTACACACCCAGTGTACTCGATCCCCTAGTCCTTCACTTGACTCACATATACATGTGAACAAGGAGTTAGTCTTAATTTTCCAAAGACGAAGTTCTCTTTCATCACACAATACAAGTTGCATGATTCCAAGTTTCTATCCAACTGAAACTTGGGTGGTGAGAATCTTTCTTTATTTGGTAGATCTTGACACTACCACAAACATAAGAATCAAATCCATTTCCAATACTGCTAGAAACATATGGACATCAAATTTTCACAAATGTCATTGTAAGGAGATATAAGTTAAGTTAAAATCAACAAAAAAATTTATTTATTTATAAAATGCGGAAAAACTTTTCCTTACAATGCAATTAAACATGAGAACTATGTTGCAAAATATTTCCTAAGCAATCTATCATAACTCTTAAGCAGCAGCTCAAAAATCCGATCATCGAATCAGGTGATCAAAATCCATATATTCGTGATCAGATTCAGCTTACTCTTCCTTTAAGCTTCCTTTTGTTTCTTTGATCCTACAAAACATCAAATGCAACCTTGTCACATCATGTATTTATGAATCAACAATTAGGAACTTAATCGAGTTAGATAGTGGACAAACCTAAAGTAGAGTCAAACTTATTGACTTTACCTTCTCATAGATCCTTCAGGTAGTCAGGGCAGCTTCGCTTCCAATGTCCCTTCAAATGGTAGTAGAAACAGGTGGACTCTTTGGCATTTGCACATAGAATTATCTCAGAACTGGCTTTTCTTATGGCCTAATATTTTGACCATAGCCAATTCCCTTCCCATAGGAGATGGATCTTTTCTGGCCTATCTATGTCATTGCCTGTGTCCATGGCAGCTTGGGAAGTAGATCCTCCAATCAAATTTGCTTGACCATTGCGCCAAATCATTGTTGATTCAGTAGCAATAAGCAAATATGCAAGATCAATAAGGGTCACGTCATGATCTGTCATATAATAGTCTTTAACAAACTGACTATACGACTCAGGAAGTGACTGAAGAACCCACTCAACAGCCAACTTCCTCAGGAAGAAGACACCCAACATTCCCAGCCTGTCAATGTGTGACTTCATATCCAATACATGTGTACACACGAACTTTCCATCTTGGTGTTTGCTAGCTAATAGGGCTTGAGTGACCTTGAACTTTTCAAGTCTTTGAACTTGTGGGTCATAGAGAATTATTGGAGTAGGTGGAGGAAGTGAAGTATGATATTGTGGAATATAATCTTCATGAGGAACGCTCTTTCCATAAGATTCAGGAAGACCATAGTTGTTATTACTAAACATCTACAAGGGAGAAATTCAAATTAAGTTGATTTAAGTCCTTAATATAACACCCAAAATGAAATATTAAGGCTAGGACCAAACAAGGTGTAAATAACCATGCAAATTAGCTTGGTACTCGTGATGTCATTTACCACCTAATCAATGTGACGGTTAACCACACACACTCCATTGATCTATGACAAACATCGAGCTACCCTTTTCCATCCTTGTTAGTCCAAGTTAGTGTGTCGGTTAACCACACACGCCCCACTAACGACTTGGCAAAGTGCAAAGTGCAATTTCATACAAATCAATATACTTAATAATTAACAGAAAATAAGTGTCATTAACACATAGGGGTCTTTTAACAAGCTTAAAAAGGTAAATTAAACATGAATAAAAAAATCAAATATAGCAATTAATCCATAAATCAAGATTTTATTTAATCATAAACACAATGCAAATGGTTTTAACACCAAAATCAGACAGTAAAGACGTAGTAGTATCACAATGGAATGCTAACCATGGTCACGATAACAAACCACATTATTACTGACACGAATACACTCTCTAATCCTTAAGATCTTTGCTCATGTCAGCTTAACGTCCTTCCGGTCGCCTTCTAGACCCTCAAAACAGCCAAATATGTGTTCCTTGTTGACTAAGGATCGATGGTAGTCCAAATCCCCCTTCTAGTTGTCCGAAATTCTCTATTTATAACTTTTGGAACCGACTTACGTACGCTGGGCGTAAATCGGTGTTCGCGGGGCGTACTAAGAAAGCCATCACGATCCATTCTTCGGACCCAAGCCCAGTACATTAGGCGTACTTGAATCTACGTTGGGCATAGTTGTCATCTCAACAGTACGTTTGGCGTACTTCACACTACGTTGGGCGTATTGGCTGCCTTCAACAATTTTCTTTCTTTTTGCTTCTAAGCCCGAATTCCGTTCCAATCCTTTCTTTTCCGCTCTATCGACAACTAATAGCTGTAAATTATAATTCAAAGCATTATAAGTACCTTTTAGTTCTAAATAAGAATAATAAAGGCTAAAGTATTAAGATATGATACACCCACTTGGACGCGAGTGGTGTGCTATTGTTCATATGGGACCCAAGCCATCCCGATCCATTCTTCGGACCCAAGCCCAATACGCTTAGGGATGAGCATAGGCGGGTACCCGCCTCATTTGTCGAGAACCGGAAACGGAATCGGAACCGGCGGTTCCTAGAAAGTTAGAGCCGGAACCATAACCGCTTTAGGCAGTTCTTAAATGTTTGTAACCATTCGCAGAACCAGCGGTTCCGGTTCTGGGAGCGGGTAACCCGGTTGCATTAATTTTGTAAACTTTTTTCGATAAAACGGCAATTTAGTTTTATCCAAATTAAATCAATTCGAACCAAAGACGGACAAAATCATACCAATATATTCTAAACCGGTCTAAGTAACACACATATTTGTATGGAATAATATATATGTATATATATATATATATATATATATATATATATATATATATATATATATATATACCGGTTCTGGCGGGTATTCAGCGGGTAGCGGTTCCGAAAAAATGAGAACCGGAACCTGAACCGGTTCTGGTTCCAAAACCGGCAGTTCCGAGGCGGTTCCGGTTCCAAAAGCGGGTACCCGGTTCCGATGCTCATCCTGTACGTTGGGCGTAGTTTTCATCTCAGCGGTACGCTTGGCGTACTTCACACTACGCTGGACGTACTGGATGCCTTCAGCAATTTTCTTTCTTTTTGCTTCTAATCCCGAATTCCGTTCCAATCCTCTCTTATCCGCTCTATCGACAACTAATAGCTGTAAATTATAATTCAAAGCATTATAAGTACCTTTAGTTCTAAATAAGAATAATAAAGGCTAAAGTATTAAGATATGATATATAAAAATATGTACAAAAATATACATATCAAAATACCCCACACTTAGCCTTTGCTTGCCCCCAAGCAAACTTACTTTTAATTTACCAATATCGCATGAAACAATCCATTTTAAACCCAGCCATTATCCCAAGACCGCAATGCATGTATTTGTGTCTATAATTCATAAGAACTTCTCATTCCTACATACTCACAATCCTTATGAACCTTCACCCCTTAGCTTATACGACATTCATTTCTGCAACTATCTGAATCAATCCTCAGAAATCTTTCTTAACCTCAAGGTATTTTTGTAAAGCTACCCAAGCATACATAATCTAGGAATTACAACTTTTGATACCACAATGGAGCTCTTGGAATTCTTCACTTCTTTGAATATTTGATCTTTGATTTCTTTGAATTCACCACCTTTTTTTTGATTTTTGGTATGTTCAACTTTTTAAATTTCTTCAGAATTTTGATCTTTTGATCTTCATACTACGATTGCTCCAAAATTCTTTCACTCATTACTTTATGGTAATTTTTCTTCCTCTTTTTTTAACATGTATCTTACTTTTTTTTTCACTCAAAACCTACATGCTTAAGAAAGGTTGCTTAACTTCAACCCTTATTGGTTAAGGTATTAGTCTAAGTGCAATGACTACATAAGCTCTCCTGGATAGATTTTAGGTTTAGGCTGGAAAACATATTATGTCATATAAACTACCAGATTACCTTTCATATCTCATGACTTTTCACTAGGAAATGGGAAGCCACAAATACACTATAACATGTGTAGGCTCAGGTAAACATTTGGGTTCTCATCGGATCATCCCATACAATATTAGCAAAATTTTAAATTATTATTAGATTATTATTTCAAATCTATAAAAAAATTTAGAATTTACTAATTTTCTAGCAATTTACTTTTTTGACCCCCCCTATCCCATACTTATTACATACAATGCCCTCATTGTATGCTAAAACAATTAAAAACATAAAATTAAATAGAGAGAATTGTAATAGACTCCCCTGGGGTAGTAGTGGTGAGATCGAACATGCTGGTAAAAGTTGCTCCACAAATTTGTTGGAAGACTGGAAATTGGAACTGCTGCTTCTAAATGTGCCGGTAAATAAAATCAAGAACGTCGACTTCTAAAATGTGGTGCAAAAGATTGAAACTAATGCAATGTATAGTAACCATGACGTGGGAAAGTGTCGACCACATCGTGTCGTCGAGTGAGATAAAATCTACATTGCGAATAATAGCATTGACCACGACGTGGTAATTGGTGGTCACGTCGTGATATCGAGAATGAGAGCCTCCTCTCGCGATGAAAAACTCCCCTACGATATAGGAAAGTGTCAACCATGTCGTGGCTGTCAGGATCATACTTCTACCTCGCGTCGAAATAAAACTTCCTAGCATTGGAACAGCTCATCCATACCATAGAAATCAATATATGGTAGAAACGCCACACTTATGAAAAATCATGGGTCTTGACTATAAACTTCAAACTCTCACACGACTTTTTCTCTTGTGATAAAACAACCGTCGGACCTAGCTGCAGAACTTACTACCAGCTTTCTAAGGGCAAAAATTCTGCAAAGATCTAAAACAATCAAAGAGCCTCAACATGGAAAACAAAATTACATAAACCAAAAATAAATAAACATCCTAATTAAAACACACCAAAATAAAAATAAAAACTAATAAGTCTAACAAACCAAAAAATAAAATAAAAAGGATAACTAGGTCACTCATCATCCCCGTCGTCATGTTGTTGTGTCCCCGATGTGCCTGCTCCATCATGTCGCGACTGGTATGGTGGAGGAAAAGGAACTGGGTACTGAAAATCCTGATGGGCAAAGAATGTGGTCATCACATCCCCATACCACTGTTGTCTACTCTCCATGTGCGCATAGCGCTCGTCCAGGCGCTGAAATCTATCTACTATACGCTGAAATCCCTCGTCCATGCGTTGGGCCAGGTAACGTATATCGATCTCCGGCTCTGATCCATGATTTGATCCTCGAGGAGCAGGTCTACGTCTCCCCTGTCTCTCAGGCGCTGGCTCATCTGCCCCCTCCTCGTCGGCCATATCATCTGGCCATATCCGTAAAACAGCATCCTCACCCCGCTCGAGTACTCACATCGACTCCAATAATTGTAGACTCATCGGCCGGATATCATAGAACACCATCGATCTAGTGATCTCCCGCGTCAATAACTGATAAGATCGAGCCAAACGTGTGATGAAGTGCCCACCGCAAATCGGGTTGTCCTCTCGAAGCCCCCGGGCCCCCTCCTCATGAAGTGCCTCCCTGGAGTAACAAGATTCCACAGGAAATACAAATTTGTAGAAGGCACTCTCTCACTATTCTTATGATGCATGAGACATAGAAATCAGACGATGCAATAGTTTGAAAGTAGTGGACCGAATCATCTTCCCTCGAGAAGTGTAGGGTATGTAAACTCCCCTGGTAATCTCCAACCAAAAAGTATTTTCATTGTAGTCATTTGGCCGTGCCGTAACATAATTAGCAAGGAATTTTAGGAAGTGGACACACCTCGCCTCGTCTGCAGTATAAATCCCAACTCTGGTGGCAAGCTCAATCACGCTACACTCCCAAATCACACCACCAAGTCGAAAGAAAAAAAAATTGTCCTGTTATCGGGTGTCTTCCTAGGATCATAGGAAACTGTAGAATAAAACTCCAGCAAAAATTCTCGATAAATAGGTTCCTGAATCCTGAACAATTTGTCCCGACCTCGGGATACGAACAAAGGCATACCACTCGTGTCCAAGTGGGTGTATTGCAAAAAATTCCGGACCAGCTCATCAAGTCCAGTTTGGGACGCCAATCCCCAATCGAATGAAGGTGCAATGTCAATCTCCATAGTGAGGAGCAAACTTAAATTATTCAAATACTTGCTATTAGTATCATCATTCAAGTTGCGTCGGAATTGCAAGAAACATTGATCAGTTATGTCCTCGGGTGGGTTCCTTTGTTGAACTCTACGACCCATAATCTGCAAAAATAAGAACAAAACAAAACCAAAACAAAAATACCCACAACATTAAATAGATTTAAATAAAACATAATGTGTTGGGCAAGAACTTTACGTTGGGCATATGTCCAGGAACTCTAATTTGTTCCCTGTTTGTTCGAAGGTCATAATAAGCCATAACAATTCAATTACGCAGGTATATACGCAGGGCAGTCAACAGGTAAGAGGTTTACACAGGGTGTACATCCAGCGAACGCTAGTCGTACGTCAAGAAGTTATAGTCGATGGCTCGTACACGAGTTGGAGGCCAAATTAAGTCCAAGGGTTTATGTTATTGGCCAGAATCGATCTATTAAGACATAAATGAGCATATATTCAATTGAAATCGGCCCTAATTCAAGAAGTGTAATAAACCTTAGATTTTTATAAAGCCTAATCTTACCAAATTCTAAAAATTAAGCATAAATATAAGCCAAAGGGAAAGCAAATAACATACCTCTGTGTCAATCTCTGCAAGAAAAGAAGAAAAGTCGAAGCTTTTTGGAGATTTGTTCGTAACAGCGAATGCGTGAAAGAAGTTGAAAGAAGAAGAAAAAGTCAAAGAGGAAAGATATGACCTGTCACTGATCTACGTTGGGCGTAACTCCACCGTACGTTGCGTGTAATTGTTCCGCCATAGTACGTGTAGCGTAGACTACATGTACGCTGGTCATAACTACCAATTCCAGGAAAAACCACTCGCGATCATTTGTTGAGTATGCTTGGTGTAATCGTAATTACGTTGTACGTAATTGTTATGTATTTTTTCTTTTTTCTCTATTTGAATTTCCTTTTTCCAACTAACTCATTTGGGGACTTCTGAATATTTTAATTTCTGCAAACAACAGCCACAACTTTCTGACAAGTGACACATTATCATAAAAAATGAGATATCATGATCACTCATCTTCGTTAAAATCAAACAACAATTATTGATTAAAATCTTGCATGCAAGAAGTGGTTTGTGAAAACAACAACTTTCGGGACCCTTTAGGCTATTTCCTTTGTTTTCTTTGCACCATTAATTAAAAGTAGAACAAGAGTTCACCCAACTAGTCAAGAATAACAAGAGTTCCTTCTTCCAATTAACCACCATGATACGCCTTGCTATACTACGCCTCATGGATTGAATTGGACAAATCACCAAAGTAGTGCTAAGTAGGTCAAGAATTCCCTAATCGCTTGCAATCTAGAAACTCATGCAAAGCGTAAAGCCAAACAATGTGTATGATCACGAATTCCTGCAAATAACAACAAAAACCTTCCAAACAAGTGACATGATATCAACGAAAACTAAATTAAAAAAAATATATATAAATTATAAAAATAGAAAGGTAATTAAAAAAAGTTCTACATAACATAAAAAACAATATAAAATAATAAGAAAACATCATAAATATATGCAAAAAATAGACGTTATCAAACTACCCCACACTAGCCTTTTGTTTGCGCTCAAGCAAAACTGATTTTATTATCTCACCAATATCGCATACAATAATCCATTTCAAACCTAGCCATTATCCCAAGACCATAATGCATGTATTTGTGTCTACAATTCCTAAGAACTTCCCATTCCTAAATACTCACAATCCTTATGAACCTTCACCCCTAAGCTTATATGGCATTCATTTCTGCAACCCTCCGAATCAATCCTCAAAAATCTTTCTTTACCTCAAGGTACTTTTGTAAAGCTACCAAAGCATACATAATCTAGGAATTACAACTTTTGATACCACAATGGAGCTCTTGGAATTCTTCACTTCTTTCAATATTCGATCTTTTATTTCTTTGAATTCACCACCTTTTTGTTTTATTTTTGGTATCTTCAACTTTTTGGATTTCTTTAGAGTTTTGATCTTTTGATCTTCATACTTTGATTGCTCCAAAATTCTTTCACTCTTCACTTTTTGGTAATTTCTCTTTCTCTTTTCTTTTAACATGTATCTCACTTTTTTTCACTCAAAACCTACATGCTTAAGCAGGGATGCTTAACTTCAACCCTTATTGGTTAAGGTATTAGTCAATGACTACATAAGCTCTCCTGGATAGATTTCAAGTTTAGGCTGCAAAACATATTATGCCATATAAACTACCAAATTACCTTTCATATCTCATGACTTTTTACTAGGAAATGGGAAGCCAGAAATACACTATAACATATGTAGGCTCAAGTAAACATTTGGGTTCTTATCGGATCACCCCATACACTATTAGCAAATTTTTAATTATTAGATTATTATTTCAAATCTATAAAAATTTTAAAATTTACTAATATTCTAGCAATTTACTTTTTCGACCCCCCTACCCTACACTTATTACATACAATGCCCTCATTGTATGTTAAAACAATTAAAAAAAACATAAAATTAAATAGAGAGAATTGGAACAGACTCCCCTGGGGTAGTAGTGGTAAGATCGAATGTGCTGCTAAAAGTTGCTCCATAAATTTGTTGGAAGACTGGAAAATGGAACTATTGCTTCTGAATGTGCCGGTAAATAAAATCAAGAACGTCGACTTCTAAAATGCAGTGCAAAAGATTGCAAACTAATGCAATGTATAGTAACCATGACGTGGGAAAGTGTCGACCATGTCGTGTCGTCGAGTGAGATGAAATCTATATTGCGAATAATAGCATTGACCACGACGTCAGTTGGAATAGATGTCTAAGCCCATAACTATTATTGGTATGTATTCGACCCGAGAGTAGCATGGTCCATTTGGATTGCACTTCACCGAAACAATTTATATGGATAGTCTTTTGAGAATACTATGTTTATGATTTATATTAATATATTATCAGTTCTAATATATTAATATGGAATCATATTATTTAATTAGTATTGATCAAGAATTAACTTAGTGATCAAAAAGGAACTAATTAAATATGGACTCTTATATAAATGGTGGGCCAAGCTCATTTAGGTTGGGCTAAGCTTTCATGGATAGTCAATGGAGTGTTTAACCCATGGATTGTAACACCCCGAGTTCAGAAGTGCAAGTTCAGGGTTCTTGGTGTAATTAAGGAAGATCGACTCGGCAAGTCTATGGATAGACTCGGCGAGTCGAGTCGCGTTTTGGTCACGTGCTAAGTGACCGACTCGGCGAGTCAGCGGCTAGACTCGGCGAGTCGATGTTGGAATGAGAAACCCTATTTTCAGGGTTTGCACCCTATATAAAGAACCTTATGTTTTCCCCTCAACCTCTTTGCTGCCCATTTGATATCCAGAAACCCTAATTCGTGAGGAAACCCCATTGTGAGTGAATTAGAGCTTGGAGGAGGATCTTTGGTATTGAAGCTTGAAGGTTTGGAAGATTGTATCAGGAAGATTGGGGAGATCAGAAATCTACAGTTGTTTGGGCTCATTTCAAGGGTAAGGAACCATTTCCTTGAGCTATTTCTTCATGGATTCATGTATGGTGATTGATATGAGAACTAATTCGAGATAGAAGCTTGGATCTGAGGATGCTACTTCAGATCTAAGCTTGTGATGGTCCTATATGTCATAAATTTCATGTTTAAGAGTTATTGGTGAGGCCCTTTTGTCTTTAGCCTTAGCCCTAGAGTGTTTTGAGCTTATATCTCCTTGGTTTCACGTAAAGTTTGCAACTGTATGTGAGAGCTAGGCTGTAGAAGAGTGGATCTATAGATTTGAGTCCCTGCATGGCTTGAAAAGCCTCTATTTGGAATGAGAACTAAAGAGACTCGGCGAGTCCCGTGGGTGAACTCGACGAGTAGTATGAATATGTGCATGGACTTGACGAGCTGGAAGAACAACTCGGTGAGTCTGTTGAATATGGACTCGACAAGCTGGAAGAACAACTCGGTGAGTCTGTTGAATATTGCCTTGGACTCGGCGAGTCTGTTCTTGGACTTAACGAGTCTGTTCGCGGAGTCCTAACCTTTTCTGGTTGATCGGTGAATCGGTGAGTCGAGGGATGACTCGGTGAGTTGAGCGTGAAGGGATTCAGAGTTGTTGGACTCGGCGAGTCTTGGGGCGACTCAGCGAGTTGAGTCGCGTCATGGGAGTTTTCAAAGCATAGGGACTCGACGAATCAGCGGGTTGACTCGGCGAGTAGAGTCAGTCAGGAGGGTTGACTTTGACTGAGGACTTTGACATTGACCAAGAGTTGACCAGTTGACTTCAAAGTGTATTTTGGTAATTATTGGTATTTATTGAGTTCAGTCATTTGGTATTGATCAGTGGTGGAGTTTGTGTCGAAAGTTGGAGTAACGTGATCTTATCTCTTCAGTCAGCAGTTTCGAGGTGAGTTATCCTCACTATATCAACAGGGTCTAAGGCACCAAGGCCGGCCCTTTATCGGATAGAAATTCGGGTAGTTGTTATGTTGTTGCTTTGCTATAAGTTTGCATCCTGGTAGTTAGGATGGTATATGTTAGAGACCTGGTTAAGGTCAGAATCCTGGTATATAGGATGATGTTATGTTAGTGACCGGTTAGGTCGGTATCCTGGTTAGAATGTGCTATCTAGGTGATCTGTTAGATCGTTTGATTAGTGATGAATTCCTATATGATTATATGTTTATGTGCACATGGTTGGTTGACTGGGTTGGGTTGAGGCGGGTCCTGCTTTGTGCTGTAGGCCCACATACCCAGGGCGGACCGGATATCCCGAAGGCCCAGCGAGCGGTCCGGATAGACTGTAGGCCCCACGAGGGCAGAACAGACGTGCCGAGGCTCGGAGAGTGGACCAGGCCGACTGAAGGCCTGGTGCGAGCGGACCAGTCATACTGTAGACTTAGAGAGTGGACTAGGTGGGTTGAAGGCCCGGTGCGGGCGGACCAACCACACTGCAGACTCAATGTATATAGCTAGACTCGGAGGGTGGACCAGGTGGACTGAAGGCTCGGTGCGGCGGACCAGTCACGCAGTAGACCCGAAGTGCATGGCTGTTCTGTTTATGATATGATATGTTATGAGTATGGTATAAGTTGTTGGTATTTTGGGGGTAACTCACTAAGCTTTCGGGCTTATAGTTTTCAATGTATTGTTTCAGGTACTTCAGGAGATCGTGGCAAGGCGAAGACGGGATCGTACCGCTCCTCATGATTTATGTACTTATGATGTGGTTCAGGGGAAAATACTCTGATAATAAATGAATTGAAAACCTTTTTGTAATGAATTAATGAAAATAGGTTGTTTTCGAAAAGTTTAAATTGGTTGAAAATTTTTGGATGTTACAAGTTGGTATCAGAGTCTTTGTTTGAGTGAATTGGACGAACATTCGTGTGAATCTAGTCTCAAATCAAGGAGAGTTTTCAAAGAGAAATTAAAAATGGTTTTCAAAAATAAGTAAAAGAGGACGCAGACGGTACGATCAGCCGGAGCCAGTAAGTTACCCCAAAATTACCATACAAGTTATTTATTTATGTGATATGTTAGAACAACATGCTAGTGTTAGGCTAGGAATCTTCAGGAAGTGCATGATAGTGTTGCCTGATTGTGATGCATGCTAGCCTAGGGTCTCCTTTTATGAGAGTTTTAATGTTCCTCTAGGAGTGAGGATAGAGTGCTTGCTATGTTTGTTAGTGCTTGGGGCGTTGTGATGATACTTTAGACAAATATGGGTAGGTGTGGAAGGTAGTATGGGCCCGTACTACTGAAAGCACAGGACCCATACGTGTATCAAGGAAGTCACAACCCCTGGGTGGTTGATTCGAGAGTCATTCTGGGTGGTTATACGAGGTTTCTGAGAATCTCTTGGTGTATTGCAGAATGGCGATTACGAGACGTTTCGGGGCAGGATCCGGTTCGGGATCAGGAGCGGGAGAGGGTGGTCAGGATGGGTCAGCACCACCCAAGATCGTTGGCCAGATGAGTACGGACAAGTTGGATGCCAGGATTCGTGAGATCCTGCATGACGAGGTTGCTGCTATGCTCCGGGCTGAGTTGCCGAAACTGTTTGGTTCGATCAAGACCGCTATGGTTGAGTACTTTGATGAGCGCTATGCAGCTCTTACAGAGACGGCTGTCGCGGTGGCTGCAGCGGCAGGAGGAGGAGCCGGTAGAGGTTTTCAGTATCAGGACTTCGATAATACGAAGCCCCCTACTTTCGATGGAGTTTAGGATCCAATCGTTGCGATGCGATTGTTGTCGGATGTGGAGGGATGTTTCTTCACATGTTCATGCCCTGCTGATCAGAGGGTGAGGTGTGCTCTGAACCTGTTGAGGCTCGGGGCGAAGGATTGGTGTAGGTTGACTACGGGATCTTATTCTGATGCGCAGCGGGCTGCGGTTACATGGGATCAGTTCTGGGAGATGTTCAGCACTCGTTATGTTCCATGGGTTGAGAGAGAGAGGTTGGCTCAGGAGTTCCTGGAGCTGAAGTAGGATTCAGAGTCAGTGACGGAGATCACTAGGATGTTCACTGAAAGGGCGATGTTTTGCCCTGAGTTTGCTTCGAAGCAGGCTCAGGTGTCCCGATACCTGAGTATGCTCAAGAGGGACATCAGGTAGTTTGTGTCCACGCAGAGATGTGATACCTTGTTAGAGTTGCAGGAGGCTGCTCGGCGGCGTGAGTTGGAGATTGAGTTGTAGTTGAGAGAGCAGAGGCAGGCCCCGGCGCAATCGCAGCCGGCGCCGAAACGGTCCAAGACCGTTGATTCTAGGTTGGGAGATCAGAGCAGCCGCACTTGTGGCAAGTGCGGGAAGCGTCACACCGGAGTTTGTAGGTCCGGTGGTGCATGCCTCAAGTGCGGGAGAGAGGGGTATTATGAAAGGGATTGTCGTCAGTCAGCCCCAGTTCAGGATATGAGGATTTGTTATCAGTGCCATCAGGTTGGTCACATGAGGGCCAACTAACCACAGCTTACTGTCGGACTGGTGCAGGCTCCAGCACCGGCCACTTTGAGGATTACGGGTGGAGGTCAGGGTGGAGCAGAGCCCCCGCGGGCTTAGGGACGTGCTTTTCATCTTATAGCAGAGGAGGTCAGGGCAGAGCCGGATACAGTTGTCGGTATGTTTCCTTCTTGATATCTTGTTATCTTGTGGTTGTTATGGAGTATTATATATCTGCTAGTCTCGTTCGCATGATTCATGGTATTGTATTCGTTCGTCCTTTCGTCGAGTTTATTGTATGATCAAGGGTTTTGGTATTGGGAGTCTTAGTTGGTTATCATCCATGAGGTTTGTTGGTGGGGAATTAGGCTTTTTGGTCTGAGTGTCATGTATAGCATTTGCAATTTGAGGAGTACTCAGCTGAGAGTCGAACTCCCTTAGAGTACGAGATGTGCGCGGTCGGAGCATGATTTTGTGGAAGTTTCTCGTTTCAGAATCAGTTCATGGGTAAGAGGAGTATGTTGAGTAGGAATGATTGATTTATGCCGGTTGAATCACCGGTGGTTGGTAGTCAGTGCTCTAAGTGGGGAGAATTGGAAAACTCTCACGAGGATCGACAGCATGAGAGGTCAATTAGTTGTTTGGGTTTCAGCAGTGTTTCAGTAAGCCAAGAGCGTGGGCTGGTATGAGTAAGTGACAGACAAATGGGGCGGGATACAGACCAAGGTTTTCGGAAAAAGGTGATTGGTGGTTGTGAGGCCTAGGATTAGGCCGGGATCTGAGTAGATCGGATGGAGTTAGAGTTCGGAACCCCTAGAGGGCTAGAACAGTATGTACGGGAGGGATTACCAGGAAGGATAGTTCGGAATGATGTATGATAGTCTGAGCGGTCTGGGGAGACTGAAGGCCTGTGGGCGTACCAGTCAGGTCGAAGGCTTGGAGAACGATCCAGACAGGCTGAAGGCCCTGGAGGGCGGTCCAGACATGCTGAAGGTTCTAAGGGTGGTCCAGATTGGATGAAGGCCTGGTAAGGCGGTCCAGTCATGCTGAAGACTCTGTATGTGTTGATAGATATGTATGAGGAGATGGATTGAGTATGTTGCGATGCAATAGCAAATAGTAGATTTGGCCCTGGGAATCGATCATGTAGTAGAAGGCAGTGCATGGACCCGAGAGTCCTTGCGAGCAGATTCAGAGTGTGTTTGATGCATGGAATAGTGGTTATTCTACGAGGGGATGGTGTAGATTGGGGTGTGAGCACCGTGTCACTTGTTGAAGTAACGAGGTGTTCAAGTAGACTTCCTTAGATAAGGAGAGGGAAAGATATGTAACTCCAGGAGGGAGTGTTGGTTCACGGAACTGAAAGCAGAAGTGAGAATGGATGATTGAGAGTATTTCAATTATGGTTGTCGAGCACTGTGTTTGTGCCAGTGGTATCGAAGCTCATCCAAACTGGGTGTCTGTTGAGGTTGCGGAAGAATTTCCGGTAGTGTAAAACCAGAGGAGTTCGGAAGGGATGCAAGGATGGAGCCTTGGATTTTCCATATGGTTGTGATTAGGAGGATTGTGTATGTAGTGGTAATTCATCCTGGGGATCTCTGGAGGTATCGTCGGTATGTCAAGTTTTTCCAGCCCGAGGATGTTAGAGTAGGTTCAACATGTGTATGTGAATGCAGAGGAGAGCTCATGGGAGTTGCTTAGGAGCTGAAGGAGGTGTAATCCTGTCAGCGCAGAAAGGAAAGAATTGGATTCGGAATGGAAGCGGGATGAGTCCCAGCAGTGAAATTCGATGAAAGTTATGCCAAGCGAGGTAAGGGATAGTAGTTGGTACTAGGTCAGGACCTGGTGGTTCAGGATGGTATTCAGTTTGTAAGAGACAAGTGTTTATGTGATTTAGAATGATGGAGGTATCATCGGGTGATCATTGGTTATTAAGGGTCGTTATCAGAAAAAGAAGTCGGTGGCCGGCTTGAATCAGTTGTCGTAACTCTGCGAGGGAAGAGTTGGACTTTATATAGGTCTGATAGCAGTGTTCGGAGGAATATGGGTCGGTTGAAACCAAGAGCTGTATTGAGGGAGAATCATTTGGGATGTGTTGTTGTAGGCTTCGAGGACGACGCCTAATTTAAGTGGGGGAGAATTGTAACACCCCGAGTTCAGAAGTGCAAATTCAGGGTTCTTGGTGTAATTAAGGAAGATCGACATGGCGAGTCTATGGATAGACTCAGCGAGTCGAGTCACGTTTTGGTCACGTGCTAAGTGACCGACTCGGCGAGTTGGAGGCTAGACTCGATGAGTCGGTGCTGGAATGAGAAACCCTATTTTCAGGGTTTACACCCTATATAAAGAACCTTATGTTTTCCCCTCAGCCTCTTTGCTGCCCATTTGAGATCCAAAAACCCTAATTCGTGAGGAAACCCCATTGTGAGTGAATTAGACCTTGGAGGAGGATCTTTGGTATAGAAGCTTGAAGGTTTGGAGGCTTGTATCAGGAAGATTGGGGAGATCAGAAATCTACAATTGGTTGGGCTCATTTCAGGGGTAAGGAACCATTTCCTTGAGCTATTTCTTCATGGATTCATGTATGGTGATTGATATGAGAACTAATTCGAGATAGAAGCTTGGATCTGAGGATGCTACTTTAGATCTAATCTTGTGATGGTCCTTTATGTCATAAAGTTCCTGTTTACGAGTTATTGGTGAAGCCCTTTTGTCTTTAGCCTTAGCCCTAGAGTGTTTTGAGGTTATATCTCCTTGGTTTCACGTAAAGTTTGCAACTTTATGTGAGGGCTAGGCTGTAGAAGAGTGGATCTATAGATTTGAGTCCCTGCATGGCTTGAAAAGCCTCTGTTTGGAATGAGAACTGAAGAGACTCGGCGAGTCACATGGGTGAACTCGACGAGTAGTATGAATATGTGCATGGACTCGACGAGCTAGAAGAACAACTCGGCGAGTCTGTTGAATATTGCCTTGGACTCGGCGAGTCTGTTCTTGGACTCTGCGAGTCTGTTCGTGGAGTCCTAACCTTTTCTGGTTGATCGTTGAATCGGTGAGTCGAGGGATGACTCGGTGAGTTGAGCGTGAAGGGATTCAGAGTTGTTGGACTCGGCGAGTCTTGGGGCGACTCAGCGAGTTGAGTCGCGTCATGGGAGTTTTCAAAGCATAGGGACTCGACGAATCAGCGGGTTGACTCGGCGAGTAGAGTCAGTCAGGAGGGTTGACTTTGACTGAGGACTTTGACATTGACCAAGAGTTGACCGGTTGACTTCCAAGTGTATTTTGGTAATTATTGGTATTTATTGAGTTCAGTCATTTGGTATTGATCAGTGGTGGAGTTTGTGTCGAAAGTTGGAGTAACGTGATCTTATCTCTTCAGTCAGCAGTTTCGAGGTGAGTTATCCTCACTATATCAACAGGGTCTAAGGCACCAAGGCCGGCCCTTTATCGGATAGAAATTCGGGTAGTTGTTATGTTGTTGCTTTGCTATAAGTTTGCATCCTGGTAGTTAGGATGGTATATGTTAGAGACCTGGTTAAGGTCAGAATCCTGGTATATAGGATGATGTTATGTTAGTGACCGGTTAGGTCGGTATCCTGGTTAGAATGTGCTATCTAGGTGATCTGTTAGATCGTTTGATTAGTGATGAATTCCTATATGATTATATGTTTATGTGCACATGGTTGGTTGACTGGGTTGGGTTGAGGCGGGTCCTGCTTTGTGCTGTAGGCCCACATACCCAGGGCGGACCGGATATCCCGAAGGCCCAGCGAGCGGTCCGGATAGACTGTAGGCCCCACGAGGGCAGAACAGACGTGCCGAGGCTCGGAGAGTGGACCAGGCCGACTGAAGGCCTGGTGCGAGCGGACCAGTCATACTGTAGACTTAGAGAGTGGACTAGGTGGGTTGAAGGCCCGGTGCGGGCGGACCAACCACACTGCAGACTCAATGTATATAGCTAGACTCGGAGGGTGGACCAGGTGGACTGAAGGCTCGGTGCGGCGGACCAGTCACGCAGTAGACCCGAAGTGCATGGCTGTTCTGTTTATGATATGATATGTTATGAGTATGGTATAAGTTGTTGGTATTTTGGGGGTAACTCACTAAGCTTTCGGGCTTATAGTTTTCAATGTATTGTTTCAGGTACTTCAGGAGATCGTGGCAAGGCGAAGACGGGATCGTACCGCTCCTCATGATTTATGTACTTATGATGTGGTTCAGGGGAAAATACTCTGATAATAAATGAATTGAAAACCTTTTTGTAATGAATTAATGAAAATAGGTTGTTTTCGAAAAGTTTAAATTGGTTGAAAATTTTTGGATGTTACAAGTTGGTATCAGAGTCTTTGTTTGAGTGAATTGGACGAACATTCGTGTGAATCTAGTCTCAAATCAAGGAGAGTTTTCAAAGAGAAATTAAAAATGGTTTTCAAAAATAAGTAAAAGAGGACGCAGACGGTACGATCAGCCGGAGCCAGTAAGTTACCCCAAAATTACCATACAAGTTATTTATTTATGTGATATGTTAGAACAACATGCTAGTGTTAGGCTAGGAATCTTCAGGAAGTGCATGATAGTGTTGCCTGATTGTGATGCATGCTAGCCTAGGGTCTCCTTTTATGAGAGTTTTAATGTTCCTCTAGGAGTGAGGATAGAGTGCTTGCTATGTTTGTTAGTGCTTGGGGCGTTGTGATGATACTTTAGACAAATATGGGTAGGTGTGGAAGGTAGTATGGGCCCGTACTACTGAAAGCACAGGACCCATACGTGTATCAAGGAAGTCACAACCCCTGGGTGGTTGATTCGAGAGTCATTCTGGGTGGTTATACGAGGTTTCTGAGAATCTCTTGGTGTATTGCAGAATGGCGATTACGAGACGTTTCGGGGCAGGATCCGGTTCGGGATCAGGAGCGGGAGAGGGTGGTCAGGATGGGTCAGCACCACCCAAGATCGTTGGCCAGATGAGTACGGACAAGTTGGATGCCAGGATTCGTGAGATCCTGCATGACGAGGTTGCTGCTATGCTCCGGGCTGAGTTGCCGAAACTGTTTGGTTCGATCAAGACCGCTATGGTTGAGTACTTTGATGAGCGCTATGCAGCTCTTACAGAGACGGCTGTCGCGGTGGCTGCAGCGGCAGGAGGAGGAGCCGGTAGAGGTTTTCAGTATCAGGACTTCGATAATACGAAGCCCCCTACTTTCGATGGAGTTTAGGATCCAATCGTTGCGATGCGATTGTTGTCGGATGTGGAGGGATGTTTCTTCACATGTTCATGCCCTGCTGATCAGAGGGTGAGGTGTGCTCTGAACCTGTTGAGGCTCGGGGCGAAGGATTGGTGTAGGTTGACTACGGGATCTTATTCTGATGCGCAGCGGGCTGCGGTTACATGGGATCAGTTCTGGGAGATGTTCAGCACTCGTTATGTTCCATGGGTTGAGAGAGAGAGGTTGGCTCAGGAGTTCCTGGAGCTGAAGTAGGATTCAGAGTCAGTGACGGAGATCACTAGGATGTTCACTGAAAGGGCGATGTTTTGCCCTGAGTTTGCTTCGAAGCAGGCTCAGGTGTCCCGATACCTGAGTATGCTCAAGAGGGACATCAGGTAGTTTGTGTCCACGCAGAGATGTGATACCTTGTTAGAGTTGCAGGAGGCTGCTCGGCGGCGTGAGTTGGAGATTGAGTTGTAGTTGAGAGAGCAGAGGCAGGCCCCGGCGCAATCGCAGCCGGCGCCGAAACGGTCCAAGACCGTTGATTCTAGGTTGGGAGATCAGAGCAGCCGCACTTGTGGCAAGTGCGGGAAGCGTCACACCGGAGTTTGTAGGTCCGGTGGTGCATGCCTCAAGTGCGGGAGAGAGGGGTATTATGAAAGGGATTGTCGTCAGTCAGCCCCAGTTCAGGATATGAGGATTTGTTATCAGTGCCATCAGGTTGGTCACATGAGGGCCAACTAACCACAGCTTACTGTCGGACTGGTGCAGGCTCCAGCACCGGCCACTTTGAGGATTACGGGTGGAGGTCAGGGTGGAGCAGAGCCCCCGCGGGCTTAGGGACGTGCTTTTCATCTTATAGCAGAGGAGGTCAGGGCAGAGCCGGATACAGTTGTCGGTATGTTTCCTTCTTGATATCTTGTTATCTTGTGGTTGTTATGGAGTATTATATATCTGCTAGTCTCGTTCGCATGATTCATGGTATTGTATTCGTTCGTCCTTTCGTCGAGTTTATTGTATGATCAAGGGTTTTGGTATTGGGAGTCTTAGTTGGTTATCATCCATGAGGTTTGTTGGTGGGGAATTAGGCTTTTTGGTCTGAGTGTCATGTATAGCATTTGCAATTTGAGGAGTACTCAGCTGAGAGTCGAACTCCCTTAGAGTACGAGATGTGCGCGGTCGGAGCATGATTTTGTGGAAGTTTCTCGTTTCAGAATCAGTTCATGGGTAAGAGGAGTATGTTGAGTAGGAATGATTGATTTATGCCGGTTGAATCACCGGTGGTTGGTAGTCAGTGCTCTAAGTGGGGAGAATTGGAAAACTCTCACGAGGATCGACAGCATGAGAGGTCAATTAGTTGTTTGGGTTTCAGCAGTGTTTCAGTAAGCCAAGAGCGTGGGCTGGTATGAGTAAGTGACAGACAAATGGGGCGGGATACAGACCAAGGTTTTCGGAAAAAGGTGATTGGTGGTTGTGAGGCCTAGGATTAGGCCGGGATCTGAGTAGATCGGATGGAGTTAGAGTTCGGAACCCCTAGAGGGCTAGAACAGTATGTACGGGAGGGATTACCAGGAAGGATAGTTCGGAATGATGTATGATAGTCTGAGCGGTCTGGGGAGACTGAAGGCCTGTGGGCGTACCAGTCAGGTCGAAGGCTTGGAGAACGATCCAGACAGGCTGAAGGCCCTGGAGGGCGGTCCAGACATGCTGAAGGTTCTAAGGGTGGTCCAGATTGGATGAAGGCCTGGTAAGGCGGTCCAGTCATGCTGAAGACTCTGTATGTGTTGATAGATATGTATGAGGAGATGGATTGAGTATGTTGCGATGCAATAGCAAATAGTAGATTTGGCCCTGGGAATCGATCATGTAGTAGAAGGCAGTGCATGGACCCGAGAGTCCTTGCGAGCAGATTCAGAGTGTGTTTGATGCATGGAATAGTGGTTATTCTACGAGGGGATGGTGTAGATTGGGGTGTGAGCACCGTGTCACTTGTTGAAGTAACGAGGTGTTCAAGTAGACTTCCTTAGATAAGGAGAGGGAAAGATATGTAACTCCAGGAGGGAGTGTTGGTTCACGGAACTGAAAGCAGAAGTGAGAATGGATGATTGAGAGTATTTCAATTATGGTTGTCGAGCACTGTGTTTGTGCCAGTGGTATCGAAGCTCATCCAAACTGGGTGTCTGTTGAGGTTGCGGAAGAATTTCCGGTAGTGTAAAACCAGAGGAGTTCGGAAGGGATGCAAGGATGGAGCCTTGGATTTTCCATATGGTTGTGATTAGGAGGATTGTGTATGTAGTGGTAATTCATCCTGGGGATCTCTGGAGGTATCGTCGGTATGTCAAGTTTTTCCAGCCCGAGGATGTTAGAGTAGGTTCAACATGTGTATGTGAATGCAGAGGAGAACTCGTGGGAGTTGCTTAGGAGCTGAAGGAGGTGTAATCCTGTCAGCGCAGAAAGGAAAGAATTGGATTCAGAATGGAAGCGGGATGAGTCCCAGCAGTGAAATTCGATGAAAGTTATGCCAAGCGAGGTAAGGGATAGTAGTTGGTACTAGGTCAGGACCTGGTGGTTCAGGATGGTATTCAGTTTGTAAGAGACAAGTGTTTATGTGATTTAGAATGATGGAGGTATCATCGGGTGATCATTGGTTATTAAGGGTCGTTATCAGAAAAAGAAGCCGGTGGCCGGCTTGAATCAGTTGTCGTAACTCTGCGAGGGAAGAGTTGGACTTTATATAGGTCTGATAGCAGTGTTCGGAGGAATATGGGTCGGTTGAAACCAAGAGCTGTATTGAGGGAGAATCATTTGGGATGTGTTGTTGTAGGCTTCGAGGACGACACCTAATTTAAGTGGGGGAGAATTGTAACACCCCGAGTTCAGAAGTGCAAATTCAGGGTTCTTGGTGTAATTAAGGAAGATCGACATGGCGAGTCTATGGATAGACTCAGCGAGTCGAGTCACGTTTTGGTCACGTGCTAAGTGACCGACTCGGCGAGTTGGAGGCTAGACTCGATGAGTCGGTGCTGGAATGAGAAACCCTATTTTCAGGGTTTACACCCTATATAAAGAACCTTATGTTTTCCCCTCAGCCTCTTTGCTGCCCATTTGAGATCCAAAAACCCTAATTCGTGAGGAAACCCCATTGTGAGTGAATTAGACCTTGGAGGAGGATCTTTGGTATAGAAGCTTGAAGGTTTGGAGGCTTGTATCAGGAAGATTGGGGAGATCAGAAATCTACAATTGGTTGGGCTCATTTCAGGGGTAAGGAACCATTTCCTTGAGCTATTTCTTCATGGATTCATGTATGGTGATTGATATGAGAACTAATTCGAGATAGAAGCTTGGATCTGAGGATGCTACTTCAGATCTAATCTTGTGATGGTCCTTTATGTCATAAAGTTCCTGTTTACGAGTTATTGGTGAAGCCCTTTTGTCTTTAGCCTTAGCCCTAGAGTGTTTTGAGGTTATATCTCCTTGGTTTCACGTAAAGTTTGCAACTTTATGTGAGGGCTAGGCTGTAGAAGAGTGGATCTATAGATTTGAGTCCCTGCATGGCTTGAAAAGCCTCTGTTTGGAATGAGAACTGAAGAGACTCGGCGAGTCACATGGGTGAACTCGACGAGTAGTATGAATATGTGCATGGACTCGACGAGCTAGAAGAACAACTCGGCGAGTCTGTTGAATATTGCCTTGGACTCGGCGAGTCTGTTCTTGGACTCTGCGAGTCTGTTCGTGGAGTCCTAACCTTTTCTGGTTGATCGGTGAATCGGTGAGTCGAGGGATGACTCGGTGAGTTGAGCGTGAAGGGATTCAGAGTTGTTGGACTCGGCGAGTCTTGGGGCGACTCAGCGAGTTGAGTCGCGTCATGGGAGTTTTCAAAGCATAGGGACTCGACGAATCAGCGGGTTGACTCGGCGAGTAGAGTCAGTCAGGAGGGTTGACTTTGACTGAGGACTTTGACATTGACCAAGAGTTGACCAGTTGACTTCAAAGTGTATTTTGGTAATTATTGGTATTTATTGAGTTCAGTCATTTGGTATTGATCAGTGGTGGAGTTTGTGTCGAAAGTTGGAGCAACGTGATCTTATCTCTTCAGTCAGTAGTTTCGAGGTGAGTTATCCTCACTATATCAACAAGGTCTAAGGCACCAAGGCCGACCCTTTATCGGATAGAAATTCGGGTAGTTGTTATGTTGTTGCTTTGCTATAAGTTTGCATCCTGGTAGTTAGGATGGTATATGTTAGAGATCTAGTTAAGGTCAGAATCCTGGTATATAGGATGATGTTATGTTAGTGACAGGTTAGGTCGGTATCCTAGTTAGAATGTGCTATTTATATGATCTGTTAGATCGGTTGATTAGCGATGAATTGCTATATGATTATATGTTTATGTGCACATGGTTGGTTGACTGGGGTTGGGTTGAGGCGGGTCCTGCTTTGTGCTGTAGGCCAACATACCTAGGGCGAACCGGATATCCTGAAGTCCCAGCAAGCGGTACGGATAGGTTGTAGGCCCCACGAGGCCGGACCAGACATGCCGAGGCTTGGAGAGTGGACCATGTCGACTGAAGGCCTGGTGCGGGCTGACCAGTCATACTGTAGACTCAGAGAATGGACCAGGTGGGTTGAAGGCCTGGTGCGGGTGGACCAACCACGCTGCAGACTCGATGTATATGGCTAGACTCGGAGGGTGGACCAGGTGGACTGAAGGCCCGGTGCGGCGGACCAGTCACACAGTAGACCTGAAGTGCATGGTTGTTCTGTTTATGATATGATATGTTATGAGTATGGTATAAGTGGTTGGTATTTTAGGGGTAACTCACTAAGCTTTCGGGCTTACAGTTTTCAGTGTATTGTTTCAGGTACTTCAGGAGATCGTGGCAAGGCGAAGGCGTGATTGTACCACTCCTCATGATTTATGTACTTATGATGTGGTTTTGGGGAAAATACTTTGATAATAAATGAATTGAAAACCTTTTTGTAATGAATTAATGAAAATGGATTGTTTTCGAAAAGTTTAAATTGGTTGAAATTTTTTGGATGTTACATGGATCCTATGGAAATGAAAGGTCATGGGTATTAGGGTTTACATGAATGTAACCCTAACCCTCCACACTATATAAAGAGGTCTATGGTTCATGAAATGGTGCTAAGTGCTAAGCACTAGTGTGTGTACACAAAGAGGGCAAACCAATTTCATGAGGGTGAACCTAATTATCCTTATTCTCTAGTTATTCCAAGGGTTCTTGGTGTTATGTGAACCATTTGAGGTGCAAAACTTGAGGCACTAGGCTCTTAAAGGTTCAAGACTTCAAGTTTCATCAAAAGGTATGTCATTCTATTAGATACTTATACTTCTTATTATGCTAATTAGGATGAAACCTTGGAATATTGGATATTTGCATGTATAATAGAGAAAACATAGATCCAAGGTTTATAAGGTTGCATGTACACCATACGAGTGTTAAAATGCTCAAAACCCTTCAGTGGTATCAGAGCCTAAGTTTGTTTTCAATTATACTTGATACTACTTGCTTTTTAAGGCTGACAATCGAAGTTTTATGATGTCTGGTCAGCTAACTCGTTGATTCCATTAAGGGACTCGATGTGTCCATGTGTAAAATCATCCAACTCGTCGAGTTGGTTCATGCACTCGATGAGTTGAACCTCCTGACAGCATATCTTTGAGTTTTAAGGATGGAATTGGTCTAGAATCATTACCTTAGACTATTTTGGACTTATAAAACCTGTTTTTGATGTGGTAATGATTATGGTAAACCAATTTCAAGGTTATTATCAAAATTTTCAAGTTTTATGTGTGTTTATGTAATTCTTGAAATTGCTGATATGATTGTTCATACACTTATGAGTTTTGGTAGATCATAGGAATTATTTCCAATTTGTTGTTAGTTAATTCTTGATCTAAATGTGTTTTAATGGAGTCCAAAATTTGTCCTCAAGTTATGGATTACCGAAAGTCATTTCTTTTAAAGATCCATTAAAATGTCATATGTTACATAATTGAAGAGTCTTTTCTCATAAATAGTTTTATAGACTCCATAACTTGTCCTCAAGTTATGGATGTTCAAGAGTCCCTTCATTAAAAGTTTTAAAAACCTAAAATAAACTCACAAGTTATGAAAAATCAAAAGTTTTTGAATTGTTCAAAACTTGCCCTCAAGTTTTGGAGTTCGTAAAGTCTCACACACACTTTAATTCCAAACCCTAGAGTTTTAAAAGTTAAAATTCAACCCTTATACTTTATAGTATTATAAGTTAATAATATATATGTATAAGATCAAGTCAGTCTTACCGTTAGTAGGCCTCATTCACGAACCCGGTCTATAAGGGGGTATAAGGTTGTTGCCTATAAAATGACAGCTTAATGGGTGTCCGCTCTCATCCACCGCTTCCTTGACTAGTGGAGGTTCATTAGTCGAACGGGTAGGACAAGGACTATAATTCTCATTATAAGTATAATGATAAATATAAAGTAACTAAACCTTTTATAAATTAATCTTAGTTACTTTATTTTATATCTCCTTGCAATTACATTTATCGAAAATTGATGTTTGTATGTATCTAGCAATAACGGAAATATGAATTTGATTCTTTCATTTGGGGTAGTGTCTAAATTTACCAAATAAGGAAAGATTCTCATCACCCAAGTTTTCAATTAGACCGAAACTTGGAATCATGCAAGTTGTATGATGAATGAGAATTTTCATCTTTGTAAAATTAAGACTAATTCCATGTTCACATGTATATGTGAGTCAAGTGAAGCACTAAGGGGTCGAATACACATTCTTGTGCACTAGTCAAGTCCACCACAAAAGATCAATAAGACTATTCGTCATGATGTACTAAAGTTTAGTAAATATGGTTATACTTACAAAGTTTAAGTATAATTCTGAAACATTGGAAAAGTTTCAATGTATGGCAGAACGAATGAGAAGAATCAAATTTGGCAGAAAGATAAAAGTTTCTCAAATCTGAAAAGTTGGGAGAGTACTTTAATATCATGTTTGATCATCTTAATGATTGTGAGACAATATCACAATTCATCCATTAAGGACATCTTAGTGCATTCTTATGGCTAAAAAGAGGATTCATGAATTGTTGAAGTGGTTAAATCAAGAAAATGAGTCATATTTCATTCCAAAACAAGTCTTAGAGTCATACTCCAAGACTATAACTTGAGTGACACATCTTAAAGAAAGTTTATTAACACTTGTCAAATGTAAGAGTAAAATGTGTTCTACTCATTTGAAATTGG
The DNA here is from genome assembly GCF_002870075.4 of Lactuca sativa. Lineage (NCBI taxonomy): Eukaryota > Viridiplantae > Streptophyta > Magnoliopsida > Asterales > Asteraceae > Lactuca > Lactuca sativa. The sequence continues at coordinate 279,467,775 of NC_056630.2, forward strand.
TAAGATGTGATGTTTTGGATAAAACAAAGACCAACTAAGGCCAATCATGTGAAGTGTTTGTCTTGATAAGAATTCGCACTATCTCTTGAATATTTGTTTGTCAAGGAATGGTTCTTGGCAAGAGAGTCTTATATGTCAAGAGGACAGTGGGAGTCTAAAAGATCCTGAAAGAGTTTCAAGATCTAATCAAGAATAAAACCTGCAGTTTATCACTAGCACACGACTTGAGGTTTATAACCTATCGTGTTGACATATTCCTATTTGTGTGCCCATTCCAGTTAAAGTTGGCTTTGCATATGAGTTCTGAGAAGTTCTCAATTGGTTGCATAACAACTTGGAAGCAATGGCAGGCCCTTGTGCTGCCAGGTGGCAAGAAGTTAAGACTGCACAAGTTCAGTCAATATGAATTTGGATTTGTCACTAACCTTGTCTTGTGATTATGGTTTTGACAAATCCACATGGATAGGAACACATACACCATAAAATCTAAGTGTCATAAGGTTTCTCTCTGATGCATGTAAATGATGGTGAGGAAACGCTTTCACGAAGTGGTTTTAAGTAGATAGAAATTGTGATGTTTGCATTCTCAAAGTCGTTAGTGGAACGTGTGTGGTTAACCGGCACACTAACATGGACTTGTGAGAAATGACAAAGGTCTAAACAATTGTGACTATGATTACGGCATCCCTTTTCATAGTTCTAAAATTGTTTAGACACACATGTGTCCTATCTTAGGAAATGTGTATGATTTTGATAAAGTTTTATCAAAGCATCTCGTATCAGAAATTTGAACTTTGGTAAGAAATTCAATAAAGTATTGATTTCTAGAAGTCTAGCTGATTTCTGAGTACATGTCAAAGATAGTGGGAGCATAAGTGTTATGCTAATAATCATCATGCAAGTAGGAGCATGATAGTTATAATAAGTGTTGCAAGTTAGCAATGTTAATTATAGAAAACAAAAGTTTCAATTGGGAAAAGTTGTTTTGCTATAATTAAGGGAGACGAAATTATACTTCATTTCAAATCTAAAAGCTTAGATTGTGAGATTTTAATCAAATTTAGTCAAGTATATATATATATATATATATATATATATATATATATATATTCATATATATATATATATTCATATATATATATATATATATATATATATGAATGTTATGTTGGAATGGTTCAACATAAGGAAATTCTATATATGGGAACATTATTTGCTTTCTCAAATTCGATTATGATTACGGCATCCCTTTTCATAATCTGAATTATGAGAACATGGCAAATAGAAATAGAAATATTATAGCAAAAGACTGGTCTAGTATCATGTCTTTATATGAGACATCATGAATTGTGTCCCATATGCTTCGGATATAGGATCGATTGCATGTGCTATAATATTCATCTGTTCTAAATTCTTCCAAATGCCTATGGAATTAAGAGGGAAAAAGTACTAGAACCGGATATGACTAAAGTGATTAAGCAATTGTCGAGGACAATCTAAGGTTTATTAAAGATTGGTTGCTCAGGGACAGTTGGAAGTATGGTGTAAATTTTTGGAGAGGGCCATATTGACATATTCTAAAAAGAGGCAACTCTTGTTCAGAAGTGATAGTCAAAATTGGAATGTGGAAATGTTCTCATAGGTGGAAGTTATTCATTAGATCTGTGTAAGGTTAGGAAACTTAATGCAAGAAGAATGTTCAAAGCATTGTACTTCGAATTTGAGACTTCATTTCCATGGAATGATCTCCATTAGAATACTCTATAATGACTGTTGACAAGTCTTTGTGACTTTGTGCATAATCATTACAAGATGATCAGTGCATATAAATTTAAAATCTAACAAATATTGGTAAATGGTAGGAATTTGGAATTCATACATTAAGGATTTGGGATTGTGAAATGAGAACTATTGGAATTATGTTCAACCGATCTATTTCACAAAGTAAAGATCATAGACAAACTTAGTGTGCATACTTGGTGTATGGCATAACTATTGTTTAGAAAACATAATGTACATGCCTGGGGCATGGGACAACTATTGTTTTTAATTCAAGTATTAAGTTGATAAATTTGAAACATTATACAACGAATAATGAGTAATCAATATGGTGGGTTAAATAAAAGGTGATCTATTTAAACTCAAAGGTGCTTGGGGCCATATTGAATTAGTATTATTCTTGTGTTTCACTTTACATGTTTTGACTTCCCGAATAATTGGGTTATTCAAATTCTCCACAGTCGGTCATATGTTGGAAGTAGATATGAATCAAGACTGTCATGAAGTTGGCTTGTAGATGTCTAAGATGTTGGACATAGCAAAAGTTGCTACAACATTCATGAGTGCTCCTAGAATAAGATTTGAGTATTAGATTCAACCCACACTCATTTGAATCACTTCATGGATTTTATCATGAGTGATCATGAGACGATAATATCTTATATTTTTCAAACCTAGAGATATAACTTTTTGACTATGATTTGGTTCTACATTGATTGCACGAAAACGCATCAGTAACTTGATGTTATAAAACATGCCTTTGTGTATGATTCAACAAGTAGTAGAACAAGCATATGAGTTGAAGTTTATCCATTCCTTTTATCCTTGAATGGATAAAAGCGATATTTGTGGGCCCCTCGATTATTTGGTGATGACACCCCTAAGTGCTTGGCCAAACCTGGATTGATTTGATTTATTCAATTAGTCAGTCGTCATAAATAGGAAATCAGGAAACAACAAATGGACAGAGAGAATAATTATAATCCATGTCTCAGTCAATATGATATGTAGAATGGAGGAATATATGATCCCTTATCTAATGTACAATTTATTTGACCAAGTCCGCACATTTCCTGCCCATCAAAGAAACAGACAAGATGGAGAAGCTTACAAAAACATACATTAGGGAAATCGTACGACTACATGGTGTTCCTCTATCTATTATCTCCGATAGAGATAGTAGATTCACTTCGAGGTTCTGGCAGTCACTACAAAGCTCCTTAGGAACGAGGATAGACATGAGTACAACCTACCATCCACAAACTGACGGACAAAGTGAGAGGACTATCCAAACTGTGGAAGATATGTTGAGAGCCTACGTGATCGACTTTGGTAAGACATGGGATACCCATTTACCCCTTGTCGAGTTTTCTTACAACAACAGTTATCACACGAACATCAAGGCTGCTCCATTCGAAGCCCTCTACGGCCGGAAGTGCAGATCCCCTTTGTGCTGGGCTGAGGTGGGTGACACTCAGTTAGCTAAAGGACGAGTTCCTGACAGCACTCTTACGAGTCCGGAGATCATCCGAGAAACAACAGAGAAGATCATTCAGATTCGTGAACGATTGAAAGCCTCTAGAGACCGACAGAAAAGCTACGCGGACAAACGAAGAAAACCTTTGGAGTTCCAGGTGAGAAGATCTTCAGATTCGTGAACCCTTTTAGTAATTGGTGGTCACATCGCGATATCGAGAATGAGAGCCTCTTCTCGCGATGAAAAACTCCCCCACAACGTAGGAAAGTGTTAACCATGTCGTGGCAGCCGGGATCATACTTCTACCTCGCGTCGAAATAAAACTTCATGACATGGGAACAACTCATCCATACGATAGAAATAAATATATGGTAGAAACGCCACTCTTCTAAATAATATACTCTCACAATATCGACACGCACCCCACACTTATGAAAAATCATGGTTCTTGACTATAAACTTCAAACTCTCACGCAACTTTTTCTCTTGTGATAAAACAACAGTCGGACCTAGCTGCTAAACTAACTGCCAGCTTTCTAAGGGCGGAATTTCTGCAAATATCTAAAACAATCAAAGAGCATCAACATGGAAAACAAAATTACATAAACCAAAAATAAATAAACATCCTAATTAAAACGCACCAAAATAAAAATAAAAACTAATAAGTCTAACAAACCAAAAATAAAATAAAAAGATAACTAGGTCACTCATCATCCTCGTCATCATGTTCTTGTCTCCCCGATGTGCCTGCTCCATCATGTCGCGACTGGTATGGTGGAGGAAAAGGAACTGGGTATTGAAAACCCTGATGGGAAAAGAATGCGGTCATGCGCATCCCCATACCACTGTTGTCTATTCTCCATGTTCGCATAGCGCTCGTCTAGGTGCTGAAATCTATCGTCTATATGCTGAAATCCCTCGTCCATGCGTTGGTCTAGGTAACGTATATCGATCTCCGGCTCTGGTCCCTGATGTGCTCCTCGAGGAGCATGTGACAACCCGAAATTTCTAACTTGTGCATTCTTCAATTTTTATTAAAGATAGCCTCGTTTTGCTATTTTATAATAAAGTTTTGAGTCTATTTGGGTGCTTGAGGCTTAGTATAACCTAGATATAAGTCTTAGGAAGGGTGACAATGTGTATATCATCACAAAATCGGGCCAAACACACCCAACGAGGTGTGTACGGCCGCACACAGCCAACCGCACACCCCCTAGCCTCACACTCCAGCCTATATAAAGGACCTAAGTCAACCTTACACCCTTTTTCACACTCCTTCAAGTTGGAACATTCTCTCTCAAGATTTCTTCAAGAGTTCTTCAAGTTTTCCTCTCCAATCATCAAAACAAGTAAGTAAACACCCTTAGATATTTACTAAAACACGTTGGAAAGCCTTTACCTCGAGTTTGATCCATGAAATCATCATTTTAGATGATCTTCATGTGTGTACGGCCGCACATACATCATGTGTGACCGTACACACATCTTTTGGCCCTAAAATGGGCTTATACACTCACCCAAGCTTAGCATCGACCAAAACACCTTCTTAGAATCATCACAAAGCCTTAGAAAAATCGATTTGGACAATTTTGTAGGAGTGTGTACGGCCGCACACACCATGTGCAACCGCACACACCCTTTTTAGGGTCCAAAATGGCCCCAAACTCCCAATCCGGCTAAGCAATGGTCAAAACATCTTCACTAGAACGTCCCAAAGGGTTGGAACCATGATTTTGACACACTCCATAGTGAGTGTGCGGCCGCACACACACTTGGCCGCACACTCTGGCCACACACACACAAAAGCCATGTTTTTGTGGCCCTACACTCCAATATAGGATTATACACTCCTCATGTGCAACCATATGAGTTGATAACACTTAATTCTAAGTGTTTTGTGTCCTTAGTACATGTTCCTATCATCATTAGTGGTGATAACTACTAATGTATTCACATATATGTAATTATATGTTAAATAGGATTCACTTGCGCTCAAGACTCCATTTGACACCCAACAATCCTATAGCGATCTTTCATACGAGTTACTCACTACAGGTGAGTTCATACCCCTTAATCAACCTTCTAAATGTTTTTAAATGCTTTTATGGGGGGAATACAATTTGAACCAAACAAGTTATAGTATCAATCACATGTGGTTTATAACTTGCAACCAAGAGGATTTTCTATACTTTTAACTTCTTTGCCAACAAAACTGCTTTCAAAGTTTATCAAACTCATTTTTCATGTTAAATTGTTATAAAACTATTTCCAAATTCCTTTAAACTTCTTTTGTTTCCAAACCATATCTACACCAATATATTTATATAAGTAAGACTTGAAGGACTTAGGACTGATAGCTCACCTTACTTCCTATTCTTGTTTGATGTGGACTTAGGGTATATTATTATCTGTCCGACTGTCGTTGAATTCTTAGTTATATATTATATATATATATATATATATATATATATATATATATATATATATATATATATATATATATATATATTTGTGTTGGATATAAAAGTCTTCACTCCAGTTCGATACCTTTGTGTATCAAAGGCATGCAACTAACATTTCTATTTAACTATAATAGGTATAGTTAAGGATTGCCGCTCATTACTACTATTACCATGACACTTACTATAGTTAGTACAGTTATGAGTCAATACATGTTAAATACTATGCAATGAGAATACTATATACTATACAAGAGAACATTCTATACATTATACCAGAAAGTACATTATACACTAATACAATTGAATATACTAAAACAGAATGTGACATACTATTTCGTGATACGACACTTCACTGTGCTATCACCGTGTAACCAGAGTCTCCTGGAGGGAGAGCAGGCATTTTGTGTATAGATCTATACGGGACAGACACTCCCACATCCCGACTGCTAGCTACAGTCCGAGCTGACTAGGCCCAGGGGTGACAAATGTCACCATACTACGTGTGACCTGGAGGGTCATCAGTTATTCGATCGTCAATCAGCATGGTTACATACGAGTTCACATTCGGACCTTTAATTAACACATTAAGAATTAAAGGTGAAACAGACTCCCCGAGGTGTATTGTACATTTAATACTACCTGGAGCCTACAATTTTATTACATTCAGCCGGCAGTGACACTGTTGAGGTAAATCATTATTTTACCAATTACATTACATGAATGAAGTCTAAAACTATATTTTCGTACTGATAGTTTCACTGGGAAAACTTTTACATTTTCAAAGGATCAAACATACAGATAATCGGGACTTGGTAGAAGACTACTTTTACTGGAAAATGTAGGATTTTCTAGGGATCATACTATTTTCAAACATTGATGACATCTATTATATTACATGATTGAAAACACTTTTATACAAGCAATAACACTAAATACTTATGAACTCACCAGCTTTATGCTGATACTCATTTTCAAAATAACTTGTATTCTCAGGTCATCAGTAGACAGGTACAGATGCAGCTTTTGAGAAGATGGAGCACATACAAGACTCCTTTTTATTTTGATTATACTTTTGGTGTCTAACAAACTGTATAGAACACGCTTCTATTACATTATTATATTAATGCAATGGATGTTGTTGCTTGTCTTTACTATTATGCATTGTTATGATACTGTACATGACGTCCTCCACCCCAGAACGTATTCCGCCATTCTCGGTTTTGGGGTGTGATAGAGCAGGTCTATGCCTCCCTCGTCTCTCAGGCGCTGGCTCATCTTCCCCCTCCTCATCGGCCACGTCATTTGGCCATATCCGTAAAACACCATCCTCACCCCGCTCGAGTACTTGCATCGACTCCAATAACTGTAGGCTCATCGACCGCATATCATAGATTTATAAAATGATTAGGTTCATGTTTATTATTACTAATCCTTTAGCAAAAAAGTCAATTCAAGCAATGATCAGTTGATTAAACTAACATGTTTCCTAGTGTTCAGTTCGTATCAAGCAATACTTGTAATAAAAGTTAATCAAATTGGTTGGTTCAATTAACTCATATGTGGTTGGTCATTACACATGCTCACACATTAATTTACTTATTTTCTAGTTAACCCTAGTTTCATGTTCACTATTCCTAGGCATATAATCTTGATGGTCATCAAAATCATAAGAGGCAAGCAATCAAGCAGATGTTCATAAAACTCAATATACTTAATAATTAACAGAAAATAAGTGTCATTAACACATAAGGATCTTTTAACAAACTTAACAAGATAAATTAAGCACAAATAAAACAATCAAATATAGCAATTAATCCATAAATCAAGGTTTTATTTAATCATAAACACAAAGCAAATGGTTTTAACACCAAAATCAGACAGTAAAGACGTAGTAGTATCACAGTGGAATGCTAAACATGGTCACGATAACAAACCACATGATTACCGACATGAATCCGCTCTCTAATCCTTTGAATCTTCGCTCCTGTCAACTTAACGGCTTTCCGGCCGCCTTCTAGACCCTCAAAACGGCCAAATATGTGTTACTTGTCGACTAAGGATCGATGGTAGTCCAAATCCCCCTTCTAGTTGGCCGAAATTCGCTATTTATAACTTTTGGAACCGACTTACGTACGTTGGGCGTAAGTCGGTGTACGCGGGGCATACTAAGAAATCCATCCTCGTCCATTCTTCGGACCAAAGCCCAGTACGTTGGGCGTACTTGAATCTATGTTGGGCGTAGTTGTCATCTCAGCAGTATGCTTGGCGTACTTCTCACTACGGTGGGCGTACTGGCTGCCTTCAACAATTTTCTTTCTTTTTACTTCTAAGCCCAAATTCCATTCCAATCCTCTCTTTTCCGCTCTATCAACAACTAATAGCTGTAAATTATAATTCAAAGCATTATAAGTACCTTTTAGTTCTACAAAAGAATAATATAGGCTAAAGTATTAAGATATAGTGGTAAGTATTCCCACCTATCAGGCCGGTGACCCGGGTTCGATCCCCGGCAACAGCGCCAAAAACTTGATGTGAATATTTAATGCACTAGTTTTTTTATTTATAATTCCTAATTGATCGCATCTAAACCACACCTTACAGGCAGTGAACCCAATGGAGAATAATATAGCTTTGATAAGCAAGGGTGTCGAACACAAGGGAAATGGTAGTGAATTAATTTATAATGTTTGATTATAGGTTATACGAAAACACACAAAATTAATAAGAAATGTTTTATTAAATCTCAAACGAATAACTAAATAGCAAATCTCGAAAAACTGACAAGAAGACAAATCTCTTTAGGTACTTTGGTTTAGACAAATTACACCTTAAAATCATAGACAATTGCACACACAAATTTATTTATTCATGTTCACCGATTTCTAAAATGATTAGTTTCATGTTCATTATTACTAATCCTTTAGAAAACAAGTCAATTCAAGCAATGTACAGTTGATTAAACTAACATGTTTCCTAGTGTTCAGTTCGTATCAAGCAAGACTTGTAATAATAGTTAATCAAATTGGTTGGTTCAATTAACTCATATGTGGTTGGTCATCACAGATGCTCATACATTAATTTACTTATTTTCTAGTTAACCCTAGTTTCATGTTCACTATTCCTAGGCATATAATCTTGATGGTCATCGAAATCATAAGAGGCAAGCAATCAAGCAGATGTTCATACAAATCAATATACTTAATAATTAACAGAAAATAAGTGTCATTAACACATAGGGGTCTTTTAACAAGCTTAAAAAGGTAAATTAAACATGAATAAAAAAATCAAATATAGCAATTAATCCATAAATCAAGATTTTATTTAATCATAAACACAATGCAAATGGTTTTAACACCAAAATCAGACAGTAAAGACGTAGTAGTATCACAATGGAATGCTAACCATGGTCACGATAACAAACCACATGATTACCGACATGAATCCGCTCTCTAATCCTTCAAATCTTCGCTCCTGTCAGCTTAACGGCCTTCTGGCCGCCTTCTAGACCCTCAAAACGGCCAAATATGTGTTACTTGTCAACTAAGGATCGATGGTAGTCCAAATCCCCCTTCTAGTTGGACGAAATTCGCTATTTATAACTTTTGGAACCGACTTACGTACGTTGGGCGTAAGTCGGTGTACGCGAGGCGTACTAAGAAATCCATCCTGATCCATTCTTCGGACCAAAGCCCAGTACGCTGGGCGTACTTAAATCTACGTTGGGCGTAGTTGTCATCTTAGCATTACGTTTGGCGTACTTCACACTACGTTGGGCATACTAGCTGCCTTCAACAATTTTCTTTCTTTTTGCTTCTAAGCCCGAATTCCGTTCCAATCCTTTCTTTTCCACTCTATCGACAACTAATAGCTGTAAATTATAATTCAAAGCATTATAAGTACCTTTTAGTTCTAAATAAGAATAATAAAGGCTAAAGTATTAAGATATGATACACCTACTTGGACGCGAGTGGTGTGCCTTTGTTCATTTGGGACCCAAGCCATCCCGATCCATTCTTCGGACCCAAGCCCAGTACGTTGGGCGTACTTGAATATATGTTGGGCGTAGTTGTCATCTCAGCAGTACGCTTGGCGTACTTCACACTACGCTGGGCGTACTGGCTGCCTTAAGCAATTTTCTTTCTTTTTGCTTCTAAGCCCGAATTCCGTTCCAATCCTTTCTTTTCCACTCTATCGACAACTAATAGCTGTAAATTATAATTCAAAGCATTATAAGTACCTTTTAGTTCTAAATAAGAATAATAAAGGCTAAATTGTTAAGATATGATATATAAAAATATGTATAAAATTACGCATATCAATACTTTTAATGAAAATTAATGTCCTATCCTACCTGTTCGGCCAACGACCCTCCACCAGTCAAGGAAGTGGTGGGTGAGAGTGGACACCCATTAAACTGTCATTTTATAGGCAGTAACCTTATACCCCCCTTATAGACCGGCTTCGTGAATGAGGCCTACTAACGTTAAGACTGACTTGTCTTATATATATATATATATATATATATATATATATATATATATATATATATATATATAATTATTAAACTTATAATAATATAATAGTGTAAGGGTTGAATTTTAGCTTTTAAAACTCTAGGGTTTGGAATTAAAGTATTCAAAAGTGAGACTTTACAAATTCCAAAACTTAAGGGAAAGTTTTGAAACTTGTTAAAACTTTTGGTTTCCATAACTTATGAGTTTAATGTGGTTTTTTATGAAAAACTTTTCAAGTTCCATAACTTGAGGACAAGTTATGGAAGACTTTAAAACTATTTAAAAATAACTATTAAAAATGAGACCTTTCATTTTCCATAACCTATGAGTTTTAATAATCTCTTAAACGAAAACCTTTTCATTTTCCATAACTTGAGGACAAGTTATGGATTTCATTAAGGCAATTAGATCATATTTTTAACTAACAAAAATTATTAAATAATTTATTCATGATCTAACTAAACTCATAAGTACAAGATAATTCATATCATCAATCTTCAAGAAATTAGCCTGATCATATTAACTAATACAAATCTTGAAATTATGACAATTATCTTTAAATTGGACAAGCATGGAAAAACTGATTTCATGGTTCAAAAAATAGTTTGGGGTAATGATCCTAATCCAATTTTTGGCCAAAACTCGAAATTCTGCACACTGGAGCACCAACTCGGCGAGTACACAAACTGGACTTGTCGAGTTGGTCCATTTCTGAGTGGACTCAGCGAGTTCATCAGTTAGAATGCAGAAAAACGATTTTTCCAGCTTTGAAACTTAAGCAATGCATCAAATATAATAGAAAACAATCTGACTCTGATACCACTATTGAGTTTAGTATACTACAACATCCTATGGTGCACATACAACCCTAAATGCTTTTGATCTATGTTTTCTCTAATTATATATGCAATATTGTTTCCAAAGAATTAAGCGTACAACTAGCATACAATTGACATAAACAACATAAAATACTAGTTAGGAATTTACCTCTTTATGTAGCTTGTATAACTTGTTGTATTTGGCCTTTAAGAACTTAGTGCCCCAAATGTTGCACCTCAAATGGTTCACAACACACCTTGGACAAAGGATGACTTTTGAGAGAGTATATGCACACTAAAATCGGTTATGGCTCTCTAAGAACACTCTAGCAAAACTTGTGCCACCAATTTTAGGCTATAGGGTATCATATATATATATATATATATATATATATATATATATATATATATATATATATATATATATATATATATATAGTGTAGGAATCCAAGAGTCATGGGTAAACCCTAATCCATACACTTGGGCTTATTATCCATGATCCATGGTTCAAGTGGGCTAACTCTTTATGGATTCTTCCATAAACTTAGTCCATCATGTATCATAAGCCCAAACCATATATATAACTAATTTACACAATTAGTCCCCATTAATTTCATTAGTCTCTTTTGATTACTAAATTAATAACAAATTAATTCTTGACCAATACTAATTAAACCATATGATTTCATATTAATATGTTAGAACTTATAATATATTAATAAATAATAAATAACCTCTTCTCAAAAGTCCATCCTATCAAATTGTCATGGTGATATGCAACCCAAATGGACCATGCTACTCTCGAGTCAAGTACATACCATTTATAGTTATGGGCTTAGACACCTAATCCAACAAGATGGTCATCGGTAGGTTGCAATTACATATTGTATTTGGTTGTTTAGTGACAGTTTTGATCTTCCATCTGTCACTGTAATCATTCATTGTTGAATTTTTAAGTCCTAAGCGTGTAGAGCAAGGTAACTTATGCTACGTTTGGTAGGCTGTAATCGTGGAATGAATTGAATCAGTTAATACGCATGGAATGAAAAAACATATGTTTGGTTGGCAGCGGGAAAAAATGAGTCATTCAAGAAGGAATGGTATTCCTCCAAAAAGCGTGTTTTTATTCCATGGGAACCCCCAACTTTTTTTTTCATTCCTTTCCTACACGGCATGATAAGTACCGATTTTTCCCTCCATCGATTTTATGTTCAACTCAAAAAAATCTCAAGAACTTCATCAATATCATCCAGATCCAAACAAAATCATCGTTCCATTCAAATTACTACAACATAATCAAGTTCAGTAAAAGAGATTTTTCCATCCATTGATTTCCTATTGATACGCTCTTCATCGTTTAACACTTCCAATTGGTATCAGTTGTAGTGGTGTTGATTATGATGGCATGTGCGGAATAGAAAAGATCTAGTGAATCATCATGTAAAATCAAGAACACAAGAAGTAAATAATTCTTTTTAAGCTCTCATTAGTTTCATAGAAAGAGTACAAATGGGTCTTGCAATATTTCTCTCACTAAACTAATGCTCTCATAAGTGTTCCTTACATAATGGGAGTCACTCACTTCCTATTTATAGGAAAGACTCAACCCATTTACACATATAAAGAGGAAAGCCTAAAACATTACATCCAAGCATGACTTTGCACCCTAACATTCTCCCCCTCAAAGTTAGGATTGGATGTTCGGCTTTAATCTCCAACGAGCTAGCGCGATCAAGACCAAACTCCCCCTCGAAGTAACACCGGTCTTCAAATCCGCAAATGAATATTCGACAAACCCGAGAAGCTTCGAATACCCATCATTCTCCCCCTTTTTATAATCAAAAAATGATTATAAAACCCACTAAGGATGAGAAGCGCCCGAGGAATAGTCTTCACAATACTCCCCCTTGATGTGTACCAAAAATGAATCACCAAAAATCTTGCACGGAAAAACAATCACGAAAAAGCCACAAAAAATTTTCAATTTATGAAAAATTTTGACTTTTTGGGTGAAAGTTGCAAGATTTTTCAAAATCAGGGTAGAAATTGTCACTTTCTGAAACTTGCAGGGACCCGTTGCTTCCAAAACAGCCAAATATGCAAAACTCTCCCCCTTTTCCAAAGCTGGGTAGAAAGCGTCAATTTGCACAAACTGCAGGGACCAGAAATGAACATTCTTCAATTTTCAGCAAAAAATAGTCCTTTTTCGAATTTGGGTGAAAACTGCCAAAAATTCAAAGTTTCAGGGACCATCTTCAAAATTCTGCTCTTTGTTCACAATTCATACGAAGATTCCTCAAATATTCGAAGCTCCATAAAAATTTTCGAAGTTGGGCGAAAAGTGTCAAACATACGAAACATGCTTTAATTTTCGAAGTGTCACATATTCGAAGGTTCAGGGGCCGTTTTTGAAACTTTGTCATTTGCACATTTCTTCCGAAGCACGAAGATTTTATCATATGCAAAACTAACGAAACACCAGGGACCATTTTCGAAACTTCATGTTTTCCTTATAAAATCATCAGCACCCTTCGTTAAATGCAAAGCAACCCTTCGTATGAAATCAACAACCCAAAATCAAGATGCAATTTGTATGGATTTCTCATACCCCTTCGTTACAAACAATTTGAATGTTTGTAGCATCCAAAACAATCCTTCGTATCTCGTTGTTTTTTTTTTTTATATTCTTCGTATATATTTGCCCAACCCTTCGAATCCTTCATCAACACACCCTTCGTATATTCACCCAAAGCAAACACTAGTTAACTGCCCTTCGTTCAATTAGAGACCCTTCGTTTTTCCCAATTCACTTATACCAGTCGACTTTTCGACATCGAAGCGTAATAACCACCAAAATCGATATCAGGCAATCCTTCGAAATCGAACTGGCGACCATCGATATCGATGCCATTGACGGACCCATCGACCATCAACTTTAAAGCTTCAATTCGTCACATCAATGCTCGACTCCAAGACATCTGTTCTTCGCTTTTCAATCTAGCACAAAACAAACAAAATCGTGTCTTCGTTTCTTACAGTTCTTCCCAAAATATCGGCTTCGTTCGTTCAAGTATCATCCCTCGATTTCCAGATCATTTGTTCACAATCAAAGTTTCATTTTTAATTCTACTTCACCTTTCGTTCACAACGACCTTTATACCCCTTCGATTCCTTCATCCAGATCTCGTCTTTAATCAATTCGTTTGTTCAACAAACATCACTCATTTCAATTCTTCGTTCATCAAACATGTGAAAATAAACACCAAACATTCGAACAATATGCTTTTCATTCAAGAAATCGATTTTGAAATCAAAACTCAAATCTATTCATCTGCTTGACATCAATCATCGACCATCAAACGATCTAACTCAGCCCTTCGAAATCTAACGAGTCGAACACATATCAATACCATTCGAAAACAATCATCGTTATACCCTTCGACTGATTAGCTTCAATCAAAACCCAACAATATTTCATCAACACAAGTTGTTCGTCAATTGACCCCAAGGAAGAAATTTCCAAAAGCAGAATCAGACCACTTTCGATTCATTCGAACTCGATTTCCACTTAACATCTTCCCGTTCATTTTTCCAGTTCATCGATATTAAAATTTGAGTTTCGATCCTAATTTTAAAATAGCCTTCACTTTTTTTCGTCGTCAAGAACTTACGAACAATCAGCCACAAAGATATTGATCGACTTGCTTTAAATTTTTCTTTTCTGAGTTTCACTTTTGGAAATCGGTTATCAACAAACAAGAGCTTGATGATATAATCAACAAATTTCAGATCAATATATGAGTATCCAACTCTTCTTCACCTCCTTCAAGTGTTCTTGATCAATTTCTTTAAAATCGAAGACTCGTTGAAACGGAACACAAATCGATTTTATAATACAACAAATCTCATATGAAATCGATTTCTAAATTCAGATTAACAATCAACAATAAATGATTATTAGAGATGAAGGAGTGAAACTGGGACTCAAGAACAACCGATTAACGAACAATCGATGAAGGAAAAACCGATGAAGATAGAAATCAACCTTGAACAAATTGTACAAATAGGTAATGCAAGTGTACAAACCAACAATTCCTTAATTATATGACATCAGCCAATGTAAGATACCAATGGGCATAATCAATGATATCGAAAAGTGTATTGGATTAGACAAAATGGGCTTACAAATCAGATGAATAGTAAATGCATATTAATTTTGGGCTTCCAATCGGATTAATGAATAGTACACAGATCACGATTTTAAAAAGAAATTGAGAGTTTGATTTTGTTTGATAAAAAAAAAATTGTTGAATCACCAATGGGGTTTTTCAAGAAGAATATGATCCAACGAGACAAATGATCAAAAATCAAGAACGCAACGCACGAATCAAAATCATGGACGTTTTGGAATCCATTTGAGAATTTGAGATACCTTTTTGACGAATCGAGTTCCGTTTTCAACGAACGAATCAATTTTGGAAGATCTTGGTTCTTTTGTCGGAATGAGAAAATCTCCAAATTGAACATTGTACCACCCACCATGCGAGATGTACAACTCGTTCTTCGTGTTCTTCAACGATCCAGGAACATCTTCAAAAGAACCACCAACACTTTTGGGTTTTGACTTCAAATTCAATTCAACACTTGGAGATTGTTGCTTTGGAACCCAAATTTGCTTCACGGATTTTGGCTTCACAACATATGACGATTTTTGTGAGTAAACCCGCTTGTTTTTCCGATTCATCTTCTTCTTCTTTTTCTTTCTCATCTTTTTGCATCTTGAAAACTTGACTTCATGAACAAACCCACTTTCAACAACATGAACATTTTGAGTTTGAATCAAATCTTTTGGAGTTTGATATTTGTGAATTTCTTGAATCACCGGCTTCCGATAAGGAATCATTCCTTCAAACGAATCACAAGAACACAAAATATCATCTGTTTGAACTCCAATTGAGCAAAAAACTTTTTCATCTTGAGAATCAACTTGAACTCCTTTTTCTTGAACATCAAGATCATCACATTGAACTCCTTTTTCTTGAACATCATCATCATCAAGAACACCATCCCGAGCTTCACGACAATTTGCATAATATTCAAGTTTATTGCTTCCATATTTGCATTCGGCACGAGAAATTCCTTTTATGACTTCTCCATCTCTTCTATTTCTTCGTCTCTTTTGATATGTTGTAATCAAACGATCAAACAAATGTTTGGTTCGAAAAATTGGACAACTAATTAATTCTCCAACTTCATTCTTTTCTCCATTTACAACAATATCACATTCACTTATCAATCCAACAGTTAAGCTATAAAGAAGATATTCAAATGAGCATTCACTTTGAAAATCATTCCTACATATCATCCATTTCTCCATGATTACAAGAACTTGAAATTTTCTAGAGAGAGAAAGTGATTTTGAATGGGTTTTCTAGAGAGATAAAGTGATACAAACAAGTATTCTAGAGAGAGAAAGTCGAATTATGGATCAAATCAAGGAAAGATTCGACTTCTAGAACACAAAAAGACTCTCTAAACACGAAGATCAATGAACAATAAGAATCACGAAATCAAGAAAGCCATCAAGGATCAATTCTTGATGAAATCAAGAACACCCGCTCTGATACCAATTGTAGTGGTGTTGATTATGATGGCATGTGCGGAATAGAAAAGATCTAGTGAATCATCATGTAAAATCAAGAACACAAGAAGTAAATAATTCTTTTTAAGCTCTCATTAGTTTCATAGAAAGAGTACAAATGGGTCTTGCAATATTTCTCTCTCTAAACTAATGCTCTCATAAGTGTTCCTTACATAATGGGAGTCACTCACTTCCTATTTATAGGAAAGACTCAACCCATTTACACATACAAAGAGGAAAGCCTAAAACATTACATCCAAGCATGACTTTGCACCCTAACATCAGTGTATTTCTTTTATCTTCCTGTCTGCCTTCTATCTGTACATCACATCCCTATATATATATATATATATATATATATATATATATATATATATATATATATATATATATGCTTAGGTTATTTTACTCGAATTAATTATTATACATCTATCGTATGCTATGAGAATTACTAAGAGAATAAGTTCTTTGGCAATGTGAACACGTTCAACCTTACAAGAATATCGTCATTTTCATGCATTCTCATTAATTATTATTTTTTTTTTTTGTTCTCACATATCGTTTTTCACTCATTTTCATTCTGACAGAATACGACCCAATAAAACATTCTGACAGAAATGAAAATAATAATAATAAGTATATAATAACCTTATAGACGATTTAATTAGTGAGAATGTGTGTTAATGACAATATTTATGTAAGATTAAATGTATTTATATTATCAAACAACATATTTTTTTTATCATTCTCATAACATACGATAGATGTACAATAATTAGTTAGAATACTTAAACCTAACTCTCTCTCTCTCTCTCTCTCTCTCTCTCTCTCTCTATATATATATATATATATATATATATATATATATATATATATATATATATATATATATATATATATATATATGAGTTTGTTTTGCATACAATTAACTATTTTAAATTGGCTCCTCATCTGTTTCTGACAGAGTTTTACCGCTTATTAGGTGTTTGATAAAATGCCGCTATGAATTCCTTTTGGGATTAAAGGATGATGTATATTTGTTTTACTCAATTTTTGATTGATTTAGTCCTTTTATGTATGCTTTACTTGAAAAAATAATAAATTGGTTGAAGATACAACTAAAAGGTTAATGATGTTTCTAACACTGATACTCTGGTTATGTGGACGCAAGACTCAAGATGTTGATCAGACAGTCAGACACACACTTTTATGGGTGAAAAAGCTTGGCTTTGGTAATCCTCCTAAGGCAAAAAGATGGCTCATGCTTGTGGAATGGCAATTCATTTAAGTGAAGTGCTTTATAGTCTCAAGATGTAATTAGAAAAGTAGGAAAATTATAAATGAAGTGCTTTATACTCTCGAGATGTAATTAGAAAAGTAGGAATAGAAAGCATTTCCATTTATCATTGCTCCATACTCGATATGATATTTTTTCCTCGTTGTACATATTTTTAAGTTGTAATGCGATGAAATTTTGTTTTCATTCAATATCTCATGAAGACACAAAAATATATACTTATGAGATAAATTGTTGAATTGATTGTTTTTAAAAGATTGATATTCATATAACTTATATATGCTAATGCGATGAAATTTTGTTTTCATTCAATATCAATTTAATATGACAGAAAATATATACTTTGATTGGATAATATGTAAAAAAATACAAAAATATATGTATTTTGTGTTAGAAGGGTATTTTTGTCATTTACAATTAATTTATTTCATTTATTTGCTATTTCCTACCTACCAAACAACATATATTAATAACTCATTTCATTCCAATACAACAACCAAACATGACAATGAATCATTCCAAGACCTTGTTCATTCCATTACTTGATTCATTCTATTCCCTAATCATTCATTTCTATCCAACCAAACATACCCTTAGGTGTGAAGAATGACAATAATGAGAGTTTCCATATTTTTCAAAGTAACCAAGTGAATGTCAAATTGATTTATAATACATAACTTAAATCCCAACACATTTAAATAGTTGCAAAGAATTTTGTAAGAGCTACAATATTTATAGAAACATATATTAAATACAATATACTAAAACCAATTCTAGTGACTAGGCGGTTATTTTTCCATGTCTAATTACCACTCCAATTCTTATTACTACAAATTCATTCTATTATAGATATTAATTATCTACCCTTTGATGCAGGGACGGAGACAATGAGGAGGCTGCCACGTGCTCTACCATTTCAATTTTTTTATAACTTCAATTATATAATCTCTTTTATAATATATATATATATATATATATATATATATATATATATATATATATATATATATATATATATATATATATATATATATATATATATATATATATATATATATATATATATATATATATATATAGTCTATGTAGTAATCTTTTAGCCGACGTGGGTTGTAAAAGCCCCTCCCAATCATTTTTAAAAATTTAATCATTATTAAATAATAAGCCCATGACAATTACGAAAAGAACTGAGGCATCGTTGGCTAAAATCTCACCACATTAATTCCGGCTTTTTTTTTTCACCGAGAAACTAATCTACTTCTAATTTCCGCTTATTTTAATTTGCCTATATAATCCCATTTATTTTTATTGGTGTTCATAAATAGCTCTTGTAGCAACCAATTAGTTGATATATTCGTTGGATCTTTTTATTGTATTTTTCATCAACGAGGTTTCACTTAAAAATTATTTTTCTCCTATATCCCACTTATTTTAATTTGTCTATATATTACCCGCTTTATTTTTCTTAGCGTTCATAAATAGCTCTTGTAACTGCCAATTAATTGATATATTCGGTGGGTCTTGTAACAAGCTAATTAATGTTGAACCTAAAAAACAATATGTCAAATTTAAGAGAGGTACATTAGATTCTTTGATTCGTGATCCCGAAAAACGGACTTCAATTTTAAGCTATTGGTGTTCTTATTTAGACGATATTTTCTTCATCAATTTCTTATTCAAATTTACAGAGCATATTAAATTATTCAGATATAAAAAATAATTTAATATTCTTATTACGATGTAAGCCCCCCTCATTCTAGAATCCTAGCTCCGCCCTTGCTTTGACGCATTAACCCCAATGAAGTATAGTCTCGAAAGCATACCATACCGGTGTAATCAGATTTTGGTTTATTTGATTTAGTTTATTTTTTAATATATATATATATATATATATATATATATATATATATATATATATATATACACACACACAAACACACTAAATTCATTTGTTAAAAACTCATTTATTTATTTAAAAGCTTAAAATAATGATCATTTATATTTATATATCATTTTTTTAGTTTTTCTATTCAATAAATATCATAAGTCATAACTATCATCAAAAAGATAACAGCTATATATTATATAAATGAAGAGAACATTTGTTGATTTGTTGCTAGGAGCATGTTTCTAGGCCACATATTGTATTTGATGAAGCTCTATTTAGGAATAACAACCACTAGTAAGCCTTCATTTTTCGATATGCCGTTCAATTGTGAGATGATCGTCAGTAGGTTGCAACTACATATTGTACTTGGTTGTTTAGTGACAGTTTTTGATCTTCCATCTGTCATTGTACTCGTTCCTCTCGGGGTGTATAGAAAAGGTATATTGTAGTTATCACATGGATATGGTTGTTATTTATGCTACCTTCATTGTTGAATTTTTAAGTCCTAAGCGTAGAGCAAGATGACTTAGATGTGAAGAATGACAATACAAGAATTTCCATTTTTTTTAGAAGTAACCAAGTGAATGTCAAATTGTTCTACAATATATAACTTAAATACCAACACAGTTAAATAGTTGCAAAGAATTTTATAAGAGCTACAATATTTATAGAAACATATATTAAATGCAATATACTAAAACCAATTCTAGTGACTAGACGGTTATTTTTCCATATCTAATTACCTCTCCAGTTCTTTGTAACACCTCGTTTATTTAATAAATAAATGGACGAAATTAACGAATGAATCGTAGCCCTAAAATTTAATAATTATATAGCAAGGTGTTGGTTTTGGGAAGCCAAATGTCATAAGTTGGATTATTTGGGGGTCAAAGTATAAATTCAAGATTTATTTTGTAAAGATTTTAGAAGACGGGGGGATATTTGGTAAGTATTAGACCTATTATGAAAGGAATTATGAAAACAAGGGCTAAAGAGTAAATTTCAGACCAAATTTGAAAAGGATTTGTAGAGGGAGGGGTTGTTTTGTAAAAATCCAACTTAATTTGTAAAGGAATTATGGATGCAGGGTTCAAATGGTAATTATTGGATTAAATTCGAAAACAAAAATGTGAGGAGGGGCTGAAGTTGGGTTTTTGGATCAAAGTTTAGAGGAACACGAGATATACCCGGTAACCTCTTACCCCACTGTTACATTGCCAAAGAACCCTAACCCTAGTGTTATTTCTTCCAGCCGCCATGAGAGACTCCAGCCGCAAACCTCGTTCCTCCATCTGCCCAGCCGTCACCTCCTCGCCACCACTGAAGGATCATCGAAGCAGCCGCCATGTCCGTCGCCGACAAAGACGAATAAGGCACGACGAGATCGGGAAACGTGGTTCGTGGGTGCTTTTGCGGTTCATGGGTGGGTCGCACACTCTCTCTTCACGCCTCTTATGTTGCTTCCCCAGCCTACGCCGCCGCTGTCACGTTGCTATCGCCTCCGGCTGTTGCTCATCGCCGAGAATGATGGTTGTGGTTTCGTTTTGTGTTCGGTGTGGACTGCCGACTCGCATCTATTCATGACGGGGCTGTGTGGGTTGATGCACGAATAGGAGTTTGTTTCAGATCGTGTTTGTGTGTGGATGCTCGACTGGGAATCAAGAGAATCGCCGCCACCACCTCACGGTGGCGGCTGTCACCACAATCCGTCACTGATGCCGCTATGTGTGTATGTTGGTGCGTTTGTGTTCATTGCTGTTGTGGGAGGGTATCGTGTGGATGTTTAGATAGCCGGAAAAGCCACCACCACCACCGTGAGGTGGTGGCTGCCACCGTGTACCACCACCGGCCACCATAAAGGTGGTTGTGTGTGTGTATGTTTATATTAGTATGTGTGTGCTATTGTGTTGTATATTGTAAGTGATGCCCAAAATAATAATGAAAATATCAAAACCACCACCGTATGGTGGTGGCCGCCGCCTCCTGCCGCCACCAGCCGTCGTGTCGAGTGGCGGTGTGCTTCGTTGAGTTCGATTCGTTTAGGGTGCTTGAAACCCTAATGGACCTTGTAAGCCCTAATGGACCCTAATTGACCCGATAAAACCCTAATGGGCTTAATGATTTTCAAATGGGCCTAATAGGCCCAGTAAAGCCCTAATTGACCTAAAAGCCTAACAAATTGATAAATGGATTAGTATTTGGTTTGGAAAAACCCTAATGCCAATAAAACCCTAATTTGAGGAATTAATCGGGAATTATTTAATAACTTGAGATATTAAATAATAATCATTGGCAAAAATGAATCTAAGCAATATTGGACTTAAGGGATTAAGTCCTTAAAGGATTATGTCCTTAATGGGTTAAGTGAGAAACACTTAACCTTAATTGTCATTTTATGTGAAACCATATTTTCACTTAGGTTTGTTGTTGGGCCTTTCTTTTGGGCCTTGAAGATTGGGTTATTAATGGGTCATCCAAGATCAAGCAAAGGGACTAGAATAATTAATGGGCTGGGAGGTAAGGCCCATGTGGGGAGTTGGTCTCAATTTGGAAAATTGGGCCATAGTTTAGGCCTTAATGATTATATCTTATTGGGCCATTAGAGTGTCAAATGTTGGACCGGAATAAATGGTTGGGCCTTTGAATAAGACCTTGTAAAGGCTTGGGCCCAATTTGGAAAATTAGGCCATATGTTGGGCTTTGATTTTTGGTTTGACTTTTGGGCTTATGGATTGGACATTGGGCTGGAATAAAGCCAAGCTTAGGGTAATGTAGTAATTATCCAAAGTATGTATTTATGGTTATGTAGTGGAACCCAATTATTAATTAGGCGATGTTTTGATGTTGACAGTTCGGGAACCTGTCAACCAGCACTGGAGTTTTATCTGCAGGACTTCAGCAGTGTCAGGTGAGTCTTCTCACCATACCCATGGGTCTAAGGCACCAATGTCGGCCTATTATGTGTTTATGGTATATGTGTTAGCCATTATGTGCTTGTATATGATGTGTGATCTTATGTTTGCATGAAGACCTCGGGGGGAGCCCGTGGCATTGGATGTAAGACCATGTGGGGTAGCCCATGGCATTGGATGTAAGACCATGTGGGGTAGCCCATGGCAGTCCTAGGTAAAGACCATGTGGGGTGACCCATGACATTGGATGTAAGACCATGTGGGGTAGCCCATGACAGTTCTAGGTGAAGGCCATGTGGGGTAGCCCATGACATTCTTACAGGTTTTGTATGCATGGCTTATATGTTACATGTAGCTTCTATAGCTAGCAGGATATGTGATACAGGTAGCTTTTGTAGCTAACAGGATATGTGATATGTGGATTGTGTGTGCGGTATGCTCTGGGAAACTCACTAAGTTTCGTGCTTACATGTTTTGTTTATGGTTTCAGGTATTTCATTTTAAAGGAAAGGAGTCGGCTCGATCGCAGCGCATCACACTATGTTTTCCGCACATGAGATCTTTGGGATTACACTCTGATATTATTTTATGATGAAATGCTTGATTATTGACACATTGGTTTGACATGAGATATTATTATGACTGTTTTATACTGATGGTTTTATGTATAATAATGTATTTAAAAAAGAAATTTTTTGCCTGAATTTTTGGGATGTTACATTCTTATTACTACAAATTCATTCTATTATAGATATTAACTATCTACCCTTTGACGCATTAACCCCGATGTAGTATAGTCTCGAAAGCATACCATACCAATGTAATCAGATTTTGGTTTATCTGATTTAGTTTAGTTTTTAATATAATTTTAAATTGATTGTAATAAAATAAATATTCAGTTTAATCGTTTTGGTTTACAGGATAAACAAAACAAAATTTTAATTATGAGTTTTTTTTTTAAGATAAATAGTTGGTGAAGTAAATCAAAATTACTCTAAATGGTTTAATTTAGAAAAATCATCAGAAAAGTCATAAATTTTGATCATATTATATCTCTGAATTTTTATTTATGAATAAGCCCAAAAAAACGGTAACCTAGTACAATACTCATTTTTGATAATATATATTGATTTTTAAGAATTAATCGTAAATAAAAGACCAATGATAACTTTTTTATGTAACCAAATTTTAGGAATTTCTCTAAAGATCTCTAAAATTTGCTATAAAATAATCCAAAATTTTCTTACACCCCGACATAACTACTACCAATTTTTGCAATGGCCCGATACGAAATTCACTAGTTGCATGAAACTGGCTTTTTATCAGACCCGAACTATTAAAAGAAATAAAAAAACGATTTTTTATATACGCTAAAAAATACATTATTATGAAAATCAAAACGGTTCTTCATAATACAAAATTGTTTATAGTAAAGAAATCATTGGGATATTTTATAGCAAAATTTTATGCCAACATGACTGGATTTGTCTTTTTCTGTGGATATAATCAATATGATTACGAAAAATAAATTTAACAACCAAAAGTTGATCAAAACAGCAAAATATTAATTAATTAACCATAAAGTTATTAAGAATCAACAATTTATTAAATACCAATAACATATAAACGAATGTCAAAATGTACACGCCCCAGCTTATTTATTCATATCCTATCATTATCATATTCTTATCAATAAACATATAACCAACATTTACTTTAAACAGATACAGATACAGATACAGATTCTCTACAAACTATGATCCTACAATCGCTTTGAAAACCCTTTTCATCTCTTGTCTAACGTCACCAACCACAGCCGATTTGACACGCCAAGCGATATGATCATCGGGCCTAACCAAAATGGCGCCTCTATGTGTCATTTTACATATATCCCACCACGATGATGAACTTAATGGTGATCTAACCTCGACAACATCTACATAGTTTTCCCATGGTGCTAATGATGTTTTGGTTCTTGCATCTCCATCAACTAAACCGTTTGGCCACATCACACAAACCTTAACTACAATCTTGTGTTCTTTGGCGACTGTTAGTGCAACATGAGCTAGGCGATAAGATGAATCTATTGGCGCAATTATCAGAAGGAACTCCAGTTTGTCTACGGATATAAGATCCAATGTGGAAATTGTCGCCTAAAATAACATTATTGTGTGGATATGTTTTGTTAAATCATGTTTTTACACTATTTGAGGTGCATGTTAAGTTAATTACTCTTTAGCCACTAACTATTTCCATTTTACTATTTAACTGTTTTTACACTATTGTCGGAAAATTTTCTTCACATTGTGTCTACATGGCGTTCACATCGATAACTTTATTAAATTCAAAGTCTATTTTAATATTATATATAAATAATTTGTAATCAGACTAATCCCAATTAATGTTTAGTGACTAATGAAGTAAAATTAAATGTCAAGGGACTTAAATTACCAAAAGGGCAATAGTTGGTGGCCAAATAGGGAAATTAGCAAATTGGTAATAAAATTTAGGACATAATTAAGTAAAAGAGAAACATACCTCTTTTGTTTTGAATTGAGTCAACACCCTAATATTCATATGAGGCAACCTTGAGCCAGAATCTGCTGAAGGAATATACTCCCGCCTACGTCCACCTGGCGGCTCTGGCCCACGTCCACCTGGCGATTCAACCTCAGGTACCAGTGCTCCTTCACAGTACCTAAAATGAACTTTCTTTGTCTGAATAAAGTGGTGTATGGATAAATGATGTTTTAAAACCGAGGGCAAATTTGTCAAAAGTTGGGGGTTAATGGGAAACACATTTTTTGTATACCTGAAACCTAAATCTTCTGCAGGGAATTGTAATTGAAGGCTTTTTCCTTCTTGAAAAATGCGTTTTACTTTAGAAAGCCTAGAAGATCCAAGAGGATTGTTTTCGTTTAAGATTAAATCTGAGAGCTGTGCGCGACCTATACTGAAAATTCCATTTAGCAGAGTCTTCTGTAGTGTCGAGGGTAAAATCGTACTTATTGAAGTGTTATTGATAGCTTGATGTACTACAAATTGTTTAAAAAAAAAGAGAGTGAATTGAATTGAATTGAATTGTATGTTTGAGAGTAAAAAAGAATTGAGGTTTGAATTTTGAATTTTGAAGACCTGAATTTGCAATGGTTGGATCGAGACCAAGTGCAGCAGGAACTGCCATTGCTGCTTCAAAATTTTGGATGCTGAGGGCAGTATTGAACAGTGCTATCTGCCACACTCAAAAAAAAAAAAAAAATCATGTTTGGCTTCTAGATTTCTGCAAATTGAATATTAGTGAGGGGGGGTGTTCGGTTTATTGAATGTTTTTGGAAGCTATGGAATCTGTCAAAGGAATTGGAATTTGAATGGCAAGAAATGGAATGAATTTGATAATAGAAATTGAAGAATATTAAATTTGATTTAACTTTTAATATTTTTTGTTTTTGTAAAAAAAATACACCACTGATTTTTTTTAATTTAAATGTATATTAGATATAATGAGGGTATTTTGGTCATATGATTAAAAAAATGAATTTCCTTCCACCCACCCCTAATAGAAAAAAGGTGAAATCCATAAAAAATGGAATTTGAAGGAATCAGAATCCAGCAGGCGTTTGGTTGGAAGGAAAATTCATTCAAGGTATTTTAGATATTTAACAAATAGTTAACCTTCTACTTAAAGTGTGAGTGTAATTGTTTAAAAAAAAAAAAAAAAAAAAAAAAAGTAGAGTACCGGTCTACGCTCCATCTCATAAGTGGAAAGAAAAGACATTGGAGCAATACTCTTCATAACTGCACTCAGCTTCCATGCAAGGTTATGAGCATCTTGAATTCCAGTATTCATCCCTGAAATTAATTTAATCAAAATCTTATTAATTCATATTTCCAATTCTACCCATAGCCGATTAGCCATAGCCCACAATCCGATTTACTAAAACAAGAAAATACCAAACTAGTGTCTGGTTAGATGGAATTGGACGAGTGGAATGGTTCATTACATTGGAATATAATTGGTTGTCTGTTTTGCCTGATAGTGGCTATAGTATTGTATACCTGATTTACATTTCACATGATGCTAATAAAAATTGTCAGATTAACAACAAGTGTATGTAATAATAGCAAAATAACACAAAACAAGCAATAACTTATTCCAAAAACTTTTATACATTAAAAGCGTATCAGATTCAGT
The DNA here is from genome assembly GCF_002870075.4 of Lactuca sativa. Taxonomy (NCBI): domain Eukaryota; kingdom Viridiplantae; phylum Streptophyta; class Magnoliopsida; order Asterales; family Asteraceae; genus Lactuca; species Lactuca sativa. The sequence goes on from NC_056630.2 coordinate 279,494,756, forward strand.
CTATCCATTTTCCATTAATTTCACGCATTAACAATCTAGAGTTCCCAACAACACGTTTACTTTCCTCAACAATATAACTACATAGCTCATGCTTAGGCTCTGGGCATAACCTTTTTAACTCAATCAATGGATCTCTCACCACATAACAATTATTATAAATTTCCCTTGCAGGCTGTACATGACCCCACCAAAAATCCGATAATGCCATCTTTAACACTTCCCAATAATCTAAATCCCTATATATCCTAATTAAACTGCTCCCTTTCGGAGTCCACACATAAAAATCCATCCAATCACAATCCAAAACCCCCATCAATCCTTGAGCTTGTGGAATAAAATTATATGGAACTTGAGTCCATGGGTAACCCTTTCTCATATCACCCTTATAAAATGGACATTTTATTTCTAACACCCCTCGGTAAGGCAACCCGTAAACCTTCTTGTCTATTACCCCATCAGGAGATGCTGCAAGCCAATTCCGATTCTGATTCTGATTCTCCCCGGAATTCAAATTCCGGCTAACATGGAAATCAGGAAAGATAACGGAATTCCCGGTTATACGTATGTATCTTCTGAGTGCTTCCTCTTCTTTGATGTTATTCCAACAAGTGGAGAGGTTTCCTGTGAAGGGTTCCACAACACCTATCTTTTCCAGCCAGAGTTGGACTCTTCTGTTTGGCCAAAACCCAATAGCTTGTGCAAAAGTGCTTGCAGTTAACTTACACATTCTTTGATCTTGCCAGTTTTTAAACCTGTGTTTAAGACTGGATTCAAGAATCGGGTGACTTGAGGTACATAAAGATTTTGTTGTACGATGCAAATGTGCAACAGCTATGATGTGAGCAACCGTGACAACAAGTTGGAGACTTCGAGATTGGAGATGTGATTCATGAAATCTGAAATGCTTGCTCTTGTTGTTACCTGAGTTAGAATTATGAAACCCTTAGTGCAATTTCGCTATCAAAACCACTTTTAGAAACAACTCCATAGAAAAAATGGTTAATTTCATCAAAGACCTAATACTTTTACACTTTGTTTTAGACCAATACATTTGTTTTTCACCAATTTAAACCACACGTTTTCCTTTTTTTTTTTTTTTTGTTATTTGGCTCCTCCCCAGCGTTTGTCTCTACATCCCCCATGTCACCACCCCTTCACCCGTGAAAAGAGTGGCGAAGCATGTTTTTTTTTCTATGGAGTTGTTTCTAGACGTGGTTTTGATAGTGAAATTGCACTTAGGGTTTCATAATTTTAACTCAGGTAACAACAAGCACTTCAGATTTCATAAGTCACATATCCTATCTCGAAGTCTCCAACTCGTTGTCACGGTTTCTCACATTGTGGCTGTTACACACATGGATCGTACGACCACAACTTTATGTACCTCAAGTCATCTTCATCTGCAAATAGGGTGGAGTAGATGAAATGCATGTGATATGAGAAAAAGGTAACCCATGGTCTCAAGTTCCATACAATTGTATTCCACAAGCTCATTGATGGGGGTTTTTGGACTGTGATTAGATAGATTTTTATGTGTGGACTCCAAAAGGGAGCAGTTTAATTAGAATATATTTAGGGATTTAGATTATTGGGAAGTGTTAAAGATGCCATTATTGGATTTTTGGTGGGGTCATGTGCAGCTTGCAAGGGAAACTTATAGTAAGTATTAAGTGGTGAAAGATCCATTGATCGAGTTAAAAAGCTAATGCCCAAAGCCTAAGCATGAACTATGTAGTCATATTGTTGAAGAAAGTAAACGTGTTGTTGGGAACTCAAGATTGTTAATGCGTGAAATTAATGGAAAATGGATAGACAGAATCTGATACACTTTTTGTGTACCATTTGTAACAAGTTTTTGGGATAAGTTATTACTTGTTCTATTTTATTTTGCCATTATTTTATACACTTGTTCTTCTGGCAGTTTTCATTAGCATCACGTGAAATATATACCATGTACACAATACAATAGCCTGATAGGGGTTCACTTCAGACTTCACTGAAGGGTGCTGACAATCCATATTGAAGCAATTTGATTTAGTCGAGGATTCTAGATCTTGGTTGGCCTAAAGCATCCATTGGTCGAGAATGATGAAGCTGCCAGTGTCATGTAATTGAATGTTTTGTTTCCCCTACCCCAGTTAATTCAATTCAAAGGGAAGGTGTTATAGTCTTATAGCATCCTACTTTCAGTTGTCTTGGGTAGATTTCATGTGTAAAGGACATCATGTCTCGTAGTTTGATATTTAGATAGCCTATTTGACTACTTATAAGTTATAATTTCAAGATCTTTTTGATATGTATGCCAACGCTTTGATAACTACTTTGTATTTGAATGTTTAGATTTTTGATGTATAATGTTGTAGCAAAAAGAAATGAAAGTAGGACACTATAGTGTTAGTGCATGTGTTGGTGCCATAACACAAACACGACACAACACGATGTCATGGTTTAAATCGGTAAAAAAGAAAAAAAAAGTTTTGGTCTAAAACGAAAAAAGTGTAAAACCATCAGTTCTTTTATGAAATTAAATACAATATAGTAAATTTCATTTCAATTAAACATGGTCATGCAAACAAGGATGTTGTGTACGTACCAAAACCGCCAGCTGGAGGAAAGCGATGAGCGGCATCACCAGCAAGTATTATCCGGTTGCCACAAGCAAGATACTTGTCAGCAACTTCAGCATGCATCACCCATGGCTTTATGTCTACCACATTAATGTCTTCCACCTCTCTCCCAACCAATTTCAATATTAACATCTTACATGTCTACAACAAGTTCAAAAAAAAATCTCTTTAGATTTAGATTAACATTAGCTGCTATTAAAACTAAAGATTGAAATCATGAAACAAACTATAATGAGGAAAGAAAACTAAAGTACCTCAGATGTGAAATCCTCAAAATTCTGTTGTGGTGGATAAAATGGTGTCTGTAAAAAAGTACCAATGAAATGAATACAATTTTTTGCATTTAGATACTAGAGCTATAAAGTGAGGAAAAGTAAAGAAAGGGGGTTGAAATGTTACATGCACAAAATATTGATGTATGTACTTCTGTTGCTTTGTTTATTATAACACCCTAATTTCAATTTTTTTTTTCTATTACAGAATTGTAGTTTGAAAACCCTTCCATATTATAGCAATGTCATACAAATAAAAACCAAGTTCATTGTTTTATTTGGTGGATTTCTCAGAGTAAAATGTAATGATAAGAACAAAAAAAATTGCAAGTAAATGCAGTAACTGGGTATATTTTAAGAAGTAGGATGCCTTAATAAAGAAAAAAGTCAAAAACTGAAAGCATGATGCTGTAATGGGAAGATCATAGGTTGAAATGGAAATTTTTATCAGAGAAATAAATTAAATACCATGTGTTACTATCTTTGCATTTAGATATTAAAACTATAAAAGAGGAAAAATTAAAAAAGGGGTTAGATGCAAGAAATATCAAGTACTTCTATAGTTCTATTGCTTTATTTACTATAGCATTCTACTTACATTTTTTTTTCTATTACAACATTGTAGTTTGAAAAAATCTACCCAATTATAGCATGTCATCCAAACACAGAATTTTCACTGTGCTAATTCACTAGATTTTGCAAAGTGTAATGTCCAAATTATTAAAAAAAAAAAAGGATAATCTTATAAAAGACCTTATATTTTGTGTTCTTTTCTGGATTAAACCTCAACTTTATTTTTTCATGAAAAAGACCTTGCATTTTTTCATTTTTCCGATCTTGCCCTTTTAGTCGTTTTTCTCTAAAAAAAAGTTGTAAAATGTGAGGGGCTTTTCAGGAAAAAACTAAAAAGTCGAGCATTTATTTGGAAACATTCAGAATGTTGAGGGTTTTTGTTTGGAAAAAAAAGACAACATTGAGGGTTTTTTCGGAAAAAACGAAAAAATATAATGTCTTTTTCATGAAAAAAAAAAACAAAGATGAGGTTTAATCCGGAAAAAACACAAAAAATAGTCTTTTATGAGACTAGCCCTAAAAAAGGTGAAAGTATAATGCTATGATTCAGGTAGATTTTTCGAAGTCCAGAGCCTTGATAAGAAAATTCTGAAAGTATAATGCTGTATAACAGGAAGAAATGAAACTAGGATGCTATAACACAAGGATAAAGGAAAGTATATTGCTATTGCTATGAAAGGAGTCAAATTGGCAAAACCTGCAATACGAATTCTCCTTGCTTCAAGTCATGAGCAACAAGAACTCCAATGGCTCCAGGATTGAAAATAAAAAATAACATCCCAGGTTTCTCATACATCAAATAGTGTCCAAGCTCTTGACTAACAAAATGGACACTCACAAGCTTTTGCATGTCTTTTTCACCTCTCAATTCTATTCCAACCAGATTTCTCACTGTACTTCCTGCACCATCTGCACCAATTAAGAACTGACATGGGATCTGCTTCTCTGTTTGTTTCCCTTCCTTTAAAAAAGATGTGGTCACATTGATGAAGTCATCAGTTGCATCAATAGATACACAATTGTGTCCCATTAGTATCTCCCTTTCCCTCAAGGGTCTATCATCCAATGACCCATGAGTACAAATACTAAAACCATTTGTTTCTAGTTGTTTCAGTAGCAATGCATTCAGTTTGTATTGTGAGAAATGTGCCACAGATACTGGGCTCACACTCTGATCAAAATCTGCATACATACAAGAGAATAATTAGTAATCACAATACTAACAAGTTAATATAATAAGATTATAAGAATAGCATCAATGAGGTACCTTGAGTTTGCATATGGTCTACTGATCCTATAGTAGAACCAGTCAATGATGTGCAGTATATGAACTTTCTCCAAAGCTCTACAGGTGGTTGACACCTTTGAATCTCCTCTGCTAATCCATCTAATCTGCGAAAAATCTGACAAGTAAATCTAGATCAAATACCTACCCATGTTTAATGATGCTTCAACTTCTTTAACAGTTTAACTACTTATTTCACTGGTTGAATAGCATAAAATACAAACCTCCATAGATCTGTTGTTGATAAAATGTGCTTGTGGATGTTTGGAGAAGGTCATGCTTCTTTCCAAAACTGCACACTTGACACCTACAGGAAGATCAAAATCAAGAAAGCATGAGGCATGCTGATTCCAGTTTAGAGAAAAAGCAAGAGTTATAGTATAAATTTGCTATCAATCAGAAAATGATTACTCAAATAACTAAAACTCCATTCACAGGAATGTGGAGACCTAAGTCAACGCGATCAATAATTTTTTTATGACAATCAGGTCACTGAAGTTCCTCAAAAAGGAAATGTTGCATTTTCAGAGAGCAGCAGCTATGAATTAAACTGTATTCATCAAAATATCAGGGCTTGAACTTCAAATATCTTAGTACATATCAAACATGTAGTCTCCATTTTCTGGCAAACAATGATCAGCACCATTGACAAACTCAAGAGATGAAGTGAATACTTTCGTAAATCAAATGCTTTTCTAATTACATATACATCGACAAGAATATGTAACAAAAATAGTAATTCAATACATGTGCACCACGAAAGAATACCTAATTTGGTAAGAAGAACAGAGAGAACAAGTCCAACGGGACCAGCGCCGATGATCAAAACTGGCAAAATCGAGTCATTCTTCGAGAAATTTGACGATAATTTTCTCTTCTGTATATATTCGCATGAATGCCTTCTATGATTTGCATATTTTGTAAGAGAAAATCTATTAAATCTCCTACCTGCAACTCCTAAAACCCCCATTGCATAACAACATACGGAGGGTTTAGAGTTTAGTGAGACCAACCACCCCATATGAGCTCGCTCTATTTGGCTTTGTTTTTCTTTGGCGAAACAACATAAATGGTCCCTGTACTTATAATACTTTGAGTTTAAGGGCCTTAACTTTTATTTTATCTCACTTTTGCCATTGTTTAGTATATTTTATGTATATGTATAGTTCAAATAAAAAGATTGATACGGATATAGAGCGTGTTTGGCAAAAGTAGTTGTTAGCTGGAAATGGGTAGCGGGTAGCGTGTAGCAGGTAGCTGGTAGCGGCAAGTTGTAACTTTTATTTGTTATATGAATGTTTGGCAAAAGTAACTGGAAGCTTTTGAAATATATAAAATTACATAAAAAAACAATGGATTAAAAATAAATAAATATATAAATATATTTTTAAGGGTAATTACGGAAATTGATTTCAAAAGCCCAGAAGCATTTTGTTAAACGCTACATGAAGTAACTTTTAGAATCGGAGCGTTTTGTTAAAACTAAAAGCTAAACGCTCGTACTGTCAAACGAAGTTTTTTGTTTAACTAGAGCATTTTATCAAAAACTAAAAACTAGAAGCTTCCAAACGCTTCCAAAAGCTCCATGTCAAACACGCTCATAAACTCTATTCGACATGAATAGCAAATGATTAGTTTTAGCAAGCTTCTAAATAACGGTAGACATGACTTTACAACAATGTCAAGTTTCAAGCTTTTACGAGCCGTGATGAACCACATCGTTTGTAAAGTGTGACTTAAGACAACAATTTTGTATATAACTAATAATTATATATATATATATATATATATATATATATATATATATATATATATATATATATATATATATATATATATATATTCTACTATTATTCATTTTTATATATACATATATGACTTAAGGCGGCATTTTGTTAGAGTGTGGCGTCAAATACAAGACATAGAATCATGACGATTTTTTTAGAACCTTAAATTTTAGTAAGTGTACCGAACAAAACCTTGTTTTTGAGAATATGATTATACAAAACAAACAGAAAACTAAACCCCTAATAGTTTAAAAGAGAGGTCCAAGTCTTTTTGTATAAAGTTCAAACAAACAATTACATACTCTTTAAAAATAAATAATTTCAACAATCTTGTGTTGAATAATTCAATCTCTTAATAGTCCAAGAGAAAATAGAGTACCTTAACCCAAAACAACACCCCCTCCCACCCCACCCCCGATAAACTATCTGAAATACTCTTTAAAAATAAATAATTCATATCATTTTGTAAAACAAAATCATTTAAAGAGATTAATTTTGTGGATAATGTCTCAAACGGTCAAGTTCTTAACAATTAAAAATCATTTAAGTGCCAATGTATACGAGGGTGTATCAAATTAGTCAAGAGACAATGGTTTAAAGTAAACATTCATACATTTGTCACAAATCTCTATACTAATAAAAGAGTAGTCGTTTTGCCAAGTGTCATAATATTAGAACTCCTAATTAATATGATGCCACTTGTCATTCTATTAATTCTCTATTTTAAATTCATTAAACCTCCTAATTAATGTGATGTTATTTGTCAATCTATTTATTCTTTATTTTAAATTTTAAATTTTATATTAGTGTTTTCATTAATCCATAAATAAAAAGAGTCTAATATATATGATAAATTAATTCCACATATTTATTTGAATCAATAATTATAATTTTACATAACTAATAAAAAAATCTCTTAATTAATAATGTATTTAAAATTTTATATAAAATAATTGATTGATAATTTTGAATTTTTTACTATGAATATTTAATTAATTTTGTAACCGTGGTTTCCACGAGTTATAAACTAGTTCATAATAAAGCATCTTATACATTTGTCATAAATTCATAATAAAGCATCTTCTAAAATCCAAGGCTAATTCCATCATCAATCTTCAACTAACTCGTCCAACCTAAATACATAGCTTATGCTTGGACAACTCAATAAGCATTTTCAAGGTAAGTCCTGAGGGTATTGGATTGAAATTTTAAATCACTAATTTTTACTTGGTTTAATTATTTAACTATCTAGTTATTTTTTTATAATTCATTGTTAAAACTTCTAGTCCTAAATAATAGGTGTTAGATAGCTGTTAAGAAAGTTTTGATTTGTTGTTTAGAGGCTACATCAAACATATTGAATGTTGATCGATTTAGACGTAACTCATTACATTCAAAGTTTATTAAAACCTACATGTACGTTAAGTTTAGTGATTTAAAGGAAATCATATTCATTTTGTAGTGGTTTGTACGAGGCTAATGTGTGATTGCTAAATTTCCAAGTTTGATTTTTTTTATTGTTTTTGTTGATTATGATATCAACAAATTGTTCGTTGATATTGTCTTACTAATGACATGTGCTCATTTTAGGATATGTGAGAACTTTAACTGTCAGACAAATTTATGTAGACATTATGGTATCTAATTTCATGTCCCTGATTTTTATAAAAGTTTTGAAATACTATTACTTATCAAATATTAATGTTGCATGTTTTAGTTGAATGTTAATGTTGCATGTTATAGTTAAAATATACATGTGATTACCTGGCAAGAAGGTATATTTGCATTATCCTTGTTTTGATAGTCATGTGTTCTAATTTAAATACCACATGCCTTTGTTTTTTCCTTCTAAATCTACTATTGCATCAAACAAAAACAAAACACAATGGTAATGGCTTATAACAGCTCATTTTGTTTGAATGCTATTATAATCATGACTTTAGGAATTGTTATCAAATGGATTCATGTCATATTTTGGCCACCAACTAGTATATGTTTGTTTTTATTAATTCATCAATATTTTAATTGTATTTGTTAAGTAGTTATTACTTCTATGTAACATCTAAGTTTATGAATTTTGTTTACATTATGCTTTCATGGTGTTGCATGGTCATGGTGTTCATGTGGACTTTATTATTTAGTTTTAGTTGTATAGAAAGTAAGCATAATTTAACATGTAGATAAAGATATTTGTACTTTTATTTTAATAAAAAACAATATCCATCTTCATCTTGATGGATTCCATATGCACAACTTCCTCATAATCCTTCGTTGATAAACAAAAATAATAATAATAATAATAAATAAATAAATATATAAATAAAGATAGAGCAAAAACAACTTCATATTTTGGGAAAACATTGTTGCGTTTGGGGATTTATGGTAAAAAATATGAGTTCTTAAGTTTTAACATTGTGATAAAATTCGATTTTTAAATAAAGATGAAGATGGGATGGGAACAAAAAAACCATATGATGAAAGCAATTTCTTATGCAACAAAACCATTATCGATGGCAAACTATTTACCATTATCTTCGATTATTTATTAGCACATCTTGTTTATATATCATCGCGTCTAATTATTTTTGTATGATTTATTAATTTTTCTTAATGGTATATTTTATGTATGTAATTGTTTGATAAAGTTTTTCTAAATTCTATATTGAAACAAAAATATTATTTATTAAAGGCCAAAGAGTATAATACATTGAAGTTGGTCGTCTTTTAAAATTAAGTGCAAGATAGTCAAGATATATGTGGAATGAAGATATATTAGGGGTCCTCGAATTGAAAGTTGACTCAAGTTGAGGGACCATTTGATCAATGTAACTTTCTTCCTTGTAGTATAGGCTTACGTGGTCACTAAGCCACCAATTGTGATTACATGGCGGAGTATAGAAACTAGAAAGTTCTCATAACCCTAACTTAAACTAATAATTTTTTTATAATGATCACACATAAAATCACCGATCTACTTTTTTATACGTAACCCCACTATTATATACCCCTTCATGGCTACATAAGTATATAATAGAGTTTGTGTACCCTTCCAATATGATACTCTATGTGAGTAAGAGATACTTATAACATAACTCTTTTTAAATTATATTATAGTAAGATTGAGAGCATATTGAGCTGGCCACAACCCACTACTGTCAAGGGGTTACTTAAATTATATTATAGTAAGATTGAGAGCATGTTGAGCTGGCCACAACCCACTACTGTCAAGGGGTTACTTAGAGGGACGTTATGTTAACATCAATTATCAAATATCGATGAGCTATAAATCAAACTCTATATTCAATAAGGACAGAATAAGTGAAAATAAGTAGGGATGAAATCTTAAACACAAAATATTATAAAATAATGGTAAGTGTCTGTTAAATGTTATTTTATGGATCTTTTCTATTAATTGTTATAAGTGTGTTGTATCATATCAGAATTCTCATACTATTCATATTTTTATGTCGTTTTCAAGTATTTCAAAGCGATCAATATTTTGGAAGCTTTTAGAAGCAACTTCAATGCATTTTTAGAGTTAAAGCTAAAACACCTGAGGACATCGGAAGCTAAATTAAAATAGCTGAAACTGAAGTTTTCGAGTCTAAACCGCTTGTTTTTGTAGTTACGCGATCACATCCAGATTACATGATTGTGTTTTTGTTCCACAATATTTTTTTTCGCCACTTAAAATCACCTTTGGAGACCTCGAAGTGAAAAAACAATCATAGCCTAAAAGCAGGATCGCATTACACGATCGTGTTTTTCATTCGTAACTTTTCCAAGCCTTAAAAAATCGATTTTTGTGACTTTAAACAATAAACACGATCAAAGGTTCAAAACATGATCGCGTTTTTGGTCAAAATCCCCAAAATAGCAGCCTACTTTATTAAACAATGCCCAAACATATTTTTCTTGATTTTCCTATTTTTTGCAAACATTTTTTTTTCAGGTAATACCCTTCCTGACTTCCAAATCAATTTAGATTGTTGCAAAGCAAGTCCATACGAATTTGCAAATTATTTTCAGACATTTTTGACTTTTTTTGGCGATTTACGAGGATTTGAAGTGTAACACCCATAATCTTGAGGAGAAATTGTAAGGAATGAATCCCATTTTGGGGTACTAGACACGGCGTGTTAGAGGAACCAACACGGCGCGTCTGGTTGAGGAAAAGCGCGGTTCTCATTAAGTTCAACACGACGTGTTGGTGTCTAAACACAGCGTGTTGGAAGTTGGGAAAGAACCCTGATTTTTTAGAATGTTGCATCTTATATAATCTCTTTAAGCCCTAAGGTTTGGTCTCCCTACCAGCCTCCATTGACACTAAAACCCTAAAATCGATCCTTAAGTCTCTTGTTAGTGTTCTTGAGCTAGTATGAAGTTCTTGGTGCTCATTGTTGGTCTTTGTGAAGGGAGAAGAGATCTTGAAGTTGCTTTGTTTGGGAAAAGGATTTTGATCCAAAATCATCATCTTATGAGGAAGCTTTCTGAGGTATCAAGTTTGCATCTTGTCTTATATATGCTTAGACCTCTTCTTTTGTGCTTTGTTGTGCTTTTGGTCCCTTTTTGGGTTGAGGAGAGAGTGAACACGTTTTAAGGGCTTATTATTCCAGATTTGAGCTTCTTTTGGTCCCTTTGAGCATAAAGGTGCAAACTTTATGAGATTTTAGGTATCATGCATGCATTAAGTCAATTATTAAGTCCCTTTTAAGCTTAAGAGCTTCATTGAGGCATGCATAAACGTAAAGTTGGCAACTTTATGTAGTTTTCCAGCTCAAGGAAGTCAGATCTATGTTTTGGGGTTATGTCTTCAATGACCAAGTGTTTATTGGTTAATCCCTTGCATAATCAAGCTTTGTGGGTTGGGTTTTTGGACCTTTTGGTAGTCCATATGGGTAAAGATGGAAACTTTACCCTTTTAAGTCTCATTTTGGTCTAGATCTGAGCATTGGAGCTTTTGGAATCGGAGATAGTAGCTTAATGTATTAAGCTGTGGAAACTCAGGCAAACATGACATGTTTGCAAGCCAACACGACGTATTGGCTGGGGTTCTCCAGATTATTTGGATGATGGAAGAACATGACATGTTTGCAAGTCAACACGACGTGTTTGGTCAACATGGATTGTTGACTTTGACTTTGATTAGAAATTTGACTAGGGTTGACCATGGGATATTTTGGGTCTTGGGTGTTTATTTGGAATTGGGCTTTTGGATTGTTGAATGGGGCCTTGGTTTTGGGCCAAGTTATGAAAAGGGTAAAAAGGTCTTTTATCCTGGTTTCGACACTTAGTGTGGGTCGCATCTGATTAATTATAGATGTTTAACTTGTGATTGATAGCGCAAGGATTCTTGCGGGTCAGCAGCCAAAGATTCTTTCTGTGAGATTTGACAGTGCGAGGTGAGTCTCCTCACTATCTTTAGTGGGTCGAAGGCACCAATTCCGGCCCATGACTTTGTATGGAGAGTGCTAGATGTATGCATGACTCTTGCATATGTATGTGTTTTGTATGCTTACTAGACGGGGCCTGATGGTTATTCAATATGCTAGTACCAGGTTATGCATATATGATTTGTATGTGGGTAGGGCTCGTATCTCAGTGGGCGGGGCTCGTTATGCGAGTGTGAGCGAGGCTCGTATCTTAGTGGGTGGGGCTCATTATACGAGTGTGGGTGGGCCCGTATCTCAGTGAGTAGGGCTTGATATGCGAGTGCGGGCGGGGCATGTTATGTACTTAGTTATGTATGGTATGTGGTATCTTGGGAACTCGCTAAGCTTTGTGCTTACAGTTTCAGTTTATGTTTCAGGTACTTTAGTTTTCAAATGGAAGGGCTCAGGATGATTGCAGAGCACACACCACAATCAAATAGAAAACATACGACTCTGATACCACTGATGCGTTTTCTAAGTTATAAACAAAAAATACATACTTAAACCCTTAAGTTCACATGCAACCTAGAAAGGATCTATGATTTCTCTATTGATAGCAACTAACTATGAATATCAAGAAAACCCTAGGAGAGAGGCTATGAAATCGAAATTCATACATAAAATTAGGGTTACATACCTTTTGATTATTATTGTAAATATTCAGTGTAGAATCCTTCTTCTAGATCTTGGAAAGCTAGCACCAAAGGAATGGATGCCTCTAATGGCTTGTGTGACAACCCGATATTTCAACTCTATGTAATAACCTAAAAAGTCAAGTATTGTAACCACTTTTGATATAATGAAATTTACCTCGAAAATAAAATGTTCAAAAGTATCTAATTGATTACCTACTATGTTAGATATCATTAAACCGTGATCGTACATAAAAAGAACGTCCAAATCTGACTTCGTATAAGGAAGTTATGATTTTTCCAAGTTCGGCCTAGCGACAGACAGCTAAAAACTCGAAACAGAAATCGAGCGACTTTTGGCCGGAATGACCTAAATGAGAATCGAAGGTCTTGACATTGGTTTTTCAACGGTAAAAAGTCTGGCAAAACCAAACGTCGGATAAGGAAGTTATGGATTTCTAACAAAATTTTCTTACCGCGAACTTTTAAAAATAAATAATAAAAATAAGTTCAAAATTTGCCGACGGAGTCTAAACAAAAGTTGTAGAGCGTAGTCTCACCTACGTGTGGATATAAAGAACGTCGAAAACGGAGTTCGTATGAAGAAGATATGAATTTTTGAAGTTTATTAAATAATAAAAATATAACTTTTAAATCAAAATTCGGTATTATCCGAAGGAGGAGTCACCAGGCCAATCCGAGTTACGCCCAGCATACTCGAGGACTAGGCCTCTGATCGTCCACGTCGCCCCTATGCGAGGCTATGCCCCGTCCCATCCGAAGTTCCAAAGCAGTCGAGGATGCGGTCACGCATGACGCACGTGTACGCCCATCGTAACTGCGTACGCCCAGCGTACCGAGGCAGTTCCCAACCCCTATAAAAGGGATGCGGGGGTTTCGAAGAAAGAGCCCAATTCCTCTCATCTTTCTTGCGTTTTTGCCTCGTTTTCCGTGCACGTGATATCCCGAAGCCCTGGTTTCCTTGCTCAAATCCCAAAGGTTGTTTGTGCTCCCAAGATTCCCGAGAAAATCCGCTTTCTCGAGTCGAAGTTCTGCTCGGTTTTCATCTCGCCTTCTTCGATCTTTCAAGTGAGTTCATACCTGTGACATCCCCAAAATCTCGGCCAGAAAAGACCGATTTCATTTATGCTTTTTAAAACATTTTCAGAGTAAATCCGTTTGATTTTAAAAGAGATGCGGAATTTGTTCCCAAAAACAAAACATGATAAAATAGATATTTATCAAAACGTTTCATATAGAAATATGATTTCATTTCATAATCAAAAGTCGGGATGTCATGTTCCGATATAGATCATAAAGCATAAACGAAGATATTACAAGTCGTTCAACAAATATATACATATGCAGACTTGTAAACAAAAATGACTTGATGATTCGCCCATCTTAAGCTCTTGCACCACTTCCTGTAATACAAATCAACTGAGTGGGTCAGGCTTGGGAGCCTGGTGAGCATATAGGGTTTTCAAACCCACAATAATTATATTTAAATTACAATAATCAACAATAAACCCGATTACCCATTCCCGTTATCCTCACCTTACGTTCCTAAAAATAACGTCTATTATAAGGAACTTATTTCAGGATTTTCATCGGGACGGACATTACTGCAGAGGGGCTTCCTCAACAATAAGTGTCCTAAAGGCAACCATGTGGGGGATAGAGTACACCGGTGAACACGTCGTTCACAACACCTACAGGTAATGAGCCTGCTAGTGTTCCACAGGACAGTCTAGAATAGTCCGTGGTCGTCATCCATACTCTGCTGAATGACTAGAATAACACCAATAACACCGAGGCCTCTCATCTGTTTATTTCACACCAATTATCTACCCATGTTCTACCCAACATATTAGTAGATAAAAATATACATTTTTATACATTGTTTAAAAACCTGTATAGCATGCTTTAATCAATACACATTCCACATAACAGATGAGGCATACACACATAACACGTATTTCATAGAGAATATACATTCACACATATAACCACAAAATATATACGCGTAGCACGTATTTTATATTAATTACTTCATAATATTGTGTTGGAGAGAAAATAACTACACACTCACTTGATCAGAAGATGATCGGGCAGCACTACGGCTTGCAGAAGTAGTGTCTCTCTGTAGATCTGGAAGATCTTCACAAAAACCGGCTCCTCGCGGGCAGGGCTTCGGCTCGGGAATAACGCTCTTCGGGATTCTCGGGGCTTCGGATCTCGCTTCGGGGCTCGGGAATAATACCGGGGCTTCGGGGTACAATCGGCACGCAAAACGAGGCAAAGGGCTAGAGAGGATGAGGGAATTTGCAAAAGAAACTCGGCTGCTTCGGATCTCCTTTTATAGGTGCTGAACCTCTCGCACGTACGCGGGGCGTACGAGGCTACGCGGGGCGTACGCCTCGGTGGTCGTCAGCGCTTGCGTCACCGGGCCCCTCTACGTCATCGCTTACGACTCACTACTCCGCAGAACTCGAGTGCCCTACGCTATACGCGGGGCGTACAGCAGTACGCGCTGCGTACTTCGGATAGACCGCCTCGCTTCTCTTCGGATAATATCGGAGTTAAATTAAAATAAATATTTAAATATTTATTAAAACTTCAAAAATTCATATCTCCTTCATACGAACTCCGTTTTCGACGTTCTTTATATCCACGCGAAGGTGAGACTACGCTCTACAACTTTCGTTTAGACTCCGTCGGCTAATTTTGACTTTTATTTTTATTAATTATTTTTAGAAGGCTCGGACAGGAAAACTTCGATATTAAATCATAACTTCTTCGTCCGACGTCCGTTCTCGCCTATCTTTTCATCGTTTCACTACTAACAACGAGATCTTCGATTCTCATTTAGATTGTTTCGGCTAGAAATTGCTCGATCTCGAATCGAGTATTCGGGCTGCATACTGCTAAGTCAAAACTTAGAAAAATCATAACTTCCTCATACGAAGTCAGATTTGGGCGTTCCTTTTATGCACGCTCTCGGTTTAACGAAATCTACGACTTTCGTTTAGATCGCTAAGGATAAATATCGCTCTATCTTAAATTCATATTTTACGTCACTCGGCGTCGTGCCGGTCCCGTCGCGAAACTTTGACAGGTCATAACTTCTTCGTTATAACTCGGATTTTGGCATTCCTTATATCTCCGGAATCCTTGTTTCAACCACTACAACTTTATGCAAAGATATCGGGCTTATCTCACACTTTAATTTTTGACGCTTATTTTATTCTTAATTCATTAAATTTTAATAATTAAGAAAATAAACACATAAATCACATAATTCACATAATTCACAAATAATACATTTTTATTATTTCAAATTGGGTTACAATGGTTAACCTAGACTATTATATTGCTAAAATGGCAAGCCTAGAAACACGGGCGTTACAATTCTCTCCACCTTAGAATGATTCCGTCCCCGGAATCACACACCAGCAAACAAATGCGGATAGCGACTCATCATGTCACTCTCCGTCTCCCAGGTGAGATTCGGCCCATTCGTGTGTTTCCATCGGACAAGCACTAACTCAACCATCTTACGTCGCAACTTCTTAGTCTTTCGGTCAACGATTGCCTCCGGTTCCTCGATCAACCTTTTGTTCTCATCGATCCTCAACTCCGAAAGTGGAATTATGTCGGGAACTTCTCCCATGAACTTCCTCAAGTAACACACATGAAAAGTGTTATGAATTCCATTCAGTTCTTCTGGTAGTTCGAGCTTGTAAGCTTGGTTCCCAATCCTCTGAAGAACTTTAAACGGTCCAATAAACCTTGGACTTAACTTTCCCCTTTTACCAAATCTTATAAGTCCCTTCCACGGCGAGACTTTAAGCAAAACCGAATCTCCAACTTCAAAAGTCATCGGTCTTCGCTTTTTGTCAGCATAGCTCTTTTGACGATCCTGAGCTGATAACATTCTTTCCCTAATTATTTTCAACTTTTCAGCAGTTTGATGAACCAACTCCGGTCCCATAAACTGCTTTTCCCCAGCCTCAAGCCAACAAGACGGCGTAAGACACTTCTGTCCATACAATGCTTGATAAGGTGCCATCTTTATGCTCGAGTGAAAACTATTATTATAGGAAAATTCTACCAAAGGTAAATGTTCATCCCAATTACCTAGGAATTCCAAGGTACACGCTCTCAGCATATCTTCAAGTGTTTGTATCGTTCTTTCACTCTGACCATCAGTCTGCGGATGGTAAGCTGTACTTAAACACAACTTGGTACCCAATTCCTCTTGTAGACTTTTCCAAAATCGTGAGGTGAAACGACTGTCACGATCCGACACAATCGTTAACGGAACACCGTGAAGCCTCACAATTTCCTTCACGTAAGAATTCGCAAGCTTTTCCATAGACCATTTCTCGTTGGCTGCTATGAAATGCGCACTCTTAGTGAATCGATCAACGACCACCCAAATCATGTCGTGACCACTTTTTGTTCTGGGTAGTTTAGTGACAAAATCCATAGCAATGTCTTCCCACTTACCCATAGGCGCAGGTAATGGTTCTAAACTCCCGTATGGTTTCTGATGTTGTGCCTTGACTCTTGCACATGTCACACACTCGGCCACGTACTTCGCAATGTCGAGCTTCATCGTCGGCCACCAATAATAGGGTTTCAGGTCCCTATACATTTTTGTGCTACCGGGATGAATCGAGTACATGGTTTTGTGAGCTTCTTCCATCAGAAGATCTCTGACTCCTCCTGTCTTAGGTATCCAAATCCGATCTTGGAACACCTTCAGTCCGTGACTGTTTACACCGAACACCAACGTTTTGCCCAAACGTTCCTCCTTTCGGTCATTCTTCTCAGAAGCTTCGCTTTGAGCTTTCTTTATACTTTCCAAAATAGTCGAGACAACTTCAATTCTCAACGCTCTTGGCCTTTTCCTTTCGGGATTGACTTTCCGACTGAGAGCATCAGCAACAATATTGGCCTTACCGGGGTGGTAAAGTATCTCACAGTCGTAGTCTATAAGTAATTCCAGCCAGCGTCGTTGCCTCATATTCAATTCTTTCTGACTAAAGAGATATTGGAGACTCTTATGATCAGTGAAAAGTTTGCACTTCGTGCCATAGAGGTAATGCCTCCATATTTTCAGTGCGAAAACTACCGCTGCCAACTCCAAATCATGAGTCGGGTAGTTCTTTTCGTGCTCTTTCAGCTGTCGAGATGCATATGCTATCACCTTTTCTCTTTGGGTCAAAACACAACCCAATCCAACCCCAGACGCATCGCTATAAACCGCGAAGTCTTCAACTCCATCGGGTAGAGAAAGTATTGGTGCCTCGCATAGTTTCTTCTTTAGTCTCTCGAATGCTTCTTTATGCTTATCACTCCAAGCATAAGTAGCTCCTTTGTGGGTCAAAGCTGTTAATGGACTAGCGATCGAAGAAAAGCCTTGGATAAACCTTCGGTAATATCCGGCTAATCCTAAAAAGCTTCGGATCTCCGTGGGACTTTTCGGTTGTTCCCACTTCATCACAGCTTCGATCTTTGCTGGATCAACCATTATCCCTTCTTGGTTGACCACGTGACCCAAGAATTGGACTTCACGAATCCAGAAATCACATTTGGAGAACTTCGCATACAACTTCTCCTTCTTCAAGACTTCCAACACTTCTCGCAAGTGTCTGCCATGCTGCTCTTGGCTTTTCGAATAAATCAGAATGTCATCTATGAACACTATCACAGATTTATCAAGGAAAGGATTGCAAACCCTATTCATCAAATCCATGAATGCTGCTGGAGCATTGGTTAGTCCAAACGACATAACCAAGAACTCGTAGTGTCCATATCGTGTTCTGAATGCAGTCTTCTCTATATCTTGCTCCCTTACTTTTAGCTGATGATATCCTGACCTTAGGTCGATCTTTGAAAAATAACTTGAACCTTGTAGTTGATCGAATAGGTCATCAATCCTCGGCAATGGATATCTATTCTTTATTGTTGCCTTATTCAGCTCTCGGTAATCAATGCACATCCTCATGCTTCCATCTTTCTTCTTTACGAATAACACCGGAGCTCCCCAGGGTGATGAACTAGGTCTAATGAAACCCTTGTCCAATAACTCCTGAAGTTGCATCATTAGCTCCTTCATCTCCGTCGGTGCTAATCGATAAGGTGCTTTCGCAATTGGCGTTGTTCCTGGCAACAAGTCAATACGGAATTCCACTTGTCGATCGGGCGGTAATCCAGGAAGATCTTCGGGAAATACTTCCGGATAATCACACACAACAGGAATATTTTGCATCACCTTCTTTTCCTTCTTAGCGTCGATCACAAATGCTAAGTATGATGTACACCCCTTGGTCAAACATTTTCTGGCTTTCATTAGAGAAATGATCCCAGAATTTACTCTGCGTTTGTCTCCATACACCATAAACGATTCCTTCCCAGGTGGATTCACTTTCACTATTTTCTTCTTGCATAAAATTTCGGCATCATTGGCGCTAAGCCAATCCATTCCCAAAACGATGTCAAAACCGTTAAGTTCGATAGGCAATAATTCCTCGTGGAACTTATTTCCATTCAGATCAATTAAGATGTTTTTCATACGATGGCTAACAGGTACAAACTTGCCACTAGCAACTTCGACTAATAAAGCATTATCTAGTCTATCAACAGGCAAAGCTAGTTTTCTACCAAATTCATGCGATATAAAGGAGTAGTTGGCTCCAGAATCAAATAAAATTTGGGCAGGCAATTTGTTAACGAGAAAGGTACCTGAAGCGACATCAGCTTCATCTTTAGCAGCTTCCAGTGTCATCTGGAATGCTCTCGCCTTTGGCTTTGGCGAAATGTTGGGTCTTGCTGCTTCCTTCTTCTTCGGACAATCCCTTGAGATGTGCCCCTCCTCACCACAACCATAACAAACATTCTTGGTGAAGGTGCAGTCATTGGCATAATGCCCTAGCTTTCCACATTTGAAGCATGTGGTTTCCCCACCACACTTCCCATAATGCTTCTTCTTGCACTTGTCACACCATTTCGCTTCTACCTTTCCTCCACTTCCCCTCGAACTAGACTTCGAGAATTTACTTTTCTTGCTGGACCCTGAAAATCCATCGATTTTCCTTTTCTCGCCAACCTCTGACCTTTCCAGACCTTTTTCCCTGATCTGGGTCTCAACATTTCTAGCAGCCCAGATGGCGGCTTTCAATGTGGTTGCTTGCTTAACCATTGGACCATAGTCCGCTGGTAGTCCAAGGGCAAACTTGTTGACCTTAGAGAGTTCTGTAGGCACCAAATATGGGATAAACTTCATCTTTTCCGTGAAACTTGCAGCGTATTCAGTAACGCTCAATTTCCCTTTCTTCAAATTCTGAAATTCATTACTGATTTCCAGAAGGTCCTGCTCGGAGCAGTATTGCATTTTTAGTTGTTCCACAAAGTCTTCCCAAGACATTTTGCTTGCTTCTCCCTTGGGCATAGAGTCAGCTAACAACTTCCACCAACTCAACACGCCAGATTTTAGCAGAGGGATCGCAAGAGCGGTCTTCTGCCTGTTGCTGCATTCGCAACTTTCAAACATAGTCTCCATTTCGGAGACCCAATCCATAACTTGCACCGGCGTCGGGCTTCCGGATAGACATGGTGGTTTGGATGCCATGAAATCCTTATACTTGCACCCACGACCATCATTTCCTCCATACTGGTTATTGCGTCTAACCACTGGTTGTTCGTCTTGACCAATGATCCCACTAAAGTTTTCTCCTTCAGATTGCCCTCCATTCTCCTCGGGCTCTTCCGCTTGAATTGACGGTTCTTCACGATTCTGCCTAAGCAGGCGTCTTGTTTCTTCCATCTGACGATCCAACATCATTTGAATCATCATTTGTACACCAGCCATTGTTATCGGCTCAGGTGCATCAGCTACAATAGGTACTTGTTGAATTACAGGCGGTTGATTCCTGTTTTCATCAGCATTTCCAACTCCGCTTCTTGTTCTCACCATTTTTGATCTACACACCGAATAATTTCACCTTATTACTCCAAACGATTACATGCTAGTTCTAATGTCGTATACATACGCTTAGAATCCTAAACACATAAACCTTCAGATCCGGTTGGCAACAAACCGTAGATCCGAACAAACAATATCATATATGGCAACATATAACATTTAGCACATAAAAGCATTTTAGGCAACTTTCCTAAAATAAACTAGTGCTCGTGTCTAAAATTTATCAGACACACATCTCACAATCTCCACTTAGCATACTAAGTTTAAGTCTAGAAATCCAACAAATTCCTAGTTCGCTTAAACTAATGCTCTGATACCAACTGTGACATCCCCAAAATCTCGGCCAGAAAAGACCGATTTCATTTATGCTTTTTAAAACATTTTCAGAGTAAATCCGTTTGATTTTAAAAGAGATGCGGAATTTGTTCCCAAAAACAAAACATGATAAAATAGATATTTATCAAAACGTTTCATATAGAAATATGATTTCATTTCATAATCAAAAGTCGGGATGTCATGTTCCGATATAGATCATAAAGCATAAACGAAGATATTACAAGTCGTTCAACAAATATATACATATGCAGACTTGTAAACAAAAATGACTTGATGATTCGCCCATCTTAAGCTCTTGCGCCACTTCCTGTAATACAAATCAACTGAGTGGGTCAGGCTTGGGAGCCTGGTGAGCATATAGGGTTTTCAAACCCACAATAATTATATTTAAATTACAATAATCAACAATAAACCCGATTACCCATTCCCGTTATCCTCACCTTACGTTCCTAAAAATAACGTCTATTATAAGGAACTTATTTCAGGATTTTCATCGGGACGGACATTACTGCAGAGGGGCTTCCTCAACAATAAGTGTCCTAAAGGCAACCATGTGGGGGATAGAGTACACCGGTGAACACGTCGTTCACAACACCTACAGGTAATGAGCCTGCTAGTGTTCCACAGGACAGTCTAGAATAGTCCGTGGTCGTCATCCATACTCTGCTGAATGACTAGAATAACACCAATAACACCGAGGCCTCTCATCTGTTTATTTCACACCAATTATCTACCCATGTTCTACCCAACATATTAGTAGATAAAAATATACATTTTTATACATTGTTTAAAAACCTGTATAGCATGCTTTAATCAATACACATTCCACATAACAGATGAGGCATACACACATAACACGTATTTCATAGAGAATATACATTCACACATATAACCACAAAATATATACGCGTAGCACGTATTTTATATTAATTACTTCATAATATTGTGTTGGAGAGAAAATAACTACACACTCACTTGATCAGAAGATGATCGGGCAGCACTACGGCTTGCAGAAGTAGTGTCTCTCTGTAGATCTGGAAGATCTTCACAAAAACCGGCTCCTCGCGGGCAGGGCTTCGGCTCGGGAATAACGCTCTTCGGGATTCTCGGGGCTTCGGATCTCGCTTCGGGGCTCGGGAATAATACCGGGGCTTCGGGGTACAATCGGCACGCAAAACGAGGCAAAGGGCTAGAGAGGATGAGGGAATTTGCAAAAGAAACTCGGCTGCTTCGGATCTCCTTTTATAGGTGCTGAACCTCTCGCACGTACGCGGGGCGTACGAGGCTACGCGGGGCGTACGCCTCGGTGGTCGTCAGCGCTTGCGTCACCGGGCCCCTCTACGTCATCGCTTACGACTCACTACTCCGCAGAACTCGAGTGCCCTACGCTATACGCGGGGCGTACAGCAGTACGCGCTGCGTACTTCGGATAGACCGCCTCGCTTCTCTTCGGATAATATCGGAGTTAAATTAAAATAAATATTTAAATATTTATTAAAACTTCAAAAATTCATATCTCCTTCATACGAACTCCGTTTTCGACGTTCTTTATATCCACGCGAAGGTGAGACTACGCTCTACAACTTTCGTTTAGACTCCGTCGGCTAATTTTGACTTTTATTTTTATTAATTATTTTTAGAAGGCTCGGACAGGAAAACTTCGATATTAAATCATAACTTCTTCGTCCGACGTCCGTTCTCGCCTATCTTTTCATCGTTTCACTACTAACAACGAGATCTTCGATTCTCATTTAGATTGTTTCGGCTAGAAATTGCTCGATCTCGAATCGAGTATTCGGGCTGCATACTGCTAAGTCAAAACTTAGAAAAATCATAACTTCCTCATACGAAGTCAGATTTGGGCGTTCCTTTTATGCACGCTCTCGGTTTAACGAAATCTACGACTTTCGTTTAGATCGCTAAGGATAAATATCGCTCTATCTTAAATTCATATTTTACGTCACTCGGCGTCGTGCCGGTCCCGTCGCGAAACTTTGACAGGTCATAACTTCTTCGTTATAACTCGGATTTTGGCATTCCTTATATCTCCGGAATCCTTGTTTCAACCACTACAACTTTATGCAAAGATATCGGGCTTATCTCACACTTTAATTTTTGACGCTTATTTTATTCTTAATTCATTAAATTTTAATAATTAAGAAAATAAACACATAAATCACATAATTCACATAATTCACAAATAATACATTTTTATTATTTCAAATTGGGTTACAATGGTTAACCTAGACTATTATATTGCTAAAATGGCAAGCCTAGAAACACGGGCGTTACAATTCTCTCCACCTTAGAATGATTCCGTCCCCGGAATCACACACCAGCAAACAAATGCGGATAGCGACTCATCATGTCACTCTCCGTCTCCCAGGTGAGATTCGGCCCATTCGTGTGTTTCCATCGGACAAGCACTAACTCAACCATCTTACGTCGCAACTTCTTAGTCTTTCGGTCAACGATTGCCTCCGGTTCCTCGATCAACCTTTTGTTCTCATCGATCCTCAACTCCGAAAGTGGAATTATGTCGGGAACTTCTCCCATGAACTTCCTCAAGTAACACACATGAAAAGTGTTATGAATTCCATTCAGTTCTTCTGGTAGTTCGAGCTTGTAAGCTTGGTTCCCAATCCTCTGAAGAACTTTAAACGGTCCAATAAACCTTGGACTTAACTTTCCCCTTTTACCAAATCTTATAAGTCCCTTCCACGGCGAGACTTTAAGCAAAACCGAATCTCCAACTTCAAAAGTCATCGGTCTTCGCTTTTTGTCAGCATAGCTCTTTTGACGATCCTGAGCTGATAACATTCTTTCCCTAATTATTTTCAACTTTTCAGCAGTTTGATGAACCAACTCCGGTCCCATAAACTGCTTTTCCCCAGCCTCAAGCCAACAAGACGGCGTAAGACACTTCTGTCCATACAATGCTTGATAAGGTGCCATCTTTATGCTCGAGTGAAAACTATTATTATAGGAAAATTCTACCAAAGGTAAATGTTCATCCCAATTACCTAGGAATTCCAAGGTACACGCTCTCAGCATATCTTCAAGTGTTTGTATCGTTCTTTCACTCTGACCATCAGTCTGCGGATGGTAAGCTGTACTTAAACACAACTTGGTACCCAATTCCTCTTGTAGACTTTTCCAAAATCGTGAGGTGAAACGACTGTCACGATCCGACACAATCGTTAACGGAACACCGTGAAGCCTCACAATTTCCTTCACGTAAGAATTCGCAAGCTTTTCCATAGACCATTTCTCGTTGGCTGCTATGAAATGCGCACTCTTAGTGAATCGATCAACGACCACCCAAATCATGTCGTGACCACTTTTTGTTCTGGGTAGTTTAGTGACAAAATCCATAGCAATTTCTTCCCACTTACCCATAGGCGCAGGTAATGGTTCTAAACTCCCGTATGGTTTCTGATGTTGTGCCTTGACTCTTGCACATGTCACACACTCGGCCACGTACTTCGCAATGTCGAGCTTCATCGTCGGCCACCAATAATAGGGTTTCAGGTCCCTATACATTTTTGTGCTACCGGGATGAATCGAGTACATGGTTTTGTGAGCTTCTTCCATCAGAAGATCTCTGACTCCTCCTGTCTTAGGTATCCAAATCCGATCTTGGAACACCTTCAGTCCGTGACTGTTTACACCGAACACCAACGTTTTGCCCAAACGTTCCTCCTTTCGGTCATTCTTCTCAGAAGCTTCGCTTTGAGCTTTCTTTATACTTTCCAAAATAGTCGAGACAACTTCAATTCTCAACGCTCTTGGCCTTTTCCTTTCGGGATTGACTTTCCGACTGAGAGCATCAGCAACAATATTGGCCTTACCGGGGTGGTAAAGTATCTCACAGTCGTAGTCTATAAGTAATTCCAGCCAGCGTCGTTGCCTCATATTCAATTCTTTCTGACTAAAGAGATATTGGAGACTCTTATGATCAGTGAAAAGTTTGCACTTCGTGCCATAGAGGTAATGCCTCCATATTTTCAGTGCGAAAACTACCGCTGCCAACTCCAAATCATGAGTCGGGTAGTTCTTTTCGTGCTCTTTCAGCTGTCGAGATGCATATGCTATCACCTTTTCTCTTTGGGTCAAAACACAACCCAATCCAACCCCAGACGCATCGCTATAAACCGCGAAGTCTTCAACTCCATCGGGTAGAGAAAGTATTGGTGCCTCGCATAGTTTCTTCTTTAGTCTCTCGAATGCTTCTTTATGCTTATCACTCCAAGCATAAGTAGCTCCTTTGTGGGTCAAAGCTGTTAATGGACTAGCGATCGAAGAAAAGCCTTGGATAAACCTTCGGTAATATCCGGCTAATCCTAAAAAGCTTCGGATCTCCGTGGGACTTTTCGGTTGTTCCCACTTCATCACAGCTTCGATCTTTGCTGGATCAACCATTATCCCTTCTTGGTTGACCACGTGACCCAAGAATTGGACTTCACGAATCCAGAAATCACATTTGGAGAACTTCGCATACAACTTCTCCTTCTTCAAGACTTCCAACACTTCTCGCAAGTGTCTGCCATGCTGCTCTTGGCTTTTCGAATAAATCAGAATGTCATCTATGAACACTATCACAGATTTATCAAGGAAAGGATTGCAAACCCTATTCATCAAATCCATGAATGCTGCTGGAGCATTGGTTAGTCCAAACGACATAACCAAGAACTCGTAGTGTCCATATCGTGTTCTGAATGCAGTCTTCTCTATATCTTGCTCCCTTACTTTTAGCTGATGATATCCTGACCTTAGGTCGATCTTTGAAAAATAACTTGAACCTTGTAGTTGATCGAATAGGTCATCAATCCTCGGCAATGGATATCTATTCTTTATTGTTGCCTTATTCAGCTCTCGGTAATCAATGCACATCCTCATGCTTCCATCTTTCTTCTTTACGAATAACACCGGAGCTCCCCAGGGTGATGAACTAGGTCTAATGAAACCCTTGTCCAATAACTCCTGAAGTTGCATCATTAGCTCCTTCATCTCCGTCGGTGCTAATCGATAAGGTGCTTTCGCAATTGGCGTTGTTCCTGGCAACAAGTCAATACGGAATTCCACTTGTCGATCGGGCGGTAATCCAGGAAGATCTTCGGGAAATACTTCCGGATAATCACACACAACAGGAATATTTTGCATCACCTTCTTTTCCTTCTTAGCGTCGATCACAAATGCTAAGTATGATGTACACCCCTTGGTCAAACATTTTCTGGCTTTCATTAGAGAAATGATCCCAGAATTTACTCTGCGTTTGTCTCCATACACCATAAACGATTCCTTCCCAGGTGGATTCACTTTCACTATTTTCTTCTTGCATAAAATTTCGGCATCATTGGCGCTAAGCCAATCCATTCCCAAAACGATGTCAAAACCGTTAAGTTCGATAGGCAATAATTCCTCGTGGAACTTATTTCCATTCAGATCAATTAAGATGTTTTTCATACGATGGCTAACAGGTACAAACTTGCCACTAGCAACTTCGACTAATAAAGCATTATCTAGTCTATCAACAGGCAAAGCTAGTTTTCTACCAAATTCATGCGATATAAAGGAGTAGTTGGCTCCAGAATCAAATAAAATTTGGGCAGGCAATTTGTTAACGAGAAAGGTACCTGAAGCGACATCAGCTTCATCTTTAGCAGCTTCCAGTGTCATCTGGAATGCTCTCGCCTTTGGCTTTGGCGAAATGTTGGGTCTTGCTGCTTCCTTCTTCTTTGGACAATCCCTTGAGATGTGCCCCTCCTCACCACAACCATAACAAACATTCTTGGTGAAGGTGCAGTCATTGGCATAATGCCCTAGCTTTCCACATTTGAAGCATGTGGTTTCCCCACCACACTTCCCATAATGCTTCTTCTTGCACTTGTCACACCATTTCGCTTCTACCTTTCCTCCACTTCCCCTCGAACTAGACTTCGAGAATTTACTTTTCTTGCTGGACCCTGAAAATCCATCGATTTTCCTTTTCTCGCCAACCTCTGACCTTTCCAGACCTTTTTCCCTGATCTGGGTCTCAACATTTCTAGCAGCCCAGATGGCGGCTTTCAATGTGGTTGCTTGCTTAACCATTGGACCATAGTCCGCTGGTAGTCCAAGGGCAAACTTGTTGACCTTAGAGAGTTCTGTAGGCACCAAATATGGGATAAACTTCATCTTTTCCGTGAAACTTGCAGCGTATTCAGTAACGCTCAATTTCCCTTTCTTCAAATTCTGAAATTCATTACTGATTTCCAGAAGGTCCTGCTCGGAGCAGTATTGCATTTTTAGTTGTTCCACAAAGTCTTCCCAAGACATTTTGCTTGCTTCTCCCTTGGGCATAGAGTCAGCTAACAACTTCCACCAACTCAACACGCCAGATTTTAGCAGAGGGATCGCAAGAGCGGTCTTCTGCCTGTTGCTGCATTCGCAACTTTCAAACATAGTCTCCATTTCGGAGACCCAATCCATAACTTGCACCGGCGTCGGGCTTCCGGATAGACATGGTGGTTTGGATGCCATGAAATCCTTATACTTGCACCCACGACCATCATTTCCTCCATACTGGTTATTGCGTCTAACCACTGGTTGTTCGTCTTGACCAATGATCCCACTAAAGTTTTCTCCTTCAGATTGCCCTCCATTCTCCTCGGGCTCTTCCGCTTGAATTGACGGTTCTTCACGATTCTGCCTAAGCAGGCGTCTTGTTTCTTCCATCTGACGATCCAACATCATTTGAATCATCATTTGTACACCAGCCATTGTTATCGGCTCAGGTGCATCAGCTACAATAGGTACTTGTTGAATTACAGGCGGTTGATTCCTGTTTTCATCAGCATTTCCAACTCCGCTTCTTGTTCTCACCATTTTTGATCTACACACCGAATAATTTCACCTTATTACTCCAAACGATTACATGCTAGTTCTAATGTCGTATACATACGCTTAGAATCCTAAACACATAAACCTTCAGATCCGGTTGGCAACAAACCGTAGATCCGAACAAACAATATCATATATGGCAACATATAACATTTAGCACATAAAAGCATTTTAGGCAACTTTCCTAAAATAAACTAGTGCTCGTGTCTAAAATTTATCAGACACACATCTCACAATCTCCACTTAGCATACTAAGTTTAAGTCTAGAAATCCAACAAATTCCTAGTTCGCTTAAACTAATGCTCTGATACCAACTGTGACATCCCCAAAATCTCGGCCAGAAAAGACCGATTTCATTTATGCTTTTTAAAACATTTTCAGAGTAAATCCGTTTGATTTTAAAAGAGATGCGGAATTTGTTCCCAAAAACAAAACATGATAAAATAGATATTTATCAAAACGTTTCATATAGAAATATGATTTCATTTCATAATCAAAAGTCGGGATGTCATGTTCCGATATAGATCATAAAGCATAAACGAAGATATTACAAGTCGTTCAACAAATATATACATATGCAGACTTGTAAACAAAAATGACTTGATGATTCGCCCATCTTAAGCTCTTGCGCCACTTCCTGTAATACAAATCAACTGAGTGGGTCAGGCTTGGGAGCCTGGTGAGCATATAGGGTTTTCAAACCCACAATAATTATATTTAAATTACAATAATCAACAATAAACCCGATTACCCATTCCCGTTATCCTCACCTTACGTTCCTAAAAATAACGTCTATTATAAGGAACTTATTTCAGGATTTTCATCGGGACGGACATTACTGCAGAGGGGCTTCCTCAACAATAAGTGTCCTAAAGGCAACCATGTGGGGGATAGAGTACACCGGTGAACACGTCGTTCACAACACCTACAGGTAATGAGCCTGCTAGTGTTCCACAGGACAGTCTAGAATAGTCCGTGGTCGTCATCCATACTCTGCTGAATGACTAGAATAACACCAATAACACCGAGGCCTCTCATCTGTTTATTTCACACCAATTATCTACCCATGTTCTACCCAACATATTAGTAGATAAAAATATACATTTTTATACATTGTTTAAAAACCTGTATAGCATGCTTTAATCAATACACATTCCACATAACAGATGAGGCATACACACATAACACGTATTTCATAGAGAATATACATTCACACATATAACCACAAAATATATACGCGTAGCACGTATTTTATATTAATTACTTCATAATATTGTGTTGGAGAGAAAATAACTACACACTCACTTGATCAGAAGATGATCGGGCAGCACTACGGCTTGCAGAAGTAGTGTCTCTCTGTAGATCTGGAAGATCTTCACAAAAACCGGCTCCTCGCGGGCAGGGCTTCGGCTCGGGAATAACGCTCTTCGGGATTCTCGGGGCTTCGGATCTCGCTTCGGGGCTCGGGAATAATACCGGGGCTTCGGGGTACAATCGGCACGCAAAACGAGGCAAAGGGCTAGAGAGGATGAGGGAATTTGCAAAAGAAACTCGGCTGCTTCGGATCTCCTTTTATAGGTGCTGAACCTCTCGCACGTACGCGGGGCGTACGAGGCTACGCGGGGCGTACGCCTCGGTGGTCGTCAGCGCTTGCGTCACCGGGCCCCTCTACGTCATCGCTTACGACTCACTACTCCGCAGAACTCGAGTGCCCTACGCTATACGCGGGGCGTACAGCAGTACGCGCTGCGTACTTCGGATAGACCGCCTCGCTTCTCTTCGGATAATATCGGAGTTAAATTAAAATAAATATTTAAATATTTATTAAAACTTCAAAAATTCATATCTCCTTCATACGAACTCCGTTTTCGACGTTCTTTATATCCACGCGAAGGTGAGACTACGCTCTACAACTTTCGTTTAGACTCCGTCGGCTAATTTTGACTTTTATTTTTATTAATTATTTTTAGAAGGCTCGGACAGGAAAACTTCGATATTAAATCATAACTTCTTCGTCCGACGTCCGTTCTCGCCTATCTTTTCATCGTTTCACTACTAACAACGAGATCTTCGATTCTCATTTAGATTGTTTCGGCTAGAAATTGCTCGATCTCGAATCGAGTATTCGGGCTGCATACTGCTAAGTCAAAACTTAGAAAAATCATAACTTCCTCATACGAAGTCAGATTTGGGCGTTCCTTTTATGCACGCTCTCGGTTTAACGAAATCTACGACTTTCGTTTAGATCGCTAAGGATAAATATCGCTCTATCTTAAATTCATATTTTACGTCACTCGGCGTCGTGCCGGTCCCGTCGCGAAACTTTGACAGGTCATAACTTCTTCGTTATAACTCGGATTTTGGCATTCCTTATATCTCCGGAATCCTTGTTTCAACCACTACAACTTTATGCAAAGATATCGGGCTTATCTCACACTTTAATTTTTGACGCTTATTTTATTCTTAATTCATTAAATTTTAATAATTAAGAAAATAAACACATAAATCACATAATTCACATAATTCACAAATAATACATTTTTATTATTTCAAATTGGGTTACAATGGTTAACCTAGACTATTATATTGCTAAAATGGCAAGCCTAGAAACACGGGCGTTACAATACCCCTATAATCCACACTTTTAAATGTTTTATAAATGATTTTATATGCTTTTAAGGGGGGGGGGGGATACAAGTAAAACACACGATTATTATCGTGTGTTATATAAAGTTTCATTATACACTTTTATCAATGGAATCATATGTGATTTATAACTATTATAGGGAAACTTTCGTATGCAAAATATATCACAATAACATCTTGTCTTTTGAAATGAAAAATGTTGTTATATATATATAAATCAAACACTCTGCTTGTACTGTATATATATGTGTCCATTTTTGGCACTACAAAAGTTATACTTTCATAACAAGTGAGCATTTCACTAGGGTTTACTATACAAATGAGACCCACTTTTAGAAAACTATAATAGGTATAGTTTTACGAGAACATCACAAACTTTTACATAGTAGAAACACTATTTCAAGGAGATACATTCATATACAATAGCAAACGAACATTTTCATACGTAAATCCGTTTTATACTAAATGTTGTGAGACATTAAACTGCATGTGCGTTCGAGTACACATTTCAAGTCCTGTATTATATACCAGAATCCCTTGGAGGGGGAGCATGGTATTTGTGTATAGATCTATACGGGATTGACAGCCCCGCGCCCTGACTTTTAGCTATAGTACACCACTTGGGGTGACAAACGTCAGAACATTCTAACGCCTGAAGAACGTTGTGTATAGGCAAATCCAGTCAATAGCATGGTTATAAAACTCACATGGAGTATTAAAAACACATTGATTTACGGGGTTTTTCAAACGCCTTGACGACTTTACACGTACATAAATTAACTACTTTAGGCATGAAAAACATTATTGTGTTGTAGTTTTGGAACTTCTAAACTGCCACCCACATACGGAAAAACATAAATTTTCTAGGAACAAACATTGGTCTTGATAGAAGGCTACATTTATATCAGTAGAAAATGTGGGATTTTCTAGGAAGAAACAAACAAAAACAAACCATTTCATTTTAGTTCATACAAATATTGTCATTTAATACTTATGAAACTCACCAGCTTAAATGTTGATCTACTCTTTCAAAACTACTTGTATGTCCCAGGGATTCAGTAATAACAGGTAACAAATAGCTTTTGAAGAAGGGACGCAGCGTCGCCATTTTAAATTCATATTTTGGCATCATATTGTAATTGGTTTTAAACATGTACCTTTTAACAATGTAAACTTTCAATTATATATATATGATGGTTATATTGCTTTCTTTACTATGTATTCAATTGTTACGGTACTACATGAAGCCATCCGCCCCCGAATGTTTCCGCCGTTCCGGTTTGGAGGTGTGACAGATTGGTATCAGAGCCAAGTTTATAGTGAACTAAGTATATCGAACCACATAAGATATACAAACTATAAATGCTTAAGGGACTAATACTCTCTGACAAAACATTTTTTTTGTTTTACGCCTAAGCCGCGTTTCGTTTAACTTAAATTGTTAGTTCATTTAAGTACAAATACATGCATACAACAACTTATTTTCATGATTATAACTATACAAGAAGTATTTAGACAAGTTGGACACTACGATTAAGACTCGATATATGTAATCAGATTTGGGCCAAATATAGCATGATCAACTATATTTATCCGAGATCGGACCAATGTATATCGAGGAATGCTCGTAGTGAGCAACAAGTCAAAACTTACCAAAACATCACAAGAATCAAACACACGAATTTAAATACTATAGGAGTATTTGGTACATAAAATAGTTTAACATACATGTTTAGTCTTACATGTTCCAAATTTTGTTCAATTCTTATAACCCTATTCTTGTACAGTCAAATGGCTGGATTTCATCACCCCGGCGACCCCTACTATC
Source organism: Lactuca sativa (assembly GCF_002870075.4). Taxonomy (NCBI): domain Eukaryota; kingdom Viridiplantae; phylum Streptophyta; class Magnoliopsida; order Asterales; family Asteraceae; genus Lactuca; species Lactuca sativa. The sequence continues at coordinate 279,527,049 of NC_056630.2, forward strand.
CCAACCAAGGCAACGGGGGATGGATCGAAGAGGATCCCGAGGAGGACGAAGAACCCATAGAATTGGATGAAGGGGAGGACTTCGGTACCGACTCAGAGTCGGAAGTAATCAACCTAACACCCGCACAACTTCTCGTCTTCGTGAGAAACTTTCAAGGACCGACTCCCGTTTGGGAAGTCACTTCCACCATTGGAGCCAACAACAAAGTCTACGCCCTCCCTACGGCATGTGTCGAGACTTCTACGATGTCCGCGGAGGAGGTTCAGCCGATGGAGCACTCCCAGTCATGGTGGGCAAACTAGTTAACCAGTCCTACCAATCCAGAGTTTAAGCTAGCCGGATTCGGGAAGTCAACGTGGAAGTACAGGTTCACACTTCCGACATCCTTAGGCTGGACAGAGCTCAAGACAATGCCCAACTCCAAACCGAAGCATTCCAAGCTCAAATGATTGCAGCCCTCTCCGAGATGAGGGAGCAACAAGCCGCCTTCGATAGGCGTCTTATGGAATCAAAGCAATCGGATGCGGAGTCAAGCTCCAAGCACAACCTACGTCGCAAGTAGTGCTTGCCAAATCCCAAATTTTGTTATAAGTTAGGACCTCGACTAAAAGTTTTATTTTTCTTAAACTTTGTAACCGGAGATCCTTATAGGGGTCAAATTTTCGTGATCGTTGTATCAACTATTATATTAATATAATTGGCACGCTATTATTACTACATTGAGTATTTCATTCAATCCTTAAAATATTATGGAAAAACCATACGCTTGTTTCATATATTCAGATTTACGAATAACTTCCATTCTTCTATCTTTGAGACTCATACTATCATCTGTTGTTGAACTATAGCGATTTAGTTCATGAGACACATTTATTTTCTATGCTATGGAATTCTTATATGTATCTTCTCAACCTATAGTTGAAGGATGCCTCCGCGTAGAAACCCGAGACGAAACAACGGTGGGGAAGCACCGATACCACCACCGCCTCCACCTCCTTAATTTGTTGCTACCATATTCCAAGCAGCAGTTAGAGCAGCTGTGGCGGCTGCCATGTCACAAATCAATACCCCTGTTACTACTGGTTCGGGAATTGACACACTTCCTTCCAACCATGGCGAGAGTCATGGGAAACCCCGAGAGTGCACCTATAAAGACTTTACGAATTCCAAACGCCAGATGTTTAATGGAACTGGTGGTGTGATGATTTTGAGGCAGTGGATCGAAAGGACAGAATCAGTCTTTGAAATCTACTCCTGTCCCAAGCACATCAAAGTCAAGTTTGCAACTTACACGCTTACTGATAGAGCTTTAACTTGGTAGAATGGCCACGCTAAGGTACTTACTCTGATAGTGGCGAATTCAATAAGTTGGGAGAGCTTAAAAATCATGCTGATGAGAGAGTACTGTCCACGAGGAGAGATTCAAAAACTCGAGCACGAACTCTGGACTCTTGGAATGATTGGTACCGACATAGCAACTTATACCAACAGATTCTGCGATCTGGCAATCCTTTGTCCAAATATGATTGCTCCTGAGAGCAAGAAAATAGAGAGATACATTTGGGGACTGTCGCCCCAAATTCAGTCAAGCGTGTTAGCTTCAAAACCTGAGACTTTTGAAAGTGCCAAAGAGCTGGCACAATCTCGTATTGATCACGGAAGTCATCAGAACTCAACAATTTCTGCACCAGAACCACAAAAGGGAAACAACAACAACAATAACAAGAAGAGAGGATGGAATAAGGGGAAGGGTGGGTCTTCCCAAGAATCCTCAAAGAAACAATAACTAGTTACAGTGAATGTTGCTACTGTGCCTACTACCGTTCCTACAAATCTCTACCCAACAAAGCCTTATGTGGGTAACCTTCCAAAGTGCACCAAATGCACTTACCACCACCATGGACCTTGTCGGGAAATGCAGTGCTCCAACTGCAACAGAAAGGGACACATTGTCCATTTCTGCAAAGCCCCCATAAAGCTGATCACTGAAGTTCCCAACGCTGGTGTAGGCCAAGCTTGCTATGGTTGTGGCGAGGTGGGCCACTACAAAAGAAACTGCTCGAATGCAACAAATACGGGCGGAGTGCGACGAGTTTTGGCTATAGGCCACGAAGAAGCCGTAGCTGATCCTATAGTAGTTGCTAGTATGTTTCTTCTCGATAATTCATATGCATGCATACTATTCGATAGTGGAGCAGAGAGAAGCTTTGTGAACCAAAATTTTATTCACTTACTTAAACATAAACCTAGCATGTTAGAAAAATCATTCACTGTAGAAATGGCAAACGGAAAAACGGAAAACACTAACTGCATATACATGAGTTGTACATTAACTTTAGACGGTCATTCTTTCCCAATCAACCTCATGCCGGTCCAAATTAAAAATTTCAACGTCATAGTCGGCATGGATTGGTTAAGTCTTCTTCGTGCCGACATCATGTGCTTTGAAAAAGCAGTTCATCTTAATCTCCCTAACGATGAAACATTAGTGATTTACGATGACAAATCAAGTACAAACCTTCGCATCACTTCGTGCATCCAAGCTCGAAAGTGTTTGCGGAAGGATTATCATGCATTTCTTGCACACATCGTCGATACGAGTCAGGAAGTAAAGGACATTAAGAGCATTCCAGAAGTACGCGACTTTCCCGATATCTTTCTAGAAGAACTATCGGGATTACCACCGCAACATCAAGTCGAGTTTAGAATCGACTTAGTTCTAGGGGCTACCCCAATAGCAAAATCGCCTTATCGTCTGGCACCAGCAGAGATGCAAGAACTTTCCAACCAGCTTAACGAACTCCATCAAAAAGGATTCATTAGACCCAACTTCTCACCTTGGGGAGCATCGGTCTTGTTTGTAAAGAAGAAAGATGGATCGTTTCGTATGTGCATTGACTACAGAGAACTGAACAAGCTTACCATCAAAAATTGTTACCCTTTGCCCCGCATTGACGACCAATTTGATCAGCTTCAAGGAGCAAACTACTTCTCGAAGATAGATCTACAATCCGGATATCACCAATTACGAGTACTAGAGGAGGATATTCCCAAGACAACCTTCTGAACTCGTTATGGACACTACGGATTTGTAGTGATGTCGTTCGGATTAACCAACGCACCAACGGTATTCATGGACCTAATGAATAGGGTGTGTCGTCCTTACTTGGATCAGTTTGTCATCGTCTTCATCGATGATATACTTATCTACTCCCGAAGTAAGGAAGAGCATAGTCAGCACCTACGAAAAGTCTTAGAAACATTACGATCGGAGAAGCTCTATGCGAAGTTCTCTAAATGCGAATTTTGGATTTGAAGAGTCGAATTTTTGGGCCACGTTGTTAGCGAAAGGGGATACACGTGGACCCCTCCAAAATTAAGGCCATTGAGAACTGGCGGCACCGAAGACGCTTACAGAGATTCATCAATTTCTAGGTCTCGCTGGCTACTATCGCAGATTCATAAAGAACTTCTCTAGCATTGCAAAACCTCTTACTACATTAACCCAGAAAGGCGTGGCCTTTGACTGGGAAGCAAAACAAGAGAAGGCCTTTCAAACACTAAAACATGCCTTGTGCACCGCACCGATACTATCCCTCCCCAAAGGGATAGAAGAATTCGTAGTGTATTGCGATGCATCAAATTAAGGACTTGGTTGTGTTCTTATTCAAAGAGGGAAGGTTATTGCCTATGCCTCCCGTCAGCTTAAGATACACGAAGTAAACAATATAAAACACGATCTTGAGTTAGGAGCAGTGGTATTTGCTCTGAAGATCTAGAGACACTACCTGTACGGAACAAAGAGTACTATTTTCACCGACCACAAGAGCCTTCAACACATTTTCGATCAGAAGGAGCTCAACATGCGACAACGACGATGAGTCGAGCTACTCAATGACTACGAATGCGAAATTCGTTATCATCCTGGCAAGGCCAATGTAGTAGCTGACGCCCTCAGTCGAAAAGAATACACTGGTCGGAGAGTCAAATCTATGACTATGACTATCCATTCCCACTTATCCACACAAATTAAGGAGGCTCAACTAAAAGCTTTGCAACCTGAAAATGTGACGGGTGAATCTCTGAGAGGAATGGAAAAGAATCTAGAAATCAAGGGTGGCGGAGCATATTATCTCATGGACCGTATCTGGACACCGAAACATGGTGGCTTCAGAGACATGGTCATGACCGAAGCACACAACACGAGATATTCCGTTCACCCAGGTTCGGATAAAATGTATCTGGATCTTAAGAAACTGTACTGGTGGCCTAACATGAAAGCAGAAATTGCTACCTTCGTAAGTAAATGCCTTACTTGCGCTAAAGTTAAGGTCGAGTATCAGAAACCTTCAGGATTACTACAACAACCGGAGATACCGGAATGGAAATGGGAACGGATTACTATGGACTTCATAACCAAGTTGCCCAAGACAACGGGTGGACTCGATACCATATGGGTCATCGTCGACAGATTGACCAAATCCGCGCATTTTCTACCAATCAAGGAGACTGACAAGATGGAAAGGCTTACAAGAACTTACATAAGGGAAATAGTACGACTGCATGGTGTTCCAATATCCATTATCTCCGATAGAGATAGTAGATTCACTTCAAGGTTCTGCCAGTCACTACAAAGTTCCATGGGGACTAGGCTAGACATGAGTACAGCCTACCATCCACAAACAGACGGGCAAAGTGAGAGAACGATACAAACTTTGGAAGATATGCTGAGAGCCTGTGTGATTGACTTTAGAAAGGCATGGGATATCCATTTACCCCTTGTTGAATTTTCATCCAACAATAGTTATCATACGAGCATAAAGGCTGCTCCATTTGAAGCCCTCTATAGCCGTAAGTGCAGGTCCCCTCTGTGTTTGGCTGAAGTTGGTGACACACAGTTAGCTAAAGGACGAATTCCTGAATGCAATCTCACCGGTCCGGATTTCATACGAGAAACGACAGAGAAGATCGTTCAGATTCGTGAATGGTTGAAAGCCTCTAGAGACCGACAGAAAAGCTACGCTGACAAAAGAAGGAAACCCTTGGAATTCCAGGTAGGAGACCGTGTTCTATTGAAGGTCTCACCGTGGAAAGGCTTAATACGCTTTGGAAAGCGTGGAAAGCTAAATCCAAGATACGTAGGCCTTTCGAGATTCTCGCCAGAATCGACCCTGTAGCTTACAAACTCAATCTACCACGTGAACTTAGTAACATACATCCAACCTTCCACGTCTCGAACTTGAAAAAGTGTCTGTCCGATGATACTCTTGTTATTCTACTCGACGAGATCGAGATCAACGAGAGCCTCAACTTCGTGGAAGAACCGGTAGAAATCATGGACCGAGAGGTCAAGTAAACGAAACAAAGTCGCATACCCATCGTGAAGGTTCGCTGGGAGGCCAAGCGAGGACCTGAATTCACATGGAAACGTGAAGATCAAATAAAACAAAAGTACCCTCATCTTTTTCTCTGATTCAAGTATCTTTCTTACTTTAAATTTCGAGACGAAATTCCCTCTAACGGGGGGATGATGTGACAACCCGATATTTCAACTCTATGTAATGACCTAAAAAGTCAAGTATTGTAACCACTTTTGATATAATGAAATTTACTTCGAAAATAAAATGTTCAAAAGTCTCTAATTGATTACCTACTATGTTAGATATCATTAAACCATGATCGTACATAAAAAGAACGTCCAAATCTGACTTCGTATAAGGAAGTTATGATTTTTCCAAGTTTGGCCTAGCGACAGACAGCTAAAAACTCGAAACAGAAATCGAGCGACTTTTGGCCGGAATGACCTAAATGAGAATCGAAGGTCTCGTCATTGGTTTTCAACGGTAAAAAGTCTGGCAAAACCAAACGTCGGATAATGAAGTTATGGATTTCTAACAAATTTTTTTCTTACCGCGACCTTTTAAAAATAAATAATAAAAATAAGTTCAAAATTTGCTGACGGAGTCTAAACGAAAGTTGTAGAGCGTAGTCTCACCTATGCGTGGATATAAAGAACGTCGAAAACAGAGTTCGTATGAAGAAGATATGAATTTTTGAAGTTTATTAAATTATAAAAATATAAATTTTAAATCAAAATTCGGTATTATCCGAAGGAGAAGTCACCAGGCCAATCCGAGTTACGCCCAACGTACACTCGTACGCCCAACGTACTCGAGGACTAGGCCTCGGATCATCCATGTCGCCCCTATGCGAGGCTATGCCCCGTCCCATCCGAAGTTCCGAAGCAGTCGAGGATGCGGTCACGCATGACGCATGCGTACACCCAGCGTACCGAGGCGGTTCCCAGCCCCTATAAAAGGGATGCGAGGGTTCCGAAGAAAAGGCCCAATTCCTCTCATCTTTCTTGCGTTTTTGCCTCGTTTTCCGTGCACGTGATATCCCGAAGCCCCGATTTCCTTGCTCATGTCCCGAAGGTCGTTTGTGCTCCCGAGATTCCAGAGAAAATCCGCTTTCTCGAGTCGAAGTTCTGCTCGGTTTTCATCTCGACTTCTTCGATCTTTCAAGTGAGTTCATACCCCTATAATCCACACTTTTAAATGTTTTATAAATGATTTTATATGCTTTTAAGGGGGGAATACAAGTAAAACACACAATTATTATCGTGTGTTATATAAAGTTTCATTATACACTTTTATCAATGGAATCATATGTGATTTATAACTATTATAGGGAAACTTTCGTATGCAAAATATATCACGATAACATCTTGTCTTTTGAAATGAAAAATGTTGTTATATATATAAATCAAACACTCTGCTTGTACTGTATATATATGTGTCCATTTTTGGCACTACAAAAGTTATACTTTCATAACAAGTGAGCATTTCACTAGGGTTTACTATACAAATGAGACCCACTTTTAGAAAACTATAATAGGTATAGTTTTACGAGAACATCACAAACTTTTACATAGTAGAAACACTATTTCAAGGAGAAACATTCATATACAAGAACAAACGAACATTTTCATACGTAAATCTGTTTTATACTAAATGTTGTGAGACATTAAACTGCATGTACGTTCGAGTACACATTTCAAGTCCTGTATTATATACCACAATCCCTTGGAGGGGGAGCATGGTATTTGTGTATAGATCTATACGGGATTGACAGCCCCGCGCCCTGACTTTTAGCTATAGTACACCACTTGGGGTGACAAACGTCAGAACATTCCAACGCCTGAAGAACGTTGTGTATAGGCAAATCCAGTCAATAGCATGGTTATAAAACTCACATGGAGTATTAAAAACACATTGATTTATGGGGTTTTTCAAATGTCTTGACGACTTTACACGTACATAAATTAACTACTTTAGGCATGAAAAATATTATTGTGTTGTAGTTTTGGAACTTCTAAACTGCCACCCACATACGGAAAAACATAAATTTTCTAGGAACAAACATTGGTCTTGATAGAAGGCTACATTTATATCAGTAGAAAATATGGGATTTTCTAGGAAGAAACAAACAAAAACAAACCATTTCATTTTAGTTCATACAAATATTGTCATTTAATACTTATGAAACTCACCAGCTGAAATGCTGATCTACTCTTTCAAAACTACTTGTATGTCCCAGGGATTCAGTAATAACAGGTAACAAACAACTTTTGAAGAAGGGACGCAACGTCGCCAGTTTAAATTCATATTTTGGCATCATATTGTAATTGGTTTTGAACATGTACCTTTTAACAATGTAAACTTTCAATTATATATATATATATATATATATATATATATATATATATATATATGATGGTTATATTGCTTTCTTTACTATGTATTCAATTGTTACGGTACTACATGAAGTCATCCGCCCCCGAATGTTTCCGCCGTTCTGGTTTGGGGGTGTGACAGTTTGTACCTAAAACTCTAGTGGCAAGAAGACTTGAGGAGAGAGGAGACTAGAGCATAAATTCGGCGATATGCAGCAAGTATATGTGTGTGGAAAATATGCAGCCATGGTGTCCTATTTATACTTGCTTAAGAAAACTCTCATGGAAACCAAAGAGTCCTTTGAATGATTAATGCTAATTAATCTTATAATTAAATCTAAATCAATTCTAATTAATCAATTAATCATAACTATTTCTAATTAACATATTAATCATATAATATATTAATAAATCATATATTTCAATTTCCGATTAGTTCATTATTCATATAATAAACTAACAAATTATCCTCTATCTCCCACTGTCATTCTAATTAGTTACTAGTTTTGAGGGCAACCCAAAAACGACTTTGATTCTAATTCAAGAATATACCAATTTAGTTATTGGCTTAGACACATTAATACAACAACTTCTTTGTTTTCTTTGGAGCTTTAACAACTTCAGAAGGAGCTACTTTTGCCTCCCTTCTTCGGTTCGTTGCCCTCGTCTATCAGCTTTCGTAATCAATCTGGCATTGGGCGGACACCAGAAGATGGCAAATTTTGATATGCGTTAACAATAGCATTATCAGAAGGAACCTTGACCAACATTTCTTCCAGAATAGACCCAATAAAGGTGAAATTCCTGGGATTGGACATCACAAACGTAGATGTTTGGAGTGTCGGAATTGCTGGCATAACTGAATCAGTCATCAATGGGACCTTGAAGTGGCCTAGGGAACGACTGATAACTATTGACTAAAATCTGGCACAAGAAATCTCTGTGTGGCGAGAAGTGGAGATCGTGATCTGAATGAGTTGAGCCCATAAAATAGAACCATAATCGATATGAACATCGTAGTATAGCCCGTAAATAAGGATATAGAAAAGTTTACTTGCACTGTCGGAACCTGCAACCTTCTCCAAGAAACTTTTGAACAGGAGAGTAAACAACCCATTCCACATTGGTGGATGGAAGGGTTTCCTGAACTTGGACAATAAGGAGATATCCCCAGTGTAACCCATCTGATAAAACATCTCGATTAGGGAATTGTTTGGATTCAATTTTGGATCCACGGGAACTCCAGGTAAAGTGAGCCTTAGAAGTTTGTTGAAGTGAGGCTTAGTGATCGAGGTCTTGTGTGAAGCAACCTTAAAGTGAATAACATCTTCTACTTTACTGTAGATCACAGATGAGTAAGCCTTGGAAAGATGAACCAATGGAACAAACTCCGCCATTGTGAACACCTAAGCCGGTGGCGAGAACTTTAGGCATTCGATTATCGATCAGCTTACTTCATTGTAGCGTGTGGAATCGAGATCGATGATCATGTTTTGGTCATGCTTCACAGTGAGCATGATGACATAGGCTGATTGGTCAGCAAATGAGATGTGCTCAGATGATCCTGGCATTGAAGTGTTGAAGAAGAGGGTGAACAGTGGAGAGCTTTTAGGGGGTTTTGCATTGAGAGTTTGAGAATAATGTTTGCGGTGAGAGAAAGTGAACCGTCAAAAACCCTTTTATACGATATATGATGAGTGGAGAAAGAAAACCGTCATTCCACATTCCTGTACACCGTAAAGTTAGCTTGTAAAATCATGATAGCTCATCGTATGTGTCAGACACCATTGTAACAAACACGCGTGTGTCAGGGAATTTAAAAGCCACGCCTAGGGGTGCAAACGAGCCAAGCTGCTCGCTAGCTACTCGAGATCGAATCATTAAAAGCTCAACTCGAAATCGATTTTAAACGAGCCCGAGCCGAGCTCGAGCTTAATATTAAGCTCGCTTATTAAACGAGCTCGAGCTCGAGCCTATGTTATTAAGCTCGATTAGGCTCGCGAGCCTAAACGAGCCTTTATATAGTATAATTTATTATTATTTTATTATATTAAAATAAAAACATATCATGGGAATTATGGATTTACGGTATTAGTAAACGAGCTTCTTAACGAGCTCGAGTCGAGCTTAAGCTTATTTAGACACGTCAGATAAAAAATAAGTCGAGCCCAAGCCTAAGTCGAGCTTGTATAATTCTTTACGAGCTCGAGCCGAGCTCAGTACAAGAAAGCTCGAATCGAGTCGAGCTCGAGCTCGAGCCTGATATAACTTAAACGAGCCCGAGCCGAGCCTGACCAGGCTCAGGCTCGGCTCGGCTCGTTTGCACCCTTAGTCACGCCTAATTTGATTTTTCGTCTTCCAAGAAATCGTCATTTTGGTATTGACACATTCGGAATCATCATACAATTCACCAGCTTAGAGACCATGATCTGTTCTCAGAATTAAAGTAACCATTCGAAATTAGAACCAGACTTTCATAAATCACAAGGATTTTTGTGCAAGAGTGTGCCAAAGATAAAGAAATAACGCAAATCTAATTTTAAGGATTCTGTGATGTCAACAAGATTGACATGAAAATCAGATGGATCCCTGGCAACAATCTCTTCCTTCTGATTCAAGAGAGACTCTGAAGTGCTTGTGTGGTATCCTGTTGAATTACGTTCACCGGTTTATTAAGAAACTGTGAAAGGCTTCTTTTAATAGGCTTTAAGTGTGGCTTATGCTTCAACCAGATTCTGAAACTTGACATAAGTCCGAAGATCCGAAAGAAGTACTTGTTTGGCTAGTGTAGCCAAAAGAACAAGTAAGCCGTGGATATGCTTTAAGTGACTGGATATGATGGAATTCTTAAAAAAAAAAAGAAAAAAGAAAGAAAGAAATAAAGGGATCTTGTTGGGAAGAAATTCTTAGGTCGAGAGAATTTCATTAAGACCACTAAAAAAAATGAGATTTGAAGCTTAGAATGGTACAACCAAAAAGGTTTTATGCGTCAATTCCTTGGTGAAAATATCTAGAACATATAGTTGCTCACCATCAATTTAGAAGTAGGTTTCGAATTTTTGTTTCACTCAAAACTATGGTGATAATAATTTTAAGATCATGAATATAGATGGTGTGTAACCATAAACCTCAATGGTATATCTAAGAGTCTCAAGGGTTACGTTTATGAATAGGAAATTGATGGAGAAATTGTATAGATTGGTTCCGAAGAAGATATTGTACCTCTGCTATAAATGAGCGACCAAGCAGGAAACTCTTAACTCGATGTGAGAAGAGTAAGGTAGCTCGATGACTTATATGATTTGATAACTTGATTGGGAAGAAACGATCCGAATGGAAGTTTCATTAAGGCTTAAAACATACAGTCTAAGAGGTTTGGGACTACATTTAGCAACATGCTTCTAGGGACGCTTAGATAGTACATAGTTTCAGAATCATACCTACCCCTTCGTTCTGAATTAGGATAATGGAGAAAACCTTCCTGAGAAAAGAAAGTAAATAACATGTTTTTAGTGTTTTTTTCTTTTGAAAAGAAAATACATAAACACATAAAGTATTTTTGTATTTTTGAATTTTCTAAAAAAATTGAAACAAAAATAAAAGAAAAAAAAATATTTTTGATGAATTTTGATGTTCTGAAAAAAAAAACAGAAATAAAGAAAATATTCTTATGATTTTTTATTTTTCTGAATAGATAAAACAGAAATAAAGATAAATAATTTTGAGATTTTTGATTTTCTGAAAAATATGAAAAACAGAAATTAAGAGAAATAACTAAGACAAAAGAATTCAGAAACTTAAATGAACAGTAACTTCTGAACCACTCCGAAGCTCGGAGTCAGTCGGAAGATACTTAATTCATAAAGTGTAATACCCAGTTTCGAATCGATTCATTATTCGGGGCTACGTCCCGATCATCAGTTACATAAGGCTTGGGAGCTTGGGGAAGAATGGATTTGGCCTTTTTTTTGGATGAGGGTGTTAAAGTCTAAGTGATCCGAGTGTTCGATGGTGTTTCAGATTATCTCGGTCCTTTATGAATTTTGGGTTTGGTTCGGGGAACTTCAAAGCTATGATGGTTTTCTAGAAGTATAGGGCTTCTCTTCACCTTTCCGTGGATATAAAGTGCATCGGAAACAGAATTAGAATGAGGAAGTTATGGTATTCAAAGTATATAGGGTTTTGGAGGGAGCTCTAGTATGCATGGCATACCAAGGGAGTATGTGGGGCATACGGCTGCATAGGTCAGTACGCTTGGTGTAAAGGGTATACGTTGGACGTAATGTGAAGAGTGGTGCGGGGTACGAGGCCTCGTACGCTGGGTGTACGAGGATCAGTTAGAAAACCCTAATCTTTTGTTTTGTTCCTTATATAAGCTTTATGATAACCCTTTTTCATCATTTTTAAGACAGCCTCCATGCTCTAAAAACCCTAATTCGACCCCCTAGCCCATGTTTGGTGATCTTGAAGCTCTTGTGAGATTCATGGGGAGTTTTATGGATCTAGAATAAGAAGGAGAAACTTGAAAACTTTTTGTTTATAGAAAAGCTTTGAGATCTAGCATTTACATCTCCTTTTGTTAGCTTGGGAGGTATAAAGTTAAAACCTTGCCTTTTCATTTCATGGATCTTCTTCTTGTTGAATTTCTTGTCATTTTGACCCCTTTTGGTTGATGATTGGGAGTTGAGTCATTTTTTAGGCTTGAAATTGTAGATCTGGATATATCATGGGTTCTTTGGGCATAAATGTGCAAACTTTATGGTGGTTTTGGTTCCATACATGTATTAAGTCAAGTATTAAGCTCTTTTGAGCTCTAAGTCCCATTTAGCCATTCATGCACATAAAGTTGGCAACTTTATGTGATGAACCACCTTGGGAAAGTCAGATCTGAGCTTGGATCCAAGTATTAATGGTTTAAGTGATAAATTTGGAAAGAAGGTCATGGTTTGTGAGTACACAGGGCGTACAACTATGTACACTGCGCATATAAGCCTCCCATGTTGTATGTGTTGGGTTTTGAGCATTCTAACACTCCTAAGTATACATGCAACCCTAAATACCTTGGATCTATGTTTTCTCTATTATACATGCAAATATGAACATCCAAGGTATTATACTAATCTAGCATACAAAACAATGAATATAACAAGATAGAATACATACCTCTTTGATGTAGAATGTCTTCATGAAGCTTGAGTGCCTAGTGCCCCAAGTGTGACACCTCAAATGGTTCACACAACATCATATGAACTTGGAAGACTTAGAGAGAAACACCACACTTCTAAAATCGGCTAGCCCTTTCTCTATTCACCCATAGTGGCCGATTTTGCCAAAGAATATGATCTTATATAGTTGCTACAATTAGGGTAAACCCTAATTGTCATGGCTTTCCATTCCCTTGGATCCATGGGTTCAAATACACCATGGATTATCCATGGAGCATCTTATGGGTTTTAGCCCAACTTGATAATCCATGGTGCATTAGCCCACTATACAAGTATGGGTGATTTACACAATCAACCCATATATTTAAATAGTCTTCTTTTGATCACTTAATTAATACTAGATTAATTCTTGATCAATACTAATTAAATAATCTTATTAATATATTAGAACTTATAATATATTAACCAACCTTAAGTGTTATTTCTCTCATAGTCTATCCAAATGCATGATGCCATGCAACCCAAATGGACCATGCCGGGTCGGGTCGGGTCAAGTCTTACCAATTATAGTTATGGACTTAGACATTAATCCAACAGTCTCCCACTTGGATAAGTCTAAAACTATTATTGTGTATGACTTCAAGAACCGACTGGCAATCGTAGCTCTCAAAAGCTTCCGTCGAACTCTGACCTTGCAGATGATCTCTGACCTTTGTCAATGACTTGTCCATTAGATAAGGGATCATATATTCCTCCATTCTAGATATCATATGGACTGAGACATGGATTATAAATCATTCTCTCTGTCCATCTGTTGTTTCCCGATTTCCGATTCATGATGACTGACTGACTGAACAGATCAAATAAGTCCTGGCTTGGCCAAGCACTCACATGTATCATCACTAAATCATCGAGGGGCCCACAGATATCGCTTTTATCCCGAAGGTAAAAGGAATGGATAAACTTCGACTCATATGGCTTGTTCTACTACTTGTTGAATCATACATAAAGGCTCGTTTTATAACATCGAGTTACCAATGCGTTTTCATGCAATCAATGTATAACCAACTCATAGTAACAACTCATATGTCTAGGTTTGAAGAATATAAGATATTATCGTCTCATTATCACTCGTGATAAAATCCATGAAGTGATTCAAATGAGCGCGGGTTGAATCTAATACTCAGAACTTATGAGCACTCATGAGTGTTGTAGCACCACTTTGTCCAACAACTTAGACCTTTACAAGCCAACCCATGACAGTCTTGATTCATATCTACTTCCAACATACGACCGACTATGGATGGTTTGAATAACTTAATCAATCAGGAAGAACGACCTAGTTATTCTGGAAGTCAAAACACGCAAAATGAAACACAAGAATAATTGAATCTAATATGGTATCAAACCTATGAATATAAATAAAACACCTTTTATTTATCACCATACTGATTACTCATTATTCATTGTTTCGGTTTTATCAACTTTATACTTGAATTAAAAACAATAGTTGTCCCATGCTCCAAGCATGTACACTATGTTTTTTTTTCTAAACAATAACTTTGCCATACACCAAGTATGCACTCTATGTTTGTCTATGATCTTTACTTTGTGAAAGTGATCGATTGAACATAATTCCAATGATTCTCATTTCACACTCCCAAATCCTTACTACAAATGCAAGAATTCCAAATGCATGCCATTTACTAAAATCTGTTAGATTCTAAACTTATATGCATTGATCCTCTTGTAATGATTATGCACAAAGTCACAACGACTTAACAACAAACATTACAGAGCATTCCAAAGGAGATCAACTCCTTGGAAACATCCTTCTTGTATTAAGTTTCCTAGTCTCACATAGATTTATTGAACAACTTCCACTTATGGGATCATTTCCATATTCCCCTTTTGACTATCACTTATGAACAAGAGTTGCCTCTTTTCAAAATATGTCAATATGGTCCTTCCAACAATTAAAACTATACTTCCAACTGTCCTGAGCAATCAATCTTTGGTAAACCTTAGATTGTCCTAAAAAATTGCTTAATCCTTTTAGTCATATCCAATTCTAGACCTTTTCCCTTCTTAATGCCCCAAGCATTTGGAAAATTTTAGAAAGGATGAATATAGCACATGTAATCGATCCTATATCCGAAGCATATGGGACACGATTCATGATGTCTCACATAAAGACTAAACCAATCTTTTGCTATAATATTTCCATTTCTATTTGCCAAGTTCTCATAATTCAGATTATGAAAAAGGGATGCCATAATCATAATCGATTTTTAGAACGCAAATAATGAACCTATATATAGAATTTCCTTATGTTGAGACATTCCAACATGAAATTCATATATATATTCTTGACTAAATTTGATTAAAATCTCAATCTAAGCTTTTAGAATTGAAATGAAGTATAATTTCCTCTCCCTTAATTATAGCAAAACAACTTTTCAACCATTGCAACCTCACAAATTGAAACTTTTGTTTTCTATAATTAACATTGCTAACTTGCAACCTTTATCATAATTATCATGCTCCCACTAACATGATGATTATTAGCATAACACTTATGCTCCCACTAGCTTTGACATGTATCCAGAAAACAATTGGACTTCTAGAAGTCAATACTATATTGACTTTCTTACCAAAGTTCAGATTTCTGATACTAGATTGCTTTGATAAAACTTTATCAATATCTTACACCTTATCTTAGATAGCTCACAAGTGTGTCTAAACAATTTCAGAACTATGAAAAGGAATGTCGTAATCATAGTCTCAATTGTTTAGACATTTGCCATCTGCTTCAAATCTACTTGGTGGTAGTGTTTCCTCACCATCATTTTCATGAATCGGAGAGAGAACTTATGACCCTTAGATTTTATGGTGTATGTGTTCTTATCCATGTGAATCGTCAAAACCATAGTCACAAGACAAAGATAATGACAAATCCAAACTCATATGGACTGAACTCAATCTGAATTCCTTGCCACCTGGCAGCTCAAGGGCCTGCCATTGCTTCCAAGTTGTTATGCAACCAACTGAGAACTCTAAGAACTCATATGCAAAGCCAACTTTAACTGGAATGAGCACAGAATATGTCAACACGATAGGTTATAAACCTCAAGTCGTGTGCTAGTGAAGAACCTCATGTTTTATTCTTGATTAGTTCTTGAAATTCTTTTTAGGATCTTTAAGATTCCCATTGTCTCCTTGACCTATAAGACTTTCTTGCCAAATATTCAAGAGATAGTGTGGATTCTAATCAAGACAAACACTTAACACAATTGGCCTAAGTTGGTCTCTGTTTTATCCAAAACATCACAACTTACCAAATTCAAATGTACAAGAGTAGAAAACCTTTTACTCTTACATTTCACTAGTGTTAATAAACCTTCTTTAAGATGTGTCACTCAAGTTACAGTCTTGGAGCATGACTCTAGGACTTGTTTTGGAACGAAGTATGACTCATCTTCTTGATTTGACCACTTCAACAATTCATAGCTCCTCTTCTAAGCTATCAGAATGCACTTAGAGGATGAATTGTGATAAGGTCTCTTAATCATTAAGATGATCATATAACATGATACTAAAGTACTCTCCCATCTTTTCAGATTTGAGAAACTTTTATCCTTCTGCCATACATTGAAACTTTTCCAGCGTTTCAGAATTATACTTAAACTTATAAGTATAACCATATTTACTAAACTTTAGTAAATCATGACGAATAGTCTTATCGATCTTTGTGGTGGACTTGACCAGTGCACAAGAATGTGTACTCGACCCCTTTAGTCATTTACTTGACTCACACATCCATGTGAACAAGTAATTAGTCTTAATTTTCCAATGCTTGAAAGTTCTCATTCATCAAACTATACAACTTGCATGATTCCAAGTTTCGGTCCAATTGAAACTTGGGTGATGAGAAACTTTCCTTATTTGGTAAATTTAGACACTACCACAAATGAAAGAATCAATTTCATATTTCGATGTTGCTATCAATGGAATCATATAAACAACAATTTCTTTCACAAATGCCATTGTAAGGATACTTAAAATAAATAAAATCAAAAATTTCCTTTTGTTTTAAAACTTTGCGGAAAAACTTATCCTTACAATCCATATGAAAACCTTGTTGTTATATATTCCTAAGCAATGTGTCATTACTCCTGAGTAACAACTTGAAAATTCTGATGCGATTGAAGTCTATCTTCGCGATCAGAAGCAACATATGCTTTCCTTAAGCTTTCTCTTTTTTTTTTCTTTGATTCTTATAACATCATCATGTGACTCAGTCACATTATGTAATAAGAATCTCCAAATTGGAGCTTAACAGAGTTAGACAATGGACTTTACCTGAAGTAGAGTCAAACTTATTGACTTTAACATTCTTAGGTAAGTTTGGCAGCTTCGTAACCAAAGCCCCTTCCTTTGGCAATAGAAACATATGGACCATCAGATAATAGTACATGGGACTATCTCAGACTTAGCCTTTCTCTTTACCATTTTGTCAACCAAGTTGACTATAGCCAATCCCTTTCCAGTGGGAAGAGAATGCTTTTCTGGATTTCCTGTGTCACGATTGTCCCTTTCCATAAAGTTTTGGGAAGTTGATATTTTAATCAAATTTGCTTTACTAGCCTTCCAAATCATTTCTAATTCAGCGGTACCAAGCAAATAGATAAGATTATTAAGGGTCATGTCATAGTCTGTTTCATAGGAGTCCCAAAGGAACTCACTATGTGACTTAGAAAGTGATTGAACCACCAACTTTCTCAAGACTTTGACACCCAACTCTCCCGGCTTGTCAATATGTGACTTCATCTCCATGATGTGATCACACCTAGACCTTGCCTTGCCAATAGGGCTTGAGTGACCTTGAACTTGTGGGTTAGGGAGAATAATTGGAGGAGGTGGAGAAAATGAAGTTCCAAGAGATTTGGTAAGATCATAGATGTCTGAAGTAGACATCTTTTGGGAGATATTCAAGGTAGTTGATCTAAAGTCCTTAATATAACACCCAATATGAAATATTAAGGCTAGGACCCGACAACCTATTTATAACTGGAAGAGGGATGCCGTAATCCAAGTTATAAAATAGTTGAAGGTAGGTAAATGATGATTTACCAATTTCCACCATGAAAAACGAAATATAATTAAGTTTTAATTGGATTTGAAACTCCTAGATCTTTTGAGATTCATTGAACTTTTCCAATGACATGTTTCAATCTCGAGTGTGCCCTTCAGGTTTTGTGACTGGGATGCCAAGGATCACAAAAACAAGGTGTGAAGTAACCATGCAAATTACTTAGTACTCTTAAATGTTTATCACCCAACCGATGTGCCGGTAAACCACACGTGCTCCACCGGCCTATGATTAAACTTTAAGAAACCCCTTGCCTACCTTGTTAAGTCAAGCCAGTGTGCTGGTAAACCACACACGCTCCACCAACTGACTTAAGCAAAGTACAAAGTGTAATTTCATGGATTAGCACCTTATTCACATTTTCATAAGTAACTAAGATTGGGAATTTATAAAAGTTTAGTTACTTAGTATTTATCATTAATACTTTTAATGAAGGGAGAATTATAGTCCTTGTCTTACCCGTTCGGCTAACGACCCTCCACCAGTCAAGGAAGCGGTGGGTGAGAGTGGACACCCATTAAGCTGCCATTTTATAGGTAACAACCTTATACCCCCCTTATAGACCGGCTTCGTGAATGAGGCCTACTAACGGTAAGACTGACTTGCTCTTATACACACACACACACACACACACACACATATATATATATATATATATATATATATATATATATATATTAACTTATAATATTATAAAGTATAAGGGTTGAATTTTAACTTTTAAAACTCTAAAGGCTTAACTTGGAATTAAAGTATTCTTGAGGGAAACTTTACATATTCCAAAACTTAAGGGCAAGTTTTGAAACTATTCAAAACTAATTAATTCCATAACTTATGTGCTTAAAGTAGTTTTTAATTAAAAAACTCTTCAAGTTCCATAACTTGAGGACAAGTTATGGAAGACTTTAAACTAATAAAAGAATGTAATTTTTCTTTATTTTGTAACTTATGGAATTAATTAAGGTTACACATTTTATTACTTAATGAAGTGACTCTTGAACCTCCATAACTTGAGTACAAGTTATGGAGTCATAAAAGCATATAATAAGAACAAGACTCTTCATTTTTGTAACCTTTGCCAACTTTTATGAGTTTTAAGAAACTTAAATGTGACCTTTCATGTAACTTGAGGACAAGTTACACAAACACATTTTAGAATCATCTCTTAGACTAAAATGGATTGAAAACACATAATCAATTAACTTATCTATTAATCTAAGCAACTCATATGAACAAGATAATTTAATCAAACTTTTTCATGTAATTAGCATAACACCTAAACTAATACAAAACATGAATCTATTGACAATTATCTTTGAAATTGGATTAGTATGAACATTACCACATCAAAAATAAGTTTATAAGTTCAAAAATAGCTTAGGGTAATGTTCCTAGTCCATTTCTAGCCAAAAAACTCGACAATATGCTGTCTGGGGCTCCTACTCGTCGAGTGTATGAACCTACTCGACGAGTAGGATGATTTTCTTCATGGACTCGGCGATTTCATCAGTGGACACGGAGAGTCCAGTGCCCAGAATGCCCGAAATTCGACTTTTTCAGCATTTTCCAGCAATTTGCATCAAGTATAATTGAAAACAAGCCTTGGCTCTGATACCACTGTTGGGTTTTGAGCATTCTAACACTCCTAAGTGTACATGCAACCCTAAATACCTTGGATCTATGTTTTTTATATTATACATGCAAATATGAACATCCAAGTTATTATACTAATCTAGCATACAAAACAATGAATATAACAAGATAAAATACATACCTCTTTGATGTAGAATGTCTTCATGAAGCTTTAGTGCCTAGTGCCCCAAGTGTGACACCTCAAATGGTTCACACAACATCATATGAACTTGGAAGACTTAGAGAGAAACACCACACTTCTAAAATCGGCTAGCCCTTTCTCTATTCACCCATAGTTGCCGATTTTGCCAAAGAATATGATCTTATATAGTTGTTACATTTAGGGTAAAAAGAATATGATCTTATATAGTTGTTACATTTAGGGTAAACCCTAATTGTCATGGCTTTCGATTTCCTTGGATCCATGGGTTCAAATACACCATGGAGCATCCATGGAGCATCTTATGGGTTTTAGCCCAACTTGATAATCCATGGAGCATTAGCCCACTATACAAGTATGGGTGATTTACACAATCAACCCATATATTTAATTAGTCTTCTTTTGATCACTTAATTAATACTAGATTAATTCTTGATCAATACTAATTAAATAATCTTATTAATATATTAGAACTTATAATATATTAACCAACTTTAAGTGTTATTTCTCTCATTATAGTCTATCCAAATGCATGATGCAATGCAACCCAAATGGACCATGCCGGGTCGGGGCAAGTCTTACCAATTATAGTTATGGACTTAGACATTAATCCAATAGTATGCTGAGCGTACAGGCTGAGTACACCCCACGTACTCAGCAGACTTGGACTTTTTGTATTTTGGGCTTCAGTTTGGGCTTGGTTGTTTTGGGAGATATGAATTTTTATAGATGGGCTGCTGTGTCTTGTTGGACTTTTCTTGGGTAAAGACAACCAATAGCCAGGGATCGTCTTTATGTTTTGACAGTACAAGGTGAGTTTTCCTCATTATACTTACGGATCAAAGGCACCAAGGCTGTGTTGGATAAGGTGTCTAAGTCCATAACTATTTCTAGTAAGTACTTGACCCGACCCGACATGGTCCATTTGGGTTGCATGGCACCATGCAATTGGATAAACTAAATGAGAGAAATAACACATAAGATTTATTAATATATTATAAGTTCTAATACATTAATAATATTATTTAATTAGTTTTGATCAAGAATTAATTTAGAATTAATTAAGTGATCAAAAGAAAACTAATTAGATATATGGGTAGATTATGTAAATCTTCCATATCTTATATAGTGGGCTAAGATGCTCCATGGATTATCAAGTTGGGTTCCACCCATAGGATGCTCCATGGAGTTAACCCATGGATCAAGAAATGAAGAGTCATGGAGCATTAGGGTTTACCTAATGCAACACACTATATAAGCAATGTAACTCTCCCCAAAATCGGCTACACTAAGAAACAAGAGGGCTTGGCCGATTTTGCATGTGTTAGAGTATTCTCTCAAGTTTATTCTTTGCATTTGGTGTTGTGTGAAGCATTTGAGGCATCACACTTGAGGTGCTAGGCTCACAAGGTTTCAAGGAACACTTTCAACAACAAGGTATGTAGTTCTATCTTTTATACAAAGAAAATTGTACCCCATGTATTCTAGATAGGTTCATAACCTTGGAAAACAACTTTGCATGATTATTAGACAAACATAGATCCAAGGTTATTAGGGTTGCATGTACACTTAGGAAGTGTTAGAATGCTCAAATCCCATCAGTGGTATCAGAGCCTAGGCGTGTTTGTTTGATACTTGATGCAAAAGTGTTGAAAAAAGTCGATTTTGTGCAATCTGCCTGATGAACTCTCCGAGTCTATGGGGGGACTCGCCGAGTTCATGTGTGTCTTCAACCTACTCGACGAGTAGGTTCGTGCACGCGACAAGTAGGAGCCTCAAAATGCATATTTTTGACTTTTGCTGCTAGAAATGGACTAGAAACATTAACTTAAACTGTTTTGGTGTAATTAAACTTGTTTTAGATGGTGTAATGTTTGTTCTAATCCATTTACAATGGCTAATATCAATTTTTCATGATTATATGTGTTCATATGGTCTTGAAACTTTGATATGGATATTCATGTTCTTGATCTTATGATGTTTATATGATCATAGGAATTATTTGTAACCTATGTGGTAGTTTAATTCTTGATCATAATGGGTTTTAATGGAGTCCATAACTTGTCCTCAAGCTATGGAAAACCAAAAGTCACTTTGTTTTAAAACCATTAAAAGAACACATGGGTTATAAAAATGAAGAGTCTTCATTTTAATACTCTAATTAACTCATAAGTTACAAGAAATGAAAAGTTTTGAAAGTTTACAAAACTTGCCCTCAAGTTTTGGAACAAGTAAAGTCATATTAAAACTTTAGTTCCAACCCTTAGAATTTTAAAAGTTAAAATTCAACCCTTATACTTATAATATTATAAGTTAATAATAATATATATATATGTATAAGATCAAAGTCGTCTTACCGCTAGTACGCCTCATTCACGAAGATAGTCTATAATGTGGGTATAAGGTTGTTGCCTATAAAATGGCAACTTAATGGGTGTCCACTCTCACCCACCGCTTGCTTGACTGGTGGAGGGTCGTTAGCCGAACGGGTAGGACAAGGACTTATAAATTCTCATTAAAGTATAATGATAATTATAAAGTAACTAAATGTTTTATTAAATTCCCAATCTTAGTTACTTTATGAAAAATGTGAATAAGGTGCTAATCCATGAAATTACACTTTACACTTTGTCTAAGTCGTTAGTGGAGCGTGTGTGGTTAACCGGCACACTAAATTGAACTTAACAAGGTTGGTAAAGGGTGACTTAATGTTTATCATAGTATCGATGGAGCGTGTGTGGTTAACCGGCACATCGATTGAGGGGTAATACATTAAGGGTACCAAGTAATTTGCATGGTTACTTCATACCTCGTTTTGTGATCCTCGGCATCCCAGTCCCAAAACTTGGAGGGCACACTCGAGATTGAAACATGCCTTTGAAAAGTTCATTGAATCTCAAAAGAATCTAGGAGTTTCTAAGAACCAAATTAAATATTTTTAATATTTCGTCTTTGGTGGAAATTGGTGAATCGTCATTCACCTACCTTTCAAATATGTTATCACTTAAATTACGACATACCTCTTCTAAGTATAATATATTGTGATTGGGTCCTAGCCTTAATACTACATTTGGGTGTTTTATTAAGGACTATCTCCATTTCTAAACTAAACTTTTCTTTTTCAGATGTCTGCAAACACTGCTGCTTCTGGCTCTAATCCTAATGGCTCCTTTTCTCTAATGAACTTGTGTGGGAAAGTCACTTTTGATGGATCCAACTTTAATGAATGGATCAGAAACATCCGAATGATTACCCGCTACGAGGATAAGGAATATGTCCTTGATAAGGAGCTTAAGGAGATTGATGAGACAGTTGCTACTCCTCAAGAGATCGCTGACTTTAGGGCACATGAAAGGGATGCCATCAAGGTGGCATGCATCATGATGGCCACTATGACAGCCGACCTCCAAAAGTCCTACGAGGACTTCTACCCTTTTGAAATGTACCAAGATTTGATGGAAAGATACCATCAAAGTGCAAGACAAGAGAGGTATGAAATCATCTCCTCCTTGATAACAACCCGAATGAAGGATGGTGAACCCATCACGGGCCACATGCAGAAAATGCAAAGATTTGTGAACCGTTTGCTGAAGCTTAATGTGAACTTCCCCGAGGAGCTTGCTATAGATATCATTTTGCACTCCTTACCTTCATGTTATGATCAATTCCGCATGACATACCACATGAACAAGGAAGAGGTCACTCTCAGCAAACTTCAAGGACTCTTAAAGACCGCAGAAAGTGGTCTTAAGGGTAAGGCGGTTGTTACTACTCCTACTTCTACCAACTTCGCACTATCTTGGCAATCGGGAAAGGACGAGGGAAGAAGAGAAAGAGTTATTCGAAGGGTACCAAGGCCAGGACCCTTGATGGCTCTTCTTCAAGTGGAACCAAGAAAGGTTTCATCACTCCTTCTTCTGACCCAAAAGAGGCTGAATGCTTCTATTGCCATGAAAAGGCACATTGGAAGCGGAACTGCCCAAAGTACCAGCAAGATGTGAAGGATGAGAAAGTCAAACCCAACCATGCAGGTATTTACACTATCTTATCTAATAACTCACCCCATTCTAACTCATGGGTCCTTGATACCGGTTGTGGTATTCATATCTGTTCGGATTTGCAGGGACTAAGAAGAAGTGAGAATGTGGAGCAAGGAAGAATAAACTTGATCATGGGAAACAAGAAAGCTTCACCTGTCACCAAGATTGGAGTTTATACTTTATCGCTAAGTTGTGGGTTTAGTTTAGATTTGAATAAATGTTGTTATTCGCCAGAAATGGCAAGAAATATTATTTCCTTTCATACATTGTATAAACAAGGTTTTACCTTTTCATTGATAATGAAGTTGGTTCGATTAATGCTTTCTTTAATAATATTCTTTATTTTAAAGCATTACCTTGTGATGGTGTGTATGAAACTGTATCTGTGGTTGATAACTTAGGAAATAATGTTTTGTGTATTGATTCTCTTAATAATAATAACTTGGATAAAGCATCATTATGGCATTGTCGTCTTGGACATATAAGCAAGAAATGCATAGGCCAACTCCAAAAGGATGGAGTCTTGGAGTCATTTGACCTAAAGTCAGATGATAGTTGCGAATCATGCTTACTTGGGAAAATGACAAAGTCACCCTTCACAGGTTCTTGTGAGAGGGGTGAAGGTTTATTGGATCTTGTACACACGGATGTGTGTGGACCATTCAAACATGCCACAAGGGATGCTAATCGTTATTATTTGACTTTTACTGATGATTTCAGTAGATATGGATATGTCTACTTAATCAAGCATAAGTCAGAGACTTTCAAAATGTTTAAGGAATTTAAATAGGAAGTTGAGAATCAATTGGGCAGGAACATTAAGATGCTTCGATCCGATCAGGTGGTGATTATCTTAGTTCAGAGTTCCTCGGCTATCTTAGGGAATGTGGGATTGTCTCACAATTGACACCTCCCAGAACGCCGCAGTTGAATGGTATAGCTGAGAGGCGTAATCGAACCTTGTTGGATATGGTTCGTTCCATGATGAGTCGAGCTTCTCTACCAATCTCATTCTGGGGGTATGCCTTAGAGACTGCCGCCCATATCCTTAATCTAGTCCCTACAAAGAAAGTTGGCAAAACTCCTCATGAGATGTGGACTAGTAAAGTACCCAAAGTATACCACATCAAGATTTGGGGTTGCAAGGCTTTTGTGAGGCGCGATTCTCATGATAAGCTAGAACCCCGAAGCGAGAGGTGTATTTTCATCGGCTACCCACTAAGATCCTTTGGTTACCTCTTCTACAAACCTAGTGATAATGTGATCTTTGTAGCAAGAAGAGGAGTCTTTCGAGAGAGAGAGTTGATAAGCCAAGGAGATAGTGGGAGGCAAATTGACCTTGAAGAACTTCAAGAGCCAAGTGGTGAAGGAACTTCAAACCCTAGCCCTCAACTTGAGGAGGAAACTCCTGTTGAGCCAATTGACGAGTCTGTACCTCTGAGGTGTTCCATGAGAGTTAGGAATGCACCTAAGCATTACTATGGTTTCCATATTACTGCGGAAGGTGAGACACTTATTAGTGATGAGACACTAGTAGGTCTGGATGAACCTAACAGCTACACGGAAGCCATGGCAGGCCCTGAGTCTGCTAAATGGAAAGAGGCTATGGATAGCGAGATACAATCCATGTTTGACAATCAAGTCTGGAACTTGGTTGAGAATGTACCAGGTCGTAAGACTGTAGGGTGCAAATGGATCTTCAAGAAGAAGACCGACATGGATGGTAATGTACACACTTATAAAGCTCGACTGGTTGCAAAGGGCTTCTCTCAAACTCCTGGAGTGGATTATGATGAGACTTTTTCTCCAGTAGCCAAGATTAAGTCTATTAGGGTTATGTTAGCCATAGCTGCATTTCATGACTATGAAATATGGCAAATGGATGTCAAAACCACTTTCCTTAATGGAAAGTTGACTCAAGATGTTTACATGAGTCAGCCAGAAGGTTTTTTCAGTAACGAGTACCCTGATAGAGTGTGTAAGCTTGAGAAATCCATTTATGGATTAAAGCAAGCACCTCGCAGATGGAATCTTTGCTTTGATGAGAAAGTCAAGGAATTTGGCTTTTCTAGGAGTGAAGATGAATCTTATGTGTATGTCAAGGCTAGTGGGAGTATAGTTAGCTTTTTGGTATTGTATGTGGATGACATACTACTCATAGGAAATGACATCCCAACTCTGCAGGAAGTTAAGTCCTGGTTTGGGAAGTGTTTCTCTATGAAGGACCTAGGAGAAGCTGCCTATATTCTAGGGATAAGGATTTTGAGAGACAGAGTAAAAGACTAATTGGACTTAGTCAAAGTACCTACTTGGATAAGGTGTTGAAGAGATTCAGCATGCAGAACTCCAAGAAAGGAGAGTTACCCATCCAGAGTAACACCAGATTGAGTAAGACACAAAGCCCTAGTACTGAGGCTGAGATAGCAGAAATGCGTCGAGTATCTTATGCTTTGGAAGTAGGCTCGATCATGTATGCTATGACTTGTACTCGACCTGATGTAGCCTTTACCTTGATCATGGTTAGCAGGTATCAGGGGAAACCTGGAAAGGCTCACTGGACTACGGTAAAGAATATTCTCAAGTACCTGCGGAGGACTAAGGACTGGGTCCTTACCCTCGGTGGGAGTGATGACTTGAGAGTTGTAGGGTATTGTGATGCTGGTTTCCAGACTGATAGGGATAATTTCCACTCTCAGTCGGGCTGGGTCTTCACCCTAAACGGAGGAGCAATCTCTTGGAAGAGTTCCAAGTAGGAGACAGTGGCTGATTCCACTTGTGAATCAGAGTATATAGCAGCAAGCGAGGCAGCAAAGGAGGCTATATGGCTGAAGAACTTCATAGGAGACCTTGGAGTAGTACCAGCTATAAAGGAGCCCATGGAAATTTTTTGTGATAGTGAAAGTGTTGTTGCCTTAGCCAAGGAACCAAGGGATCACGGGAGATCTAGACACATCAACAGAAAATATCATTTTATCAGACATCGCATAGAAGAAGGAATCCTCGTGGCAAAGAGGGTATCATCGGATGAGAACCCAACAGATCCCCTCATGAAGGGACTGAGTAGGGTTAAGCATCTCCAGCATGCTCGGAGCATAGAGCTGAAGGATGATATAAGTTTTAGTAGTTAGATAAATTATGAAATTTGTAAAGTGTAATTGACATTTGATGATGAATAAAAGTTGTGTTTATTCATGAGTAAAGTGTTGCTATCTTTTGTCAATCGTTTACTATAATTTCTTTTGCATGTTTTGACTTCCAGAAAAGTATGTTATGGTTTCACATATTATTCAAATTTTCCACAGTCAGTCATATGTTGGAAGTAGATATGAAGTAAGACTGTCATGAAGTTGGTTGTAGGTGTCAGGATATAAGACAACACTTCATGAGTGCTCATAAGTTCTGAGTATTGGAATCAACCCACGCTCACTGGAATCACTTCACGGAATTTTATCTCGAGTGATTGTGAGACGGTAATATCATATAAGTCTTCAAACCTAGAGATATGATTTGTTGCCTATGAATTGATTAAGCATTGATTGTACGAAAATGCATTGGTAAGTCGATGTTATAAAACGTGCTTTTGTGTATAATTCAACTAGTAATAGAACAAACATATGAGTCGAAGTTTATCTGTTCCTTCTTGGATTAGAAGCTGATATATGGGCCCCTCGATGATTTTGTTTTGACCTATGTATCAACATCTTCTCAGTTCCGAGAGACCTTGAAAGAGCTGCGATTGCCGATCGGTTCCTAAAGTATTGGAGTTATAGTTATTAGACTTATCCAAGTAGGAGACTGTTGGATAAGGTGTCTAAGTCCATAACTATTTCTAGTAAGTACTTGACCCGACCCGACATGGTCCATTTGGGTTGCATCGCACCATGCAATTGGATAAACTAAATGAGAGAAATAACACATAAGATTTATTAATATATTATAAGTTCTAATATATTAATAATATTATTTAATTAGTTTTGATCAAGAATTAATTTAGAATTAATTAAGTGATCAAAAGATAACTAATTAGATATATGGGTAGATTATATAAATCTTCCATATCTTATCTAGTGGGCTAAGATGCTCCATGAATTATCAAGTTGGGTTCCACCCATAGGATGCTCCATGGAGTTAACCCATGGATCAAGAAATGAAGAGTCATGGAGCATTAGGGTTTACCTAATGCAACACACTATATAAGCAATGTAACTCTCCCCAAAATCGGCTACACTAAAAAACAAGAGGGCTTGGCCAATTTTGCATGTGTTAGAGTATTCTGTCAAGTTTATTCTCTGCATTTGGTGTTGTGTGAAGCATTTGAGGCATCACACTTGAGGTGCTAGGCTCACAAGGTTACAAGGAACACTTTCAACAACAAGGTATGTAGTTCTATCTTTTATACAAAGAAAATTGTACCTCATGTATGCTAGATAGGTTCATAACCTTGGAAAACAACTTTGCATGATTATTAGACAAACATAGATCCAAGGTTATTAGGGTTGCATGCACACTTAGGAAGTGTAAGAATGTTCAAATCCCATCAGGGCGGCGCTTTGGATTCGATATCATGTTATGCATGTTGTTGTTCAGTAGTGATCTGTTAGATCGGTATCCTGGTGTAACAACCCGAAATTCATATCCCTAAATGTAACCCTTTTCGCAACTCGTTCCGATCATCCAATCGCTGTTTCCGATTCCGACATTTTATTAAGTCATTAATGTATATTTTATTTTATGACTTAATAAGTGTCTTAATACCCTTAGAACTCATTCTAACGTCTCATATTAATGATCGGAACATTTCTAGAATCAACCATATCGGGTTACGGCAAATTGGCCGGGTGCGACCAAAAGCCCCGTCTAACGCCGGTATCGGGTAGAATTCTACCGTGTCCCGAACTTGGACACTATTTAAAGTGATCCAAGTCTTCATTTTGAAGCTTTTGCTTCATTTTACAACTATCACTCCAACCTCTCTCCTCAAACTAGATTTAAGGGTCTAAATCTCAAGTTTAAGGTCTCAAATCTTCAAGGTACCTTCCTATACTCATTTTGTTTGTATCATATTGGGCCTTCAAATTCGAGATTAATTCATGATTTAGAGGCTTGTATATGAGTTTACGGCCCATGAAGGTGCTTAGGCCGTAAACCCATATTTAAAGGGTTTTTAAGCCCTTAAACCCTTCCATGACCCAATCTAGACCTAGTTATGACTTTTAGGAACTTGGTAATGGACTTAGAACACTTCAAACATGGATTTTGAGGGATTTATATGAGTTTACGGCCAAGGTATGTTCTTGGGCCATAAACCCCTCAATAATGAGAGTAAACTCATTTCCAATGTGTTAGAAAGCCATCCAACACCACCAAAAGCCTTGGAATAAATCATAGAACCAACCAAAAATAGTTTAGGGACCTTAAACATAACAAAACCTCACATATGAGAGTTTACGGACATAGAACATGCTCCAGGGCCGTAAACTCCTAACTATATGTTGTTTGATGCCCTAAATTCACCCCAAGCCTTGGAAAATTATCTAGAATCGCATGTGATTGTCCTAAGCATCACAAATTAAATATGGTTTGAGCATGGGAGAGTTTACGGTCGTAAACTCCAATTTTACAGCCGTGAACTCTCAAATGTGATGCATATGTTGATTCAATTAAATCCATGACATTAGAAAAATCCATTTCAACATTCCCTTGTCCATTTAAGCCATTTTAGCACTCAAAACCACCTAAACATGAGTTCACGGCCGTGAACTCATGTATATAGGGGTATATGGCCGCAAAATTCATTAGGGAGTTTACTCTTGGGGAGTAAACTCAAATCCCAAGTCCCTCGCTTCAATTCCCGTCCGTAGATGTCACACGGGTCACTCCAAACACCCGTTTTGAGGTGTTTTCGTTCGTTGGAGTGTAACTTCATATCTAATTAGAGTTTATGAATCTAATTAGATATATTTGTATGCTATTTCATTTTACATAGGAACCTCGCGTGTTATCAGGCCTCGATTCAACGTTTAGCATCCGAAACCGACACATTTCCGCGTCCGGTGAGTTCATACCCCTACCCTTTTTTAATGGTTTTTCAATGTTTTCAGGGGGGGAATACAAGCAAAAGTACAAGAATATCTTGTACTTAAACTGACGATTTCAGTTAAATGGTTTCATATTTGTATATTTTTAAGAATTGAAAACCCTTTTAACAAACTATTTTTAACTTGAAGAGTTGTTTGTTTAACCCGATTTTCAATTCTTATTATACACTGTTATAATGTATACTTCACTTTTGATTGTTCACACTTAAACTGATAGAACACATAAACCATTGTAATGTCTGTAATAAAACACTAAGGTTCGAGTGTAAAAGACAGACACCATCAGAAAACATAAAACATCTGTATGTCCTTAACAATACACCTAGGCTCGAGTGTGATAGATAAATATAATCATAATACACAAATCAATTGTAATGTCCTTAATAATACACCTAGGATCGAGTGTAAAGGAAAATCACCATAAGATAACACATATATCATTTGTAACGTCCTTAATAATACACCTAGGATCGAGTGTCAAGGGCAGTCATCATTAGATAACACCTAGGCTCGAGTGTAATGTCCTTAATAAAACACCTAGGCTCGAGTGTAAAGGATAGGTACGATAGAACTTAGCTAGTCGTAGATACTACTTTCCTAGTCTAAAAGTAAAGAATAATCTTAAAGATTGGAGACACGTCCTTGTAACACTTCGTTGGCACGAGACAATGGAGGACTAACCCTGTAACCAGAATCTCCGAACGTAGGAGAGCGTGGCTTGTGTGTATAGATCTATACGGGACTGACAATCCCACACCTGGCTGCTAGCTACAGCCGAACCGAAAGGTTCAAGGGTGACGAAAGTCATAAAAAGGATACTGGCCCTGGTCCGAGTCATATCTAGTCTGAGTATGGTTAAGGACTCGCAATCAGGATTATTAACACTTTACGAGTATTTATTAGTTTTATGTACGTAATAAAACTAATGTACGTTCAAGGATGACAGGCACACACATACACACAGTCAGGAAAACATGGGGTTTTCTTGGGGATAACATTGAACATATTCGGAATCGGAAACAGTTAGTACACACAGGATTGGTAACAGTACACACATAGTCAGGAAAACATGGGGTTTTCCTGGGGAGGACACTGACATAATCGGAATTAGTAGTAGTTCACACACACACAATCAGGAGAATATGGGGTTTTCCTGAGTAACAGTAGTACGTAACTAGAAAAGTATAACGAGTTAAATAACTGAACTACAATTCACAAGAACAATCATGTTTTCATTGTACATCGTTTACTTTACTTTTCGGATTTGGAAACTAACTTTACATAAGAAAATATGGGATTTTCTTGGATAACCACGTTTTCAGAAAACTAAGGGAACTCGTACATTTTCAGAAAAACAAAACTGCTTATGAATTCACCAGCTTTATGCTGATTTTCAAACCGCTTGTATTCTCAGGTTCACATTAGACAGGTACCTGACGATCTCTTTTGGTGAAGAAGAAGTACGTAGAAGACTCGTTTCGTGTTGTTTATATATGATATGTATCACTTGTATAACTTATGCTTTTGAAACGAATGTAAAACTTTCGTATATGTAATGTAATGGTTGATTTACTTTACTTACTATGTACATTGGATTTGATACTCAACGGGGAGTCAACCCCGGAAATGTTTCCACCTTCGGTTTTTGGGGTGTGACAGATTGGTATCAGAGCCCTTGTTTATGGTGAATGAAGTATACCAAACCTTACATGGTATAAAACTATAAACATTAAGGGGCCTAAGTGCTCTGAACTAAAAGTATCCTTCAAAATATAAGTATTTTCGAAAGTATAAAAGTATACCGACCCGTCGAGATCCGTAACTACAAGTAGAACAGAACATAAGTAAATGGGTGTTGTACGCTACGGTTAAACCTGGGCAGTCTAGGATCAATATAGCCTGGCCAACTATATTCATTCGAGACACGACCAACATGTGCTTAGGAGTGACTGTGGTATGCGGCATGCCTAAAACTTACCCTAATACCACAAACATCGAACCAGCGTCGTAACGAATCATGAAATACTATGGGAGTATTTCTCGAGCCAATCCTTGGTAGAAATCCTCGTTCATACATTGTTCTTTGATCATTATCTTAGCGATAATTTTCTTGTCTTGATAACTCTATCCTGCTTTATCGCTTATTCAGCATATATCTGTCATATCTCTTGATTAAATTCAGAGGACTTATCATCCTCTCTCCCTTGATCTTATTAGATCAAGATGCCTCCAAGAAAGAGACCCAACTCCAAGACGAACAACCCTCCGCCACCACCTCCTCCCCAAATTGATCCAGTAGTATTCCAGGCAGCTGTTACAGCCGCGGTAGCAGCTGCCATGTCTCAACGGAACTCCAACGGTTCCGGTGGTTCGGGAGGTGATACCCAAACCTAAAACCAAGAAAGCAGTCAGGGACGCCGGAAAGAGGGTTCCTATAAGGATTTCATGAACGCAAAACCCCCGTCCTTTGATGGCACTGGAGGTGTCATTTCCCTCACCCGATGGTTTGAGAAGATCGAATCCATCTTTGAAATCTGTGCCTGTTCAGATTCAGACAAGGTGAAGTTTGCCGCCTGCACCTTTATCGACAAAGCCTTAACTTGGTGGAATGGCCGAGTCAAATCCCTAACCTTATCTGTAGCCAACGCCATGGGTTGGGAAGCCATGAAGGAACTTCTACTGGCTGAGTACTGCCATCGGGGCGAAATGCAGAAGTTAGAACACGAACTCTGGAACCTGAAGATGAAAGGTTCCGATATCACTGCTTATACTTCCAGGTTCGACGACTTGGCATTCCTCTGCCCGGGAATGGTTACCCCGGAGAGTAAGAAGATAGAGAGATTCATCTGGGGGCTGACCCAGCCAACGAAAGGAAACGTCATAGCTGCGAGGCCGGATACATACGACAGCGCCAAACGCTTAGCTCAGATCCTAATCGATCATAGTGAAGACCTTGAGGAGGCAGCTACCACTCCTGAGCCGACAGTGAGGAGTGGTGAGAAAAGAAAACTTGGGAAGAAAGAGAAAAGTCAGGCATCGTACGAGTCTTCAAAGAGACAGCAAACGGTGGCAGTTCACGCTGTCACTTCCCTTGCAACTGTTTCTATTGATAGATCCTCAACCTGAAAACCTGCCAATAGGTATACTGGAACCCTTCCTAGTTGTGGCAAGTGCAACTATCATCATCTTCCTTCCGATCCATGTATAGAGTTAATTTGCAACAAATGTGGCATAAAGGGTCACATGGCGAAAAACAGTAAGACACCAACCCAATCAACGAGTCAAACTTCCGGAGCGGGCATTGGTCGGGCCTGCTATGGTTGTGGAGAAGTTGGACATCTTAAGCGAAACTGTCCCAAGGCTGTAACACCTGGCAACACCGGAAGAGTTTTAGCGATAGGACAAGAGGAGACAGCCACTGATCCCACTGTTGCCACAGGTATATTTCCCTTGTTAAATTTATATGCCTGTGATTCTTTTCGATTCTAGCACCGAAAGCAATTCGTTAACCATCCATTGGAACATCTTCTAACCCCGTCGTTTGCGAGTAACCGAAAATGTATACCTTCGAGATGGTTATCACGTGAGAACGAGAACACTTGTGTCGTATCTGTAGATTGTATCCTCAATCCGAACAAATATTCTTTTCCATTCGATCTATTGGCAAACTTTTTATGAAATGCTTTGATGTCACCTTTAGCATTAAATGACCGAGCCTCATTCATGCTGTCTTTCCTAGTTTCGAGAAAGCCGTTCGTTCTACCTTCCCTCCGACCCGAATCTCATGATCTTCGTGCATCAAAGCTTAAAAAGTCTTCCCCTGTATCTCTCGTCCGAGTGATCATCGAGAAACGAGAAGTCTACGATTCTTTCCCCGATACTGTTTCCAAAGAATTCTTGAAAATTCTTTCCGAACGCATAGTCCAGTCTCGCATCGACCTAATCCCATGAATTTCCTCTTAGCCAAACCTCAGTGAGCACGATGTGTGCAAGTCAGCAATCAGGGCTTGATACGATCACTACGAGGTAGTAGTGGCGCCCTTCGGTCGAACCATTTTCTTGGTCCGTAGATAAGCAAAGCAGTCATACTCGTAAACCCCTCCAAAAAGCAAAGGCAATAAAGAATTAGTCGACACCGGGAACACCCATGGAAACTTGTCGATTCTTGGGTTCTGCCGGCTATAATCGTAGACTCATGTAGAAGTTTCCCTTAGAACCATCGAACCCTTAGTTACTCTGCTATGTGAAAATGTACTCACTTGTTGGAAGTCTTACTCTGGAAAGACATAGTACGCCTCGGGGAGTGCGGAAAACTTAACTTGTGGAACCTTAGACTCTTCGAGATCCTCGTTAGGAATCTATTCCATAGCCCTCTCCGAGCTATCTTCAGGAAACTCAGCAGCGAGCATCCGGTATTCCACATCATTTTTGTGAGAAGTGCTAACCTGACGAAAACCTTAGTCACCCTTTGATGAGGTCAAAATCAATAAAAATCCGAACCTTCATGGATGAATCAATTGAGATCGTGATTAAGAGGTTAACCATGTGTAACAAAGACACATCCTGACAGTGAGGGTTCGCTGGAATGTCAAGCGGAGACCTGATTCCAGTTAGGAGCTTGAAGACCCGAAGCAGTAGATTCATCCTCATATCTCTTTTCACTTCATGATTTGTGTTCGAATCTTTGAATTTCAGGACGAAATTCCCTCTAACAGGGGGATAATGTAACAACCCGAAATTCATATCCCTAAATGTAACCCTTTTCGCGACTCGTTCCGATCATCCAATCGCTGTTTCCGATTTCGTTTCCGATTCCGACATTTTATTAAGTCATTAATGTATATTTTATTTTATGACTTAATAAGTGTCTTAATACCCTTAGAACTCATTCTAACGTCTCATATTAATGATCGGAACATTTCTAGAATCAACCATATCGGGTTACGGCAAATTGGCCGGGTGCGACCAAAAGTCCCGTCTAACGTCGGTATCGGGTAGAATTCTACCATGTCCCGAACTTGGACACTATTTAAAGTGATCCAAGTCTTCATTTTGTAGCTTTTGCTTCATTCTACAACTATCACTCCAACCTCTCTCCTCAAACTAGATTTAAGGGTCCAAATCTCAAGTTTAAGGTCTCAAATCTTCAAGGTACCTTCTTATACTCATTTTTTATCATATTGGGCCTTCAAATTCGAGAATAATTCATGATTTAGAGGCTTGTATATGAGTTTACGGCCCAGGAAGGTGCTTAGGCCGTAAACCCATATTTAAAGGGTTTTTAAGCCCTTAAACCCTTCCATGACCCAATCTAGACCTAGTTATGACTTTTAGGAACTTGGTAATGGACTTAGAACACTTCAAACATGGATTTTGAGGGATTTATATGAGTTTACGGCCAAGGTATGTTCTTGGTCCGTAAACCCCTCAATAATGAGAGTAAACTCATTTCCAATGTGTTAGAAAGCCATCCAACACCACCAAAAGCCTTGGAATAAATCATAGAACCAACCAAAAATAGTTTAGGGACCTTAAACATAACAAAACCTCACATATGAGAGTTTACGGACATAGAACATGCTCCAGGGCCGTAAACTCCTAACTATATGTTGTTTGATGCCCTAAATTCACCCCAAGCCTTGGAAAATTATCTAGAATCGCATGTGATTGTCCTAAGCATCACAAATTAAATATGGTTTGAGCATGGGAGAGTTTACGGCTGTAAACTCCAAGTTTACAGCCGTGAACTCTCAAATGTGATGCATATGTTGATTCAATTAAATCCATGACATTAGAAAAATCCATTTCAATATTCCCTTGTCCATTTAAGCCATTTTAGCACTCAAAACCACCTAAACATGAGTTCACGGCCGTGAACTCATGTATATAGGGGTATATGGCCGCAAAATTCATTAGGGAGTTTACTCTTGGGGAGTAAACTCAAATCCCAAGTCCCTCGCTTCAATTCCCGTCCGTAGATGTCACCCGGGTCACTCCAAACACCCGTTTTGAGGTGTTTTCGTTCGTTGGAGTGTAACTTCATATCTAATTAGAGTTTATGAATCTAATTAGATATATTTGTATGCTATTTCATTTTACATAGGAACCTCGCATGTTATCAGGCCTCGATTCAACGTTTAGCATCTGAAACCGACACATTTCCGCGTCCGGTGAGTTCATACCCCTACCTTTTTTCAATGGTTTTTCAATGTTTTCAGGGGGGGAATACAAGCAAAAGTACAAGAATATCTTGTACTTAAACTGACGATTTCAGTTAAATGGTTTCATATTTGTATATTTTTAAGAATTGAAAACCCTTTTAACAAACTATTTTTAACTTGAAGAGTTGTTTGTTTAACCCGATTTTCAATTCTTATTATACACTGTTATAATGTATACTTCACTTTTGAATGTTCACACTTAAACTGATAGAACACATAAACCATTGTAATGTCTGTAATAAAACACTAAGGTTCGAGTGTAAAAGACAGACACCATCAGAAAACATAAAACATCTGTATGTCCTTAACAATACACCTAGGCTCGAGTGTGATAGATAAATATAATCATAATACACAAATCAATTGTAATGTCCTTAATAATACACCTAGGATCAAGTGTAAAGGACAATCACCATAAGATAACACATATATCATTTGTAACGTCCTTAATAATACACCTAGGATCGAGTGTAAAGGACAGTCATCATTAGATAACACCTAGGCTTGAGTGTAATGTCCTTAATAAAACACCTAGGCTCGAGTGTAAAGGACAGGTACGTTAGAACTTAGCTAGTCGTAGATACTACTTTCCTAGTCGAAAAGTAAAGAATAATCTTAAAGATTGGAGACACGTCCTTGTAACACTTCCTTGGCACGAGACAGTGGAGGACTAACCCTGTAACCAGAATCTCTGAACATAGGAGAGCGTGGCTTGAGTGTATAGATCTATACGGGACTGACAATCCCACACCTGGCTGCTAGCTACAGCCGAACCGAAAGGTTCAAGGGTGACGAAAGTCATAAAAAGGATACTGGCCCTGGTCCGAGTCATATCTAGTCTGAGTATGGTTAAGGACTCGCAATCAGGATTATTAACACTTTACGAGTATTTATTAGTTTTATGTACGTAATAAAACTAATGTACGTTCAAGGATGACAGGCACACACATACACACAGTCAGGAAAACATGGGGTTTTCTTGGGGATAACATTGAACATATTCGGAATCGGAAACAGTTAGTACACACAGGATTGGTAACAGTACACACACAGTAAGGAAAACATGGGGTTTTCCTAGGGAGGACACTGACATAATCAGAATTGGTAGTAGTTCACACACACACAGTCAGGAGAATATGGGGTTTTTCCTGAGTAACAGTAGTACGTAACTAGAAAAGTATAGCAAGTTAAATAACTGAACTACAATTCACAAGAACAATCATGTTTTCATTGTACATCGTTTACTTTACTTTTCGGATTTGGAAACTAACTTTACATAAGAAAATATGGGATTTTCTTGGATAACCACGTTTTCAGAAAACTAAGGGAACTCGTACATTTTCAGAAAAACAAAACCGCTTATGAACTCACCAGCTTTATGCTGATTTTCAAACCGCTTGTATTCTCAGGTTCACATTAGACAGGTACCCGACGATCTCTTTTGGTGAAGAAGAAGTACATAGAAGACTCGTTTCGTGTTGTTTATATATGATATGTATCACTTGTATAACTTATGCTTTTGAAACGAATGTAAAACTTTCATATATGTAATGTAGTGGTTGATTTACTTTACTTACTATGTACATTGGATTTGATACTCAACGTGGAGTCAACCCCGGAAATGTTTCCGCCTTCGGTTTTCGGGGTGTGACACCTGGTTTATAGGATGATGTTACTGTTGGGTTTTGTATACTATAACATCTTATGGTGCACATACAACCCTAAATGCTTTGGATCTATGTTTTCTCTAATTATACGTGCAATATTGTTTCCAAAGCATTAAGCCTACAACTAGCATGCAATTGACATAAACAACATAAAATACTAGTTAGGAGTTTACCTCTTTATGTAGCTTGTAGAACTTGTTGTATTTGACCTTTAAGAACTTAGTGCCCTAAGTGTGACACCTCAAATGGTTCACATCACACCTTAGATAAAGGATGACTTTTGAGAGAGTTTATGCACACTAAAAATTATCTCCATGAACTCTTAGAACATTAGGGGTGTCGATTTTAGCTATGGGGTGCTCTCTCTCTCTCTCTCTCTCTCTCTCTATATATATATATATATATATATATATATATATATATGTGTGTGTGTGTGTGTGTGTGTGTGTGTGTTAGGAATTCAAGAGTCATGGGTAAACCCTAATCCATACTCTCGAGCTTATTATCGATGATCCATGATTCAAATGGGCTAACTCTTTATGGATTCTTCCATAAACTTAGTCCATCATGTATCATAAGCCCAAAACATATATATATATATATATATATATATATATATATATATATATATATATATATATAACTAATTTACACAATTAGCCCCCATTAATTTAATTAGTCTCTTTTGATGACTGAATTAATTCCAAATTAATTCTTGATCAATACTAATTAAATCATATGATTTCATATTAATATATTAGAACTTATAATATATTAATAAATCATAGATAACCTATTCTCAAAAGTCCATCCTATCAAATTGTTGTGGTGATATGCAACCTAAATCGACCATGCTACTCTCAGGTCAAATACATACCAATTATAATTATGGGCTTAGACACCTAATCCAACAGTCTCCCACTTGGATAAGTCTAATAACTATTATTGCAAGTACGACTCCACAACCAGACTAGCAATCGTAGCTCTTAAAAAGCCATTGTCCATCTATTGTTTCTCAATTTTCCGATTTATGATGACTGACTAATTGAACAAATCAAATCAGTCCAGGCTTGGCCAAGCACTTATGGTTGTCATCACTAAATCATCGAGGGGCCCACAAATATCGCTTTTATCCCCCTAAGGGGAAAAGGAATGGATAAACTTCGACTCAAATTCTTGCTTGTACCCACTCACCAAATCACACATAACAATATGTTTTATAACACCAAGTTACTGGTGCGTTTACATATGTCAATGTGCAACCGACTTGTAAATAAAAACTCACATGTCTTGGTTTCAAGAATATAAGATATTATCGTCTCACAATCACTCGTGAAAAAATCCATGAAGTGATTCAGTGCATGGGTTTAATCCAATACTCGAATCTTATTTCAGGGGTACGCATGAACACTACAACAAACTTGTGCTATGTCTAAAACACCTAGACAATCTACAGTCAAATTCATGACAATCTTGCCTCAATACCTACTTCCAAAGTATGATCAGCTGTGGATAGTTTGAATAACCTAGTTATTCGGGAAGTCAAAACATGCAAAGCGAAACATTAGAATAATCGAATCCAATATGGTCTCAGAGCTTATAAATATAAATAAAACACCTTTTATTTAATCCCCATATTGATTACACATTATTCATTGTATAATGTTTCGATTAATCAACTTAATACTTGAATTAAAAAAA
The DNA here is from genome assembly GCF_002870075.4 of Lactuca sativa. Lineage (NCBI taxonomy): Eukaryota > Viridiplantae > Streptophyta > Magnoliopsida > Asterales > Asteraceae > Lactuca > Lactuca sativa. The sequence goes on from NC_056630.2 coordinate 279,566,620, forward strand.
TAGTTATCCCATGCTCCAAGCATGCACACTATGTTTTCCTATGGTCCTTTCTTTGTGAAATAGATCAATTGAATACATCTTCAATGAAACTCATTTCACAATTCCGAATCCTTACCGTAGATGTAAGAATACCAAATTCTTTCCATTTACTGTAATCTGTTAGATTCTAAACTTATATGCAATGATCATCTTGTAATGACTATGCAAAAAAGTCATAGAGACTTGGCAACAGACATTACAAAGTATTCGAATGGAGAGCAATTCCATAGAAACTAAGTCTCATATTCAAAGTATATTCCTTTGAACATCCTTCTTGCATAAAAGTTTCTAACTTTCTCATCTATTCTTCAACTCCCAATATGGAAACATTCCATATTTTCCACAGGACAACTCATTATTAATAGACTCATGTCTATTCATAATAATGTCAATATGGTCCATCCATTACTATACTTCCAACTGTCCTTAAGTGACCAATCCTTGACGAACCTTAGATTGTCCTTAACAGTTGTTTAACCACTTTAGGCATATCTGGTTCTAGTCTTTTTCCCTCTTAATGCTCTAGTGTGACATCCCCATTTTCACGGCCAGAAAAGACCGATTTGTTTATGCTTTGTTTTATAAATCAGAGTGATCGTTTAAAGAAAACGGTTGCGGAATTTGTTCCCAAAATAAAATACGATAACCATTTATCAAAACGTTTCTCAAAGAGAATGTATTTTCATTAAATAATAAAACCTCGGGATGTCATGTTCCGATACAGACCAAAAGCATAAACAATATAAAATAGACCTTACAACAGTTATTCATAACTACTGGCCTATAATCCAAAATCTCTCGTCAAGTCCACCAACTTATACTCTTGTGCCATTACCTGTAATGCAAAGAAAACTGAGTGGGTCAGGCTTGGGAGCCTGGTGAGCATATAGGGTTTTCAACCCACAATAATATAATTATTATATTCAACCATCAAACAATCAACTCAATTACTCATCCCTATTATCTTTCTTAGGATTTTACCCTAGGAATTCAACTACTCGTCATTCATTCATTCCTAAGGATTGACCTAAGCAATTTACACAAACTTCCATTACTACATAAGGCGCATCTGCCAACATTATCCTTTAAGCGCCTCTGCCAGGATTACGTCATACACTATGAGGCGCGACTGCCAGGTTTATGACATTCTCTTTTAGGCGTATCTGCCGACATTATCTTATAAGCGCATCTGCCAAGATTATCCTATAAGCGCATCTACTATTGTTATGACAATCTCTATTTGGCGCATCTGCCAACATCACGACATTCACTACTTGGTGCATCTACCGATATTATTCTCAAGCGCATCTGCTAGTTTTATGACATTCTTTAATTGGTGCATCTACCAATATCATTCTTAATCATCTTTCATACCTCATCATTTTATCACATACCAACTATCTCATCTACCCATGTTCTACCCAACATATTTGTAGATATAAAATACATATACAGTTTAACTCAGTTAAAAACTATATAAAACATTCATTCCATACTCATCTCAAATAAACAACAATATATAAACACATAGCACATATTTTATAACAAATACTTCATATTTATGTGTTAGAAGAAAATAACTACACACTCACACGTATAAACCACAATATACTTAATACACTCAAACCATACTTGTATTATTATCGTGTTTATGAAAGGTAGTATAAACTCACTTGATCAGAAGATGATCGGACAGCACTACGACTTGCAGAAGTAGTATTCTTCGGTAGATCTGGAAGATCTCCACAAAAACCGGACTTCTCGTGGGCAGAGCTTCGGCTCGCGAATCGCACTTCACAGGATCTCGGGAGCGTAAAACTTCCTTCTTAACTTGGATATGAGATCCGGGGTGTCGGGATGGCTTCGGGGGTTTACACGCAGAGCTTCGGCACAAAAACGAGGAGAAATGAGCAAATAAGCCCGGAACCCTCGCATCCTATTTATAGGAGGTTGGAGCCTCGGAGTACGCGGGGCGTACTGGTCCGAAATCGTCATTGCGTTCGTCATCCGAATAACTCGAGTGCGAAAGGTCGTCATGCTTCGATGTACGCGGGGCATACAGCAGTACACTGGGCGTACTTCGGATATGCCCGGTGACTCCCCCTTCGGATAATACCGGGTTTTATAATTAAATTTAAATATTAATTATTTAATAAAATTCTGAAATTCATATCTTCTTCATATGAACTCCGTTTTCGACGTTCTTTATATCCACGCGTAGGTGCGACTACGCTCTACAACTTTCGTTTAGACTTCGTCGGCTAATTTTGACTTTATTTTTATTATTTATTTTTAGTAGGCCCGGACAGGAAAACTTCGTTATAAATTCATAACTTCTTCGTTTGACGTCCGTTCTCGCCTAACTTTTCTTCGCTTCGATACCAACAACGAGATCTTCGATTCTCGTTTAGATTGTTTCGGCTAAAAACCGCTTGATCTCAAATCGAGTATTTCGGGCTGCATACTGCTAAGTCGAAACTTAGAAAAATCATAACTTCCTCATACGAAGTCAGATTTGGGCGTTCTTTTTATGCACACTCATGGTTTAACGTATTATATGACTTTCATTTAGATTGCTAAGGCTAAATATCACTCTAACATAAATTTACTTTTTACGTCGCGCTGTGTCGTGCCGATTCTGTCGCGAAACTTCGACAGGTCATAACTTCTTCGTTATAACTCGGATTTCGGTGCTCTTTATATGTACGGAATCCTTGTAACATATACTACAACTTAGTTAAGATTATTCATTATAAATAATCTTTCATCAAAAATTCATTTTTTGACGCCTATCGTCTCTAAATTGATTAGCCCTGATCTACGGGCGTTACAATTATCTACCCCTTAGGATGATTACGTCCCGGAATCATCAACGAAAATAGAACTTGTACAATGATTCCATACGCTATCTCTTCATCCTAGGTAATAACCATAAATTCTATGTTTCCTCGAAAGAGTATTTAACTCTATGACTTTCTTGACCGCAGACGATGCCCAATCTTGCATCTGCTTATCGTACTATGTTGTACTTTCAATCGTAACCCTAGAGTTACCAAATAAGTCGTTAATATGGACTCCTTCTTCTTCTCAGGATAAATACTTTCCTTTATCTATTGTAACAAACCGATGGGTCGTGCTCTACTGACCTCTCATTGAATGATGCAATGCTTAGACTCAGGTCTCTTAGAGTTAAATTCCAAAATGGAATATACCTTCCTTCATATTCTAATGTGATATAATCACATTTCAGCATGTAGCATTTCTACCTACAAACTTCTTTTAACAACGAGTGCGACACTATCAATCGCATTAACTTCAACCTTCTGACTTAAGTCAGATGTTACATCTAACTTGGTCCTCTAGACCACGTAACATACCCCTCGTAGTCGAACTCACATTTAAATATGACCACTAGGGTCGGAACAAGAAACATCTTACTAGTCACTACCGAAACAAAGGTAATGACACACTTAAACAAAACGGAATCAATCACGAGCTTCTTGGTAACCTTGTGACTTTCCCTGATCCAAGTGTGAGTCCTGTGCTTCCGGTAGTATATGCATCTACTACCTTTCACACCTACTGATACTCGTCCCAAGTATTGTCCCGCAGTCGATCAACTCACCATACAAGAAAATCAGACAATCATTCAACGCATCAGTTAGCAAAACTAGGGTTTATATTAATTCCTTGAAACGATTACACAAAAGTTCAAGTTTCCCCTATACTATGCCTCTAATAGGCTACATACATGATACTTTTCATATCGCTACTTTATAACTTGATCTTTAGATATAAGATCCTTATTCCTGATTCCTTGCATTGCGATCTGCTTCATCAAGGATCATTTGAAATGCTCTTGCCTTTAGCTTTGGCGGTGCCTCTAGCCTTGCTGCTTGATTTTTCCTTGGGCAGTCTTGCTTGAAGTGCCCCTCTTCGTTACATTCGTAACACACCTTTTTGTTGAAAATACATTCATCGGCGTAATGCCCATGCTTTCCACACTTGAAACATGTCACCTCCACGCCACATTTTCCTGAGTGCTTCTTCTTGCACTTATCGCACCACCTTGCCTCATCCCTTCCTCCTCCTCCAGACTTTGAGAATTTTCTTTTCTCATTAGAACCTGAAGTTCCTTCTAACTTTCTCTTCTCGCCAACTTCAACCTTACTGTCAGTCCTCCCCTTGATCATATTCTCAACAGACTTGGCAGCCCAAATAGCTGCCTCTAGAGTAGGTGCCTGACGCACTGGCACCGCATACTCCCAAGGGAGTCCCTTTGCGTACCGGTCGACTTTTGTCAGTTCGTCTGGGACGATGCGCAAAGCAAACTCCATCTTGTCTGTGAAGGCATTAGTGTACTCATCCACTGACATGCTGCCTTTCTTCAATATCAGAAATTTGTTCTCCAATTCTAGCAGGTTTTGGGCCGAGCAGAACTTGCGCTTGAATTGCACCAAGAACTCTGCCCAGGTCAGTTGTAGTGGCTCATTAGGACTTAGGATCTTCCCCAAGGTGTTCCACCAACGAACAGCCCCACCCCTGAACTGACGTACTGCGAAAGCGGTCTGCAACTTGCCTCTGCAACCACATGTCATGAAGGCTAGCTCCATTTCCGATATCCAATCCATAACTCCGATCGGATCCTCCTTTCCAATGAAGGTCGATGGTTTGCAAGTCAGAAAATCCTTATACTTGCATCCCATTCCATCATTCCTTCCATTCTGGTTGTTTTTCCTAACTATCGGTCGGTTGGCTTGACCAACAGATCCACTGAAGTTTCCTCCTTCCGAGTGCCCTTCATTTAATTCAGGCTCTTCCAATTGAATTGACATTTCTTCACGATTCTGTTGAAGCAACCTCCTGGTTTCATCCATCTGACGATCCAACATCGTCTGAATCATCAATTGTACACCAGCCATTGTTATCGGCTCAGGTGCTGCTGCTACGACAGGTATTTGCTCAATCACTGGTGGTCGATTCCTGTTTTCATCAGCATTTCCAACTCCACTTCTTGTTCTCACCATTTTTGATCTATACACCGAATAAGGTGAAATTAGATCCTCATTCACGATAGATATTCAAATCATCCTTATCACTCCGAAACGTTTACAGGCTAGTTCTAATATAGTAGACGTACGCTTAGAATCCTACACACATAAGGTTTCTAGATCCGGTCGGCAATAGACCATAGATCCGAACAAATAATATCATATATGGCAACATATAACATTTAGCACATAAAGCATTTTAGGCAACTTTCCTAAAATAAACTAGTGCTCGTGTCTAAAACATAACAGACACACATCTCAAAATTCCACTTAGCATTCTAAGTTTAAGTCTAGAAATCCTACAAATTCCTAGTTCGCTTAAACTAATGCTCTGATACCAACTGTGACATCCCTATTTTCACAGCCAGAAAAGACCGATTTGTTTATGCTTTGTTTTATAAATCAGAGTGATCGTTTAAAGAAAACGGTTGCGGAATTTGTTCCCAAAAAAAATACGATAACCATTTATCAAAACGTTTCTCAAAGAGAATGTATTTTCATTAAATGATAAAACCTCGGGATGTCATGTTCCGATACAGACCAAAAGCATAAACAATATAAAATAGACCTTACAACAGTTATTCATAACTACTGGCCTATAATCCAAAATCTCTCGTCAAGTCCACCAACTTATACTCTTGTGCCATTACCTGTAATGCAAAGAAAACTGAGTGGGTCAGGCTTGGGAGCCTGGTGAGCATATAGGGTTTTCAACCCACAATAATATAATTATTATATTCAACCATCAAACAATCAACTCAATTACTCATCCCTATTATCTTTCTTAGGATTTTACCGTAGGAATTCAACTACTCGTCATTCATTCATTCCTAAGGATTGACCTAAGCAATTTACACAAACTTCCATTGCTACATAAGGCGCATCTGCCAACATTATCCTTTAAGCGCCTCTGCCAGGATTACGTCATACACTATGAGGCGCGACTGCCAGGTTTATGACATTCTCTTTTAGGCATATCTGCCGACATTATCTTATAAGCGCATCTGCCAAGATTATCCTATAAGCGCATCTACTATTGTTATGACAATCTCTATTTGGCGCATCTGCCAAGATCACGACATTCACTACTTGGTGCATCTACCGATATTATTCTCAAGCGCATCTGCTAGTTTTATGACATTCTTTAATTGGTGCATCTACCAATATCATTCTTAATCATCTTTCATACCTCATCATTTTATCACATACCAACTATCTCATCTACCCATGTTCTACCCAACATATTTGTAGATATAAAATACATATACAGTTTAACTCATTTAAAAACTATATAAAACATTCATTCCATACTCATCTCAAATAAACAACAATATATAAACACATAGCACGTATTTTATAACAAATACTTCATATTTATGTGTTAGAAGAATATAACTACACACTCACACGCATAAACCACAATATACTTAATACACTCAAACCATACTTGTATTATTATCGTGTTTATGAAAGGTAGTATACACTCACTTGATCAGAAGATGATCGGACAACACTACGAGTTGCAGAAGTAGTATTCTTCGGTAGATCTGGATGATCTCCACAAAAACCGGACTTCTCGCGGGCAGAGCTTCGGCTCGAGAATCGCACTTCATAGGATCTCGGGAGCGTAAAACTTCCTTCTTAACTTGGATATGAGATCCGAGGTGTCGGGATGGCTTCGAGGGTTTACACGCAGAGCTTCGGCACAAAAACGAGGAGAAATGAGCAAATAAGCCCGGAACCCTCGCATCCTATTTATAGGAGGCTGGAGCCTCGGAGTACGTGGGGCGTACGCCTGTACGCGGGGCGTACTGGTCCGAAATCGTCATTGCGTTCGTCATCCGAAGAACTCGAGTGCAAAGGTCGTCATGCTTCGCTGTACGCGGGGCGTACAGCAGTACGCTGGGCGTACTTCGGATATGCCCGGTGACCCCCCTTCGGATAATACCGGGTTTTTTAATTAAATTTAAATATTAATTATTTAATAAACTTCGGAAATTCATATCTTCTTCATACGAACTCCATTTTCGATGTTCTTTATATCCACGCGTAGGTGAAACTACGCTCTACAACTTTCGTTTAGACTTCGTTGGCTAATTTTGACTTTATTTTTATTATTTATTTTTAGTAGGCCCGGACAGGAAAACTTCGTTATAAATTCATAACTTCTTCGTTTGACGTCCGTTCTCGCCTAACTTTTCATCGCTTCGATACCAACAACGAGATCTTCGATTCTCGTTTAGATTGTTTCGGCTAAAAACTGCTCGATCTCAAATCGAGTATTTCGGGCTGCATACCACTAAGTCGAAACTTAGAAAAATCATAACTTCCTCATACAAAGTCAGATTTGGGCGTTCTTTTTATGCACGCTCATGGTTTAACGTATTATACGACTTTCATTTAGATTGCTAAGGCTAAATATCACTCTAACGTAAATTCACTTTTTACGTCGCGTTGTGTCGTGCCGATTCTGTCGCGAAACTTCGACAGGTCATAATTTCTTCGTTATAACTCGGATTTCAGCGTTCTTTATATGTACGGAATCCTTGTAACATATACTACAACTTAGTTAAGATTATTCATTCTAAATAATCTTTCATCAAAAATTCATTTTTTGACACCTATCGTCTCTAAATTGACTAGCCCTGATCTACGGGCGTTACATCTAGGCATTTGAAAAATTAAAACAAGAGAATATTATAGCATATGCAATCTATCCTATACCCAAAGCATATGGGATGCGATTCATAATGTCTAACAAAAAGACACGATACTTGATCAGTCTTTTGTTACAATATTTCTATTTGTTATGTTCTCACAATTCGAACTATGAAGAGGGATGACGTAATCATAATAGAATTTGAGAACGCAACTAACATTTCCATATATATATATATATATATATATATATATATATAGAATTTCCTTATGTTAAACAATTCCAATATAGCATTCATATATATTCTTGATTAAATTTGATTAAAAAAAATCTCAATCTAAGTTCAAAGATTTGAAATTAAGGATGAATTCCTCTCCCTTAATTATAGCAAAACAACTTTTCAACCCTGCAACTTTGCGATTTGAAACTTTTGTTTTTTTATAATTTGTTGGATTAGGTGTCTAAGCCCATAACTATAATTGATATTTATTTGACCCGAGAGTAGCATAGTCCATTTGGGTTGCATATCACTAGGACAATTTGATAGGATGGACTTTGGAGAAGAGGTTATTTATAATTTGTTAATATACTATAAGTTCTAATATATTAATATTAAATCATATGGTTAATTAGTATTGATCAAGAATTAATTTGGAATTAATTTTGTGATCAAAAGAGACTAATTAAATATATGGGGATTGATTTGGTAAATCATTCATTCTTATGGTGTGGGCTAATGATCCATGATTCTTTGGGTTGGGCTAACCTAATGTTACAACCCATGGATGATCCACAGAGGTTTAAACCCATGGAGCCTAAGGAATATGGAATGTCATACACATTAGGGTTTACATGGTGTAACCCTAGTTTTTCCACATTATATAAGGAGCCCCTTAGCATCCAAAATCATGCACTAGAGGTTCTAAAAGTTCATGAGCCAATTTGAGTGTAAGAATATTCTCTCAAAAGTCATCCTTTGTCCAAATGTGTGTTGTGATTCCATTTTAGGCGCAACACTTGGGGCACTAAGTTCTTAAGGCCAAACACAACAAGTTCCACAAGCCACAACCAAGATGTAACTCCATAACTCAATTATATGTTGTTTATATCATTTTGTATGATAGTTGTAAGCTTAATGCATAGGAAACAATATTGCATGTAAAATTAGAGAAAACAAAGATCCAAAGCATTTAGGGTTGTATGTGCACCATAGGATGTTGTAGTATACTAAAACCCATCAATGCTATCAGATCCTAGGATTGTTTTCTATTATACTTGATGTTTTATTGGTTTTCAAAGTGAAAAATCGAATTTTCTGCCTTCTACCCAGTGAACTCGTCGAGTCCAATGGGTGACTCGCTGAGTCCCCTCATAAAATGGTCAACTCGACGAGTCCAGTTCATGTACTCGTCGTGTTGGTGCTCCAGTGCACAGATTTTTGACTTTTGGCCAGAAATTGGATTAGGATCATTACCCCAAACTGTTTTTTGAACCATGAAATGTGTTTTTTCATAAGGTAATGATCATGCTAGTCCAATTAAAAGATAATTGTCATAGTCTCAAGATATGTATTAGTTTATATGATAGACTAATTTCTTGTAAATAGTTGACGTAAATTATCTGAACTTATGAGTTTAATCTAGATCATAGAAAATTTATTTGATTATTGTGTTAATTGAAATATTTGATCTAAATGCCTCTTATGAATTCCATAACTTGTCCTCAAGTAATGGAAAATAAAAAGTTTTTCATGAATGTTTTTTATGAACTCCGTAACTTGTCCTCAAGTTATAGAATTTCAAGAGTCTCATTTTAAAAGTCATCTTAAATGGTTTTAAGGTTTTCCATAACTTATCTTCAAGTTATGGAACATGAAAAGTTTTTCCATAAAAACCTCATTAAACTCATAAGTTAGAGAAATGAAAAGTTTTGACAAGTTTCAAAACTTGCCCTCAAGTTTTGGAATTTGTGAAGTCTGACTTTTGAATACTTTAGTTCCAAACCCTAGAGTTTTAAAACTTAAAATTCTACCCGTATACTTTATATTATTATAAGTTTAATAATTATATATATCTATACGACAAGTCAGTCTTACCGTTAGTAGGCCTCATTCACGAAGTCGGTCTTTAAAGGGAGTATAAGGTTACTGCCTATAAAATGGCAGTTTAATGGGTGTCCACTCTCACCCACCGCTTCCTTGATTGGTGGAGGGTCGTTAGCTACACTACTAGAAAAACAGCCTTTTATGACGCGCAATTAATGACACACACTGATAGAGGACGCGTATTTGTGTGTGCCCTAAAAGATAATGTCAGTTTTGCAAAATATGAAGGATAGAGGACACAGATTTGTGTGTGCCCAAAAATTAGTGTCAGAAAAGAAAAAAATAGAAATGCGGAGGGCGCCTTTCATAAAATGTGTGTCATCTAAGTGTGTCGTTTTATAATTTTTTAATGAAACACGCGTTTTAAGCAGGATTTCACCCGCCTATTGGATCCTAAAAATTAGAACCCTCCCTCTTCTAATTAGCAAGAAAAAGACCTAGCCTTCGTCTTCATAGCAGAATTGCTCTTGCTTTCGTGATCAAATGCCTCGCGACTACGATGAGATAGTGTGAGATCTATGAGAGATCCAATCCAGAGCATGCTTGTGATTGTGTGGCCATCCTTGGTTAACTCACACACTTTGAAACCCTAATATCATATCATGCCTGCCACTAGCGAGCATCATTTACAAGCTGAAACCCTATTCACATATGGAAACAGAATCATCCTGATACCCTCGTCCTCAAGCTCTTTTAACTCCTTCATACTTCTTCCAGTGGAGTTATTTTCCAAACTAGCAGCTCCTGCCGCTACACCACCACCAACCCTAGAATCTTCGTCGCCATCTATATCTATTCCATCCCCGAGTTTGATCTCTACATCAATTGCTTTATCACATGCACCTATCGTTGGAATCCCACCTGTGGTACTGGTGATTCCACCTCTAGCTCCCACGATTCCCCCAATCGTAATATCTAGGGTTAACCAGGTGACTTGGGATGAACACATAGAGATGAGTGCACCATGGAAACAAGAGCAAAACGTAAGCTTTTTAAAGCAATTACATAGCATGAAACATGAATCGTGTTGTTAGTTTCAAGTATATGAATCGCCAATTAGTTTGGGATGAATTTTCGGTAATTATCATGCACCTGTCGTTGGTAAATTTGTTTGCAGTCTGCAATTCCAATCGCAATATCTAGGGTTAACCAGGTTAACGCACAGAGATGAATGCACCATGGAAACAAGAGTAAAAGGTAAGCTTTTTAAAGCAATTACATAACACGAAACATGAATCGTGCTGTTAGATTCAAGTATATGAAACGCCAATTAGTCTGGGATGAATTTTCGGTAATTATCGTTCTTATTTATTTGACTATCATTTAAATCACTAATTAATTTTTTTTTTGTAATTTTTGTTCAGGAAATGTTGTTGTTGCTTCTTCCCCTTATCAATTTGTCTTCCATGAAGAATTTTCTTCTTCCATTCTCAAAAGATAACTCTTCAGGCTGTGCTGGAGATGAAACGCTATGCCCTATCTGTCAGGCCAATCCAACAACCGTGTATCTCGCCCTTCATTGCCAGCATAGGTACTTTGCTAAATAAAAATTACCTTTTTACCCTTTACACTAGGGACCGGGACTGAGACCAATGCCAATGAGAATAAATGTGAAATATGGTGGGACGGGGACTTGCTCTTGATATCTCGTCTATGCAAAAGACATAAATGCCCTATGCAAAGAAATGAATGTCAAGGCATTTGATCTTTTCACCTTAATTCAACAACAACCTGACTGGTTGACAACTAGATTTGTGTAAGTATATATGCATTATTTGTTCCTAAATTTTACTTTATCATTTCATTTATTAGTGTATGTTTAGACAAGTATGCTGCTACTTCTTTTGTTATCTTCAGGACTTCATAGGAACATGACCTAATATATGGTTTAGAGTATGGGATTGGATCCCGAGGTGCAGTCAAGGTAATTCATTCTACTTTGGAGTCACCTCAAGAAATAGGAAATGTATTTTCACATCATGATTTTAGGAGTTTAGATACTTGAAAAGTCCATATTGATGTGAATTTGATACTTACATGATGTGTTTCATGAATCATCGTGGTAAAGTTGAAGAACGTGTCCATTTCCAAGAGTCTGAACCCTTGATGACACATAGAAGAGCATCTGGATGGTGTCTAGATGATATTAGCTTAAGAAAACTTAGAGAGAACATGATGTGGTATCCTCTATCATTTATCATATGCAACACCAAACCAGTTGGTTATCAGGTAAACTCAACCAATCGTGTTGTGTTTCATGTTTGGGCGTGTTTAGATGGAGTATTACTTACTTTTGTAATATTATAATTATTTAATGGTGCGCAGGATCTTGTGGGGTTGGTGATATCTATTCTTCTTTTAGTAGATTTTATACTTGTGTTACTGATGTTGCTTCAGCTTTACTCAAATTCCATGGTGGATTTATTTTTGGTGTTATCTCTTCTCTCTCTCTGAATTCTCCTTCCATTTCTAGCTGGAATTAGCACTTTATTTAAGCATACTCCTAAGCGTTCATCAGGGATTGCATGTTTTTATGCACTCTGGAACATCACATCCTTGGTCAATGTTGTAAGTCTAAGTCATTCCCTTCAACACTTGAAAAAAATAAATTACATGAGCCTTTGTAACTATAGTTTCTGAAACAGGTTGTTGCTTTCATATGTGGATATTTTCATTACAAGAATCAACTCCCCCTAAACAACAATCATCTAAATTCTTTGTCTTGGAGCTTAAGCTTGTAAGCTACTATTTTACTGTTATCTTATTTTATTTACCTTAAAAACCTAAGTCTAGTGGTGGTGGTGTGCAGGGATGATGGTGGATGGTGGATGCTTCCATCTGGATTGATGGTGTGTAAAATTGTACAATCACAACTAATTGATTATCATGTGGCTGATCAAGAAATTCAAGATCGAACATTATACTGTAATGATCCCATAGTTTTTTGGCAGTCATGAAACAAAACATATATCCACATTCCTTTTTTTAATTTATTTATTTGTGTGTGTAGTTTTATAGGAAAGAAAGTACAAAAAAAATATAAATTTTAAAACATTAGATTTACCAAAAATCATGAATACACGCACGTATATGGAATGGATGTAGGTTTAGAGTATGGGATTGGATGTCGGGTTTTGAAAAACGAGTAAACTGCTATAATGATCCAATCTCACAATTTCAGGCTTTGATGTACCTCAAACCTGCAACTTGGTCAAAAGGCTGTGGCTGGAATCAGAGTAGGTTTTTTCTCACTACATAAATAAATGCTTGTGTATGAAATACAATTACAATCACAAACTTCTTTTTCAGAGGATGATGCAAGGCTGCTACTAGGGATCCACTAACATGGATTTGGGAACTGGGAAAAGATATGTCTGGATGAAAAGCTTGACCTTTTGAAGAAGATTGACATTAGGTAATGTTATCTAAGTCCTAACTTCTACAAACTATATTATCATTTATGAAACTCATTATTCTTTTTTACAATGATATCTTTGCATTACTACAATTCCAACTCCACTTGTTAACTATATATGTATTTATTTGTACTTGACAGAGAGGTACTAGGAAGCTTCATGAACAAACAAAAGAAGTTCAATCTTTGCAGGGGTATAGCAAACAGGAAATATCTTAGCTCACAGAGCAGATGCATAAATCATATGAAGAGCACGTTAAGCAAATCACTGAAATGGTATTCCTATTGCTAAATTTGATATATATATATATATATATATATATATATATATATATATATATATATATATATATATATATATATATATATATTGGTATAAATACATACAAGGAGGGGACTTATTTGGAATTTGTGATGTATTTATTGTACAGCATCATGCAAAGAAGAAAAAGTGTTATGTGTGCAATACGAAAGAGGATGGTTGCTGGAGGGAAATAATGAACATGTAAGTTTCAACCTTTTTCTTTTAGCTTTCTGATACATCTTATGTACTTTACTAGTGTTATGCAAATTAAATTCACTTTTTGAAGTTAATCAATCTTTGCTGATATGATGGAGTTTCACTTGATTGCTTTTTGTTTTAAATTAATTGCTTTCTACTGAATATTGCTTTGGACTCATAACAGCAGGTTAGGCGCAAGTTTTACACCAATGGGCTATAAGGTGGACTGAGGTGGACTGAGGTGATAGATCAACCAGAGGCGTCATCTTTTTGTACACATTGTGAAGATCCATGTAATGCTTCTTTACTTGGTGGATCACCTATATGGTGTTGTTTATAGTGTCACAGATTAATACATGTTGATTTTCATAGCAGCATGTATCGTGAAACAGGTGATATTTGAGACTTGGGTCCTTTTAAAAGATTGATTTTATCCCCTCTACATGTTAAAGGACTTGGTAGATCATCATCTAGTGGAATCTTGAGTTTCGTTACTTATGGAGCCAATGAGATTGCTTCTTCTGTTCTAGCAAGTATCACAAGTCAAAGTAAGAAAAACAAAGGGAATTTCAATCGAGTGAATTTAGATAAAGATAAAGGTATAGGGGAATCGTCTATCTTCTTGCATGCCTTCTAGAACCTTTTATGCCATTGGTTTCCATTGAGGCAAGTAAATTCCCACTAATCTGTTTCCAATCTGTAAAAATGCCGTTTTTATCCCTTCAAATAGTTCTTTCTATTTGTTTTATTGATACACAGGTACTCAAGCAGCTCAATTTTCCCCTTCAACTATCCTTCTATGATGATAAGGGAGATATCAAAAAGGCCAAAACGCCTTGGGAGTTCATACCTATTGGCCACAAAATCGGGACCCATGTTCCATTATTCAAGGAATTGGTAATTAACTAATTATCAATAACAAAAACTCAATATTAAAAATATTTCTTTTTAATTTTTTTTCGTGTGTAGAAAGATGAAGAAGTGGAGTTTTTCCGGAATAAATTTGCTGGCAGTCAAGCTGACCGAGCTGATTGGGCTGTTAAGGAAGAAGCTGAAGCAAAAAAAAGTAACGTAAAAGTTGAAGAACACAAAAATTTCAGGTCATTATTATTTTTCCCTAAAAACCCTAAACCTCTGAATATTTAGTGATAAAGCAAAAGGGTTGGTAATTATTATTATTATTATTATTATTATTATTATTATTATTATTATTATTATTTTATTTAATTTTAATAATGTTTGCAGATAAAAGTGGAAAGAAAGAAAAGGGGAAAAGTCTAGTGTTGGTGAAAAAGCAAAAACAAAGGGAGCTGTTGTGGAAAAGGAAGTAACAAAGGGAGATGATTCTTTTCTATCATTAACTAAAATAACATGAATTATGCTTTGATTTGATTTTTTTACTGATGTGTTGTTTTTCGGTGACCACCAGCCACCACCGGAAGACCACCGTTGAAGCCAACCCGGAGAAATCCCGCTGCCATTGCCATATAACATGTATGTTTTTTTATGTTATTTTATTTTGGTTGGATAATCTTATAAATTTCTGATATCTTGTATACCTCGTATGATTATTTGTATAATTGTTTGAATTTGATTATGTGAAAATCATCTACTAAAGCAAGGTTGGTGTAAGAGTTGATGACGAGAACATTGTTCGAAGACCTTCAGTGAGTTATGATGATGTCCCTTAATAGCAATGTAGTATTAGGTTATATAGTTAGCGATGATTATTTGTATTTGACTTTTTAGTGCAACGAATTATCTTTCTTATTTATTATATTATATTTTGTATTTTGTATGACATTAATTTTTGTGCAATGGATTGTATTTTTTTGTATATGGTATTTTATTTTCTATTATGGGACATGAAATGCAAATTTAATTTTAAAATTAGTAAATCTATAAATAATTTTTTTAAAAATAAAAAATAAAAATTACGATACGCAAAAATGTGTGTCATCTTCATTTATGACATGGCCTTTCTTGACAGTTGCTTTAATGATATGCAATGCGTGTCATAAATGCGCGTCGTAAATGCGCGTCGTCTATAGACGACGTGTAAAAGCGTGTCGTCTCTCGTTATGATAGTGCCTTCCTTGACGCGCATTTACGCGTCGTCTGAGCGTTTTACGACACGCAATGAGCGTCGTAAAAGGCCTTTTTTCTAGTAGTGCTAAACGGGTAGGATAGGACATTAATTCTCATTGTAAGTATAATTATAAAGTAACTAAACTTTTATTAAATTCCCAATCTTAGTTACTTTAGGAAAAATGTGAATTTGGTGCTAACCCAATAAATTGCACTTTGCACCTTGTTAAGTCATTAGTAGAGTGTGTGTGCTTAACTGGCACACTAATCTGGGACTGACAATGTGTGGCGAAGGGTAGCATGATGTTAATCATAAATCAATGGAGTGTGTGTGGTTAACCGGCACATTGATTAGGTGGTTGTAACATTAAGTGTACCAAACTAATTTTCATGGTTATTCACACATTGTTTGCGATCCTCGGCATCCAAGTCACAAACTTGAAGGGCACAATCAAGATTTAAACATGCCATTGAAAAAATCGATGAATCTCAAAGGATCTAGGAATTTCAATCCAATTAAAACTTAATAATCACTTTCGTTTTTTCATGGTGGAAATTGGTAAATCGGCATTTACCTACCTTCAAATATTTTGCAATTAGATTACGACATCCCTCTTCCGAATTGTAAAATATTGTGTTGGGTCCTAGCCTTAATATTTCATTTGGGTGTTATATTAAGGACTTAAATCAACTAAATTGAATTTCTCCCATTGTAGATGCCTAGTTCAGACAACTATGGTCTTCCCAAGTCTTTTGGAATAAGCTTTCCTCTTGAAGATGATGTTCCACGGTTAGATCTTGGAAGTAGAAATCATACTTCACGTCCTCCACCTCCTCCAACTATTCTCCCTAACCCACAAGTTCAAAGACTTGAAAAATTCAAGGTCAATCAAGCCCTATTGACTAGCAAACACCAAGATGGAAGGTATGTGTGTACTCATATCTTGGAGATGAAGTCACATATTGACAAGCTGAGAGTATTGGGTGTTATTGTCTCAAAGAAGTTGCACTACTAGAAAAACAGCCTTTTTACGACGCGCAATACATGTCGTAAAACACTCAGACGACGCGCGAATGTGCGTCAAGGAAGGCCCTGTCATAACGAGAGACGACACGCTTTTGCGCGTCGTCTATAGATGACGCACATTTATAACGCACAATGCGTATCATTAAAACCCGTGTCAAGAAAGGCCATGTCATAAATGAAGATGACACACATTATTGCGTATCGTAAATTTAAATGTTTAAAAAAATATTTATATATTTATTAATTTTTAAATTAAATTTACATGTAATGTCTCATAATAGAAATAAAATACCATATACAAAAATACAATCCATTGCATAAAATTTAATGTCATACAATTCTATTTCTTACAATATATAAATTTGCATTCATCTAATCTAATGTGTGTTTCATACTAACAATTCAATTGAAGAATGAAACCCTCGCATTTGTAACATCTTATCTATTTCAGCTTAAGATTTCTTTTCCTCTTCTAACTCCAGAGCTATTCGCTTTCATCAACCCTGTAAACGTCAACACAAAATCACTTGACATTTTCATTCTACTTTTAAAATTAATTCTTATCAGGACATTCTACTTTTAAACCTACCAATCTAGCAAAGCTTCCAAGATAATGAAGGGTATTTATGTTAATCTCTGAGCAACCTCCTTAGCAATAACCCTCTCTTTTGCTTTGGTTTTAGCCTGTGATTTTGACCCTATTATCCCAACACCCCACTTCTTTCTATACTCATCATACTTATCATTGAAATTGGCCTAAAACAAACAACATAAATTCATTCATCATATCAGAATCAACCATAAATATTTCCATATAATTTTTGAATAAATAAATTTTATAAAAAAACAGATACCTTGATGGCTTCCAAGATTCTGATGAACTCCATCTCATCTTCATTCTTGACTGTAGTCAAGCACAGAGTTGCTGCAGTTTTCTGATGAACAATCTCCCATAACATCCACAATAAACATGTTAACTCAAGCAAAACAATCAAAGGATATTTAAGTAAAAATACGTGTAGTTCAACTCCCAAACGACATTTTCCCTTCACAGATGCATCTTTCTCATTTTCTTTCTCCAAAAACACTCTAAATTAGTGTTAAGGTAGCATCTTCTTTTCATCACCACACGGGTTGTATGATCAGAAGGACCTAAAGGAAAATGCAAAATAAAGACAATAAACAACCGAATCCAAAAGGTATTAATGGTATATGGAAAAAAATAGTAGATATACTTTGAGAAAGGAAGTAAGAAAATACAGAACCTAGAAGAATGAATGTCCACACATTGTCACAAAATCTGTACATACGTGTACAAATGCCCCTGTCGTTATATAAACCAAATCATCAGCATCCATACACCAAGGGTATAATCGTCATTTAACTCTTACATGCTTAAGCCAAATCCTAAGAGTGAATGTATCAATACATTATTAACTCTTTGCCTTATGTAACTTATCTCATGTTCAAAGTGATGATATTATGAAAATTTTTAACTGGAATGTAAAGGGTATAATGGTCATTTTCTCTCCACACGAGAATTAAAGAGATGAAAATGATTTACCTTAATAGAGACGTTGGTCTTAAACTGATTGTCCAGAGCTTCAGCCATTGACTACAACCAATGAAACATGAAGTGATAATGATATCTCATAGATTAAATAATCATCAAAACACATACTACCTTCATACTAAATTAACACATAGTTAAAAAAGAAGAATAATAAGAAGAAGCTCTGAAGAGTTAAGAGACCTTATCAAACTGAACAAGAACTTGAATAGCAAGCTCAGGACCAAGAATCCCACTTGATACCATCTCATCCAAAGTTTCAGTCAAACACCTTATTCATGATTCTAAGATAGTAGCATCACTACTAGAAAAACAGCCTTTTACGACGCTCATTGCACGTCGTAAAACGCTCAGACGACGTGCAAATGTGCGTCAAGGAAGGCCCTGTCATAAAGAGAGACGACGCGCTTTTGCGCGTCATCTATAGACGACGTGCATTTACGACGCACAATTATGACACACAGTGCGTATCAAGAAAGGTCTTGTCATAAAGGAAGACGACGCGCATTTGCGTGTCGTAACCTTACGACGCGCGTGTTTATGACACTCAATGCGTATCAATGAAGCCCCTGTCAAGAAAAGCCATGTCATAAATGAAGATGACACACATTTTTGCGTATCGTAATTTTAAATGTTTAAAAAAAATATTATTTATAGATTTACTAATTTTCAAATTAAATTTGCATTTAATGTCTCATAACAAAAAATAAAATACCATATACAAAAAATACAGTCCATTGCATAAAATTTAATGTCATACAAATAGTCGATCCATGGAAAGATAAAACAAATCAATAGAAGTTGTTTTCTCCCTATACATGATTATCACTTACTAAATAACAAACTTTATTTCATATTCATACATATGATTACATTATTCATTAAAAAAAACATATACCTACATATTTGCCTAAAATGTTATTACATGATGCAAGTTGGCCACTTAATTGATGGATCACCAAGAGGAAGACCAACAACTACCCTAAAATGTTCCATGATGTGTCCATACTCATGTCCTGTAACTTTAAACATTAAATAATGTAAAATACCTCCTAAA
The DNA here is from genome assembly GCF_002870075.4 of Lactuca sativa. Lineage (NCBI taxonomy): Eukaryota > Viridiplantae > Streptophyta > Magnoliopsida > Asterales > Asteraceae > Lactuca > Lactuca sativa. Next base: position 279,586,132 of record NC_056630.2, read on the forward strand.
AATAAAATTGCACAAGAAACAACACATCATAATGAGAAATTACTAACATGAATGGAAGAAATACACTATAAATTTGTTTTACCAAGAGTGGCATGGACGATCAGGTGCTACAAGTTTTTCCAAGCTGCCAAACAAAAGCCAAAACATTGGAAACTATGCAGCTACAAAAGCCAAAACATTGGAAAAAGTTGAAGCAGAGCTTCTTAGAATCTCCATATTTTTCACAGTTCATGAAGGATTTGGCAGTGCCTGCAGATAGCTCAGAGGCAAAATTTTGACATAGAAAAATGTAGCATGCTTCTTTTGAAGTGTGACATAGCTCAGGGGAAAAAGGTAATTTGACAGACAAACATGATTATCTTACCATGTATGAGCAGAAGGCAAACGATAAGAGCTTCCATAAACTTTGTGAATCTGGATGGTGGTGCTAGTCTTTGGAGTAGCTTGAAATCGATTCCCAAATCCAGGCGTCACCTCCTTTCATACAGCCAATAAACATGTTCGTATCAGAAACAACTAATAAACCATGTTAATTCTTCAAGAAAATTTAAATAAATACACAAAGTATATGGACAACTTTATATAAAATGTAGCTATTTGGAATTCCGACAGCCATGCAAGCTCTCTTACAATGGGGGTTACTCATTTCTAGAAAGAGACCTTGAAGATTCCTCGTTGTCTTACAGATAAAGGAAATGTAAGAAAAAAATTAAGTCTCACAAAGTATATGGACAATTTTATACAAAATTCTATTGAAACAGATAGAAACTTGGGAGTATTTATATTAGGTCATATCCTAAGAAGGCCCATAAACAAGTGATATGCTTAAACAATCCTTAACTGTTTTCCAGAGTGTGGTAGTTTGTTATTAACATGGAAGGCTCATAAACATCTATTATACATCATCCTACTTTCCTTTCATCTTATTACAACATTCTACTTTCAGAAATCTACCCAGTTTTAGCAAATGTATTACAAATACAAAGTGACTTCGCCGCTTAATTAGGAAAAAAAAAATTTAGAGTATAATGTCCTAATAAGCAAAACAATTATAAGTAGAATATCAGACATATTATATTCTTTAAGAAAATCCATGACATCAGGAGACAAGGTTGATGGCTAAGTTTGTCTGTTTAAATTTATCATCAAAAAACAAAAAAGTTTATTTGAAAAGACTAAATTCTAACATGTATTGCATGGCCAATATGTCGGACAACCACCATTTGAAACTTTCCCTGCATTTGTCCTATCGTGAGAGCCCTAGTACAAAAACTTACCATCTTACCCTTCCACCAATAATATTGACTTTTTATTTAACAATTATTATATATTATATTGTGAGGGCCCTGATGCAGTCATATTCTTAATTAAAATTTAAACATCATTTATCCAAACAACACTGAATGGGAAGAAAAAGAAAGAATCTGTCAAGTCTATCTATTCCAGCCAACAACAACAACTTTGGGACAGGAGATGACAAAAAATTTTCCGAGAGGCCTTCATACCTGAATACTTTTTATTTACAAAAATAGAAAGTTAAACATAATAAAAAAAATTCCTTCAATGACTACAAATATCAAAGAGTTCATTTTTACCATCCTCTTCAATATTGCTTTGTTTCCTCCAATCGTGCTCTGTGTCGATAGCTGTACATACAACAGCAAGATCAGTTAATTTGCACAAAAGGAATTCAATATATTTGTAAAAAATATTTACAAGGGAGTTGAATTACTAATCTGTTAACTTTTGTTTCTAAATTTCAACAAATAATTTACAAGAATCAAGATATGTTGTATAAAAATTAGGAATGACAAAAGAAAAAAGAAATTAGTTTTCAAAAAATAAAAAACCTAAAAACTTACCACTGCTGTGAGTCATCGTACTTTACAGTCCTGGGAATTGATATTTGAGCAGAATCGATGTTTCTTAAAGGGCCTGATCTCACATTCCACTCAATCTATAAGTATTTACAAATTACAATTCAAATTTATATAAAAAAATTTAACAGTTTTTTAGATTCTTACATATATATGAAATAAGTGAAGTCAAAAAGCTGATTTTACAGCTTTCTTAAGAGTTGGAAAATGTTGCACTCTATTTGATAGAATTTTCTGCATATGCATCAATGAAGCCATAGTTGTCCCCTGAAATTGTAATTTTGAATTTTAATATTTTTAAAAAAGTTGAAAACAAAAAGTTTATAGTAAAATACACTTGATAGGAGTGAAACTACCTTTTTCTTTTTCATCATAATCTTGGCAGCAGCCTGAAAGAAATATCTACATATAACTTCCATGATTAAGTGCATGCTTCTTTTTGACTTGATAGACTTAATATTTGTTTTTTAACCTGTTAAATAGTGTGTCAAATTTAAGTTGTTATTGATTAAACAGCCATTTACAATTTCAGTTTGTAAAAGTTCTTGATTAAACAATCAGTTCTTGTTTAGCATCACTTCCAAACAGAAAGGGTAAAATGGTCATTCACTAACATCCAGACGATTAATCTTAGCAAAAAAATTTGCTTGAATCTAGATTGGTGTTCTTATATGACTCACAGTTTTTTCATTCCACTCATCTGTACTGTGTACTAAGGTATTGAACTTTTAAGCAAGCAATTTCTCAAATGCCTGCAGAAAATTAATTAAAAAAATAATGTCAAGTTTCTGTATGAAGTTAATAACTACAATTATCCCCCTTTCTATAACATTGCCATGAAATCAACTTATAGTCTTACCACCCGTGTCTGGTTTTGCAGATTGGGAAAGGTTGTACTTGGTCCAGTCAAATCAGTTATCCTCCTGAAAACCAAAATGCAAAATTAAAGTAAGTTTCATTGGTGGATGAAAAATTAGTTAAATTTTTTGACAGAAAATGGAATCAGAATTCTTGTAAGTTTGTCAACAAAGATCTTGTAGAAGGAGTAGGTCCCTCCATCGATCTTCCTTGCCAATCACTGCATGATAAATGATTTTATTAAAATAAAAAACCAGAAATATTTGGAAAATGGAAAAGATTTATCGAACTAGGAACAAGAAAAGCAAGATAATATACTCACAGTCTTATGATCCTTGTCCAGTTTCCAATAGGATCAGGGGGGAAGAGATGTGTGTGAAGACCATCGATTCAAGAAGAAATACAATTTACAATTCAGTAATGGGAATAAAAACAGGTAGAATGCTATAACAATTAACAAAAACAAATCAATGAATGTTTGTTGGCATTTCTTGTAGTAGCCCTAATGTTCTTACACACTCTTCATATTATCAACAATAGTTAAAAAAAAATAGAAATTATTACATGTTTCGGATTGGAGCTGTAAAAGGTAGAACAAAAGGAAGATGATGTAGAACACCAGCCTAAAATTCTTTAGACTACCCATCCCCTTTAAAGAATCCTTCCTCTAAATTGAACCTACAATTACAATTTACAAGTAGGGTTAATGTCATAAATTGTGTTGTTTGTCACAAAACACCATTGGTTTATAAAAATGCTAAGCAGGCAACTGTAACTTTCTTTGTGCTCACAAAATAAAATTATTTCAATGGTGTTCTTTCAACAAAAACAAACAGTTTGCGACAGACCTGTTTATGGCATTTTGTTTTTTAAATCAAAGGTATTTTGTAAAAATGAAAAATAGTTGGTCACTTATTTTACTAACCCTTACAAGCATAATCAGTATGTGAATATACCAGAGCAGAGCAAAATACACTTTATTTTTTGTGGGTGCATGTGCAAGTTTAGTAACAATGTAACATGGATAACAAAGAACCCATTATTCTAACAACTAGAGTTAATGTGAAATAAGTTCACATCTAAAACTAAATGAGATTTAATTACAGCTAGGGGTGATCATCGGAACCGGAACTGAAACCGCGTTGGAACCGTCGGTTCCGGTTCTGGTTCTTTTTTTTTCGGAACCGTTATCCGTTGGGTAACCGTCGGAACCGGTTTATATATATATATATATATATATATATATATATATATATATCATATTTGGAATTGAGGGATGTCATATTTGCTATTGCTGCGATGTCCAGATTAAAAAAGAGTTTACATAAATTCAAAATTAATGTATTGTAAGTGAGAAGCCAAAAGAAACTGAACTTGTTATGTTATTTTGGGATGGCTACTTATACTACATAGATGTTGCAATAAAGTAACATGACTTGTTTCTAAATAGAATGGAGAGACAATACACGACAGTATATCATTCCCGCATAGTAAAAAGCAAATGGTTGGTTTGTGGTACTTAAAAACCAATGGTTAATTTCTAAATGATATGTTTATATAACTTTTTAATAATTAATGATTTGTAATTGTTGATTTATAATGGAATAATAATAATAATATTAAAAGCTTAAAACAACCGGGTACCGGGTATCGGAGCCAGTTCCGGTTCCAGTTCCTACATTCCATGAACCGCCGGCTCCGGTTCTGGTTCCGGTTCCAGACAATTAAGGTGGGTACCCGCCTATGCTCATCCCTAATTACAGCAAAACCACTAGACTTCATGCACCCACAACAAATAAAGTGTATTTTGCTTTGCTATTTTTAACAATTTATTGATAAGTTTGGGTAGAAGTAGAACTGGCTTTCCAAACGTAGCAATAATAAAGATTATAATTGCAGGGCCAATGTATTTTTCTTTGCTATTTTTTAACAATTTATTGATAAGTTTGGGTGAACTTACATAAAGAAGAACTATATGAAATGAAAGATCAAATTTGGCATGATATGATGTTCAAGTAGATATGTAACGAGTGTATACCTTCCAGTAATCCAAGGACCTAACCACGCATCTCGACACAAACGTAAGCAAGTAAAATGTAAAATTACATTTACACCATAAAAAAATAATCTGAAAGATCCCCTGGGTTGCAATTAATATCTCTGTTTCTAGTGGTTGGGAGTCATATGTAAGCATGGCCTACAAAATATGGAAGGATGAGTATTTAAATTTTGATTTAGCTATGTTGTATGATTTTCATGAAACCACGAGTAAATGAGCACCTTTAATCCATAAAGTAATCCCACGCATACATTTGTGACACTGGTTGAATGTAAAACATGTCTCCTTCCAATTTTAAGAGACTGCTCAAGTATGCCAAGAAGTGATAACATCCCACTACTATCCTGGGGTGATTCTCAGATCAAGTTAAATTGAAATCCAGGAATCAATGATAATAAAGAGGAAAAATTAATGCACAAAATGATACAAAGAAAACACTACCTGAGTAACAAACATGACTCCAAAGCAAAGGAGCATTTGGTTCACCAACATCTTGCTAATAGTCTCTGGCTGCAAATTCATTCACCAAATAAGTGTACATCAAAGAGTATGATTTTTTTTATTCTCCATTTGGATCAACAAAATATACCTGAGGGAAACTAGGGAGCTCATTCTCCCATACACATGGCAAAACGCCATCTTTTCCACCTTGAAATGCCCAAAGTTCATCTTCGAACCAATCCCTATATGCCAACAAGGATAGTATAGACATACTATAAACATACATTAAGTATCAAGCATTAAGGATCCATAACACAACCTGAATTCTAAATAGTATGTTGTTTCTTTTTCCTGTCTATATTTTATCTCCTTTTGTCATTAAATACTTCTTTTTTCCAATTTACTTTCTTTTTCAATTTGCCTACACTAAAAACATATGCAAACAAAAATGAAATAAGGATCAAAATTCTAAATCTCTTTTAGGGTGAAAGCACATGTCGATCAGTTAATTTGACTGTTGAAAGCAAACAAGTAATTAAAACCCCACTCATCTACTATTCTACAATTAACAAGAAATAATAGGCAATCAAGATTCAAGAATTCAGAGAAAAAAAAACTATTAACCATAGAAAATGATCTTTTTAAGGAAATAACTTTATTAGAAACCAAGATTCAAGAATTTGGAAAAAAACTTACTCAGATCTGTAAGGAGGGTCAACATAAATCAAATTCAGGACTCAAGAAGTTGGATTCCATAAATATGAAATCTCATATGGAGATCAGGCATTCGAGTTTCAACGAGTTTTATACTTTCAGTCAATCACACATTTGAGTAATCGATTTTTAGCAAATTCCAGGCTTTCAGCGGTTGAGCCAGTTTGGTTTCCGTGATGGGCTGATGGCGACTGGAAGAAATCTTGACCTAAAATCAAAATTAGATGGAAGAAATCAGAAATTATAACATCAGATGGGAAGAAATTTGTGAAAAGAGTTGAATTCGTTTGAGATACCGATATTAATCATTAGAAATACCAATCGAAAAGAGAACAGTGAGTCACTTCCTTTTTTGGCGTTGAATTTTTGGTAGGGCAATCTGATGAGAAGCGATTATTTGAGATATCGATGTTAACCTTCGCTTCTTTTTTCCATCCTTCTACACATTATGCAGGGCAATATGGTCATTCTTGCCCTATAAGCACAAAACCATTTGATTATGAAGAGAAGCGAAGAAATGGTAAGGGAGCAAGGTCTGAATTATTTCACCACCAAACACCCTCGCACATACTGGGTTGAGAGAAAACGAGAGAAGAGGAAGCTTAGAATAAAATAAAACCCTAGCACATCCTAGAGAGAAGGGAGGTGGCGATGCTTTAGGGTTTGTAGAGAGAAGGGAGATCTAGAGGAAAAAGCGAAGAAGCGGGCACTTAAAATTTTAGAATTTTTGAGGATTTCATTCTCCGCCTTTAAAAATGCGCGTTTGATAAAAAAATATAAAGCGACATTTCTAGAGGACACACATTTAAAACAAGTGCCCTCTGTGTTTGTATTTTTTTTGTTGGACATTAATTTTAAGGCACGTAAAAATGCGTGTCTTCTATCCTTCAGATTTTGGAAGGCTGACATTATTTTTAAGGTCACACAAAAATGCGTATTGTAAATCAGCGAGTGTCATTGTTTGCGCGTCATTAAAGGGTATTTTTCTTGTAGTGCATGTGACTCAGTTACATAGATATCAAAGAGAAGAATTTGGAGAAGGGTGAATCGAACACCTTATTCTTTTTGTCTAATTTACACTTTACCCAATCATTTGAAACTCAGATCCATTGGTGTATGCTTTACTATCCCGCATCATTGATTTATCACTAAGACTCATAATTAGGCGTTACAGCGTGATACTAGATTGCCGCTTCCAGCTCCTCTGCATATGTAATCTAGAAACTAAAAGTATTAGGCTTAAAATTGATATGTAAAAGATGAGAAGATGAGAAGATAGATGTACCCTGGCATTAAAATTGATACAAACCTTTGTTGGTCAAGTATGGATGTTTGATATGGGTGTTCTGGTCATCAATCTCGTTTTCTTGATTTGTTAGACCATCCGCTGATAGACTCATGCCTGTTGCTAGGTCGGAATGTTCAGATGGAGCAGAGTTAACCCTGCCTCCGGCGGCAGGAATGCAAGGGTTAGTTAACCTAGCCACGATTTGAGGTTCGGGAGTAGTGCTTCTATACAAAGAACCACCGAGTGCAGATGCGTAAGTAAGAGAAGCTGATGACATTGCGTGAGGATGGTTTGGGCTCGAAATGTAAAGATTACATGGAAACCAGATCTTGATGAAGACCAAAATATGCAAAGAAATAGTGTGTTCGTCGCCCCTTATGTGTTTTGAACCAGGCAAGAGGGATAAGATGGAAATACGAGAGTGAGATAGTAAAAAATTAGGGTCAGATTTAGGAACCCTAAATCATCGGCTCAAATTGATAACTAGGAGGTAAGAACCCTAAATCCTCAGCTCATTAGGGTCGAATTAAGCGTGTAAGAACTTGTTGGAACCGAGAATTAGGTTTTTGGTGGAGGTGATGGATCGAGGAATTGAGGAAGCTGTGGATGAAGACGAAGGCCCTAATTCGAAGAGGCGGGGAATTTTTAGGATAAATAGGTGGGGGTTAATTTTTTGGATTTCATTTTCCCCCCTAAAAACTTGTGTTTCCTTAAAAAAATATAAAGCGACACAGTTACACAACACACATTTTTTTATAGGTGTCCTCCGTATTTCTTTTTTTTTCTTTTCTGACACTAACTTTAGGGCACGCAAAAATGCGTGTCCTCTATCCTTTAAATTTTGGAAAACTGACATTCATTTTTAGGGCACGCACAAATGCACATCCTCTATCAGTGTGTGTCATTAATTGTGCGTCATAAAAGGCTATTTATCTAGTAGTGTTGGCTGTAGACTGGGTTCTTCAATCACTTCCCGAGTTATATAGTAAGTTCATTAAGGACTACTATGTGAAAGACCACGACATGACCCTTATTAATCTTACCTATTTGTTTGTTGCTGCTGAATCAGCAATGATTTGGCGCACTGTAAAAGAAAATTTGATTGGAAGATCTACTTCTCAAACTTCTATAGACATTGACAATGGTAACATTGGAAGTCCAGAAAATATTTCTCTTCCCAATGGAAAGGGATCGGCCATAGTCAACCCGGTTGACCAAATGGTAAAGAGGAAGGCTAAGTCTGAGATTGTCTCATGTGTCAATGCAAAAGAAGCCATTTGTTTCTACTGCCATTTGAAGGGACATTGGAAGTGAATCTACCCTGACTACCTGAAAGATCTGAGAGAAGGTAAAATAAAAAAGTTTGACTATTCTTAGGTAATTCTACTGTCTGACTCTATTAAGTTCCTAATTGTTGATTCTTAATACATGATGTGACAAGGTTGCATTTTGATGTTTTGTAGGATCATGCAAAAGGAAGGAATCTTAAAGGAAGAGTATGCTGAATCTGGTCGCGAAGATGGATTTCAATCGCATGGTTCAATGATCGGAATTTTGAGTCGCTGCTTAAGAGTTATAATAGATTGCTTAGAAATTTGTAATAACATAGTTTTCATTTATAATTGCATTGTAAGGAAAAGTTTTTGCACATTTTATAAATAAATAAAATTTTGTTTTTATTTTATTATATCTCCTTGCAATTACATTTGTGAAAATTGATGTTTGTATGTTTCTATGTTAGCAATATGAATTTGATTCTTTCGTTTGTGGTAGTGTAGAGAATTTGCCAAATAAGGAAAGATTCTCATCACCCAAGTTTCAATTGGATAGAAACTTGGAATCATGCAACTTGTATTGTGTAATGAATGAGAACTTTCATCTTTGGGAAATTAAGACTAATTCCTTGTTCATGTGTATATGTGAGTCAAGTGAAGGACTAGCGGATCGGGTATACTTGGTTGTGCGCTGGTCAGGTCCACCATAAAGAACGATAAGACTATTTGTCATTATTTACTAAATTTTAGTAAATATGGTTATACTTATGAGTTTAAGTATAATTTTGAACATTAGAGAAGTTTCAATGTATGGCAGAACAAACGAGAAGAATCAAATTAGGCAGAAAGATAAAAGTATCTCCAATCTAAAAAGATGGGAGAGTACTTTAGTATCGTGTTTTATGATGATATTAATGATTATGAAAAAACATATCACCATTGATCCCCTAAGGTTATCTTAGTGCATTTGTATGGCTAAGAAGAGGAATTGTGAATTGTTGAAATGGTTAAATCAAGAAGATGAGTCATACTTCGTTCCAAGAACAAGTCTTAGAGTCATACTCCAAGATTGTAACTTGAGTGACATAATCTTTAGAAAGGTTTATAACACTTGTCAAATGTAGAGTAAAATGCTTTTTACTGTTGTACATTTGAGATTGGTAAGTTGTGATGTTTTGGATAAAACAAAGACCAACTAAGACCAATGGTGTAAAGTGTTTGTCTTGATAAGAATCCGCACTGACTCTTGAAAATTTGTTTGTCAAGAAATGGTTCATGACAAGAGAATCTTGTATGTCAACAGTTCAGTGAGAGTCTTAAAGATCTTGAAAGTTTCAAGAACTAATCAAGAGTAAACCTATTGTTAAACACTAGCACACGACTTGAGGTTTGTAACCTATCGTGTTGACACATTCTTGTTTTTGTGCCCATTCCAGTTAATGTTGACTATGCATGTAAGTTCTATGAGTTCTCAGTTGTTTGCATAATAACCTATGAAGCAATGGTAGGCCCTTGTGTTGCCAGGTGGCGAGAAATTAAGATTGAACAAGTTCAGTCCATATGAGTTTGGATTTGTCACTAACCTTGTCTTATGATTATGGTTTGACAAATTCACATGGATAGGAACACATGCACCATAAAATCTAAGTGTCATAAGGTTTCTCTCGAATTCATGAAAATGGTTGTGAGGAAACACACTAAGTAGATTTTAAATAGTTAGCAATTGTGACATTTGCATTCATAAATTTGATTATGATTACGACATCCCTCATCATAGTTTGAATTGTGAGAAATGACAAAGGTCTAAACATTTGAGACTTATTACTGTAAGTTCTAAAATTGTTTAGACACACATGTGAGCTATATAAGGAAAGGTGTATGAGTTTGAGAAGCCTAGATAAAGTCTTATCGAAGCTTCTCGTATCAAAAATCTGAACTTTGGAAAGGACGTCAATAAGTATTGATTTCTAGAAGTCCACCTGATTTTAGAATACATGTCAAAGCTAGTGGGAGCATAAGTGTAACAACGTAAATTTCAAACCAAAAATTTCATTTTTGTCACAACCATTTTCACATAAAATGTTTTATAAAGTATCCAATATTAGTTATCAAAACATATCATATCCCAAGATCACAAAAATCAAATCCTCTCTCTCTAGTGTGTAAGAGTCACGCCGGCGCCTTCCCACGGTCCTCGCTAGTACCTGAAACACATAACACAACAACTGTAAGCATATTGCTTAGTGAATTCCCCAAAATACCCTTACACACATATGCCTTTTTGGGCCATACTCTACACGACCTTCCGGTCTATGTGTCTTAGGGGACTTACGTCCTAGTCCCAGTAGACCTTCCGGTCCTACTCGTATCGACCTTCCGGTCCATGACTCCCTGACCTTCCGGTCCACGTCATAATGCCTTCCGGCCCATATCATACATAGCATACATATCACATACATAACGCATACAGAATGTGCAACGCATAGCATACAAAACATGCAACTCATAGCATACAAGACCTTCCGATCACACATAGGTACCTTTCCAGGTACAGTATAGTGAGAAGACTCACCTCAGATATCTCGATAAGTCTCTGTCTCGGTAGAAATGTGATCTAGCCTACGCCTAATCACATAAAGAAAATACTCCCATAAATACAACTGAACTCACCCCTATAAGTCAACAAGGTCAACGGTCAAACTTTGACCCGACTCGGCGAGTGCACTAGGGTGACTCGGCGAGTCTACACGTGTCAACTAACTCACTCTTAGACCCTCTCTTGGCACGTCGAGTACTCCCCTGACTCGACGAGTTCCACCTGGCAAGAATCGTGGGGCCACCCCGACTCAACTCGCTGAGTCCCAAGAACAACTCGGCGAGTTCCAACTCGAACTCAGACCCCTGACTCTCCCTGGCTCACCGTGTCATTCCCCCAAATCGACAAGTCCACTCACTGAGTGATTAACGGGCAACCTTCAAACTACTCGCCGAGTCTGTTCTTCGGACTCGGCGAGTTCATGCCATGCACAAACTCAAAACGACTTCTGAGGTTAGATCTATTCCATACAATCATAGATCTAGCCTCCCCAAGCATGATAAACACATAAAGTTCGGACCTTGACCCACATATATCATAGAAATGGTCCAAAATGGTGATTTAGCCCCAAAAATGACATTCTAAGCTCATGACTTCCAAAATGGCTCATAAAGCTCCAAGGGTTAAGGTCTCTGGACCTCTTTGAGTCTAGATCCAAAGCACAAACTCGAAAGGGGACTAAATACTCTACATACTCTTCTTCTAAAGGGTTTAAAAACCCTAACTCTATGAATCAACACCCAAAACTGGAGAAGGTCCGAAGGAATACCTCAATATGAAGCCTTTGATCTCTGAAGACACTAGATTTGCACTTCCTTCAGCCTTCTTTGCCTTGGTCACCTTCTCCTTCAAATTTCACCAAAAAAAGATCAACAATAGCCTCTCTTCACCTCACAAACGATCTAAGACTCTCTCTAGGGTGTGGTAGCCGCAATGGACGGCCATAAGGGCCTTTATATAGGTCTCAAACCCTAGAAATTAGGGTTTCATTAAACAGCATGGACTCGCCGAGTCCACTCATGAACTCACCGAGTCCAGCTGTAAACTCACATCCGAATCCGCGACCATACTCGACGAGTCTAGACGCCAACTCGCCGAGTTCCCCCACAAAACCCAAAAATAAAGGGACAAAATCTCATACCTGTAAATCCTGGTGTTACAATAAGTGTTATGCTAGTAAGATAATAATTATTATGCTAGTGGGAGCATACTTATTATGGAAAGTGTTGCAAGTTAGCAATGTTAATTATAGAAAAACAAAAGGTTTCAAATCGCAAAGTTGCAAGGTTTGAAAAGTTGTTTTCCTATAATTAAGGGAGAGAAAATTATACTTCATTTCAAAATCTAAAATCTTAGATTGAGTTTTTAATCAAATTTAGTCAAATATATATGAATGGTATGTTGGAATGGTTCAACATAAGGAAATTCTATATATGGAAATGTTAATTGCATTCTCAAAATTTGATTATGATTACGACATCCCTCTTCATAATCAAATTTATGAGAACATGACAAATAGAAATATTGTAGTAAAATACATGTCAAGTATCATGTATTTATGAATCATGTCCAATATGCTTCGGGTATAGGATCGATTGCATGTGCTATAATATTCATATGTTCTAAATTTTCCAAATGCCTAGGGCATTAAGAGGGAAAAAGGAATAGAATCGGGTATGACTAAAGTGGTTAAACATCTACTAAGGACAATCTAAGGTTCGCCAAAGATTGGTTGCTTATGGACAGTTGGAAGTATATTTTGAATTTTAGAAGGACCATATTGACATACTCTGAGAAGACGTAACTCTTGTTCAAAAATGATAGTCAAAATGGGAATATGGAAATGTTTCCATAAGAGGAAGTTATTCTTTAAATCTATGTAAGATTAGGAAACTTTGCAAGAAGGATGTTCAAAGGAAGGTTTTGAATTTGAGACTTTGTTTCCATGGAAGTGCTCTCCATTGGAATACTTTGTAATGTCCGTTGCCAAGTCTCTGTGACTTTTATGCATAGTCATTAAAAGAGGATTGTTGCATATAAGTTTAGAATCTAACAAATTACAATAAATGGTAAGAATTTGATATTCTTACATTTACAGTAAGGATTTGGAATTATGAAATGAGCATCATTGAAATGTTGTCAATTGATCTATTTCACAAAGTAAGGATCGTAGATAAACATAGTGTGCATGTTTGGAGCATGGGATGACTATTGTTTTAATTCAAGTATTAAGTTGATTATTCGAAACATTATACAATGAATAATGAGTAACCAATATGGCATTCAAAAGTTTTGGGGACATATAGGATTATTATTATTCTTGTGTTTCACTTTGCATGTTTTGACTTCCCGAATAACTATGTTATTTAAACCATCCACAGTCGATCATAATTTTGAAGTAGGTATTGAGGCAAGACTGTCATGAATGGGTTTGTAGTTTGTCTAGGTGTTTTATACATAGCTGTAGTGTTGATGAGTACTCCTGGAATAAGATCCGAGTATTGGATTCAACCCACGCTCATATGAATCACTTCATGGATATTATCACGAGTTATTGTGAGACGATAATATGTTATATTCTTGAAACAGCGACATGTGAGTTGTAGTTGCGATTCGGTTGCACATTGACACATGTAAACGCACCAATAACTTGGTGTTATAAAGCGTATTGTTGTGTGTAATTAGATGAGTAAGTACAAGCAATCATTTGGGTCGAAGTTTATCCATTACATTTACCCCATGTGGATAAAAGTGATATCTGTGGGCCCCTAGATGATTTAATGACGACAAACCTAAGTTTTTAGCCAAGTATGGACTGATTTGATTTGTTCAATTAGTCGGTCGTCAAGAATCAGAAATCGAGAAAAAATAGATGGAGATAGAGAATGATTATAATCCATGTCTCAGTCCATATGATATCTAGAATGGAGGTATATTTGATCCCTTATCTAATGGATGTGTCATTGACTAGGTCAGAGTTCGACAACGGCTTTTAAGAGCTACGATTGCTAGTCAGGATTTTGGAGTCGTACTTGCAATGATAGTTATTAGACTTATCCAAGTGGGACACTATTGGATTAGGTGTCTAAGCCCATAACTATAATTGGTATGTATTTGACCCGAGAGTAGCATGGTCTATTTGGGTTGCATATCACCAGGACAATTTGATAGGATGGACTTTTGAGAAGAGGTTATTTATGATTTGGTGATATATTATAAGTTCTAATATATTAATATTAAATCATATGATTTAATTAGTATTGATCAAGAATTAATTTGGAATTAATTTTGTGTTCAAAAGAGAATAAAATATATATATGGGGATTGATTTGGTAAATCATTCATTTTTATGGTGTGGACTAATGATCGATGATTCTTTAGGTTAGGCTTAACCAATGTTACAACCTATGGATGATCCATGGAGGTTTAAACCCATGGAGCCTAAGGAATATGGAAGGTCATACACATTAGGGTTTACATGGTGTACCCTAGTTTTGCCACACTATATAAGGAGCCCTTTAGCATCCAAAATCGTGCACTAGAGATTCTAAAAGTTCATGAGCCGATTTGAGTGTAAGAATATTCTCTCAAAAGTCATCATTTGTCCCAAGGTGTGTTGTGATTCCATTTGAGGGGCAACAGTTGGGGCACTAAGTTCTTAAGGCCAAACACAACAAGTTCCACAAGCCACAACCAAGAGGTAACTCCATAACTCAATTTTATGTTGTTTATATCATTTTGTATGATAGTTGTAGGCTTAATGATTTGGAAACAATATTGTATGTATAATTAGAGAAAACATAGATCCAAATCATTTAGGGTTGTATGTGCACCACAGGATGTTGTAGTATACTAAAACCCATCATAATTAACATTGCTAACTCGCAACACTTATCGTAATAATTGTGCTCCCACTAGCATAATAATTACATTCTTATTAGCATAACACTTATGCTCCCACTAGCTTTGACATGTACCCAGAAATCAGTTGGACTTCTAGAAATCAATACGTATTGACTTTCTTACCAAAGTTCTTATTTATGATACGAGATGCTTTGATAAGACTTTATCCAGGCTTCTAAAACTCAAACATATTTCATTAGATAGCTCGCATGTGTTTCTAAACAGTTTTAGAACTTACAACAATAAGTCTCAAATGTTTAGACCTTTGCCATTTCTCACAATTCGAACTATGAAGAGGGATGTCGTAATCATAATCGAGTTTGAGAATGCAAATACCACAATTGCTGTCTTCTTAAAATCTACTTGGTGAAAGCGTTTCCTCACCATCATTTTCATGAAGCGGAGAGAAACCTTATGATACTTAGATTTTATGGTGTATGTGTTCCTATTTATGTGAATTTGTCAAAACATAATAATAAGACAAGGTTTGTGACAAATCCAAACTCATATGGATTGAACTTGTTCAATCTTAATTTCCTGCTACTTGGTAGCACAAGGGCCTACCATGTCTTCCAATTTTTAAGCAGCTCACCCATACTGGTCAATGAAACTTTCATTGATCCAGGTGTTTTGCCTTATACAAACAATTGAGAACTCATAGAACTCACATTCATAGTCAACTTTTAACCGGAATGGGCACAAAAACAAGAATATGTCAACACAATAGGTTTCAAACCTCAAGTCATGTGCTAGTGAAAAACAAGAGGTTTTATTCTTGATTAGTTCTTGAAACTTTTTCAAGATCTTTAAGACTCCCACTAACCTCTTGACATATAAGATTTTCTTGTCATGGACCATTCCTCGACAAAACAAATATTCAAGAGTTAGTGCGGATTCTTATCAAGATAAACACTTCACACAATTGGTGTTAGTTGGTCTTTGTCCTTACCAATACATCACAACTTACCAATTTCAAATGTACAAGAGCAAAAACATTTTAGTCAACATTTGATGAGTGTTTTAAACCTTTTTACGATTATGTCACTCAAGGCACAATCTTGGAGTATGACTCTAAGACTTTTTTTGAAACGAAGTATGACTCATCTTCTTGATTTAACCATTTCAACAATTCACGATTCCTCTTCTTATCCATACAAGTGCACTATGATATTCTTAGAGGATCAATTGTGATATCGATTTCATAATCATTAAGATGATCATAAAACACGATACTCAAGTACTCTCCCTTCTTTTTAGATTGGAGAAACTTTTATCTTTCTGGTTAATTTGATTATTCTTATTAAGTCTGCTATAAATTGAAACTTTTCCAATGATTCAGAATTACAATTAACCTTGTAAGCATAACCATATTTACTAAACTTTGGTAAATCATGACAAATAGTCTTATCGCTCTTTTTGGTGGACCTAACCAGCGCACATCCAAGTGTACCCGATCCCCTTGTTCTTTACTTAACTTACATATACATGTGAACAAGGAATCAGTCTAAATTTCACAAAGATGAAGTTCTCATTCACCATACAATACAAGTTTCATGATTCCAAGTTTTTATCCAATTGAAACTTGGGTGATGAGAATCTCTCCTTATTTGGTAAATTATGACACTCCCACAAACGAAAGAATCAAATCTATTTCCAATATTGCTATCAATGGAAACATATAAGCAACGATTTTCACAAATGCCATTGTAAGGAATCTTAAAATAAGATAAAAATAAAAAAAACTTTTCTTTATTTATAAATGTGCAGAAAAAATGTTCTTACAATGCAAATACATATGAAAACTATGTTGTTATCTATTCCGAAGCAATCTGCCATAACTCTTAAGCAGTAGCTCTAAATTTTGATCATTGAACCATGCGATCGAAATCCATCTCTTCACGATCAGAATCAAATTACTCTTCCTTTAAGTTTCCTTTCATTTCTTCGATTCTACAAAACATCATAATGTAATTACATTACATCATGTATTAAGAATCTCCAATTAGGAACTTAATTGAGATAGTGGATTTTACCTGAAGTAGAGTCAAACTTTTTGACTTTACCATATTTGCGATCTTTCAGGTAAATATGGAAGCTTCGCAACCAGTGCCCCTTCTCTTGGCAATAGAAACATATGGACTCTTTGGGAATGGTACATATGACTATCTCAAACATAACCTTTCTCTTTACCATTTGTTCAAATGACTTGAGTATGATTGATCCCTTTCCATTGGGAAGAGAAAGCTTTTCAGGACCTATAATGTTCCCATGTCAATGTTCATGGAAGTTTGGGGAGTAGATCTTTCAATCAAATTTTCTTTATCAGTGTGCCCAATCATTACTGATTCAACACCAACAAGAAAATAGGCAAGATCAATAAGGGTCATGCTGAGATATGTCATATAGTAGGCCTTAATGAACTCACTATACGACTCAGGGAGTGACTGAAGAACCCAGTCAATAGCCAACTTCCTCGACATCGACTCCTAACCTTCCCAACCTGTCAATGTGTGATTTCATCTCCAGGACATGTGCACACCCAAACCTTCCATCTTGGTATTCGCGAGCCAATAGGGCTTCAGTGACCTTGAACTTTTCAAGTCTTTGAACTTGTGGGTTAAGGAGAATTATTGGAGGAGGTGGAGGAAGTGAAGTATTATATTATGGAATATCATCTTCATGTGGAAAGCTTTTTCCAAAAGATTTGAGAAAACCATAGTTGTCTGAACTAGACATCTACAAGGGAGAAATTCAAGTTAGTTGATTTGAGTTCTTAATATAACACCCAAATGAAATATTAAGGCTAGGACCCAACACAATATTTTACAATTCGGAAGAGGGATGTCGTAATCCAATTGCAAAATATTTGAAGGTAGGTAAATGACGATTTACCAATTTCCACCATGAAAAACGAAACTGATTATTAAGTTTTAATTGGTTTGAAATTCCTAGATCCTTTGAGATTCATTGAGCTTTTCAATGACATGTTTAAATCTTGATTGTGCCCTTCAGGTTTGTGACTGGGATGCCGAGGATCACAAACAAGGTGTGAATAACCATGCAAATTAGCTTGGTACACCCAATGTTACAAATCACCTAATCAATGTGTTGGTTAACCACACACGCTCCATTGATCTATGATTAGCATCAAGCTACCCTTTTCCAAGCACTGTCAGTCCCAGATTAGTGTGTCGGTTAACCACACACGCTCCACTAACGACTTAACAAGGTGCAAAGTGCAATTTCATAGGATAGCACCATATTCACATTTTTTCTAAATTAACTAATATTGGGAATTTAATAAAAGTTTAATTACTTTATAATTATCATTATACTTATAATGAGAATTAGTGTCCTATCCTACCCATTCGGCTAACAACCATCCACCAGTCAAGGAAGCGGAGGGTGAGAGTGGACACCCATTAAACTGTCATTTTATAAGCAATAACCTTATACCCCCCCCCCCCCCCCCCCCTTATAGACTGGCTTTGTGAATGAAGCCTACTAATGATAAGACTGACTTTTCTTATATATATATATATATATATATATATATATATATATATATATATATATATATATAATTATTAAACTTATAATAATATAATAGTATAAGGGTTGAATTTTAACTTTTAAAACTCTAGGGTTTGGAAATAAAGTATTGAAAAGTGAGACTTTACAAATTCCAAAACTTGAGGGCAAGTTTTGAAACGTGTCAAAACTTTTGGTTTCCATAACTTATGAGTTTAATGTGGTTTAGGACAAGTAAAACCATTTAAAATGACTCTTAAAAATGAAACCTTTCATTTTCCATAAACTATGAGTTTTATTAACCTTTTTAAAAGAAAATTTTTTCATTTTCCATAACTTGAAGACAAGTTATGGATTTCATTAAGGCATTTAGTGATGGGTTTTATACAAAAGAACATCCTATGGTTTTAGACAAAATTAAGTTTTAAATGTATTGAAAACTCCTAGATCTTTTGAGATTCATTGAACTTTTTAATGGCATGTTTAAATCTTGATATGCCCCTCAAGTTTGTGACTGAGATGCCGAGGATCACAAAGCGGGTGTGAATAACCATGCAAATGTACACGGTGCCCTCAATGTTATAGTCACCTATTCGACGTACCGGTTAACCACACACGCTCCATCGAACTATGAAAACATCGAGTCACCCTTCTCCATGTTTTCTTAGAGCCCAATTAGTATGCCGGTTAACCACACACACTCCACTAACGTCTTAGCAAGGGTACAAAGTGTAATTTCATGGAATTGTATCAATTCACTTTTGCCTAAAGTAACTAAGATTGAGAATTTTGTAAAAACATTTAGTTACCTTATAAATTCATTATACTTTTATTGAGGAAAGGGTTGCCCTATCCTACCCGTTTGGCTAACAACCCTCCACCAATCAAGGAAGCGGTAGGTAAGAGTGGACACCCATTAAACTGCCATTTTATAGGCCATAACCTTATACCCCCTTATTGTAACATCCCGAAATATCAAGAGTAGAGTTGAAGGGCTAAAAGAGTAAATTGGGAAATAGCGACTCGGGGAGCCCATGTGCGGACTCGGCGAGTAGAGTCGCGACTTGGTCGCGTGTTAAGTGGCCGACTCAGCGAGTCAGAGTAATGGACTCGGCGAGTAGGCGCTGAGTGGAGAAAACCCTAATTCTCGGGGTTGAGCCCTATATAAAGAACATAACATCCATTCCCCCAGCCTCCTTACTAATCCTCAAGTCCAGAAACCCTAACCCTTGTGTGTGAGTGGATCAAGTGCATTTGGAAGCTTGGAGAAGCATTGTTGAGGAAATCATGAAGGGTAAGAGGCTTGGAGCAAAGGGGCTTTGCTTGGATTCGAGTTTCATTGCAGTTGGGGGGTTCCTTTGAGGTAATATCTCGTTTTTGAGCTGCTATTTCTTAGATGCATCATTTTGGGGGTGTTAGAGACCATATCCTTGGATGTATTGGAGTTTAGAGGTTAGATCTGAGGTTGCTACCTCAGATCTGGAATGGAGAAGGGTTGGAATGCATGAAAGTCCTTGTTTGTGAGTGGTTGATGGAGCTATTTTGTCCCAAACCCAAACCCTAGAGTGAAAATGCATGGATCTCTTTAGATTCACGTAAAGTTTGCCACTTTACGTGATGGATGAGTTGTAGGAGGCTAGATCTATGTTTTGGATCAATTGCATGGCCTGGAATGCTTCTGTATGGGTTCAGACCGGTGGTACTCGGCGAGTCACATGGGTGGACTCGACGAGTTGCTTGAAGATGAGCTGGAACTCGACGAGTTGGAAGAACAACTCGGCGAGTTGGATGAAGATGGCCTGGAACTCGGCGAGTTGTATGAACAACTCGGCGAGTAGGTTGAAGATAGCCTTAGACTCGGCGAGTCTTGTCGAAGAGTCCCAATATTTTCTGGTTGAGTCGAGAATCGGCGAGTCAAGGGATGACTCGGTGAGTTATGTGCGAGTGGACTCAGAGTTGTGGGACTCGGCGAGTCTCGGGGTGACTCGGCGAGTTGAGTTGCGGATTAGGGAAGTTATGAGCATGGGGACTCGACGAGTCGACGGGTTGACTCGGCGAGCAGGGTCAACCAGGAGGGTTGACTTTGACTGAGGACTTTGACTTTGACCAAGAGTTGACCGTTGACTTTTAGGGCTTGGTCAGCGATGTGGCCTTTGGGCCAAGAGAGGGGTAAAATAGTCTTTTACCCTTAAGAGGGTGCCATGAGAGGGTTGATTCTAGTCTCAAGAGTTATATTCATGAGAGTATATGCCTTACGTGTTAGGCGGCGGCGAGTTCGAGATTCAAGTGTGGGGATATCTGCTTTCTGCTTGCCATGTGAGTCTTCTCACTATACTTTACCTTGAGTAGGTAACCAGAGTTATGTGACAGAGTATTTGTATGCTATGTATGTTATGTGTTGTACTGCATTATTTCTATGTGATTTATGTTGTGCATGTTTTCAGAGTTGGAACCGGAGGGTTCCTAGAGTTAGAACCGGAAGGTTCACAGAGTTAGAACCAGAGGGTTCACAAAGCAGGGTCCATGGACCCACAAAGTTATAGCCTCGAGTGGCTAATATGTGTTGTGTGTGGTATTTTGGGGAACTCACTAAGCCTCGTGCTTACAGTGTTTTGTTTTATGTATGTGTTTCAGGTTTCTTTCAGGATCACGGGACGACACCGGCTTGATTGTACACACCAGAGAAAGAGTCATGTTTTGAGGATCCTGGTTTTCTATACAAGTGAAAATGGAGTCATGTTTTGTAATTCGATTACGAATGAGATTTTAAACAAGTGTTCTAAGAATTAAACGATTATTTTTAAATGAAAAAAATTGTTTGAAATTTTCGGTGTTACAGTTACAAATCGGCTTCGTGGATGAGGCCTACTAATGGTAAGACTAGCATTTAATTTACACATATATAATAATTATTCTTATAATATGATAATAGTATAGGGTGAATTTTAAACTTGTAAAATTCTAGAGTTTGGAATTTAATAATTTCAAATTAAACTTTTAAGTAAAAATTTAAATTCCAAAACTTGATGGCAAGTTTTGAACTTTTCAAAACACATAGAATCAAATAACAAATAATTTAAATTAAACATCTAATTTAATGATTATCTAAATTTGACATCTTCCATTTTATTCACAAGATAATTCATCAAATAATTCAAATAATCAAATTATATCATAGAAGGAATTTATTATTCAATTAATTGGTAATTATCTTTTGTTTTGGTAAGGATAATCACATAATAATAATAAAATTCGGATTTTATTAGTCAAAAAAAGTTTTAGTAATCATCCTTCAGCGAAACAACAAGAAATCTCGAGTTTCCCTCTGTCTGACTCGCCGAGTCACTCACTGGACTCGCCGAGTTGGGCCGACTCGTCGAGTCAGGTCGGGCAGAGGACAGAAAAAACGATTTTTAGCAAGATAAACATACAAGGCATCAATACAATAGAAACCAATCAAGGATCTGATACCACTGATGGGTTTTAGACAAATGAACATCCTATGTGCTCATACAAACCCTAAAGCTTGGATCTAGGCTTCTCTATCGTACATGCAATTCATCCAAGACTTATGAACCCTAGATCTAGCATACATATTTCGAAATTATCATATAAGATCAGATCTAGATGATTACCTCTTCAAGAATGGATTGAATCTTCTTGTCTTGGAGATTAGAGTCATAAATTTCACTCCTCTAATGACTTACAAACACCACAAGCAAGTGGATGATATTGGAGAGACGCAAGGAGGCACAATTTCGGCTATGAACTCTTCTAGGGTTTCCAGTGCACCAAAACTGATGCCCTAGGGGTCTATTAGTAGGGTTTCAATCAAAACCCTAATGGACAGCTTAGGCCTTAAGCAGTCCAAGGAACCTTTTGGAATAAGGCCTCCTTGGACGAATTCAAGACGGGCTTCATCTAATTTCGTCCATGCCTTAGTCCATAAGGATTCTCAGCCCAAAACTCAATTATCTTATAATTCCAGTCTAGTCCCCTATATTTAATTAATCTCTTTTAGCCACCAAATTAATTCTTAATTAACTCATGACTAATATTAAGTAAGTAATATGATTTCTCTTTTAATATATTATTCTCATAATATATTAATAAACCATAATATCCTCTCTCTCTCCATAAATCTCCCTGTCAAGTTGCTTCGGTGAAGGCAACCTAAAAGGACCATGCACAGCCGGGTCAAGTACATACCAAATATAGTTACGGGCTTAGACACTAATCCAACAATTAGATCATATTTTTAACTAACAAATAATTATCAAATAATTTATTCATGATCTATCTAAACTCATAAGTAAAAGATAATTCATATTATCAATCTTCAAGAAATTAGCCTATTCATATAAACTAATACAAATCTTGAAATTATGAAAATTATCTTTAAATTGGACAAGCATGATCATTAGCTTATGAAAAAACAAATTTCATGGTTCAAAAAACAGTTTGGGGTAATGATCCTAATCCAATTTCTGGCCAAAACTCAAAATTCTGCACATTGGAGCACCAACTCGGTGAGTACATGAACTGGACTCGTTGAGTTGGTCCATTTCTGAGTGGATTCGTCAAGTCACCCAGTGGACTCGGCGAGTTCAACAATTAGAATGCAAAAAAAACGATTTTTCTAGCTTTGAAACTTAAGCAATGCATCAAATATAATAGAAAACAATCCTAGGCTCTGATACTACTGTTGGGTTTTGTATACTACAACATCCTATGGTGCACATACAACCCTAAATGCTTTGGATCTATGTTTTCTCTATATATACGTGCAATATTATTTCCAAAGCATTAAGCCTACAACTAGCATGCAATTGACATAAACAATATAAAATACTAGTTAGGAGTTTACCTCTTTATGTTGCTTGTAGAACTTGTTGTATTTGGCCTTTAAGAACTTAGTGCCCCAAGTGCGACACCTCAAATGGTTCACAACACACCTTAGACAAAGGATGACTTTTGAGAGAGTTTATGCACACTAAAAATCATCTCCATCAACTCTTAGAACATTAGGGGTGTCGATTTTAGATATGGGGTGATATATATATATATATATATATATATATATATATATATATATATATATATATATATATATATCTGTGTGTGTGTGTGTTAGGAATCCAAGAGTCATGAGTAAACCCTAATCCATACTCTTGGGCTTATTATCCATGATCCATGATTCAAGTGGGCTAACTCTTTATGGATTCTTCCATAAACTTAGTCCATCATGTATCATAAGCCCAAAACATATATATCTATATATATATATATATATATATATATATATATATATATATATATATATATATATAACTAATTTACACAATTAGTCCCTATTAATTTAATTGATCCCTTTTGATCACTGAATTAATTCCAAATTATTTTTGATCAATACTAATTAAATCATATGATTTCATATTAATATATTAGAACTTATAATATATTAATAAATCATAAATAACCTCTTCTCAAAAGTCCATCCTATCAAATTGTCGTGGTGATATGCAATCCAAATGGACCATGCTACTCTCAGGTCAAGTACATATCAATTATAGTTATGGGCTTAGGCACCTAATCCAACAGTTATGTTCAGTGATCTGTAGATTTGCTTATCTACCTATAGACTGTTTATATGGTTATCTGTTATATGTTGGCATTTTGTGTTGGGTTGAGGTTGTACTGCTCCGTGTTGTAGCCAACAAACCCTGGAGCATTCCAGATACGAGTTGAGGACCTGGTGGTATGTCAGACTCGTACTAAGGGCTTAAGGGTATTCCATCCCGAGGATGATTGGAACCGTTATGTATCGGCATTCCAACCCGAGGGTTGATTGGGCCTGGGGTATTCCAACCCGATGGTTGATTGGACCCAATATGATAGTATGGATTGTGGTGAGACTGGATTGCTTTGTGTGTCAGTCAAGAGGCCTGGGCTATTCCAATTCGACGGTTGAATGGACCCGACACGTTTGGTATTCCAACCCAATGGTTGACTAGACCAACCTACTTATGATACGAGGGTATTTTTAACACTCGTGTTTCTAGCCTAGGCATTTATATTGAGTTGATAGTGTAGGTTAACCTTTGTAACTCATTTTGAAGAAATGAAAAGGAATTATGTGAATATTATGTGAATTATGTGTTTTATGCTTAATTATTAGGACTTAATTAATTAAGAATAAAAATAAGCGTTAAAATTAAAGTGTGAGATAAGCCCGATATCTTTATATAAAGTTGTAGTGGTCGAAAAAAGGATTCCGGGGATATAAAGAATACCAAAATCCGAGTTATAACGAAGAAGTTATGACCTGTCGAAGTTTCGCGACAAAACCGGCACACTGCTGAATGTCGTAAAAAGTGAGTTTTCGATAAACTACTTTTTAGCCTTAGTAATCTAAACGAAAGTCGTAGTAATCGTTAAACCGAGAAGTTCGTAAAAAGAACGCCCAATTCTGACTTCGTATGAGGAAGTTATGATTTTTCGAAGTTTCAGCTTAGCAGTAGACAACTAAAAACTCAAATTTTAGATCGAGCGATTTTTAGCCGACACAACCTAAACGAGAATTGAAGGTCTCGTCATTAGGAGCACAACGGTAAAAATTCTAACGAAAACGAACGTCGTATGAAGAAATTAAGAATTTTTAACGGATTTTTGTCCCGGTGTGTTAAAAATCATAATATAAAATTTAAAGTCAAAATTAGCCGACTAAGTCTAAACGGAAGTTGTAGAGCGTAATTTTAGCTACGCGTGCATATAAAGAAGGTCAAAAACGGAGCTCGTATGCGAATGTTATGGATTTTAGAAGTTTTGGCGCGAAAATCAAGAAAATTCGCATAGTCACGAGTTGCCATGTCACCCTCGCCGAAAAAGTGCCACGTGTCCTGCTGAGTCATCCGAGCTGCTGAGTCATCCGAGCACATGGCCTTATCCGAAGTGGTCCAGTGAAGATCCGACGCGTGTCTTCTCCCTCGTGTCCGAACCCTCGCAGAAGCCACGAGCTTCCCTCATCGGATCCGGACTTCGGTCCAATCACAGGCCGCCAGCAGCCCCCTCGCATGCGCAGCCCTCGTGCGAGCCACCCCCCTGCGAAGCCTCTCAGCCGTCGGATCAGAAGACTCTCAGCCCTTGGATCAGAAGCTTCACCCTATAAATAGAAGGCTGCGAGCCTTCTCGGATATTTTTAAGAAATTGCCATATTTAGCCCCTTTCTTCATATTTTCTTCACCTTAACCTTCCGCGAAGCCCCGATATCGATTGTAAAGCCCGGAATACTCCACGAAGTGCCCGTGAAGCCCGCAAAATTTATCTTTTCGGTTTCGAAGCCCGAATTTTGCAGGGCCCGGTTTCTCAATAAAACTCTCGGTTTTATTAAAAACGATCGTTTTAGGAAACGAATTGTTGCCCGATTTTCATCAAAATATGTGAGTGTGTAGTTACTTTCAATTTACACATAGATATGAAGTATTTACATTGAAATACGTGTTATGTGTAAATATATTAATTGTTTAATTAAGGTGACTGTTGAATTGATGTTTTATACAAGTTTTAAACTGTATATGCTTTTTATCTACAAAATATGTTGGGTAGAACATGGGTAGATGAAATAGTTGATGTGTGTTAAAAAGGTGAGAGGCCTCGATGTTGTTGTTGTTGTTGTTGTAGTCATCTAGCGGAGTATAGATGACGACCACGGACTTTCTAGATAGTCCAGTGGAACACTAGCAGGTTCGCAACTTGTAGGTGTTGATGAATTAAATGTTCATTGTCATACTCCATCCCCCTCATGGTTGCCTTAAGGACATGTATGGCTGAGGAAACCCCTTAGCAGTAGTGTCCATCCCGATGATAATCCTTAGGCTAGGTCCCTTGTGATAGGTGTTTAGGGACGTAAAGTGAGGACAATGGGAATGGGTAATCAGGGTTATTGTTGATTGGTGAACTTAATAAGTATATTATTATTGTGGGTTGAAAACCCTATATGCTCACCAGGCTCCCAAGCCTGACCCACTCAATTTTTATGATTACAGGTAGTGGACCTCGAGCATAGTCGGAGGACGACGAGAGATTTTTGGATTATAGGTCAGTAGTTGTAAATAACTGTTGAAAGGCTTATAATGTCTTGTTTATGCTTTTGATCTGTATCGGAACATGACATCCCGAGGTTTTGATATATATGGAAAATATATACCTTCTTAATGAAGGATTTTGATAAACTTTTATAATATGTTGTTTGGGGACCAATTCTGCAACATCTTTTAAAAAGATTTCTCTAATTTTATTTTAAAAAGCATACATTAAATCGGTCTTTTATGGCCGAGAAATTAGGGGATGTCACAGTATTTCGTCCCAGGGATGACTGGGTCCATTGTAAACATGCCTGGTATTCCAGCCTGAGGCTGATTAGGCCAGGCATGAGTATTTAAGCATGCATATTGTATGTGTTGTCTATTTGTGTGGTAGTATTTTGGGGGAACTCACTAAGCTTTGTGTTTACAGTTTTGTTTATGGTTTCAGGTTCTCCAGATGATTTGTGGCAAGGCGAAGGCGTGACCGTATACATCCTTGGTTTTACAACAAATTGGATATTGGGAGACTCTGATTTTAAATCATGTTCTGAAAACAATGTTTTTTGTAAACACGTTTGTTAATAAATGAGTTGTTTTGAAAAGTTTAATTTTGTTGAAATTTTCGGAATGTCACACAAAGGATATACATCATTCCGAAACGAGGATGAACAATAACATCCGAAGCATTCCGAAGATCATAACCAATCGGAATGTGAACAGTGAATTCTGAAACATTCCGAAGCTTGGAACCGTTCGTAATGTGAACAGTAAAATTTGAAACGTTCCAAAGCTCGGAACCATCATGAACAGTTACTTTCGCAATTACGAAGTTGATTTCGGAACTGACTCTGCTTCAATCATTCCTAACCCTTGTAAAATTTGATTGAATAAAGCTTCAGGAAGGACCTTTTTGAAGATATCAGCCAACTGGTCTGAGGATCTAACAAAATGAACTTCGATATTTTCATCCTCGACATGATCTTTTATAAAGTGATATATCAGTGCAATATGTTTTGTGTTGGAGTGTTGCACTGGATTGTGACAAATTCTTATAGCATTTTCGGAATCACAATAGAGAGGAATTCTTTTCATGTTAATTCCATAGTCTCTAAGTTGGTTTTGAATCCACACTACTTGGGACGTACAAGATGATGTTGCAATGTATTCAGCTTCAGCAGTGGATAAGGACACACATGTTTGCTTCTTAGATTGCCAACTAACAGGCTTGCCATCTAGAAACTGACATCCCCCAGAAGTGCTTTTACGATAAGGCCACATCCTCCTAGACCAGCGTCGGAATAAGTTTGCACAAAGAATCCCGAATTGGATGGATATCAGATTCCGAGAGACGTTTTTCTTTTGAGGTATCGGAATATATTCTTTACGACTACCATATGAGGTTTACGGGGATTCGTTTGAAACTTGGCACAACCCAACACCAAGTTACCTGTCATGGTGGACAAGTTGTTGATCAAGATGTCTCCAATTTGTCGGGAAATCTCCTTATGCTTGTCTTCTGTTTCCTCCTTGGATTTGGTGAACTCAACTTCCAAACTCTCAATCTTTTTGTTGGCCTTCTTCTTGTGAACAACACATGAACAATGTCGGTCATAAGAAGTACGCTTACCCCATAATCATATTGCTCTTATACCAATTTGATAAGAACTAGCCTCGAACGACGAACACGTAGGCTAGGTGCCACCAAACCTTGTAGTTCAAGAAACAGGGGAGGTTTCCAAGAATCAAATACTCAAATTAATTATTCATAACCATAAAAAAAGTTTCACAAGGTCCAAATCTGTCGAACCCTACCTACCAAAATAATAGCATACCAAAATAAAAAGATGACTATTAAGGAAATACTAATCTTAATTAACGATAAAATATAACTCCGACTTATTTGTGATGCGGATAAACTCGCCCAAATGCCACGTCGTATAGATAAACCAATATGTTACCAATCCAAATTCCATTTCACCATCTGTAGTCGATAATCAACAAACATTGAAGAACCCAGAGAAAGATCAAAGATTATGAAAGTCAACAAGAAGAAACACAAAAGAACTTGTTTTATACTATCAACCTCTCAAGTTACATATTCAAAAGTCAATCAACAATTGCATAGCAGCACTAATACCACAATCAAATAAACAACACTTAGGTCATCATTCTCCTCTCCTCTATAACATATAAATACCAAACCCAAATCACTAATAAAAAAATAAAAAATAAAAATACAAACCAAATCTAACCTACTAATTAACTTTCTTTACAAAAATACTTACACAATCAACCAAAGTCAAACCAAGTGGAAGAACCCAAAAATCAAAACACTTTCTCTCACATAATACTACAATTGCATTTAGATTCTAGTTTTGGAGGTCTCCTATTCTCTTTATTATTAGGATAAACAATACGCGGTTTTACCAAATCACTTTCCTCATCCGTATTTGTGTTGTTGTTGTTAGGAGGTTTTGTAGTCGTCACCTTTTTGTTTCTGTTTTTCTGAGACTTCGATGATGTTTTTTTTGTTTTTTTGGTTTGAATCTCTTTTGTAGGTTTTCCTATGGATGGAATAAGTTGCCCTGAAGATGAAGTATTGTTGTTTTCAGTTTGAGAAGCATCTGAATGTTGTTTCTGAATGGCTAAAGTTGCAGCTTCATAGGCTATGTTATGGACTATTGAGCTGCAAAAGAGTATTGTCTCTGTTGCTTCTTCTAGTGTTAGCCTTCTTCCTTTCGTTTTTCCTTCATCTTCGATTAACACCAACGATTCCAATTCCGGTTCCGGTTCCGATTCCGATTCCGATTCTATGTTGTCATCATCCATGGCTGAAACATTACATTGTGAAACAGGAGGAGAAGCACAACTTTGATCAATTTCTCCTTCCGAAATCACACTCAATTCAACTTCAACTTCAACTTCTGCAACACAAACACTTACACCTTTATCTTCCTCTTCCTCACTCTCTTCAACATTTGAACATTCATGTCCTGTTTGATTATCCACATCTTCGTTTTCAGTCCACGTGTCGTTTTCACATGGGGTGGTTTCTTGAGGACATGTTATAGATGCCACGTCAGCAACATCTTTCACTACATGAACACTGGATACCTCGAATGAATCAAGAGTGCTTGTTCCAACGCTTGAAGGATGAAAAGCATGACTAGAGCTTCCAGAAAAAGATGACACACTTCGTTGATGCTGTTTTTTGTTACGATTTAAACGAGTGTCTGTATGTGTATTTGTGGTTTGACCAAAGTCAAATGAAGATGAAGCAGATAAACTCCCACGTCCCAAAGAGCTTCTCATGCTGTTTGTATTTGTACTATAGTATCTCACATATGAAAGATCATCTAAAGAGATACTACTAGCTGAAAAGTTCCCGCTTCTGACAACAATGCCCTTCATGCTGTTTGACTTTTTCAAGACTAAAGAGTCTTCAACCTTTGAATCTGAAAAGTCAACAGCATCAGTATAACTTGGTTGACTTATGACTTCATGGTTGACTTCTGTTGCTTCATTAACCACATCTTCATGTAGTTCAAATGGAGTTAATTCTAGGGATTCAACTTCAACTTCAAGAACTGGATTCATTTGAGGCTTCATTGTGTTGAATGATTCATGATCTTCATCTGATATGTTGACTTCTTCTGCTTGAGGCTTCAATGATGGATACGAATTTTGGCAATTTTCACATAATTTGATTTCTTTTTCTGATTGTATGAAATCATCAGAGTATCTACAACCACATCTGGAACAAAGTAACATATCCTTTAGGGTTTCAACTTCTGTGTCTTTAAAATCATCATCTAAAACTACACACGTTTCAGTATCACAATCTGCAAGATTTTCAACCCCATCTTTCAAATCACCAAGCTGAAGAGTTGGTGAAATTTCATGCGTTTCATTTGTCATATCTTCAGTCAAAGAATCGGTTTTTTCGGATATAAATACTTGATCATCAACAAAAGAAGAAGAAGAAGAATCTTGCAACTTTACACATGATCCACTTGTTGCTTCATCATCGTTTAGTTGAGTTTCTTGAATTTCATGTGCATAAGTTGTGGGAAGATCAGAACTTGCATTGCTGCTAGTTGTCACAGAAGAATTCCAAACAGGAGCTGATTTTCCAGCATAAAATGTTGAACTAGGGACACTGGTGAGTAGTGGTCTGAACATATTTTGAGGAACTCTTTTATTATCCTACACAACAACATTAAGACATTCAGCAACTTCATCATAAAACATAAAATGATACATGGATGTTTCTTTTTTACTTGATTCATCAATATTGTAAAACTTGATTCATGAAATGTAAGGGTAAAATGGTCATTTAATCTCATTCAGACAACTTATTCATTCTAGAAAAGAAATAGACCTTATCATTACCATTCAGCCACTTTATCCATACAGGATTTTATATATGCTAATGATAAAATTTCAAAGAAAAGGGGAATGGAATTAAGTCATTAACATCTACAAAGCAAAAACATTACCATTTGTCGAAGTGCCATGTCAAATGATCTTTTAGGAGCAGAGATAGAAGAAACTGTTCTGTTTGTCTTTTGAGAAAAAGAAGCTTTATTATTATTATGACTATTATTCTGAAATCCACCGAGTTTCCTTGAATTCAACCTTTGTGAGACATCAACAACAAAAACAGATGGCAGAGATTCAATTTCAACATCATCATCAGCAGAAGACGCAATTGACCCTTTACTCCTTGGGCTAAATCTATCTCTATCATGACTATGAGATGAACTAATGCTTCTAGGAGTAGGTGACATTGATTGTCTACTGCTTCTAGAAGCTGGTGAGGACCCACGTACATATGATGCTGGCCTATCAGCCAAAGATGTCCTCAGATTTGGAGGTGCTTCTGTGGAAAAACCAGGAATGTTCGCCTGCCATGCCCTTATCTTGGGTGAAGCTGAGTTTCCTCTTGTTGTCTTCACAGGTGAAATACCCGAAATACCCTTGGTAGTAATGGAACTGGATCCTGTGCTTAATCTTCGTGAAGCTGGAGGTGGTGTTGAAGGTTTACTTGATGGGGAAGATGGTCTCTTTGATCTAGTGGGAGGCTGAAATGTGATATTACTAGATTGTGGAGATGGGGTTAGGCGATTTGGGCTTGGACTACTTCTACTACTTCTTTGATGCTTTTCCATCTGTAGTTAAGTTAGATTACACACATAGATTAAGGGTTATGATGAATATGTTTGAACACATTAGTGTGTGTTAATGAATAGTGATTAGCTTGGGATATATAAGACTTACTGTGGATGATCTTGAGAGTGAGATGGGTTGAGCACGTGGCCTTCCCCTCTGTGGAAGAATAACTTGAGGTGTCTCATCATCCAATGAGGAAAACAGAGGGGTATCAGGTGGAGTTATTAACCTTCATTAGCATAAAAGAAATTAGTATAAAGTGGAGAGTAATTAACTTGAGATGATCTGATGCAACAGTTTATATGTAGTTAAAGATAAGAAGCAAATGAATACCAACCATTCATAATCGTTCTTTTCCTCTTCTGTATTGAGGAAGTCGCTACTTTCTCCTCTAGCAGCAATGTTTATTCCAAGCTTGTGATCAGAAAAATCGCGTAACTTGGTCACTGCAAAAATGCAAGTAGACAAAAAAAGAAGAATGTATGAGACGCAATAAGTAACAAATATCTAATTCCCATATAAAAGTACGTTGTTTTGAATATACACATGAAGAAAAGCTAAAGAAATTACCGAAAGTATCTTCAAAATCATCATTAGACTGAAGCAAGAAATTGTCTTGTTCTCTAGTTTGCACCTCATTGAATAAAGCAAGATCATCATCTCTCTCTTTGAAAACTACTCCGTTCTCAAGACTACGCCCTCTCTTGTGATTATCAGCCCTTGATTCCCTCCCTGGAGAAAATCTCATTGCTGGTGAAGCAGGCATTTTGGCTACCTAACTCTTTCAACGACCATTGTTCCCCAATTCAATCCCATTCCCGTAAAACACCATCAATTCAATTCCAACTTCTAATTTGATGCGATAAAGCCTCAGAAATCAGCTTATTTCCGATGAAAACACTCCAATTTAATATATATCAACCGTGTAAGCATCAGAAACCTCACCAGCTAAGAATATTTCGAAATCACTAGATCCACTAATAGTTAAAGCATAAAATATGCCCAAACTGTTGTCAAATTCGAACCTAACCACAAGTTAATATTCTCTTCTATTCCTGTACGCCAACCTGTTGACTTACCCGTACGGAAGTCAAATTCGATAGAACGACAACCAGTAAACCAACCTGATTGGACGTAATCACGAAATCAGAGGCAAGTTGTAGTGCAATAAAAGTTTGGAAAGGAATCAATTTGTCGGATCTGCTTGGGATTTGGGCGGATCAAGGAAATCTGCCGGTGGAATGTAATCAAAATTGCAGTTGAGAAAACCCTAAGAAAAAGGGAAGAAGGATGGGGAGTCACGTGAAGAGAGGTGGAGTGTTGATGGAGAAACGGTGAGAGAGAGAGAGAGAAAGTGGAGGTGATGAAGGTAGCACAAGTGCAGCTGTTGCTTTGCTTCTTTCTTTCTTTCTGTAATTCTCTGTCCCAGTTCAGCATGTTTGCTGTTCATACTTTTTTTAATCTATTTTTTCAATAAAATAATCATATTACCTTGTAACCAACTTTTGTACAAATATATCATAAACAAATCAATAATACGTTCATGCAATTTAGAAAGCGATATAAATCAAAGTTATGTTTTTTTTTTTTTTTTTTTTTTAATTTATTTTCAGTTAAACTATTATTTGTTTGTTAACCATAAATATTTATTTTCGAAAGAAATTTTCACATTGACCGTTCTGATCTTGTATTTTTGGTTAGTACGTGTTAAAATTAATACAATTTATCATTTACGTATGAAAGTTTTTTTTTTCACTTATCACAATCTTATTTAATTTGCCAAATATCATTTTGTGGTTATTTTGAATTAATTTTTTTTACATATCATTTTATGATTTTTTCTATTTTATTAAATTTCATATAATATTTTAATAAATATAATAATAAATGGGTCTCACAACTAGTGTTTTTTATTTGACGGATTATAGTTATATACATAACATTTTTAAATTTTAGATCTTTTATTTATATATATATATATATATATATATATATATATATAAAGAGGGAGAGGCTCAAATGAGAACTTAAGAACCACTATTTTAAATATTTTCATTAAAAGCATTTTAGACAAATCTAACATTTATATTGTATTAAGCAAACTTTTTCATTTCATAGTTTACAAACTGCTTGACATTTATCGACAGACCATCGTCGGACCATCTTAGGATCATCACCGGAGCGTGGCTGGACCGCCACCATATTAACATTAAATTCAATAGCAGTTTTGTATCCATATTCACAGCTTAATAAAACAAATATTGTAGCTCCCATTTTCTTGGTAATACTTTTTAATTTTACAGCTAAAATATACAAATTTTAGCAAAAATTAGAATTATGATTTAAAAAATCAATTTTCCTTTTTCTAAATTGTAGATTTATTTAGAAAATATATCGTGCATAAGAAATATTCACAGTTTAATAAACATAATAAATCACTAATACACGGTTTAATATTTTCATGCATACCTCTATACATAGTTTAACACAAAATTTATATAAAATATACAACTTAATGCAATCCATTTTTAGTTAAATTCATAAAATTCATAACATGACATTATACAATCCATTATATACTAATTCATATATTTAAAGAAGTCAAACTCAGATTCGTCCGCCACCACGGCTAACTACCATACATCACCACCAAGCACTCGTGTCATTGTTGCAGTCATTATTTTTTCCAAATCAAATATATATATAAAATCATTGATTGATATTTAAATACTATATTCACAATTTAATAAACCAATTAATTCACATTTTCAAAGTGTAATGGAAAATAATTATAAAAACAAATACATTTTTACATATTTATACAACAAAAAATAAATATATTCACTAGAAATTAGTACAAACATTCATACATATATCATTCATAATTAACATAAAATTCTTATAAAATTCACACTCAATTCACAATTTAAATAGAAAGTTCATTGTTTAGTGCAGTCAATTCACAATTTATAACACAAAAATCACAGTTAAAAATACATAATTCACAGATTAATAAAGTCAATTCACAGTTTAAACAGAAAATCTACAGCTTAATGCAGTTAATTCACAGTTTAAAACCTCAAAATCACAGCTTAACACAAAATTTATAGTTTAATACAAAAAAAATCTGCGGTTTAATACACAAATTATGCATTTACAATCATATTATCAACTTAAAACTCTTAATACAATTAATTCATAGTTTAGTACATAAAATTCACGAATTAATTGTAACGTCCCAAAAATTTCATAAAATTTAAACTTTTCAAAGCAACCATTTTTTCTATAGAACTGTTAACAAAAACCGTTGTCCCCAAAACATTATTTAAAAATCAAAATCTATTTCAACATAGTTTCTAAAATGTTCACATTATCAGAGTTTCCGAGAAATCATAAGTCTAATACGTGAGGATGTGTATGGCCATGCCTTCACCTTGTCAAGATCTACTGAAATGTAACATCTTGATCGATCATTTATGAATTTTGAGTTTTATTTGTGGAGCTTTGAGGCTGTGATGTGTTGCTAGAAGTGTAGGGCTTCTCACCACCTTTCTGGGGATATAAGGTTCGTTGGAAACGGACTTGTAACGAAGGAGCTATGATAGTTTGAAGTTTTGGCAAGTTTAGTCCTCATTGTGAAATGTGTGGCAATTAAGTACGTGGGGCGTAATTATGTGTACGCTCGGCGTACTTATGTGCATGGAAGGAACGTGAAGGCCACCTAGTATGCTGGGTGTACCAGAGGGTACGAAGGGCGTACTAGGTCCTGAAAGAAACCCTAATGTTTTCGAGTATCCTATTTAAGGAACACTATATGCTCATATCCGGCCACCATTTCCAACATCCTACTTCTCTTAAAACCCTAAATCTCGTTTCTTAGCTTGTATGAGCAATGGAAGCCTATGGAGTGATCTTGTGGGATTCTTTTGTGAAGAAGGAACTTTGAAGGAAGAAAGAGTTGACGTTCAAGCTTTTGGATATGAGTTTCCTTGTGGGTGGAGCATCATTCTGAGGTATCAAGCTCAAAACTTTGCTCTTATTTTTCATAGTTCATTTCATGGTCCATTTTAGGGTTTATGTCCCCAAAGCTTGAAGCTTTATGAGTTGGTCAACCCCAGAGCTTTATACATGTCCTCCTTGATGTCTTTATACGTTAGAGTTCATAAAAATGGAGTCTTGGTCGTCAAGACCTCCCTATCTATGAGATATGTGGATTTTTATGTTGAATAAGTGAGAGTTTATGAGATCTAGACTTGTCCAGCCTTGATAAGGCTTAAAGTCACCAACTTTATGCTATAAGAGACTTTATTTGACCAAGATCTGAGATGGTAGCCTTTGTCTTAATGGGTTAACACCAATAGAGTGGAATAAGCAAGCCTAGGACATACGCCAAGCGTACTCCCAGCTACGTGCAGCGTCGCACTGAGCCACCCCGATGCATGCATGGTTGGCCGTACACCCAGCGTAGTGAGATGTACGCCCAACATACGCGTTGTGTGTTGACCCCCCCCCCCCCCCCGGTTGACTTTTAGGTTTTCGAGCAAATGTGGACTTTTGAGGGGTAAAATGGTCTTTTTACCCTCTTGGGATTTAGTAGAGGAGTTGACCTAACATTTATGGGATATTCATGTGATGTATTAATTGGTGGAAATTGTGACATATCTTAGGCGGGGATTAGATTAGCGGGTCGGGTGCAGGAGTTGCTTATTCTACTTGCGAGGTGAGTCTTCTCACTATACTTTACCTAGAGTGGTAATATTTGTGTGACCGGAGGGTCTTATGTTTTTATATTGAGTATTTTGATATCCTGCATTATGTCTTGGTGATTTATGTTGTATATTATTCTGAGCTTTACTGAGTTAAGACCGGAGGGTCCACCTGAGCTGTGGGACCGTAGGATCCCATTGAGACACATTGACTGAAGGGTCTTATTTGAGCATAGCCATGAGAGGCTAATGAGATATGTGTGGTATTTTGGGGAACTCACTAAGCTCTGTGCTTACCGTGTTATGTGTTATGTGTTTCAGGTACTTCTCAGGATCACAGGAAGGCGTCGGCTTGATTGTACACATGGGACTGAGTTATATTTTGTGGATCCTGGATTTTGTTATTATAGACATGTGGTTGATAAATTGAGATTTTGGAGATTTTGTGATTTATGTTAATGAGATTAATTTGATTTTTAAATAAAAATTTTGTTTGAAAATTTACGGTGTTACAAGTTGGTATCAGAGCCTTGGTTTGAGGGATTCGGATGCACCTTCAGGTATGTATGGACTTAAACTGAGGATTTGAGAAAAGTTTTCAAAAGAAATGATTTTCTAAAACGATTAAGAGTTTCTAAGACAAAAACGAGAAGGAGCAGTGTGTACAATCAGCCAGAGCCCGAACGGTGATTTCCCAAAATACCTTAATTGTTTACTTTATGAGATATTTATGAGATGTTTATGAGATATTAGAATTGCATGCTATAGGATAGGCTAGGTATCTCAGATTTTAGGGCCAGAGTTGCCTGATTTGTGATTCCTTAGCCTAGGAGATGTTGTTATTTGTTATTTGCTCTGTGAATGTGCTTAGTAGGAGTACCTAGCAAGAATCTTTTAGAGAGAGGGAGCTTTGAGTAGCAAGGTAATCTATGAGAGATACCTAGATGAGCATTTGAGGAGTCTATTGAAAAGAGTGATTAGATACCATGAGAGGTAAGATATCCTGAGTTCGGTGATGCTTTTTGAGTTGTGAATAGAGCAAGTGGAGTTGTGTGATCGAGTAGTGTTTTGTGCTGGTGAAGGTTATTCGATGTCCGAATGTTTCTTTCTTCGTGCTTTGTGGAACTCTTGATGATGGGAGTCAGCTACTAAGTGAATATGACAATATTCAGGAGGTAGATGGTTAGCATCATAAGGAGTTCTTTAACAGTTGATGGTAGAGAAGTGTGAGAACCTAGGAAGAGCCTAGGGAGTGACCTTAGTCAGATGAGTACACTAATAGAGGAGAGGATTTGCTAGAGAGCGACCAGGTATAACGAGATTGGTGACCGAGAAGGTTGAGCAACTACTTAGGAAATATGGGATGATCCGTGTGGAAAGTATGGGTATATGTGGCAGGTAGTATGGGCTCGTACTACTGAAAGCAGAGGACCCATACTCGAAATAGGGAGAATTCTAGGAGTTCTAAGTAGCAGATTGAGGGGAGATAACATGGTTCGAGTACCATGATTCGTAGCAGATAGTGCTTCTAACTTTACCAGTTGTCCCGTTGTGATTGTTTAGACTGAGAACTGATATGATAGAGTGTGGAGCCAGAGGTCCATGTCGAGCAAGCTTCAATTAGAGCATACCTTGAGGGGGAAATTGAGTTAGTTTTCGAGAGATTTTACTGGTGAGATGCCGGTTGGAGTCGCAAGACTCAGGGATAAGCAAAGATGGTGCTTATGGAGGATTGCAGTCTGAGTTGAGCAATCGGCCGATAGTTGAGATGTCACTTTCTGTGACCAGAGTTGCGTTATTTTTGTTTCCTGTGAGAAGTAGAAGAGATATTGAGCTTTCAGTTTCCGAGTCTGGAGGTAAACCTCGTGGGGTAGAATATGGTTGCGACCTTTTCACCAAAGTATGTGGGCAGTATGTCTGCTGTGAGGTATTTGTTATACCATGGGAGAGTCATCAGTAGGGACTGAAATGGATGAGGACAGGGGTATACCTTCATTGAGTATAGTAAGGTATAATCAGTAGCAGTTCCAGGTTCAAGGGGAACGTATC
Source organism: Lactuca sativa (assembly GCF_002870075.4). Classification (NCBI taxonomy): domain Eukaryota; kingdom Viridiplantae; phylum Streptophyta; class Magnoliopsida; order Asterales; family Asteraceae; genus Lactuca; species Lactuca sativa. Next base: position 279,624,684 of record NC_056630.2, read on the forward strand.
GGGGTGGTGGCCCTCGTGGGTTATATCGGACATCGAGTGTGGGAGTAAGGTCTCTTGCTTCCATGATAATTCTCATGATGAAACATTGGTTGATGAGTCGAAGATGAGGAGTGTGATAGTTCATTATCTTCAGACTGAGAGTCATGGATACTGCGGGACGGTTGAGATGCCCGGTAGTGTTTCGGTATGAGATTTTGGATGACTAGAGGCAGTCACGTTGGGAAGTTTCTGAGGATTTCATATGAGATTCGGGATATTTGGAGTCGCTTGGTCTATATCGGGAAGATCATTGAGTGTTACGTAGTACGTTCTAAGAGTCAAGTGAAACAGTCTATGGAGTAGACTATTGGTATGCCAATTGGTGATGGTTCGAACCCTGAGTAGGGGAGAACTGGGTATTTTATTGAGAGGATCAGAGATTTGTTCAAGTGTGGTTAGAGAACTGGTTATGGAGATCTGCGGTATGGATTCATGAGACTTGGGTTATTGGTTGATGAATCAAGGTGCGGAGCGAGAAAATGCATGTTGCACATGTTCAAGAAAGGATGGGTGTATCACGGCGAGTAGCCGTTGGTCAGGGACCTTATGGTGGTTAAGAACACTTCAAGGTTGTAATGGTTGAGTTCAAGGCGGTTGGCTCGTTAAGGATAGTTTCAAAGGTTGAGAATTTATAGTTTGATGTATGGTTTGTTATGTGCACTTTGGGAAGGGCAGAAGTTGATTGGAAACCAAATTCAGAGTCAGTGTGAGTATTCTTTCTTGGGTTTTTGTGCAATAGAGGATGGGGTTTCGGATTGTCATCAACGTGTTGTGATTCATTGACGATTCCTCAGTGTTTCAAATTGAGAGTTGGAGTATTTTGAAGTTACGAGTTGTGCAAGAGGAAGATTAATGGTCGAGGAAAGACGTTGTGAGATTCTGATAGGGTGCATTGCGGTATCCGATTATGATGTCGTGAGTGGGAGATCAGTGGTTGAGGAAAGACATCGTGAGGTTCTGTGATGGTGTACCGAGGTATCCGATCATGATGCTCTAAATTTTTGGATTATTTAGAGACTTGAGTTGTGAGATGGCAAGTGGGGTACCAAGTGACTATGGTTCCAGTGGGAGCCCTTCAGCTATTTTTCATCAAACGGTATTATCCAAGAATGTGAATTCCAGCGAGAGAAAGTGTTTTGTCATGACGGTTGTTGTTAGAAGTAGTGATGCTTAACCTAGGTGGGTGGGTGTACCTATCTATGCTGGACCATGGAGTATTCGATAGTAAACTCAGTGGGGTGATGAATCGATGATGAGATTATGCGGGTGATAAGAGAGTGAGTGGATCTAAGTGGGAGTAATCACTTGAGGCTATCAAGGAAAAACCATGGGGTGAGCCCCTAGCGAGCAAGAGAGTATTGTGAAACTGCGAGGAGCAGTAGCTTTCACTGGCGAGCGAGAGAGTATTATGAAACTGCGAGGAGCCGTAGCTTTCACTAGCGAGCGAGAGAGTATTGTGAAACCGCAGGGAGCCATAGCTTTCACTAGCGAGCGAGAGAGTATTGTGAAACTGCAGGGAGCTGTAGCTTTCACTAGCCAGTAAGAGAGTATTGTGGAGCTGCGGGGAGCCGTAGCTTCCACTAGCCAACGAGTGAGAGAGAGCGTAGAGAATTTGCGAGGAGTCGTAGCTTTCACTAGCCATCAAGAGAGTATTGTGAATCTGTGGGGAGCCGTAATGATCACTAGTCAGAGCATGACGCAAAGGAATTCTTAGGCTTGGGTAGCCTTACCCATCGAGTCTTTGAGAACCTGATGGCCGGACCAGGGGAGGGACTGGGGTCTCCGTAATGGTCATAAATCGTTATGTCCCAAGTCGAGGAGGGATTTTTGCAATCGGAAGGAATTGGAGAGATGGTGTGTGCATGAGTTTGCGAATCACGGGCCATGAGTGGAGTATCAGATTGCAGATGAGTGGTTCCAACTCTGTTGTTGAATCCGACTCTCGAGCTTGAGTTTGGATCCATGTGTGTATTGAGTAGGCATGATGAGATTCCGGATTCATAGATGGGTTTCATTTTTAGAGGTATTGATTTCCATCTGATGTCTTAGACCTGAGTGGGTCAGTTCGTTGGTATGGGAAGGACCACAAGATGCATAGAACCAGTGAGTAGTAGACGACAAAGGTCAGAGGTGAGGCGACTTCAGTTGAGATTGTAGTATTCGCTTGGGATAAAGCGAACTTCATGACTTATGTGTCGCAATGGGCCGAGATAGTTAATATGAGAAGGAAACCAATGATACGTTTTTGGTATGCAATGGGTAACCTTTGGAGGTTCAACTATTGGGTCGGGAGCTGACCTGGTGCTCAGTGTTGAAGGGGATATTTGAGAGGAAGCTGGGGCTTATGTCTATAGATGTCAGAGGATACTTCCAAGCTAGAATGATCATTTTCTTGTGTCCGAGGACAGATTTTTGAGGTTCATTCTTTTAGATGAGTTCTGATAGTTGTTCAGGCGGTGGGTCCTTGGTGGGACGTGACCTTTCCGTTCCTTTTGAGTTGTGATCTGGATCGATTGGTATATCTAGTATGAGTGATCGGTAGCCAATTGGTGGGTAATGACTTGTTTCCATCAGTCGCAACAAGAGAATCAGAGTTAACAATGTGTTCTCAGGGTCTGTTACTCGATGAACGATTATCATGATGATATCTTGCAAGGGCGGTCTGGCAGGCAGACAGACCACTACAGTTTTCAAGTTCTAGAAAGTCAGAACGGGTACCGTAGCAGCAGAGGGTCCGTCTTTTCAGGATTAGGAGTTCATGTTTGGGTTCAGGTGTCTTTGGTGGGGGATTGTGTTGGATTAGTGTCTAAGTCCACAACTATAATTGGTATGTACTTGACCCGATTTGGCATGGTCCATTTAGGTTTTATAACATCAGAACAATTTGGATAGACTTTTGTGAGAAAAGGATATTTATGATTTGTTAATATATTATAAGTTCTAATATATTAATATAAAATCATATTATTTAATTAGTATTGATCAAGAATTAATTTGGAATTAATTTTGTGATCAAAAGGAGACTAATTAAATATATGGGGATTGATTGTGTAAATCATTCATTCATATATATATATATATATATATATATATATATATATATATATATATATATATATATATATATATATATATATATATATATATATATATATATTTGGGCTTATGATCCATAGTTCTTCATGTTGGGCTAAACCCATGGAGTAAACCATGGATACTCCATGGAGGTTTTAACCCATGGAGCATGAAGAATATGGAAAGACATGAGTTACATGGTGTAACCCTAATAGCCACAATATATAAGGACCCTATGGCTCAAGAAATCGTACCAAGGGTTTCACTTATGAGGGCTAACCGATTTGAGCATAAGACCTTCTCTATCAAGTTATTCCAAGTTGTTGGTGGTGTTGTGTGAACCATTTGAGGTGTCACACTTGAGGCACTAGGCTCTTAAGCTCCATGGAATCAAGCTACAACATCAAAATGTATGTCATTCTACTAGATTCTTATAGTATAGTTGCTTCATATTATGCTAGTTACGATGAAACCTTGGAATATCAATTATTTGCATGTATAATAGAGAAAACATAGATCCAAGGTTTATAGGGTTGCATGTACACCATAGGAGTGTTAGAATGCTCAAAAACCTTCAGTGGTATTAGAGCCTAGGCTTGTTTTCATTTATACTTGATGCAAATTGCTGAAAATCGAATTTTATATGCTGTCTGGACAGCTGACTTGCCGAGTCCATTAAGGGACTCGACGATTCCATGCCTAAATTCATCCAACTCGTCGAGTTGGTTCATGCACTCGATGAGTTGGACCCCCTGACAGCATATCTTCGCATTTTAAGGCTGGAATTGGTCTAGAATCATTACCTTAAACTGTTTTGGACTTATAAAACCTGTTTTTGATGTGGTAATGATTATGGTAAATCAATTTCAAGGTTATTATCAAAATTTCAAGTTTATGTGTGTTTATGTAATTCTTGAAAGTGTTGATATGATTGTTCATACACTTATGAGTTATGGTAGATCATAGGAATTATTTGCAAATTGTTGTTAGTTAATTCTTGATCTAAATGTTTTTAATGGAGTCCATAACTTTTCCTCAATTTATGGATTACCAAAATTCATTTCTTTTAAAGATTCATTAAAATGCATAGGTTACACAATTGAAGAGTCTTTTTTGTTTTATGAACTCCATAACTTGTCCTCAAGTTATGGATGTTCAAGAGTCTCTTCATTAAAGTTTTTAAAACCTTAATTAAACTCATAAGTTATGAAAATCCAAAAGTTTTTGAATAGTTCAAAACTTGCCCTCAAGTTTTGGAATTTGTAAAGTTTCCCCTCATTAATACTTTAATTCCAAGTTAAGCCCTTAGAATTTTAAAGTTAAAATTCAACCCTTATACTTTATAGTATTATAAGTTAATAATATATATATATATATATATATATATATATATATATATATATATATATATATATATATATGTGTGTGTGTGTGTGTGTGTGTGTATAAGAACAAAGTCAGTCTTACCGTTAGTAGGCCTCATTCACGAAGCCGGTCTATAAAGGGGGGGGGGGGTATAAGGTTACTGCCTATACATTGGCAGTTTAATGGGTGTCCACTCTCACCTATCGCTTCCTTGACTGGTGGAGGGTCGTTAGTCGAACGGGTAGGACAAGGACTACAATTCTCCCTTCATTATGAGTATAATGATAAATATAAAGTAACTAAAACTTTTATAAATTCTGAATCTTAGTTACTTTAGGAAAATGTGAATTTGGTGCTAACCCATGAAATTACACTTTGCACTTTGCTTAAGTCGGTAGTGGAGCGCGTGTGGTTAACCAGCACACTAGCCTAGATTTAACAAGGTAGGCAAAGGGTAACTTAATGTTTATTATAGGATCGGTAGAGCGCGTGTGGTTAACTGACACATCAATAAAGTGATAAATATTAAGGGTACCAAGTATATTTGCATGGTTATTCACACCTTGTTTTGTGATCCTCAGCATCCCATTCACAAAACTTAAGAGGGCACAATCGAGATTGAAACATGCCATTGAAAACTTCAATGAATCTCAAAAGATCTAGGAGTTTCAAATCCAATTAAAACCTAATAAATTATTTCGTTTTTCATGGTGGAAATTGGTGAATTGTTATTCGCCTACCTTCAAATATTCTATACCTTTGATTACGGCATCCCTCTTCCAAGTTATAAAATATTGTGTTGGGTCCTAGCCTTAATATTTCATATTGGGTGTTATATTAAGGACTTAAATCAACTAACTTGAATTTCTCCCAGTGTAAATGTCTGGTTTAGAAAACTATGATCTTTCCAAATCTCATGGAAATCATACTTCTCTTCCTCCACCTCCTCCAATTATTCTCCCTAACCCACAAGTTCAAGGTCACTCAAGCCCTATTGGCAAGCAAGGTCTATGTGTGCTCACATCTTGGAGATGAAGTCACATATTGACAAGCCGGGAGAGTTGGGTGTCAAAGTCTTGAGAAAGTTGGTTGTTGACTAGGTTCTTCAATCACTTTCTAAGTCACATAGTGAGTTTCCTTTGAGACTACTATGTAACATACTATGACATGACCCTTAATGATCTTATCTATTTGCTTGGTGCTGCTGAATCAGCAATGATTTGGAGCACTGGTAAAGCAAATTTTATTATAAGATCAACTTCCGAAACTTCCATGGACATTGACAACGGTAACATTGGATATCCAGAAAATCTTTCTCTTCCCAATGGAAAGGGGTCGGCCATAGTCAACTCGGTTGACCAAATGGTAAAGAGAAATGCTAAGTCTGAGATAGTCCCATGTAACATTACCAAAGAGTCCATATGTTTCTATTGCCAAAGGAAGGGGCATTGGTTGCGAAGCTGCCCTTGCTACCTAAAAGATCTGAGAGAAGGAAGAATAAAAAAGGTTGACTCTGCTTCAGGTAAGTCCACTATCTAACTCTGTTAAGTTCCTAATTGATGATTCTTAATACAAAATGTGGCTAGGTTATATTTTGATGTTTCGCAGGATCAAGCAAAGGGAAGGAAACTTAAAGGAAGAGATCGCGAAGATGGATTTCAATCGCATGGTTCGAAGATCGGATTCTTGAGCTACTACTTAGGAGTTATGATAGATTGCTAGGAAATATGTAATAGCATAATTTTCATTTAAAGTTGCATTGTAAGGAAAAAGTTTTTTCCGCATTTATAAATAAATAAAATTTTGTTTTATTTTATTATATCTCCTTGCAATGGCATTTATGAAAAATTAATGTTTGTATGTTTCTAGCAATAATGGAAATATGAATTTGATTCTTTCATTTGTGGTAGTGTCTAAAATTACCAAATAAGGAAAGACTCTCATCACCCAAGTTTTCAATTGGACAGAAACTTGGAATCATGCAAGTCGTATGATGAATGAGAATTTTCATCTTTGGAAAATTAAGACTAATTCCTTGTTTACATGTATATGTGAGTCAAGTGAAGGACTAAAGGGATCGAGTATACATTGTTGTGCACTGGTCAAGTCCACCACAAAAGATCGATAAGACTATTCATCATGATTTACTAAAGCTTAGTAAATATGGTTATACTTACAAGTTTAAGTATAATTCTGAAACATTGGAAAAGTTTCGATGTATGGCAGAACGAATGAGAAGAATCAAATTTGGCAGAAAGATAAAAGTTTCTCAAATCTGAAAAGATGGGAGAGTACTTTAGTATCATGTTTTATGATCATCTTAATGATTGTGAGACCATATCACAATTCATCCTCTAAGGACATATTAGTGCATTCTTATGGCTAAGAAGAGGAGTCATCAATTGTTGAAGTGACTAAATCAAGAAGATGAGTCATACTTCGTTCCAAAACAAGTCTTAGAGTCATACTCCAAGATTGTAACTTGAGTGACACATCTTAAAGAAGGTTTATTAACACTTGTCAAATGTAAGATTAAAATGTGCTCTAATCTTGTACATTTGAAATTGGTAAGTTGTGATGTTTTGGATAAAACAAAGGCCAACTATGGCCAATTATGTGAAGTGTTTGTGTTGGTAAAGAATCTGCACTATCTCTTGAATATTTGGCAAGAGAGTCTTATATGTCAAGAGGACAGTAGGAGTCTTAAAGATCATGAAATAATTTCAAGATCTAATCAAGAATAAAACATGTAGTTTATCGCTAGCACACAACTTGAGGTTTATAACCTATCGTGTTGACATACTCCTATTTCTGTGCCCATTCCAGTTAAAGTTGGCTTTGCAAATGAGTTTTGAGAATTCCCAACTAGTTGCATAACAACTTGGAAGCAATGGCAGGCCCTTGTACTGCCAGGTGGCAAGAAGTTAAGACTGCACAAGTTCCGTCCATATGAGTTTGGATTTGTTACTAACCTTGTCTTGTGATTATGGTTTTGAAAAATTCACAAGGATAGGAACACATACACCATAAAATCTAAGTGTCATAAGTTTTCTCTCCGATTCATGAAAATGATGGTGAGGAAATGCTTTCACTAAGTGGTTTTAAGTAGATAGCAATTGTGATATTTGCATTTTCAAAGTCGTTAGTGGAGCGTGTGTGGTTAACCGACACACTAACATGGACTTGTGAGGAATGGAAAAGATCTAAACAATTGAGACTATGATTATGGCATCCCTTTTCATAGTTCTTAAATTGTTTAGACATACATGTGTGCTATCTAAGGAAAGATGTATGATTTTGATAAAGTTTTATCAAAGCATCTCGTATAAGAAATTTTAACTTTGGTAAGAAAGTCAATAAAGTATTGATTTCTAGAAGTCCAGCTGATTTATGAGTACATGTCAAAGCTAGTGGGAGCATAAGTGTTATGCTAATAATCATCATGTTAGTGGGAGCATGATAATTATAATAACTGTTGCAAGTTAGCAATGTTAATTATAGAGAACAAAAGTTTCAATTGGGAAAAAGTTGTTTTGCTATAATTAAGGGAGAATAAATTATACTTCATTTCAAATCTAAAAGCTTAGATCGTGAGATTTTAATCAAATTTAGTCAAGTATATATATATATATATATATATATATATATATATATATATATATATATATATATATATATATATATATATATATATATATATATTTGAATGTTATGTCGGAATGGTTCAACATAAGGAAATTCTATATATGGGAACATTATTTGCATTCTAAAATTTGATTGTGATTACGGTATCCCTTTTCATAATCTGAATTATAAGAACATGACAAATAGAAATAGAAATATTATAGCAAAAGACTGGTCTAGTATCATGTCTTTATGTTAGACATCATGAATCGTGTCCCATATGCTTCAGATATAGGATCGATTGCATGTTCTATAATATTCATCTGTTCAAAAATTTTCCAAATGCCTAGGGCTTTAAGAGGGAAAAAGTATTAGAACTGGATATGACTAATTTGATTAAGTAATTGTTGAGGACAATCTAAGGTTTACCAAAGATTGGTTGCTCAGGGATAGTTGGAAGTATGGTGTAAATTTTTGCAGAGGACCATATTGACATATTCTGAAAAGAGGCAACTCTTGTTCAATAGTGATAATCAAAATGGGATATGGAAATGTTCCCATAGGTGGAAGTTATTCATTAAATATGTGTAAGATTAGGAAACTTAATGCAAGAAGGATGTTCAAAGCAATGTACTTTGAATTTGATACTTTGTTTCCATGGAATGATCTCCATTGGAATACTCTGTAATGTCTGTTGCCAAGTCTTTGTGACTTTGTGCATAGTCATTACGAGAGGATCAATGCATATAAGTTTAGAATCTAACAGATTTCGGTAAATGGCAGGAATTTTTAATTCTTACATTTATGATAAGGATTTGGGTTTGTGAAATGAGCATCATTGGAATCATGTTCAATTGGTCTATTTCACAAAGGATCATAGACAAACTTAGTGTGCATACTTGGTGTACGACATAACTATTGTTTAGAAAACATAGTCTACATGTTTGGAGCACGGGACAACTATTGTTTTAATTCAAGTATTAAGTTGATAAATTTGAAACAATGAATAATGAGTAATCAATATGGTGTTAAAAAAAAGGTGATCTATTTACTCTCAAAGGTGCTTGGGGCCATATTGAATTAGTATTATTCTTGTGTTTCACTTTGCATGTTTTGACTTCCAGAATAACTAGGTCATTCTTCCCGAATGACTAAGTTATTCAAACCATCCACATTCGGTCATATGTTGGAAGTAGGTATGAATCAAGACTGTCATGAAGTTGGCTTGTAGATGTCTATGGTGTTGGACATAGCAAAAGTTGCTACAACATTCATGAGTGCTCATAAGTTCTGCGTATTGGATTAAACCCACGCTCATTTGACTCACTTCATGGATTTTATCATAGGTGATCATGAGACGATAATATTTTATATTCTTCAAACCTATAGATATGAGTTGTTGATTATGACTTGGTTAAACATTGATTGTATGAAAATGCATTGAAACTCGATGTTATAAAATGTGCCTTTGTGTATGATTTAACAAGTAGTAGAACAAGCATATGAGTCGAAGTTTATCCATTCCTTTTACCCTTAAAGGGATAAAAGCGATATCTGTGGGGCCCTCAATGATTTAGTGATGACACCCCTAAGTGCTTGGCCAAGTCTGGACTAATTTGATTTGTTCAATTAGTCAGTCGTCATAAATTGGAAATCGGGAAACAAAAAATGGACATAGAGAATGATTATAATTAATGTCTCAGTCCATATGATATCCAGAATGGAGGAATATATGATCCCTTATCTAATGGACGCGTCATTGATTTATTCAGAGTTTAACAACGGCTTTTAAGAGCTACGATTGCTAGTCGGGTTGCAGAGTCATACGTAATAATAGTTTTAGACTTATCCAAGTGGGAGACTGTAGGATTAGTGTCTAAGTCCATAACTATAATTGGTATGTACTTGAACCGATTTGGCATGGTCTATTTGGGTTGCATGGCATCGGAACAATTTGGATAGACTTTTGTGAGAAAAGGATATTTATAATTTGTTAATATATTATAAGTTCTAATATATAAATATGAAATCATATTATTTAATTAGTATTGATCAAGAATTAGTTTGGAATTAATTTTGTGATCAAAAGGAGACTAATTAAATATATGGGGATTGATTGTGTAAATAATTCATTCTTATATATGTGGGCTTATGATCCATACTTCTTCATGTTGGGCTAAACCCATGGAGCAAGAAGAATATGGAAAGACATGAGTTACATGGTGTAACCCTAATAGCTACAATATATAAGGACCCCATGGCTCAAGAAATCATACCAAGGGTTTCACATAAGACATTCTCTCTCAAGTTATTCCAAGTTGTTGGTGGTGTTGTGTGAACCATTTGAGGTGTCACACTCGAGGCACTAGGCTCTTAAGTTCCATGGAATCAAGCTACAACATCAAAAGGTATGTCATTCTACTAGATTCTTGTAGTATAGTTGCTTCATATTATGCTAGTTAGGATGAAACTTTGGAATATCAATTATTTGCATGTATAATAGAGAAAACATAGATCCAAGGTTTATAGGGTTGCATGTACACCATAGGAGTGTTAGAATGCTCAAAACCCTTCAGATTGTTGTATGATATAAGATCCTTTCGGGGGTGATTCTCAGGTTCTTGGGTTCGATCTATGTGTTGTTAAGGAGCGATTTCGAGGGCGAAATCAAATTAAGTGGGGGAGAATTGTAACATCTCGATTGATCATTTATGAATTTTGAGTTTTATTCGTGGAGTTTTGAGGCTGTGATGTGTTGCTAGAAGCGTAGGGCTTCTCACCACCTTTCCGGGGATATAAGGTTCGTTGGAAACGGACTTGTAACGAAGGAGCTACGATAGTTTGAAGTTTTGGCAAGTTTAGTCCTCAATGTGAAATGTGTGGCAATTGAGTACGTGGGGCGTAATTATGTGTACGCTCGCGTACTCATGTGCGTGGAAGGAACGCGAAGGCTGCCTAGTACGCTGGGCGTACCAGAGGGTACGAAGGGCATACTAGGTCCTGAAAGAAACCCTAATGTTTTCGAGTATCCCTATTTAAGGAACATTATGTGTTCATATCCAACCCCCATTTCCAGCATCCTACTTCTCTCAAAACCCTAAATCTCGTTACTTAGCTTGTTGTGAGCAATGGAGGCCTATGTAGTGATCTTGTGGGATTCGTTTGTGAAGAAGGAACTTTGAAGGAAGAAAGAGTTGACGTTCAAGCTTTTGGATATGAGTCTCCTTGTGGGTGGAGCATCATTCTGAGGTATCAAGCTCAAAACTTTGCTATTATTTTTCATAGTTCATTTCATGGTCCATTTTAGGGTTTATGTCCCCAAAGCTTGAAGCTTTATGAGTTGGTCAACCCCAGAGCCTTATACATGTCCTCCTTGATGTCTTTAGACATTAGAGTTCATAAAAATGGAGTCTTGGTCGTCAAGACCTCCCTATGTCTGAGATATGTGGATTTATATGTTGAATAAGTGAGAGTTTATGAGATCTAGACTTGTCCAGCCTTGATAGGGCATAAAGTCACCAACTTTATGCTATAAGAGACTTTATTTGACCAAGATCTGAGATGGTAGCCTTTGTCTTAATGGGTTAAGACCAATAGAGTGGAATAAGCAAGACTGGGACATACACCAAGCGTACTCCCAACTACATGCAGCGTAGCACTGAGCCACCCCGATGCATGCATGGCTGGCCGTACATCTAGCGTAGTGAGACGTACTCCCAACGTACGCATCGTGTGTTGACCCCTCCGTTGACTTTTAGGGTTTTGAGAAAATGTGGACTTTTGAGGGGAAAATGGTCTTTTTAACCTCCTGGGATTTAGTAGAGGAGTTGACCTAACATTTATGGGATATTCATGTCATGTATTAATTGGTGGCAATTGTGACATATGTTAGGCAGGGATTTGATTAGCGGATCGGGTGCAGGAGTTGCTTACTCTACTTGCGAAGTGAGTCTTCTCACTTTACTTTACCTAGAGTGGTAATCTTTGTGTGACCGGAGGGTCTTATGTGTTTATATTGAGTATTGTGATATCCTGCATTATGTCTTGGTGATCTATGTTGTATATTATTCTGAGCTTTACTGAGTTAGGACCGGAGGGTCCACCCGAGCTGTGGAACCGGAGGGTCCCACTGAGACACATTGATCGGAGGGTCTTATTTGAGCATATCCATTAGAGGCTAATGAGATATGTGTGGTGTATTGGGGAACTTACTAAGCTTCGTGCTTACTGTGTTATGTGTTATGTGTTTCAGGTACTTCTCAGGATCACGGGAAGGCATCGGATTGATTGTACACACAAGACTGAGTTATATTTTGTGGATGCTGGATTTTGTTATTATGGACATGCGGTTGATAAATTGGGATTTTGGAGATTTTGTGATTTATGTTAATGAGATTAATGTGATTTATAAATGAAAATTTTGTTTGAAAATTTACGGTGTTACATGAAATACCTGAAACCATAAACAAAAATTGTAAGCACGAAGCTTAGTGACTTCCCCAAAGTACCAACACCAAGACATATAACATATACAAATAACAACATTCATACAGGGCCTTTAGCATGACTGGAACGCCCCACCGTACTATAGTCCATCTGGTACGCCACAAAGCCTTCAGTCTAACTGGAACGCCCCACCGGCCTACAGTCTGTTTGGTACGCTCACAAAACCTTCCGCATGACTGGTACGCCTCACCGGGCCTTCAGCCTATCTGGACCGTTTTTCGGGCCGTCGGCCTGACTAGTACGCCCCACTGTCCTTCAGTCTATCTGGGAGGCCTTAGGTCTATTTCCCTTCAGCATAAAGCAGGCCTGTCTCAACCCAACCGCACACAACATGTTGACATATACATAGCAATTAAACATATAACAAGTCAATAGACAGATCCTACAAATCAGTAAGCATATCATCATCCTATCTACCAGGATATAGATCTAATAGATCATAACAGCATAGCAACATCCTATCTACCAGGATACTGATCTAATAAATCATAACAACATAGAAACATCCTATCTACGAGGATACCGATCTAACATATCATATCAACATAGCAACATCCTATCTACCAAGATACCGATCTAACAGATCATATCAACATAACAACATCCTATCCACCAGGATATCGATCTAACAGATCATAACATCATAACAACATCCTATCCACCAGGATACCGATCTAACAGATCATAGCAACACTCAATCGTAAGATAAACCAGGATAACAATCCATGAGGGTCAGCATTGGTGTCTTCGACCCATAAGTACAGTGAGGAAAACTCACCTCGAATGCAAAAGCTCCCCAAAAGAAATCCCTAGCTGCTGCCCTGCCGGCTTCGCGAGCTATCAATATCAATCAACACACTCAATTAGTAGTTGGGTTCCATGCGATAATCCATAATCCATACTTGGGGTAAAATGACCATTCAACCCCTGACCCAACATACACCAAAACTGAGGTCCAAAACCAAAAGATCCACAAAGGCCCACTAATGGCCCAATTTTCCAAATTAGGCCCAACCCCATATGGGTCTTATCCTAAGCCCATATTCTCCTTAAATCCAAATCAGGTTACCACAAACACCCTTAGGGACAAACTTGGTCAAAGACATAAGTCAAAAGTAAATGTCAACGATCCAAGTTGACCCAACTCGCCGAGTTGTCCTTCAACTCATTGTGTTTCTCCATAAATCTGCACAGATCGAGAAAACTCAAGTCAGCTTGCCGAGTTTACCCACCAACTCGTCGAGTTCCTCTATTAATCTGAAAATGTCGGGGAAAACTGAGCCAACTCGTCAAGTTTATCCATAAAGTTGCCAAGTTCGCTCAAAGTCCAGAAGTTTAATTCATTAAGCACCTACTCCATAAGGACATGGCCAAAAAACATAGATCTAATTTCCTTCAGCTGGAAAACTACATAAAGTTACCGACTTTACGTTCATGCATGTCTAAACGAAGCTCTTAAGCTTCAAATGAACTTAACACTCGACTTCATGCATGCATGACATCAAGATCCTCCTAAAGTTTGTACCTTTAAGATCAAGGGTAGCAAAACAAACTCAGTTATGAAAGGATGAACCTTTACACCACCTAACTTATCCATAAACACAAAAAGGAGGCCAAAATCACAATAAAACCCAAATAAGAAGATCTAATCATCTACCAATCAAGGTTTGAACTTGATACCTCGAAATCGCTGCAAAAAATGAAGTGATTCTGGATCCAACGCTTCCTTCTCCAATCTTGAAAATTCAAGATCTTCTACTCCCCTTCACAAGGCACAAAATGGACACCCAACTCTTCTACAAGGTCCAAACACTTGATAGTGGAGGCTAAAATTCGATTTAGGGTTTTGGGGAACAGTGGAGGCTCATAAGGAGGCCAAAAGAAAGACTTAAGGCATTTAAATAGGGTGCAAGACCCTAAAAGTTAGGGTTTCTCAAACAACGTCCAAATCGTCAAGTTGCCTTCACCAACTTGCCGAGTTGGTCCTTAGGAATGCGCGTGCCAAAGACCAGCAACACGTCGAGTCCCTCCCCCCCCAAGAACTCGACGAGTTGGTCTTTAGAAAAGAGGATTTATTTCCATAATTGACCTTCTAGATTCCAGATGTTAAAACTCTCCCCCACTTAAATTAGATTTTGTCCTCGAAATCGCTCCTCATTAATACTCATATCAAAACGACCAACCTAATGATCACAAACATAAATTCGGCGCCTAAGACAGTCTTCCCATGGCAACCGAAACCCGAACCAAAACTTCCATCCCGAAGACAACAATCAAAACTTCAGCCCATGCAAACTACTTCTTACCCTTTTGAGACCTGAAATCTATAATGGTCTGACTCCCATACAGACCCCCCATACTGAAGCAACTCCATGCCAAGCTCTCAACGAGCAACATACCAACCATAACACTTCCAACTATGATCATTCAACGGTCCAACCCGATCCATCGAAACCATCCGTAGAATAGTTCTTCAAGCCCGATGGAGAATGAATCCTCAATATTTTGGATAAAAACCAATCTTACCTCCCCTGAGATCTGAAACCTAAAGTCTTAATGGTATAACACCCTGTTAGAACTCCCCCATTGAACTGTCACCAAGCCAACCTCATAGGGTCTCGCACCAAACAAAAAGCTTCCAACCCCTGATCAGATGCCACTTCAAAGGGAAACAAAGTCACTAACCATATATAGCGACATAACACTTATACTCGACAAGAGGCTCAGATAATCCTTTGAGTAGAAGATACATTCCTGCAATGGTTAGACTCAGACGAGAGCTGCGCAACAGGGTCAACCAATTACTCTAATATTATTTAATCCTGATGCGAGTGACTTATAATTTCCTAAACACCAAAAATCTCCACACATACGTGAAATCCCACGTCACTAATACCGCCCGAAACACGGATACCGCCCAAAACACTGGTACTGCCTAAAACACTAATACAACCCAAAGCACTGATACTGCTCGAAACACTAATACTAGGAGCCTAAAACCTCCTCACAAGCCCAACCTTCACAATGGTAGAACCATCCATTTCCAATCTACCCCCAGTCCCTAACTGGGTTATTACCAGAACCAAGAACAATGATCCTCAAGACACACTGCTCGCTAACTTATCCCAAAATCAAACCATATGATGAGCCCAAAATCTTAACACCCTTGACTCTTTGCTATGCCATTACCAACCATTTCTAGCAATGACAATCAAACCATGAACTTTTGTGATACATCCAACCCTTACCGACGCCGATGCACTACCACCAGGGAACCTACTCGATACAATCACCAATAATTTTACAACTTACGACTGCATAAGGAATTTCCAACTTGAGAATCACAAATCTAACAACCGCTTCCGAACAATTGGAATTATTGCATACAATCTTCCGAGACTTTCTGATACCTGACTGATACTTCCCTCAATCCTTACTACTTCCTTTATCCAACCAACAGATTTACGACTCTCCCGATCCCCATCAATGCGTCAACCCCAAAAACACTACAAACAGAAGAAATGAACCATATGATCTCTAGGCCCACAACCTATGACTGGAATGCTTCCGATAACACGCATGCCTTGACGACACTCTCATAGCACCACTGAGCACCACATAGTTTCTACCCAAGCAATCCTTACGAAAACATAGTCGCACACGATCCGCAGAAAGGATAATGCTCGGATTCTTGATCCAAATCGGAAGCTGAAACCCAAGAGAACCATGCACATGATTTGAACCAAGAGTCCCAATGCTCTTTTACTCAACTCACAAGGAGCACCCCCATACACATACTTCAGAAATCCATAATTTCATCCAAAATGAAAAGAAACACTAGAGATAACCGAGAAGGCCACCTTGCTCAAAACAGGAAATATCCCCGTGATCGGTCAAACAAGACCCCATACTTGTGAGACTGAACGAAGTCCATCACTACCCCACTAGCTCGAGAAAACCTTCAAGATGATCCTAAAGGTTACCAACACCTGAGTCTTCTATGAACCAAGCTTCCACTCTACCATTAAGGGTAAGCACACTTGAAGACCGAAGGGACTTAGAATATACCGAACAAGAGGGTAGCTGACACATTCCTTGACCTTTAACTAGCACCACTTAAACCCTTCGAAGAATTCCCACTAAAACGAACTCAACGACCAATGGGCTCGAATACCTTGACACCCATACTAGAGAAACCACAACCCACCTGGAGCTGAACATACCTGCTTCTGAAAAGGTTCCACTAACCAACATCTGCCCAACAGATTTGAAAGTAGCAAACCAACCAGCAAACTAACAGGACCCTCAATGAATGACGTTCAACCTGAGAATTCCAATTCTCCCCACTTAGAACTCGAACCACCGCCCACTGGTGATGAACCAAAACATAACCCAAGTAGCCCATCTAGGTACAACCATACCTAACCATGAAATGAATATCACCAGCAAAATATTCCTCCAGGTACGGATCAAACGAAACCCACGAGGAACCTGAAATACAACTAAAGACCTCAGATCTTCCCATAATAACCACTTACAAAGCATAGGCAACTGTCCGTTTACGATCCACATATACATCCCTGCATGCAACCCACACGAAAATCTGGCAACTGGCCTTCCCACCCCCCCCCCCCCCCCCAAGGATACGACCTTTGCTCACATCACTAAGATATTCGTGGCACATCAAGCCACTTACACATACCAGCACATACATGCTATTTCCAACCACCGCGACCAACAGACCTCAAGCTGAGAATCCAACCTAACTCGGGAGGTTAAAAGCCTGCCTACTCCCTCTAACTCGGAAAACTGAAGACAAAAATCCCTGCCACAGATAGCGACAACCAAACCGACAATCTGCCACTTAAATCCCATATGCTATTCTAAACCGATCATGACAACCGCTTCCTCCCCCTGACTCAAGGCTCAAGGCGCGACCCCTAACAAAAACCCTCGAGACTTCCAATCAACATACTCACCCAGGTCTGAACCATTCAACCCATATCAATATCGCCACAGAGTCCTAAACAAACACAAAATCCATCCTCGCCTGGGCAGCCTAGTGCCGAAAGATCGACAGATATGAAACCACTAACTCGAACCGTGGTATTTAACCATGCTATCTACCTAGACCAATCCTTAGAATCTTTGAAGTGCTCCTTGATTTGATTATGGATCCTGTGCTTCCAGTAGTACGGTCCCAATACTACCTTCCACACCTATCCATACTCTCCTCAAGAATCATCTCGGGTCCTCTAAGACCTAGTCATAAAATACTCCTGAAACCTGCTTAACAGCGAAACAACTGCACCGAAATACTCTCTAGGCTATCCTAGCATTCACTCACACCCCCTCTGCCATCAACTGCTGAAAAATTCCTCACAATATCAATTAGCCATTCCATAAATACAATCACATGCAACAAAGCTTAAATAATCCTTAGAGTAACAGTCTCATCCCTACAATAGTTGGACTCAAACAAAAGTTGCGAAGCAGGGTCAAATGTGTCACTCTGAGATTATCCAACCTTTTTCACATATGACTTGACATATTCACTTAATGGCTAACTCATATCACTCATGAGTTCCACAAAGCACAAAGCAAGCAACATTCGAGCAGAGAAGTTGACTAGCACTAAAATGCAATAAAATCAGACACATCCTCGAAATCCTCGATCTCGAATTCCCAGCTCCACAGGTATACCTTCGCCCTTCCCTTACTCTCTCAAGAGTGGCTAATCATTCCTTGCGCTGACTCGCTATACACTGCACTTGCTCATGAAACTTCCACCAACCCTGCAGCACTCGCGTATGCTAGCCATACATCACACTGGATCCTATAGACAGTCGAATACTCAGTCTTACTCTAAGCCCACAACCAGACAAGGAACAAGATATAAAGCCAAACCAAATATTCTCAGGCTATAGAATCTTAGTTATGTACGTCTATGATGCATACACTAAGAAACTACAGTAATGATGTCAATTTCATATAAAGGAGAATCCTAGGCTATCAGACATCATATAATCAGGGAATTCTATCATGAAATTCTTGAAGATCCTTATCCTATCATTAGCTTGCTGTTCTAACATATCATAATATCAAATAACAGTATGGTATTTTGGGGTCTACTTACTGGCTCCGACTGATCGTACACATTGCATCCTCCTTAAGTATTTTGAAAACTATTTGAAAATAATTTTAAAAATCTTTTTCCTTAGTTTGAGACTGGATTCACATGAGTGTTCCTCTAATTCATTAAAACCAAGGCTCCGATACCAACTTGTAACATCCCAAAAATTTCATAAAATTTAAACTTTTCAAAACAACCCTTTCTCTATAGAAGTATTTACAAAAACCGTTGTTCCCAAAACATTATTTAAAAATCAGAATCTCTTTCAACATAGTTTCCAAAACGTTCACATTATCAGAGTTTCCCAGAAATCATAAGTCCAAAATGTGAGGATGTGTATGGTCACGCCTTCACCTTGCTACGATCTACCAAAATACCTGAAACCATAAACAACTACTGTAAGCACGAAGCTTAGTAAGTTCCCCCAAAGTACCAACACCCAGACAGATAACATATACAAATAACAACATGCATACAGGGCCTTCAGCATGACCGGAACGCCCCACTGGCCTACAGTCCATCTGTTATGCCATAAAGCCTTTAGTTTGACTAGAATGCTGTTGGATTAATGTCTAAGTCCATAACTATAATTGGTAAGACTTAACCCGACCCGGCATGGTCCATTTGGGTTGCATACCATCATGCACTTGGATAGACTATAATGAGAGAAATAAGACACTTATGGTTATTAATATATTATAAGTTCTAGTATATTAATAATAAGAATAATAAGATTATTTAATTAGTATTGATCAAGAATTAATCTAGGATTAATTAAGTGATCAAAAGAAGACTAATTAAATATATGGGTTGATTGTGTAAATCATCCATACTTGTATAGTGGGCTAATGCTCCATGGATAATCAAGTTGGGCTAAAACCCATAGGATGGTCCATGGATGCTCCATGGTGTATTTGTACCCATGGATCATGGAAATGAAAGGCCATGTCAATTAGGGTTTACATGGTGTAACCCTAACTATATAAGCATCTTATTCTTGACCAAAATCGGCCACTAGTGTGAAGTGAAAGGGCTAGCCGATTTCATGAGTTGTAGAATTCTCTCAAGCTATTCTAAGTGTTTTGGTGATTGTGATTCCACTTGAGGCTTCCACACTATTGGGGCTAAGCTCTTAAAGCTTGAAGACATCAAGCTACAACAAAAGGTATGTATTCTATCTTGTTACACTCATTGATTTGTATGCTAGATTAGGATAATACCTTGGATGTTCTTATTTGCATGTTTAATAGAGAAAACATAGATCCAAGGTATTTAGGGTTGCATGTACACTTAGGAGTGTTAGAATGCTCAAAACCCAACAGTGGTATCAGAGCCTAGGCTTGTTTTCTTGTTATACCTGCAATAGAAGCTGAAAAAACGAATTTGTTGCTGTCTGATCATCAGACTCGGCGAGTCCTTCAGAGGACTCGGCGAGTCCATGCCTAAAATGTGATCAATTCGATCCAACTCGCCGAGTTGGTTCATGCACTCGACGAGTTGGACCCCCAGACAGCATATTTTCGAGTTTTTTAGCTAGAAATGGACTAGGAACATTACCCTAAGTTGTTTTTGAACTTATAAACTTGTTTTTGATGTGGTAATGTTCATGCTAATCCATTTTCAAAGATAATTGTCATTAGATTCATGCTTTGTATTAGTTTAAGGTTTAGACTAATTACATGAAAAAGTTTGATTTGAATTATCTTGTTCTTATGAGTTGCTTAGATTAATAGAAATGTTGAGTGAAATAGTTGTTTTCAATCCATTTTAATCTAAGAGTTGAGTATAAAATGTGTTTGTGTAACTTGTCCTCAAGTTACATGAAGTGTCACATTAAAGACTCATAAAATTCATAAAAGGTGGCAATGGTTACAAAATGAAGAGTCTTGTGTCATTGAATAATTTTTTATGACTCCATAACTTGTCCTCAAGTTATGGAAGTTCAAGAGTCACTTCATTAAAGAAAAATATGTAACCATAATTAAATCCATAAGTTATAAAATAAAGAAAAAGTTAGTTCTTTTATTAGTTTAAAGTCTTCCATAACTTGTCCTCAAGTTATGGAACTTGAAGAGTTTTTGGATTAAAACTACTTTAAACACATAAGTTATGGAATTAATTAGTTTTGAATAGTTTCAAAACTTGCCCTCAAGTTTTGGAATTTGTAAAGTTTTCACTTATGAATACTTTAATTCCAAGTTAGCCCTTAGAATTTTAAAAGTTAAAATTCAACCCTTATACTTTATGATATTATAAGTTAATAATATATATATGTATAAGAGTAAAGTCAGTCTTACCGCTAGTACGCCTCATTCACGAAGCCGGTCTATAAGGTGGGTATAAGGTTGTTGCCTATAAAATGACAACTTAATGGGTGTCCACTCTCACCCACCGCTTGCTTGACTGGTGGAGGGTCGTTAGCCGAACGGGTTTGACAGGACTATAATTCTCCTTTCATTAAAAGTATTAATGATAATACTAAGTAACTAAACTCTTAATAATACCCAATCTTAGTTACTTAGGAAAAATGTGAATAAGGTGCTAATCCATGAAATTACACTTTGCACTTTGTTTAAGTCGGTTAGTGGAGCGTGTGTGGTTAACCGGCACACTAACCTGGGTTTAACAAGGTAGGCAAAGGGTAACTTAATGTTTATCATAGTATCGATGGAGCGTGTGTGGTTTACCGGCACATCGATTGAGGGGTAAACACTTAAGGGTACCAAGTAATTTGCATGGTTACTTCACACCTTGTTTTGTGATCCTCGGCATCCCAGTCACAAAACCTGAAGGGCACACTCGAGATTGAAACATGCCTTTGAACAGTTCAATGAATCTCAAAGATCTAGGAGTTTCAAAACCAATTAAAACCTAATAATACATTTTGTTTATCTTGGTGGAAATTGGTGAATCGTCATTCACCTACCTTCAAATATTTTATAGCTTGGATTACGGCATACCTCTTCTAAGTTATAAAATAGTTTGTTGGGTCCTAGCCTTAATATTTCATATTGGGTGTCATATTAAGGACTTTAAATCAACTATCTTGAATATCTCCTAAAAGATGTCTGGTTTAGACACCTATGATCTTCCCAAATCTCTTGAAACAAGGTTTCCTAATGAAGATGATGTCCCATGGATATCATACTTCTTTCTCCTCCTCCAATTATTCTCCTTAACCCACACGTTCTTGGAAAAGTTTAAGGTCACTCAAGCCCTATTGGCAAGGCAAGGTCTAGGTGTGGTCACATCTTGGAGATGTAGTCACATATTGACAAGCCGGGAGAGTTGGGTGTCAAAGTCTTGAGAAAGTTGGTGGTTCAACTACTTTCTAAGTCACATAGTGAGTTCTTTTGGAACACCTATGAAACAGACTATGACAAGACCCTTAATGATCTTATCTGTTTGCTAAGATCAACTTCCTAAAAACTTTATGGACATGGACAATAGTGACACAGGAAATCCAGAAAAGCATTCTCTTCCCAATGGAAAAGGGATCGGCCATAGTCAACTCGGTTGACCAAATGGTAAAGAGAAAAACTAAGTCTGTGATAGTCCTGTGCACCTTTATCAAAGGGTCCATATGTTTATATTGCCAAAGAAAGGGGCATTGGTTGCGAAGCTGCCAAATTTACCTAAGGATGTTAAAGTCAATGAGTTTGACTCTACTTCAGGTAAAGTCCACTATCTAACTCTGTTAAGTTTCTATTCTGAGATTCTTGATACATGATGTGACTGGGTCGCATGGTGATATTTTAAGAATCAAAGAAAAGTGAAGAAACTTAAAGAAAGAATATGCTGAATCTGATCGCGTAGATGAATTTCTATCGCATAGTTTGAAGATCGGATTCTTGAGCTACTTCTTAGGAGTTATGAGATATTGCTTAGGAATAGATAACAACAAGTTTTCATATGGATTGTAAGGACAAGTTTTTCCGCAAAGTTTTTAAAATAAAAGGAAAATTTTTGATTTTATTTATTTTAAAATATCCTTACAATGACATCTGTGGAAATTTTTTGTTGCTTATAAGATTCCATTAATAGCAAGAGTGGAAGTATGAAATTGATTCTTTCATTTGTGGTAATGTCTAAATTTACCAAATAAGGAAAGATTCTCATCACCCAAGTTTCAATTGGACCGGAACTTGGAATCATGCAAGCTGTATAGCATGATGAATGAGAACTTTCAAGTTTTGGAAAATTAAGACTAATTACTTGTTCACATGTATGTGTGAGTCAAGTAAAGGACTAAGGGATCGAGTACACATTCTTGTGCACTGATTAAGTCCACCACAAAAGATTGATAAGACTATTCGTCATAGTTTACTAAAGCTCAGTAAATATGATTATACTTACAAGCTTAAGTGTAACTCTGAGACATTGGTAAAAGGTTCCAATGTATGGCAGAGCGAATAAGAAGAATCAAATAAGGCAGAAGGATAAAAGTTTCTCAAATCTGAAAAGATGGGAGAGTACTTTAGTATCAGTTTAGTGATCATCTTAATGATTAAGAAACCATAACACAATTAGTTCTCTAAGGAAGTCTTAGTGCATTCTTATGACTAAGAAGAGGGATCTTGAATTGTTGAAATGGTTAAATCAAGAAGATGAGTCATACTTCGTTCCAATACAAGTCTTAGAGTCATACTCCAAGATTGTCATTTGAGTGACATGTCTTAAAGAAGGTTTAAAACACTTGTCAAATGTAAGAGTAAAAGTTTTCTACTCTTGTACATTTGAAATTGGTAAGTTGTGATGTTTTGGATAAAACAAAGACCAACTAAGGCCAATTGTGTGAAGTGTTTGTCTTGATTAGAATCCGCACTATCTCTTGGATGTTTGACAAGGGAGTCTTATATGTCAAGAGGACAGTGGGAGTCTTAAAGGTCTTGAAAGTCTCAAGAACTAATCAAGAATAAAACCTGAAGTTCTTCACTAGCACACGACTTGAGGTTTACAACATATCGTGTTGACATATTCTGGGCCATTCCAGTTATAGTTGGCTTTGCATATGAGTTCTTAGAGTTCTCAATTGGTTGCACAACAACTTGGAAGCAATGGTAGGCCCTTGAACTGCCAGGTGGCAAGAAATTAAGATTGAGTTCAATCCATATGGTTTTGGATTTGTCATTATCGTTGTCTTGTGATTTTGGTTTTGACAAATTCATATGGGTAGGAACTCATACACCATATAAATCTAAGTGTCATAAGGTTTCTCTCCGATTCATGAAAATGATGGTGAGGAAACACTTTCACTAAGTAGACTTTAGCTAGATAGCAATTGTGATATTTGCATTTTCAAAAGTCGTTAGTGGAGCGCGTGTGGTTAACCGGCACACTAACATGGACTTGTGAGAAATGGCAAATGCCTAAGCAATTGATACTATGATTACGGTATCCCTTTTCATGGTTCTTGAAATTGCTTAGACACACAGGTGAGCTATCTACGGAAAGGGTGTATGAATCTAAATTTCAGACTGTCCAGCTGATTTCTGAGTACATGTCAAAGCTAGTGGGAGCATAAGTGTTATGCTAATAATCATCATGTTAGTGGGAGCATGATAATTATGATAAGTATTGCAAGTTAGCAATGTTAATTATAGAAAACAAAAGTTTCAATTGGGAAAAAGTTGTTTTGCTATAATTAAGGGAGAGGAAATTATACTTCATCTCAAATCTATAAGCTTAGATCGTGAGGTTTTAATCATTTAGTCAAGGATATATATATGAATTTCATGTTGGAATGGCTCAACATAAGGAAATTCTGTATATGGATCCATTATTTGCGTTCTAAAATTCGATTATGATTACGGCATCCCTTTTCATAATCTGAATTATGAGAACTTGGAAAATTGAAATGGACATATTATAGCAAAAGACTGGTTTAGTCTTTATGTGAGATATCATGAATCGTGTCCCATATGCTTCGGATATAGGATCGATTACATGTGCTATAATCATCCGTTCTAAAATTTTCCAAATGCCTGGGGCATTAAGAAGGGAAAAGGTTTAGAACTGGATATGACTAAAAGGATTAAACAATTGTCGAGGACAATCTAAGGTTTACCAAAGATTGGTTACTCAAGGACAATTGGAAGTATAGTGATAATTCTGGAAGGACCATATTGACATAATCTGTAAGGAGGCAACTCTTGTTCAGAAGTGATAGTCAAAATGGAATCTGGAAATATTTCAAAGTTAGAATTTTCAATCTGTGTAAGATTAAGGAAACTTAATGCAAGAAGGATGTTTCCAAGGAGCTGATCTCATTTGGAATGCTGATCTCCTTTGGAATGCTTTGTAATGA
Organism: Lactuca sativa; assembly: GCF_002870075.4. Taxonomy (NCBI): domain Eukaryota; kingdom Viridiplantae; phylum Streptophyta; class Magnoliopsida; order Asterales; family Asteraceae; genus Lactuca; species Lactuca sativa. Next base: position 279,649,733 of record NC_056630.2, read on the forward strand.
TTGTTGTCAAGTCTTTCTGATTTTGTACATAATCATTACAAGAAGATCAATGCATATAAGTTTAGAATCTAACAGATTTCAGTAAATGGCATGAATTTGGAATTCTTGCATTTGCGGTAAGGATTTGGGAGTGTGAAAAGAGAATCATTGAAGTTATGTTCAATTGATCTAGTTCACAAAGTAAAGATCATAGACAAACATAGTATGCATACTTGGTGTATGGCATGACTAGTGTTTAAGAAAACACAGTGTACATGCTTGGAGCATGGGACAACTATTGTTTTAAATTCAAGAATAAAGTTGATAGCTGAAACAGTATACAATGAATAATGTGTAATCATATGGTGATAAATAAAAGGTGTTTTATTTATGTTCAAAGGGTTGATACCATATTGGATTCAATTATTATTGTGTTTCACTTTGCATGTTTTGACTTCCCGAATAAACTAGGTTATTCTTCCGGAATGACTAAGTTATTCAAACCATCCACAGTCGGTCATATGTTGGAAGTAGATATGAATTAAGACTGTCATGATGGGTTGTAGAGGTCTAAGGTGTTGGACAAGGCTACAACAATCATGAGTGCTCATAAGTTCTGAGTATTGGATTCAACCCGCGCTCATTGGAATAACTTCATGGATTTTATCACGAGTGATCATGAGACGATAATATCTTATATTCTTCAAACCTAGAGATATGAGTTGTTACTATGAGTTGATAGTACATTGATTGCACGTAAACGCATTTGGTAACTCGGTGCTATAAAACGTGCCTTTGTGTATGATTCAACAAGTAGTAGAGCAAGCCATATGAGTCGAAGTTTATCCGTTCCTTTTACCTTCGGGATAAAAGCGATATCTGTGGGCCCCTCGATGATTTGATGATGACAAATGGAAGTGCTCGGCCGGGCCAGGACTGATTTGATTTGTTCAATTAGTCAGTCGTCATAAATCGAAAATCGGGAAACAACAAATGGACAGAGAGAATGATTATAATCCATGTCTCAGTCTATATGATATCTAGAATGGAGGAATATATGATCCCTTATCTAATGGACAAGTCACTGACAAAGGTCAGAGTTCATCTACAAGGTCAGAGTTCGATAGAAGCTTTTGAGAGCTACGATTGCCGGTTGGTTCCTGAAGTCATACGCAATAATAGTTTTAGACTTATCCAAGTGGGAGACTATTGGATTAATGTCTAAGTCCATAACTATAATTGGTAAGACTTGACCCGACCCGACATGGTCCATTTGGGTTGCATACCATCATGCACTTGGATAGACTATAATGAGAGAAATAAGACACTTATGGTTATTAATATATTATAAGTTCTAGTATATTAATAATAAGAATAATAAGATTATTTAATTAGTATTGATCAAGAATTAATCTAGGATTAATTAAGTGATCAAAAGAAGACTAATTAAATATATGGGTTGATTGTGTAAATCATCCATACTTGTATAGTGGGCTAATGCTCCATGGATAATCAAGTTGGGCTAAAACCCATAGGATGGTCCATGGATGCTCCATGGTGTATTTGTACCCATGGATCATGGAAATGAAAGGCCATGTCAATTAGGGTTTACATGGTGTAACCCTAACTATATAAGCATCTTATTCTTGACCAAAATCGGCCACTAGTGTGAAGTGAAAGGGCTAGCCGATTTCATGAGTTGTAGAATTCTCTCAAGCTATTCTAAGTGTTTTGGTGATTGTGATTCCACTTGAGGCTTCCACACTATTGGGGCTAAGCTCTTAAAGCTTGAAGACATCAAGCTACAACAAAAGGTATGTATTCTATCTTGTTACACTCATTGATTTGTATGCTAGATTAGGATAATACCTTGGATGTTCTTATTTGCATGTTTAATAGAGAAAACATAGATCCAAGGTATTTAGGGTTGCATGTACACTTAGGAGTGTTAGAATGCTCAAAACCCAACAAATGCCCCACCGGCTTACTGTCTGTTTGGTACGCTCACAAAACCTTCAGTATGACTGGTACGCCTCACTAGGCCTTCAGCCTATCTGGACCGTTCTTCAAGACTTCAGACTGATTGGTAGGCCCCACTGGCCTTCATTCTATCTGGGACGCCCTAGGTCTGTTTCCCTTCAACATAAAACATGTTCGCCTCAAGCCAACCGCACATAACATGTCGACATATACATAGAAATTAAACATATAACCAGTCAACAGAAAAACAAACAGATCCTACAATTCACTAAGCATAACATCATCCTATCTACCAGGATATAGATCTAACAAACCATAACAACATGGCAACATCATATCTACCAGGATACCAATCTAACAGATCATAACAACATAGCAACATCCTATCTACGAGAATACTGATCTAATAGATCATAACAACATAGCAACATCCTATCTACCAGGATACTGATGAGTTTAAGAAACTCTTTGATCGTTTAGATCTTCAAACAGTTTAATCAGAAAAGTACTAACAGAAAGATCAAACACAAGAAAGAATCTGAATATGTCGAATGATTCTATTGATTCAATCCTCAGCAGAGCTCGATAAAGAACTTCCGCTGTAGAGGATATTAGGGTTACAAAAGATAAAAGATCAAAATACTTGACAGAATTACTTCTAAAATCTTACGTTTTAGGATGCATGCAAGCACCTATAAATATGAAACCCTATAAAATAACTCTCGGATGGACAGGCCCATACCGGAGACTGAATGGACTAAATAGCGAGCCCAAGACGCAACACCTTCTGGACCTAACAATCTCCCCCTTTGCGACAATTGGAGCGAGACTATCTCTTCGGCTTGCTGGGTCCACCTGCAGGAACTTTCTTAGTGGTGTCAAACAGACGTGGGATGAGAGCAAGGATTATCTGTCTGAAGTGAATGTAACACTGAATCATGTCATCGAAGTACTTCTTGTCATCTGTCGAATTCTGCTTGCATCGATGAATGATACTCAGAACATGTTCCAAGCAAGCAGTGGTGTAAAGGTGTTTGTCAGCCAAGGCGAACAGGCATTTTTGGCCTTCGTTCCTTGTAAACATGACAGAATTCCGTTTCGGGTCGATCCTACCCATCTGCATCGTGTTCAAATCACTAGCACAGCAAGCAAGAGAAATAGTGGGCTTTTTCTTGAATACTCTAGCGATCTCCTGATCCATCTTGACAACCTCCATAATGTAGCATACGAGCATCCTTTTGAAGTGATTATTAATTGGACCATACTCAGCTTCGTTGGTGAGGAGGATGTTGTGCAAAATAATCCAGTCATGTGGATTCAGGTTGGGAAGATCAGCAAGCGATATGGCATGTTCGGTTTTAGCAGAACCCCTTAGCACTTTGAACCGAACGTTCGTGAAGTTCCCCTCACGAAATGGCTTGAGGACCCGAACGTTGACAATCTTCTGAGCGCTCCATTTGATACTGTGGTTGAGCAGACTCCAGATAAAATTCAACGAGTTCCCTATCAACCTTTGGATGAGGTTGAGGGACATCAGCAACGTTATCAAAGGCATGGAAGATTAAGGCTTTTCGGGTTAGTGGCATGTCAAATTGAGAATCGACAGAGTTGATACGATCCAATGAAATCACTGGTTGAAGCCACAGAATGCTGGGAGTTTCAATCGCCTCTTTCAAAAGCTTCTCAAGAGTCCACGGAGGAAAAAGGGTTTTCTTGCTCTCAAGAAGGTCATGAGCCTCCTTCATTTTTCTTTCGTTCGCCTCAGCCTCTCTGGCAACTCGAGCGCTCATGTCAGCATCTTTATCACGACCTTGTTTCTTTAAGAGATCTTCAATCGTCTCTTTATCATCATCATCACTGTCTTCAGCAATTTTCTTTCCTTTGTCTTTGACACTCGAACCTGAGGCTTGACCTGCCGAAGGAGGTTCGGTTGCTTTAGTTGCTGTAGAAGTGGGAGGCGGTTGAGATACATCTTCTCCCCCTTGTTTCGGAATGGACACGAACTCAAGGAGCCCTTCAATTTTGCTTAGAAGAAAAAGGGCAGGAGCAAGCTTCTCCGCGAGAGTACGCCTCACTGAGTAATTCAGGATCGGATCATGGGCTTCAAGGATGTTGGAAAGGGCGGCGTGGACATCCGAAACACATGAAGAAATAACCTCACGCTCAGATCGAAGAGAGTCAACTTCCTTTTGAGAGTGGAAAAGCTGAAGACTCTTGACCTTGAGGGCGGTGGTCTAACGAGCAAGAGCGTCCATGACTGAGTTCTCGACAGCTTAGTCAGGCGCTCCTCAATAGTTGTTTTAAACAATGTGTTGTCATCACCGAGAGCTTGACGAAGACTGGCAAATGATTGCAGTTCTGAGAGGGACCTTTCGCTCCCTTGACAACATTCTTATCTTTTCCTTTGTCTTTCTTCTTTCCCCTGGGAGCAGGCCGATCAGCGTCATGAATTGATTGAATCATGTCGGGAGTGAGTTCTCTGGGACCAGAACGACGAAACTCCTTGTAAGTTCTGATGATCCGGCTGTCGCTTGGAACATCCCCATACATTTACTCAGGGATTGAGCCAATAAACTAAAACTTAGAGGAATCAGATACAATTATCTTCGTGGTGTGGAAAGTACCTATCGAAGACCCTAAAAGCGAACATAATCGCTGCTTGGAGATGGAGGCCTTGTGATCAAGAATGTCGAAGAAGATTCGATCGACAGACTTGTCATAGTGGGCAGTGGAGAATATTTGCGAGAGACACTCCATTGGAACTGTTTCGACCTTGGTAAGAGCTGGAGCCAGCGGTGAATACTTGAGACATTCCATGATTGGAAACATGAATGCATCATAAACTTGAGGAGTGAGGTCGATAATCATGCTTTGTTGAGGACGGATGGGCAGAATGTGAGAAGTAGCATGAACTGATGATGAGTCCGCCATTGAAGGTAAGAATTTGGGAGGGATGATGAACAGTAGAAGAATCAAAGCTTTTCTTGCTCTCTGAAGTTTTGGTGCAGTAAAGAGGTAAATTATGGTAGAAATTACCTTTTATACCGTGGTGAGAAGAGAGAGAAAAATCTGTTCCCAAATCTTCAAGGGAAATACGAAGAGTTTCCTTAGATGATTGATGCATGACAGTGTGGAGCCCCGATGATTACGCAAGAGAGAGAAGGACTGTCCCGTTTCACACGCCTTCCCATCAGGCGCCGTTTAAAATGTCAAAAACGGTTCCACTTCACACGCTTTCCCATCAAGCGCCGTTTGAAATATCAAACCGATTGGACTTTCGGCTGAGTCAGCAACTTATCCCTTTAGAGTGAGCTGTCGTCATAAAGCTAAATATCCACGTGTAGCATTGTGAGCCACATCTCTTTTATAACGTTAAATATCATAGCCAAAATTTGCTTGTAAGTAATGAAACCAGAATTATGGAAAATCAAAAAGATTTTTGTGCAAAGTGTGTAAAAGAAAAAGAAATAAAGCAACACATATGTGGGAAATTGTGATGTCAGTAAAGACACGAAACAATGGATCCCGGGCACGAATCTCTTCCTTTAAAGTCAAGAGAGACTTTAAAGTGTTTGTGTGGTTTCCCGTTGAAATACGATCAAACACTTATTAAGAAGTGTTGAAAGGCATCTTTTAATAAGGCTAATGAGGGTGGCGTTCGCTTCAGTGCAGAATTCCTGAGCTTGACATAACACAGAAATCGAATGAAGTACTTGTGAGACCAATGTAGTCTGTTGAACAAGTAGGTGTGAAGAGAATTTAAGTGGCAGTTTGAAAATACTTTTAGGGAAAATCTAAAAAAAAAATAGAAACTGGATTCCAAGGGAAGAAATGTTATGGGATTTAACAATTTCATAAGAATCACACAAAGAGAAAATTTAGAGATTTCAAGGTACAGCCCCATGGGTGAATTCGTCAATTCTTTAGTGAAAACTAGAGCAAATTTAATTGTTCACCTTCAATGCATAGTAGGTATTGAATTATGGGTTTCACTTAGCACGTAGTGGCACGAAGCTAAGATCATGAACACAGAAATTGTGTAACGATAAACCTCAGTGGTAATTGCCGAGAGTCTCAAGGGTTACTTGTATGAGGCGAATAGGATGGAGAAAAGTATTGGAGATGGTGTAAAGAAACCAAAGTACCTCTGCTGTTAAAATAAGGACCAAACAGAAAACTCTTATCTCATGTGAGAAGAGAGTAAGGTAGCTCATGATTAGAATAAATATAAAAGCCTAATTGGGAAGACAAGGGTTGTATATACCAAGCCAGGAAGGCTATTATTCAGAATCGGGTGAGGCTTTGGACACATACATCAACATACTTCTAGGGACACTTAACTAATAAAACGTGAGAACTGGAATTTCCCCACAAATATCCACAAATAAAAAAAATTAACGAACACAAAAAAAATGTTTTTGGAGTTTTTGATTTAAAGAGAAAAATATTTTTGGAGTTTTTGAGTTAAAGAAATAAATAATAAAAAAAACACAAAAAAAAACTTTGGAACCGAACCCGAAATAGACCGCACGCTCGGTTCATTTCGGTTAAAAACTTACAACCAAAGAAACTACCTTTAAGTGATACGCGAAGATAAGAGAATAGGAACGAACCCGAGCGTTCGGTTCATTTCGGCACACACGTGAACCGAACCCAAACGTTCGGTTCATTTCGCTTCCAACTTTTAGTTTTGAGAAGTAGTTTTTGGTACTGAATCCGATTCCATCATACCTAGCCCGTGTAGAATTTTATTGAAACTTGCTTCAGGAAGGGCTTTGGTGAAGATGTCAGCCAGTTGATCAGTAGTGCGAACAAAATGAATCTCTACGTTTCCGTCTTCTACGTGATCTTTAATGAAGTGATACCTCAATGCAATGTGTTTGGTTTTGGAATGTTGCACTGGGTTATGACAGATCCTAATTGCACTTTCTGAGTCACAATATAAAGGGATCTTTTTCATATTGAGTCCATAATCCCGGAGTTGGCTTTGGATCCAAATCAATTGAGATGTGCAAGAAGCGGCTGCAATATATTCTGCTTCGGCTGTAGACAGTGAAACACATGTTTGTTTCTTAGATTTCCAGCTCACCAACTTTCCGTTGAGGAATTGACACCCTCCTGTAGTGCTTTTCCTATCTAAACCACAATCCTCCAAGGTCTGCATCTGAGTAGGCTTGAACAAAGAAACTAGAGTTTGATGGATACCAGAGACCAAGGGAGGTGGTTCGCTTCAGATATCGGATAATGTTTTTCACTGCTAGCATGTGTGGTTCACGAGGATTCGCCTGAAACCTGGCACAATAAGACACATAAAACATTATATCGGGCCTGCTAGCTATGAGATACATCAGGGAACCAATCATTTGGCGATATAGCGTAATATCGACTGCCGGTTTTTCCAAGGATGGTGTGAGTTTGGTTCCGAATGCCATTGGAACTTTGACCTTTGAATCTCCCATCATGCCGAATTTAGCAAGAAGAGTCTTGGTGTATGCTTTGTGGTTGATAAAGATTCCTTCGGGTACCTATCTAATGTTTAAACCAAGGAAAAAGTTAACCGGACCCATGGAGCTCATTTCAAATTTAGTATCCATCAGCTTTCTGAATTCAACTGTTAAGCTAGGATTCGTTGAGCCAAAGATGATGTCATCGACATAGATTTGAACTATCATAAGGTGGTTAACTTCCTTCTTTCGAAATAAGGTTGGGTTAACCGAACCTTGTTTGAATTTAGACATCTTTAAGAACTTAGTTAGCGTTTCATACCATGCCCTAGGTGCTTGTTTCAGACCATAAACTGCCTTGTCTAGAATGTAACAGTGATTTGGATGCTTTTCATTCACAAAACCTGGAGGTTGCTCCACGTAAACCGTTTCTTCAAGCTCTCCATTCAGAAAGGCGCATTTCATATCCATTTGATAGACCTCGAAGTTCTTGTGTGCAGCGTAGGCAAGAAATATTCGAACAGATTCCAGCCTTGCTACCGGAGCAAAAGTTTCTTCGTAATCAATTCCTTCTTCCTGGTAGTAACCTTTCACCACGAGACGAGCTTTATTTCGAATCACATTACCCTCCTTGTCTATTTTGTTTCCGAATACCCATTTGAGACCAACGATTGAGGCATCTTTAGGTGTTGGAATGAGGCGCCAAACCTTGTTTCTTTCAAACTCAGTGAGTTCATCTTGCATAGCCTGAACCCAATCAGAATGATCAAGAGCAGTGTTGACTGTCTTCGGTTCAACTTTGGATACGAAAGAATTATACACGCAGAACTCTACTTTGGAGAATAGGGAGGATTGCTTTGCTTTCACTTGGGATTAGGTCAGGACCTTTTCAGATACATTACCCACTATCTGAGATACAGGATGATCTCTGGTCCATTTAATGAGGGGAGGAGAGTTTGGATCATAGGATGGATCCAATTCGGCGTTGACCATTTCTTCCAATTCAGATTGACTATCGTCATCATAGAACATATCGGAATTCTCCCCCTTGACTGATGATGAATCATTTGGAATTTCAGATTGATTCGGACCTTCGGGTGCAACAGAACTCTTAGGTGTAGCCGGACTTTCGGGTGCTATTGGACTTTCGGGTGTAGCTGGGCTTTCGGGTGCTACAGGATTTTCGGGTGTAGCTAGGCTTTCGGGTGCTACAGGAATAGAATTCTACCCCTGAAAGTGTGAGTTCGGTTGATTTGAAGAAAATAGATTCTCCCCCTCGACTGAAGTGCTGTGCGAAGGAGGTTCGTTTGGAACTTGTTCTCCTTCACCCATTCGTTTGGCTACATTTTCGACAATTTTCTTCAGACGTTCGATTTTGTTGTCTGCCGCATTGGCTTCCGAGAGAGTGGCTTTCTCAGGTTCATCGAATAAGTCAACAAACTGATTGAATAAATTAGCAATAGTGGCTGTGACTTGACCTGTTTGAGAGAAAATCTCTCCAATTTCTTCTTCAGTAGTCTTTAGCTTCTTGATGTAGCTGTCATCAAAAGTCACATAATAAGTTTCTTCAATCTTTCTAGAGCGCTTATTTAAAACCCGGTATGCTTTTGAAGTAAGAGAATATCCCAGAAAAATTCCTTCGTCAGCTTTAACATCAAACTTGTTACGATGTTCTTTGGAGTTGAAAATGAAGCACTGTGAACCGAACACATGGAAGAATTTTACGTTCGGCTTTCTGTTATTGATGATCTCATAGGGAGTGAGAGAGAAACGCTTGTTGAGATAAGATCTATTTTGCGTAAAACATGCTACAACAATAGCATCAGCCCAGAAATATAAGGGAAGAGAAGCAAAACTTAGCATAGTTCGGGCCGCCTCACATAAGGATCGGTTTCGCCTTTCGACAATACCATTCTGTTGAGGTGTGTAAGGAGCTGAGAAGTTATGACTGGTTCCTTTTTCTGCCAAAAAGTCTTCAAATTCTTTGTTCTTGAATTCCAGTCCATTGTCGCTCCTAATGTTTCGAACGACTTTTCTCAGTTGCACTTCAACCTGCTTGATAAACATTTTTAACTTCGGAGTGGCCTCAGATTTGTGCTTTAGAAAGAATACCCATGTAAAGCGTGAGAAGTCATCAACAACAACAAGAATGTACTTGCTTCCGCCAATGCTCTCGATTGATGATGGACCACACAAGTCGATATGAAGCAACTCAAGTGGTTCAACAAATTTTGTGTTTATAATTAATGGGTGACTTTGACGACTTTGTTTCCCCATTTCGCATGCAACACATAAGTGTTCTCGATCAAACTTGAGCAACGGAAGACCCCGAACATGACCTCCAGTGACAAGCTTGTTGATGTCTTTGAAGTTGAGATGTGAGAGCCTTCGATGCCACAACCAACTTTCGTCAGAATGAGCTTTGGACAAAAGACATATGGCTGGATTTCCATTGATTGGTCTGAGATTCAGAGGAAACATTTCTCCTTTTCGATCTGATTTGAGAATGACCTTGTTGGATTTCTTCTCTATAATCTCTGAACCTTCGTCGTCGAATGAAACTTTGAGACCGGTACCTCCTACCAGTTGAGATACACTGATGAGATTATGCTGCAAACCTTCTACATACGCCACCTTTCTTATTGTGAAGTCTCCATTGGTTATCATTCCATAACCCTTTATCGTTCCAAAGGAGTTATTACCAAACTTTACATTGCCACCATTTTGAAGCGATCTAAACTCTCTTAACTCTTCCTTCCTTCCTGTCATGTGACGCGAGCAGCCACTGTCATTGTACCATTCTTCGTCAAACTGCTCATCACTGATAACCTACAAAAATTAAGCAGATTTAGGAACCCAAAGTTTCTTGGGTTCACGTGAGCCTTTCACAGGAACAGGAATAGTAAGAGAAACATCAACTAGATATGTTCGTTTTACTAAGGTTGTTTCATCTTTTCTTTTAATAGTAAACACTTTGATTTTGTTAGAATTAGCTACAGGTGTTTTGGATCCAAATTCTGGTGTTTGAGCACTAGACTGCTTTCGGTCTTCCTTGGCTGAGAAAATCTTCCTTTTTCCTTTCAAGTTCGTTGATGATCTTGAATTTTGTGTAGGAACCGAATTAGGCATAGAAGAAGATTGAGAATGAGAAGAATTAGAGACAAAGAAATTAGAATGAGAGTTTCTCCTGACTTGAGGTTCGAAATGACCCTTTCGTTTTTGATCATTAGAGGGACCGAACCTGGGCCTTCGGTAGCCGCTCGATGATGAGCCGAAGTTTGAATTTTGAGTATTGTTGGCTGGTGATTCAAAACTTGGTCTTTTATTATGAAAGCTTGAAGGACTGAAATCAGGTCTTTGCCTGTTATTACTTGGCGGACCGAAGCTCGCTTTTCGGTTGCTGCTGCTTTCGGGACCGAACCTATCCTTTCGGTTCTGTGCTTCATGTGGCCTGAAAGTCTTTCTCTCTGACTTAGAATCTTTATCATGGTAAGAGTAATGAGGATTTTGAGAGCGGCAAAAACTGTTTTCGCTCTGAGAGATTTTTCTTGTACCTAAGATTTCTCTACTACTTTTAATTTTTCACCTGTTTCGGTTGTTTGTGGATATTGGCTTTTTGTTTTAGCTTCTTGACAGCTGGTTCATTCTTCACAGATGAGGATTCGCTTGTGGAGGTGACTTCTTCTACAGGGATTTCTTTTGTGCCACTTGTACCGGGTACGTCAAAGTTGGTAGGCTTATTCAGCGGTTCTGACACATATCTTCCTTTCGTCTTCCAGGATGTTCGCTCCGACAGACCAACCGTTTCGTCTGCATTGTCTATAGGAGCTGACCAGAAAAACTCATCACAGCCATCTGCATTGTCTTCATTCACTATGGCAGTGAGTTCGGCTGTTTGATGTTCGGTTACTCCTGTGACCTTGTACACCTGATTGGGAGTAGTTCTAACTTTCTGAAACACAACGGCCTTTTCTTTAAGGGCTGGGGACTTGGTTTTGGACAGACGAGCAAATTCTACAGAATTTTCAGAAGTCAGATTTTTGTGGTTTTCGGGTTCGCTCTTGACAAACTCAGAATAGTTGACTTCAACCTCTACAGAAATTTCACTCATATCATCGTCCTCATCAAGTTCAGATGCGTTTTCAACATCAATTTTATTTTCTGAACTTAAATTGGCACTCAATGAGTCGAATTTTTGTATGGTTTCGGTCCTGAGTTTCAGCTTATCGTTTTCATCCAAAAGATTTTTAAGCATGTCCTTATTGTCTTTGGACTTTATAAAAGATTCTATTTTGTCTAGACCATACATATAGGTGGGATTGACATCATCAGAAGATACAACACTTTCACAGTTGTATGCTCCGGCATCGATTTCATCCTCCTTAAACTCAAGGAAGGGTAGAATCATGCGATGTATCTTTTTCCCTATTTCACAATTTAGATGCAGTTGAGTAATGTTAGCATAAAGTCTTTTAGCGATCAAACAAAAAACATTCCTTTGTTTTAACAATTTCAAATTGTCTCTTTGTAAATAAATGTTTTCATCCCTAGACTTAATTAGCTCTGACTCCTTCTGCTCAATCCACATCTTTCGCTCCTCGCTCTTGGATGATACCCTGCTTATTTGGTCAGTCAGATTAGAATTTGTGACTCGAGTTTGAGTTAAACAACTATCTAGATTTGAAAGTCTTGAATTCAAGTTATTTAATTCCTTTTCATATGATTTTTGTGGAATTTTAAACGAAACAAAAACAGATTGTACCTTCTTGATCAGTTCATCAAGTTCACTGATCTGCACACTGAGAGGTTTTGCTGTGAAGCATAAGTCCTCTCGCTCCTTGGCTTCGTCATTTCCACCATCAGTATTATATCCCCTCATCTGAGATACATCAGTCACCATCAGACACCTTCCGCTGGTTTCATCATCTTTTGCAACATAAGCCTTTCCATGCGAAGGCTTTCTCACCTCATCGTCTTCTGAATCGGTCCAAACCTGTACGCCACCGAACTCGTCATCCTCTGCTGAACCCTGCACAATAAGAGCATTCATAGAGGGATTAGTAGCAGCTTTCTTCCTTTTAATCTCCTCCAGCTTTTTCATAAGAATTGCCTCTTAATCTTTCTCCTTATCTTTCTCAACCATCTTCTTCAGCACACAATCCTTTGCGTAGTGATTCTTTCCCCCACAGTAGAAGCAACTGACACCAGAGTCAGCTTCACCCTTAGCTTCCTTTTTCGACTCCTCAACTTTCGGTTCATCTTTTACTCTTTCGGAACTATAGCTTCCTTGCCAATTACGATTTTTGTTGGAAGGAAACTTCTTCTTGATAAACCTTTTGGGATTTGACACCATTAAAGCATAATCTTCGGCTGTCAGATCATGATCTCCTAGATTAAGATCCTCTTCATCTTCTTCTACACATTTACCCTTGGATAAGAGCGCCCGAGACCCCAGACTCGAAACCACGCTCTTTTCTTGCAGCACTATCTTTTCTTGGGATTTCAGAATTCCCACTAGTTTCACCAGCGAATATGATTTGAATTGCTCGTGTGCTTTAACTGTAGACACACCAGCTCTCCATTCAGATCTTAAACCATTCAGAAAAGTGACCTTTTGTTCAATCAGCTTCTTTTCAATATCATGTTTGATCATCTTGCTGAGAAGATGATTGAAGCGATCAAACATCTGTGTAACAGACTCATTAGGATTTTGCTTGAACTCTCCAAACTTAGACAAAAGCAAGGTTTGGATTGAGTGCTCCAAATCTTCATCTGTGGAATACAGCTCTCGCAACCGATCCCAGATTTCTTTAGCAGTACTGCAGGAACTCACCAATCTAAATGTGTCAGATTGAAGAGCGAATCGAATCAGTCTCAATGCCTTGATGTTGCACTGAAACTTCTCCTTTTCGTCCTGAGCGACATCTTTCACATCCTTCAACAGATCATTATACTCCTTTTGAGTTTTAATAATTCTGGATGTTCCTGAATGAGCAAATGGTCCAGACACAATGGCTTCCCATATCAGATACCCATTGTCTTCAGATCCAACGACATAGTCTTCGAAATGATGCGCCCAAACTTCGTAATCTTGAGTGTAAATAATTGAAATCTTAGTTGTAGATCCTATACTGTTTGAGATGTTGATAGTGATATGTGTATTTTTATATATATTTATGTATAACATATCTTAATATTTTAGCCTTTATTATTATTATTTAGAACTAAAATATACTTAATATGCTTTGAAATATTTAATTACAGTTAAAATGGGAGACGGAATGCAAAAGAAAGAGAATGGAGCTGAAAAGATGCAAAAAGGATATTGCTGGCAGATTGACCCCTCTTCAGTGTTTCGGGTATATCTGATGACTCACAAGTCCAATTGACGAGATTCAAAGTTTTCTGAAAACTAGAAGAAATTTCCTACGACTTATGTGAGAGGGACTTTTGGCTAATTCGACACTTATCTTATCCAAAATCGGCCTTGAAGATGAAGCATAAAAGTTGGATGGAAATTCCTTCCAAGTTACTTATTCCCCAAGCACCACTTTCCTTATCTTTATTTGCTTAATCCCTAAGCCACATTAGTTTCCTTATTCCAATCCAACTCTAATATTCCATATAATTCCATCTCCATCAACTATAAATACCCCACATCATTCCACCAGTTTCATAATCTATGATATTCCACTTCGACTTGTGCAACAAGAAAACTTCATAGTTGCCGTTTTTGAGGGTCTAAGAGGCGGCCGGAAGGCCGTTAAGCTAATGGGAGCGGAGATCGGAAGGATTGGAGAGCGGATACATGTCGGTAATCATGTGGGTTGTTAACGTGACCATGTTTAGCATTCCACTGTGTTACTATTATGTATTTAGTTTTTGATTTGGGTGTAAAAACCTTTTACTTTGTGTTTATGTTTGAATGAAACCTTGATTATTAGACTCATTGCTATATTGAATTGTTTGTTTATGTTTAATTTATCTTGCCAAGCTTGTTAAAAGATGCTTACATATTAATGATAATTATTTGCTGTTAATTGTTAAGTGAATTGAGTTGTGTGAACACCTGCTTGATTGCTTGTCTCTTATGATTTTGATGACCATCGAGATTATAAGTCTAGGAATAACGAATGTGAAACTAGGATTAACTTGGAATAAGTAAGTTAATGTGTAAGCCTTGTTTGATGACCATCAACAAGAGGTTAAATTGAATGATTAATTTGATTAACTATATTTACAAGTCTTGATTGATACGAACTGAACACTAGGAAGCATGTTAGTTTAATCAACTGATCACTGTTTAAATTGACTTGTTTGCTAAAGGATTAGTTATAGTGAACGCGAATCTAATCATTTTAGGAATCAGTGAACATGAATAAATGAATTTGTGTATGCAATTGTCTATGTTTTTAAGGTGTAATTTATCTAAACCAAAGTACCTGAAGAGATTTGCTTTCCTGTTAGTTTATCGAGAGTTGTTATTTGTTAGTTTGAGATTTATTAAACTATTTTCTTTATTATTTTCGTGTGACCCATAATCAAATATATTAAATTAATTCACCCTCGTTCCCTGTGATCGACACCCGACTTACCTAAGCTATATTGTAATCTGACTAGGTACACTGCCTATAAGTGCATAGTTAGTCTAAGTTTGTTAGGTTATAAATATTAAAATTAGAGGGTACTTTTATGCACATCAATAGGATTGGATTGAGAATCGTCCATGCTTGATCGTTTAACCTGTTGCAAGATCAGACTTGTAATACGTAATATTAGGGCAAAATGAATAAATAATGAGATGCATCAATTATGGAGTGACGGCTCAATAAATATCAGTAAATGCGGAATAAACCCTAATCACTTCTTTCACAGAAGAGATGTGTATGAATTACACAGCCTCCTGCTCTGATACCAATTGATGAGTTTAAGAAACTCTCTGATTGTTTAGATCTTCAAACAGGTTAATCAGAAAAGTACTAACAGAAAGATCAAACACAAGAATGAATCTGAATATGTCGAATGATTCTATTGATTCAATCCTCAGCAGAGCTCGATAAAGAACTTCCGCTATAGAGGATATTAGGGTTACAAAAGATAAAAGATCAAAATACTTGACAGAATTACTTCTAAAATCTTACGTTCTAAGATGCATGCAAGCACCTATAAATACGAAACCCTATAAAATAACTCTCGGATGGACAGGCCCATACTGGAGATTGAATGGACTAAATAGCGAGCCCAAGACGCAACACCTTCTGGACCTAACAGATACTGATCTAACAGATCATAGCAGCAGTCAATCATAAGATAAACTAGGGTAATAATCCAGAAGGGCTGACATTGGTGCCTTCGATCTATAAGTACAATGAGGAAAACTCACCTCGAATGCAAACGCTCCTCGAAAGAAATCCCTAGCTGCTGCTCTGCCAGCTTCCCGAGCTATCAATACCAATCAACATACCCAATTAGCAGTTGGGTTCCATAATAGATAATCCATACTTGGGGTAAAATGACCATTCAACCCCTAACCCAACATACACCAAAACTGAGGCCCAAAAACAAAAGATCCACAAAGGCCCACTAATGGCCCAATTTTCCAAATTGGGCCCAACCCCATATGGGTCTTATCCTAATCCCATATTCTCCTATAACCCAAATCAGGTTACCACAAACACCCCTCACGACAAACTTGGTCAAAGACATAAGTCAAAAGTCAAATTCACGGTCCATTTTGACCCAACTCATCGAGTTGTCCTTCAACTCGTCGAGTTTCTCCATCAATCTGCATAAATCGAGAAAACCCAAGTCAACTCGCCGAGTTTACCCACCAACTCATCGAGTTCCTCTATTAATCTGAAAATGTCGAGAATAACCGAGCCAACTCGGTGAGTTTATCCATAAACTTGTCGAGTTCTCTCAAAGTCTAGCAGCTTAATTCAGTAAGCACCTACTCCATAAAGACATGGCCACAAAACATAGATCTAACTTCCTTGAGCTGAAAAACCATGTAAAGTTGCCAACTTTACGTTCATGCATGTCTAAATGAAGCTCTTAAAGATTTAAATGAACTAAACACCCGACTTAATGCATGCATGAGATCAAGATCCTCCTAAAGTTTGCACCTTTAAGCTCAAGGGAAGCAAAGCAAACTCGGATCTAAAAGGAGGAACCTTTACACCACCTAACTTATCCACAAACTCAAAAAGGAGGCCAAAATCACAAGAAAACCCAAATGAGAAGATCTAATCATCTACCAATCAAGGTTTGAACTTGATGTTGGGTTTTGAGCATTCTAACACTCCTAAGTGTACATGCAACCCTAAATACCTTGGATCTATGTTTTCTCTATTAATAATGCAAATATGAATATCCAAGGTATTATCCTAACTAGCATACCAAAACATTTATACATAGTAATATAACAAGTTAGAATACATACCTCTTTGATGTAGCTTGATTTCATGGAGCTTAAGAGCCTAGTGTCACAAGTGTGACACCTCAAATGGTTCACATAGCACCAAATGCACATGGGATAACTTGAGAGAAAATGCACACTTCATGAAATCGGCTTGCTCTCTACATACACACATAGTCGCCGATTTTGCACAAGAATATGATGCTTATATAGTTGTTACAATTAGGGTAAACCCTAATTGTCATGTATTTCCATTTCATTGGATCCATGGGTTCAAATACACTATGGAACATCCATGGAGTATCCTATGGGTTTTAACCCAACTTGATAATCCATGGAGTCTTAGCCCACTATACAAGTATGGATGATTTACACAATCAACCCATATATTTAATTAGTCTTCTTTTGATCACTTAATTAATTCTAGATTAATTCTTGATCAATACTAATTAAATAATCTCATTAATATATTAGAACTTATAATATATTAATAAACCTTAAGTGTTATTTCTCTCATTTTAGTCTATCCAAATGCATGATGCCATGCAACCCAAATGGACCATGCCGAGTCGGGTCAAGTATATACCAATTATAGTTATTGACTTAGACACTAATCCAACACTTGATACCTTGAAATGGCTGCAAGAAATGGAGTGATTCTGGATCCAAGGCTTCCTTCTCCAAGCTTGAAACTTCAAGATCTTCTACTCCCCTTCACAAGACACAAAATAGACACCAAACTCTTCTCCAAGGTCCAAACGCATGATAGTGGAGGCTAAAATTCGATTTAGGGTTTTAGGAACATTGGAGGCTCATATGAAACACCCCAAAAATCTTGACCAAAAATTTTGTTTTTAAATCATTGAATAAACCATAGTTACTAAAAATCATTTATCAAAACAGGAACCATAATATCTCAAAACATCAAAATCAGTATATAAATATCAAAACATATGTCAAATGTATATCAGAGTAACATACGAGGCTAATATCATGGTGTGTGCAATGTAGTCATCCCGGGCTTTTCCCCTTGCTTCCGAAAGTAAATGAAACCAAAACTGAAAACTGTAAGCATGAAGCTTAGTGAGTCTCTCCAAACTACCACATACCATACACATAATCACATAATAACATATCTAATGGGTTTTATACAAAATAAACAATCCTATGTGTGCATGCAACCCTAATTTGAGGATGTATGTTTTCACTATTAGATATACAAGCATTAAACACAAAAACTAGAAACCCTAGGAGGCACATGTAATTTTTGAGATTAACATATAATTAGGGATATGATACATACCTTTATTGTTATATTGTAATAACAATCAAATCCTTGAATATGTTGAACTTTGGTAGCAAGCGCCCCAAGTGTCGCGCCTCTAATGGCTCACAAACAAACCTAGCAACCAAGGATTACTATGGAGAGAGAAGGGAAGTGGTAAATTTGGCCCTAGCCTCTCTTAGAGTTCCCTTAGATGAAATCCATCCCTATAGGGGTTTATATCGGTGATAAGGAAGGTTTAGGATAAGGCAGGTGTATCTAAAACTATTATTGCGTATGACTCTGCAACCCGACTAGCAATCGTAGCTCTTAAAAGCCGTTGTTAAACTCTGAATAAATCAATGACGCGTCCATTAGATAAGGGATCATATATTCCTCCATTCTAGATATCATATGGACTGAGACATGGATTATAATCATTCTCTCTGTCCTTTTGTTGTTTCCCGATTTCCGATTTATGACGACTGACTAATTGAACAAATCAAATCAGTCCAGGCTTGGCCAAGCACTTAGGGGTGCCATCACTAAATCATCGAGGGGACCATATATATCACTTTTATCCCATTAAGGATAAAAGAAATGGATAAACTTCGACTCATATGCTTGTACTAACTACTTGTTGAATTATACACAAAGGGACGTTTTATAACATCGAGTTACCAATGCGTTTTCATGCAATCAATGTATAACCAACTCATAGTCAACAACTCATATCTCTAGGTTTGAAGAATATAATATATTATCGTCTCATGATTCACTCGTGATAAAATCCATGAAGTGATTCAAATGAGCGTGGGTTTAATCCAATACTCAGAACTTATGAGCACTCATGAATGTTGTAGCAACCATTACTATGTCTAATGCACATTAGAAAAATCTTACAAGCCAGATTCATGACAGTCTTGATTCATATCTACTTCCAACATATGACCGACTACGGATGGTTTGAATAACATAGTTATTCGGGAAGAATGAACTAGTTATTCTGGAAGTCAAAACATGCAAAGTGAAACACAAAAATAATACTAATCCTGGATGGCCTCAACACTTTGAGTGTGAATAAAACATCTTTTTATCTATGCACCATTTGGACTACTCATTATTCATGTTTCGATTAATCAACTTAATACTTGAATTAAAACAGTAGTGATGCCATGCTCTAAGCATGCACACTATGTTTGTCTAAACAATAGTTATGCCGTACTCCAATTATGCACACTATGTTTACATATGGTCCTCTCTTTGTGAAACAAATGGATTGACAACATTTCAATGACGCTTATTTCACAATTCCAATCCTTATTGTAAATGTTAGAATACCAAACTCTTGCCATTGACTATAATCTGTTAGATTCTAAACTTATATGCAATGATCCCCTTATAATGACTATGCACAAAGTCACAAAGACTTGGCAACAGATATTACATAGTATTCCAATGGAAAGCAATCCCATGGAAATGAAATCTCAAATTCAAAGTACATTCCTTTGAACATCCTTCTTTGCATTAAGTTTTCTAATCTTACACAGATTCAAAGAATAACTTCCACCTATGGAAACAATTCCACATTCCATCTTGACTATCATTTCTAAATAAGAGTTGCCTCCTTTCATAATATGTCAATATGGACCTTCCAAAACTCAAACTATACTTCCAACTATCCCTGAGCAACCAATATTTGGTAAACCTTAGATTGTTCTCGTCAATTGCTTAATCATTTTAGTCATATCCAATTCTATTCCTTTTTCCCTCCTAATGTCCTAGGCATTTGGAAAATTTAGAATGGATAAATATTATAGCACATGTAATCAAACCTATACCCAAAGCATATGGGACATGATTCATGCTATAAATTTTTTATTTGCCATGTTCCCACAATTCGAACTATGCAGAGGTATGCCGTAATCATAATCGAATTTTGAGAAAGCAACATATATAGAATTTCCTTATGTTGAACCATTCCAACATAACATTCATATATATATATATATATATATATATATATATATATATATATATATATCCTTGACTAAAGTTGATTAAAATCTCAATCTAAGCTTGTAGAATTGGAATGAAGTATAAAATCCCCCCCCCCCCCTTAATTATAGGAAAACAACTTTTCAAACTGAATTGAAACTTTTGTTTTATATAATTAACATTGCTAACTTGCAACATAATCATCATGCTCCCACTAGCATAATGATTATTATCTTACTAGCATAACACTTATGCTCCCACTAGCTTTGACATGTACTCAGAAATCAGCTGGATACGAGATGCTTTGATAAAACTTTATCAAAATCATAAACCTTTCCTTAGATAGCACACATATGTGTCTAAGCAAGTTCAGAACTATGAAAAGGGATGCCGTAATGATAGTCTCAATTGTTTAGACCTTTGCCATTTCTCACAAGTCCATGTTAGTGTGTCGGTTAACCACACACGCTCCACTAACGACTTTGAGAATGCAAATATCACAATTGCTATCTACTTAGTGAAAGCGTTTCCCCACCATCATTTTCATGAATAGTAGAGAAACCTTATGACACTTAGGTTTTATGTGGTGTAAGTGTTTCTATCCATGTGAATTTTTCATAACCATAATCACAAGACAAGGTCAATGGCAAATCCAAACACATACGGACTGAAGGTCGTGGGCTAGTGATTAACAATACTCTTGATTAGTTCTTGTAACTATTTCAGGATCTTTTAGACTCCCACTGTCCTCTTGAAATATAAGACTCTCTTGTCAAGAACCATTCCTTGACAAAACAAATATTCAAGAGTTAGTGTGGATTCTTATCAAGACAAACACTTCACACAATTGGCCTTAGTTGGTCTTTATTTTATCCAAAACATCACAACTTAACAATTTCAAAGGTACCAGAGTAAGAAAACATTTTACTCTACATTTGACAAGTGTTTTAAACCTTTCTTAAGATTATGTCACTCAAGGCTCAATCTTGGAGTATGACTCTAAGATTTGATTTGGAACGAAGTATGATTTATCTTTTGATTTAACCATTTCAACAATTCATGATTCCTCTCCTTAGTTAAACAAATGCACTAAGGTGTCCTTAGAGAATCAATTGTGATATGGTTTCATAATCACCAAGGTAGTCATAAAACAAGATACTCAAGTACTCTCCCATCTCTTCAGATTGGAGAAACTTTTATCTTTCTGCCTTATTTGATTCTTCTTATCCGTTCTGCCATACATTGAAACTTTTCCAATGTTTCAGAATTACACTTAAACTTGTAAGTGTAACCATATTTACTAAACTTTAGTAAATCATAACAAATAATATTATCAACCTTTGTGGTGGACCTGACTAGCACACAACCAAGTGTACCCAATCCTTTAGTCCTTCACTTAACTCACACATACATGTGAACAAGGTCTTAGTCTTAATTTCCCAAAGATGAAAATTCTCATTCATCACACAATACAACTTCCATGATTCCAAGTTTCTATCCAGTTTAACCTTGGGTGATGAGAATATTTCCTTATTTGGTAAATTATGACACTACCACAAATGAAAGAATCAAATCCATTTACCAATATTGCTTATCAATGGAAACATATAAACAACAATTTTTTCACAAATGCCATTGTAAGGATACTTAAAATAAATAAAACAAAAATTTTCTTTACTTTTAACAACTTTGCGGAAAAACTTATCCTTAAAATGCAAATAGATACGAAAAACATTTTGTTGTCTATTCCTAAGCAATATATATCGTAACTCTTATGCAGCTGCTCAAAATTCTGATCATCGGACCATGCGATCGAAATCCATCTTCGCGATCAGAATCAGCATAATCATACTATAAGCTTCCTTTGATTCTTCAAAAACATCAAAATGTAATTACATTACATCATGTATTAAGAATCTCAAAAAGAGACTTAATAGAGTTAGATAATGGAGTTTACCCGAAGCAAAGTCAAACCTTTTTTTACTTTACCTTCCTTATGAAATTTCACGTAAATTGGGCAGCTTCGCAACCAATGTCCATTTTATTGGAAAGAGAAATATATCGACTCTTTGGAAATGGTATACGGGACTATCACAGACTTAGACTTTATCCTTACCATTAGGTTAAACGAATTGACCATGGCCGATCCCTTTCAGTTGGGAAGAGAAAGTTTTCTGGACTTCCAATGTCACCATTGTCAATGTCCAAATAGGTTTGGGAAGTAGATCTTCCAATCTAATTTGCTTTACTAATGCTCCAAATCATTGCTGATTCAACATCATTATGCATATAGGTAAGATCATTAAGGGTCATATCATTATCTGTCATTAGGGAGTGACTGAAGAACCAAGTCAACAACCAGCTACCTCGAGACTTCGACACCTGAATCTCCCGGCTTGTCAATATGTGACTTAACCTCTAAGATGTAAACACATATAGACTTTTCTTGCCAATAGGGATTGAGTGACTTAGAACTTATCAAGTCTTGAAACTTGTGGGATAGGGAGAATAATTGGAGGAGGTGGAGGAAGTGAAGTATGATTCCAGTCCCATCAATGCACAACAAAGGGATTAATCTTTCACCTTGATTGTCATGTGGGATATCATCTTCATCAGGAAAGCTTGTTCCTAAAGATTTGGGAAGACCATAGTTGTCTTAACTAGACATCTGTAATGGGAGAAATTCAAGTTTAGTTGATATATAGTCCTTAATATAACACCCAATATGAAATATTAAGGCTAGGATCCAACAACCTACTTATAACTGGAAGAGGGATGCCGTAATCCGAGTTATAAAACAGTTGAAGGTAGGTAAATGACGATTTACCAATTTCCACCATGAAAAACGAAATATAATTAAGTTTTAATTGGATTTGAAAATCCTAGATCTTTTGAGATACATTGAACTTTCAATGGCATGTTTGAATCTCGACTGTGCCCTCTCAAGTTTGTGACTGGGATGCCGAGGATCACAAACAAGGTGTGAATAACCATGCAAATTGACTTGGTACCCTTAACTTTATCACCTAATCGATGTGTCGATTAACCACACACGCTCCACCGATCTATAATAAAGTCAAGTTACCCTTTGCCACTCTTACTAGTCCTTATTAGTGTGCCGGTTAACCACACACGCTCCACTAACGACTTGGTAAGGTACAAAGTGTAATTTCATGGGTTAGCACCTTTTCACATTTTCCTAAGTAAATAAGATTGGGAATTTATAAGTGTTTAGTTACTTAGTATTTATCATTATACTTTTAATGACGAGAGAATTATAGTTCTTGTCCTACCCGTTTGGCTAACGACCCTCCACCAGTCAATGAAGCGGTGGGTGAGAGTGGACACCCATTAAACTACCATTTTATAGGCAGTAACCTTATACCTCGTTATAGAGTGGCTTCGTGAATGAGGCCTGCTAATGGTAAGATTTACTTTATCTTATACATATCTATATAATTAAAATTATAATAATAGTATAAGGGTTGAATTTTAAACTTTTAAAATTCTAAGGTTTAATTTGGAATTAAAGCATACATGAGGGGGTCACTTTACAAATTTAAAAACTTGAGGTGAACTGGCAGATTAAAAAAAAACGATTTTTCTAGCAAATAGCATCAAGTATAATTGAAAACAAGCCTTGGCTCTGATACCACTGTTGGGTTTTGAGCATTCTAACACTCCTAAGTGTACATGAAACCCTAAATACCTTGGATCTATGTTTTCTCTATTATACATACAAATATGAATATCCAAGGTATTATCCTAACTAGCATACCAAAACATTAATACATTGTAATATAACATGTTAGAATACATACCTCTTTGATGTAGCTTGATTTCATGGAGCTTAAGAGCCTAGTGTCCTAAGTGTGACACCTCAAATGGTTCACAAAGCACCAAATACACATGGAATAACTTGAGAGAAAATGCACACTTCATGAAATCGGCTTGCCCTCTACATACACACATAGTCGCCGATTTTGCACAAGAATATGATGCTTATATAGTTGTTACAATTAGGGTAAACCCTAATTTTCATGGCTTTCCATTTCATTGGATCCATGGGTTCAAATACACCATGGAGTATCCTAGGGGTTTTAGCCCAACTTGATAATCCATGGAGTCTTAGCCCATTATACAAGTATGGATGATTTACACAATCAACCCATATATTTAATTAGTCTTCTTTTGATCACTTAATTAATTCTAGATTAATTCTTGATCAATACTAATTAAATAATCTTATTAATATATTAAAACTTATAATATATTAATAAACCTTAACTGTTATTTCTCTCATTTTATTATATCCAAATGCATGATGCCATGCAACCCAAATGAACCATGTCGGTCGGGTCAAGTATATACCAATTATAGTTATGGACTTAGACACTAATCCAACACTTGATACCTCGAAATGGCTGTAAGAAATGGAGTGACTATGGATCTAAGGCTTCCTTCTCCAAGCTTGATACTTCAAGATCTTCTACTCCCCTTCACAAGGCACAAAATGGACACCAAACTCTTCTCCAAGGTCCAAACGCATGATAGCGGAGGCTAAAATTCCATTTAGGGTTTTAGGAACATTGGAGGATCATATGAAACACCCCAAAAATCATGACCAAAAATTTCATTTTTAAATCATTGAATAAACCATAGTTACTAAAAAATCATTTATCAAAACAGGAACCATAATATCTCAAAACATCAAAATCAGTAAAACATATGTCAAATATATTATTCTCTCTCTCTCTCTCTCTCTATATATATATATATATATATATATATATATATATATATATATATATATATATATAGAGCGAGAGAGAGAGAGAGAGAATAACATACGAGGCTAATATCATGGTGTGTGCAATGTAGTCATCCCGGGCTTTTCCCCTTGCTACCGAAAGTAAATGAAACCAAAACTGAAAACTGTAAGCATGATGCCTAATGAGTCTCTCCAAACTACCACACACCATACACATAATCACACAATAACATATCTGATGGGTTTTATATAAAACAAACAATCCTATGTGTGCATGCAACCCTAATTTGAGGATCTATGTTTTCACTATTAGACATACAAGCATTAAACACAAAAACTAGAAACCCTAGGAGGTACATGTAATTTTCGAGATTAACATATAATTAGGGATATGATACATACCTTTATTGTTATATTGTAATAACAATCAAATCCTTGAAGATCTTGAACTTTGGTAACAAGCGCCACAAGTGTCGCGCCTCTAATGGCTCACAAATAAACCTAGCAACCAAGGATTACTATGGAGAGAGAAGGGAAGTGGAAAATTTGGCCCTAGCCTCTCTTCGAGTTCCCTTAGACGAAATCCATCCCTGTAGGGGTTAATATTGATGGGTTTTAGCCATAAGAACATCCTATGTGCTCATGCAAACCCTAATGCATGTATCTAGGTTTCTCTATTGTACATGCAATGTATCCAAGACTTACAATCTTAGATCTAACATATTATAAACTGAGATTAGGGTTTAGAGAATTACCTTTGATTGTTATGTAACAATAACAATCTCAAATCCTCCTTGTAATGACTTTAGAAAGCTTAGAGTCACAAGTGTCACTCCTCTAATGGCTCACAAACACCAAGAGCAAGAGGATGAAGAATAAGGAGAGAGGAGGCTGCCCAAAACGTCCAGAAACCCTAGTGGAACTCTTAGCCACGTTTTTGGGGCTTAAGGGTACTATATATACATGTAGGCTATTAGGGTTTTCAACTAGGAAACCCTAATCTGACTACTTAAGCCCTAAGCAGCCCATGGATCCTTTTAGAATATCCCTTGGACGATTTCTAATGATTTTCCCCATAGAATTCGTCCAACCTATTATTCCAAGGTGATCCATAGCCCAAATGCAATTATCTTATAATTATAGTTCCAGTCCCTTAAGTTTAATTAATCTCTTTTAGCCACAAAATTAATTATCAATTAATTTTTGACTAATATTAATTAAACAATATGATTTCTCCTTTAACATATTATTCTCATAATATATTAATAAATCATAATTAATCCTTTCTCTTCATAATTCATCCTATCAAGTTGCTTTGGTGAAGGCAACCGAAAAGGACCATGTACCATCAGGTCAAGTACATACCAAAATAGTTATGGACTTAGACACTAATCCAACAGTCTCCCACTTGGATAAGTCTAATAACTATTCTGCGTATGACTTCAGATCCTGATCTGCAATCGTAGCTTTCAAAAACCGTTGTCAACTCTGATCCTATCAGAAGCGTGTCCTTTAGATAAGGGATCATATATTCCTCCATTCAAGATATCATATAGACTGAGACATGGATTTAAATCATTCTCTCTGTCTATGTGTTGTTTCCCGATTTTCGATTTATGACGACTGACAACAGACTACAATTGAACACATCAAATTAGTCCCGACTTGGCCAAGCGCTTAAGGTGTCATCACTAAATCATCGAGGGGCCCACAGATATCGCTTTCATCCTACTTTGGATAAAAGGAATGGATAAACTTTGATTCAATGCTTGCTTGCACTCACTCACCGAATCACACACAATAATATGTTTTATAACACCAAGTTACTGGTGCGTTTACATATTATCAATGTGTAAACGACTCGCAAGATACAGCTCACACATCTCGGTTTCAAGAATATAAGATATTATCGTCTCACCAATCACTCGTGATAAAATCCATGAAGTGATCCAAGTGAGCGTGGGTTTATCCAATGCTCAAACTCATATTCATAAGCACTCATGAACGTTGTAGCAAACATTTGCTTATGTCTAATACACTTTAGACAACCCACACACCAATTCACGACAGTCTTCATTCATACCTACTTCCAACATATGAACGACTGTGGTCCGTTCGAATAATTCGATTGTTCTGAACCAATTTAATTATTCAGGAAGTCAAAACATGAAATGTGAAACACAAGAATAATACTAATCCCATATGGCCCCAAACTCTGGGTATAGATAAAACATTTTATTAAATCACCATATTGATTACTCATTATTTGTTGTTTCGGGTAATCAACTTCTTACTTGAATTATTGCTACACTTGTCCCATGCTCTCAGCATGCACACAATGTTTACCTACGGTCCTTACTTTTTGAAATAGATCAAATGAACATATTTCCAATCATACTCATTTCACAACTCCTAATCCTTATCACAAGTGTAAGAATATCAAATTCTTGCTACTTATAGAATATGCTAGATTCTAACATTTTATGCAATGATCCTTTCGTAAAGTCATAGCTCTCTATCAGAAACAATTCTATAGATATGATGTCTCTTACTCAAGGTACATTCCTCTGAACACCCTTCTTGCATAAAAGTTTCTAATCTAGAAATAGATTATCAATATCCAACTCCCAATATGGAAACATTTCCATATTTACCATATGACAACTCATTCTTAATAGAATCTTATCTATTCATAATAATGTCGATATGTTCCATCCAATATCATACTTCCAACTACTCACAAGCGACCAATCCTTAGCGAGCTTTGGATCGTCCTTTGATAGTTGTTTAATTAATTTAGTCAAAAACCGATTCTTGTCCTTTTCCCTCTTAATGCACCAGACATTTGGAAAATTTTAGGATGGTAAAATATTATAGCATCTGCAATCGATCCTTTACCCGAAGCGTATGGGACACGATGCATAATGTCTTACATAAAGATTTGATACTTTATCAATCTTCTGCCATAATATTTTATGTGCCACGTTCTCACAATTCGAACTATGCCATAATCATAATCGAAATTTGAGAACACACTATGTATCCTTGATTAAATTTATTAACATTCCACAAACTAAGCCTTTAGATTTGAAATGAAACATAATATTCTCTCCCTTAATTATAGCAAAATAACTATTCAAACCTTACGTTTTGCAAAGTATAACTCTTTTTTTTTATAATTAATATTGTTAACTTGCAATACTTGTCTTAATAATCATACAAGCACAACTTTTATGCTCCCACTATCATGATGATTATTATCATATAAGCATAACACTTATGCTCCCACTAGCTTTGACATGTATTCAGAAAACAACTTAACTTCCAGAAAAAGCAATACCTATTGAATTTCTTAAGTTCGTATTTCTAATACCTAATGCTTTGATAATCCTTTATCAAATCTTATTAACCTTATACACCTTTGCCTTCGATGGCTCATATTTGTGTCTAAACAATTTAGACTAATTGCCGAATCTCACAATTCGAATTATGTAAAGGGATACCGTAACCATAATCAAATTCGAGAATACAATTTTCACAATCACTATCTTCTTAAAATCTCTCTTGGTGAAAGAATTTCCTCACAGTCCTCTTCATGAAGGAGGGAATCTTATGACAATTAGATTTTAATGGTGTATGTGTTCCTATCCATGTGAATTTGTCCAAAACCAAAGTTTGCGACAAATCCAAACTCTTATGGACTGAACTTTCTGAATCTTGATTTCTTGCCTTATGGTAACACGAGTGCCCACCATGTCGTCCAAGTAGTTAAGTAGCTCACCCTTTCCTATCAATGTAGTTGTCATTGATCAAGGTCCTTTCCTTTTATGCATTCAAATGAGAACTCATAGAACTCACATGCATAATTAACTCAATTGGAACCGCATAGAAACAAGATAGTGTCAACACGATAGGTTGTAAACCTCAACTCGTGTGCTAGTGATGATCGATAAGGTTTATTCTTGATTAGTTCTTGAAACTTTTCGAGACCATTAAGACTCCCACTGACTCCTTGACATATAATATTCTTTTGTCAATAAACATTTCTCGACAAACAAATATTCAAGAGTTAGTGTAGCTTTTATCAAGACAAAACACTTCACAATAATGGTCCTAGTCGGTCTTTGTCTTATCCAAGACATCACAACTTTCCAATTTCAAATGTACAAGAATAAGAAAATTTTTTCAAATTCCACATTTGTTGAATGTTATAAACCTTCTTAAGACTTGTCACTCAATGTCACAATCTTAACTCTAAGACTTGGTTTTGGAACGAAGTATGATTGACTTCTTGATTTAACTATTTCTTCAATTCTTGATTCCTCTTCTCGGACATACAATTGCACAAAGACTGACTTATAGGATCAATTGAAATATGGTTCTTAATCATTAAGACCTATCATAAAACATAATAAAAAGTACTCTCCCTTTTTCTTAGAATAGAGAAACTTTTATCTTTCTTCCTACTTGATTCTTCTTTATCCGTTCTGCTATTTATTGAAACTCTTTCAATCAACTGAGAATTACACTTAATCTCATAAGTATAATCATATTTACTTAACCTTAGTAAATCATGACGAATATCTTTGTTACTCTTGTGGTGGACTTGATCACCACACAACCTTGTGTACTCGATCTCCTAGTCCTTCACTTGACACTTTGTCAATGAATTAGTATAATTTCCAAATATGAAATTTCTCATTCATCATGCAACCAAGTTGTATGATTCCATGTTTTTGTCCAATGGAAACTTGGGCGATGAGAAACTTTCCATATTTGGTAAATTCTTGACATTTCCACAAATAACATAATTAAGAAACAAATCCATTATTGCTAATAACAGAAACATTCAAACATCAATTTTTCATTCACGCCATTGCAAGGATAAATAAATAAAATCAAAATTTATTTTATTGCGGAAAAATTTGTCCTTACAATGCAATTCATTGAAAAAACTATGTTAATACATATTTCTTAGTAATATATTCTAACTCTAAGTAGTAGCTCAAGAATCCAATCTTCAAGCAATGCGATCGAAATCCATTTCTTCACGATTAAATTCTGCTCACTTCTTCCCTTAAGTTTCCTTTCCTTTCTTCGATCCTACAAAACATCAATTGTAATCCTATCACATCATGTATCAAGATTCTAGAATAGAAACTTAAAAGAGTTAGTTAATGGATTTTACCTAAAGTAGAGCCATACGTTTTGACTCTCTCATCTCTTAGATCTCTTAGGTAAATAGGGCAGCTTCGTCTCCAATGCCCCTTCTCTTGGCAATAAATGCAAATTGACTCTTTTGGAACAGCACACGGAACTACTTCTGACTTTGCCTTTCTCTTATGATCAAACTTTTCGATCATGGCATGCCTTTCATTGCCATTGCCTATATCCATAGAGGTCTTGAAGGCAGATCCATCAATCAACTTTGCTTTTCCAGTGCGCCAAATCATTGCTGATTCAGCAACAATAAGCATATAGTTGAGATCAATGAGGGTTACGTCGTGGTTCATCATATAGTACTCTCTTACGAACTCACTATATGAGTTAGGAAGTGACTGAAGAACCCAGTCAACAGCCAGCTCCTCACAGACAATAGATCCCAACATTTTTAACCTATCAATGTGTGACTTCATCTCTAGGATGTGTGCACACACTGACTTTCCTTCTTCATGTTTACTTGCCAAAAGGGCTTGAGTGAGTTTGAACTTTTCAATCTTTTGAACTTATGGGTTGGGGAGAATAATAGGAGGAGGTGGAGGAAGTGAAGCATGATCTCGTGTTCCTCGATCGAATCGTGGAATATCATCTTCATGTGAAAAGCTTGTTCCACGGGATTTAGGAAGACCATAGTTGTCATACTTTGACATCTACAAAATGGGAGAAAAATTAAATTGAAGTTAGTTGATTGATTGAGTCCTTAATAAATCACCCAAATGAGATATTAAGGCTAGGACCCAACACAATACTCTACAACCTAGAAAAGGGATGCCGTAATCTAGTTGCAGAATATTTGAAGGTAAGTGAATGACGATTCACTAATTTCCACCATGAAAAACGAAAAAGAAATTTAAGTTTTAAATCTATTGAAAATTCCTAGATCTTTTGAGATTCATTGAACTTTTCAGTGGCATGTTTAAATCTCGATATGCCCCTCTAGTTTATGACTGGGATACCGAGGATCACAAAGCGGGTGTGAATAACCATGCAAACTTACATGGTGCCCCCACATGTTACAATCACCTATTCGATGTGCCAGTTAACCACACACGCTCCACCGAACTATGACAAACATTGAGTCACCCTTCGCTACCTTTGCTTAGAACTATTTAGTGTGCCGGTTAACCACACACGCTCCACTAACGTCTTCGCGAGGGCACAAAGTGTAATTTCATGGAATTGCATCAATTCACTTTTGCCTAAAGTAACTAAGATTGGGAATTTTTATGAAAGCATTTAGTTACTTTTGTACTTCATTATACTTATAATGGAAGGTTTCTGTCCTATCTTACCCGTTCGGCTAACGACCCTCCACTAGTCAAGAGTGCGGTGGGTAAGAGTGGATACCCATTCAATCGCCATTTTATAGGCAATTTCCTTCAACACCCCTTATAGACCAGCTTCGTGAATGAGGCCTACTAAAGGTAAGATTGACTGTTTACTCATACATATATAATATTAACTTTTAATGATATATATAGTATAGGGTGTATTATATACTTTTTAAAATACTAGGTGGTCAAATTTAATAATTATACACTTTAATTAATTAATAAAACCATAAGGGTGTGATTTGAACTTTTCAAAACAATACCAGGGTTTTAGAATTTAACATTTCTAAATTAAACTTTTAATCAACTTTTAAATTCCAAAACTTGAGGGCAAGTTTTGAAACATTTCAAAACATTTGGGTTTCAGCTATTTAAATTTCAAAACAAAACCTTTAAGTTCAAATTTAAACCATAAAACATACATGGGCACAAAAGAAACTATTTCACAACACAAGGATCAAATAACAAATAATAGAAATTAAACAATTAATTTTGTCATTATCTATATTTGATCTAATTTCAATTTCTTGCAAGATAAGTTACCCAATTAATACAAATAATCAATCTTTTATCATATAAGGAAGTTATTATCTAATCAATTGGTAATTATCTTGTGTTTTGGCAAGGATAATCTTTTAGAAACATTAAAAATCATATTTTATAAGTTTAAAACGAATATGGTAATTATCCTTAAGCAAAACAACAATAAAATCCGAAATTCCCTCTGTCTGACGCTCCGACTCGCCGAGTCACACATTGGAACTCGCCGAGTAGGGCAGACTCGCCGAGTCCATGTAGTGACTCACCGAGTCAGTTCGAACAGAAGGCCAAAATTCGATTTTCAGTTAATAATTCAACATAGCATCACATACAACGGAAACCAATCAAGGCTCTGATACCACTGATGGGTTTTAGCAATAAGAACATCCTATGTACTCATTCAAACCCTAATGCTTGGATCTAAGTTTCTCTATTGTACATGCAATGTATCCAAGACCTACAATCTTAGATCTAACATATTATAAACTGAAATTAGGGTTTAGAGAATTACCTTTGATTGTTATGTAATAATAACAATCTCAAATCCTCCTTGTAACGACTTTAGAAAGCTTAGAGTCACAAGTGTCACTCCTCTAATGGCTCACAAACGCCAATAGCAAGAGGATGAAGAATAAGGAGAGAGGAGGTTGCCCAAAACGTCCAGAAACCCTAGTGGAACTCTTAGCCACGTTTTTGGGGCTTAAGGGTACTATATATACATGTAGACTATTAGGGTTTTCAACTAGGAAACCCTAATCTGACTACTTAAGCCCTAAGCAGCCAATGGATCCTTTTAGAATATCCCTTGGACTATTTCTAATGGGTTTCCCCATAGAATTCGTCCAACCTATTATTCCAAGGTGATCCATAGCCCAAATGCAATTATCTTATAATTATAGTTCCAGTCCCTTAAGTTTAATTAATCTCTTTTAGCCACAAAATTAATTATCAATTAATTTTTGACTAATATTAATGAAACAATATGATTTCTCCTTTAATATATTATTCTCATAATATATTAATAAATCATAATTAATCCTTTCTCTTCATAATTCATCCTATCAAGTTGCTTTGGTGAAGGCAACCCAAAAGGACCATGCACCATCGGGTTAAGTATATACCAAAATAGTTATGGACTTAGACACTAATCCAACAAATATAAGTGATAAGGAAGGTTTAGGATAAGGCAGATGTATCTTAGATAACCCTAATCCCTTAACTTCCTCCCTAAGGCTTCCAAGGCACCCTTAGAGCCCAAAGAAACCCTAGGACACTCTAGATTTCATTCCATCCCTCTAAGGGAGGTTCTAGAATGCTCAATGCTCAACTTTTGAACATTGTCACCTTTAGTCCTTGCAGTTTCAATTAATTCCTTTAATTCCAAAATTAATTCCAAATTAATTTCTGATTAAATATTAATTAAACAATATGCTTTCTAATTAATATATATTATATCCATAATACATTAATAAATTAATTTATTAACCAAGTAATAAATTAATAAATCATTCTTCTCTCTCCAACAATAATCCTATTCAATTGCTAGGTTTGAAGGCAACCCAAAAGGACATTTGCTACTATCAACTCAAGTACATACCAATTATAGTTATGGGCTTAGACACCTAATCCAACAGTCTCCCACTTGGATAAGTCTAATAACGATAGTTGTAAGTATAACTTCAAAATTGACTAGCAAATTTTAGCTACCAAAAGCCGCTGTCGAACTCTGATCTTATCAGTGACGTGTCCTTAAGATAAGGGATCATATATTCCTCCATTCTAGATATTGTATAGACTGAGACATGGATTTTAATCATTCTCTCTGTCTATGTGTTGTTTCCCGATTTTCGATTTATGACGACTGACAACAGATTACAATTGAACAAATCAACTTAGTGCCGACTTGGCCAAGCGCTTAGGTTGTCATCACTAAATCATCGAGGGGCCCACATATATTGCTTTTATCCACTTTGGGTAAAAGGAACGGATAAACTTCGACTCCAATGCTCGCTTGTATCTACTCATCAAATCACACACAACAATATGTTTTATAACACCAAGTTACTGGTGCGTTTACATATTATCAATGTGCAACCGACTTGCAGAATACAACTCACACGTCTCGGTTTCAACAATATAAGATATTATCGTCTCACCAATCACTCGTGATAAAATCCATGAAGCGATCCAAGTGAGCGCGGGTTTAATCCAATACTCTAATCTTATAGCAGCACTCATGAACTCTGTAGCAAACTTGTGCTATGCCTAAACACTTTAGACAATCTACAAACGGATTCATGACAATATTCATTCATACCTACTTCCAAAGTATGAGCGACTGTGGAGGATTTGAATAATATTATTATTCGGGAGGTTAAAACATGCAAAGTAAAACACAAGAATAATACTAATCCTATATGGCCCCAAACCTTTGGGTATAAATAAAATAATTTTTATTTAATCACCATATTGATTACTCATTATTTGTTGTTTCGGGTAATCAACTTCTTACTTGAATTATAACAACAGTTGTCCCATGCACCAAGCATGCACACTGTGTTTACCTATGGTCCTTACTTCGTGAAATAGAACAAATGAACACATATCCAATGATGCTCATTTCACAATTCCTAATCCTAGTCATTAGTGTAAGTATACAACATTCTCGCCAGTACTAGAATATGTTAGATTCTAATATTTTATGCAACAGTCCTTTTGTAATTTCACGACACAAAAGTCACCAAGACTTGTTCAGTACATTCCTTTGAACATCCTTTTTGCATAAAAGTTTCTAATCTAGACATAAATTCTTAACGTTTAACTCCTAATATGGAAACATTTCCATATTTTCCATATGACAACTCATTCTAAATAGAATCTTGTCTATTCATAATATTGTCAATATGGTCCATCCATTATTATACTTCGAACTACTCACAAGCGACCAATCCTTGGCGAACATTAGATTGTCCTTGACAGCTGTTTAATTATTTTAGTCAAATCCGATTCTAGTCCCTTTTTCCCTCTTAATGCCCTAGACATTTGGAAAATTTTAGAACGGTCAAATACTATAACATATGCAATCAATCCTATACGAGAAGCGTATGGGTCACGATTCATAATGTCTTACATAAAAGCATGATACTTTATCAGCATTTTGCCATCATATTTCTATTTTCCACGTTCTCACAATTCGAACTATGAAGAGGGATGTTGTAATCATAATCGAATTTTGAGAATGCAGTTAATATATCATTGACTAAATTTGATTAAAATTTCTCGATCTAAGCTTTTAGATTTGAAACGAATTATAACATTCTCTCCTTTAATCATAGAAAAACAACTTTTCAACCCCTGCAACTTTGCAAAGTGAAACTTTTGTTTTCTATAATTAATATTACCAACCTGGAACACATAAAATATTAATCATGCTCCCACTATCATGATGATTATATCCATTCCAGCATAGCATTTACGCCCCCACTAGCTTTGACACATATTCAGAAATCAGTTAAACTTCTAGAAAACAATACTTATTGACTTCCAAAGTTCATCTTTTTTAGTACGATATGCTTTGATAAGACTTTATCTAAGCTTATCAAACTCATACACCTTTCCATAGATAGCTCACATGTGTTTCTAAACTAATTCAGAACTTATATTACTTAGTCCCAAACGTTCAGACTAATCACCAAATCTCACAATTCGAACTATGAAGAGGGATGCCATAATCATAATCGAATTTGAGAATGCAATGTACATAATCGCTATCTTCTTAAAATCTCTCTAGTGAAAGATTTTCCTCACAATCATTTTCATGAAGGAGAGAAACCTTATGAAACTTATATTTTATGGTGTATGTGTTCCTATCCATGTGAATTTGTCATAACCATCACCGTAAGATAATGTTCGTGACAAATCCAAACTCATATGGACAGAACTTGTTCATACCTTATTTCTTGCCATCAAGGGTCCCACCATTGCTTCCAGTTATTTAGCAGTTCACCTATACTTGTCAATGTTCTTTCATTAAACAAGGTGCTTGCCTTTATGCAGTCTATTGAGAACTCGTAGAACTTATATGCATAGTTTACTATACTGGAATGGCACATAAACAAGGATATGTCAACACGATAGGTTACAAACCTCAAGTTGTGCACTAGTGTTTAATAATAGGTTTACTCTTGATTAGTTTTTGAAACTTTTCAAGATCATTTAGATTCCCACTGACCTCTTGACATATAAGATTCTCCTGTCAAGAAACATTTCTTGACAAAAAAATATTCAATAGTTAGTGTGGATTCTTATCAAGACAAACACTACACACAATTCGTATTAGTTGGTCTTTGTCTTATCCAAGACATCACAATTTACCAATTTCAAATGTGTAAGAGTAAGAAAAACAATTTTCTACTTCACATTTGAAGAGTGTGTTAGAACTTCTTAAGATGTGTCACTCAATTCATAATCTTGGAGTATGACTCTAAGAATTTATTTTGGAATAAAGTATGACTCATCCTTTTGATTTAAACATTTCAACAATTTCTGATTCCTCTTCTTAGCCATACTAGTGCAGTAAGATGTCCTTAGAGGATTAATTGTGATATGGTCTCATAATCAACAAGACGATCATAAAACACGATACAAAAGTACTTTTTATCTTTCTGCCTAATTGATTCTTCTTATTCGTTCTGCCATACATTGAAACTTTTCAATGATTCAGAATTACACTTAATCATGTAAGCATAACCACATTTACTAGACTTTTAGTAAATCATGAAGAATAATCTTATTTTTCTTTGTGGTGGACTTGACTAGTGCACAAGATTGTGTACCAGTTCTCCTAGTCCTTCACTTGACTCTTTGTCAAGGAATTAGTCTTAATTTTCCAAATATAAAGGTTCTCATTGATCATACAATACAATTTTTATGATTCCAAGTTTCTATCCAATTAAAACTTGGGTGACAAGAATCTTTCCTTATTTGGTAAATTCTCGACATTTCCACAAATAACATAACTAAGAATCACATCCATTTCAACATTGCTAAAACTAGAAATACACAAACGTCAACTTTTCATACATGCCATTGCAAGGAAATAAATAAATAAGAAAAAAACAAAAAATTATTTTCTTTTTAAAAGGTGCGGAAAAACTTGTCCTTACAATGCAATTCAAATGAAAAAAATTTCATACATGCATATTCCTAAGCAATCTATCATAACTCTAAAAGTAGCAGCTCCAAAAATCCGATCATAGAATCATGCGATCGAAATCCATTTCTTCGCGATCAGACTCAACTCACTTTTTCCTTTAAGCTTCCTTTCTTTTCTTCGATTCTACAAAACATCAAAAAATGTATTCTTATTACACGATGTATTATGAATCAAAAAATAGGAACTTACAGAGTTAGTCAATGGATTTAACCTGAAATGGAGTCATACCTCTTGACTCTCCCATCTCTTAGATCTCTCAGTGTAACAACCTGAAATTCATATCCCTAAATGTAACCCTTTTCGCGACTCGTTCCGATCATCCAATCGTCGTTTCCGATTTCGTTTTCGATTTCGGTATTTTATTAAGTCATTATTGAATATTTTATTTTATGACTTAATGAGTGCCCAAATACCCTTAGAACTCATTCTAACGCCTCGTATTAGTGATCGGAACATTTTTAGAAACAACCATATCGGGTTACGGCAAATTGGCCGGGTACGACCAAAAGCCCCGTCTAACGCCGGTATCGGGTAGAATTCTACCGTGTCCCAAACTTGGACACTATTTAAAGTGATCCAAGTCTTCATTTGAAGCTTTTGCTTCATTTTACAACAATCACTCCAACCTCTCTCCTCAAACTATATTTAAGGGTCAAAATCTCAAGTTTAAGGCTTCAAATCATCAAGGTATCTTCTCTAACTCATTGTGTATCATATTGGACCTTCAAATTCGAGATTTAATCATGATTTAGAGCCTTGTATATGATTTTACGGCCTTGGAAGGTGCTTAGGCCGTAAACCCATATTTAAAGTGGTTTTAAGCCCTTAAACCCTT
Organism: Lactuca sativa; assembly: GCF_002870075.4. Taxonomy (NCBI): domain Eukaryota; kingdom Viridiplantae; phylum Streptophyta; class Magnoliopsida; order Asterales; family Asteraceae; genus Lactuca; species Lactuca sativa. The sequence continues at coordinate 279,687,728 of NC_056630.2, forward strand.
CCATGACTCAAACTAGACCTATATATGACTTTTAGAAATTTGGTAATGGACTTAGAACACTTTAAACATAAATTTTGAGGGATTTGTATGAGTTTACGGCCAAGGCATGTGCTTGGGCTGTAAACCCCTCAAACATGGGTGTAAACTCATTTCCAATGTGTTAGAAAGCCATCCAACACCACCAAAAGCCTTAGAATAAATCATAGATCCAACCAAAAATAGTTTTGGGGCCTTAAACACAACCAAACTTATCATATGAGAGTTTACGGCCATAGCATGTGTCCCATGGCCGTAAACTCCTAAAAGTATGTCAATTGTGCCCCAAATTCATTTCAAGGCTTGTAGGAATTTTTAGAATCACATGTGATTAACTTTGAGACATTAAAAACACTTATTCATGGGGGTATGAGAGTTTACGGCCGTAAGCTCCATGCTAAGGCCATAAACTCCCCTAAGTGTTGTTGTTTGATGTTTTAAATTAACCCCAAGCCTTAGGAAAAATTGTTCCAGCCATTCCCAAGTGTTGTTAACCCATTAAGCACCATAAAACACCCGGACATGAGTTCACGGCCGTTAACTCATGTGGGTATGGGTTAAGAGGCTGTAAACTCATTAGGGGGTTTACTCTTGAAGAGTAAACTCAAATCCCAAGTCCCCCGCATCAATTCCCATCCGTAGATGTCACCTGGGTCACTCCAAACACCCGTTTTGAGGTGTTTTCGTTCGTTGGAGTGTGACTTCATATCTAATTAGAGTTTATGAATCTAATTAGATATATTTATATGCCATTTCATGTTACATAGGAACCTCGCATGTTATCAGGCCTCGATTCGACGTTTAGCATCCGAAATCGACACATTTCCACGTCCGGTGAGTTCATACCCCTACCCTTTTTCAATGGTTTTTCAATGTTTTCAGGGGGGAATACAAGCAAAAATATAAGAATATCTTGTACTTAAACACATGATTTCTATTAAATGGTTTCATAATTGTACATTTTTAAGAATTGAAAACCTTTTTACAAACTGTTTTAACTTGCAAAGTTATTTGTTTTAACCCGATTTTCAATTCTTATTATACATTGATGTATTGTATACTTTATATTTGATTGTTCACATTTAAACTGATAGAACACTTAAACCATTGTAATGTCTGTAATAAAACACTAAGGTTCGAGTGTAAAAGACAGACACCATCAGAAAATATAAAACATCTTTATGTCCTTAACAATACACCTAGGCTCGAGTGTGATAGATAAATACCATCATAATACACCTGGGATCGAGTGTAAAGGGCAATCACCATAAGATAACACATATATCATTTGTAACGTCCTTAATAATACACCTAGAATCGAGTGTAAAGGAAAATCATCGTTAGATAACGCCTAGGCTCGAGTGTAATGTCCTTAATAAAACACCTAGGCTCGAGTGTAAAGGACAGGTACGTTAGAACTTAGTTAGTCGTAGATACTACTTTCCTAGTCGAAAAGTAAAGAGTAATCCTAAAGATTGGAGACACGTCCTCTGTAACACTTCCTTGGCACGAGAGAGTGGAGGACTAACCCTGTAACCAGAATCTTGAGGAAGGGGAACGTGACTTGAGTGTATAGATCTATACAGGACTGACAATCCCACACCTGGCTGCTAGCTACAGCCGAACCGAAAGGTTCTAGGGTGACAAAAGTCATAAAAATGATACTGGCCCTGGTCCAAGTCATATCTATTCTGAGTATGGTTAAGGACTCGCAATCAGGATTATTAACACTTTAAGAGTATTTATTAGTTTTATGTACGTAATAAAACTAATGTACGTTCAATGATACACAGGCACACACATTCAGGAAAACATGGGGTTTTCCTGGGGAGAACACTGAACATAACCAGAATCGGTAATGATACACAGGCACACACATTCAGGAAAACATGGGGTTTTCCTGGGGAGAACACTGAACATAACCAGAATCGGTAATGATACACAGGCACACATATTCAGGAAAATATGGGGTTTTCCTGGGGAGAACAACACTGAACATAACCAAAATCGGTAATGATACACATACACACACAGTTGGGAGAACATGGGGTTTTCCTGGGGAGGACACTGAACATAATCAGAATTGGTAATAGTTCACACACACACACACAGTCAGGAGAACATGAGGTTCTTCCTGAGTAACAGTAGTATGTAACTAGAAAAGTATAACAAGTTAAATAACTGAACTACAATTCACAAGAACAATCATGTTTTCATTCTACATCGTTTACTTTACTTTTCGGATTTGGAAACTAACTTTACATAAGAAAATATGGGATTTTCTTGGATAAACACTTTTTCAGGAAACCAAAGGAACTCGTACATTTTCAGAAAAACTAACCGCTTATGAACTCACCAGCTTTATGCTGATTTTCAAACCGCTTGTATTCTCAGGTCTACGTTAGACAGGTACCCGAAGATCTTTTTGTTCGAAGACGGAGTTCTCAGAAGACTCGTTTCGTGTTGTTTATATATGATATGTATCACTTGTATAACTTATGCTTTTGAAACGAATGTAAAACTTTCATATATGTATTGTAATGGTTGATTTACTTTAATTACTATGTACATTGGATTTGATACTCAACGTGGAGTCAACCCCGGAAATGTTTCCGCCTTCGGTTTTCGGGGTGTGACACTCAGGTAGACAGGGTAGCTTCGTCTACAATGCCCCTTCTCTTGGCAATAAAAGCAAATTGACTCTTTTGGAATAGCACACGGAACTACCTCAGACTTTGCCTTTCTATTATGGTCAAACTTTTTGACCATGGCATGCCTTTCGTTTCCATTGCCTATGTCCATGGAGGTTTGGAAGGCAGATCTACCAATCAACTTTGCTTCTCCAGTATGCCAAATCATTTCTGATACAGCAGCAACAAGCAAATAGGTGAGATCGATGAGGTTCACATCGTGTTCCATCATATAGTACTCTCTTACTAACTCACTATATGAGTCAAGAAGTGATTGAAGAACCCAATCAACAGCTAACTTCTCACAGACAGTGACTCCCAACATTCTTAACTTGTCAATGTGCGACTTCATCTTTAAGACGTGTGCACACACTGACTTTCCTTCTCCGTGTTTACTTGCCAAAAGGGCTTGAGTGAGCTTGAACTTTTCAAGCCTTCGAACTTGTGGGTCAGGGAGAACAATAGGAGGAGGTGGAGGAAGTGAAGAATGATCTCTTGTTCCTCAATCGAATCGCGGAATATCATCTTCATGTGGAAAGCTTGTTCCAAGGGATTTGGGAAGACCATAGTTAGAATCAGACATCTATAAAACGGGAGAAAATTCAATTTAGTTGATTGAGTCCTTAATAAAATACCCAAATGAGATATTAAGTCTAGGATCCAACACAATGTTCTACAATTTGGAAGAGGTATGCTGTAATCCAAATTGCAGAACATTTGAAGGTAAGTAAATGACAGTTTACCAATTTCCACCATGAAAAACGAAAAGGAGATTTAAGTTTTAAATGAATTGAAACTCCTAGATCTTTTGAGATTCATTGAACTTTTCAATGGCATGTTTAAATCTCGATTGTGCCCTTCATATGTGACTGGGATGCCGAGGATCACAAACAAGTTTGTGGATAACCATGAAAATTTGCTTGGTACTCTAGTGTTACAAATCACCTAATCAATGTACTGGTTAACCACACACGCTCCATTGATCTATGATAAACGTCAAGCTACCCATTGCCATCCTTCACTGGTCCCATATTAGTGTGTCGGTTAATCACACACGCTCTACTAATCGACCAATAAGGGTGAAATGTGCAATTTCATGGATTAGCACCAATTCCATATTTTTCCTAAAGTAACTAAGATTTTGGAATTTATAAAAGTTTTTAGTTACTTCGTTTTTCATTATACTTATAATGGAAGGTTGTGTCCTATCCTACCCGGCTAACGACCACCCCCCCACTAGTCAAGAGTGCGGTGGGTAAGAGTGGATACCCATTCAATCGCCATTTTATATGTAATTTCCTTAAACACCCCTTATAGACCAGCTTCGTGAATGAGGCCTACTAACGGTAAGACTGACTCTTTACTTATACATATATAATATATTAGACTTTTAATTTTATATAATATAAGGGTGTATTTTAACCTTTTAAAATACTAGGGTTTTTTTTTTAATTTTATTAATTTTTTCAAAAAATTAAAACCATTTAATTTAAAATCTTAAAATTTAAAAAACCTTTGATTTAATAATTATTCAAAAGTTAAAAGATTAATTAAATTATTAAATCAAATAAGGATTACCAATTTAAATTAAACATATGAACTTAATTTAATCCTTTATCCATGGATTTCGAAATTTAGGTAGGGATATCTTTAATTATCCAATTAAACAATTTACAAGATAATTACCAAAAATAACAACCTACTAACTTATTCCTTAGATTTCGAAATCCTTTATCAAAACAGGAACCATAATATCTCAAAACATCAAAATCACTATATCGATATCAAAACATATGTCAAATGTATTTCAGAGTAACACACCATACACATAATCACACAATAACATATCTGATGGGTTTTATATAAAACAAAAAATCCTATGTGTGCATGCAACCCTAATTTGAGGATCTATGTTTTCACTATTAGACATACAAGCATTAAACACAATAACTAGAAACCCTAGGAGGCACATGTAATTTTCGAGATTAACATATAATTAGGGTTAGGATACATACCTTTATTCTTATATTGTAATAACAATCAAATCCTTGAAGATTTTGAACTTTGGTAGCAAGCGCCACAAGTGCCGCGCCTCTAATGGCTCACAAACAAATCTAGCAACCAAGGATTACTATAGAGAGAGAAGGGAAGTGGAAAAATTGGCCCTAGCCTCTCTTAGAGTCCCCTTAGACAAAATCTAACCATATAGGGGTTTATATAGGTGATAAGGAAGGTTTAGGATAAGGCAGGTGTATCTTAGATAACCCTAATCCCTTAACTTCCTCCCTAAGGCTTCCAAGGCACCCTTAGAGCCCAAAGAAGCCCTAGGAGACTCTAGATTTCATTCCATCCCTCTAAGGGAGGTTCTAGAATGCTCAATGCTCAGCTTTTGAACATTGTCACCTTTAGTCCCTGTAGTTTCAATTAATTCCTTTAATCCCAAAATTAATTTATGATTAAATATTAATTAAACAATATGATTTCTAATTAATATATTATATCCATAATACATTAATATATTAATTTATTAACCAAGTAATAAATTAATAAATCATTCTTCTCTCTCCAACAATAATCCTATTCAATTGTCAGGTTTGAAGGCAACCCAAAATGACATTTGCTATTATCAATTCAAGTACTTACCAATTATATTTATGGGTTTAGAAACCTAATCCAACAATATCATGGGCCTTGCCTACTTCATCGGTCCCTGCCCGGCATCGGACAATGTCCGGCATCGGGCCCCGCTCGGCATCAGACCGAAATCCAGCATCGAGCCCCACCCGTCATCGAGAAAAGCTTGGTATACATATAAACCTATCAACAAATACACATAAATACTCACATAACATTAACATATAAACATTCCTCGAGCCTCGCCCGACATCAGACCAATATTCGGAAGCATACAAACATTCCTCGGACATCGCCCGACATCAAAACGTAATCCAGCAACATACAAAAAAGACACGTGCAAGAATCACGAAGACATCATGCATACAAACATTACACGGGAACCGCCCAAAATCGAATCGAAAATCCGGAAACATATAAACCTACATCAGGCACTGTCCGTCATCGGACCTTGGTTCGGAACTAGCATACATATACGGGCCGAAATTGGTGCCTGTGACCTATTCATACTGGAGGAAACTCACCTCGCAAAGTTGAATGCATAATCTCACGGTAAGGAATCTTTAACGGCTACTCCAACGACTTCAAGAGCTATCATTATCACAATAACATTCAGTCAAAATCCAACAATCCTTCTTAGGGTAAAATGACCATTTTACCCCTAGTCTAATTTGGACCATAACCTAGGCCCAATTCCATAACATCCATGGTCCAATTCTATATAGCCTTTCCAAGCCCACTAATGGCCTACTTATGGCCCAATTTTCTAAATTGGGCCCAACTCCTCAAATTGGCCTTCCCTTAAGCCCAAACATGTCTTAAGCCTAATAACTGACTTTTGATGGCCCACTAAGGCCCAATAGCTAAGAAGTCCAAAGATTGGCCCAAACCGAGGCCCAAATGACGAAGAACCCGAATCCAATGAGTATGCGGGGGCGTACTCCTCTGTATGTTAAGCGTACATGTTGTATGGCTTGTACGTTGCGTGTACGGGCTTATACGCCCAACGTGCTACCCTGTTAATCCATAAAATCCAAAAAGGGCTTAATCCCTTAAGACCTTAAGCTCCAAACACAGATCTGTGTCCACTAAAGTGTCTTTACCCATAAAGTCGATTAATTGGTGGCTTGCAACCCACCAAATGGATCCAAACTTGAAATATAGAAACTAACTCCCATGGAAATGACTAAAACTCATGCATGGCCTCAAGAGGACCTTCAAGATGGAAACTTTTCTGTTCTTGGGACTCATATAGCACTAAGGGTGGCAACCCCAGGCCTAGAAACAACTTTGGACCATAAAAATCCATTCTTGGGACAAAATGTTGATTTAATGTCTAAGTCCATAACTATAATTGGTGAGACTTGACCCGACCCAGCATAGTCTATTTGGGTTGCATGGCATCATGCATTTGGATAGACTATAATGAGAGAAAAAACACTTAAGGTTGGTTAATATATTATAAGTTCTAATATATTAATAAAGTTATTTAACTAGTATTGATCAAGAATTAATTTGGAATTAATTAAGTGATCAAAAGCAGACTAATTAAATATTTGGGTTGATTGTGTAAATCATTCATTCTTATATATGTGGGCTTATGATCCAAGATTCCTTATGTTGGACTAAGTCCATGGGGTGACCCATGGATACTCCATGGAGGTTAAATCCATGGAGCATAAGGAATGGGTGAAGTTATGAGTTACATGGTGTAACCCTAATAGCCACCATATAAAAGAATCCCATGACTCAATAAATCGGAAACTAGTGTGTGTGTATGAGGGCTAGATGATTTCAACGAGTGTTCCATTTCTCTCAAGTCATTCCATGTGTATTTGGTGTTGTGATAACCATTTGAGGTGTCACACTTGGGGCACTAGGCTCTCGAGCATCATGGAGTCAAGCTACATCAACAAGGTATGTATTCTATCCTTTTATTACTCAAGTATCTAAGAGATTGTATGCTAGATAGGGTAATACCTTGGAATATTCATATTTGCATGTATAATAGAGAAAACATAGATCCAAGGTATTTAGGGTTGCATGTACAGTTAGGAGTGTTAGAATGCTCATAACCCAATAGTGGTATCAGAGCCTAGGCTTGTTTTCAATTATAATTGATGCAAATTGCTGAAAAATACTGAAAAAATTGATTTTCTGGCTTTCTGGGCACTAGACTCGCCGAGTCCTCTGATGAACTCACCGTGTCCATGAAGAAATTCATCCTACTCGTCGAATAGGTTCATGCACTCGACGAGTAGGAGCCCCAGACAACATATTTTCGAGTTTTTTGGCTGGAATTGGACTAGGAACATTACCCTAAGATGTTTTTGGACTTATAAACTCGTTTTTGATGTAGTAATGTTCATGCTAATCCAATCTCAAAGATAATTGTCAATATATTCATGTTTTTTATTAGTTTAAGGTTTAGACTAATTACATGAAAAAGTTTGTTTTGAATTATCTTGTTCTTATGAGTTGCTCAGATTAATAAAAAGTTATGTGAAATTGTTGTTTTCAATCCAAATTAATCTAAGAGTTGATTATAAAATGTGTTTTTATAACTTGTCCTCAAGTTATATGAAAAGTCACATTTAAGTTTCATAAAACTCATAAAAGTTGGCAATGGTTACAAAAATTGAAGAGTCTTGTCCTCAAGTTATGGAGGTTCAAGAGTCACTTCATTAAGTAATAAAATCTGTAACCTTAATTAATTCCATAAGTTACAAAATAAAGAAAAATTTACATTCTTTTATTAGTTTAAAGTCTTCCATAACTTGTCCTCAAGTTATGGAACTTGAAGAGTCTTTTAATTAAAACTACTTTAAGCACATAAGTTATGGAATTAATTAGTTTTGAATAGTTTCAAAACTTGCCCTCAAGTTTTGGAATTTGAAAAGTTTTCACTTATGAATACTTTAATTCCATGTTAGCCCTCAGAATTTTAAAAGTTAAAATTCAACCCTTATACTTTATAATATTATAAGTTAATATATATATATATATATATATATATATATATATATATATATATATATATATATATATATATGTATATATATATATATATATATATATATATATATATATATATATATATATGTATAAGAGTAAAGTCAGTCTTACCCTTAGTAGGCCTCATTCACGAAGCCTATCTATAAAGGGGGGGGGGGGGGTATAAGGTTACTGCCTATAAAATGGCAGTTTAATGGGTGTCCACTCTCACCCACCGCTTTCTTGACTGGTGGAGAGTCGTTAGTCGAACGGGTAGGACAAGGGCTAGAATTCTCCCTTCATTAAAAGTATTAATGATAAATACTAAGTAACTAAACTCTTATTAATACCCAATCTTAGTTACTTAGGAAAATGTGAATTTGGTGCTAACCATAAAATTACACTTTGCACTTTGCTTAAGTCGTTAGTGGAGCGTGTGTGGTTAACCGGCACATTAACATGGACTTAACAAGGTAGGCAAAGGGTAACTTAATATTTATCATAGTATCGGTGGAGCGTGTGTGGTTAACCGGCACATCGATTAAGGGGTAATTAATTAAGGGTACCAAGTATATTTTCATGGTTATTTAACACTTTGTTTTGTGATCCTCGGCATCCTAGTCACAAAACCTGAAGGGCACACTTGAGATTGAAACATGCCATCGAACAGTTCAATGAATCTCAAAAAAATCTAGGAGTTTCAAAAACCAATTAAAACCTAATTATACATTTTGTTTATCTTGGTGGAAATTGGTGAATCGTCATTCACCTACCTTGAAATGTTTTATAGCTTGGAATACGGCATCCCTTTTCCGAGTTATAAAATAGTTTGTAGGGTCCTAGACTTAATATTTCATATTGGGTGTTATATTAAGGACTTTTAATCAACTATCTTGAATGTCTCCCAAAAGATGTCTAGTTCAGACATATATGATCCTCCCAAATCTCTTGGAACTTCACTTCCTCCACCTCCTCCAATTATTCTCCCTAACCCACAAAGTTCAAGGTCACTCAAGCCCTATTGGCAAGGCAAGGTCTAGGTGTGATCACATCTTGGAGATGAAGTCACATATTGACAAGCCGAGAGAGTTGGGTGTCAAAGTCTTGAGAAAGTTGGTGGTTCAATGATTTTCTAAGTCACATAGTGAATTTCTTTGGGACCTCTATGAAATAGACTATGACAAGACCCTTAATGATCTTATCTATTTGCTAACATCAACTTCCTAAAACTTTATGGACATTGACAATGATGACACTGGAAATCCAGAAAAAGCATTCTCTTCCCAATGGAAAGGGATCGACCATAGTCAACTCCGTTGACCAAATGGTAAAGAGAAAAGCTAAGTCTGTGACAGTACCGGTACCATTACCAAAGGGTCCATATGTTTATATTGCCAAAGGAAGGGGCATTAGTTGCGAAGCTGCCAAATTTTACCTAAGGATGTTAAAGTCAATAAGTTCGACTATACTTCAGGTAATGTCCACTATCTAACTCTGCTAAGTTTCTATTATGAGATTCTTGATACATGATGTGACTGGGTCACATGTTGATGTTTTAAGAATCAAAGAAAAGTGAAGAAACTTAAAGAAAGAATATGCTAAATCTGATCGCGTAGATGGATTTCTATCGCATAGTTTGAAGATCGGATTCTTGAGCTACAACAAGGTTTTCATGCTCTTTTGCATTTTAAGGATAGTTTTTCCGCAAAGTTTTTAAAATAAAAGGAAAAATGATGTTTTTATTAATTTTAAAATATCCTTACAATGGCATTTGAGGAAAAATTGTTGCTTATATGATTCCATTAACAGCAAGAGTGGAAATATGAAATTGATTCTTTCATTTGTGGTAATGTCTAAATTTACCAAATAAGGAAAGATCCTCATCACCCAAGTTTCAATTGGACCGAAACTTGGAATCATGCAAGTTGTATAGCATGATGAATGAGAATTTTTCATCTTTGGAAAATTAAGACAAGTTCCTTGTTCACATGTATATGTGAGTCAAGTGAAGGACTAAGGGATCGAGTACACATTCTTGTGCACTGGTCAAGTCCACCACAAAAGATTGATAAGATTATTCGTCATAATTTACTAAATCTCAGTAAATATGGTTATACTTACAAACTTAAGTGTAATTCTGAGACATTGGAAAAGGTTCCAATGTATGGCAGAGCAAATAAGAAGAATCAAATTATGCAGAAGGATAAAAGTTTCTCAAATCTAAAAAAATGGGAGATTACTTTAGTATCATGTCATATGATCATCTTAATGATTAAGAGACCTTATCGCAATTCATCCTCTAAGTGCATTCTGATAGCTAAGAAGAGGAGCTATGAATTGTTGAAGTGGTTAAATCAAGAAGATGAGTCATATTTCATTCCAAAACAATTCTTAGAGTCATACTCCAAGATTGTAACTTGAGTGACATGTCTTAAAGAAGGTTTAAAAACACTTGTCAAATGTAAGAGTAAAAGTTTCCTACTCTTGTACATTTGAAATTGGTAATTTGTGATGTTTTGGATAAAACAAAGACCAACTAAGGCCAATTGTGTAAAGTGTTTGTCTTGATATAGAATCCAAACTATCTCTTGAATATTTGGCAAGTGAGTCTTATGTGTCAAGAGGATAGTGGGAGTTTTAAAGATCCTGAAAGGATAATCAAGAATAAAACCAGAAGCTCTTCACTAGCACACGACTTGAGGTTTATAACCTATCGTGTTGACATGTTTTGTGCTCATTCCAGTTAAAGTTTGCTTTGTATATGAGTTCTTAGAGTTTTCAATTGGTTGCATAACAACTTGGAAGCAATGGCAGGCCCTTGAGCTGCCAGGTGGCAAGAAATTAAGATTGAGTTCAGTCCATATGAGTTTGTTTTTGTCATTATCCTTGTCTTGTGAATATGGTTTTGACAATTCACATGGATAAGAACACATACACCATTAAATCTATGTGTCACAAGGTTTCTCTCCGATTCATGAAAATGATGGTGAGGAAACACTTTCACTAAGTAGATTTTAACTAGATAGCAATTGTGATATTTTCATTCTCAAATTCGTTAATGGAGCGTGTGTGGTTAACCGTTACACTAACTTGGACTTGTGAGAAGTAGCAAAGGTCTAAACAATTGAGACTATGATTACGACATCCCTTTTCATAGTTCTTAAAATCGTTTAGACACACATGTGAGATATCTAAGATAAGGTGTATGACATTGATAATATTTTATCAAAGCAATCTAGTATCAGAAATCTGAACTTTGGTAAGAAAGTCAATAAAGTATTGATTTCTAGAAGTCCATCTGATTTCTGAGTACATGTCAACGCTAGTGGGAGCATAAGTGTTATGCTAATAATCATCATGTTAGTGGGAGCATGATAATTATGATAAGTATTCCAAGTTAGCAATGTTAATTATAGAAAACAAAAGTTTCAATTCGTGAGGCTGCAGGGGTTGAAAAATAATTGTTTTCCTATAATTAAGGGAGAGGAAATTATACTTCATTTCAATTCTAAAAGCTTAGATTGAGATTTTAGTCAAATTTAGTCAAGGATATATATATATATATATATATATATATATATATATAGAGAGAGAGAGAGAGAGAGTTAGGTTTATATATGAATTATAATTATTGTGTGATTGTATAACCAATTCTAGACCAATCATTTTATACATTAATTTTGTCATTTTGTTAATTAAATTAATAACTATCTAATATAAATTACTCTAAAATTATGGTAATTAACGGGTTATTATCTATAATTTTGGTATCCTATAACCTGCATATCGACCAAATCTTTACCACCATTAACCTTCTCCAACCCTTGCATTGATTTCAACCCATTCACTAATGCCACTGCCTCACCATCCTGTCTTCACAATGTCTGACTGTGTATTGCATGTCGCCTCAATTAAATCTTGAATACCCCTCCCTAGAAGGTAAGATATGATATCAGGTAGAAGAATAGAGGGACGAAGGTAAGAGATGAAATAATAACCATCCATATAGTCTCGATTAATGGTTTGTTTCTGCGATCCCAGAAGGTCTCCGATTTTTTGTGCCCTCAACTCCAAAGCCGGTAATTCTCGTAAAGCCCTTGGCCAGGTAATTTATCGATATTTGTGTTCAATATTTTTGTTGTTTAATTCGATTTGTTCTTAGTTTCGTAATAATGATTGTCCTATAAAAATGTTCAGTTGGTACTCTCTTCCTAACCTTGGTTGATCATAGTTATTTTAATTTAGTCAAATGGGTGCGATCACACTAATTTGTTTTCATGGATTTTGGGTATTTTTTATAACGAAAGCATTAAGCTCAAGAATTACTTATTGTTTTCATGGATCCTGGGTATTTTATTTGATGAATTTGGTGTTGTGGTGTGGATCTCTATTATCCACTAATACTGGTAGAGACTTTATCGCACTAGTTTATTACTATAACTTCTGTAAAAAAAATTTATGTGTACTATTGTCAAACTTTAAATTTTATTTGAATAGAATCACATGTCATTTTAAAAAGAATTTATTGAAAATGGCATGAACAAATAGACCATTACAGTTGGTCCGATTATACTAATCTCTTCCCTTTTTTCTAAATTGCGATGAACACATTCACAAGTGTGTGTATGTGTGTATGTATTTGTATGATTTTGTTTGAATTGTTTAAGAAATAACTCATTCTAAAAGAATTGCTACAATTTTTGCTTATATCATCAAGAATTATTGATTATGGTATTTTGTTTATCAGATTTGGTATTTTTTTATCAAATTCTTAATGAATCTGATCAAATTCTTATAGAATATGCTTTATTTTTATATTCCTTTTTATAATCTTAAAGAATGTGGCAGCATTTTGGTAGAATATGTTAAATTTCTTATAACTTCATTCTTCTAGAATTTATTGCTTATATCACATAGATTTATTGATTCAGGAAATCTGTATCTCACATGTTGTATTTTTTTATCTCATTCTTAAAGAATCTATAAGATTCTTGTTATATTATTTGTTTACACTCTTCCTGATAGTGGATATAATATAGTTTTAAAAGTTTTTTTTTTCATGTTGAAGAATGGAACGTTGTATGGAGTTCTTCAAAGGAATGCATAACAGTGGAATGGAATCGGAACTGATTATTGAAGAATAAAAAGTTAAACCGAAACAAATTCTTGAAGAATGGAACATAGAATTCAAGATGGTTTTCGAATAACGAAACACAAAAAATTGTTTATTTGGATTTGAAATGTTAATTTGTAATTTTGTATTGTTAAAATTTAATTTAAAATTTTCCAGAATTTTAGGTTTGTATTCCTTAATATTTGCATTTCTTTAATTTGTTACTAAACGAGGTGTCACTAGTTGTTTTAATATACATAAGAATTATTATTTTTTTCCAATTAATTACCATCACGCCATTGTTATCCTAACCACTCATTTTTTTAATCTAACGGACCAAAATTAGTCATACATTCATACAATAGATGTAATTCATATTTAATCCTAGCCCTCTATATATATATATATATATATATATATATATATATATATATATATATATATATATATATATGAATTTCATGTTGGAATGGCTCAACATAAGGAAATTCTATATATTGGTTCATTATTTGCGTTCTAAAATTCGATTATGATTACGGTATCCCTTTTCATAATATGAATTATGTGAACTTGGAAAATAGAAATGAAAATATTATAGCAAAAGACTGGTTTAGTCTTTATGTGAGACATCATGAATCGTGTCCCATATGCTTCGGATATAGGATCGATTACATGTGCTATATTCATCCTTTCTAAAATTTTCCAAATGCTTGGGGCATTAAGAAGGGAAAAGGTCTAGAACTGGATATGACTAAAACGATTAAGCAATTGTCGAGGACAATCTAAGGTTTACCAAAGATTGGTTGCTCAGGGACAGTTGGAAGTATAGTGTTAATTGTTGAAAGGACCATATTGAGATATTCTGAAAAGGGGCAACTCTTGTTCAGAAGTGATAGTCAAAAAGGGAATGTGGAAATGATCCCATTTGTGGAAATTGTTCAAGAAATCTGTGTAAGATTAGGAAACTTAATGCAAGATGGATGTTTCCAAGGAGTTGATCTTCTTTGGAATGCTCTGTAATGTTTGTTGTCAAGTCTTTGAGACCTTGTGCATAATCATTACAAGAGAATCATTGCATATAAGTTGAGAATCTAACATATTTTGGTAAAATGGCATGAATTTGGAATTCCTGCATTTTCCCTAAGAATTCGGGAGTGTGAAATTAGAATCATTGAAAGTTTGGTCAATTGGTTTATTTCACAAAGTAAGGATCATAGACAAACATAGAGTGCATACTTGGTGTATGGCAAAGCTATTGTTTAGAAAAACATAGTGTACATGCTCGGAGCATGGGACAACTATTGTTTTAATTCAAGAATAAAGTTGATAGCTGAAACAGTATGCAATGAATAATGTGTAATCATATGGTGATAAATAAAAGGTGTTTTATTTATGTTCATAGGTTTTGATACCATATTAGATTCAATTATTCTTGTGTTTCATTTTGCATGTTTTGACTTCTAGAATAAACTAGGTTATTCTTCCGGATTGACTAAGTTATTCAAACTATCCATAGTCGGTCATATGTTGGAAGTAGATATGAATCAAGACTGTCATGGATTGGCTTGTAGAGGTCCAAGTTGGTGGACAAAGTTGTGCTACAATACTCATGAGTGCTCATAAGTTCTGAGTATTGGATTGAACCCGCGCTCATTGGAATCACTTCATGGATTTTATCATGAGTGATCATGAGACGATAATATCTTATATTCTTCAAACCTAGAGATATGAGTTGTTACTATGAGTTGGTTGTACATTGATTGCATGAAAACACATTCGGTAACTCGATGTTATAAAACGTGCCTTTGTAAATGATTCAACAAGTAGTCTACAAGCCATATGAGTCGAAGTTTATCCATTCCTTTTACCTTCAGGATAAAAGCGATATTTGTGGGACCCTCGATGATTTAATGGTGATACATGTGAGCGCTTGGCCAAGCCAGGACTGATTTGATCTGTTCAATCAGTTAGTCGTCATGAATTGGAAATCGGGAAACAACAAATGGACAGAGAAAATGATTTTAATCCATGTCTAAGTCCATATGATATCTAGAATGGAGGAATATATGATCCCTTATCTAATGGACAAGTCATTGACAAAGGTCAGAGATCGTCGGCTAGGTCAGAGTTCAACAGAAGCTTTTCAGAGCTACGATTTCCAGTCGGTTCTTGAAGTCATACGTAATAATAGTTGTTGACTTATCCAAGTGGGAGACTATTGGATTAATATCTAAGTCCATAACTATAATTGGTAAGACTTGACCCGACCCGGCATGGTCCATTTGGGTTGCATGGCATCATGCATTTGGATAGACTATAATGAGAGAAATAACATTTAAGGTTGGTTAATATATTATAAGTTTTAATACATTAATAATGTTATTTAATTAGTATTGATCAAAAATTAATTTGGAATTAATTAAGTGATCAAAAGGAGACTAATTAAATATTTGGGTTGATTGTGTAAATCATTCATTCTTATATATGTGGGCTTGTGATCCAAGATTCCTTATGTTGGACTAAGTCCATGGGGTGACCCATGGATACTCCATGGAGGTTAAAATCCATGGAGCATACGGAATGGATAAAGTTATGAGTTACATGGTGTAACTCTAATAGCCACCATATACAAGAATCCCATGGCTCAAGAAATCGGACACTAGTGTGTGTGTATGAGGGCTAGAAGATTTCAAGGAGTGTTCCGTTTCTCTCAAGTCATTCCATGTGTATTTGGTGTTGTGTGAACCATTTGAGGTGTCACACTTGGGGCACTAGGCTCTCGAACATCATGGAGTCAAGCTACATCAACAAGGTATGTATTTTATCCTTTTATTACTCAAGTATCTAAGAGATTGTATGCTAGATAGGGTAATACCTTGGAATATTCATATTTGCATGTATAATAGAGCAAACATAGATCCAAGGTATTTAGGGTTACATGTACACTTAGGAGTGTTAGAATGCTCATAACCCAACACAAAAAAGGTCCAAAACACCATTATTATAGATCTAAGCATACATGAGGCAAGTTGTGAGTTTTTTACCTCAAATGATTGCTAGATGGTGATGATATCTCAGATACTTGATCTCAAGCTACTCAAGTTCTTCTTGTTTAACTTACTCTTTCTCCATCCAAGCTTCAAAACACCACAATGAGCTTCACAAAATCAAAATCACACAAAGATGAAGAGGGTTAGGTTTCTAGGGTTTCTGAATCAAAGTGGATGGTAAGGAGGCTAGGGTTTGGGACATAATGTGGTATTTATATGGCTTAAATCTTAAAAATTAGGGTTTTGAGTCAGATCGCGTCCGTTGCGTGTACTCCTTGGTACAGTGTGCGCACACATATCGATCCCCCGCATCCAATGCCGCCACTACACCCCGCGTATGCCAAGCTTATGCCCAACATACGTCTTTAGTCAACCCACTTACTAATGTCCCAACTCAACAAGGCTCAACTTACATAGTTCAACATTACTCTAATAGTCCAACAACTAATTACAAATTTAAATAATTATCATTAACTCAAGTCACGGGTGTTACATCATAAGGAGGCCAAAAAAGACTTAGGGCCTTTAAATAGGGTGCAAGACCCTAAAAATTAGGCTTTCTCAAACAGCGACTAATTTGTCGAGTTGCCTTCACCAACTCGCCGAGTTGGTCCTTAGGAATGCGCGTGCCAAAGACCACCAACACGTTGAGTTCCCCCCCAAGTACTCGACGAGTTGGCCCTTAGAAAAGATGATGTATTTCCATAATTGACCTTCTAGATTCTAGATGTTACATTAATGCAATAAATTCATAGTATAATAGACACAATATATATTCGTAGCCATATTCTCAAAGTAAAACTTACATTTATACATTCATGTATGTGGGCATTTCTATGTATTAAATTGTGAATTTGATATATTAAGTCGTCCATAAAATTCACAACTTAATACAAAAAATTCACAGTTTAATACAATACATTCAAAGCTCATTTATAAATATAATCTCTTATATCATTCACAATTTAATATATACATAAATTATGTCATATTTCAAGTTACTTACAAAAATATTAAAGTATTATATTTTGCACTAAAAGTTAACTTTAATATTATATTACTCAATATGAAACTAAGCATATATTATTTTGTTCACACTTTACAATAAGAATTGTATGACTTCGAAAATTTAATAACTAAGCATAATATTTGTAATTGATATTATTTTTTTAAAAAATTCATAATATATTTAAATATGATAAATCCTAGAATTTATATTTATATTTATAAATGTGAATAACATGACTATTTCTATTGTATTTTTCGTAAATCAATATAATGTTATAAAGATTAGTATAATATTAAGCCGTCAAATTATAATATAAAAATTTATTTTATTTATTATATTATATAAATTTGAAATAATAGAATGACCGAGAAAGAGATCAAGGGATAGTATGATTAATTGGTTACACCATGAGCCATAATTGTGTGTAACATTTTTTTTGGAAAAAGAAATACACAATTTAAAATAAATATCTCATAAACATAAGACATAAGACATAAGGAGGTGATAATAAGACATAAGACATAAGGAGGTGATAATAAAGTAACCTTATTGATTGTTTAGCGTGGACCTAAAAAAAGTCAAAAGATTATTTTCTAGATAGTTTACTTTATAAGCATACATACACACACAGACACACACACACACACACACACACACACACACACACACATATATATATATATATATATATATATAATTTAATCTATAACCACATATATAAATTTAATATGCATTTAAGTAAAAAAATTATCCAAATTTCTATTTGTATTTTCGTGAGAGTTTTGTACCAGTCATTTCATTCACGAATTAAAGTTTAAAGATTTATAAATGGACGAACAATAAAAAAGAATAAAGCTTTGTTGAATTTGTTTACTTTAAAACTAGTTTAGTATTTCAAGTTTCAATAATATTACATTCTACTAGAGAGAAAAATAAAAAGTTCAGGACTCTCATTCACAGTTTAATAAAACCGTTCACAATTCTTATTCACTGTTTAATACAACAATTCAGGATACTAAGACACCACTAAAAATACTAGTTCAGACACTAAGACACAACTTAAAAATACTAGTCTGATATCTATTTACATCTTAATAGATTATTTCAAATACTCATTCACAACTTAAAATATACAATCATTTCATTAAGGCATTTCATCAAACACTTTCTATGCATATTTTTCTAGTTATTTTATTTCTAAACTTTTCTACTAGATAACTGATCACAGAAGAGAACAGAAGGTAAGCATTTATCAAACATATTGTGTGCATAATACATACCAGATCTATAAGCACAACGCATAAGATCTAACATGATTTATACTTATACATCAAACACCTTGAGAATAGTTCTATGGTGGTGGCGGTTGTTAGCAGTAGCAGCGTTCAACAATGATGGCGGAAGTGTGATGGTAGATCTGAAGGAGGATGTTATAGATCTGAGGCGTAGGTTGTAGATCTGATCAGATCTAGACTAGGAACACCATCAAAGACGAGGAAAACCCACCGAAATCATTTCGAACTAAACAGATTTGAGCAAAAAACACAAAAGAAAGTGGTATGAATCACATCGCCAGAGATGATAGGAATAGGAGGTGGTTCGCCGTTGATATGAGATAATGATAGTGGTGGCGATTATCAGCATAAATCATAGATCTGGAGGTGGAGGACGACGAAGCTAGCAATTTATCTGGTGTTTCTTTGGTGGTTCAATAATAAAATGGATCTAAAGCAAAAATCAGAGATCTAGCAAACAACGACAATACACACTTAGATTCCGGAGTGGCGGTAGTCAGGTAGAGATCGACGGCGACGGCGGTTGGAGGCTCATGACGTCGGTGGTAAAAGAATGGAGAGGATGGATGTAACATCCTGTTTCAGATCGTTTTGTGATTTAAGACTCGTGGGTCGTAATTCGGGTATGAGAAGGTTTTGAGGCTTTTAAGAAGAAAGGTTTAAACACTTTTGGATGTGGGTAAGGTCGGTTGTGTGATAAAAGTGTTTGGTTTGTGCTTTAGAGCCCAAGGGTATCGGTAAAGGCACTGGTTTGAGCCTTTCATAAATTTTGGATCTGGGTTCGAATGGGTTTCAAGAAAAATAAATCTAATAGAAGTGTAGGACTTCTCGTTACCTTTATGTGGATATAAAAAATGTCAAAATCCTATTTAGAACATAGAAGTTATCACCGTTAGAAGTTTGGGTGGTATTAGGCTAAGCTGAGTGCGTTGGGCATACCAGGAGTACGCTAGGCATATGCAATCTGTTCCCAAACCCTATTTCCGTGGTTTGAGCCCTATTTAAGCTCCTTAACTCCCCTAAAACCATCCCATTCTCAACCTCCACCCTTCCATGAAACCCCAACCCTAGTTGAGCCTTGTAAGCTAAAAGAAGGTATATTTGAGTGCTTTGGAGTATGCATGGTGCACCTTGGAGAAGAAGGAACTTCTTGGAGAAGTCTTGGTTGATTGGAGCTTGTAGATCTGGACCTTTTTCACCTTGATCTATCTTCTAGAGGTATAAATTTTGAATCTTGATGATGCATTTGTTAGATCTAGCTACTTTTGAGTGTTATGAGCTTTTGGTCATTTTAGTGCATAAAGTTTAGATCTTGAAAGTTTGTGACCTTGTTATGGATAAAGTTGGAAACTTTATCCATCTAAACATCATTGCAATTCATATCTGAAGGTTGGAGACTTGGACTTAATGGAGTAAGTTGAAAAAGATGGACTTTTGGTCCCATTTGATGCTTAAAGGCTAGATCTTGGTGGTTTGGGCCATTATAATGGATAAAGTTGGAAAGTTTATCCATTATGGAGCTTTTAGGATCCATAAAAATGTGATCATGATCCTTCTATACCTTACATGAAAGTGTCATGATGTCTTAATGGATTATTAAGTTAAGGCTTTGGCTTTTGGAACTTTTCTAGACCTGGAAAGTCATAAAGGTGGAAACTTTATGACTTAGAATGATGTTGTGGGACTAGATATGAGTGTTGGATGAAAGGAATTAAGAGATTAAGCACTTAATGGAAAAGTGCCTTTTGGCCGAGTACGTCAAGCGTACCTTTGGGTATGTTGTGTGTACTTGTATGTGGTCCCGATTCTAGATGGTGAGTATGCCATGTGTACGAGCTAAGTTCGTTGGGTGTACTCAGCCTGAAGTTGATTTGTTGACCTTCACTTTCGTTTACCATTGACTTTTGACCAAGTTTGACCTTGGGTCAAACTTGAGGGTTTTGGGCTGTTAATTAAGATTTTATCTGGTTTTAGTATTAGTGGATTTGCGTGTGCAAGAAGTGCAGAGAAGGGATTGTGTCGTAGTGTATTAGGGTTCTTCGATTTTGCTGAGTCTTCTCACTATACTTAAATTTGTGGTAATTTTATGTGTGACTGAAGGGTCTTATTATTGTTAATGACCTAAGGTTCTTTTTCGTATTATAGTTCGGAGGGTCATATTTGTTTATATTGAGTTATGTGTTATTATGCATTCTATCTTTGTGACTTATGCTATTATATTATTCTGTGTATATATTGAGTTATGACTGGAGGGTCCATACCGAGACGTGCGACTTGAGGGTCTTCACTGAGGCACATGACCAGAGGGTCCTTATTGAGATATAGCCATGAGAGGCTAACTATTTGTGTATGTGGTATTTTGGGGAGCTCACTAAGCTTCGTGCTTACAATGTTGATTTAAATGTGTTTCAGGTACTTTGTAGATTTCGGGAAGGCAGAGGCATGATTGTACACATTCGTCGGCTTATGATGTCATGTGGATTTTGGGATACTTTGATATTGTTTTGATAATGATTTATAATTTTGTGATAACTTGGATTCATGAATAATGTTTAGTGAATTAAAAATGAATTTTGTTTTTTTTGAAATTCGAGGTGTTACAATTTGGTATCAGAGCATTGGTTTGAGGGATTCAGGCACATCCTCGGTATGTATAGACTCAAGCTGAGGAGTTGATAAATTTTCAAAAGAAATGATTTTTTTCATCACACGATTTTCCAAGGAAATTAAAGAGTTTTGAAAGCAGGTTTGAAGCGATGTGTACAGTCAGCCAGAGCTCGAGCGGTTATTTCCCAAAATACCCTTACTTGATTATGTGTTGTGATGAGTTGTAAATATGAGCTGATAGAATTGCATGCTAGTTTAGGGGTAGGGATATGTACAGTATTGCAACGAGTGTTCCTGCTTAGGAGAGATGCCTTTATGCCTGTTAGGTGAGCTGGTAGTGTTGCATGCTTATGATTAGTGATCTCTAGGAGTTATGAGGTAGCATTGCATGAGTTTGATGATGCATTTTGTGTTGTGGTTAGAGTAGTTGGGGTTGTATGCTAGTGTGGTTTCATGTGTTGGTTTTGATAGCCTGTTTAGGTTATGTGCTAGTAGAGGTTGCTTGATGCCCGAATGCTGCTTGCTTTGTGCTTTTAGAGACTTCCATTAATATTGACTAACTATTAATCGAATACGTTAGGTTGCATGTTACAGGGATTAGATAATTTTAGAAGGTTAGATTTAGCTCTATTTCACAGCTCTTGTTTGAGTCTAACCGTTGTAGGGTGGGATCTTGCAGTCAGAGAATTATCTAGTGCATGTAGCATGTAATTGTATTCGAGAAGTAGTGAGTAGGTATTAAAGGGAGTTCCTTTTGCAATTGATGAATGAAAGAGGTGTGTGAAGGGAATCCTTGGAGAGCCTAGGGAGTATTTTCAGTCCGATGAGTATGTTGTTTAGCGGTGAGTATTCGCAAGAGAGCAGGTATGTGGAATTGGATTGGTCGATAGTGGAGTTGAGTAGCTACTTAGAAAATTTGGAACAATTCTCGAGGAAAGTATGGATAGGTGTGGAAGGTAGTATTGGGCCCGTACTACTTAAAGCAGAGGATCCATACTCGAATCGAGGAGAATTCCAGGGTTTCTAAGTAGCAGGTTGAGGGTGGATAACATGGTTTAGGTGCCATGATTCATTGCAGAGTGTGTTTCCGTCTTTATCGATTATTCGGCTGCGGTTGTTCAGACTTTGAATGGGCCTGGTGATTGTTGGGGTCGAGGGCCATGTTGTTCGGGTTTGAATGGAGTAGGCCTTGCGAAAAAATTAAGATTAGGTCTCGAAGGATATGATCGGTTAGGTGCTAGTTTCAGTGGCAGGACTCAAAAAGGAAGTGGATGTGATTAGCTGTTTGAGGATTTGCAGTCTAAGTTGAGTGTGTTGGATCTATATGCCCAAGAATCATTATGGAGTAATATTGTTAATAATATAAGATCATATAGGGTCACACCATTGTCAAGTTGACACATTTTGTATATTTATTATTAATAAATAATATCAATTCTTGTATTTTAATTTGGGAATAATTATTGTTTTGTGAAAATAATAATTATAAGAGAGTATAACTAGTTATTATTTCATAAGATATGAATTAATAAGTCATGCACAATATTATGTACTAGTTGGATTCTTTTGTCTGTTACCTAAAGACAAAGTTTATATTTTATAAACTTGGAGTTTATAAAAAAATAAAGAATCATTCATTTTTAAACCACATGGCCTAAAATATTAAAAAATGGAGTTTGCTTTTCAACCTCCATGCATTGTCTCCCATGCTTCTAAAGGCTAGCCATTACTTTAGAGTATGTTAATGGTTAGACCTTACTTTTCATGGGTTATATAAGAGATGCATGAGGCTTGTATTTATGCAAGAGTGAAACTGAAACATCCCAAAAATACAGGCCAAAAATTTCGTTTTTAAATCATTAATAAAACCATAAATATCATCATCATATAAAAACCGTAAATAGTATATCTCAAAATATCTTAACAGTTGTCAAAATATATCAGAGTATTAACATCCCAGGCTAAACAAATGGTGTGTGCACTGCAATTCTACCGAATTCTTCTTTTGAAAACCGAGGTACCTGAAACCAAAACTGAACACTGAAAGCACGAAGTTTAATGAGTCTCCCCCTACTACCACATACCATACATTGGGCCTTGCCCATCTGGTATACATATGAACACATCAATAATGCAAATAAAATAAACACATAACATACACATAACTTGGCCCAAGCCCACTGCATCAGGCCCCACCCGGCATCAGACTAATCTGGCATTGGGCCCCGCCCAACATCAGACCGAAGTCTGGAATACATATCATATCAACAAGCACATAACAAATAAGCATATAACATATAAACATAATAAGTTCCTCGGGCTTGCCCCGACATCAGACCGAAGTCCGGTACACATAACATATAAGCTAATTCTACATCGGGCTTACCCCGACTTTGGGCATGCCCCAGAATACATAATACATAACATACATGAATCACAAAGACATCAAGCATACGTATACCCTTCTCGGGACCGCCCTGGAATCGGATCAGAATCCGAAAAACATATAAACCTACTTCGGGCCCCGCCCGACATCGGACCATGGTCCAAAACTACTGCTATCTAAACGGGCCAACTTTGGTGCCTTAGACCCGTTCCTACTGGAGAAAAATCACCTCACACTGCTGAAGCCCTGCTGACAAAATCCTAGCTGCTGGATGACAGATTCCCGAATCTGTCAACATCAAAATAACACCCAATTAATAATTGGGTTCCATCACTTATACCCATAAGTCGATGCTTGGGGTAAAAAACTGCTTTATCGCCATCTTAGCATGATTCAAGCCCAAGGCCCAATCCAAAGGCCTAAAAGTCAACTATGAGTCAAAGCCCAACATATGGCCCAATTTTCCAAATTGGGCCCAAACTTCTACATGGCCTTACCCTGAGGCCTAACCATTTAGTCCAGTCCAAACATTTGGCATTCTGATGGTCCAATATCTCATAATCATAAATGCCCAATTATGGCTCATCTATGGCCCAATTTTCCAAATTAGGCCCAAACCCCTTACATGGGCCTTAACCTAAATCCCATTAAATTGTTCTAGTTTATATAACTGCTCTTGAATGACCCATTATTGGCCCAATCACCAAAGCCCAATATAAAAGTCCAACTTAAGGTCCAAGTGAAATTAGGGTTTCATATAAAATGACAAGTAGGGTTAACTGTTTCTCACTTAACCCATGAAGGACTTAAGCCATTAAGTTCATCACTCTACTAGATAAATCATATGGTGTGATTGGGTGTAATTCACAATTCCATTCCAATTGCCCAAATGTGGGTCTCGATAAGTCCAAGGCCCATATATCCAAAATTAGGGTTTTCTAAACCCTAATGAGGGTTTCCCACACAATCAAAGCCTACTAGGCCCAAAACAAAATATTTAAGCCCATTAGGGTTTCATTAGGTTAATTAGGGTTTCACTAGGCGCATTAGGGTTTCACTAGTCGGGCACCACCCACTACCACCTCGGGTAGTGGTGGTCAATGACGGCTTACGGTGGCAGCTACCACCTCACGGTGGTGGTTAGGGTTCTTGTCCAATCATATCCAAGCACTCCAAAAGCAATCCAAACACAGACTAAGCACACCGCCACCCAACATGGCAACTGGTGGCGGCAGCCACCACCTCATGGTGGTGGTTTTGAGTTTCTTTCCATTATTCTAGTCACCAGTTAGAATATTACAATGAAAAATACCAAATAGACACACACACTCACTCACTAAAATAAACACACAAAACCACCCTTGTGGTGGTCGACGGTGGCACATGGTGGCAGCCACCACCTCACGGTGGTGGTGGTGGCTTTCTTAGTTTTCTAACCACTCAAAACACCCACAAACCCTAAGATAATCACACACACATGCTACAGATTTGCGAGATGCACCCCAGCCACCCACTTGGTGGCTTACGGCGGGGACAACAACAGATTGCGATGATAACTACCACCTCACGGTGGTGGCAACGGTTCTTTTGATTCCCAGCTGAGCAACACACGTCCATACGAACATGCTCGAAGAATGGCGGCGGCGGAACAATAACGCAACAATGGGGCTTATGGCGACTGATTCTTTACTGGCGGCGGCACTCTT
Organism: Lactuca sativa; assembly: GCF_002870075.4. Taxonomy (NCBI): domain Eukaryota; kingdom Viridiplantae; phylum Streptophyta; class Magnoliopsida; order Asterales; family Asteraceae; genus Lactuca; species Lactuca sativa. The sequence continues at coordinate 279,713,248 of NC_056630.2, forward strand.
TTCTGACGGTAAGAGATGGTTGGATGAAGCCCGTTCGTGAAGAATGCTTGTGATGGCGTCGACGGTCGTGTACTGCGGTGTAGCGGCAGGAGATACGGAGGAAGGAACAAATAGCAGTGGCAGCAGTGGTTGAGCTCCACTGTGAAAGACAGTTGGTGAGCGACAACACTCGTGAGCTTGTTCACCCTATCATTCCTAGCTATGACGTCGGGTCCTTGTCTTCCCATATTTAACGGCAGTGGGTGGTGGAACTCGACTAGGTAGCGGCGACCTGAGGATGAAGGCGGAGAGGGTGGCGGATGATAAAAGGCCGCTAGAGTTAGGGTTTGTAGAACATTTAAATACCCGCCTCCATTCTAAAAGTTTTCAATAATGACAACAATAGTCCCTCCCTTCCCTTCTTCTTTCAATCTTAGCCCAAAATTTACCATTTAAACCCTTAACATTAAAATCGATTACAATTTAGGTACAAAATTTACCAATTACACCCCTGCTTCCATAATTCCTCTCAAATTCGATCCCTAATTTACCAAACAGCCCCTTAGCCTCCAAAATCTCTTCAAATGAAGTCCTAGAAACTACCATTTAGTCCTCGCCTTCAATATTGCTTACAAATTAAGTCCGGATTTTACAATTTAATCCTCGCCTTCTAAAATTATGACAGTTAACTCCTCGAGACCAACACCTTGCTATATAATTATTAATTTTAGGGCTACTATTCATTCATTAATTTGTTTATTTATTTATTAAATAAACAGGGTGTTACAACTCTCCCCCACTTAAATTAGATTTCATCCTCGAAATCATTCGTTACCATTTCTAATGCGCCAGACAACTTGAATAACATGGCCACAAACCTAGGCACACCCTAGTCTTCCCAGGGTATCCGTGAGCAAACTTCGCAAGGCCCTAAAATCCACAGATGAATGAGTTACTTGCATCAAGATCACATCTACTCAATCTGAAATCTGCAGTGTCGAGGTTCCCACTAGAAAACAGAATCACTGACCCAGTTATCCCTGTAGATCACTTATACTTGGCCAAGGCTCAGATAATCCCGTTGTGAGTGAGTTAGCATAACCCAAGCTATCCGTGACTCTAACCATACATGAAATCCCAAAATATCGTTACTGCTTGAGACACTGAAACTGTCCGAAGCACTGATCTGCCTGAAACATTGAACTGCCTAAAATACTAAACTGCCTGAAAAAGCATGCTGCTACATGGCTGCTTTCCAAAAAATGTCAAGACCTTCCTGGTCTCAATTTATTCGTCAGTCATCTGAAGTACCGCGTTCCGGCCGGACTGCAGAGCCAAAGGACTCCTATTTAGTCGCCTCACACGACTTCCAAACGAAATACTCTTCTGTCAATAATTACCACTAGTTATCTTGCCACTGTGGCCCTAACAACCTCCTGATCCAACCGATCGGGTCCATGCGTCAAGTCCTAACGTTACCAAATCCAAGGCTAAAAGTAATTGCTACATGACCAATGATAGTCTTATATCACAAACGACCTTAAGCAGTCTGTTTCTTCCTTGATCCTATAACTGTAGTGGCGTTCCTACGATCTCATCACTGGCTCAACCAGGTCTAACTCATCTGGGGAAATCCGTAAACTAATCTGTGGATTTGCCACGCCCTCACTGCTATACCCGAAGTTCCGTATATCAATTTTTTTCTTTCGAATTTCTCGTCTCGTTTTTTGTGGATTAGCATCTCGAGGTCCTTTGATGGGCATAAAGAAATCATATTGGTAGCATCAAACCAATAGAACAAGGGTTAGCTCTGCAGCTGGTCTACAAGCAAGGTAAGTAGGTCTATATTTTGTTTTTACTTTATTTGAGATTTAAGAGAATAAAAATCCTTCTTCTTTTTTCTTTTCATGGTGGGTACCACTATTCTTTCTATGATCTAACAACACTCACATGCTATCTGCTATCTTAGTGAGTGCTACGGCTACACCCGCAGATTTACAACACTCTAGCACTATCTACCAACCTTGTGAATCCTACGGCTACACCCACAGACTTACAACACTCTAGCACTATCTACCAACCTTGTGAATGCTACGACTACACCCGCAAACTTACAACACTCTAGCACTATCTGGCTGCTAGTGAATGTTATGGCTACACCCGCAAACTTACAACACTCTAACACTATCTGGCTGCTAGTAAATGCTACAACTACACCCGCAGACTTACAACACCTTCTCACACTATCTGGCTGCTAGTGAATGCTACGGCTACACCCATAGACTTACAACACTTTCTCATACTATCTAGCTGGTAGTGAATACTACAGATACACCCAAAAACTTACAACACTCTAACACTATCTAGCTGCTAGTGAATGCTACGGCTACACCCGCAAACCTACAACACCTTCTCACACTATCTGGCTGTTGATTACTAATCCGAACATATCCAACATCGAGCATACACACAACCTACCATCCCAAACTGAACTCATGTCCTGAATGGAATCCCCAACCTGATTCCTTAAGGCCTGCTATCATGTGACCATGTTGCATCAGTACCGCACCCATGCCCATAATTAAAGCATCACAGTAACCAAAGAAATCATCTACACCCTCTGGTAGGGTGAGAATCGGTGCCTTGCACAACCGCTGTCTGAGAGTCTCGAAGGTTGTCTGCTGCTCAGGCCCCCAGAGAAAGGCCACCGACTTCTTTGTCAATCGAGTCAACGAAACTGCAATCTTGGAGAAGTCCTGAATAAATCTTCGGTAATAACCCGCTAGACCCAGGAAACTCTGAATCTCATTTGGAGACCTCGGAATCTCCCACTGCACCACGACCTCTATCTTGGCCGAATCGACTAGTATACCCTTCTGGTTGACACGGTACCCAAGAAATTGCACCTCGCACAACCAGAACTCCCATTTGGAGAACTTTTCAAAAAGTCTCTCCCTCATTAGATTCTGTAGCACCTCCCTTAGGTGCTTCTCGTGCTGATCCTCAGTCATGGAATAAACCAAGATGACGTTGTACTCCCACAATCCCGCCATTTCTGCACCGAATCTGGCCCTGCAGGCCTCTCAAAAGTTGTTCTAAAATTTTGGGTCTCCTCCCGAGACCCTTCAATATAAGCAACTAATCTGGATCCCTCTTCCCAATGTGCTCCAAGTCAATATCTCGTTCTCGGGATCTAGAAGTCATATTATTCAGGGTTTCGCACCCCGAGATACTCACGATCTCCCCGCTATCATTCTGCAGTATGTCCTGATACTTTATCTTCTTCAATTCCTCATCTGCTGCATACTGCGATACCTGTTAGATTAGATGTCTAAGCCTATAACTATTATTGGTATGTACTTGACCCGAGAGTAACATGGTCCATTTGGGTTGCATATCATCAGGGTAATTTGTTAGGATGGACTTTTGAGAGAAGATGTTGTATATGATTTATCAATATATTAAAAGTTATAATATATTAATATGAAATCATACGTTTTAATTAGTATTGATCAATAATTAATTTGGAATTAATTTAGTGATCAAAAGAGACTAATTAACTCTATGAGGACTAATTATGTTAATAAGTTATATTTATATGTGTTGGGCTTATGATCCATGTTGGACCAAGATTATGTATGGATACATAAAGAGTTGGGCCACATGAACCATGGATCATTAAACCCATGGGTATGGATTTGGGTTATATCCATGACCCTAGAAACCCCACATATAAATACATACTTCATTGCCCAAAATCGCTACTAGTGCATTCTTGGAGTTCATGGTGGTTTTTGGATGCATGAAGATTCTCTCTCAAGTTCATCTTTTGTACATGGTGTGTTGTGATTCCACTTGAGGCTTCCACACTATTGGGGCTAAGCTCTTAAGGCTAGATACATCAAGACATCAAGCTCCACCATAAGGTATGTTATCCTAATTAGATTCTTGATAATTGTATGCTAGTTATAGGTAATACCTTGGAAAGTTCATATTTGCATGTATAATAGAGAAAACATAGATCCAAGGTATTTAGGGTTGCATGAACACCTTAGGGGTGTTAGAATGCTCAAAACCCAACAGTAGTATCAGAGCCTAGGCTTGCTTTCTTTATACTTGATGCAAATTGCTGAAAAAAGTCGATTTTTCTGGACACTGTCCAGTTGACTCGCCGAGTTCCTCATAGGACTCGACGAGTCCATGCCTATCTTCAACCAACTCGCCGAGTCAGTTCGTGCACTCGACGAGTTGGCAGCCCTGAGGGCAGAATTTCGAGTTTTGTTGCTGGAATTGGTCTAGAATCATTACCTTTAACTATTTTGGGCTTATAAAACCTGTTTTTGATGTGGTAATGATTATGCTAAACCAATTTCAAAGCTATAATCAAAGTTTCAAGTTTTATATATGTTTATATGATTCTTGAAAGTTGTTGATTATGAATGTTCATGCTTAAGAGTTTTAGTAGATCATAGAAATTATATGCAAATTTTTTGTTAGTGTAGTTGTTGATCTTAAAGAAATTTTATGAACTCCATAACTTGTCCTCAAGTTATGGATTATAAAAGTTTTTTTTGTGTTACCTTGTTTTATGAGTTTATTTAGGTTAATGAAAAAAAACTTATGTGTTAGTTGTTTTCAATCCAAATTAATCTAAAAGAAGTTCATAAAATATGTTTTTGTAACTTGTCCTCAAGTTATGTGAAAAGTCATATTTATGAATCTTAATAACTCATAAAAATGTCATAGGTTACAAAAATGAAGAGTCTTTAGTCATAAATAGGTTTTATGAACTCCATAACTTGTCCTCAAGTCATGGATGTTCAAGAGTGACCTCTTTAAAAGTGTGATTAACGAATAAGTGGTTACATAAAATGAAGAATCTTCATTTTAATGAACCATTAAACTCATAAGTTATGAATTGAAGAGTCTTGAAATAGTTTCAAAATTTGCCCTCAAGTTTTGGAATTTGTAAAGTTACTCCTCATGTATACTTTAATTCCAAATTGAACCTTAGAATTTTAAAAGTTTAAAATTCAACTCTTATATTATTATTATAAATTTAATTATATAGATATGTATAAGATAAAGTTAGTCTTACCAATAGTAGGCCTCATTCACGAAGCCGGTCTATAAGGGGGGTATAAGGTTACTGCCTATAAAATGGCAGTTTAATGGGTGTCCACTCTCACCCACCGCTTCCTTGACTGGTGGAGGGTCGTTAGCCGAAAAGGTAGGATAGGACCTTAATCCTCATTAAAAGTATAATGAAATTATAAAGTAACTATACTTAATAATTCTAAATCTTAGTTACTTTAGGAAAATGTGAAAATGGTGCTAACCCATGAAATTATACTTTGTACCTTACCAAGTCGTTAGTGGACACTAATAAGGACTAGTAAGAGTGGCAAAGGGTGACTTAAGTTTTATCATAGATCGGTGGAGCGCATGTGGTTAACCGACACATTGATTAGGTAATAAAAATAAGGGTACCAAGTCAATTTGCATGGTTATTCACACCTTGTTTGTGATCCTCGGCATCCCCATCACAAACTTGAGAGGGCACAATCGAGATTCAAACATGCCATTGAAAGTTCAATGTTTCTCAAAAGATCTAGGAGTTTCAAATCCAATTAAAACTTAATTCAATTTCGTTTTTCATGGAGGAAATTGGTAAATCGTCATTTACCTACCTTCAAATATTTTATAACTTGGATTACGGCATCCCTCTTCCAAGGTATAAAATAGTTTGTTGGGTCCTAGCCTTAATATTTCATATTGAGTGTTATATTAAGGACTTTAAATCAACTAAACTTGAATTTCTCCCATTATAGATGTCTAGTTAAGACAACTATGGTCTTCCCAAATCTTTAGGAACAAGTTATCCTATTGAAGATGATATCCCACATGGAAATCAAGGTGAAAGATTAATCCCTTTGTTGTGCATTAATGGGACTGGAAATCATGCTTCACTTCCTCCACCTCCTCCGATTATTCTCCCTATCCCACAATATCAAATACTTAAAAAAATCAAGGTCACTCAATCCCTATTGGAAAGTCGGGAGAGTCGGGTGTCGTAGTCTCGAGGTTTATGGCTGTTGACTTGGTTCTTCATTCGCTCCCTGATGACAGATCACGACATGACACTTAGTGATCTTACCTATTTTCTTGATAATGCTAAATCAATAATGATTTGGGGCATTAATAAAGTAAATTAGATTGCAAGATATACTTCCCAAACCCAGTTGGACATTGACAACGGTGACATTGGAAGTCCAGAAAAGCTTTCTCTTGCTAATGGAAAGAGATCAGCCATGGTCAAGTCACTTGACCTAATGGTAAAGAGAATGGCTAAGTCTGAGATTATCTCGTGTACCATTTCCAAAGAGTCGATATGTTTCTTTTGCCAAAAGAAGGGGCATTGGTTGCGAAGCTGCCAAATATACCTGAAAGTTCATAAGGATGGTAACTTTTTTTTTGACTTTGCTTTAGATAGAAGTCCATTATCTAACTCTATTAAGTTCCTTTTTGGAGATTCTTAAGACATAATGTAATCTAATTACATTTTGGTGTCAAAGGATACTTAAAGTAAAGAGTATGCTGATTCTGATCGTGAAGATGGATTTCGATCGCATGGTTATGATTATGATGAGACCTTCTCACCAGTTGACTATGATGAGACCTTCTCACCAGTTGCGAAGATAAAGTCTATTAGAGTAATGCTAGCTATTGCTGCATTTCATGATTATGAGATTTGGCAAATGGATGTCAAGACCGCTTTCCTTAACGGAAAGTTTGCTGAGGATGTTTACATGGCTCAGCCAGAGGGGTTTGTGGATCCAAAGCATCCGAATAGAGTGTGTAAGCTTGAGAAGTCCATTTATGGACTTAAGCAAGCATCTCGAAGATGGAATCTTTGCTTCGATGAGAAAGTCAAAGAGTTTGGATTTGTACGAAGCGAAGATGAATCGTGTGTATATGTCAAAGCCAGTGGGAGTATAGTAAGCTTCCTCGTTCTATATGTCGATGACATATTACTCATAGGAAACGACGTCCCGACTCTGCAGGAGGTTAAGTCCTAGCTCGGGAAGTGCTTCGCTATGAAGGACCTCGGAGAGGCTTCTTATATTTTGGGAATAAGGATAGTAAGAGAAAGAAGTAAGAGACTAATAGGACTTAGTCAGAACACTTACTTAGAGAAGGTACTAAAACGTTTTAGTATGGAAAACTCGAAGAAGGGAGAATTACCGATACAAAGTAATGCCAAGTTGAGTAAGACTCAAAGTCCGAGTACCGAAGCTGAAATAGCAGAAATGAGCCGAGTACCATACGCTTCTGCAGTTGGCTCAATCATGTATGCTATGACTTGTACTCGCCCTGATGTAGCCTTTGCTTTGAGCATGATTAGCAGATATCAAGGCAATCCTGGCAGAGCCCATTGGATTGCGGTTAAGAATATCCTTAAGTACCTTTGGAGGACGAAGGAATGGTTCTTAGTCCTCGGAGGGAGTGATGACTTGAAGGTGCGAGGGTATAGTGACGCCAGTTTTCAGACCGACAGGGACAACTACCGTTTGCAGTCGGGCTGGGTCTTTACCCTGAATGGAGGAGCAGTAACTTGGAAGAGTTCCAAGAAGGAAACCGTAGCTGATTCAACGTGCGAATCAGAGTACATTGCAGCGAGCAAAGTGTCGAAGGAGGCGATATGGTTGAAGAACTTCATCGGTGATCTTGGAGTTGTACCTGCCATAAAGGAGCCCATGGGGATTTTCTGTGATAATGAAGGAGCGGTTGCCTGGACCAAGGAACCGAGGGATCATGGTAGATCACGACATATCGACAGAAAATATCACTTTATTAGACATCGTGTAGAAGAAGGACAACTCTTAGTGAAGAGGATATCATCAGAAGATAACCCAGCAGATCCGCTTACGAAGGGACTGAGTAGGGTTAAGCACTTGCAGCATGCTAGGAGTATTGGGCTGAAGGATGATATTAGCATAGATTAGATAGTAGTAGAAACATGTAATAGATAAATGTAATTAACATTTGATGATTAAATAAAGGAGTATTATTTATGAGTAATGTTACTGTCGTGTGTTAATTCTTTAACTATTGTTTCATTTTGCATGTTTTGACTTCCAGAATAATTGCGTTTATTAAGAATAATCGAATTATCCAAATTGTCCACAATCGTTCATATGTTGGAAGTAGATATGAATGAAGATTGTCATGAATCGGTGTGTAGATTGTCTAAATGGTTTTAGACATAGCAAAAGGTTGCTGCAACGTTCATGAGTGCTTGTGAACTGGTTTTGAGCATTGGAACAAACCCGCGCTTGCTGGAATCACCTTATGGAATATGATATAAAAGGGTGATCGCAAGACGATAATATCATATAGTCTTAAAACCTAGATATATGGTTTGTTATTTGTTAATTGATTGTACATTGATAATGCGAAAATGCATCAGTAACTCAGTGTCATAAAACGCATTGTTGTGTAGAGTTGATTAATGAATAAGTAAATGCATATAAGTCGAAGTTTATCTGTTACTTTTATCCCAAGAGGGTAAAAGCGATATCCCGGCCGCTCGATGATTTGATTTGACTTATGTGCCGGGCCCGGTCAGAACTGAATTGATGTGTTCAATTAAGTTCTATGTCAAATGAATCAGAGATCGAGAAACCAAAATGCTAGACTAATTATTCCATAGAATTGTCAGCATGATATCTAACAGAGGACTGTACGATCCCTTATCTAAAGGACAAGATTGATTAGATCAGAGTTTGACAGCGTCTTTGAGAGCTACGATTGCAAATCGAATTGTACTTGTGCATATAGTTACTAGACTTATCCAAGTGGGAGACTGTTGGAATAGTGTCTAAGGCTACAACTATATTAGGCAAGTATTTGATCCGATTGTGCATGGTCCTTTTGGGTTGCCTTCACCATAGCAACTTGACAGGATGATTTATTATGAGAGAATAAATATTATTGATATATTATGATAATAATATAAGGAATAATAATATTTTTATTTGATTGTATAAGTCATAAATTAATTAGAATTAATTTCGTAACTTAAAGAGATTAATTAAATAAGAGGGTATAACATGTCAATTGTTTGATAGTTACACTTTGGGTTGTAAATCCTTCTTGGATAGGGTTGGACGATTTCTAGGGCTTGGGATAAGACCCAAATCATCCAAGGGCTTATCTTGGAAAGGATTTGGATTGCTTTGAGTAAAGATTATCCAACTAGGGTTTAAGGGTGAAACCCTAGGAGCCTTACAAGTATAAATAGACCCTTGGGGCAAGGGAAATCGGCACCTCTGCTAAAGCAAAGAAACCCTGGCTGATTTCTATTCCCTCTCATCTCTCTCAAATCATCCTCTTCCTAGTTGGTGTTTGTAAGCCATTAGAGGAGTGACATTTGTGACTCTAAAGCTCCAAAGAACAAGAAGATCAAACAAGTGTTTCAAGGTATACTTCTAACTTTGATTTTGTATTGTTCTTATACTCTATTAGTCATTAGAAGTCCTAGATCCAATGCATGTTTAATTAGAGAAACCTAGATCCAAGCATTAGGGTTTGCATGTGCACATAGGAATGTTCATATGGCCAAAACCCATCAGTTTTATGATTATCTTAGTGATTAGAAAAACCATATCACAATTGATCCTCTAAGGACACGTTAGTGCATTTGTTTGGGTAAGACGAGGAATCGTGAATTGTTGAAATGGTTAAATCAAAAGATAAATCATACTTCGTTCCAAAATAAAGTCTTAGAGTCATACTCTAAGATTGTAACTTGAGTGATATAACTTTAAGAAAGGTTTCTAACACTTATAACATGTAGAGTAACATGTTTCTTACTCTTGTACATTTGAGATTGGTAGGTTGTGATGTTTTGGATAAGACAAAGACCAACTAAGATCAATTGTGTGAAGTGTTAATCTTGATAAGAATTCTCACCAACTCTTGAATATTTGTTTGTCAAGGAATGGTTATTGACAAAGAGAATCTTATATGTCAAGAGGACAGTCTGAGTCTTAAAAGAACTTGAGATAGTTTCAAGAACTAATCAAGAGTATTGTTAATCACTAGCCCACGACTTGGGTTTTGTAACCTATCGTGTATACACATTCTTATTTTTGTGACCATTCTAGTTAAAGTTGACCACGCATGTGAGTTCTAAGAGTTCTCAGTTGTTTGCATAACAACCTGGTAGAAATGGTAGGCCCTTGTGCTGCCAGATGGCAAGAAATTAAGATTGAACAAGTTCAGTCCATATGAGTTTAGATTTTTCACTAATCTTGTCTTGTGATTAAGGTTATGAAAAATTCACATGGATAGGAACACTTACACCAAAAAATCTAAGTGTCATAAGGTTTCTCTCCGATTCATGAAAATGATGGTAAGGAAACTCTTTCACTAAGTAGATTTTGAGTAGATAGAAATTGTGAGAATGACAAAAGGTCTAAACATTATGATTACGGCATCCCTCTTCATAATTGTTTAGACACACATGTGAGCTATCTAAGGAAAGGTGCATGTTTTTGATAAAGTCTTATCATAGCATCTCGTATCAGAAATCTGAACTTTGGTAAGAAAGTCAATAAAGTATTGATTTCTAGAAGTCCAGTTGATTTTTGGGTACATGTCAAAGCTAGTGGGAACATAAGTGTTATGCTAGTAAGATAATAATCATTATGCTAGTGGGAGCATGATTATTATGTTAAGAATTGCAATTTAGCAATGTTAATTATAGAAAACAAAAGGTTCAATTCTCTTTGAAAAGTTGTTTTACTAATTAAGGGAGAGGATTTTATACTTCATTCCAATTCTGCATGTTTAGATTGAGATTTTAATCAACTTTAGTCAAGGATATATATGAATGTTATGTTGGAATAGTTCAACATAAGGAAATTCTATATATGTTGCGTTCTCAGAATTCGTTTATGACTACGACATCCCTCTTCATAGTTCGAATTTTGAGAACATGGCAAATTAAAATTTTATAGCATGAATCGTATCCCATATGCTTCGGGTATAGGATCGATTACATATGTTATAATATTTATCCATTCTAAATTTTGCAAATGCCTAGGGCAATGAGAGGGGAAAAGGTCTAGTATTGGATATGACTAAAATGATTAAGCAATTGTTGAGGACAATCTAAGGTTTACCAAAGATTGATTGCTAAGGGACAATTGGAAGTATAGAGCTAGGACAATATTGACATATTCTGAAAAGAGGCAACTCTTGTTCAGAAGTGATAGTCAAAATGGGAATATGGAAATGTTTCCATAGGTGGAAGTTATTCTTTGAATTTGTGTAAGATTAGAGTACTTAATGCAAAGAATGATGTTCAAAGGAATGTACTTTGAATTTAAGACTTCATTTCCATGGAATTGCTCTCCATTGGAATACTTTGTAAATGTCTGTTGCCAAGTCTTTGTGACTTTTGTGCATAGTCATTGAAAAGGGATCATGGCATATAAGTTTAGAATCTAACAGATTATAGTAAATGGCAAGAGTTTGGCATTCTTACATTTACTATAAGGATTTGGGATTGTGAAATAGAATAATTGGAATTATGTTCAATTGATCTATTTCACAAAGTAAAGATCATAGACAAACATAGTATCCATACTTGGTGTATGGCATGAGTATTGTTTGGACAAACATAGTGGGCATGCTTGGAGCATGGCATAACTCTCGTTTTTAATTCAAGTATAAAGTTGATAAATCGAAACATAAATAATGAGCAATCCATATGGTGCTTAGATAAAAGGTGTTTTTATTTACACTCGTAGTGTTGGGGCCATATAAGATTAGTAATATTCTTGTGTTTCAGTTTGCATGTTTTGACTTCCAGAATAATTAGGTCGTTCTTCCCGAATGACTGAGTTATTCAAACCATCCACAGTCAGACATATATTGGAAGTAGGTATGAATCAAGATTGTCACGAATTTGACTTGTACGATTTGTCTAAGGTGAATTAGACATAGAAATGGTTGCTGCAACATTCATGAGTGTTCCTGGAATAAGATCCGAGTATTGGATTAAACCAACGCTCATTTGAATCACTTCATGGATTTTATCACGAGTGAATCATCAGACGATAATAGCTTATATTCTTGAAACGTAGAGATATGAGTTGTTACTATGAGTTGGTTATACATTGATTGCACGAAAACGCATTCGGTAACTCGATGTTATAAAACGTGCCTTTTTGTATGATTCAACAAGTAGTAGAACAACCCATATGAGTCAAAGTTTATCCATTCGTTTTACCCTCGGGATAAAAGCGATATCTGTGGGCCCCTTGATGATTTAATGATGACACATGTGAGTGCTTGGCTAAGCCAGGACTAATTTGATTTGTTCAATCAATCAGTCGTTATAAATCAGAAATCGAGATACAAGAAATGGACAGAGAGAATGATTATAATCCATGTCTCAGTCCATATGATATCTAGAATGGAGGAATATATGATCACTTATCTAATGGACATGTCATTTTATTTGTTCAGAGTTCAACAGCGCCTTTAAGAGCTACGATTGCTAGTCAGGTTATGAAGTCGTACTTGCAATAATAGTGTTAGACTTATCCAAGTAGGAAACTGTTGGATTAGATGTCTAAGCCCATAACTATTATTGGTATGTACTTGACCCGATAGTAGCATCGTCCATTTGGGTTGCATATCATCAGGGCAATTTTTTAGGATGGACTTTTGAGAGAAGATGTTGTATATGATTTATTAGTATATTATAAGTTATAATATATTATATGAAATCATATGTTTTAATTAGTATTGATCAAGAATTAATTTGGAATTAATTTAGTGATGAAAAGAGACTAATTAAATCTATGGGGACTAATTACGTTAATTAGTTATATTTATATGTGTTGGGCTTATGATCCGTGTTGGACCAAGTTTATGTATACATACATAAAGAGTTGGGCCACATGAACCATGGATCATTAAACCCATGGGTATGGATTTGGGTTATATCCATGACCCTAGAAATCCCACATATAAATACATACTTCATTGCCCGAAATCGCTACTAGTGCATTCTTGGAGTTCATGGTGGTTTTTGGATGCATGAAGATTCTCTTTCAAGTTCATCTTTTGTCCATGGTGTGTTGTGATTCCACTTGAGGCTTCCACACTATTGGGGCTGAGCTCTTAAGGCTAGATACATCAAGAAATCAAGCTCCACCATAAGGTATGTTATCCTAATTAGATTCTTGATAATTGTATGCTAGTTATAGGTAATACCTTGGAAAGTTCATATTTGCATGTATAATAAAGAAAACATAGATTCAATCTATTTAGGGTTGCATGAACACCTTAGGGGTGTTAGAATGCTCAAAACCCAACAATACCAACTAAGCTCTCTCCCGAGATTTGGCAGTGATCTCTGCCACAATCTAAGTAGTCTGATAGACATCTAACAACTCTCGCGCTAACTGCTGCGCCTTATTCGCTTGGGAAAACTCTGCCCGGAATCTGGTCGAAAAGTCATCCCGTGACATAACATCGATTGAATCATCACCAAACTCAATACCCACCTCTTCCCATCAATCACATGTCCTGTCCTTAAGGAGAGGAAGGAAGTAAATCGAACCTTGTGCCTCACGGGCAACGGCTGGTACAAAAAGTGTTAGCGACATGTACCAACCATCTGCTGCTAGCAATGGGGTCCCTAGCCTTATAAGGATCGGGAGCTTCACAACCTCTAAACTCCTGAATCATCATAGCACGCATACTTATCATGGATGCTATCTTAGTGTAGCATGAACTCATCCTCTCATCACAAACCTTTAAAGTTCCCTCCTTGATCATACCGAAGATCACAGGAGTCTGGTAAATGATACTATTCATACTCTCAGATGGAATGAACTCCCTCATTTGACCATCAAGCTGCCCGGCTCCAGAGTCCGAGCCTGATCCCTCGCCAACACTAGAAATACCATCTGGCCAACCACATAGCGTCACCATACTCGGAAATATACCATCTCAATCATCAGAATACTCATCATAACTCAAGGGGATCTCAGCCTTCCTTGATTCGAGTATGGATCCTCTGCTTTCAGTAATACGAGCCCATACTACCTTCCACATCTATCCATACTTTCCTCAAGAACTGCCTTCACTTTACCAAGTCCCTTCTACTACTACTGTTGATCTCATGCTAAATTCGTCCTAGGCTTGTCCTAGGAAAATCACCAACCCACTCTCCACCATCAGCTACATAAGAAGTCCCTACTATCTCCCAATAACTAGCTCATGAATACTATTACATATCACTAAGACTAGATAATTCTTCGAATGAGAGATCCTACCCTACAACGGTTGGACTCAAACAAGAGCTGCACAATAGAGCTAGACCTAACCTTCTAAAATCATTCAGTCCTCACAATATGTAACGTAACATATTCGTTTACTAGTTAGTAAAAGATAACTAGAAATCCTAAGCACAAAGCAAGCAGTATTCGAGCATCGAGTAAACATAATCAAGCATATTTCTCTCAGGAAATCCCTGACTAATCTGTACTAGCATGGAGTTCATAAAGTTGAGATACATATAATAGGCACATAAGGCATCCTTCCTAGATCCTTAGTCCTAAACTAGCATGCAATTCTCATAAAGCTGATACACATATAATAGGCACATAAGGCATCCTTCCTAGATCTGTAGTCCTAATCTAGCATGCAGTTCTCATAAACATATCATAACATAAACTTGTATGGGTAATTTGGGAGTACTTACTTGAGCTTGGCTGATTGCATGCACCACACCCTTTTCTCTTTTTCAAAATTCTTTTAGCTTTTTCTAAAACTCTTTTCTTTTCTCAAAATCCTTTTATAAACATGGTTTTCTTTTGAAAATTTCTATACCAATTCCTTTGTTTGAGTTCAAACAGCCCCGAAAGTGTGCCCGAATTCCTCAAACCAAAGCTCTGATACCAACTTGAAACATCCCAAAAATACAGGCCAAAATTTTTGGTTTTAAATCATTAATAAAACCATAAAATATCATCATCATATAAAAAACATAAATAGTATATCTCAAAATATCATAACAGTTGTCAAAATATATCAGAGTATCAACATCCCAGGCTAAAAAAATGGTGTGTGCATTGCAATCTTCCCGAGCTCTTCTTTTGAAAACCGAGTTATCTGAAACCAAAACTGAAAACTGTAAGCACAAAGCTTAGTGAGTCTCCCCTTACTACCACATACCATACACTGGGCCTTCCCCGCTACATCGGGCCTCGCCCGACATCGGACCGAAATCTGATATACATATGAACACATCAATAATGCAAATAACATGAACACATAGCATACGTATAACTTAGGCCTAGCCCACTGCATCGGGCCCCGCCCGACATCTGACTAATCTGACATCTGGCCTCGCCAGCATCAGGCCCCGCCCGACATCAGACCGAAGTCCGATATACATATCATAGAAACAAGCACATAATACATAAGCATATAACATATAAACATAATAACTTCCTCGGGCTTGCCCCGACATCAGACCGAAGTCTGGTACACATAACATATAAGCTAATTCTGCATCGGACTTACCCCGACATCGGACTTGCCTCTGAATACATAACACATAACATGCATGAATCACAAAGACATCAAGCATACATATAACCTTCTCGGAACCACCCTGAAATCAGATCGGAATTCGAAAAACATATAAACCTAATTCGGGCCCTGCCCGACATTGGACCTGTTGGATAAGATGTCTAAGTTCTTAACTATATTTGGTATGTACTTGACCCGACCCGACATGGTCCATTTGGGTTGCATTTCACCGAATCAATATGGATGGATAATCTTTTGAGAATAGTATATTTATGATTTATTAATATATTATAAGTTATAATATATTAATATGAAATCCTATGGAAATGAAAGGTCATGGGTATTAGGGTTTACATGGATGTAACCCTAATCCAATATACTGTATAAAGAGGTCTTCGGCACATGAAATGGCACTAGTGTGTGTGAGAACATGGGTGGGCTGATTTCTAGAGTGCTTCATATTCTCTCAAAGTCTTCCAAGTTGTTTTGGTGATTTGTGATTCCACTTGTGGCATTCACATTATTGGTGCTAGGCTCTTGAAGCTCCAAGCAATCAACCACAAGAAAAGGTAAGTCATTCTACTAGTTTTAATATTACAATTACCCCATGATATGCTAGTTAGGATGAGAGCCTTGGATAAATCAAATTTGCATGTATAATAGAGAAAACATAGATCCAAGGTTTTTAGCGTTGCATGTACACCATAGGAGTGTTAGAATGCTCAAAACCCTTCAGGACCGTGGTATGAAACTACTACTATCTAAACGGGCCAGCCTTGGTGCCTTAGACCTGTTCCTACTGGAGAAAACTCACCTCACACTGCTGAAGTCCTGTTGACAAAACCCTAGCTATTGGATGACATATTCCCGAATCTGTCAACATCAAAATAACACCCAATTAATAATTGGGTTCCATCACATATACCCATAAGTCGATGCTTGGGGTAAAAGACTGCTTTACCCCCATCTTAGCATGATTCAAGCCCAAGGCCCAATCCAAAGGCCTAAAAGTCAACTATGAGTCAAACCCCAACATATGGCCCATTTTCCAAATTGGGCCCAAACTTCTACATGGTCTTACCCTGAGGCCCAACCATTTAGTCCACTCCAAACATTTGGCATTCTGATGGTCTAATATCTCATAATCATAAAGGCCCATTTATGGCTCATCTATGGCCTAATTTTCCAAATTGGGCCCAAACCCCTTACATGGGACTTACCCTAAAGCCCATTAAATTATTCTAGTGTATATAATTGCTCTTGAATGACCCATTACTGGCCCAATCACCAAATCCCAATATAAAGGCCCAACTTAAGGTCCAAGTGAAATTAGGGTTTCACATAAAATGACAATTAGGGTTAAGTGTTTCTCATTTAACCCATTAAGGACTTAAGTCATTAAGTCCATCACTCTACTAGATAAATCATACGGTGTGATTAGGTGTAATTCACAATTCCATTCCAATTGCCCAAAATGTGGGTCCCGATAAGTCCAAGGCCCATATATCCAAAATTAGGGTTTTATAAACCCTAATTAGGGTTTCCCACCCAATCATAGCCCAATAGGCCCAACACTAAATCTTTAAGCCCATTAGGGTTTCATTAGGTCAATTAGGGTTTCACTAGGCCCATTAGGGTTTCACTAGGTCTATTATGGTTCGACTAGTCAGGCACCACCCACTACCACCTCGGGTAGTGGTGGTCAATGGCGACTCACGACGGTGGCCACCACCTCACGGTGGTGGTTATGGTTCTTGTCCAATCATGTCCAAGCACTTCAAAAGAAATCCAAACAAAGACTAAGCACACCGCCACCGAACACAGCGGCTGGTGGCGGCAGGATTCTTCATTGGTGGTGGCACTCTTTTCTGACGGTAAGAGATTCTTCATTGGTGGCGGCAGGATTCTTCACTGGTGGCGGCAGGATTCTTCACTGGTGGCAGCAGGATTCTTCACTGGTGGCAGCCACTACCTCACGGTGGTGGTTTTTAGTTTCTTTCCATTATTCTAGTCACCGGTTACAATATTACAATGCAAATACCAAATAGACACACACACACACTCACTAAAATAAACACACACAACCACCCTTGTGGTGGCAGGCGGTGGCACATGGTGGTAGCCATCGCTTCATGGTGGTGGTGGTGGCTTTCTTGGTTTTCTAGCCACACAAAACACCCAAAAACCCTAAGATAATCACACACGCTACATATTTGCGAGATGCACTCCAGCCACCCACCTGGTGGCTCACGGCGGCGACAACAACATATTGCGATGACAGCCACCACCTCACGGTGGTGGCGGCGGTTCTTTTGATTCCCAGCCGAGCAACACACGTCCATACGAACATGCTCGGAGAATGGCGGTGGCGGAACAACAACGCTACAATGGGGCTTATGGCGACTGATTCTTCACTGGTGGCGGCACTCTTTTCTGACGGTAAGAGATGGTTGGATGCTGACCGTTCGTGAAGAATGCTTGGGATGACGTCGGCGGTCGTGAACTGCGGTGTAGCGGTGGGAGAAAGAGAGGAAGGAACAAATAGCAGTGGCAGCGGTGGTTGAGCTCTGCTATGAAAACCAGTTGGTGAGCAACAACACTCGTGAGCTTGTTCACCCTATCATTCCCAGCTACGACGTCAGATCCTTGTCTTCCCGTCTTCAACGACAGTGGGTGGTGGAACTCGACTAGGTAGCGGCGACCTGAGGATGAAGGTGGAGAGGGTGGCGGCTGATAAAAGGCTGCTAGAGTTAGGGTTTGCAGAACATTTAAATACCCGCCTCCATTCTAAAAGTTTGCCATAATGACAACAATAGTCCCTCCCTTCCCTTCTTCTTTCAATATTAGCCCAAAATTTACCATTTAAACCTTCTACATTAAAATCCATTACAATTTAGGTACAAAATTTACCAATTACACCCCTGCTTCCATAATTCCTCTCATATTCGATCCTTTATTTACCAAACAACCCCTTAGCCTCCAAAATCTCTTCAAATGAAGTCCTAGAAATTACCATGTAGTCACTGCCTTCAATTTTACTTACAAATTAAGTCTGGATTTTACACTTTAATCCCCGCCTTCTAAAATTATGACAGTTAACTCCTCGAGACCAACACCTTGCTATATAATTATTAATTTTAGGGCTACTATTCATTCATTTATTTGCTTATTTATTTATTAAATAAATGGGGTGTTACATAAACACTTCTTTTTTTTCACTTCTTCTTCTCTCTAAAACCCGTAAGTGTGGAGATGCTTCTTCTCCATGCATTTTGATGGTTTACTTTGGTGTTTAGCATACCTCTTGAGTTGTTCCCTTTAGTGCTTAATTGAGTTAAACACTTAAAGGCTTTAGACACTCAAGAATACAAGAAGGAACTAGCATTCCAAGTGCCTTACTCTTGATGGTGGATACTTGTAGAGAAGATCATACACTTTGATCTTTTGTTATCTTCATCAACACCCCAAAACCAAGTGGGTTCAAAGGCTTCAAAGGTTATCTCTAAAACATAAAATGGTTGTTTTTATTTCATTCTAACCTCTATAAATGGATCCATGATGGTTCGGTTTTGTTTTGAACTAAAAGTAAACTTGTTATTTTTAAAGTCTTTCGTTGCCGGTTTTTTAGAAAAACAAATTTTTATTTCATATCAAAACCTATTAGTGGTATTAGAGCCATCTTTTATTTGTTAGAATGATTTTATATGTTTGATAATCTTTGGTTTTTGAAAAATTAATCACAGATTTCTTTTGGTTAATAGAAATCCATATTTGTCTTCTTTGACAACTTCTTGGTTAAAATTGTTTATTTTTATATATAACAAATTTTCATGCATTTTGGTTATATATAAGTTGCCTTAGGAAAAAAACAGTTGTTTGTTATAATATTTGATATGTTGTTGTGTATAGACAAGTCATTTGGAACTTTGTGTTGTGTTTGGTTGATATTTATTTATTCATAAGATGTAATAGATAAATAAGTATTTTTCGTTTGTTGATTTGATGTAATAAATTTGGTAGACTAGTTGTATTTACTTTAAATGTAACAATATGAAGAAATTACCAGCTTGAAGACCTTTTGAAATGTCCCTTAAGTCCTTTAGGAAAGACTTAATAGTTCTTGTGATGGCTCACAAAACTTATTAGTTAACATGGCTTGGTTTATACACATTATAATGCATGCTTGTGATGTTTATTTTATGTTAAATGTATGTTATGTTTTATGTAAAAAAATGGTTTTTACTTGTCAAATAACATTTTTTCATAAGATAATATCACTTGGAGTTTGAGTAAAAAATATTTAAAAGATAACATATGATGTTTATAAATGGATATTTACAAAAACGTTTTACCGGTTAAAACTCAATTTTTGTTGAAAATAGTTTTATTGTAAAACTTATAAATACCCAACTTTAAAATACTTAAAATGGTTTAAAAGATGTTTAAACTTTATACACACTCCATGTCTTTATAATAAATAAGGAGCTTTTATTAAAAAGACTAAAATCACTTTATAGCGTTATAACGACAAATAATAAAACTAGTGATTATTTTTTTGCGTCAAAACTTTAATATATGATATTGGTGTTTTAAACATAACGCAACATGTTGATATTCTGTTTTATGCATGCTAAATGAGATTTAAAACATAAGTATCATCACCCAAGTTTTGGTTTATCAAAATATGATTTTTATCATAAGATGCATAAAATTGAGTTTATAAAATAAAATGAGTTTATTCTATAAATTCATGAAGTCATAAGTTTTTGATTGTTAAAAGGAGATTTAAAATAGTGATTTTATAACTCAGCCAAAACTCCAAGTCTTAATAAAATAAAGTTTTATTAAGACTATTACCGGTTCTTAAAACTGATCTATGACTAAACTTTAAAATACCGGATTTTAGTTTATAATTGATAGCAGTTAATGACAAATAAAATGAAGTTTTATTTCACACCAAAAGAAAACCATAACAAGTGATATGAATTTTACAAAATGGTACATGAATTGTTGGATGCATGCAGTATTTATGAGACCATGTTTTTATAAACTATAATTGTAAAACATATACAAATCTTTATTTACAAAACTTCAAATCTATGCAATCCATTTAAAATTCACTTGTGATTTTTGTGCAGTTCATATGGATATTTGGGTCACCATATTCATTTGAGTTGTCAAAAATAGTCAAGGTGTTTTCGTATTTGCTTGTGGGAAAAGGGTCACCTAACCATTTGTGGAATATAACTCACATGTTTTTAAATGGATGATTTGATCAATTTCTTTTGAGGCATAGATGGGATCAACATGCCAAGCTAAACAATAGTTGTTTAGGATCCCATAATCTAGGAGTTACATATCGTATGCAATTGATGATCGCTACCTACCAAGTTTGATTAAGTTTATGGGATAAAGGTCTCCTACCATTTACTTGTTTTGTTACTTGGATCCTAGACTTTAATAAATTAATGTTTTAAGAAACAATATAAGGTATTAATTTTTAAAGACTAAATATTGAAAATACTAAATGAAACTTTGTTAAATTCTGTTGATAACTGTTAATAGTTTTACGCCCGACCAAATCTCTCTCTTGTTGAGTTTCACAAGACAATAACATTTGATGGTTATAATTTCTACAACTGGTATAATATCTTGAGTTTCTACCTTTATGATAAATAGAAATTATATATATACTGAAATATCTTATACCTGAAGAACCTCTACAACCAGTTAGTCTGATCATGATACTTTGATGGAAGTATTATTGTGATGATATTAATGTGTCTCACATTAAACTGAAGAACTTAACCATGACTTGTAGAAAGTCTTGGATAATTATGAAACATATTAGATGTTTCATCAAGTAAAGCATATATTTAATCAGAACACTATAAATAGCTTCAAGTCTGTTCAAGCATTGAATAAAAGGAAATCTAAGAGATTGTGCACTCATATAGACTTATAGTTTAGTTAAGGGAAATACAACATTAATCTAGAAATCAAGAAAGGACCAAATGATTAGTGTTGTTTCTATTGTGGAAGAAACAAGAAACTAAAGGAGGAATTGCTCCTCTCATCTCATCGAGCTGAAGTAGTATGACTTGGACAATACTTCAGATATCTATATGATAGAACTATTTATTTTTCCATCATTCACTTGAGTATGTAATACATCATGTGACACTAATAATTAATATTATGTGTTGATGATTGGAAGAAATAATCAACTGATTACAAAGAAATGATATTTCGTGTTAAAGATATAACAAGTGTTATTATAGTCTTTTATTTAAACAATACATGTATTGTACCTATCCTTATAGGGATATGTAACAATTGTAATTCATGAATAAATCTAGATTTACTTATCGTTTAATGAATGTTCAAATTCATGTTCCGAAACAATGTATTCTGTGTTAAAGAATATTTTCTCATAATGTTATTTATGAATTAAATCTATAATCTTTCATTAAATTAATAGTTCTGATCATAACACCTATATAATCAAATGATATTTGATTGGAACTAATCTATGTCATAATCATGACAATATAAATAAGAAATACATATACCAACTTCAAAAGATGAGATTTTTGAAGGCAAATGAACT
Source organism: Lactuca sativa (assembly GCF_002870075.4). Lineage (NCBI taxonomy): Eukaryota > Viridiplantae > Streptophyta > Magnoliopsida > Asterales > Asteraceae > Lactuca > Lactuca sativa. The sequence goes on from NC_056630.2 coordinate 279,735,458, forward strand.
TGATTCATTTGATATATGTGAACCCTATTTATATGGGAAGATGATCCATAAGTGTCTTTATCTATTAGTAGTGAAAGAAAAAAATAGGCTTGACAAAGAGTTATACATAAGTGATGTATGTAATATTTTCAATCCATGAATAAATTTGGTGATAGATGTTTAATGAATTTCACTAACAACTTTTATTCGTCGTTGATGAAACCTTTTGATTTGATTAAATTTTTCACAGTGAAGATTGAAATATAACTTAATGAGATCATCAGTAACCTTCCATTGTGATAAAGAAAATGAGTTTTGTAAACCATGTCTTCTTGGAACATCTTAGGAATTGTGGAATCAATTCACAACTCATTCCGACAAAAACACTCACTTGTCATTAGTATGTTTCTTGTGGCACATGATCACCTGGTCACTTGAATCTATCTTTTGATATTCTAGGTAGCCTTCAAATTCTGTAGTGGACACGGTCACCTAGCCACTAGCTGAATGTCGATAGTACAAGTGTTGCAGAGTATAAAAAATAGACATTGCAGTCTATTATATGATGTTTTAAAGGAACTATTTACTTTATAAAATTTTGGAATTATGCTCACTGCAACAAATATATGTTGAACATATATATTTTCAAACCAAACAAGTGGATTAGATGCTTATATTAGGCTAAGGATGAAATGGTTTATCCTTATCTAAAAGGAATAGAGTTATAGAGATTATGTTAAACAATAAGCTCAACCACTATGGTATCTACTAATTGCATTTATGTATAATATCCTAAATGATTTTTGAGGATGAAGTTTCTACTGATCCCACTAATTGTCATTCCATAAGACAAGTGATTAGAAGGTTCTTTTTCTAAGTGGGAGCTATATGGAACTTTAAGAGCTTAAGAACCATAAACTAAATCCATCATAGTTTTGAACTAGCATATTTGAATTGTTGTTGAATCTGCTCAATGGTTGACCAGAAACTAATAAAACACATAGAGATGCATTCATGTATGATTATTAAGTATGGGCTTGATTAATCTTCCTCGCTATAGTTTGGCTATAAAGAGTAAGTGAGTTTTCAAGGGAGAAAACATACATTATTGAAAATCTTTCCAAGATTTCAGCTAACATCTCAAAGTAAGAATCTTCTTTCTTATAAGTTAATTATGTAGTGTGATTTAATTATGAATTAAGATGACTCTTGTGTTTTTCTACAAAGCTAGTGGAAACGAGTAACATTCCTAGCCTTATATGTAATTGACATATTAATTCATGTAATAAGGATCTATATAGATGGATCATGGCCACTAAAAGGATTAAGTAAAATTGCATTAATTGTCAAGAATCTTAAAGAGCTTAAGATAAAGGACTCTGAGAGAGTTATCTTGTCAAATACCATATGACATGATTTTGAGCAAAATCCTAGTGTAATGTTTTTTGAACTAGATAATATGATTGTATTCCATGTGCTGCTACAATTAGATTAATCATATATGTCATGATTATGCATAAATTCCAAATAAGTCGTATGCTTAGAGCATGTCGAATGATACCAATATAATCTGAGAACAAGTCATCGTGTGAATTATAGGAATATTCTAAAGTACTTGTGAGAACTAGAGAAATATTCCTAGTCTATGAAGTATTTGAAAGAAAGCTATGTTTAAAGTTGTTACACATGTGCTAAAAATTTCAAATAGATTGGGATGACTCTCAGTCACAATCAGGCGTGTCCTCATTATGAATGAAGAGATAGTTACATGGATAGTGGTTCCATGTAGATTTCAATTACAGTTACACATCAGAGTTAGAGTACCTCGTGGTTTGGAGAACAACGTACAAAGATGCTTAATGTATAGTTCATTATGACTATGAGTAATCCCATTACACAAGTATTGGTATCTAAGTCATATTCAAGCATCTAATTCATTCTCAATAATTTTTTTATATAGGAGTTATATATAAAACTAAAAAGGATTGTATTCGCAAAGTTTACACAAATCAAGTTTGTCAAATCTGCTTAACAAAGTTGCTTCATTAGCTAAAGCATGAAAGTCAAGCTGGTGCTGTAGAGCATTGTTGATACAAGTAGATGTATTTGATTGAAATTTAGTATTTAGATATTGTGAACAATAAAGCAACATATATTGTAATGAATGATATATTGGATATGAGTCTTTCATTAAATAATTGTTGTGTTCTATATTAGCGTGTTTAAATCCTTGAATTACCAGGTTATTCTAAATGTCCTTAGTCGTTCATATTTATGGGAGCATATATGAAGTAAGACTAATATGAATAGACTGGTGGATTCTCATGGAGATGAGAATGGCAAAGAGCTGCTACCAACTTCATAGATACTTGATTGGGAGAACAAGTATTGGACTTGGCCCGCATCAAAACCACTTTATGGATCGTAGTCAAGAGTGATGTTTTGATCATGGTTGTATATTTTTAATCTTAGATATGAGATGCAAATTTGGGACTTCAAGTGTAGGGATTTTTGTTCTTAGACATGGTTCAACATTGTTTCGTAAAAGGCAGTCATAAAGGCCATCGTTAGGTATGACTTGAACTGTAGTGATAGGCGTATGTAATCAAGATGATCTTTGTATTCTTAGACCTGAGATGCATATTTGGGAGTTGAAGTGTAGGGATTATTGTGCTTAGACAAGGTTCAACGTTGTTTCGTAAAAGGCAATCATAAAGGCCATTGTTGGGTATGACATGAACTGCATTGATAGGCGTATGTAGTCAAGACGAGATTTGTCCCTCTTATTCGTTGAGAACATGACATCTAAGGCCTTAGTTAAAGTTGAACACTAAATGAGATTGATCGCGATCCATATCTCATGTTCGACATGATGTTTGAGACAAAGGAATAATAGATACCAAGCCTTTAGTAACAATTGTAGCTTTGAGCTTGCGGAATTCGCTGTTGATGAGATGGCACCCTTCATATGTTGTTAGGGTCAGTAGCCCATTGCTAGACGTCAACTACTGTTTATGTTAGTCTATAATGAATCTTGTGCAATTGGGAGATTGTTGGATCTATATGCCCAAGATTCATTATGGGGTGATATTACTAATTATATATGATCCTATAGGGTCACACCTTTATCAAGTTGGCACATTTTGTATATTTATTATTATATGATTATTAATAAATAATATCACTTCTTGTATTTTAGTTAGAGAATAATTATTGTTTTGTGAAAATAGTAATTATAAGAGAGTATAACTAGTTATTATTTAATAAGGTATGAATTAATAAGTCATGCACAATATTTTGGACTAGTTGGATTCTTTTGTCTTTTACCTAAAAACAAAGTTTATATTTTATAAACTTGGAGTTTATAAAAAATAAGTAATCTTTCCCTTTTAAAAGGTATGGCCTAAAATATTAAAATATGGAGGTTGATTTTCAACCTCCATGCTTTATCTCCCATGCTTCTAAAGGCTAACCATCACTTTAGAGTATTTTAATGGTTAGACCTTAATTTTCATGGGCTATATAAGAGATGCATGAGGCTTGCATTTATTCAAGACTGAAACACTTCTTTCTTCCTTTCTTCTTCTCTCTAAAAACCGTAAGTGTGGAGATACTTCATCTCCATGCATTTTGATGCTTTACTTTGGTGTTTAGAAGACCTCTTGATTTGTTCCCTTTAGTGCTAAATTGAGTTAAACAATTAAAGGATTTAGACACTCAAGAATACCAGAAGGAACTAGCATTCCAAGTGCCTTACTCTGGTGGTGGATACTTGTAGGGAAGATCATACACTTTCATCTTTTGTTATCTTCATCAACACCCCAAAACCAAGTGGCTTCAAAGGCTTCAAAGGTTATCTCTAAAACATAAAATGGTTGTTTTTATTTCATTCTAACCTCTATAAATGGATCCATGATGGTTCGGTTTTGTTATGATCTAAAAATAAACTTGTTATTTTTAAAGTCTTCCGTTTTCGGTTTTTGTGAAAAAAAAACTCTTATTTAGTATCAAAACCCATCAGAGTGATCGGCTGATGGTTTATGATGTCATTTTCTATGACGAGGATTATATTGTTCCAGTTTTTCTTTATTGGAAGGAAGAGAGAGAGCTTTTATGTCACACCCCCGAACCTGGACGGCGGAAACATCCGGGGGCGGATGACTTCATGTACAGTATCATAACAGTTGAATATGAATGAAACATAGCAACCAAACGTCATACATTGAAGATACACACTTACATAGTTTAGATATTGAATCTTGTTCACCAGTTACACAAAAGTAAGAAAGTAGAATTTCTTGAAGTCGCACCATTTGATATTATAGTCGAACTTATTACTTGCTACTGGAATTCCTTAGAATACAAGTCATTTTGAAAAGCGTCAACTAAAAAGTTGGTGAGTTCATAAGTAGTTTTGAATAAAAATGGTTTTTGTACTTGTTTAGAATCGTTTCACAGTGCTTTCAAAATCCGATATTTTCTAATAAGAAATGGTATGAAATATTTGTGTCCGGTCTTATATTAGTGCATGTGTGTTAATGTTTACAAAAATAGAAAGAGAATGATTTCCAGACAACCCGATGTTGCTGTGATAGATGATGCTGGAATCTCATCCCCCGTGGTTGAGTACCAGTGCGTACAGATTTCCGTTTTATCAAAAAGAAGGTTTCCCGTTTTATCCAAAAAGAACATAGAATGGTTTCCCGTTTTATGCAAAAGCACATAGAATGGTTTCCCGTTTTATCCAAAAAGAACAAAGGATGGTTTCCCGTAAATCTTATAACGTTAATTCCTCTAAGTGAGTCGTTATAACTGTTGGATTAATGTCTAAGTCCATAACTATAAATGGTAAGACTTGACCAGACCCGACATGGTCCATTTGGGTTGCATGGCATCATGCATTTGGATAGACTATAATGAGAGAAATAAGACACTTATGGTTATTAATATATTATAAGTTCTAGTATATTAATAATAAGAATAATAAGATTATTTAATTAGTATTGATCAAGAATTAATCTAGGATTAATTAAGTGATCAAAAGAAGACTAATTAAATATATGGGTTGATTTTGTAAATCATCCATACTTGTATAGTGGGCTAATGCTCCATGGATAATCAAGTTGGGCTAAAACCCATAGGATGGTCCATGGATGCTCCATGGTGTATTTGAACCCATGGATCCAAGGAAATGGAAAGTCATGACAATTAGGGTTTACCCTAATTGTAACACTATATAAAGATCTTATTCTTGACAAAATCGGCGACTAGTATCATCTAGAGAGGGCTAGCCGATTTCATGAAGTGTAGATTTCTCTCAAGTTATTCCAAGTGTATTTGGTGTTGTGTGAACCATTTGAGGTGTCACACTTGGGGCACTTGGCACTCAAGCTTCATGAAGACTTTCTACATGAAAGAGGTATGTATTCTATCTTGTTATATTCATTATTTTATATGCTAGATTAGGATAATACCTTGGAAGTTCTTATTTGCATGTATAATAGAGAAAACATAGATCCAAGGTATTTAGGGTTGCATGTACACTTAGGAGTGTTAGAATGCTTAAAACCCAACAGTGGTATCAGAGCCTAGGCTTGTTTTCTTGTTATACTTGCAAAAGAAGCTGGAAAATCGAGTTTTGATGTTGTCTGCCCAGCAGACTCGCCGAGTCCATGAATGGACTCGCCGAGTCGAAGGCAAAAAGCATCCAACACACCGAGTTGGTTCGTGCACTCGACGAGTTAGACTTCCAGACAGCATAAATTCGACCTTTTTGGCTGGAATTAGACTAGGAACATTACCCTAAGATGTTTTTGAACTTATAAACTTGTTTTTGATGTGGTAATGTTCATGCTAACCCAATTTCAAAGATAATTGTCAATAGATTCATGTTTTGTATTAGTTTAAGGTTTAGACTAATTACATGAAAAAGTTTGATTTGAATTATCTTGTTCTTATGAGTTGCTTAGATTAATAGAAAAGTTGAGTGAAATAGTTGTTTTCAATCCAAATTAATCTAAGAGTTGATTCTAAAATGTGTTTTTGTAACTTGTCCTCAAGTTATATGAAAAGTCACATTTAAGTTTCATAAAACTCATAAAAGTTGGCAAAGGTTACAAAATGAAGAGTCTAGTTCTAATTAAATGGTGTTATGACTCCATAATTTGTCCTGAAGTTATGGAGGACCAAGAGTCTCTTCATTAAATAATAAATTAAAAAAAGAGTGTAACCTTAATTAATTCCATAAGTTATAAAATAAAGAAAAATTAATTCTTTTATTAGTTTAAAGTCTTCCATAACTTGTCCTCAAGTTATGGAACTTGAAGAGTTTTTGGATTAAAACTACTTTAAACACATAAGTTATGGAATTAATTAGTTTTGAATAGTTTCAAAACTTGCCCTCAAGTTTTGGAATTTGAAAAGTTTTCACTTATGAATACTTTAATTCCAAGTTAGCCCTTAGAATTTTAAAGAGTTAAAATTCAACCCTTATACTTTATAATATTATAAGTTAATAATATATATATATATATATATATATATATATATATATATATATATATATATATATATATATGTATGTATGTATGTATAAGAGTAAAGTCAGTCTTACCGCTAGTACGCCTCATTCACGAAGCCGGTCTATAAGGTGGGTATAAGGTTGTTGCCTATAAAACGGCAACTTAATGGGTGTCCACTCTCACCCACCGCTTGCTTGACTGGTGGAGGGTCGTTAGCTGAACGGGTTTGACAGGACTATAATTCTCCCTTCATTAAAAGTATTAATGAGATATACTAAGTAACTAAACTCTTAATAATACCCAATCTTAGTTACTTAGGAAAATTTGAATAAGGTGCTAATCCATGAAATTACACTTTGCACTTTGTTTAAGTCGTTTATTGGAGCGTGTGTGGTTAACCGGCACACTAACTCGTATTTAACAAGGTAGGTAAATGGTAACTTAATGTTTATCATAGTATCGATGGAGCGTGTGTGGTTAACCGGCACATCGATTGAGGGGTAAACACTTAAGGCTACCAAGTAATTTGCATGGTTACTTCACACCTTGTTTTGTGATCCTCGGCATCCCAGTCACAAAACCTGAAGGGCACACTCGAGATTAAAACATGCCATTGAACAGTTCAATGAATCTCAAAGATCTAGGAGTTTCAAAAACCAATTAAAACCTAATAATACATTTCGGTTATCTTGGTGGAAATTGGTGAATCGTCATTCACCTACCTTCAAATATTTTATAGCTTGGATTACGGCATACCTCTTCTAAGTTATAAAATAGTTTGTTGGGTCCTAGACTTAATATTTCATATTGGGTGTCATATTAAGGACTTTATATCAACTATCTTGAATATCTCCCAAAAGATGTCTGGTTTAGACATTTATGATCTTCCCAAATCTCTTGAAACAAGCTTTCCTAATGAAGCTGATGTCCCATGGATATCATACTTCATTCACCTCCTCCAATTATTCTCCCCAACCCACAAGTTCAAGGTCACTCAAGCCCATTTGGCAAGGCAAGGTCTAGGTGTGGTCACGTCTTGGAGATGTAGTCACATATTGACAAGTCGGGAGAGTTGGGTGTCAAAGTCTTGAGAAAGTTGGTGGTTCAATCATTTTCTAAGTCACATAGTGAGTTCCTTTGGGACACCTATGAAACAGACTATGACAAGACCCTTAATGATCTTATCTATTTGTTAAGATCAACTTCCTTAAAACTTGATGGACATTGACAATAGTGACACAGGAAATCCAGGAAAGCATTCTCTTCCCAATGGAAAGGGATCGACCATAGTCAACTCGGTTGACCAAATGGTAAAGAGAAAAGCTAAGTCTGGGATAGTCCTGTGTACCATTATCAAAGGGTCCATATGTTTATATTGCCAAAGAAAGGGGCATTGGTTGCGAAGCTGCCAAATTTACCTAAGGATGTTAAAGTCAATAAGTTTGACTCTACTTCAGGTAAATTCCACTATCTAACTCTGTTAAGTTTCTATTATGAGATTCTTGATACATGATGTGACTGGGTCACATGGTGATGTTTTAAGAATCAAAGAAAAAGTGAAGGAACTTAAAGAAAGAATATGCTGAATCTGATCGCGTAGATGGATTTCTATCGCGTAGTTTGAAGATCGGATTCTTGAGCTACTTCTTAGGAGTTATGAGATATTGCTAAGGAATAGATAACAACAAGTTTTCATATGGATTGTAAGGATAAGTTTTCCGCAAAGTTTTTTAAAATAAAAGGAAAATTTTGATTTTATTTATTTTAAAATATCCTTACAATGGCATCTGTGGAAATTTTTGTTGCTTATAAGATTCCATTAATAGCAAGAGTGGAAGTATGAAATTGATTCTTTCATTTGTGGTAATGTCTAAATTTACCAAATAAGGAAAGATTCTCATCATCCAAGTTTCAATTGGACAGAAACTTGGAATCATGCAAGTAGTATAGCATGATGAATGAGAACTTTCAAGTATTGGAAAAATTAAGACTAATTACTCGTTCACAAGGATGTGTGAGTCAAGTGAAGGACTAAGGGATCGAGTACACATTCTTGTGCACTGGTCAAGTCTATCATAAAAGATTTATAAAACTATTCGTCATAGTTTACAAAAGCTCAGTAAATATGATTATACTTACAAGCTTAAGTGTAACTCTGAGACATTGGAAAAAGGTTCCAATGTATGACAGAGCGAATAAGAAGAATCAAATTAGGCAGAAGGATAAAAGTTTCTCAAATCTGAAAAGATGGGAGAGTACTTTAGTATCAGTTTTGTGATCATCTTAATGATTAAGAAACCATAGCACAATTAGTTCTCTAAGGAAATCTTAGTGCATTCTTATGACTAAGAAGAGGGATCTTGAATTGTTGAAATGGTTAAATCAAGAAGATGAGTCATACTTCGTTCCAATACAAGTCTTAGAGTCATACTCCAAGATTGTAACTTGAGTGACATATCTTAAAGAAGGTTTAAAACACTTGTCAAATGTAAGAGTAAAAGTTTTCTACTCTTGTACATTTGAAATTGGTAAGTTTTGAAGTTTTGGATAAAACAAAGATCAACTTAGGCCAATTGTGTGAAGTGTTTGTCTTGATTAGAATCGACACTATCTCTTGAATATTTCACAAGAAAGTCTTATATGTCAAGAGGACAGTGGGAGTCTTAAAGGTCTTGAAAGTCTCAAGAACTAATCAAGAATAAAACCTAAAGTTCTTCACTAGCACACGACTTGAGGTTTATAACCTATCGTGTTGACATATTATGTGCCCATTCCAATTAAAGTTGGCTTTGCATATGAGTTCTTAGAGTTCTCAATTAGTTGCACAACAACTTGGAAGCAATGGCAGGCCCTTGAGCTGCCAGGTGGCAAGAAATTAAGATTGAGTTCAATCCATATGAGTGGGGATTTGTCATTATCCTTGTCTTGTGACTATGGTTTGACAAATCACATGGATAAGAACACATACACCATAAGAATCTAAGTGTCATAAGGTTTCTCTCCGATTCATGAAAATGATGGTGAGGAAACACTTTCACTAAGTAGATTTTAGCTAGATAGCAATTGTGATGTTTGCATTCTCAAAGTCGTTAGTGGAGCGTGTGTGGTTTACCGGCACACTAACCTGGACTTGTGAGAATTGGCAAAAAGGTCTAACTACTATGATTACGGCATCCCTCTTCATAATTGTTTAGATACACAAGTGTGCTATCTAAGGGAAAGTGTATGATTTTGATAAAGTTTTATCAAAACAATCTAGTATCAGAAATCTGAACTTTGGTAAGAAAGTCAGTTGATTTCTGAGTACATGTCAAAGCTAGTGGGAGCATAAGTGTTATGCTAATAATCATCATGTTAGTGGGAGCATGATAATTATGATAAAGGTTGCAAGTTAGCAATGTTAATTATAGAAAACAAAAGGTTTCAATTGGGAAAAAGTTGTTTTGCTATAATTAAGGGAGAGGAAATTATACTTCATCTCAAATCTATAAGCTTAGATCGTGAGGTTTTAATCATTTAGTCAAGAATATATATATATATATATATATATATATATATATATGAATTTCATGTTGGAATGGATCAACCTAAGGAAATTTTGTATATGAGTCCATTATTTGCGTTCTAAAATTCGATTATGATTACGGCATCCCTTTTCATAATCTGAATTATGAGAACTTGGCAAATTGAAATGGAAATGTTATAGCAAAAGACTGGTTTAGTCTTTATGTGAGACATCATGAATCATGTCCCATATGATTCGGATATAGGATCGATTACATGTGCTATATTCATCCGTTCTAAAACTTTCCAAATGCCTGGGGCATTGAGAAAGGAAAAGGTTTAGAACTGGATATGACTAAAAGGATTAAACAATTGTCAAGGACAATCTAAGGTTTACCAAATATTGGTTGCTCAAGGACAGTTGGAAGTATAGTGATAATTTTGGAAGCACTATATTGACATAATCTGTAAGGAGGCAACTCTTGTTCAGAAGTGATAGTCAAAATGGAATCTGGAAATGTTTCAAAGTTAGAATTTTCAATCTGTGTAAGATTAAGGAAACTTAATGCAAGAAGGATGTTTCCAAGGAGTTGATCTCCTTTCGAATGCTCTGTAATGATTGTTGTCAAGTCCTTCTGACTTTGTGCATAATCAATACAAGAGGTTCAATGCATATAAGTTTAGAATCTAACAGATTTTAGTAAATGACATGAATTTGGAATTCTTGTATTTGCAGTAAGGATTTGGGAGTGTGAAAAGAGAATCATTGAAGTTATGTTCAATGGATCTAGTTCACAAAGTAAAGATCATAGACAAACATAGTATGCATACTTGGTGTATGGCATGACTAGTGTTTAGAAAACATAGTGTACATGCTTGGAGCATTGGACAACTATTGTTTTAAATTCAAGAATAAAGTTGATAGCTGAAACAGTATACAATGAATAATGTGTAATCATATGGTGATAAATAAAAGGTGTTTTATTTATGTTCATTGGTTTTGATACCATATTGGATTCAATTATTATTGTGTTTCATTTTTCATGTTTTGACTTCCAGAATAAACTAGGTTATTCTTCCGGAACGACTAAGTTATTCAAACCATCCACAGTCGGTCATATGTTGGAAGTAGATATGAATTAAGACTGTCATGGGTTTGCTTGTAGAGGTCTAAGGTGTTGGACAAAGGGCTACAACACTCATGTGTGCTCATAAGTTCTGAGTATTGGATTCAACCCGTGCTCATTGGAATCACTTCATGGATTTTATCACGAGTGATCATGAGACGATAATATCTTATATTCTTCAAACCTAGAGATATGAGTTGTTACTATGAGTTGGTTGTACATTGATTGCACGAAAACGCATTTGGTAACTCGGTCCTATAAAACGTCTCTTTGTGTATGATTCAACAAGTAGTAGAACAAGCCATATGAGTTGAAGTTTATCCATTCCTTTTACCTTCGGGATAAAAGCGATATCTGTGGGCCCCTCGATGATTTGATGATGACAAATGGAAGTGCTCGGCCGGGCCAGGACTGATTTGATTTGTTCAATTAGTCAGTCATCATAAATCGGAAATCAGGAAACCAAAAATGGACAGAGAGAATGATTATAATCCATGTCTCAGTCCATACGATATCTAGAATGGAGGAATATATGATCCCTTATCTAATGGACAAGTCATTGACAAAGGTTAGAGTTCATCGACAAGGTCAGAGTTCGACAGAAGCTTTTGAGAGCTACGATTGCCAGTTGGTTCCTGAAGTCATACGCAATAATAGTTTTAGACTTATCCAAGTGGGAGACTGTTGGATTAATGTCTAAGTCCATAACTATAAATGGTAAGACTTGACCTGACCCGGCATGGTCCATTTGGGTTGCATGGCATCATGCATTTGGATAGACTATAATGAGAGAAATAAGACACTTATGGTTATTAATATATTATAAGTTCTAGTATATTAATAATAAGAATAATAAGATTATTTAATTAGTATTGATTAAGAATTAATCTAGGATTAATTAAGTGATCAAAAGAAGACCAATTAAATATATGGGTTGATTGTGTAAATCATCCATACTTGTATAGTGGGCTAATGCTCCATGGATAATCAAGTTGGGCTAAAACCCATAGGATGGTCCATGGATGCTCCATGGTGTATTTGAACCCATGGATCCAAGGAAATGGAAAGTCATGACAATTAGGGTTTACCCTAATTGTAACACTATATAAAGATCTTATTCTTGACAAAATCGGCGACTAGTATCATCTAGAGAGGGCTAGCCGATTTCATGAAGTGTAGATTTCTCTCAAGTTATTCCAAGTGTATTTGGTGTTGTGTGAACCATTTGAGGTGTCACACTTGGGGCACTTGGCACTCAAGCTTCATGAATACTTTCTACATGAAAGAGGTATGTATTCTATCTTGTTATATTCATTATTTTATATGCTAGATTAGGATAATACCTTGGAAGTTCTTATTTGCATGTATAATAGAGAAAACATAGATCCAAGGTATTTAGGGTTGCATGTACACTTAGGAGTGTTAGAATGCTCAAAACCCAACAATAACCATACTAAATAATGACAATTTCGCCTGTCTTTGCGTCTTTGGGATGCCGACGGAATAGGATAAGGTTTTTGTCACCCTAGACTGGCCTAGTCTAACTGTAGCGAACAGCTCATGTATGGGGTGTCACCCCCGTATAGATCTATACACAAACTTCCATTTTTCCTCCAGGAAACTTTGGTTATAACTATAGGCTACGATTGTACTCTCAAAGGTGCCAACCTACAAGTCTCACTAGATCCTTAAATCGAAAATTTACATGAAAAAGAAAGAACACGTATAAAACTCATTCCTAGGCCCAATAAACATGTAAGTGGACCACTAAGGCCCACTATACGTGTCTATTATTTCCAGACTCAAAAGGAATATGAATGTTTATCATGAGCCCAATATACATGTAAAATGATACTAAGGCCCACTAAACATGTATATTATTTCCTGGCCCAATAAGGATATGAATGTCTATCCTTAGCCCAATATACATGTAAAAGGACACTAAGGCCCACTAAACATATATATTGTTTCCAGGCTTAATAAGGATATGAATATCATTTTTAACCCGTTTGTTATTATTTTGTTTATTTTAGCTTGATTATTTACAAAATTGATATAAAAAGCCCACTTTTTGTAAAAATGACGTTCTTGGCCCAATAAGCCACAAAATTTTCAATTAAGGCCTAATTATCGTAAAAATAACACTTTAGTCCCCATTTTTGTTCAAAACTTGTGTTTTTGACTAGTTTGTGGTAAAAATAACATTTTAAACCCATTTTTGTCAAAAATATCATTTTTGGCTTGATTTTTGTGAAATACACCTTTTTCTGGTTTTTGGCTTTTCTGACCTAGTTGTTGGAAAATTTGTAGAAAAATCATCTTAAGACGAAATTTGGATCCGTAAATTCTGGAAGTTTGGAAATTTTGTCTAATTTGTTAACAATGTTTCACATAATTTTTATTGGCCTATAACAAGTGTGAAATTTCTCACCTTCACAGGTTGGTCTGAAATTATTTCAAATCTGATAGCCAGTTTTGTAAAATTCGCCAAAAATTGTAGAAAAATCGTATGAAAACGTGAGAGTAGTCATTTTAAAGGTAATAACCGGAACTTTTTCCACGTACAACAGTTTTGAAAATTATTACCATTAAGGAGGTGAAAGCAGTTCGATATTGGACTAAAACTTTTCTGTCAAGGGCTAATTTTTGAGTTTAAGTTATTTAAGTTTGTTCACAAGACTTGTTTTTGCTATTTTAAGTGTATAAATCCCAGATATACAAGTTTACATGTATTATATGTGAAGACACATACTTTTCTCAAGGTATTTATGAAGATCCAAGTGATAAACTTCATTTTCAAGTAAAGATCTAAAAGTTAAACACATAAACATGCATATATACATAGATCTAACACAAAAGCCCTTGTATTCTCCCCCAAAAACATTATAAAACCGAAAAAGGGGGGGTATGAACTCACCTTTGGGGTTTTTGAGATGTGGATGAAGAAGAATATGGAACTTTGAACCTAGCTTGAGTTTTTTGGTGAGATCTCAAAATGGTGGTGGATCTAAGAGTTTTTAACACAATCAAAGGATGTAAACAAGAGTTTTAGCTTGAAAGATGTGATAATCTTTAAGATTAACAAGAGTACTTACCAAGTTATGAACGCTTGAAGAGAACTTCTTGAAAAACATGCTAACAAGCCCATGAATTTTTGAAGAAAAAGAAGAGAGAATCCTTGAGTTGTTGGGAGAAATTGTGTTGGAGATGAAATTGTGAATGTGGGTGGAGAGGGAGAAGTGGCCGAGAGATAAGACGGAAGAGAGGGAGAGAGAAGATCATTGATATATGATGGTTAATCCAATTTTGCATAGATGTATCCAAGATAATAGATTTGTTGCATGTAGTATAATATGGAGGTGGCAACAAAAGTCAACCTCCCTGTTATTGGTGTCTCTCTTTTTTTTTTGTTCAATGGGCAAACCTATTAGGGGTGTTTTTTGGCCCATATGATGGCCCAAAATGATGGGCTTCGATTTGGCTTGGCCCCATGAAGGATTCTCGACTCATTAAAGCTTAGGAAAAGGTTTTTGGTTCAAAGGATCCAAAAATAATAATTATCGGCCCAACTAAGGTCCTAGTATATGTTTTCGGCCCAAAAGGCCTAATAAGAATGTCTTATGGACCAAAAGAACTAAATTGAGGGATTATTGGATCGAGTTTTGGGATTATACAAGGAGATTATATTGTTTTAGGAATTCACATCTTGACCTAATTTTACCGGTTGTGACATTCTAATTTTAGAATTTAGTGATAGACCTTGTGGGGTACCAGATAGTTGTGGTATTTGCACCAAAGGGTTCTTGTGGTATAACTGCCTTAAGGTATTTCTTATGTCGTAAGAGAGTCATTACAGTGGGGACTGTGAAAGATAAGGACATGGATATGCCTTATTTGAGTATAGTAAGGCGTATTCTAGCAACTGTTTTAGGTGATCGGAAGGAGTGTATCGGAAACGACAACCCAAGTTGTATATGTTGCCTATCGACTGTGAGAGTGAGATCTCCTGTTTCTGTGTCGATTCTTGCGATGTGGTGTTAGTTGAGGATTCAGAGATGAAGTATGTGATAGTCCATTTATTCTGAAATAAAGAGTCGGTGCTATTTAGCATTGTCAAAATATCTTCTTATGCAGCAGCATGAGATTCTTGTTAATTGGAGGCTGTCACGTTGGGAAGATTCCAAGGTGTCCATATGAGATTCGGAATGCCCAGAGTTGACTGGTCTTTACCTGGAAGGTCATCGTGTATTGTGTGGTATGCTCCAAGAGTCGGGTATGGTATATCTGGTGAGCCAGTTTGAAGTTTGGTCTGTTTGGAATACCAATTTGCGGTAGATCGAAGCCTAAGAGGGGCAGTACTGGGTATTCAGTTGGAAGGATCATCGATCTGTTCGAGTTGTGGCTTCAAAAGATTGGGTTATAGGGATTTGCGGTTCGGCTGTTGGATTAATGTCTAAGTCCATAACTATAATTGGTAAGACTTGACCCGACCCGGCATGGTCCATTTGGGTTGCATGGCATCATGCACTTGGATAGACTAAAATGAGAGAAATAACACTTAAGGTTTATTAATATATTATAAGTTCTAATATATTAATAGAGATTATTTAATTAGTATTGATCAAGAATTAATCTAGAATTAATTAATTCATCAAAAGAAGACTAATTAAATATATGGGTTGATTGTGTAAATCATCCATACTTATGTAGTGGGCTAATGCTCCATGGATTATCAAGTTGGGCTAAAACCCATTGGATGCTCCATGGATGCTCCATGGTGTATTTGAACCCATGGATCCAAGGAAATGGAAAGCCATGACAATTAGGGTTTACCCTAATTGTAACAACTATATAAGCATCTTAGTGATGTGAGAAATCGGCCACTAGAGATGCATGGAGGGCAAGCCGATTCTTGAGGTGTTCTAATTTCTCTCTAAGTTATTCCAATTGCTTATGGTGTTGTGTGAACCATTTGAGGTGTCACACTTGGGGCACTAGGCACTCAAGCTTCATGAAGACAAGCACCAACAAAAGGTATGTTATTCTAACTTGTGTTATTCAAAGGTTTGTATGCTAGAATAGAACAATACCTTGGAAAGTTGATATTTGCATGTATAATAGAGAAAACATAGATCCAAGGTATTTAGGGTTGCATGTACACTTAGGAGTGTTAGATTGCTCAAAACCCAACGGTGGTATTAGAGCCTAGGCTTGTTTTCTTGTTGTACTTGCTTAAACTGCTTAAAAATCGACTTTTGGTGTTGTCTGCCCAGCAGACTTGCCGAGTCCATGAAGGGACTCGACGATTCCAAGGAAAAATGCATCCAACTCGCCGAGTTTGTTCATGCACTCGACGAGTTGGAACCCCAGACAACATATTTTCGAGTTTTGGTGTTGGAATTGGTCTAGAATCATTACCTTTGACTGTTTTGGGCTTATAAAACTTGTTTTGAATGTGGTAATGATTATGTTAAACCAATTTCAATGCTATAACAAAAGTTTCAAGTTTATATGTGTTCATTTTATTCTTGAAAATTGTTAATTATGAATGATCATGCTTATGAGTTTTGCTAGATCATAGGAATTGTGTGCAAATTGTTTGGTGATATAATTCATGATCTTGTTGAAAATTGTATGGATTTCATAACTTGTCCTCAAGTTATGAATTTTCAAGAATTTTATGTTTCCTTGATTTATGAGTTAGTTTAGATTGATAATGAAAAATTATGTTTTAGTTGTTTTCAATCCATATTAGTCTAAAAGAAGTTCATAAAATATGTTTTTGTAACTTGTCTTCAAGTTATGTGAAAAGTCATATTTATGAATCTTAAAAACTCATAAAAGTTTTGTAGGTTACATAAAATGTAAGAGTTTTTCCATTAAATAGTTTAATGACTTCATAATTTGTCCTCAAGTTATGGATGTTGAAGAGACACTTCTTTAAAGTGTTTTTTAAAGAATAAGGGGTTGCATTAAAATGAAGAGTCTTCATTTTAATGAACCATTAAACTCATAAGTTATGATTTAAAGAGTCTTGAAATAGTTTCAAAACTTGCCCTCAAGTTTTGGAATTTGAAAAGTTACTCCTCATGTATACTTTAATTCCAAATTGAACATTGAAATTTTAAAAAAGTTTAAAATTCAACCCTTATACTATTATTATAATTTTAATTATATAGATATGTATAAGAGGAAGTCAATCTTACCGTTAGTAGGCCTCATTCACGAAGCCGGTCTATAAGGGGGGTATAAGGTTACTGCCTATAAAATGGCAGTTTAATGGGTGTCCACTCTCATCCACCGCTTCCTTGACTGGTGGAGGGTCGTTAGCCAAATGGGTAGGAATGGACTATAATTCTCCCTTCATTAAAAGTATAATGAAAAATACTAAGTAACTAAACACTTATAAATTCCCAATCTTAGTTACTTAGGAAAAATGTGAAAAGGTGCTAGCCCATAAAATTACACTTTGTACCTTACCAAGTCGTTAGTGGAGCGTGTGTGGTTAACCGGCACATCAATTAGGTAATATTGTTAAGGGTACCAAGTCAATTTGTATGGTTATTCACACCTTGGCATCCCAGTCACAAATTTGAGAGGGCACAATCGAGATTCAAACATGCCATTGAAAAGTTCAATGTATCTCAAAAGATCTAGGAGTTCCAAAACTAATAAAACCTAATAATAAAATATTTCGTTTTCATGGTGGAAATTGGTAAATCGTCATTTACCTACCTTCAACTATTTTATAATTTGGATTATGGCATCCCTCTTCCAGTTATAAATAGGTTGTTGGGTCCTAGCCTTAATATTTCATATTGGGTGTTATATTAAGGACTTTAAATCAACTAACTTGAACTTCTCCCATTATAGATGTCTAGTTTAGACAGCTATGGTCTTCCCAAATCTTTAGGAACAAGCTTCCTAGTGAAGATGATATCCCAAATGGCAATGAAGATGAAAGATCAATCCCTTTGTTGGGCATTTGTGGGACTAGAAATCATACTTCACTTCATCCACCTCCTCCAATAAATCTCCCTATCCCACAAGTTTTAAGACTTGATAAGTTCTAAGTCACTCAATCCCTATTGGCAAGCAAAGTCTATATGTGCTTAGATCTTGGGGATTAAGCCACATATTGACAAGTCGGGAGAGTCGGTGTCGAAGTCTCGGGGTAGCTGGCTGCTGACTTGGTTCTTCAGTCACTCCATGATGACAGGTCGCGACAAGACCCTTAATGATCTTACCTATATGCTTGATGATGCTAAATCAGCAATGATTTGGAGCATTGGTAAAGCAAATTGGATTGGAAGATCTACTTTCCAAACCTATTTGGACATTGAAAATGGTGACATTGGAGGTCCAGGAAAAACTTTCTCTTCCCAATGGAAAGGGATCGGCCATAGTCAACTCGGTTGACCAAATGGTAAAGAGAAAGGTTAAGTCTGTGACAGTCCCATGTACTGTTTCCAAAGAGTCCATACGATTCTGTTGCCAAAGGAAAGACATTGGTTGCGAAGCTGCTAGATTTACCTGAAACATCTTAAGGATGTTAAAGTCAATAGGTTTGACTCTACTTCAGGTAAAGTTCATTGTCTAACTCTATTAAGTTTCTATTCTGAGATTCTTATTGCATAATGTGACGAGGTCACATGTTGATGTTTTAAGAATCAAAGAAAAGGTGAAGAAACTTAAGGGAAGTATATGTTGTTTCTGATCGCGAAGATGGATTTCGATCGCATGGTTCGGTGATCAGAATTTTGAGATGTTACTTAAGAGTTATGATATATTACTTAGGAATAGATAACAACAAGTTTTCCATATGGATTGTAAGGATAAATTTTTCCGCAAAGTTTTAAAATAAAAAGAAAAATGGTTTTGATTTTATTTATTTTAAGTATCCTTACAATGGCATTTATGAAAAATTGTTGATTATATGTTTCCATTGATAAGCAATATGGGTAAATAGATTTGATTCTTTCATTAGTGGAAGTGTCATAATTTACCAAATAAGGAAAGATTCTCATCACCCAAGTTTCAGTCGGATAGAAACTTGGAATCATGCAACTTGTATTGTATGATCATGAGAATTTTTTTTTTATATATTTAGGAAATTAAGTCTAATTCCTTGTTCACATGTACATGTGAATCAAGTGAAGGACAAAGGGATCCGATACACTTGGGTGTGCGCTGATCAAGTCCACCACAAAGTTGATAAGATTATTCATTATGATTTACTAAAGTTTAGTAAATATGGTTATACTTACAAGTTTAAGTATAGTTCTGGATCATTGGAGAAGTTTCAATGATAGACATAATGAGTAAGAAGAATCAAATAAGGTAGAAAGATAAAATTTTCTCTAATCTGAAGAGATGGGAGAGTACTTGAGTATCTTGTTTTATGATTATCTTAGTGATTATGAAACCATGTCACAATTGATCCTCTAAGGACACCTTAGTTCATTTTGTTTGGCTAAGGAGAGGAATCGTGAATTGTTGAAATGGTTAGATCAAAAGATAAATTATACTTCGTTCCAAAATTAAATCTTAGAGTCATACTCCAAGATTAAGCCTTGAGTGACATAATCTTAAGAAAGGTTTAAAACACTTGTTAAATGTAGAGTAAAATGTGTTCTTACTCTTGTACATTTGAAATTGGTAAGTTGTGATGTTTTGGATAAAACAAAGACCAACTAAGACCAATTGTGAGAAGTGTTTAACTTGATAAGAATCTGCACTAACTCTTGAATATTCGTTTTGTCAAGGAATGGTTCTTGACAAAGAGAATCTTATATGTCAAGAGGTCAGTGGGAGTCTTAAAAGGATCTTAAGATAGATTCAAGAACTAATCAAGAGTTTTGTTAATCACTAGACCACGACTTGAGGTTTGTAACCTATCGTGTTGACATATTTTGTGCCCATTCCAGTTAAAGTTTGTTTTGAATTCGAGTTCTGAGAGTTCTCAACTGGTTGCATAACAACTTGGAAGCAATGGCAGGCCCTTGTGCCACCAGGTGGCAAGAAATTAAGACTGCACAAGTTCAGTCCATATGAATTTGGATTTGTCATTAACCTTGTCGTGTGATTATGGTTATGTCAAATTCACATGGATAGGAACACATACACCATCAAAATCTAAGTGTCATAAGGTTTCTCTCCGATTCTTGAAAATGATAGTGAGGAAACTCTTTCACTAAGTAGATTTAAGTGGATGGCAAGTGTGAAGTTTGCATTCTCATGTCGTTAGTGGAGCGTGTGTGGTTAACCGGCACACTAACTAATGAGAATGGCAAAGGTTTAGACTCACATGTGAGCTATCTAAGGAAAGGTTTAGACTCCAGGTGTATGATTTGATAAAGTCTTATCAAGGCAATCTAGTATCAGAAATCTGACTGATTTCTAGGTACATGTCAAAGCTAGTGGGAGCATAAAGTGTTATGCTAGTTAGACAATAATCATTATGCTAGTGGGAGCATGATGATTATGTTGCAAGTTAGCAATGTTAATTATAGAAAACAAAAGTTTCAACTCGCTTTGAAAAAGTTGTTTTACATTCATATATATATATATATATATATATATATATATATATATATATATATATATATATATATATATATATATATATATATATATATATATATATATATATATATATATATATATATATATATATATATATGAATGTTATGTTGGAATGGTTCAACATAAGGAATTTATATATATGTTGCTTTCTCAAAATTCGATTATGATTACGGCATCCCTCTTCATAGTTCGAATTATGAGAACATGGCAAATAAAATTTTATAGCATGAATCGTATCCCATATGCTTCGGATATAGGATCGATTGCATGTGTTATAATATTCATCCATTCTAAATTTTCCTAATGCTTAGGGCGTTAAGAAGGGAAAAGGGTTTAGAACTGGATATGACTAAGATGATTAAGCAATTGTCGAGAACAATTTGGGGTTTTCCAAAGTTTGCTTACTCATGGAAAATTGGAAGTATAGAGTAAGGATCGTATTGACATATTTTGGAAAGAGGCAACTCTTGTTCAAAAGTGATGGTCAAGATGGGAACATGGAATTGTTTCCATAGGTGGAAGTTATTCTTTCAATCTGTGTAAGATTAAAGAACTTAATGCATAGAAGGATGTTCAAAGGAATGTACTTTGAATTTGAGACTTCATCTCCATGGAATTGATTTCCATTGGAATACTTTGTGATGGTTGTTGCCAAGTCTTTGTGACTTGTGTGAATATCATTACAAGAGGATCATTGCATAGATTACGGTAAATGACAAGAACTTGGTATTCTTACATTTACAATAAGGATTGGGATTGTGAAATGAGAATCATTGAAGTCATGTTCAATTGATATACATTTCACAAAGAGATGACCATATGTAAACATAGTGTGCATACTTGGAGTATGGCATAACTATTGTTTAGAGAAATATAGTATGCATGCTTGGAGCATGACATCACTACTGATTCAATTCAAGTATTAAGTTGATTAAACGAAAAATGAATAATGAGTGATCAATATGGTGCTTAGATAAAAGGTGTTTTATTTACGCTCAAAGTGTTGAGGCCATATAGGACTAGTATTATTTTGTGTTTCACTTTGCATGTTTTGACTTCCAGAATAACGAGGTCATTCTCCTGATGGACCAAGTTATTCAAACCATCCACAGTCGGTCATATGTTGGAAGTAGATATGAATCAAGACTGTCATGAATTTGGCTTGTATGATTTGTCTAAAGTGCTTTAGACAATGCAATAGTTGCTACAACATTCATGAGTACTCATAAGGCCTGAGTATTGGATTCAACCCACGCTCATTTGGATTGACTTCATGGATTTTATCACGAGTGAATCATGAGACGATAATATCTTATATTCTTCAAACCTAGAGATATGAGTTGTTGACTATGAGTTGGTTATACATTGATTGCACGTAAACGCATTGGTAACTCGATGTTATCAAACGTGCCTTTGTGTATGATTCAACAAATAGTTAGTACAAGCATATGAGTCGAAGTTTATCCATTCCTTTTACCTTCGGGATAAAAGCGATATCTATGGGCCCCTCGATGATTTGATGATGACAAATGGAAGTGCTCGGCGGGCCAGGACTGATTTGATTTGTTCAATTAGTCAGTCGTCATAAATTGGAAATCGGGAAACAACAAATGGACAGAGAGAATGATTATGATCCATGTCTCAGTCCATATGATATCTAGAATGGAGGAATATATGATCCCTTATATAATGGACAAGTCATTGACAAAGGTCAGAGTTCATCTACAAGGTCAGAGTTCGACAGAAGCTTTTGAGAGCTACGATTGCTAGTCGGGTTCTGAAGTCATACTTGCAATAATAGTTTTAAACTTATCCAAGTGGGAGACTGTTGGATTAATGTCTAAGTCCATAACTATAATTGGTAAGACTTGACCCGACCCGGCATGGTCCATTTGGGTTGCATGGCATCATGCACTTGGATAGACTAAAATGAGAGAAATAACACTTAAGGTTTATTAATATATTATAAGTTCTAATATATTAATAGAGATTATTTAATTAGTATTGATTAAGAATTAATCTAGAAATAATTAAGTGATCAAAAGAAGACTAATTAAATATATGGGTTGATTGTGTAAATCATCCATACTTATGTAGTGGGCTAATGCTCCATGGATTATCAAGTTGGGCTAAAACCCATTGGATGCTCCATGGATGCTCCATGGATCCAAGGAAATGGAAAGCCATGACAATTAGGGTTTACCCTAATTGTAACAACTATATAAGCATCTTAGTGATGTGAGAAATCGGCCACTAGAGATGCATGGAGGGCAAGCCGATTCTTGAAGTGTTCTAATTTCTCTCTAAGTTATTCCAAGTGCTTATGGTGTTTTGTGAACCATTTGAGGTGTCACACTTGGGGAACTAGGCACTCAAGCTTCATGAAGACAAGCACCAACAAAAGGTATGTTATTCTAACTTGTGTTATTCAAAGGTTTGTATGCTAGAATAGAACAATACCTTGGAAAGTTGATATTTGCATGTACAATAGAGAAAACATAGATCCAAGGTATTTAGGGTTGCATGTACACTTAGGAGTGTTAGATTGCTAAAAACCCAACAGTTCGGGTATATGAGACTTGGGTCTAGATGTGGTCAAGGCGAGGTGCAGAATGAGATGATGCATGTTGCATGTGCTCAGGAATGAATGAGTGTCTTCACGACAGGTAGTCGTTGGTCAGGGAGCTCGTTATGGTCAATGTTTCTTTCGGGTTCACAAATGTTTGGGTTATGAGGCGGTTGGGTCGTTTGGATCAAGTTTTGGTTGTTGAAGGTTTTGCTAGTTCGATGTTTAGATTGCTAACTATACTCCAGGAAGAGAGGCGATTGATCTGTCAATCAACTTCATAGTTGGTATGTGTAGTTTTGGATGGGTTTTATTCAGTAAATATTGGGGTTTTGGGTTGTCGTCAACGTATTCTCAATAGTTGATTACTTTCTGTTCTTATTTAATAAGTTGGAATACTCCTAAGGTTTCGAGCTGCATAACTTGAAGATCAATGGTCGTGACAAGCTATCGTTAAATTATGTGATGGTGTATCTTGGCTTCCGAGTGTGTTGCCCTAAATTGTTGGATTGTAGAATTATTGTAAGACACGGGTTTCTTTTGGTAGTAAGTGGAGTAACGAATCGACTATCTACCTATCCTAATTGTGGGCCTATCAGTTCTTTGTCATCAGATGGAGTTGTTCAAGGGTGTGGAATGGTATTGAAGGAAGGTGCTTTGGATGCAAAAATCTTCATCGAGAGTGGTAAAGTGCTTAATCTGGTTTGGGTTTGGGCACCTATTAATGGTCTGTTATGGGGTATTAGTTCAGTACACTTACTATGGTGGTGCTTTCGTAATGAGATTGTGGGATGGTTCAGTAATCTAGCGGTTACGAGGTCGTAAGAGAGTGGATGAACCCAAGTGGGGGTAATCACATGGGATTGTAAGGGGATAGCTCCAAGTGTGAGCCATTTTAGGGTTCGTACCTAGGACAAAATTTGAATCGGTATATTTGGAGGTAATGCCAGAGTTCCTTGCGGCCGAAAAGAATCCAAGATAAGTGCGGTTGTGAGTGTGGAGCAAGTTCAGTTAGGCCAGCGGGGCCTTAACCAGTTGATTAGGTCCATAGGGAATACGTGTCACACCCCCGAACCAGACGGCGGAAACGTCCGAGGGCTATTGTGACTTAATTGAATACCATCACAATGATTATACATGAATCATAACATCATTCATCACCATGCATTGAAATATTACAACTGATATTGTTTACATTCAGTACATTTTTTTAAACATCATAAACCGTTCGATAATAAATCTAAGCAAAACACCATGACATCACTTGGTACTTATTCCTCGGTTTACCTGTTACCTGAGAATACAAGTATTTTGGAAAAACGTCAACATATGAAATGTTGGTGAGTTCATAAGTAATGTTGTGAAAATTGATTTTTGTGAAGTTTGAAAAACCCAGAAAAATCTGTTATTTCTGAAAAGAGTATTGTTCATAAAAAGTGTGAAGATCCGTAAGTATGCTTTTCGATTTTTGTAAACATGTATAATTGTTGAACTTTGTATACATCACATAGTTAAAAGTGTCGAACTCCCCGGGAAAACCCGATGTTTTCCCAATACATAAAATTACGTGTCTTATTTATTGTTATACCGATACGACGATTGTTTTTGATTACCCAGGTGACATTGGATTAATTATGGGTTGTGAGTTGTTATAATCACGCATTAATGAAAATGACTAGTTTATAACTACCAATTACAAACGATCCTTTAGGCATCGTCCGTACTACTCACTTAATCCAACCACCCTGACTTCTCTTGATTTATGCCACAAATCTGTCTACTCGATATTACCCAGGTGACATTGGATTAATTATGGGTTGTGAGTTGTTATAATCATGCATTAATGAAAATGACTAGTTTATAACTACCAATTACAAACGATACTTTAGGCGTCGTCCGTACTACTCACTTAATCCAACCACCCTGACTTCTCATAGCCCCACAACCGAGGATAAAGGAGGGTACGAAGCCCCCTTTTATTTCCATAAGTTGTTCAAGGCTATCGGGAATGTGAAAGGCACTTGGATCGACTTGCATTTGAATTTCGACTTCGCTAGCAGTACCAATGGACCCTTGGGGTCCAACAGCACAATAGAGCTATTGAAAGTCCTTTTACATGGAAATTAGGTCATAGAAGGCCCAATAACATGTAAGCGCGTTCCCTTCGGGCCCAAAGATCATGTTATTGGGCTAGCAAGGCCCAACAAGCACGATTTGAAACTTTCAAGCCCAAAGATTGAATATTGACTCCTCGTAGATCTCGTGTGCTTATTGAAGTACTATTGTTTATTGATTTTTGTCTTGTTATTGATTCGAGACCGAATCAATTCGTTTGGTAACGATATTGGTGTTGAAAGTGTATTTGTTGTTACGTTTCGCCGGTAGTCGTGGATCTCGTAGTTTTTTCTTAAGGGATTTATTTGTTTAAAAGTAAGATTTTACCATTTCATGACCCTTCTTGGCTAAAATTTAGACTTTTAGTCCTTTATATAAAAGAATTTCCATTTTAGTCCTTTAACCATTTTTCTTGACACTTTAGTACCATAACTTATTGAAAAGACATTTTCAGCCCAAAGTTACTTTGTAAAAAGCTTAAGTCCTTCAAAAATGAAGTTTTCTCGGTTGGAACCCCCATTTTCGTAACTTTTACAGTTTTGGCCCAAAATGGAAAAGTTTTGCATTTTTGATCCCATTTGAATTTGAAAAACATTTTTGACCTTTGAAATGGTTTTAATACACTTGAAATCACCTGTTTTACAGAAAGTGGCATTTCCAGCCCCTCAAATTGAAAAATCTCGCAATTTGAAGCTTATTGGGCTGAAAAGCCCATTTTAGCCCATTAGGTTAAAAGTTTCCATTTTAAGCTCCTCAAAAATGTTGATATTCAGAAATATTGTTATAGAAACTGTTTGGACCCTTTTTAACCTCCAGAAATTATAATTTGTCGTTTTCGGCCCTTAGTTTTGTATTTTTGAATATTTAAGCCCAAAAATGAGTTTTATGTCCAAATATGATCATCCTAACCAAATGAACTATTTTTCTTGACTTGGTTAGTGTAAAATGGTTTAAGTTATGTTTATTTCATTCCTCATGTTATAGATCTCGGTTTTTAGATACTTTTTGGATAACATATTCATCACAACACATGATATTACACACAAACATGCATCAAATCACACATAGCATACATTTACTCATAGATCTACACATTTGCTTGTATTCTCCCCCATAAAAACTCATAAAAACCAAAAAAGGGGCTATAAAACTCACCTTTGGTGTGGTTTCGGTTTTTGGAAGGAAAAAATGAGAAAAATTCGGCCCTAGCAACCTTTCTTGGAAGATCTCGAACTTGATTGCTTCTAAGGTGCTAAATCATAAGTTTGAATGAATTAAGAGATGATTCTTGAATGGAATGAAATAGCTAGCTTATGGATCTAAGCAACATCTTACCTTAGATAATGATTTTTATGTAAGAATCCCTTAAACACCTCTTAGATCTCGAAAATATGGAGAGGGAATGAGAGAGTTTCTTGAGGGAATTGTGAGTGAAATGTGTGTGTGTGTGTGTGCTTGGATTCGGCCGAGAGCAAGAGGGAGAGGAGAGAAGAGTGATTTTGAAGTGAGTTGCATGAAAACATGAGATGGTATGGATGTTTGGAGTGTAATAACCTATATATCTTCCATACAAAGATGAGGTGTCATGCAAGAAGTCAACTTCTTCTTATCCTTTTGGGCTTGGGCCAAGAATTAGAGAGGGAAAAGAAAAGAATTTGGGCCTTGTATGCCTAAGCCTTTTTCATGGTTATGTTGAGTGATGTTTGGTCCAAATAATTATAAATGTGATTCTTATGACCTATTAGGGCTAAGTTAGGTTAATTATGTCCCAATATGGTTCATTTATTTAATTTATGTCATTCTAGGCCCAATATGGCCCAAAATATTGAAATAAATGGAAGTGGGTCCAATTAGAACCCATTTAAGAGTTCTAAGCCCAAGATGGTCAAATTGGAAGCTTATTGGTCCATTGGGCCCAATAAGGAAGTCATAGTCCAAAATGGACTTAAACAAGAACTTCTAGGGTTTTTAGTTGCTTATTGACTACTTGAAATGCTTGTATGAGGTGTTTGATTGAAATTTTGTTGTCATAGGGTATGCATCATACATGCTCTCATGTCTTTGATTCATAATTTGGCTTAAGTGTTGTAGTTACAGGGCACAAAAATTTCTAGTTGTGACAAAAATTTCTTGTATGATTTTTCACTCTTGGGTGGATCATCTGTTCGACCGTCTATCCGACCCCTGACTACATGCAACATCATGACTGTCGTGGAAAGACTGTGGTGCGAGCCCATGGCAAGTGATGGAGTGTTGTAAGACTAGGGTGTCGTAGAATTCACTAGTCGGTGTGGGAGTGTTATAAGACTCCAGGGTGCCGTAGCATTCACTAGTATGTGTGGAAGTGATGTAAGACTCCTGGGTAGCTGTAGCATACACTAGGTTGGTAAGCGGTTGAGGGAATGTGTGAACTCTATGACTTGGCTTGTAGCATTCTCTAAGATAATTTGGACCATCTTAGAAATGGGTGTTGGGTTGTGGGAGAGCCACAACGTTCTTGGATTTTAGATAGATCATAGGTCGATGTGGGGGGCGGAGGTGATGTGTGACTACAGATCGGTTTGTAGTATTCTCTTAGAGTGAAGCAAACTTAATGATTACACGTGCAATGTGATTGGTTGAGATAGCTCTATTGGATGGAACTACTTTTGGAGTCGTTTTGATGAATGAGCTAGAGTAGCCTTTATCAGTTCAACTTTTGGGTCGGGATTCGATCTCTTATTCGGAGTTGGTGTTAAGCATTGGAAAGTAGCTATGGCTTATGTTTACGGATATCAGTGGATAGTTCCGGTCGGGCATGGTCAGGCAGATAGGGGTTCGGAGCTGAAGTTCAGTCTGTCAGGAGGTCAGACATAGTGTAGAGTTTCAACTCATAGGCGGATCGGCATGTTATTCTTTTGATAATTGAGGGCAGGGTATTAAGGTTCATTCTTCATATAGGTTTTGATAGCAGTATCGGTGGGTGGTCTTCGGTGCGAGATGACCCCTCCGTTTCTTTTGGGTTTCAGTCAATATCGACTAGTGTGGCAAAAGAAGTCGAAAGGAATGATTTCGAGGACGAAATCTAATTTAAGTGGGGGAGAATTGTAACATCCTGTTTTAGATTGTTCTGTGATTTAAGGCTTGCAGGCCGTAATTCGGGTATGAGAAGATTTTGAGGCTTTTAAGAAGAAAGGTTTAGACCCTTTTGGATGTGGGTAAGGTCGGTTGTATGATAAAAGAGTTTGGTTTGTGCTTTAGAGCCCAAGGGTATCGGTAAAGGCGTTGGTTCGGGCCTTTCATGAACTTTGGATCTAAGTTCGAGTGGGTTTCACGAAAAATAAATCTGATAGAAGTGTAGGGCTTCTCGTTACCTTTACGTGGATATAACGAACATCAAAATCAGAGTTAGAACGAAGAAATTATGACCGTTTGAAGTTTGGGTGGTTTTGGGCTAAGTTGAGTGCGTTGGGCATACTAAGGGAATCCTGAGTACATTGGGCGTACCAGGAGTACGCTGGGCATACATAATCAGTGCCCAAACCTTGTTTTCGTGGTTTCAGCCCTATTTAAGCTCCTTAACTCCCCCAAAACCATCTCATTCTCAGCATCCACCCCTCAAACACCCCTTCCATGAAACCCTAACCCTAGTTGAACCTTGTGAGCTAAAAAAAGGTGTTTTGAGTGCTTTGGAGTATGCATGGTGCACCTAGGAGAAGAAGGAACTTCTTGGAGAAGTCTTGGTTGCATTGGAGCTTGTAGATCTGGACTTTGTTCACCTTGATCTATCTTCTAGAGGTATAAAGTTTGAATCTTGATGATGTATTTGTTACATCTAGCTACTTTTGGGTGTTATGAGATTTTGGTCATTTTAGTGCATAAATTTTAGATTTTGAAAGCATGTGACCTTGTTATGGATAAAGTTGGAAAATTTATCCATCTAAACATCATTGTAATTTAGATCTGAAGGTTGGAGACTTGGATTTAATGGATTAAGTTGAAAAAGATGAACTTTTGGTCTCATTTGATGCTTAAAGGCTAGACCTTGGTGGTTTAGACCATTATAATGGATAAAGTTCGAAACTTTATCCATTATGGAGCTTTTAGGATCCATAAAAATGTGATCTTGATCCTTCTATACCTTCCATGAAAGTGTCATGATGTCTTAATGGATTAATAAGTTAAGGTTTTGGCTTTTGGACCTTTTCTAGACCTGGAAAGTCATAAAGGTGGAAACTTTATCACTTAGAATGATGTTTTCGGACAAGATATGAGTGTTGGATGAAAGGAATCAAGAGATTAAGCACTTAGTGGAAAAGTGCCTTTTGGCCGAGTACGTCAGGCATACCTTCGGGTACGTTACGCGTACTTGTATGCGGTACCGATTCTGGATGGTGAGTACGCCATGTGTACGAGCTGAGTACGCCCTGAAGTTGACTTGTTGTCCTTGACTTTCGTTGACCATTGACTTTTGACCAAGTTTGACCTTGGGTGCAAACAGTGCATAGAAGGCATCGTATTAGTACCGATTCTGGATTTTGGGCTGTTAATTAAGATTTTATCTGGTTCTAGTATTAGTGGATTTGCGGGTGCAAACAGTGCAGAGAAGGCATCGTGTCGTAGTGTTTTAGGGTTCTTCGATTCAGGTTTGTCTTCTCACTATACTTACCTGTGTGGTAATTTTATGTGTGACCGAAGGGTCTTATTCGTGTTATTGACCGGAGGGTCTATTTCGTATTATTGACCGGAGGGTCTTATTTGCTTATACTAAGATTTGTGTTATTATGCACTTTGTCTTTGTGACTTATGTTGTTATATTATTCTATGTATATATTAAGTTATGACCGGAGGGTGCATACCGAGACGTGAGACCGGAGGGTCTTCACTGAGGCACGTGACCAGAGGGTCCTTATCGAGATATAGCCATGAGAGGCTAATTATTTATGTATGTGATATTTTGGGGAACTCACTAAGCTTCATGCATACAATGTTGATTTGAATGTGTTTTAGGTACTTTTGTAGATCTCGGAAAGGTGGAGGCATCATTGTACACATTCGCCGACTTATGGTGTCTTGTGGATTTTGGGATACTGTGATATTATTTTGATAATCATTTATAATTTTGTGATGAATTGGATTCATGAATAATGTTTGGTGAATTAAACATGAAAAATTTGTATTGAAATTCGAGGTGTTACAATGGAAGTGTTGATTTTTTTTAGAACTATGAAAAAATGAAACATATCTAGCATTTAGATCTAATTTGCAACATCTGATAAGTTGTTTGTGAAACTAGGCTATGGTGTTTTGTTATTTATAATAATGACATTGTTGTTATTATTATTATTTTAACAATTGGTGTACGAAAATGCTCTTTTTAATATTTATAAACCTGTATTTGATAATTAACAAATATACCTTCAGTTACAAAACTAAAACTAAAGGTTCATAGGGTTCTTATTCTTTTGTGGTTCTCATTTGATCTTCTCTCTCTCTCTCTCTCTCTCTCTCTCTCTCTCTCTTTATATATATATATATATATATATATCATACATACTTATAAAGCTAACATTTTTTTCGAATCTCATGCATTTGAAACTCCATTTTTTAACTTCCTCAAACCACATTCATTTGAAACCCCCTTATTTAACTAATACAACTAAAAAGTTTTCTTAATTATTATTTATCACTCAAAAGTTTTATAACTTATATTATGTTTAATTAGCACTTAGTGAAAAGTTTACGATAAAATGGCTAATCTTTTGGGAAGACACGCATACAAATCATATACAAATTTCAGAAAGAAAACAAACTTAAAGGTTTTTGTGTTGGGTTGAGATCTTATGACCACTTTTGGAGATATGCTACTATATTAGATCTTTTAATTTGTAAGTTTGTTAAACTAATTCGTTTTTATATTTTCTTCGTTTTTGGATTATTGTAATACACTTTTGGAGATATGCTATTATATTAGAGCTTTTAATTTGTAAGTTTGTTATACTAATTCGTTTTTATATTTTCTTCGTTTTTGGATTATTGTAATACAGTCGTTGTATATTGTGGTTTAATCGTTAATAATTAAAACTCATACATATGTTATACTTTCCATTTCTCTCTCTCTCTCTCTCTCTCTCTCTCTCTATATATATATATATATATATATATATATATATATATATATATATATATATATATATATATATATATATATATATATAGGCCTAGGTTATTCTATTCAAAGTAATTACTGTGTTATTGTATTCATAACTATGGGCCAATCAATTTTACTTATTTTAAGAAAGTGATTAATATATATTATTGAATTAAAATAGATTTAATAAAGGAAAATTTCATATTTTAAGGGATCATAGATTCTATTAATTTTAAAAATCCTATTTTACGAATTATAACTATTTTAATTCGGACATTCTGACAAAATATGTTAATTTATTTAATTATTTACTCAAAAAAAATATTCTTGAAACATAAATTCTTTAACTTCTTGTAGAATAACAAATTCTTAAACAATCAATTGAAGAATAAAAACACAAAATACATTATTTCTTATAGAATACGATTAACAAATTCTTGGCCCACATTTATAAATACGATAACACAATACTTAGTTTAAACAAATGAACCTAGCTCTCTCTCTCTCTCTCTCTCTCTATATATATATATATATATATATATATATATATATATATATATATATATATATATATATATATATATATATATATATATATATATATATATTATAATAGAATTCAAAATAATTCAACCAAAATTCATTTAAAATCTAATATTTCAAATGCTTTTTAATAATGATTGTAAAAATTTCAACATGTGTTACTTAATTGATTGATTAATAAAAATATTAATGTTTTGATACCCCTAACTCTTAAACTTATATTATTTAATTTGTTAGTTAACTAAAATATTTTTCCTACATAAAGATAACATTTTTATGTTTTGTTACTCATATTTGTTTAGGTAATTAGAAAACAAGGTGTACATAGAATGACTACTTCAATTTCACATAGGAATCGATACCACAAGAGATGTATGTTGTCTTTAACCGGTGGTAGGAGATCCACATACCCTTTTGAATTATTTATATTAATGCTTAGTAATATCTATTTTATATTCCTATTCACCTTTTTTTTGTACAAATTAAGGAAGAGGATTATCGGCGCACCAACATAAAGTTAAACGTATGCCTTGCAAAATATGTAATTAAAATTAAATATCATATTTACTAATCGGCTTATTTTAAAACTCTTGATGAAGTTTATGTATAATGATATATTTGGTATCACTTCATTCTTAATTTCAATGTTTAATATTTGAAAGTTCATATATGAAACCTTGGATGTTTTGGTGTAATATAAATAGTGTAATACAAAGTTTATTAGTTCAATATTGTTTATTAATTCTCATTCATTTGAAACCCTCTTTTTTAACTTCTTCAAACCACATTCTTTTGAAACCCCCTTTTTTAACTAATGCAACTCAAAAGTTTTCTTTGTGACAACGCGTTATTCCCTATCTTGTAAAAGTCGATAAAAGTCAAACATAACAAATAAAAGTCAAACTTATTGATTTGGTAATTTAATAAAATTAAATTAATTCTTTTAGTAAAAAGGTTGTAGAAATAAGAAGTTGAAACCCAAGGAAAACCAAGGATTCTCGCCCTAACTAAAAACCCTCGCAAATCCCTTCTTTCTTCGGACCGCAAACCGAAGGCAACAAACCGTTTGCAGCCGAGAACCTCGGACCGCAAACGTGCGAGACCGAGAACTAACTTCAGTAGAAAACTACCCCTGATGGTTTCCTCTTCAAACCGAAAATGCGAAGCTGACGTCAGGTTTACAACTGCAAACCTCGCATGCTTATCCCTCGGTATGAGTTCCCAACCGAGAACCCTTCCTCGGTTTGTGTTCTTGGCCGAGAACCACTAACAGCCACACTTTATGCTTCTTATATACATGATGTCCGAATACACTCCTCATTTATACAAGATTCAGCCGAAAACTTCCCTTTTCTCTCAAGTATCATCAACCGAAGCCTCCCCTCTCCTCTAAAGAACATGCGAAACCTCTCATTTCATTGATTTCCATGCGAAAAACCATTGGTTCTTCTTGAAAACATTGCAAGTATCATCCACTGATCTTTTTATTATTCCAAAAACATCTTTCAATCTTCATAGATTGGGCGGAAAACACCCAATTTAGCTAGTTTTCATCAAAAACACACGAAGAACACGAAAAACACCTACACACTATTCTAAGGATTATTGTAAGCATTTTTACAATAATTAAGTGTTGTTTAACACTTTAAACTTCATTAGATTATCTAATTTATACTTAATATAATGTTAATATAAATTAGGATTCGGTTTTTATCACGGGTTCTAACTTGTGGAATTAACGCTACTACACCGTATCTTCAACCGGAAACTCACAAAGGGTGAGTTCATACCCCCTGCGTTTTTACTATTTTTCACTGTTTTAGGGGGGGGGGGGGAATACAAGTCTAACACAAGCATATTCTGTTTATAATCACATGATTTCTAAATATTTCTAAATCAACTTAAAATTACCGAAACTCTTTTAAATATTGTCAAACTCGTTTAAATCTTTTTAAAACTCTTTTAAACTTATATTTTGCCAAAATCATATATATATATACATATATATATATATATATATATATATATATAAGATTTAAAGGGCTTAGGACTAATAATTCGCTTTATTTCCTTTTCCTTGTTTAGATGTGAGTTTAGGATAGAGTTATTTGTCCGAATGTCGTTTTAATTTTAATTATATATATATATATATATATATATATATATATATATATATATATATATATATATATATATATATATATATATATATATAAGTTATTTCAATCAGATTCATATTCCCTTTGTAACATGTCGAGCAAAAGGGGATACTTTCATAAATATTACATATCAAGCAGAACACCCATATAAACCATAATAGGTATAGTTTATGGAACTCTCAGACTATTTTCACTAATCAGTTATACAAAGTTTAACGATATACTCTCATACAAATACTTTACATTCAAGTATATTAGAGAAAGATCATACTATCAGTTCATTTATTTCAAAATGACTTTTCATCATTATTATATATGTAATCGTCAATATGGTTTTTGTGAGACAATGTTAAGTTGTTCATTCATTTAGTCAATATTATTAAAGTCCTGATATTATAACCAGAAGCTCCCAACAGAGAGTGAGACAAATGTGTATAGATCTATATGGGATTGACAATCCCGCACTCAGATTGTTCACTACAGTTGGGTTGGTATACCTATGAGTGACAAATGTCGTTACAGTTCCGACGCCTACAAAGCGTCAAATCAGGCCATCTAGTCATAGCATGGTTATAATAACTCACAAAAACATATGAGCAAATACGATTAATGTATGAATAATTAAATCAATGATTACGAATACAAAGTACTGTTTTTACAATAGTACAATTTACATTATTACATTACAATTTACAATTACAGCTGGTGGAGCCAGGCATACTCACTTTTACAGGGTTTTCAAAGAATACAATTACAGAACTTGGAAAACTTAAACAATACAAAAAACAGTTCTCTTATAGTTTTACTATGAACTAAAACTATGTTACACTATTTTATAGTACAACAACACTTATACATAACGATTTTATGGTATTAAAACTACTTTTCAGTTAAAATAGAAAATATTGGATTTTCTTGAACAGTAAACATACTCGCTATTTCAAGGAACAGAAAACAAACTTTTAAACATAAATACTTATGCACTCACCAACTTAATGTTGGATTAGTGTCTAAGTCTATAACTATTTTGGTATGTACTTGACCCGATGGTGCATGGTCCTTTTGGGTTGCCTTCACCAAAGCAACTTGATAGGATGAATTATGGAGAGAAAGGATTAAATACGATTTATTAATATATTATGAGAATAATATATTAAAGGAGAAATCATATTGTTTAATTAATATTAGTCAAGAATTAATAAGAATTAAGTTTGTAACTAAAAGAGATTAATTAAACTTAAGGGACTGGAATTGTAATTATAAGATAATTGCAATTTGGGCTATGGATTGCCTTATATTAAGGAGTGGACGAATTCTATGGGGAAACCCATTAGAAATAGTCCAAGGCCTTTACGGAAAGGAGTCAATGGGTTGCTTAGGGCTTAAGCATCCAAATTAGGGTTTCCTTGTTAGATAACCCTAATAGCCTCACTATATATAGAGCTCTTATGCCCCAAAAACGTGGACAAGCTTTCTCCTAGGGTTTCCACACGTTTTGGGCAGCCTCCTTCTCTTCTCCTCTTCATCCTCTTGCTCTTGGTGTTTGTGAACCATTAGAGGAGTGACATTTGTGACTCTAAGCTTTCTAAAGTCAATACAAGGAGGATTTGTGATTGTTATTGCTACATAACAATCAAGGTATGATCTAAACCCTAATTATTTGTTATATTGATTATCATATGCTAGATCTAGGGTTTATAGTCTTGGATGAATTGCATGTACAATAGAGAAACCTAGATCCAAGCATTAGGGTTTGTATGAGCACATAGGATGTTCTTATGACCAAAACCCATCAGTGGTATCAAAGACTAGATTGGTTTCTATTGTATTGATGCTTTATGTTGCTGAAAATCGTTTTCTGGCCTTCTGTTCGACCTGACTCGACGAGTCACTACCTGGAATCGGCGAGTCAGCCCTACTCGGCGAGTTCCAAAGTGTGACTCGGCGAGTCGGAGCTTCAGACAGAGGAAACTTCGGATTTTGTTGCTGTTTTGCTTAAGCATTATAACCATATTCGTTTTAAACCCATAAAATACGAATTTTATTGTTTCTTAATGAATATCCTTGCCAAAACACTAGATAATTACAAATTGATTAGATAATAACTTCCTTATATGATAAAGATTGGATTATTTGTATCAATTGGGTAACTTATTTTGCAAGAAATTGAAATTAGGTCAAATATAGATAATGATAAAGTTAATTGTTTAATTTATATTATTTGTTATTTGATCCTTGTGTTATGAAAAGTTTCAATTTTTCCCCTTTAGGTTTTATAGTTTAAATTTAAACTCAAAAGTTTAGTTTTGAAATTTAAATAGTTGAAACCCTAATGTTTTGAAAAGGTTTCAAAACTTGCCCTCAAGTTTTGGAATTTAAATTTTGATTAAACGTTTAATTTTCATGTATATTTAAATTCTAAATCTAAATGTTTTGAAATGTTTCAAAACTTTCCCTCAAGTTTTGGAATTTAAAAGTTGATTAAAAGTTTAATTTAGGAATGTTAAATTCAAAAACCCTAGTATTGTTTTGAAAAGTTGAAATCACACCCTTATGGTTTTATTCATTAATTAAGGTGTATAATTAAAAGAGGTTTAATAAATCCATAAAGGTTTAGGTTTACAATTTAATTGAATTAAAAGTATAATTGTTAAATTTGAGCTCCTAGTATTTTAAAATGTGTAAAATACACCCTATACTATATATAACATTAAAAGTCTAACATTATATATATATATGTATGAGTAAAAGTCAGTCTTACCGTTAGTAGGCCTCATTCCAAAAGCTGGTCTATAAGGGGTGTTTAAGGAAATTGCCTATAAAATGGCGATTGAATGGGTATCTACTCTTACCCACCGCACTCTTGACTAGTAGAGGGTCGTTAGCCGAATGGGTAGGATAGGACGAAACCTTCCATTATAAGTATAATGAAGTACAAAAGTAACTAAATGTTTTACAAATTCCCAATCTTAGTTACTTAGGAAAAAGTGAATTGATGCAATTCCATGAAACTACACTTTGTGCCCTTGCGGAGACGTTAGTGGAGCGTGTGTGGTTTACCGGCACACTAAATAGTTCTAAGCAAAGGTAGCAAAGGGTGACTCAATGTTTGTCATAGTTCGGTGGAGCGTGTGTGGTTTACCGGCACATCGAATAGGTGACTGTAACATGTGAGGGCACCATGTAAGTTTGCATGGTTATTCACACCCGCTTTGTGATCTTCGGCATCCCAGTCACAAACTAGATGGGCATATCGAGATTTAAACATGCCATTGAAATGTTCAATGAATCTCAAAGGATCTAGGAGTTTTCATAGACTTAAATTTCTTTTTCGTTTTTCATGGTGAAAATTAGTGAATCGTCATTCACTTACCTTCAAATATTCTGCAACTAGATTATGGTATCCCTTTTCTAGGTGATAGCATATTGTGTTGGGTCCTAGCCTTAGTATCTCATTTGGGTGATTTACTAAGGACTCAATAAATCAACTAACTTGAATTTGTTTTCTCCCGTTTTGTAGATGTCAAAGTTCGACAACTATGGTCTTCCTAAATCCCGTGGAACAAGCTTTTCACATGAAGATGATATTCCACAATTCGATCGAGGAACAAGAGATCATGCTTCACTTCCTCCACCTCCTCTAATTATTCTCCCTAACCCACAAGTTCGAAGGCTTGAAAGGTTCAAGCTCACTCAAGCCCTTTTGGCAAGTAAACATAAAGAAGGAAAGTCGGTGTGTGCACACGTCCTAGGGATGAAGTCACACATTGATAAGTTAAGAATGTTCGGATCCGTTGTCTGTGAGGAGATGGCTATTGATTGGGTTCTTCATTCACTTCCTAAATCATATAGTGAGTTCGTGAGAGAGTACTATATGATGAACCATGATGTGATCCGCATCGATCTCACCTATATGCTTTTTGCTGCTAAATCAGCAATGGTTTGGCGCAATAGAAAATCAAAGTTGATTGGTGAATCTGCCTTCAAGACCTCTATGGATATAGACAATGGCAACGAAAGACATGCTATGATCAAAAAGTTTGATCATAAGAAAAAAGCAATGTCTGAAGTAGTTTCATGTCCTGTTCCAAAAGAGTCAATTTGGTTTTATTGCCAAGAGAAGGGGCATTGGAGACGAAGCTGCCCCATTTACCTAAGAGATCTAAGAGATGGGAGAGTCAAAACGTATGGCTCTGCTTTAGGTAAAATCCATTGACTAACTCTTTTAAGCTCCTATTCTAGATTCTTAATACATAATGTGATAAGATTACAATTGATGTTTTATAGGATCGAGGAAAAGAGAGGAAGCTTAAGGGAAGAAGTGAGCAGAATCTAACCGTGAAGAAATGGATTTTGATCGCATTACTTGAAGATTAGATTCTTGAGCTACTACTTAGAGTTAGAATTAGATTGCTAAGAAAGATGTATTAGCATAGTTTTTCAATGAATTGCAAGGACAAAAAAATTTCCGCAATAAAATAAATTTTGATTTTATTTATTTATCCCTGCAATGGCATATATGAAAAATTGATGTTTAAATGTTTCTATTATTAGCAATAATGGATTTGATTCTTAATTATGTTGTTTATGGAAATGTCAAGAATTTACCAAATAGGGAGAGTTTCTCATCGTCCAAGTTTCAGTTGGACAGAAACTTGGAATCATGCAACTTGGTTGCACGATGAATGAGAAATTTCATATTTGGAAATTAGACTAATTCATTAACAAAGTGTCAAGTGAAGGACTAGGAGATCGAGTACACAAAGTTGCATGTTGATCAAGTCCACCATAAGAGTAACAAAGATATTCATCGTGATTTACTAAAGGTTTAGTAAATATGATTATAATTATAAGATTAAGTGTAATTCTGAATTGATTGAAAAAGTTTAAATCAATAGCAGAACGAATAAGAAGAATCAAGTAGGCAGAAAGATAAAAGTTTCTCCATTCTAAGAAGAAGGGAGAGTACCTTTTATGCTTCATGATAAGTCTTAATGATTAAGAACCTTATCTCAGTTGATCCTCTAAGTGAGTCTTAGTACAATTGCATGTCTAAGAAGAGGAATCAAGAATTGAAGAAATGGTTAAATCAAGAAGTCAATCATACTTCGTTCCAAAACAAGTCTTAGAGTTAAGATTGTGAAATTGAGTGATAAGTATTAAGAAGGTTTATGACATTCATCAAATGTGGAAAGTTGTGATGTCTTGGATAAGACAAAGACCAACTAGGACCAATTTATGAAGTGTTTTGATAAAAAAAAACTACACTAACTCTTGAATATTTGTTTGTCAAGAAATGTTTATTGACAAGAGAATCTTATATGTCAAGGAGTCAGTGGGAGTCTTAATGGTCTTTAAAGGTTTCAAGAACAAATCAAAATAAACCTTATTGATCATCACTAGCACACAAGTTGAGGTTTACAACCTATCGTGTTGACACTATTTTGTTTCTGTGCCATTCCAATTGAGTTAATTATGCATGTGATTTCTATGAGTTCTCATTTGAACGCATAAAAGGCAGGCACCTTGATCAATGGAAAGTACATTGATAGGAAAGGGTGAGCTGCTTAACAACTTGGAATACATGGTGGGCAGCTGTGTTACCATAAGGCAAGAAGTCAAAATTAAGAAAGTTCGGTCCATACGAGTTTGAATTTGTCGTAAACTTTGGTTTTGACAAATTCACATGGATAGGAACACATACACCATTAAAATCTAAGTGTCATAAGATTCCCTCCTTCATGAAAATGACTGTGAGGAAATGCTTTCACTAAGAAAGATTTTAAGAAGATAGTGATTGTCAAAATTGGATTCTTGAATTCAATTATGGTTACGGTATCCCTTTCCATGATTCGAATTGTGATTTGGCAATTAGTTTGAATTGTTTAGACACACATATAACTATCTAAGGCAAAGGTGTATAAGTTTAAGAAGCCTTGATAAAAGATTATCAAAGCATTAGGTATTAGAAACATGAACTTAAGAAATTCAATAAGTATTGTTTTTCTGGAAGTTAAGCTGGTTTCTGAATACATGTCAAAGCTAGTGGGAGCATAAGTGTTATGTTTATAATAAGCATCATGATAGTGGGAGCATAAGTGTTATGATTGTATGATTATTATGGAAAGTATTGCAAGTTAGCAATATTAATTATAGAAAACAAGAGTTATACTTTGCAAAGTCGCAAGAGTTGAAAAATTGTTTTGCTATAATTAAGGGAGAGAATATTATGCTTCATTTCAAATCTAAAGGCTTAGGTTGTGGAGTATTAATAAATTTAGTCAAGGATACATAGTGTGTTCTCAATTTCGAGTTCGAATTTTGAGAACGTAGCACATAAAATATTATGGCAGAAGATTGATAAAGTATCAAATCTTTATGTAAGACATTATGCATCGTGTCCCATACGCTTCAGTTATAGGATTGATTGCAAATGCTATAATATTTGTCCATTCTAAAATTTTCCAAATGTCTAGCGCATTTAGAGGGAAAAAGGACAAGAATCGGTTTTGACTAAGATAATTAAACAACTATCAAAGGACAATCCAAAGTTCGCCTAGGATTGGTCGCTTATGAGTAGTTGGAAGTATAGTATTGGATGGACCATATTGACATTATTATAAATAGATAAGATTCTATTGAGAATGAGTTGTCATATGGTAAGTATGGAAAGGTTTCCATATTGGGAGTTGGATATTGAGAATCAATGTCTAGATTAGAAATTTTATGCAAAAGGATGTTTACAGGAATGTACTTTGAGTGAGAGACATCACATCTAAGGAATTGTCTTGTAACAATCTCCGATAGAGGACTTTGTAATATCATTGGCAATAGTCATTGTGACTTTTGTGCTATGACATTACGAAAGGATCATTGCATAAAATGTTAGAATCTAACATATTCCATAAGTGGCAAGAATTTGATATTCTTTCACTTGTGAAAAGGATTAGGAGTGGTGAAATGAGTATGATTGGAAATGTGTTCATTTGATCTATTTCACAAAGTAAGAACCATAGGTAAACATTGTGTGCATGCTAAGAGCATGGGACAAGTGTTGTAATAATTCAAGTAAAAAGTTGATTACCCGAAACAACAAATAATGAGTAATTGATATGGTGATAAATAGAAGGTGTTTTATTTATGCTCAAAGGTTTGAGGCCATATGGGAGTAGTATTATTCTTGTGTTTCACTTTGCATGTTTTGACTTCCTAAATAATTTAATTGGTTTAGAATAGTCAAATTATTCAAACGGGCCACAGTCGTTCATATGTTGGAAGTAGGTATGAATAAAGACTGTCGTGAATTGGTGTGTGGATTGTCTAAAGAGTATTAGACATAAGCAAATGTTTGCTGCAACGTTCATGAGTGCTTATGAATATGATTTGAGCATTGGATTAAACCCACACTCACTTGGATCACTCCATGAATTGTATCACGAGTGATTGCTGAGACGATAACATCTTATATTCTTGAAACCAAGATGTGTGAGTTGTATCTTGCGAATCGGTTGCACATTGATAATATGTAAACGCACCAGTAACTTGGTGTCATAAAACATATTGTTGTGTGTGATTCGGTGAGTAAGTGCAAGCGAGCATTGAATCAAAGTTTATCCGTTCCTTTTATTCAAAGTAGGATAAAAGCGATATCTTTGGGCCCCTCGATGATTTAGTGATGACAAACGTAAATGCTCGGCCGGGCTAGGGCTATTTTGATTTGTTCAATTAGTCAGTCGTCATAAATCGGAAGTCGAGAAATAGTACAGAGAGAATGATTAGAAATCATGTCTTATACAATATCTAGAATGGAGGAATATATGATCCCTTATCTAAAGGACACGTGTATCTGATAGGATCAGAGTTGACAACGGCTTTAGAAAGCTACGATTGCAGATCAGGATCTGAAGTCATACGCATAATAGTTATTAGACTTATCCAAGTGGGAGACTATTGGATTAGTGTCTAAGTCCATAACTATTTTGGTATGTACTTGACCCGATGGTGCATGGTCCTTTTGGGTTGCCTTCACCAAAGCAACTTGATAGGATGAATTATGGAGAGAAAGGATTAAATATGATTTATTAATATATTATGAGAATAATATATTAAAGGAGAAATCATATTGTTTAATTAATATTAGTCAAGAATTAATAAGAATTAAGTTTGTGACTAAAAGAGATTAATTAAACTTAAGGGACTGGAATTGTAATTATAAGATAATTGCAATTTGGGCTATGGATTGCCTTATATTAAGGAGTGGACGAATTCTATGGGGAAACCCATTAGAAATAGTCCAAGGCCTTTAAGGAAAGGAGTCCATGGGTTGCTTAGGGCTTAAGCATCCAAATTAGGGTTTCCTTGTTAGATAACCCTAATAGCCTCACTATATATAGAGCCCTTATGCCCCAAAAACGTGGACAAGCTTTCTCCTAGGGTTTCCACACGTTTTGGGCAGCCTCCTTCTCTTCTCCTCTTCATCCTCTTTCTCTTGGTGTCTGTGAACCATTAGAGGAGTGACATTTGTGACTCTAAGCTTTCTAAAGTCAATACAAGGAGGATTTGTGATTGTTATTGCTACATAACAATCAAGGTATGATCTAAACCCTAATTGTATGTTATATTGATTATCATATGCTAGATCTAGGGTTTATAGTCTTGGATGAATTGTATGTAAAATAGAGAAACCTAGATCCAAGCATTAGGGTTTGTATGAGCACATAGGATGTTCTTATGACCAAAAGCCATCACTTAAATGTTGATACTCTCTTTTTCAAAACACTTGTATTCTTAGGGAACCAGTAGACATGTACATTCCCCAGATTTTGAGAAGACGGAACAATATAGAGTTGCGTCTTTTGTCTTTTGCTATATATAACTTTTGATGTAATATATACAATGACTTGAATACTATGTAAAACTTATACATTATTAATGCAATGGTTGTTGTAATTTGATTACTATGATGCATGTGTTGTGATACTTAACATGAAGTAATCCACCCTTGGACGTTTCCGCTGCTCTGGTTTGGGGGTG
Organism: Lactuca sativa; assembly: GCF_002870075.4. NCBI lineage: Eukaryota > Viridiplantae > Streptophyta > Magnoliopsida > Asterales > Asteraceae > Lactuca > Lactuca sativa. Next base: position 279,778,720 of record NC_056630.2, read on the forward strand.
TGACAGATTGGTATCAGAGCACTGTTTATAGTGAACTCAGTATATCAATTCATAAAAGATATACAACTATAAATACATTGGGTTTAAAGAGCTCTGGCTACAAGTATACTTTCAAAATATAAGTATGATCCAGAATCAGAGGTCTATGATCCACCACAATTTACCCAAAACCCCAATCCCCGTCAGGACTCCTAAGGTCCGACGCCTCAGTGGGCAGTGAACTTAGATAGGTGGAGTCATGAGCAGGGTCAGGATCGTCCTTATAATGGAGACCGAAGCTTCTACAACATTGATGAGGGAGGCTTAGCAGACAAATCCCTCCCTGTGATAGTACGTCGAGTTGCTCGTAACGACGAACAAGCAAGGGCATCCATCCATCGAGTTGTAGAGGTCGGTGCAACCTCAGTAACTAATATAGTTCGCCTTTGCCATTTGAACGAAGACCAAAAGTTAACCAGAAATCACACTGATTCCCTACAAAGGGAACTAACCGCAACCCGATCTGAAGTCAAAGAACTTCGAGAACACCAAGTATCATTGAAAAGGCTCGTGTTTGAAACAAAACGCCAGTTGGCTAAATCCAGGGCTGAAACTAGTAGAAAGTCAAACAACACTGCTCGCGATTAGAGCATACTCTACTCACTCTTTTGGATATATAGATTAAGTCTACATATATACACTAGTGATGTTTTCATGTTCATAGTACAACCTCAAGATTTCATTTCTCTATAGGTCAGTATGCTATCAAGTTTTCTGTTAAATTGGTATATTGTAGACCTATTACAAGGTCAGGTTTTCCGAACTCTATGTATCTCATATACCAATGAAATTGACAGACATCTCATTTCCTTTGAAAAATCACTATTCTATTTCATATAATCGCTTTGCAAGTCATTTCTGGTGGTAGACTTCTATTGTAACTTCCTACCGTATACATGTTGAACTAGTATATTTAGTTCAAAGACATCTGATTCATAATCTCTATTGATGTCTTACCACATTTTCATCTTTTTAATCTTAAAGCAAAAGATGCCTCCAATGAGAAATCCAAGGCATATCAATGTCAATGCAGCAACAACACCACCTCCACCTCTGCCACCACCTCCACAGTTTGACGCTGCCATGTTTCAAGCATTTGTCACTGCAGCTGTGGCAGCTGCCATGTCACACATCAATACAACAGGTGCCAGTGGATCTAGGAGTGGTGCTCATCCCTCCAATCATGGTGAAAGTCATGGACACCCACGGGAGTGTTCTTATAAGGACCTTACAAATGGCAAACCAAGAACCTTTAATGGGACTAGGTGAGTCATGGTTCTAACCTAATGGATAGAGAAAACTGAAGCAGTCTATGAGATCTGCTCGTGCCCCGAAGGGAGCAGAGTGAAATTTGTTGCCTGCACCTTTTCTGACCGAGCTCTTACATGGTGGAATGGCCATGTTAAGTCACTGACTCTTACAGTGGCTAATTCAATGATCTGGGAAAATCTGAAATCACTGATGATGCAAGAGTACTGCCCAAGGGGTAAAGTACAAAAGCTCGAGCAAGAGCTTTGGGGCCTTACCATGACAGGTATAGACATAGTAACTTACACCAATAAATTTAGTGATCTAGCGATCCTATGTCCTGGAATGGTTCCTCTAGAGAGCAAGAAAATCGAAAGGTGTATGTAGGGGATATCACCATAGATCCAAGGGAGTGTGTTAGCTTCAAAGGCTGTTGCATTCGATAGTGCCAACAAATTGGCAGATTCTCTAGTAGATCATGGAGTCCGTCAAGGCTTCATGACTGTTGCTCCAGAACAACCCAAACAAACAACAACAACAACAACAACAACAACAACAACAACAAAAACAATAACAAGAAAAAGCCCTAGAATAAAAGGAAGGGTCAATCTTCCCAATATTTTCCAAGAAGCAACATATAGTGGCGTCCATGCTGCTACCACTCCTGCTACCGTTCCTACTACTCCTACACCAGAAAAGCAGTATGCTGGTAAATTACTGAAGTGCAACAAGTGTAATTTCCAACACAATGGAAATTACCTTGAGATGCAACGTAGGAACTGCAACAGAAAAGGGCACACTAACCAATTGTCACACCCCCAAACCCGAACGACGGAAATGTTCGAGTACGGAGGACGTCATGTACAGTATCATAACAATGCATAATAGTAAACAAGCAACAACATCATCCATTGCATTAATAATATAATTTAATACAAGTGTGTTCTTAGTATAGTTTGAAAGACACCAAAATATTAATCAAAATAAAAGACGAGTCTCGAATGTGCTCCGTCTTCTTAAAACCTGGTCAAATGTACATGTCCACTGGTGACCTGAGAATACAAGTTATTTTGAAAGAGTGGATCAGCATTTAAGCTGGTGAGTTCATAAGTATTTTAGTGTCAATGTTTGTATAAGTTTGATGAAAGTGTTTGTAAGTGTTTAATGTAAATGTTTGTAAGTGTTTGATGTAAATGTTTATATCTCCTAGAAAATCCTATATTTTCTACTTATAATGAAATGTACAGTAGTATTGTATAAAGTAACTGTCGTTGTACTAACTACCTTAAACCAATTGTTTAATTAAGGTAAAATATGATGAGATTATAACCATACTTTATTGACTAGTAAAACACGATGATCAAAACGTTGAAATGGTATGACATTCGTCACCCGTAGACCGGCAGGTCCCACTGTAGCTAGCAGCAAGGTATAGGATGGTCAATCTCGTAAAGATCTATACACAAACTCACGCTCTCCCTCCAAGAGACTCTGGTTACAAAACGTTACACAACATTATATTGCCATGCGATGAAGTAGTGGCTCACATTAGTATTATATTGTTCTTGTATTAGTGTAGTATGTTTCTTCTGTTCTAGTGTATAGTATGTTTCTTCTGTTCTAGTGTATAGTATGTTCCTTCTGTTCTAGTGTCCAGTATATTCTTTCTGTTCTAGTGTATAGTATTTTCTTTATGTTCTTGTTATATTATGCTTGAACTGACTCATATATGAACTGGCTCTTGTAAGTTTCATTGTTCTAGAAATAGCGAGTAGTAATCCTCTAACCTATACCTATTATAGTTTACTAGTACTGTTGTTTGAATGACTGGTCATGTTTGAACACCTTTGCTACCCAAAGGTATTGAACTGATTGGAAGAACTTTTATATCTACATACATATACATGATATATAACTAAGAGTCAAATGACACTCATACAAAGATCCGATACCCTATGTCCAAAACCAAACAAGTTACGGAAAATAAAGCGAGTTGTCAGTCCTAATCCCTTTCAACCTTATTTATATAACTATATTTATATAGACATGACTTTGACAATATATAAGTTTAAAAGAGTTTTGTAAAACGATAAAGAGTTTATATAAAAAAGTTTTAACCATTTGAATGGTTATTGATGACTTGATGTCAGATTATAAAATGATTTGAAACATTTTGTTTGATAACGCAAGTTTAAAGTATAAGAAATCCTCTTGTTTGATAGTTATAAATCACATGTGATTGATACTATAACTATAATGTTTTTTACTTGTCTTCCCCCCCCCCCCCCCCTAAAAGCATTTAAAATCATTTAAAAGATAAGTTTAGGGGTATGAACTCACCTGTAGTGAGTGACTCGAATGAAAGATCGATATAGGATGCTAGGTATGCCAAGTGATGTCTTGAGCACAAACGGATCCTATTAAGCAAATAATGACACATGTATGTATATAATTAGTGTATATAACAACTAATCATGCAGGGGAACAACCTTAGGGACTAGGAAACACATGGAATGAAGTGTTACAATCATATATGATTGTATAAAGGGTGTTCACGGCCACACAAGGATGTGTTCACGGCCAAGGGGTGTTCACAACCAATATGTTTACAGCACAAGAGTGTTCACGACCAAGGATTTTACGGCCTACATATGAAGTTTAAGGGTTTACGGCCATGTCTTGAAGGGTTCACGACCATCATGATCTTATGAAGGGTTAACGGCCACTTGAAGGGTTTACGACCGTAAAATCTTGAAGATCAAGCATTTTCTTCTTGTTTCATGCTTAAAGGGTGTTTGTTTCATCAGGCTTCAAGAGTTTCAAATGGGTAACAAGAATATGGAAAGCATTGTTACGATTTGGAAGCCCTTGGGGGTTCATGGCCACCAAGAACAAGTGAGTGTTCTTGGTGTTCTTGGTGAAAAGATGAAGACTTGAAGATCTAACCCAAAAGAGATGAATTCACAGATGAAATCAAAGGGTTTCATAAGATCAAGAAGGATATCTAGAAATAATGGAAGAATCACTTACAAATTTAAAGAGAAAAGGAAGTTTTCTTGATGATACTTGAGAGAGAAATGAGTGTTCTAGAATTGAAGATGTGAGAAGTGAAGAGATAATGAAGGAAGTGTATTATATAGGGAAAGGTTCACGGCTACCAAAAATTTACGGTCGTAAACTCTATTTTGTGGCCGTAAACTCCTTGTGATGGAGTTTCTGGCTTGAATGCAACATAATGAACTATAGCTAACACATCCTATAAAACAATCCTTGAATGTACTAGGCTTAGAACACTCAAACAGACCCTTAACAATGCTAAAAGATAGCAGAAACAAGTCTGACTTGTGATTGAATTGATTGGCTTTACAAGATAGAAATTGTGGGTTGTCACATCATGCCCCCCCCCCCCCCCTTTAATAGAATTTCGTCCCGAAATTAGAGATTAAGTAAATAAAAATAACTAAGTAAAAAGATGAGGATATTTCAGTTTCATTTGATCCTTGCACTCCCAAGTGTATTCAGGTCCCCGCTTGGCATTCCAACGAACCTTCACTATCAGGATACGGCTTTGCTTCGTTTGCTTGACCTCTCGGTCCACGATCTCTACTGGTTCTTCCATGAAGTTAAGGCTCTCATTGATCTCAATCTCGTCGAGTGGGATTACAAGAGTCTCATCGGATAGACACTTTTTCAATTTTGAAACATGGAAAGTAGGGTGTACGTTACTAAGTTTGTGAGGTAGTGTAAGTTTGTAAGCTACAGGGCCGATTCTAGTGAGAGTCTCGAAAGGCCCTACGTATCTTGGATTTAGCTTTCCACGCTTTCCGGAGCATATCAAGCCCTTCCAAGGTGAGATCTTCAATAGAACACGATCACCAACCTGGAATTCCAAAGGTTTCCTTATCTTGTCTGCGTAGCTTTTCTGTGGGTCTCTAAAGGCTTTCAATCGGTCACAAATCTGAACGATCTTCTCGTTAGTTTCTCCATCTTGTCAGTTTCTTTAATAGTAGGAAGTGTGTGGACTTGGTTAACCTGTCTACGATCACCCAAATGGTATCAACACCACTTGTTGCCTTGGGCAACTTGGTTATGAAGTCCATTGTTATCCACTCCCACTTTCATTCCAGTATCTCTGGTTGCTGTAGTAAACCCGAGGGTTTTGGTATTCGACCTTAACCTTGGCGCAAGTAAGACACTTACTCACGAAGGTAGCAATCGCTACTTTCATGTTAGGCCACCAGTATAGCTTTTTGATATCCAAATACATCTTATCTAAATCTGGGTGGACGGAATATCGAGTGTTGTGCGCTTCAGTCATGACCAGGTCTCCAAAACCACCGTGGCTCGGTGTCCAGATCCTATCCATGAGGTATAAGGCTCCGCCACCCTTGACTTCCAATTTTTTATCCATCCCTCTCAGGGATTCACCCGCCACATTTTTAGGTTTCAAGGCTTCTAGCTGAGCCTCCTTAATTTGTGTGGACAGATGTTAATGGATAGTCATAGTCAATGATTTAACTCTACGACCAGAGTCTTCTTTCTGGCTTAGGGCGTCAGCTACTACGTTGGCTTTACCGGGATGATAACGAATTTCGCGTTCGTAGTCATTGAGTAGCTCGACACACCGTCGTTGTCTCATGTTGAGCTCCTTCTGGTTGAATATTTGTTGATGGCTTTTGTTTTCTGCAAAGATAGTGCTTTTTGTACCATACAGGCAGTGTCTCCAGATCTTCAGAGCAAATACTACTGCTCCTAACTCAAGATCATGTGTGGTGTAGTTGACTTCGTGTGTCTTTAGTTGTCTTGAGGCATAGGCGATGACCTTTCCTTGTTGCATAAGAACACAACCAAACCCTTGGTTGGATGCATCGCAATAAACCACAAAGTCTTCTATCCCTTCTGGGAGGGATAGTATCGGTGCGCTGCATAAGGCTTGCTTCAACGTTTGGAATGCCTTTTCTTGTTTCTCTTCCCAGTCAAAGGTCACGCCTTTCTGGGTCAATATAGTAAGCAGTTTCGCGATCCTAGAGAAGTTCTGAATAAACCTACGATAATAGCCAGCAAGACCTAGAAATTGACGAATTTTTGTAGGCGTCTTCAGGGCTGACTGGTTCTTAATGGCCTTTATTTTGGAAAGGTCCATGTGAATTCCTTCTTCGCTAACCACGTGACCCAAGAATTCAACTCCTTGAATCCAAAATTCGCATTTAGAGAACTTCACGTAGAGCTTCACCGATCGTAGTGTTTCTAAGACCTGACGTAGGTGTTGACTATGCTCCTCCTTGCTATGAGAGTAGATAAGTATGTCATCGATGAATACAATGATGAACTGATCCAAGTAAGGACGGCACACCCGATTCGTTAAGTCCATGAATAATGTGGGCGCATTGGTCAATCCGAATGGCATCACTACAAACTCGTAGTGTCCATAACGAGTTTGGAAGGCTGTCATGGGAACATCCTCCTCTAAAACTCGTAACTGGTGATAGCCGGATCTCAGATCAATCTTTGAAAAGTAATTCACCCCTTGCAGTTGGTCGAACAAATCGTCTATGCGAGGTAGAGGGTAACGATTTTTGACGGTAAGCTTGTTTAGTTCTCTATAGTTGATGCACATACGGAACGATCCGTCTTTCTTCTTCACGAACAAGACCGGTGCTCCCCAAGGTGAGAAGCTTGGTCTTATAAGGCCCTTGCTGAGCAGTTCGATAAGTTGACCGAATAGCTCCTGCATCTTAGCTGGTGCTAGAAGATAGGGCGATTTGGCTACTAGGGTAGCCCCTGGAACTAAGTTGATTCTGAACTCGACTTGACGTTGTGGTGGTAATCCTGGTAGTTCTTTTGGAAAGATGTTGGGAAAGTCGCATACTTCTTGGATGTTCTTTATGTCTTTCGTTTCTTGGCTCATATCAACCACATGAGCAAGGAATGCATGGCATTCCTTTCGTAAGTACTGATAGGCTTGTATACTCGAGATGATACAAGGGTTCGTGCTGGGTTTGTCGCCATAGATAACTAGAGTTTCGTTAGATGGTAGATTAAGACGAATGGCCTTTTCATAACACATGATGTCAGCATGATGAAGACTCAACCAATCCATGACGATAATGACGTCGAAACTTTTAATTGAGACTGGCATGAGGTCGATCGGAAATGAATGGCTATCTAGAGATAGGGTACAACCTATTTATATGCAGCTAGTGCTCTTAGTCTTTCCATTAGCCATTTCTACAGTGAATGGTTCTTTCAGTGCATGTAGTTTTTGTTTACGTATGTGTGCAAATTTCTGGTTCACGAAACTCCTCTCTACTCCAATCTTAAACAGTATGCATGCATATGAGTTATCGAGGAGAAACATACCAGCGACCATTGTAGGGTCTGCTACCGCTTCCTCGTGACCTATAGCCAAAACCCTTCCCACTCCGCTAGTGTTCCCTTCCTTCGAGCAGTTCCTCTTGTAGTGACGTACCTCGCCACATCCGTAGCAAGCCTAACCCACACCAACGTTAGGGACTTGGTTGATTGGCCTAGTCGGAGACTTGCAGAAACAGGCAATGTGCCCCTTCCTGTTGCAGTTAATGCACTGCATTTCCCGACAGGGCCTGTTGTGGTGGAAGCTGCACTTGGGCAAGCCTCCAGCATACTACTTCACCGACGCAGTGGCAATAGGTGCTATCGCGGCATGAATAGCCACGACCTGCTGCTTTTTGGCAGATTTTTGCACGGCATTGTTGTTCTTCTTGTTATCCCAAAACTTCCGCTTGTTGTTAGCGGCCTTGGATGGTTCTGGGATGTCCATGGTTGTTGTTGTCGGCGTGCGGACTCCGTGATCGATGAGCCAATGTGCCAGTCATTTGGCACTGTCGAAGGTGGTGGGGTTTGAAGCTAACACATTCCCCTGGAATGGAGGCACCAGCCCCCAAATGTACCTTTTTACTTTATTCTCCTCAGTATGGACCATTCCCGAACATAGAGCCACCAGATCGATGAACCTGGCGGTGTAGGCAACTATCTCGGAGCCCTTCATGGTTATAATTCAAAGCTCCTGTTCAAGTTTCTGAACCTCGCCCCTCGGGCAATATTCCTCAATCATAAGCTCCTTCAGAGCTTCCCAGCCCATTGCATTAGCCACTACCAGAGTAAGTGACTTAACATGGACATTCCACCATGTCAGGGCTCTGTCCGCAAAGGTGAAGGCAACAAATTTAACTTTGCTCCCTTCCGGACAGGAGCAGATCTCGAAGATCGACTCCATTTTCTCGAACCATTACGAGAGGCCAATAATTCCTCCAGTCCCGTTAAAGGTCCTAGGCTTGAAGTTGGTGAATTCATTATACGAGCACTCTCTAGAGCGCATGGGAGCATCACCTTGAGTAGAATGTACAGCTATTCCACTCACGCTAGTATCATTAGCGCTGAATTAGGCTAAGGCTGCCGTAACAGTTGCATATACCGTAGCTTGGAAAGTTGCAGGATCATATTGTGTAGGAGGTGGTGGTTAAGTTGGAGTTATCGGAGGGTTATTTCTCAGAGAGCGACGTGGAGGCATCTTTCAACTAAAAGTTTACAAAGATAAAGATGATAGTAAGAATTTGATAGTAAGAATAATGAGAGTGCTCCACGAACTAACTTGCCATAATTCAACAAATAAATGAGAGTATGATTGAAATAGAGATCTAAAAATAGAAGGATGAAAGTATTTGTATAAAGATTTCCCATGAGTTTAGATGTCTGTCAATATCATTGGCATTAAAGATGTAACAAGTTCGGGAAAAATGACCTTGGAGTAGGTCTTACATCAAACGAGAAATGAGAAAATTTTGATAGCACTAAGACCTAATAGACTGAAAGTTCAAGGTCTTAACCTAAGCAGGAAGTTAGTACTAGAGTCTATACATAGACCTAATTATATCCAAAAGGCAGAGTAGAGTAGACTCTACTTGCGAGGGGAGTTGTTTTGGTTGGTACTTGATTTAGCCTTGGCTTCAGCCAGCCGCTGTTCCATTTCCTAAACACGTCTCTGTAGTGCCACCTGGTTCTGACAAAGATCCTTGATCTTAGATTGACACGTATTCAGCTCCACTTGTAGGGCGTCAGTGCGAGACCTTTCAAAGTCCTGGTCATCGGGTAGATGATGAAGACGGACTGTGTTGACTCCAGAGTTAGCACGGATCTCTATGACTTGGTCGAAGTTCACTCTTCCCTGCTCAACATTGCGAGAAATACGCTGCACCAAGATAGGAAGGAATCTGTTTGCTGAGCCTCCCTCATTTAAGTTATAGTAACTCCGTTCTCCGTCATAGGGTTCTGGTTGTCCCTGCTCGTGGCTCCACCTGCCCAAGTTCACTGCCCATAGAGGCGTCCGACATTGAAAAGTCGGACGAGGGTTAGGATTTTCTACAACTTGGGGTGGATTGTAGACCTCCGGTTCTGAGTCTGAGTCTTCTTGTACTTGCTCCTCATTCTCTTCATCAGAACTCTCTTCGGGGTCTTCTTCTGCTGGGACCATCGGATTCTCGTTTTCAGGTTCAACCTCGAGCCATCCACCGACTCCTTGCTCGGGAAAGTATAGGTCGCCAGGGAGATGGAATCCAACCATGTTATCTAAGCGAGAAAAGGGATGTAAGAATCATATAATAGACGTACTACTTAAGATAATTATAGGAGGATCCTTATCAGTTACTCCAATACTTGCGTAGTACATACCAGGTATATGTAACCGAGATAGAATAGGCCTTCGAATAAGTGACCCTATCTTAAAATCCACAGCCAAACAAGGAACAAGAAATAAAGCAAAGATCACAGATTCTAAGTCTATGACACCCTAGTAACATATAACCTTAGCGTATCCACTCAACAACTATTGACATACTAATAAAGATCCTTTTAGTTCTCAAATAAGTAATTATAGTAACACAAAATACTCCTAAAGTATTTTAAGTTTATGTTATGTTCCAAAGTTTTCATTGTAGTAGTGTTGGTAAGTTTTTAGACTTGTTGCAACACCACAACCATTCCTAGGCACATGTTAATCACTTCTCGGAAAGATATAGTTGATCCAGCTATATCACTCCCAGATCTGATTATATATCCCCAAGCCTACTTGTGTTGTCCAACAACTGCAATACTTTTGTTCTGTTCTAGTATGCACTGATCCTAGTATGAGCGCTTGTATGTATACTTTAGTTAAATATTTTATTATTTAAAAAGTATAAACTCTTGGTCAGAGTATTTTAATCCCATTGTGTTTATAGTTGTATATCTTTCATGGGTTGATATACTCAATTCACTATAAACAAAGCTCTGATACCAATCTGTCACACCCCCAAACCAGAACGGCGGAAAGGTTCAGGGGCGGAGGACGTCATGTACAGTATCATAACAATGCACAATAGTAAGCAAGCATTAACATCATCCATTGCATTAATAATACAATTTAATACAAGTGTTTTGTGTATAGTTTGAGAGAAACCAAAATATGAATTAAAATAAAAGACGAGTCTCAAATGTGCTCCGTCTTCTCAAAACCTGGTCAATGTACCTGTCTACTGGTGACCTGAGAATACAAGTTATTTTGAAAGAGTAGATCAACATTTAAGCCGGTGAGTTCATAAGTATTTTAATTTCAATGTTTATATAAGTTTGATGAAAGTGTTTGTAAGTGTTTAATGTAAATGTTTGTAAGTGTTTGATGTAAATGTTTATATCTCCTAGAAAATCCAATATTTTCTACTTATAATGAAATGTAGTCTTTTACCAAGACCCGACTGTTCTGCATGTTTGTTCTTTTGTAAAAATCCCAAGTATAACTATCATTTCCATAAAATAGTTATAAATCACATGTGATTGATACTATAACTATAATGTTTTTTACTTGTCTTCCCCTCCCCCCCCCCCATAAAAGCATTTAAAATCATTTAAAAGATACGTTTAGGGGTATGAACTCACCTGTAGTGAGTGACTCGAATGAAAGATTGATATAGGATGCTAGGTATGCCAAGTGATGTCTTGAGCACAAATGGATCCTATTAAGCATATAATGACACATATATGTATATAATTAGTGTATATAACAACTAATCATGTAGGAGAACAACTTTAGGGACTAGGAAACACTTGGAATGAAGTTTTACAATCACATATGATTGTATGAAGGTTGTTCACGGCAACACAAGGATATGTTCATAGCAAAGGGGTGTTCACGGCCAACATGTTTACAGCCGAAGAGTGTTCACGACCAATGAGTTTACGGCCTACATATGAACTTGAAGGGTTTACAGCCATGACTTGAAGGGTTCACGACTATCATGATCTTATGAAGGGTTTACGGCCACTTGAGGAGTTTACGGTTATAAACTCTTGAAGATCAAGCATTTTTGTTCTTGATTCATGAATAAAGGGTGTTTGTTTCATGTGGTTTCAAGAGTTTCAAATGGGTAACAAGAATATGGAAAGGATACTTACGATTTGGAAGCCCTTGGGGGTTCACAGCCACCAAGAACAAGTGTGTGTTCTTGGTGAAAAGACGAAGACTTGAAGATCTAACCCAAAAGAGATGAATACACGGATGAAATCAAAGGGTTTCATAAGATGAAGAAGGATATCTAGAAACAATGGAAGAATCACTTACAAATTTGAAGATAAAAGGAAGTGTTCTTGATTATACTTGAGAGAGAAATGAGTGTTCTTGACTTGAAGATGTGAGAAGTGAAGAAATAATGAAGGAAGTATATTATATAGGGAAAGGTTCACGGCTGCCAAGAGTTTACGGCCGTAAACTCCATGTGATGGAGTTTCCGCCTTGAATGGAACACAATGAAATTTAGCTAACACATCCTAACACACAATCCTTGAATGTACTAGGCTTAGAACACTCAAACAGACCCTTAACAATGCTAAAAGATAGCAGAAACAAGTTTGACTTTTGATTGAATTGATTGGCTTTACAAGATAGAAATTTCGGGTTGTCACACCAATTATGTAAGTCACCTCCACAACTGATCACTCAAGTTCCTAGCGTTGGAGTAGTTCGGGCATGTTATGAATGCGGTGACACTGGACACTTCAAAAAGGATTGTCCAAAGGCGAGGAATGCTGGTGGAGTAGGAAGAATACTAGCTATTGGTCATGAGGAAGACGTGGCAGACCCTACGGTGGTCACGGGTACGTTTCTTCTCAACAATACATATGCATGCATTCTATTTGATAGTGGTGTAGAAAAAAGCTTCGTGAGCCATAAATTCGAACACCTACTTAAACAAAATTCTCACCGCTAAAAGATACCTTTACCGTAGAAATGGATAACGGGAAAACCGAGAACACTAACAATATATACATAGGATGTACCCTTACTCTAAATAACTTTTCCTTCCCAATCGACCTGATGCCGGTCTCCATAAAATGTTTCGGGATTATCATTGGTATGGATTGGTTAAGTCCTAATCGTGCTGACATCCTATGTTACGAGAAATCCATTCGCCTTAACCTACCTAGCAACGAAACCCTTATCATTTACGACGACAAATCTGACGCGAACCTACAAATCATTTCTTATATCAAGGCGCAAAAGTATCTTCGCGAGGAGTAATATGCTTTTCTAGCGCACGTGGTAGACAAGAAACAAGAAGTGAAGGACTTCGAGATCATTCCCGAAGTCTGTAATTTCCCCGACATTTTCCCCGATGATCTTCCAGGAGTCCAACCTGAAAGACAAGTCGAATTCAGAATCGACTTAATCCATGGAGCTACCCCCATAGCCAAATCACCTTATCGTCTTGCACCGAAAGAAATGCAGGAACTATCTAGCCAGCTGAACAAACTTCTTAGCAAAGGATTTATTAGACCAAGCTTCTCACCCTGGGGAGCACCGGTCTTGTTCATGAAGAAGAAGGATGGATCTTTCTATATGTGCATAGACTATCGCGAGCTAAACAAACTGACCTTCAAGAACCGATACCCTCTACCGCGGATAGACAAATTGTTCGACCAAATTCAGGGAGCAATCTACTTTTCAAAGATTGACTTAAGATCCGGGTATAACCAGTTACGAGTTTTAGAGGAAGACGTTCCCAAAACAGCCTTCCGAACTCGTTATCGTTACTATGAGTTTGTAGTGATGCCTTTCGGATTAACCGAGGCGCCCGCGGTGTTCATTGACTTGATGAACATGGTGTGTCGTCCATATTTGGAAAAATTCATAATAGACTTTATAGATGATATCCTTATTTACTCACGAAGTGAGGAGGAGCATAGCCAACATCTCCGACAACTCTTGCAAACATTTAGAGTAGAGAAGCTATATGCGAAGTTCTCAAAGTGCGAATTTTGGATTAGGAAAGTAGCTTTCCTAGGTCACGTGGTCAGTGAAGAGGGAATACACGTGGACCCATCCAAAATAAAGGCAATCGAGAATTGGTTAGCACCTAAAACGCCTACAGAAATCCGTCAATTCTTAGGCCTTGCTGATTACTATTGCATATTCATTCAGAATTTCTCCCGAGTTGCTAAGCCACTTACCACCCTGATACAAAAGGGTGTAACTTTTAACTGGGAGAGAGAAACAAGAAACAACATTCCAAACGCTAAAGCGAGCCCTATGCAACTCACCTATTTTGTCTCCACCAGAAGGGACAGAAGACTTCGTAGTATACTACGATGCGTCTAACCAAGGGCTAGGCTGTGTTTTTATGCAGCAAGGAAAGGTCATATCTGATGCCTCGAGACAGCTTAAGACACATGAGGGCAATTATACTACTCACGATCTTGAACTGGGAGCAGTCGTATTTGATCTGAAGATATGGAGATATTACCTTTATGACACGAAATACACAATATTCACAGACCATAAAATTCTTCAGCATATCTTCGACCAGAAAGATCTAAACATGAGACAACGACGTTGGGTAGAGCTACTAAACGATTACGAATGAAAAAAATCGTTATTATCCAGGTAAAGCCAATGTAGTAGTTGATGCCCTTAGCAGAATTGAATACTCGGGACGTCGAGTAAAGTTGTTGACCATGACTATCCATTCACAACTGATCACACAGATCAAAGAGGCTCAACTTGAGGCCTTAAAACCCATGAATGTGGCAGGTGAATCCTTAAGAGGAATGGACAAAAAATTAGAAATCAAAGGTGATGGAGCCTGATATCTCATGAACCGGATCTGGACACCAAAGTTCGGTGGTTACAGAGAGGTTGTCATGAATGAAGCACACAAGACACGATACTTTGTTCACCCGGGATCAGACAAGATGTATATGAACCTTAAGAAACTTTATTGGTGGCCTAACATGAAGGTTGATATTGCTACCTTTGTGGGCAAGTGTTTTACTTGTGCCAAAGTCAAGGTAGAGTACCAAAAGCCTTCATGTCTACTATAACAACCGGAAATCCCTTAATGGAAGTGGGAGTGGATTACAATGGATTTCGTAACTAAGTCACCCAAGATAACGGGTGGTCATGATACCATTTTGGGTAATCGTCGATAGATTAACCAAATCCGCACACTTCTTACCAATAAAGGAAACAGACAAGAGGCAGAGGCTAACTAGAACATACATTAGAGAGATAGTTAGATTGCACGGTGTACCCATATCTATTATCTCTGACCAAGATAACAGGTTACCTCCTGATTCTCGCAGTCACTTCAGAAAACTCTGGGAACTAGGATGGACATGAGCACAACCTACCATCCACAAACAGATGGACAGAGTGAGAGAACGATTCAAACGTTAGAAGACATGTTAAGAGCATGTGTGATCGACTTTGGTAAAGCATGGGATACCCATTTACCACTAGTCGAGTTCTCGTACAATAACAATTACCATACTAGCATTAAACTTGCTCCATTCGAAGCCCTCTATGGTCGCAAGTGCATATCACCTCTGTGTTGGGATGAAGTGGGTCACACAAAACTAACTCGAGGTCAAGTTCCAAACAGTACTCTCACTGGCCCGGAAATCATTTAAGAAACTACTGAGAAGATAATACAAATCCGAGAATGACTTAAAGCTTCCAGAGACAGTCAGAAAAGCTACGCTGACAAGAGAAGAAAACCCTTGGAATTCCAGGTTGGTAACCGCGTCATGTTGAAGGTCTCACCCTGGAAGAGCATGATACGCTTCGAAAAGCATGCAAAACTTAATCCAAGGTACATCGGACTGTTCAAGATTCTTTCTAGAATCGATCCAATAGCTTACAAACTCAAACTACCTCAAGAACTCAGTAATATACATCCTACCTTCCACGTGTCTACCCTAAAGAAGTCCTTATCCGACGAGATTCTTGTAATCCCACTCGATGAAATCGAGATAAATGAGAGACTCAACTTTGTGAAAGAACCAGCAGAAATCCTAGACAGGGAAGTAAAGAGAACTAAAAAAAGCCATATCCCGATAGTGAAGGTTCACTGGAATGCAAAGCGGGGACCTGAATTCACTTGGGAGCATGAGGATCAAATGAAACAAAAGTATCCACATCTCTGTCCCTAGTCTTACTGTATCTCTATAGTCTTAATTTCGAGATGAAATTTCCTTTAATGGGGGGATGATGTGACAACCCGTTATTCCCTATCTTGTAAAAGTCAATAAATGTCAAACATATCAAACAAAAGTCAAACATATTGATTTGTTAATTTAATAAAATAAAATTAATGTTTTTTAGTAAAAATGTTGTAGAAATAAGAAGTTGAAACCCAAGGAAATCCGAGGATTCTCGCCCTAAACGAAAACCCTCGCAAATCCCTTCTTTCTTCGGACCACAAACCGAAGGCATCAAACCGTTTGCAATCGAGAACCTCGGACCGCAAACGTACGAGGCCGAGAACTACCTTCAGTAGAAAACTTCCTCGGAGGGTTTCCTCTTAGGACCGAAAATGTTAAGCCGACATAAGGTTTACAGCCGTAAACCTCGCATGCTGATCCCTCAGTTTTAGTTCCTAACCGAGAACCCTTCCTCGGGTTGGGTTCTCGGCCGAGAACCACTAATAGCCACACTTTACTCTTCTTATATACATGATGTCCGAAAACACTCCTCATTTATACAAGATTCAGCCGAAAACTTCCCTTTTCTCTAAAGTATCATCAACCGAAGCCTCCACTCTCCTCTCAAGAACATGCGAAACCTCTCATTTCTTTGATTTCCATGCGGAAAAACCATTGATTCTTCTTGAAGATCTTGCAAGTATCATCCATTGATCTTGTTATCATTCCAACAACACTTTTTAATCTTCATAGATTGGGCCGAAAACACCCAATTTAGCTAGTTTTCATCAAAAACACACGAAGAACACGAAAAACACCTACACGCTATTCTAAGGATTATTATAAGTATTTTACAATAATTAAGTGTTGTTTAACACTTTAAACTTCATTAGATTATCTAATTTATACTTAATATAATGTTAATATAAATTAGGATTCGGTTTTTATCGCGGGTTCTAACTTGTGGAATTAACGATACTAGACTGTATCTTCAACCGGAAACTCACAAAAGGTGAGTTCATACCCTGTGTTTTTACTATTTTTCACAGTTTTAGGGGAGGGGGGATACAATTCTAACACAAGAAAATTGTGTTTACAATCAAAGGATATTTAAATATTTCTAAATCAACTTTAAATTACTGAAACTCTTTTAAATATTGTCAAACTCTTTTAAATGTTTTAAAAATTCTTTTAAACTTATATTTTACCAGAATCATATATATATATATATATATATATATATATATATATATATATATATATATATATATATATATATATAAGATTTAAAGGGCTTAGGACTAATAATTCGCTTTATTTCTTTTTCCTTGTTTGGATGTGGGGTTAGGATAGAGTTATTTGTCCGAATGTTGTTTCAATTTTAATTATATATATATATATATATATATATATATATATATATATATATATATACACACACACACACACACATATATATATATATATATATGTATATATATATATATATATATATATATATATAAGTTATTTCAATCAGATTCATATTCCCTTTGTAACATGTCGAGCAAAAGGGGATATACTTTCCTGAATATTACATATCAAGTAGAACACATATATAAATTATAATATGTATAATTTATGGAACTCTCAAACTATTTTCACTAACCAGTTATATAAATTTTAACGGTATACTTACGTACAAATACTTTACATTCAAGTATATTAGAGAAAGATCATACTATCAGTTCATTTATTTCAAAATGCCTTTTCACTATTGTTATATATGTAACCATCAATATGGTTTTTGTGAGACAATGTTCAGTTGCTTATTCATTTAAGCAATACTATTAAAGTCCAAATATTATAACCAGAATCTCCCACCAGATTGTTCGCTAAAGTTGGGTTGGTATGCCTATGAGTGACAAATGTCGTTACAATTCTGATGCCTACAAAGCGTCATATCAGGCCATCTAGTCATTTCATGGTTATAATAACGCACAAAAGATATGAACAGATACGATTAGTATATAATTAATTAAACCAATGAGTACGAATACAAAGTACTAGTTTTACAATAGTACGATTTACATTATTACATTACAATTTACAATTACAGCTGGTGGAGCCAGGCATACTCACTTTTACATGGTTTTCAAAGAATACAATTACAGAACTTGGAAAACTTAAACAATACAGACAACAGTTCTCTTATAGTTTTACAGTGAACTAAAATTATGTTACACTATTTTATAGTACAACAACACTTATACAGAACGGTTTTATGGTATTAAATCTACTTTTCAGTTAAAATAGAAAATATTGGATTTTCTTGAACAGTAAACATACTCGCTATTTCAAGGAACAGAAAACAAACTTTTAAACATAAATACTTATGCACTCACCAACTTAAATGTTGATACTCTCCTTTTCAAAACACTTGTAGTCTCAGGGAACCAGTAGACATGTACGTTCCCCAGATTTTGAGAAGACGGAGCAGTATAGAGTTGCGTCTTTTGTCTTTTGCTATATATAACTTTTAATGTCATATATACAATAACTTGAATACTATGTAAAATTTATACATTATTAATGAAATGGTTGTTGTACTTTGATTACTATGATGCATGTGTTGTGATACTTAACATGAAGTCATCCACCCCTGGACGTTTTCGTCGCTCCGCTTTGGGGGTGTGACATTCTTAATTATGATTTAACATTCAATAGTTTTATAACTTATATTATGTTTAATTAGCATTTAGTGAAAAGTTTACTATAAAAGCCCAATCTTTTGGGTAGACATGCATACAAATCATATACAAATTTCAGAAAGAAAACAAACTTCAAGATTTTTGTGTTGGGTTTAGGTCTTATGACCACTTTTGGAGATATGCTATTATATTAGATCTTTTAATTTGTAAGTTTGTTATACTAATTCGTTTTTTATATTTTCTTCATTTTTGGATTATTGTGATACACTTTTGGAGATATGCTATTATATTAGTGCTTTTTAATTTGTAAGTTTGTTATACTAATTCGTTTATATATTCTTTTCGTTTTTGGATTATCGTAATACAATCGTTGTATATTGTGGTTTAATTGTTAATATATTGATCATATGTTATGTATGGTGATGTCGAAAATAATTAATTAAATATTTTAAATATGTTTTTTTGTTTTGTAATTGTACCGTTTCAAAAAGATAATTAATTAAAACACATACATATATTATACTTTCCATCTCTCTCTCTCTCTCTCTCTCTATATATATATATATATATATATATATATATATATATATATATATATATATATATATATTATAATAGAGGTCAAAACACTTCAACCAAAATTCATTTGAAATATAATATTTCAAATGCTTTTGAATAATGATTGTAAAAATTTCAACATGTGTTACTTAATTGATTGATTAATAAAAATATTAATGTTTTGAAACCCCTAACTCATAAACTTATATTATTTAATTTGTTATTTAACTAAAATATTTTTCATACATAAAGATAACATTTTTATGTTTGGTTACTCATATTTGTTTATGTAATTAGAAAGCAAGGTGTATATAGAATGACTACTTCAATTTCACATAAGAATCGATACCACTAGAGAGCTATGTTGTCTTTAACCAGTGGTAAGAGATCCACATACCCTTTTTAATTATTTATATTAATGTTTAGTAATATCTATTTTATATTCCTATTCGCCTTAATTTTTTAGGTACAAATTAAGGAAGAGGATTCTCGACGCACCAACATAAAGTGAAACGTACGCCTTGAAAAATATGTAATTAAAATTAAATATCATATTTACTAATCGACTTAATTTTAAAACCCTTGATGACATTTATGTATAATGATATATTTTGTATGAATTCATTCTTAATTTCAATGTTTAATATTTGAAAGTTCATATATGAAACCTTGGATGTTTTGGTGTAATATAAATAATGTAATACAAAGTTTATTAGTTCAATATTTTTATTAATAGCTCATTGAAAAAAACTTATTTCTTATTTTATCCAAAAAAATATTATCGTACATAAAAAAAGTAGATTATATTAATGTTATATAAAAACTTATAATATATATTGGATATTATAAAAGTAAAAGTAAAGTTTATAAGGTATGGACTATATTAGATAGTATCAAAATATAAGTTGATGGAATTTTATGTTATTTGATAATTCGGTTAATGCCCAAAACATTGCTAAAAACGTGAATTTCCAATAATTATTTTAACCACTTAAATGAATTCTTGCGCAACACGCGAGGTTACGCCCATTATATATATATATATATATATATATATATATATATATATATATATATATATATATATATATATATATATATATATATATATATATATATATCATTTCATTTCGTTATCATATCATATCATATCATCATATTATATACTATATTATAAAGAAAACATGTTTTCTTTCACCACATTCATTTGAAACTCCCATTCATTTTTCCTTTCACCATATTCATTTGAAACTCTCATTACTTTTCAATTTCTTTCTAATAATGATTATAAGTTGGTTAATAAGATTAAATAAATATCAAACCTAAAGTGTAATCATATATAAACTAAATTTCAATATTAAAAGATTATCTTTACTTCTATTTAGAAAATTATGTTTTTTTTTTTAACTTTTTAAATATTATACTTAATTTATTAGTTTTAATATATTGTTGGATGTAACCATTATCATTTTAAGGCTACAACTTTTGAAGAATTTTTATAAAATATTTAAGTTATAAATTTAAATATAACATTATAGGACCAACTTAAATATAAATTTTAGTTTAACTTAAACAACCCAAATAATATTTTGTAAATAGTTAAAAGTGATAAGTTGTAGTGTATTTCTAATAATGATTATAATTTGGTTAATAAGGTTAAATAAATAACAACCCTAAATTGTTATCATAAATAAACTAAACTTCAATATTAAAATTATATCTTTACTTATACTTATACAGTTATGTTATTAACTTTTAACATATTATACTTAATTTATTAGATTTAATATGTTGTTGTATGTAAACCATTATCAATTTAAATCTACAACCTTTGAACAATTTGGAAAAAATAGTTAAAGTGTTAATTTAAATATAACATTATAGTGTCAACTTAAATATAAATTTCAGATCCACTTAAAAAACACAATGAATATTTTGTTAATAGTTAAAAGTGAAAAATTTTAGTGCTAAACGTAAAAACTAAATTATAATATCAATTTAACTAAAATATTTCCTAAAATTATTTGTATAATTGTTAAAAGTTTTCAAATAAGTAGCTTAAAATAACTTACAATAACAATAGTTTAAAATAACTATATATAAATGATTATATTGTTACCTTTAAAAATAAAACACAATGTTTGATGTTTTAAATAATTAAAATGATAGAGATTAAAACGTTAAACTAATAAATCTTAAAAAATAATTAACAATAACAACAACTATATAACATTAAACCATATATTATTTTTATTTCTATTCATGAGTAACCCGCGGGTAGAGGTCATTCAAACGATTGAGATAATGCAGTTTTAATAGATGTATATATTATCATATAATTCAAAATAATAAATATATTATATCAACTTAGTATACGAATTATTATATCAAATTTAACAACAACCTTATTGTTATATTTAAAAAAACATATGTTTGTAAAGTTTTCAACTATATATGTGTTTCTGCACAACGCACGGACATTCACCTAGTATACTTATAAAGGAAGCATTTTTCCTTTCATCACATTCATTTGAAACTCCCACACATTTTTCCTTTTACCACATTCATTTGAAACTCCCATACATTTTTCCTTTCACCACATTCATTTGAAACTCCTATGACTTTTAATTTATTCCTAATAATGATTATAAGTTGGTTAATAAGGTTAAATAAATATAAAACCTAAAGTGTAATCATATATAAACTAAATTTCAATATTAAAAGAAAATATTTTCTTAAACTTATAAAGTTATGTTTTTAACTTTTAACATATTATAATTAATTTATTAGGTCAAATATGTTGTTGTATGTAAACTATTATAATTTTAAAGTTACAACTTTTAAACAATTTGTATATAATACTTAAATTGTTATTTTAAATATAACCTTACAGGATCAACTTAAATATAAATTTAAGTTCAACTTAAACAACCTACAGAATATTTTGTAAATAGTTAAAAGTGATAAATTGTAGTGTATTTCTAATAATGATTACAAGATGGTTAATAAGGTTAAATAAATATCAAACCTAAAGTGTAATCATAAAAAACTAAATTTCAATATTAAAATAATATTTTTACTTCTACTTAGAAAGTTATTTCTGTAACTTCTAACATATTATATTTAATTTTTTAGATTTAATATGCTGTTGTACGAAAACCATTATCAATTTAAAGCTACAACTTTTGAACAATTTGGACAAAATACTTAAATTGTTAATTTAAATATAACATTATAGTATCAACTTAAATATAAATTTCAGTTCCATTTAAAAAACCCAACGAACATTTTGTGAATAGTTAAAATTGATAAATTTTAGTGCTAAATGCAAAAACTAAATTATAATCTCAATTTAACTAAAATATTTCCTACATTTATTTGTATAATCGTTAAAAGTTTTCAAATAAGTAGCTTAAAATAACTTACAATAACAATAGTTAAAAATGATTTTATATAAATGATTATATTGTTACCTTTAAAATCAAAAAACAATGTTTGATGTTTTAAATAATTATAATGATAGAAATTAAAACGTTTAGCAAATAAATTTTAAAAAATAAATTAAAAATAACAACTATAAATAACATTAAACCATATATTATATTTAATTTTATTCATGAGTAACCTGCTGGTATAGGTCATTCAAAAGATTAAGATTATGGAGTTTTAATAGATGTACATATTATCATATAATTCAAAATAATCAATATATTATATAATCTTAGTATATGAATTATTATATCAAATTTAACATTAACATTATTGTTATATTTAAAAAAACATATATTTGTAAAGATTTCAGCTATATAGATGCTTTTGCGCAACGTGCGAGCATTCGCATATTCATCATATCATATTATATCATATCATAATTTACTATAAAGGAAGCATTTTTCCTTTAACCACATCAATTTGAAACTCCTAACTATTTTTCCTTTCACCACATTCATTTGAAACTCCCATGACTTTTCAATTTTCCTTATAATAATGATTATAAGTTGTTTAATAAGGTTAAATAAATATCAAATCTAAAGTGTAATCATAAATAAACTAAATTTCAATATTAAAATAATATCTTTACTTCTACTTATAAATTATGTCTTTAACTTTTAACATATTATACTTAATATATTAGATTTAATATGTTGTTGTATTTAACCATTATCAGTTAAGGCTACAAGTTTTGAACAGTTTGGATAAAATACTTAAATTGTTAATTTAAATATAAGATTACATGGTCAACTTAAATATAAATTTCAGTTCCACTTATAAACCCCAAATAATATTTCTTGAATAGTTAAAAGTGATAAATTGTAGATGTAAATCCAAAAACTAAATTGTAATCTCAGTTTAACTAAAATATTTCATAAATACATTTTTATAATCATTAAAAGTTTTCAAATAAGTAGTTTAATATAACTTACCATAAAAATAGTTAAAATAACTTTATATAAATGATTATATTGTTACATTTAAAAACAAACAAAAAAAACATTGTTTGATGTTTTAAATAATTACAATAATAGAAATTAAAATGTTAAGCAAATAAATTTTACAACGATTGAGATTATGCAATTTTAATAGTTGTATATATTATCATATAATTCAAAGTAATCAATATATTATATCAACTTAGTATATGAATTATTATATCAAATTTAACAACAACTTTATTACTATATTTAATAAAACATATATTTGAAGACTTCAACTATATATGCATTTTTACTTGCACCACATGCATTTGAAACATCCATGACTTTTCAATTTCTTTCTAATAATTATTATAAATTGGTTAATGATGTTAAATTAATGCAAAAGGTAAATTCTAATAATAAATTAACTAAATTACATAGTTAACTTATTAGTTTAGGTATGTTGTTTTATGTGAGCAATTGTCAATTTAAAGTCACAACTTTTCTATAATTTATGATTTTATGCAAAATAGTTAAAATATTAATTTCAATATAATGTTAAACGACTAACTTAAATTAAAATTTCAGTAAAACATTAAAAAAATCGAGAGACTATTCTATAAATATCTAAAAGTTATAAATTATAGTGTTAAACCTAAATTGCAATCCTACATTAACAAAAAAAATGAAACTACTTTTTATAATAATTAAGAATTTTCAAATAAGTAGCTTATAAATAACTTACAATAAGAATAGTTAAAACTAATATTATATAAAAAAAAATTATATTTTGTCTTTAGAAACAAA
This sequence comes from Lactuca sativa, assembly GCF_002870075.4. Lineage (NCBI taxonomy): Eukaryota > Viridiplantae > Streptophyta > Magnoliopsida > Asterales > Asteraceae > Lactuca > Lactuca sativa. The sequence continues at coordinate 279,802,964 of NC_056630.2, forward strand.
AACAATGTTTTTTTTAAATAATTACAATCAAAGAAACTAACAAAGTTCATCAAAAAAAATTTTAAAAATTTAAAATTTTGAAACCAAATTAAAATAATTAAGAGTTTCCAAATATTTTATTTAAAATAACTTACAACAACAATAGTGAAAAGTAACATTGTATACAAAAATTATATTGTTACCTTTAAAAACAAAAACAATGTTTGATGTTTTAAATAATTACAATGATAGAAATTAAAATGATAAACAAATAAACTTTTTAAAATTAACTAATCGTAACAACAACTATAAACATCATTAAACCGTATATTATATTTAATTTTATTCATGGGTAACCTGCAGTTAGAGACCATTGAGACAACTGAGATTATAGAATTTTAAAAGATATCTATATTATCATATAATTCAAAAAAACAATGTTATAAGAGTAAACAACAACATCATTGATATATTTAGAAAACATATATTGATAAATATTTCAAATATATTGTTGTATTTCTTTCAACGTGCAGGTATTCGCCTAGTCTATCTATATTTATCTATCTATATCATTATATCATTATTATCATTATCATTATCATTATCATTATATCTTTATATACTTATAAACCTATCATTTTTCCTTTCACCACATTCATTTGAAACTCTCATTCATTTTTCCTTTCACCACATTCATTTGAAACTCCCATTACTTTTCAATTTCTTTCTAATAATGATTATAAGTTGGTTAATAAGGTTAAATAAATATAAAACCTAAAGTGTAATCATATATAAACTAAATTTCAATATTAAAAGAGTATATTTTCTTTTACTTATAAAGTTATGTTTTTAACTTTTAACATATTATACTTAATTTATTAGGTCTAATATGTTGTTGTATGTAAACCATTATCATTTTTGTGAAAACCCGAAATTTTCATTTGTATAATTTCCACATTCGAACACTTCAAATTGTAACATCCCGGAATTCAGGTTCAACCATTTAACCCTTCATCTTTTCCAAGTTGTCATATTAGGTCCCTTTGTGTTAAGTGCTAAGCTTGTGAGTACGCTGCGCGTACTCGCGCTCTTATTTTGTACACGGTTTCATCCAGGTACGCTGGGCGTACCTAAGGTTACGCCGGGCGTAACCGGCCCAGATTCAAAACCCTAATATGACTTTAGGTCTATAAAAGGAATGAGATGGTCTTGTCCCTCAGCCACCATCTTTCAGAAAGAAACCCTAAGAGAGTATTTCCTTCGTTTTTAGCTTGGGTGTGAGTGTTCTAAGCTTCAAAGTGCCATTTCAAGGTGGTGAAAGAGAATAGGAGACCATTGTGGAAGCTAGAAGTTGCTGGACAAGTGTAGATCTGAGGACTACAAAGGTTGGAGCTTCTTCCTGAGGTAAAAAGTTCGGATCTTGCCTTGTAGTTTGTGTGGTGTGCTTCTTGGACCAATTTCTAGGGTTTTTGGTCCCAAGATAGAGACTTTATGAGCAAATAGTCTCCATTGGCCTAGATCTATCATATTCTAGGACTATATGAGTTGTATGTTCATAAAAATGCAATCTTGGTCGTGAATGTTGAGCCATGCATGAGATCTAGACTTTTGGAGGAGAAAGGAAAGGTGTTAGAAGGTGTGGGGAACCTTTATAGCCATGCAAAGGCTTAAGGGTTTCGACTTTACGGATTAAGAGGTATTAGAATGGCCAGATCTGAAATGTGGGGTTATGTCTTAACCGTTTAAGACAATAAAATGAAGAAGTAAGAAACTGGGATGTACGTTGGGCGTAATCCCTGTACACGCCGCGTAGTGGGTCGCGTCCCCCGTTTCTGGAGTGCAAGGGTACACCCCGCGTACAGGAGCTGCTATGCCCCGCGTACTGCTTGCTGTTGACTTTTAGGGTATTGGTCAACATGTGGACTTTTGAGTCAGGGAGGGGTAAATGGTCTCTTACCCTTCTTTGGGATAGTTGAAACGAGTGTAGCATAGCCTTAAAAGCCGTTAATGATTGGAATGATTATTTGTTGTGATTAGGCGAGGCTAGGTCGTCGTTTCGAGATTCAGAGATATCGAGCACGTGAGATTCTAGACATCATACGAGGTGAGTCTTCTCACTATACTGTACCTAGAAGGGTACCTATGTGTGACCGGAAGGTCTGGTATGCTATGACATATATGCGTTGCATGCTATGCGTTGTCTATTTATGTGCTATGTATGTGATATGTATGCTATGTTTGATATGGGCTGGAAGGCATTATGATATGGACCGGAAGGCATTAAGATATGGGCCGGAAGGCATTATGGTGTGGACCGGAAGGTCAAGGAGTTATGGACCGGAAGGTCAACACGGGTAGGACTGGAAGGTTTACCGGGTTGGGACGGAAGTCCCCTGAGACACATGGACCAGAAGGTCGTGTGGAGTATGGCCTGGAAAGGCGTATGTTTGTAAGTGGTATTTTGGGGAACTCACTAAGCTTCTTGCTTACAGTGTTTATGTGTAATGTGTTTCAGGTACTAGTGAGGACCGTGGGAAGGCGCCGGCATGACTCGTACACACACGCAGACGGATTTGGATATGATTGATCTTGGGGTCGATATGTTTTGTATTATGACTATGTTACATTGGATTTTATGGTTGTCTTAAATGAAATTATGTTTTAAAGAAATGAAAAATTGTTTCGAAGATTTACGTTGTTACACGTTGGTATCAGAGCCTTGGTTTGAGGGATTCGGATGCACCTTCGGGCGTAACTGAACTCAAACTGAGGATTTGAGGAAAATTCCAAACGATAAAAACTAATTTTTCTAAAAAGCAAGAGATTTTGAGACAACCAAAACGGAGCAGTGTGTACGGTCAGCCAGCGCCCGAACGGTGAATCCCCCAAAATGCCCTTACGTATGTGTTATGAGATATGATATGTTATATTATGCATGCTAGAGCTGGCTAGGTATTCATATTAGGACTAGAGTGGCCTGATTTTGTGATGCCTTAGCCTAGGAAGGAATGTGCTGCCATGTGATGCTTGTGAGCGAGTAGGTAGCAGTGAGGGGCTAATGAGAGGTCTACCGAAGGGTAGCCTATGCCAGTGAGATATAGAGTACTTGTGATCTAGGTTCCAAGGATGAGGACTTAGGGTGAATACTGATGCGGTGTAGGCGGTAGTATAAGGGCCCGTACTACCGAAGACACCGGAGCAATGCGCACTCTAAGTAATAATCTTTTGGGTACTAAGGAACAAGTAGGGTCGAGATATTGAGTGTGAGCATGCTCGAATGAGTCTTTGATATTATTATGTTATATTTCAGAGACATCATGGTTGGGACACACCACAGACCTGAGGCGAGCGGTGTGAGTGACGAGGAGCTTCGTCAGATGATCGATGATGAGGTGGCTGCGGCGATCAGGGCTGAGATTCCGGAGATGTTTGGGTCTATCAAGACCACACTGATGGAGACTTTTGATGAGCGGTACGCCGCGGTGACTAAGGCTGCAGCCGCTGCAGCTACAGCAGCTGTGGCTGCTGCCAGACCTCAGGGAGGCGACTCATTGTTGTTCCAGGAGTTCAGCAACACGAAGCCACCCGAGTTTCATGGGATGCAGGATCCGATCGCTGCGATGAGATGGATTGCTGACATTGAGGGATGCTTCTATACGTGTTCATGTCCGGAGCATCTGAGGGTACGGTTCGCTTTGAACCAGCTTCGCTTGGGAGCGAAGGATTGGTGGAAGTTCGTGACAGCGAGCTTCACTCTTGCAGAGATTTCAGCGGTGACCTGGGAGAGGTTCACCACCATGTTCAGAGATGAGTATGTTCCCCCAGTGGAGAGGGAACGATTGGTTCAGGAGTTCTTGACCCTCAAGCAGGGTAATGATTCGGTTACTATGGTCACCCGGAAGTTTCATGAGAGGGCGATGTTCTGCCTTGAGCAGGTGTCTACTGAGCAGCCACATATGAGCCGGTATTTGGGAATTATGAGGAGGGACATTCGGGAGTTCGTATCGAACTTGACGTACCGAACATTTGCTGAGCTCCAGGAAAATGCCCGAAAGAGGGAGATTGAGTTGGAGACACAGGTCAGGGAGGAGGCCGAGTTTCAGAGGATGGATCGGTGGCCGGCTCAGTCTCAGCCGAAAGGCCAAGCGGACCAAGTTCGCTGATTCGAGGACTGGAGGCCAGAAGGGCCGCACTTGCGGGAAGTGCGACAAGGGTCATGAGGGGGCATGTTGATCGGGTGCTTGCTAAAAATGTGGCAAGGAGGGGCGTATCGCCAGGGATTTCCCCAAGGGATTTATGGTTTGCTTCCATTGCAACCAGACTGGCCATCGGAAGGCTGAGTGCCCACAGTTCCATCAGGGGTCAGCACAGGGATCTGCACCTACTGCTAGGGTTACCGAGGTTCGACCGGTGAAGGCTGAGGCCCCGAAGGCTCGTGGGAGAGCTTTCCAGTTGACTGCGGATGAGGTCCGCACGGTGCCCGATGTTGTGGCTGGTATGTATTCTATATTTTATCTTTTGTTTGAGATATTGTGCTTATATGATGATATGCATAGGTACTTTTCTTGTAAGTTCTGTACCTGCTTTGGTGTTATTTGACTCGGGTGCAAGACGGTCATTTTTTTCCTTGACATTTAGTCAGCACATTAGTATCCATCGAGAGGCATTGAGTCGACCTCTGCGAGTTTCTATAGCTGATGAGCGAGCAGTGTATGCTTCGGATGTGATTCGAGGATGTATCCTTGAGATCTTCGGTGTAGAGTTCCCGATAGATCTGGTCCCGACTACGATGGGGGATGTGTGTGTTATAGTGGGCATGAATTGGTTAAGCCGATTTGGAGCTGTTATAGACTGCGAGCGTCAGTTGGTGACGATACGAGACCCCAGTGGGGGAGTGCTTACGGTGTATGGCGAGGGAACCCGATGTGCGTCAGCGTTTTGCTCAGCTGCCAGGGCAAGACAGAGTTTGCAGCAGGGTTGCAGTGGATTCATAGCCTATGTGTTGGACACGCGAATGACCGCAGGGAGGCCAGGTTCGATTGACAGGGTTCCGATAGTGTGCGAGTTCCCGGATGTTTTTCCTGAGGAATTGCCGGATGTCCCTCCCGAGAGGCAAGTGGAGTTCCATATCGATTTGGTTCCGGGATCAGCACCTGTCACCAAGGCGCCTTATCGCCTCACGCCGCCAGAGATGCAGGATTTATCCTCGCCGCTTCAGGAGCTGCTGGGGAAGGGGTTTATTCGACCGAGTAGCTCGCCTTGGGGATCACCGATCCTTTTTCTCAAGAAAAAGGATGGTTCACACCGGATGTGCATTGATTACCGAGAGTTGAACAAGTTAACAGTCAAAAATTGTTATCCGTTGCCGAGGATCGATGATCTATTCGATCAGTTGCAGGGGCGTCTTGGTTCTCCAAGATAGACTTGAGGTCGGGTTATCATCAGATGAGGGTTCGGGATGAAGATATCCAGAAGACAGCATTCAGAACTCATTATGGGCATTACGAGTTTGTGGTGATGCCTTTTGGGCTCACCAATGCACCAGCTGCGTTCATGGATCTCATGAACAGGGTATGCAGGCCGATGCTGGATCGGTCGGTGATAGTTTTCATTGATGATATTTTGGTATATTTGAGGTCTAGAGAGCAACATGAAGAGCATTTAAGGGAGATCCTTGGTGTTCTGAGATCGGAGAGGCTATATGCCATATTCTCCAAGTGTGAGTTCTGGTTACGAGAGGTTCAGTTCTTGGGACATTTCGTCAACTAGAATGGGATATTGGTTGATCCGGCCAAGATTGAGGCAGTCATGAGGTGGGAGGTGCCGAGATCGCCCACCGAGATCAGGAGCTTTCTGCGATTGGCCGGTTATTATCGGAGATTTATTAAGGATTTCTCCAAGATCGCCGTGCCACTTACCAACATGACCCGGAAGGGTGTCGCTTTTTCCTGGGGTCCGGAGCAGCAGACCTCATTTGAGACACTTCGCCAGAAGTTGTGCGAAGCCCCGGTGCTCGCACTCCCAGAAGGGGTGGAGGATTTTGTGGTGTACTGTGATGCATTGATATCTGGGTTGGGAGCAGTGCTTATGCATAGGGGGCACGTGATAGCGTATGCATCGAGGCAGCTGAAGCCTCATGAGTCGAGATATCCCACCCATGACCTAGAGCCGGGGGCTGTGGTGTTTTCCCTCAAGATCTGGCGTCACTATCTGTATGGGGTTCGGTGTACCATATACACAGACCACAAGAGTCTGAAGTACTTGATGGATCAGCCCAACCTAAATATGCGCCAGAGGAGATTGTTGGATGTGGTAAAGGATTATGATTGTGAGATCCTGTACCACCCGGGCAAGGCTAATGTTGTAGCCGATGCTTTAGTCGTAGGGCGGAGAGCGCCCCGATTCGATATGTTTGTATGAGGTTGACAGTGATGACTCCGGAGTTGTACACCATTCGAGGGGCCCAGGTGGAGGCCATGAGACCGGAGAACCACAAAAGGGAGCGGGTGATCGGGCAGGTATCGGAGTTCGTTACCGATAGTCGAGGACTTATGACTTTTCAAGGCCGGATTTGGGTAACATTTGTGGGCGGAGCGCATACCATCTTGATGGAGGAGGCCCATAGGTCGAGGTTCTCGATCCATCCCGGGGCCACTAAGATGTTTTTGGACCTAAAAAGGGATTATTGGTGGCCCTGTATGAAGAGGGATGTCGCGTGGTTCGTGGAGAGGTGCTTAACCTGTCATAGGGTTAAGGCCGAGCACCAGTGTCCACATGGTAAGTTGCAGCCATTGGAGATTCCCGAGTGGAAGTGGAAGCAGATTACCATGGATTTTATCACCAAATTGCCAAGGACTGCTAGAGGTGTCGATGCAATTTGGGTGATTGTGGGCAGGTTGACGAAGAGCGCTCACTTTCTTACTATCAGTGAGAGCTCTTCTGCGGAGAGTCTGGCAGAGTTGTATGTGAGGGAGGTGGTATCGCGGCATGGAGTTCCGATCTCGATTGTTTCAGATCGAGATGTGCGGTTTACTTCCAGGTTTTGGAAGAAGTTTCACGAGGAGTTGGGTACGAGGCTTCATTTCAGTACCGCATACCACCCACAGACGGACGGACAGAGTGAGCGGACGATTCAGACGCTTGAGGATATGCTTTGGGCATGTGTATTGGATTTTGGAGGGAGTTCGGACACGTATTTGCCCTTGGCTGAGTTTTCCTATAACAACAGCCATCACTCGAGCATTGGTATGCCACCCTTTGAGCTGTTGTATAGGCGGAGGTGTCGGACCCCCATTTGTTGGGGTGAAGTAGGGCAACGTGTGATGGGTAGTACGGAGATAGTGCTTCGGACGACAGAGCAGATACAACAGGTCAGACAGAGGTTGTTGACCGCTTAGAGTCGCCAGAAAAGTTATGCAGATAGGCAACGATCCGAGCTCGAGTTTCAGATTGAGGATTTTGTACTCCTGAAGGCGTCTCCTTGGAAATGAGTGATTCGATTCAGGAGGAGGGGCAAGTTGGGGCCCTGGTATATTGGGCAGTTTAGAGTGATTGCGAGAATAGGCAGAGTAGCATATCGATTGGAGCTACCTGTAGAGTTGAGTCAGATTCATGATACCTTCCACGTGTCTCAGTTGAGGAAGTGTATAGCCGATGAGTCGGCAGTAGAGCCACTGGAGGATATTCAGGTGGATGCGGGCCTGAATTATGCCGAGAGACCAATCGCGATTCGGGATCGGAAGATCAAGGTTCTGAGGAACAAGGAGGTGCCTTTGGTGCAGGTTCAGTGGCAGCATCGGAAGGGGTCCAAGCTGACGTGGGAGTCAGAGTCAGAGATGCGGGAGCAGCATCCGGAGTTGTTTTTGGTATAAGACTTTGAGGGCGAAGTTTGGTTCTAGTGGGGGAGAGTTGTAACATCCCAGAATTCAGTTTCAACCATTTAACCCTTCATCTTTTCCAAGTTGTCATATTAGGTCCCTTTGTGTTAAGTGCTAAGATTGTGAGTACGTTGGGCGTCCAAGGAGTACGTTGTGTGTACTCGCGCGCTTATTTTGTATGCGGTTTCATCCGGGTACGCTGGGCGTATCTAAGGTTATGTCGGGCGTAACCGGCCCAGATTCAAAACCCTAGTATGACTTGAAGGCTATAAAAGGAATGAGATGGTCTTGTCCCTCAGCCACCATCTTTCAAAAAGAAACCCTAAGAGAGTATTTCCTTCGTTTTTAGCTTGGGTGTGAGTGTTCTAAGCTTCAAAGTGCCATTTCAAGGTGGTGAAAGAGAAGAGGAGACCATTGTGGAAGCTAGAAGTTGGTGGACAAGTGTAGATCTGAGGACTACAAAGGTTGGAGCTTCTTCCTGAGGTAAAAAGTTCAGATCTTGCCTTGTAGTTTGTGTGGTGTGATTCTTGGACCAATTTCTAGGGTTTTTGGTCCCAAGATGGAGACTTTATGAGCAAATAGTCTCCATTGACCTAGATCTATCATATTCCAGGACTATATGAGTTGTATGTTCATAAAAATGCAATCTTGGTCGTGAATGTTGAGCCATGCATGAGATCTAGACTTTTGGAGGAGAAAGGAAAGGTGTTAGAAGGTGTGGGGAACCTTTATAGCCATGCAAAGGCTTAAGGGTTTCGACTTTATGGATTAAGAGGTATTAGAATGGCCAGATCTGAAATGTGGGGTTATGTCTTAACCGTTTAAGACAATAAAATGAAGAAGTAAGAAACTGGGATGTACGCTGGGCGTAATCCCAGTACACGCCGCGTAGTGGGTCGCGTCCCCCGTTTCTGGAGTGCAAGGGTACACCCCGCGTACAGGAGCTGCTATGCCCCGCGTACTGCTTGCTGTTGACTTTTAGGGTATTGGTCAACATGTGGACTTTTGAGTCAGGGAGGGGTAAATGGTCTCTTACCCTTCTTTGGGATAGTTGAAACGAGTGTAGCATAGCCTTAAAAGCCGTTAATGATTGGAATGATTATTTGTTGTGATTAGGCGAGGCTAGGTCGTCGTTTCGAGATTCAGAGATATCGAGCACGTGAGATTCTAGACATCATACGAGGTGAGTCTTCTCACTATACTGTACCTAGAAGGGTACCTATGTGTGACCGGAAGGTCTGGTATGCTATGACATATATGCGTTGCATGCTATGCGTTGTATGTTTCGTATGTGCTATGTATGTGATATGTATGCTATGTTTGATATGGGCCGGAAGGCATTATAGCGTGGACCGGAAGGTCGGGGAGTTATCGACCGGAAGGTCAACACGGGTAGGACCGGAAGGTTTACCGGGTTGGGACGGAAGTCCCCTGAGACACATGGACCGGAAGGTCGTGTGGAGTATGGCCTGGAAAGGCGTATGTTTGTAAGTGGTATTTTGGGGAACTCACTAAGCTTCTTGCTTACAATGTTTATGTGTAATGTGTTTCAGGTACTAGTGAGGACAGTGGGAAGGCGCCGGCATGACTCGTACACACACGCAGGCGGGTTTGGATATGATTGATCTTGGGGTCGATATGTTTTGTATTATGACTATGTTACATTGGATTTTATGGTTGTCTTAAATGAAATTATGTTTTAAAGAAATGAAAAATTGTTTTGAAAATTTACATTGTTACACAAATTTTAGTCAAAAATATTTTAGTACATTTTTGGCCGGATTTAAGTCCGTATGGTGTTTTATTTTATTTTTCGTCAAACGGTTAAATAAAAAGAAATGTCGTTATTAGTGAGGTGTAACGAGCAAAACAATCCAACACCTTAGCTAGGTGTTTACGGCCAAACAAGAGGGTTTGGGCCACAAACACCATTTTCCCAAGACTCATGAATATAACATGAGTTTACACTTCTTATCCTCATTTTTCCACTTCCCACTCAAGAACACCAAGTTTTTCTCTCAAGTAGCATAAGCTCATTCTTCCAAATCCGCCAAAAATGTAAGTTTTCCTTCCCAAAGTCGTTCATACAACACTTAATCTAGTGTTTATACATCATTTCATCCATGGTTTTTCTATTTTTACATAGCTCTTCAAGCATCTTAAAAACACCAAGAACACACTAGTGTTTTTGGGTCCTAAACACTCTTAAGAGCTTCCTATAAGTAAGTATACTCTTCCTAACTAGTTATTTACTTAGTGTGCTTGCAAATACATGGAATGAACACCAAAATCCCCCAAGAACATGTGTTTACGGTTTGGGAACCTCCCAAAACCGTAAACACCCCCAAAGGGTGTTTTAATGCCCTTAACACATTCTAATGCTTGGACAAGAGGCTAACAACTTGCATGCATGATCTAAGAACCACAAAACACGAAATGGTTGGAGCAACCATGAGTTTACAGCCGTAAACTCATGGTTTTACAGTAGTAAACTCCCAAAGATGGTCTAAGGACCGTAAACTCCAAAAAGTGTGCCATTTCGAGCCCTAACCACTTCCTAAGCCTTTGATTCAACCCTAGGACCTTTCTTTGTGAAGCATGAGACCTTGAAACACACAAATACACCATTCCCATGAGTTTACGGCCATAAACTAATGGGGAAATGGTCCCTTAACCATAAACACATATAGGGTGACTATTTGAGGTGTAAACTCCATAATGAGACCATACACTCCTTTGATGCAACCCGTAGCACTCCTAGAACTTGAAGCAAAGTGTTTTCATGCATTAGAGTGTCTTTACTTACTTAATTAATGATTAAATAACTAATTAGATTCAATTATGTATCACTACATGTTACATAGGATCCGCTTGTGGGTTCAAGACCTCACTTGATACCTAGCATCCTACTCGGCACTTCCATCCACTCCACTCACTGCAGGTGAGTTCATACCCCTTAATTGACCTTTTAAATGTTTTTAAATGCTTTTATGGGGGGGGGGGAATACAAGTTGAATCCAACTAGTTATAGTATCAATCACATGTGATTTATAACTTCCAACCAAAAAGGATTTTCTATATTTTTAACTGCTTTGCCAACAAAATTGCATTAAATGATGGTCAAACTAATTTTTCATGTTAAATTGTTATAAAAATATTTCCAAACTCTTTTAAACTTCTTTTTTTCCCAAAATATATCTACACCCATATATTTATATAAGTGAGCCTTGAAGGACTTAGGACTGATAGCTCGCCTTACTTCCTGTTCTTGTTTGACTGTGGACTTAGGGTATATTGTTATCTGTCCGACTGTCGTTGAATTCTTATTTATATATCATATATATTTGTGTTGTATATAAAAGTCTTCACTTCCGTTCTTTACCTTTGTGTATCAAAGGCATGCAACCAACACATCTATTTAACTATAATAGGTATAGTTAAAGATTACAGCTCATTACTACTATTACCATGACGCTTACTATAGTTAGTACAGTTACGAGTCAATACGTGTTAAATACTGTGCAAAGAGAATACTATATACTATACAAGAGAACACTCTATACATTATACCAGAAAGTACATTATACACTAATACAAGAGAATATATTAAAACAGAATGTGACATACTATTCATCGATACGACACTTCACTGTGCTATCACCGTGTAACCAGAGTCTCCTGGAGGGAGAGCGGGCATTATGTGTATAGATCTATACGGGACAGACACTCCCACATCCCGACTGCTAACTACAGTCCGAGCCGACTAGGCCCAGGGGTGACAAAATGTAACCATACTATGTGTGACCTGGAGGGTCATTAGTTATTCGATCGTCAACGGCATGGTTACATACGAGTTCACCTTCGGACCTTTAATTAACACATTAGGAATTAAAGGCGAAACAGACTCCCCGAGGTGTATTGTACATTCGATACTACCTGGAGTCTGCATTTTTATTACATTCAGCCGGCAGTGACACTGCTGGGGTAAAACATTATTTTCCCAATTACTTTACATGTATAAAGTCTAAAACTATATTTTCGTATTGATAGTTTCATTGGGAAAACTTTTAAACTTTCAAAGGATCACACATACAAATAACCGAGTCTTGGTAGAAGACTACTTTTGCTGGAAAATATAGGATTTTCTAAGGATCATACTATTTTCAAACATTGATAACAACTAATATATTACATGATTATAAACACTTTTATACAAGCAATGACACTAAATACTTATGAACTCACCATCTTTAAGCTGATACTCATTTTCAAAATAACATGTATTGTCGGGTCATCAGTAGACAGATACAGATGCAGCTTTTGAGAAGATGGAGCACATACAAGACTCATCTTTTATTTTGATTATACTTTTGGTGTCTAATAAACTGTACAGAACACGCTTGTATTACAATTATTATATTAATGCAATGGATGTTGTTGCTTGACTTTACTATTATGCATTGTTATGATACTGTACATGACGTCCTCCACCCCAGAACGTATTCCTCCGTTCTCGGTTTTGGGGTGTGACAGATTGGTATCAGAGCATTGTTTATAGTGAATCAAGTATATCAACCCATAAAAGATATACGAACTATAAACACATCAGGATTAAAACACTCTGACCAAGAATATATACTTTTAAATAATAAAATATTTAACTAAGTATATGTATACATCCATTAATACAAAGGGTCAGTATCATACTAGAACAGAACAAAAGTATTAAGATTGTTGGAACAACACAATTAGGCTTAGAGACATATAGTCAAATCTGGGTGAATGTAGCCTGATCAACTACATTTTTCCTAGGAGTGACTAGCATGTGCCTAAGAGTGGTTGTAGTGTTGCAACAAGTCTAAAAACTTACCAACACTACCACAAGAGCATTAGAACAAGAATACTATAGGAGTATTCTGCATTTCTATAATTTACATATGTGAGAACTAAAATGGTCGTTACTAGAAGAGCAATAGTTGCTAAGTGGATACTCTTGTGATTAAGGCGTTATAGACTTAGAATCTGTGACCTTTGCTTTACTTCTTGTTCCTTGTTTGGTTGCGGATTTAGAGTTAGGGTCACTTATTCGAAGGTCTATTCTGTTTCAGTCACATGTAATTAGTATGCACTATGCAAGTATTGATTTAACTCATAATGATCATCTTATAAGTATCTTAGATTGGAACGTCTATTAACTATTCTTTCCCCATTCTTGCGTAGATAGCATGGCTGGCTTCCACCTTCCTGGCGATCCGTACTATCCGAACCAAGGCATTAGAGGATGGCTCGATGAGGAGCCAGAAGATGATCACCCGATCCCTTTCGACGATCACTGTGTTGAGGGCTTTTCGGATAGCTCCGACTCCGAACCAGAAGTCAACAACCTACCCCCACTAGCTCCAAACCCCAACCCCCGTCCAACATTTCAAGGTCCCACTCCCATGTGGGGAACAACCTTGAATTGATGGAGTGATGAACAAGGTGAGCATGTACCTTTCAACGGAGACCGAAGCTTCTATAACATAAGCGAGGGTGGCTCGGATGATCGAGCCCTACCCGTCATGGTCTGTAGGATTTCTAGGAACGTCGAACAAAGTCATGCAGCCATCAGCAGAGTTGTGGAAATTGATGCCAACTCTAAACTTAACACTGTCTGTATCCGCCAATTGGAAGAAGCCATGGATAGGACTAAGAGGACAAATGAGGCTCTGCAGCAAGAGCTAGCTGCATCCCGAGCCGAAGTCAGGGAACTCCAAGTGCGTCAAAGGGCTCAGGAGCAACATCTTCAGGAAGTTGTACACCAACTGGCTGATCTTAGGGTTCACCCAAGAGATAACCATCGCCAGTAGAAGATGTCAACTCATCTTTCTCTTTTGTTTAAGGAATAGCCTTTTCTTTTCTATGATAGGTAGATCACTTGTTTGTAAACATTCCTAAACTTGAAAGTACTCTAACTAGACTTCTAAACTGTCAACATTTTCCTTATGGTTTGATGTAAGACCTACTGTTAGGTCGTTTTTCCTGAACTTAATTACATCAGTAATACCAGTAATATGGACAGTTATTTAATCTGTTGGAAAAGTCTATATTCTTACGTTTCCCTACTTTGCGTTATGACCCTATCTGTTAGTTGGATTATGGCGATTTAGTCCATGAAACACTCTCATTATGCTCATAATGGATTCTTACTGTTATCATCACTTATCATAAATTTTCAGTAAAAGATGCCACCTCGTCCTCGTCTAACCAGGGGCAGACTTGCGACTCAAACTCCACCTCCGCCACCTCCTCCTCCGCAGTTCGATGCAGTGATGTTTCAAGTAGCCCTAACAGTAGCTGTGACCATAGCTATGGCCCAAATAAATTCCGGTGATGCAAGTGGAGCTGGAATGGGCATCAACTCTAGACATGGCGAAATCCACCCACGTGCACAAAGGTGTACCTATAAGGATTTCATGAACTGCAAACCAGCATTCTTCAATGGGACCGGAGGGATCCTTGCATTGTCCCAATGGGTCGAAAGAACTGAAGCCGTCTTCGAAATGTGCTCGTGCCCCGAGGAAAGCAAGATAAAGTTCGCTGCTTCCACCTTCACTGAAAGGGCCCTGACATGGTGGAATGGCCATGTCAATTCACTCTCTTTAGTAACAGCCAACGTCATGGGCTGGGACACAATGAAGGACCTTCTGACAAGGGAGTACTGTCCTAGGGGTGAAATTCAGAAACTCGAGGAGGAACTTTGGAACCTCAAGATGAAGGGGACCGACATAGTGGCTTATACAGCCAGGTTCTGTGACCTGGTAACTCTATGCCCTAACATGGCCCCCACTGAGGGCAAGAAAATTGCACGATACATCTGGGGTTTAATGCCCCCGAATCGAGGGAACGTTTTAGCATCACACCCTACGACCTTTGACAGTGCCAAGGAATTGGCCCAAAGGTTGATTGATCATGAAGTTCTTAATACTCCATCAACAACCACAACATTTGCCACTGCACCGACCAAGACATCCGACAACAAGAGGAAGCGGTGGGACCGAAAGAAGGGCAAGTCAACTCAATCCTCTTCCAAAAACCAACAAATTGTGGTTGTCCATGCTACCACTATTCCTGCTACCCCTGTACCAGCTAAAACATATGTTGGAAACCTACCCAAGTGCACCAAGTGCTCCTTCCATCATAACGGCCCCTGCCATGAAATGCACTGCACTAACTGTGACCGGAAGGGCCATACCGCTCGGTTTTGCAGATCTCAACCCAAACCCACCAATCAAGTTCCCAGTACCGTAGTGAGTCAAGCTTGCTACGGGTGCGGTGAGACAGGGCACTTCAAAAGAAACTGCCCAAAAGCTGGGAATACGGGAGGAATAGGAAGACTACTTGCTATTGGCCACAATGAAGCAGTAGCGGACCCCATAGTAGTCACGGGTACGTTCCTTCTTGATAACTCTTATGCTTGTATCCTATTCGATAGTAGGGCAGAAAAAAGCTTCGTAAACCAAAACTTTAAACACTTACTTAAACAATTCCCACAACCATTAGAAGAAACCTTTGTCGTAGAAATGGCTAACAGAAAGACAGAGAGTTCTAACGAGATCTACATAGGTTGTACCCTCACGCTAGATAATCATTTGTTCCCAATCGACCTCATACCAGTATCGATCAAGAGTTTCGATGTTATTGTGGGTATGGACTGATAGAGTCTCCATCGTGCTGATATCCTATGTTTTGACAAAGCAATCCGTCTAAATCTACCGAATAACGAAACCTTATTAATCTACGGAGACAAACCCAGTACGAGTCTTCGTATCATCTCAAGTATGCAAGCCCAGAAGTACTTGCGTAAGAAATATCGTGCATTCCTTGCACACGTCGTCGATACAAGCCATAAAACAAAAGACCTAAAAGACTTCCCCATAGTGCGTGACTTTCTCGACGTCTTTCCAAAAGAGCTACCAGGTTTACCTCCCCAACGTCAGGTCGAGTTCAAGATCGACTTAATTCCAGGAGCTACTCCCGTAGCCAAATTGCCCTATCGCCTAGCGCCTGTTGAAATGCATGAACTGTCCTGTCAACTTAACGAGTTGCTCAGAAAGGGCTTTATAAGACCAAGCTTCTCACCCTGGGGAGCACCGGTCTTGTTCGTAAAGAAGAAATACGGATCGTTTCGTATGTGCATCGATTACAAAGAACTCAACAAGATGACGGTCAAAAATCGTTACCCTCTTCCTCGTATAGACGATTTATTTGACCAACTGCAAGGGGCGAGTTACTTTTCCAAGATTGATCTGAGGTCCGGGTATCACCAGTTACGAGTGCTTGAGGAGGATGTCCCGAAAACAGCCTTCCGAACTCATTACGGACACTAGGAGTTCTTGGTGATATCGTTCGGATTGAACAACGCGCCCGCAGTATTCATGGACTTAATGAATAGGGTGTGCCATCCTTACTTGGATCAGTTCATCATTGTCTTCATTGATGACATACTTATCTACTCTCGAAGTAAGGAGGAGCATAGCGATCATCTACGACAAGTCCTGGAAACCCTACGATCGGAGAAGCTATACGCGAAGTTCTGAAAGTGCGAATTTTAGATCCGAAGAGTCGAATTCTTAGGACACATGGTTAGCGAAGAAGGAATCCATGTGGACCCGTCCAAGATTAAAGCTATTGAGAACTGGTCAGCACCGAAGACGCCTACAGAAATTCGTCAATTTCTAGGCCTCGTTGGCTACTACCACAGGGTCATACAGAACTTCTCTCGAATTGCGAAACCCCTTACAACATTGACCCAGAAAGGCGTGGCCTTTGATTGGGGAGAGAAACAAGAGAAGGCATTCCAAACCTTGAAGCGAGCCTTATGCACCGCACCGATACTATCCCTCCCCAAAGGGATAGAAGATTTCGTGGTATACTGCGATGCATCCAATCAGGGGCTCGGTTGTGTTCTGATGCAACGAGGTAAGGTCATCGCCTACGCCTCAAGACAGATGAAGAAACACGAGGTAAACTACACCACACACGACCTCGAATTAGGAGTGGTTGTATTCGCCCTAAAAATATGGAGACACTACCTGTACGGTACGAAGAGTACTATCTTCATAGACCACAAAAGTCTACAACACATATTCAACCAGAAGGAGCTCAATATGAGGCAACGACGGTGGGTCGAGCTACTCAATGACTACGAATGCGAAATTCGTTATCATCCGGGTAAAGCCAATGTAGTAGCAGACGCTCTAAGTCGGAAAGAATATTCTGGTCGAAGGGTCAAGTCATTAACAATGACTATCCATTCGCATCTATACGCCCAGATTAAGGAGGCTCAGCTCGAAGCCTTGAAACCTGAAAATGTAGCCGGAGAATCCCTGTGAGGAATGGATAAGAACCTAGAAGTTAAGGGTGATGGAGCCTTATATCTCATGAACCGGATCTGGACACCACGACACGGTGGCTTCAGAGACTTGGTCATGAAGGAAGCGCACAACACTCGATATTCCATCCACCCAGGTTCAGATAAGATGTATCTGGATCTCAAGAAATCATACTGGTGGCCTAACATGAAAGCGGAAATCGCTACCTTCGTGAGTAAATGCCTTACTTGCGCCAAGGTCAAGGTCGAATACCAGAAACCATCAGGTCTACTCCAGCAACCGGAGATACCTGAATGGAAGTGGGAGCGGATCACTATGGATTTCATAACCAAGCTACCCAAGACAATGGGTGGACTTGATACCATATGGGTCATTGTAGACATATTAACCAAGTCCGCACACTTCCTACCCATCAAGGAAATAGACAAGATGGAGAAACTCACAAGAACATACATTAGGGAGATCGTACAGCTGCACGGTGTTCCTACGTCTATTATCTCCGATAGGGATAGCAGATTCACTTCGAGGTTCTGGCACTCATTACAAAGCTCTTTAGGAACGAGACTGGACATGAGTACAACCTACCATCCGCAGACCGATGGACAAAGTGAGAGAACTATCCAAACCTTAGAAGATATGTTGCGAGCCTGTGTGATTGACTTCGGGAAGGCGTGGGATACTTACTTACCCCTCATCGAATTCTCTTACAACAACAATTATCACACGAGCATCAAGGCTGCTCCATTCGAAGCCCTCTACGGCCGAAAGTGCAGGTCCCCTCTATGTTGGGCTGAGGTGGGTGACACTCAGTTAGCTAAAGGGCGAGTTCTTGACAGCACTCTCACGGGTCCGAAGATCATTCGAGAAACGATTGAGAAGATCGTTCAGATTCGTGAACAATTGAAAGCCGCTAGAGACCGACAGAAAAGCTACGCAGACAAGCGAAGAAACCCTTGGAATTCTAGGTGGGAGACCGAGTCCTTTTGAAAGTCTCACCTTGGAAAGGCTTGATACGCTTTGGAAAGCGTGGAAAGCTGAATCCAAGATACATAGGGCCTTTCGAGATTCTTACTAGAATTGGCCCCGTAGCTTACAAACTCAATCTACCCCGTGAGCTTAGTAACATACATCCTACCTTCCACGTCTCGAACTTGAAAAAGTGCCTATCCGACGAGACTCTTGTAATCCCACTCGACGATATCGAGATCAATGAGAGCCTCAACTTCGTGGAAGAACCTGTGGAAATTATGGACCGAGAGGTCAAACGAACGAAACAAAGCCACATCCCAATTGTGAAGGTTCGCT
Organism: Lactuca sativa; assembly: GCF_002870075.4. Taxonomy (NCBI): domain Eukaryota; kingdom Viridiplantae; phylum Streptophyta; class Magnoliopsida; order Asterales; family Asteraceae; genus Lactuca; species Lactuca sativa. Next base: position 279,821,499 of record NC_056630.2, read on the forward strand.
GGAACGCCAAGCGAGGACCGGAGTTCACTTGGGAGCGCGAGGATCAAATGAAACTTAAATATCCTCATCTTTTCGCTTAGTTATTGTGTAATAACTTACTCGTTTGAACTCTAATTTCGGGACGAAATTCCCTCTGAAGGGGGGATGATGTGACAACCCGAAATTTTCATTTGTATAATTTCCACATTCGAACACTTCAAATATTAGTCAAAAATATTTTAGTACATTTTTGGAGGGATTTAAGTCCGTATGGTGTTTTATTTTATTTTTCGTCAAATGATTAAATAAAAAGAAGTGTCGTTATTAGTGAGGTGTAACAACCAAAACAATCCAACACCTTAGCTAGGTGTTTACGGCCAAACAAGAGGGTTTGGGCCGCAAAGACCATTTTCCCAAGACTCATGAATATAACATGAGTTTACACTTCTTTCCCTCATTTTTCCACTTCCCACTCAAGAACACCAAGTTTTTCTCTCAAGTAGCATAAGCTCATTCTTCCAAATCCGCCAAAAATGTAAGTTTTCCTTCCCAAATTCGTTCATACAACACTTAATCTAGTGTTTATACATCACGTCATCCATGGATTTTCTATTTTTACATAGATCTTCAAGCATCTTCAAAACACCAAGAACACACTAGTGTTTTTTGGGTCCTAAACACTCTTACAAGCTTCCTATAAGTAAGTATACTCTTCCTAACTAGTTATTTACTTAGTGTGCTTACAAATACATGGAATGAGCACCAAAATCCCCCAAGAACATGTGTTTATGGTTTGGGAACCTCCCAAACCGTAAACACCCCCAAAGGGTGTTTTAATGCCCTTAACACATTCTAATGCTTGGACAAGAGGCTAACAACTTGCATGCATGATCTAAGAACCACAAAACACGAAATGGTTGGAGTAACCATGAGTTTACAGCCGTAAACTCATGGTTTTATAGTAGTAAACTCCCAAAGATGGTCCAAGGACCGTAAACTCCAAAAAGTGTGCCATTTCGAGCCCTAACCACTTCCTAAGCCTTTGATTCAACCCTAGGACCTTTCTTTGTGAAGCATGAGACCTTGAAACACACAAATACACCATTCCCATGAGTTTACGGCCATAAACTCATGGGGGAAATGGTCCCTTAACCATAAACACATATAGGGTGACTATTTGAGGTGTAAACTCCATAGTGAGACCATACACTCCTTAGATGCAACCCGTAGCACTCCTAGCACTTGAAGCAAAGTGTTTTCATGCGTTAGAGTGTCTTTACTTACTTAATTAATGATTAAATAACTAATTAGATACAATTATGTATCACTACATGTTACATAGGATCCGCGTGTGGGTTCAAGTCCTCACTTGATACCTAGCATCCTACCCGACACTTCCATCCACTCCACTCACTGCAGGTGACTTTATACCCCTTAATTGACCTTTTAAATGTTTTTAAATGCTTTTATGGGGAGGGGGTAATACAAGTTGAATCCAACTAGTTATACTATCAATCACATATGATTTATAACTTGCAACTAAAAAGGATTTTCTATATTTTTAACTGCTTTGCCAACAAAACTGCATTAAATGATGGTCAAACTCATTTTTCATGTTAAATTGTTATAATATTTCCAAACTCTTTTAAACTTCTTTTGTTCCCAAAATATATCTACACCCATATATTTATATAAGTGAGCCTTGAAGGACTTAGGACTGATAGCTCGCCTTACTTCCTATTCTTGTTTGATTGTAGACTTAGGGTATATTGTTATCTGTCCAACTGTCATTGAATTCTTAGTTATATATCATATATATTTGTGTTGGATATAAAAGTCTTCACTTCCGTTATTTACCTTTGTGTATCAAATGCATGCAACCAACACATCTATTTAACAATAATAGGTATAGTTAAGGATTACAGCTCATTACTACTATTACCATGACGCTTAATATAGTTAGTATAGTTACGAGTCAATACATGTTAAATATTGTGCAAAGAGAATACTATATACTATACAAGAGAACACTCTATACATTATACCAGAAAGTACATTATACACTAATACAAGAGAATATACTAAAACAGAATGTGACATACTATTCATCGATACGACACTTCACTGTGCTATCACCGTGTAACCACAGTCTCCTTGAGGGAGAGCGGGCATTATGTGTATAGATCTATATGGGACAAACACTCCCACATCCCTACTGCTAGCTACAGTCCGAGCCGACTAGGCCCAGGGGTGACAAAATGTAACCATACTATGTGTGACCTGGAGGGTCATTAGTTATTCGATCGTCAACAGCATGGTTACATACGAGTTCACCTTCGGACCTTTAATTAACACATTAGGAATTAAAGGCGAAACAGACTCCCCGAGGTGTATTGTACATTCGATACTACCTGGAGTCTGCATTTTTATTACATTCAGCCGGCAGTGACACTGCTGGGGTAAAACATTATTTTCCCAATTACTTTACATGTATAAAGTCTAAAACTATATTTTCATATTGATAGTTTCATTGGGAAAACTTTTACACTTTCAAAGGATCAAACATACAAATAACCGAGTCTTGGTAGAAGACTACTTTTGCTGGAAAATATAGGATTTTCTAGGGATCATACTATTTTCAAACATTGATAACAGCTATTAAATTACATGATTATAAACACTTTTATACAAGCAATGACACTAAATACTTATGAACTCACCAGCTTTAAGCTGATACTCGATTTCAAAATAACATGTATTCTCAAGTCATTATTAGACAGGTACAGAAGCAGCTTTTGAGAAGATGCACACATACAAGACTCATCTTTTATTTTGATTATACTTTTGGTGTCTAACAAACTGTACAGAACACGCTTGTATTACAATTATTATATTAATGCAATGGATGTTGTTGCTTGACTTTACTATTAAGCATTGTTATGATACTGTACATGACGTCCTCCACCCCAGAACGTATTCCGCCGTTCTTGGTTTTGGGTGTGACAATTTTAAAGCTACAACTTTTGAACAATTTATATAAAATACTTAAATTTTTAATTTAAATATAACCTTACAGGATCAACTTAAATATAAATTTTAGTTCAACTTAAAGAGCCTAAAGAATATTTTGTAAATAGTTAAAAGTGATAAATTGTAGTGTCTCTCTAATAATGATTATATGTTGGTTAATAAGGTTAAATAAGTATCAAACCTATAGTGTACTCATAAATAAACTAAATTTTAGTATTAAAATAATATTTTTACTTCTACTTATAAAGTTATGCCTTTAACTTTTAACATATTATACTTAATTTATTAGATTTAATATGTTGTTGTATGTAAACCATTATCAATTTAAAGTTACAACTTTTGAACAGTTTTGATAAAATACTTAAATTGTTAATTTAAATATAACATTACAAGGTCAACTTCAATATAAATTTCAGGTCCACTTAAAAAACCCAAAGAATATTTTGTGAATAGTTAAAAATGATAAATTGTAGTGCTAAATGCAAAAACAAAACTGTAATATCAATTTAACTAAAATATTTCCAAAAGATATTTTTGTAATCGTTAAAAATTTCAAATAATTAGCTTAAATAACTTACAATCACAATAGTTAAAAATAACTCTATATAAATGATTATATTGTTACCTTTAAAATAAAAAAATTGTTTGATATTTTAAATAATTACAATGATTGAAATTAAAACGTTAAACAAATAAATTTTAAAAAATTAATTAATAATAACTACAACTATAAATAACATTACTATACATTATATTTTATTTTATTCATGAGTAACTCGCGGGTAGAGGTCATTCAAAAGATTGAGATTATGCAGTTTTAATATATGTATATATTATCATATAATTCAAAATAGAGTAAATTACATGAATGGTCCCTATTGTTTAGAGTAATTTGTATGTTTGGTCCCTGACTTATTTTTTTAATTCGGAAGGTCCCTACTATTTAATTTTGTTACGCACATGGTCCATGTCTTGCCTGAAAAGACTATTTTTTCCCTTGATTTTCTATTTTTGTTTAAATAAACATACCCCCAACCCCACCCATTCACCTTACCTTACCTACCCCACAATTTTTTCCTATTTAAACAATAGTCTTTTTAGTTAAGATAGAGACCAAACGTGTAACAAAAACAAACAGTAAGGACAAAGCGCGTAACAAAAACAAATAGTATGCACCTTCCGAGTTAAAAAAAAAATAAGTTAGGGACCAAGCGCGCAAATCACTCAAACCATAGGGGCCATTCGTGTAATTTACTCTTCAAAATAATCTATATATTATATCTCCTTAGTATACAAATTATTATATCAAATTTAACAATAACATTATTGTTATATTTAAAAAAAACATGTAAAGATTTCAGTTATATAGATGCTTCTGCATAACGCGCGGGCATTCGCCTAGTCATATTATAAAGGAAACATTTTTTCTTTCACCACATTCATTTGAAACTCCCATACATTTTTCCTGTCACCACATTCATTTGAAACTTCTATGACCTTTCAATTTCTTTCTAATAATAATTATAAGTTGTAATAAGGTTAAATAAATATCAAACCTTAAATGTAATCATATACAAACTAAATTTCAATGTTGAAATAATATCTTTACTTCTACTTATAAAGTTGTGTTTTTTTAACTTTTAACATATTATACTTAACTTATTAGTTTTAATATACTATTGGATGTAAACCATTATCATTTTAAAGATACAATTTTGGAACAATTTGTATAAAATACTTAAATTATTAATTTAAATATAACATTATAGGGTCAACTTAAATATAAATTTTAGTTTAACTTAAACAACCCAAAAAATATTTTGTAAATCGTTAAAAATGATAAATTGTAGTGTCTTTCTAATAATGATTATAAGTTGGTTAATAAAGTTAAATAAATATCAAACCTAAAGTGTAATCATAAATAAACTAAATTTCACTTTTAAAATAATATCTTACTTCTACTTATAAACTTATGTCTTTAACTTTTATTATATTATATTTAATTTATTAGATTTAAAATGTTGTTGTAAGTAAACCATTATCAGTTTAAAAAGCTACAACTTTTGAACAGTTTGGACAAAATACTTAAATTAATAATTTAAATATAACATTACAGTATCAACTTCAATATAAATTTCAGTTCCACTAAAAAAACAAAGAATATTTTTTAAGTAGTTAAAAGTGATAAATTATAGTGATAAATGCAAAAACTAAATTGTATCTCAATTTAACTAAAATATTTCCTTAAGATATTTTTATAATCGTTAAAAGTTTTCAAATAAGTAGCTTAAAATAATTTACAATAACAATAGTTAAAAATAACTCTATATAAATTGTTATAGTGTTACCTTTAAAATAAAAAAACAACGTTTGGTGTTTTAAAAAATTATAATGATAGAAATTAAAACATTAAACAAATAAATTTTAAAACATTAACTAACAATAACAACAACTATAAATAACATTAAACTGTATATTATATTTAATTTTATTCATGTGTAACTCGCCGATAGAAGTCATTCAAATTATTGACTAAACTACAATATTAAAATCTCATATTATATTTCTATTCAAAAAATTATGACTTTAACCTTTTAACATATTATAGTTAACATATTAGTTTAAATATGTTATCATATGTGAGCAATTATCATTTTAAAGTCACGACATTTGTATAATTTATGAGTTGATGCAAAATAGTTAAATTATTAATTTCAATATAACATTAAACAATTAACTTAAATCAAAATTTCAATTAAACTTGAAAAAAATCGAGAGGCTACTTTATAAATAGTTAAAGATTATAAATTATAGTGTTAAACCTAAATTGTAAAGCTAAGTTAAAAAAAACATGAAACTACTTTTTATAATTATTAGTAGTTTTCAAATAAATAGCTTAAAAATAAGTTATAATAAGAATAGTTAAAAGTAATATTATATAAAAAAAACTATAATATTTTTTATAATCATTAAAACTTTTTAAATAAGTAGCTTAAAATAACTTACAATAACAATAGTTAAAAATAACTTTATATAAATTATTATAGTGTTACCTTTAAAATAAAAAAACAACGTTTGATGTTTTAAAAAATTATAATGATAGAAATTAAAACATTAAACAAATAAATTTTAAAAAATTAACTAACAATAACAACAACTATAAATAACATTAAACTGTATATTATATTTAATTTTATTCATGTGTAACTCGGCGGTAGAAGTCATTCAAATGATTGACTAAACTACAATATTGGAATCTCATATTATATTTCTATTCAAAAAATTATGACTTTAACTTTTTAACATATTATAGTTAACTTATTAGTTTAAATATGTTGTCACATGTGAGCAATTATCATTTTAAAGTCACAACATTTGTATAATTTATGAGTTGATGCAAAATAATTAAATTATTAATTTCAATATAATATTAAACAATTAACTTAAATCAAAATTTCAATTAAACTTGAAAAAAACCGAGAGACTACTTTATAAATAGTTAAAGATTATAAATTTTAGTGTTAAACCTAAATTATAACTCTAATTTTAAAAAAAACATGAAACTACTTTTTATAATTATTAGCAATTTTAAAATAAATAGCTTAAAAATAAGTTATAATAAGAATAGTTAAAACTGATATATAAAAACTATAATATTTTATTTAAAAACAAAAACAAAGTTTTTTGTTTTAAATAACTACAATCATAGAAACTAACAATATTCATCAAATAAATTTTAAAAACATTAAATTTCTGAAACCAAATGAAAATAATTAAGAGTTTCGAAATATGTTACTTTAAATAACTTACAACAATAGTTAAAAGTAAAATTGTATACACAAAATATATTGTTGTATTTAAAAACAAAAACAATGTTTGATGTTTTAAATAATTACAATGATAGAGATTAAAATTTTAAGCAAATAAACTTTTTAAAATTAATTAATCATAACAACAACTATAAATATCATTAAATCGTATATTATATTTAATGTTTTTTCATATGTAACCTGCAGGTAGACGTCATTAAGACACTTAGGATTATATAATTTTAAAAGATATCTACATTATCATATAACTCAAAACAAACAATATTTATACCAACTTATTATAAGATTTATTATATAAAAACTAATAACAATGTCATTGATATAATAAAAAAAACATATATTTGTAAAAATTTCAAATATATTGTTGTATTCTGCGCAACGTGCGAGTATTCGCCTAATACACTTATAAATGAAACATTTTTCCATTCACCACATTCATTTGAAACTCCCATGCATTTTTCCTTTCACCACATTCATTTGAAACTCCCATTACTTTTCAATTTATTTCTAATAATAGTTATAAGTTGGTTAATAAGGTTAAATAAATATCAAACCTAAAGTGTAATCATATATAAACTAAATTTCAATATTAAAATAATATATTTCATTCTACTTGTAAAGTTATGTTTTTTAACTTTTAAAAGATTATACTTATGTTATTAGTTTTAATATATTGTTGGATGTAAACTATTATCATTTTAAAGATACAAATTTGGAACAATTTGTATAAAATATTTAAATTATTAATTTAAATATAATATTATAGTGTTAACTTAAATATAAATTTTAGTTTAACTTAAACAACCCAAAAAATATTTTGTAAATAGTTAAAAGTGATAAACCATAGTGTCTTTCTAATAATGATTATAAGTTGGTTAATAAAGTTAAATAAATATCAAACCTAAAGTGTAGCCATAAATAAACTAAATTTCAATTTTAAAATAATATCTTACTTGTACTTATAAAGTTATGTCTTTAACTTTTAACATATTATACTTAATTTATTAGATTTAAAATGTTGTTGTATGTAAACCATTATCTGTTTAAAGCTACAACTTTTTAACAGTTTGGAAAAAATACTTAAATTGTTAATTTAAACATAACATTATAGTGTCTAATTAAATATAAATTTTAGTTCCACTTAAAAAACCAAAGAATATTTTGTAAATAGTTAAAAGTGATAAATTGTAGTGATAAATACAAAAACTAAATTGTAACCTCAATTTAACTAAAATATTTTATAAAAATATTTTTATAATCGTTAAAAGTTTTCATATAAGTAGCTTAAAATAATTTATAATAACAATAGTTAAAAATAACTCTATATAAATGATTATATTGTTATCTTTAAAATCAAAAAACAATGTTTGAAGTATTAAATAATTATAATAATGATAGAACTTAAAACATTAAGCAAATAAATTTTTTAAAAAATAATAAACAATAACAACAACTATAAATAACATTAAACCATATATTATATTTAATTTTATTCATTAGTAACTCGCGGGTAGAAATCATTCAAACGATTGAAATTATGCATTTATAATAGATGTATATATTATGATATAATTCAAAATAATCAATATATTATATCAATCTAGTATACGAATTATTATATCCAATTTAACAACGTTTGAACAATTTGTATAAAAAACTTAAATTGTTAATTTAAATATAACATTACAGGGTCAACTTAGATATAAATTTTAGTTGAACTTAAACAACCCAAAAAATATTTTGTAAATAGTTAAATGTAATAATTTGTAGAGTCTTTCTAATATGATTATAAGTTGGTTAATAAGGTTAAATAAATATCAAACTTAAAGTGTAATCATAAATAAACTAAATTTAAATATTAAAATAATATATTTACTTATATTTATAAAGTTATGTCTATAAGTTTTAACATATTATATTTAATTTATTAGATTTAATATGTTATTTTATATAAACCATTATCAGTATAAAACTACAACTTTTGAACAGTTTGGAGAAAATATTTTAACTGTTAATTTAAATATAACATCACAGTGTCAACGTAAATACAAATTTCATTCCATATAAAAAAAATCAAAGAATATTTTGTGCATAGTTAAAAGTGAGAAATTGTAGTGCTAAATGCAAAAACTAAATTTGTAATATCAATTTAATTAAAATATTTTGTAAAGATACTTTTTATAATCGTTAAAAGTTTTCAAATAGGTAGCTTAAAATAACTTACAATAACAATAGTTAAAAAAAAAACTCTATATAAATAATTATATTGTTACCTTTAAAATCAAAAGATAATGTTTTATGTTTTAAATAATTATAATGATAGAAATTAAAATGTTAAGAAAATAAATTTAAAAAAAAATAATTAACAATAACAACAATTATAAATAAAATTAAACCATATATTATGTTTAATTTTATTCATTAGTAACTCACGGGTAGAAGTCATACAAACGGTTGAGATTATACAGTTATTGTTGGATTAGTGTCTAAGGCTGTAACTATATTTGGTAAGTACTTGACCCGGTTATGCATGGTCCTTTTGGGTTGCCTTCACCATAGCAACTTGACAGGGTGATTTAGAGAGAAGAGATATTATTATTAATGTATTATAAGAATAATATGTTAAAGGAATAATAATATTATTTGACTAATATAAGTCATAAATTAATTAGGAATTAATTTAGTGACTTAAAGAGATTAATTGAATAAAGGGATATAAACTGTCAAATGTGTGAAAGTTGTATTTTGAGCTAAGAACACTTATGGATATGGGTTGGACGATTTTAGGGATGTGGATCACGTAGAAATCGTCCAAGACCTTATCTAGAAGTGGATTTGGATTGCTTTGTGGCTAAGTTATCCAATTAGGGTTTTAGGGTGAAACCTTAGGAGCTCACAGTATAAATAGACCCATAGGGTTGAGGAAATCGGCTACCCTTGTGATTGGAGTAACCCTAGATCCGATTTCCCTCTTCCTCATCTCTCACAAATCATCTTCTTGCTAGTTGGTGTTTGTAAGCCATTAGAGGAGTGACATTTGTGACTCTAAGCTCCAAGAAGAAGAAGCTTTTCAAGCAAGTAACTCAAGGTATTATTCTAGATCTGTTTTCATATGTTTTAATTGTTAGTTTACATTAGATCTAGCCATGAAAGTCTTGGATATGTTGCATGTTCAATTAGTGAAACCTAGATCCAAGCTATAGGGTTGTATGTGCACATAGAGAAAGTTCTTATGTCCAAAACCCATCAGTGGTATCAGAGCCATGATTGGTTTCAATTGAATATGATGTTTAATTGTTTTGCTTTTTGAAAATTGTTTTTCTTGCCCTCTATCGACCCAACTGGGCGAGTCAATGTTTGGACTCGGCAAGTTGGCCCTACTCGGCGAGCCCAAAGCTTGACTCGGCGAGTCCGAGCATCAGACAGAGGATAATTCGGGATTTTGTTGCTGTTTTGTCTTGGATTGATACCTAAATCGTTTTATTATGTATAAATCCGAATTTTAACTTAATTTAATGATTATCCTTGACATAAATATAGATAATTTCAAATCTTTTAAATATTGATTATTTATATGATAAATATTGGACTATTTAAGATTATTTGGTAATTATCTAAAGACTAAAAAATTAATTAGGTCAAATATAGATAATTATGAAATTAATTATTTAATTTGAATTCTTTGTTATTTGATCCCTATTGTTTTGAAAAGTTCAATTTTATCCCGAAGTTTTGAAATTTGAATTTTGTGATTAATAGTTTAATTTAGAAGAATTTAAATTTCAACCCCTAGAGTTTTACAAGTTTAAAATTCAACCCTATATTATTATATTATTAAAGGCTTAACAAATATATAAGTAAAATTAAAATGCTAGTCTCACCGTTAGTAGGCCTCATTCACGAAGCCGGTCTATAAGGTGGGTATAAGGTTGCTGCCTATAAAATGGCGCTTAATGGGTGTACACTCACACCCACCGCTTGCTTGACCAGTGGAGGGTCGTTAGCTGAACGGGTAGGATAGGGCGACTCTCTCTCCTCATTAATAAGTATAATGAATCTATAAAGTAACTACACTATTGTATAAAATTCCCAATCTTAGTTACTTTAGGAAAAGTGAATTGATGCAATCCCATGAAATTGCACTTTGCACCCTTGCTAAGAAGTTAGTGGAGCGTGTGTGGTTTACCAGCACACTAATGGGTTCTAAGCAAAGGTGGCAAAGGGTGATTCATTGTTTATCATAGTTCGATGGAGCGTGTGTGGTTTACCGGCACACTGAATAGATGATTGTAACAATGAAGGCACCATGTAGATTTGCATGGTAATTCACACCCACTTTGTGATCCTCGGTATCCCAGTCACAAACTAGAGGGGCATATCGAGATTTAAACATGCCATTGAAGAGTTAAATGAATCTCTAAAATCTAGGAATTCTCAATAAAACTTAAAGTAATGTTTTCGTGGAGAAGAATTAGTGAATCGTCATTCACTTACCTCCAAATTATTTGCATGATTGGATTACGGCATCCCTTTTCTAATATGTAAATAATGCTATTGGGTCCTAGCCCTAATTTTTCATTTTGGGTGTTTAATTAGGGATCCAATTCTAATCAAACTTTGTCCTTTCTATTTGTAGATGTCGAACGCAAACAAAGTTGTTGCTAACTCATTCACGTTAATGAGTCTTTGCCAAAAGGTGACCTTCAATGGTACGGACTTTAGCGAATGGATAAGATACATTCGCACCATTGCACGCTACGAGGACAAAGAGTATTTCCTCGACGAAAAGCTCGAGAAGGTCAACCCGTAAATCGCTACTCCTGAAGAGATGGATGTCCTTGAGACACACGAACGTGATGCAACGAAAGTCCATTGCATCATGATAGCCACTATGAACCAAGAATTCCAAAAGTCCTATGAGGACATGTATCCCTATGAAATGCATCAAGACTTGATGGAGTGGTACCACCAAAGCGCGAGGCAAGAGCGCTACGAGATCATCACTAACATGATCACCGCTAAGATGGGAAATGGAGAATCATTGACTGTGCACCTGCAAAAGATGCAACGATATGTTGATTGTCTTTGCAAGTTAAATGTTAACTTTGGGGAGGATTTGGCCATCGACATTGTTCTTCATTCCTTGCCTTCATACTACAACCAATTTAGGATGACCTACCACATGAACAAGGAAGAGGTCACCCTAAGCAAACCCCAAGGACTCCTAAGGACTGCTGAGAGCAACCTGAAGGACAAGTCTGTTGCACCAACTCCCGCACCAACCGTTGCTCCTGTTTTGGCTATAGGGTAGGGAAGGGGAAAGAAGAGAAAGGCTCCATCAAAGAGCCACCGCAAGGGAAAGTCCCAAGATGGTTCCTCTTCTAGTGGGACCAAAGTTGATCCCGTTAAGCCCCACCCTAACCCGAAGGAGGCAGAGTGTCATCATTGCCACAAAATAGGGCATTGGAAGAGAAGCTGCCCGGAATATCTGCAAGCCATCAAGGATGGAAAGATCAAGCCATCTTTTGCAGGTATATACACAATTAAATCTAGTAATTCATCTCACACTATTTCTTGGGTTCTTGATATAGGATGTGGTTACCACATTTGTTCTGATTTGCAAGGACTAAGAAGAGATAGAGATGTGGAGCAAGGAAGAATAAATCTCATCATGGGAAACGGAAGATCGTCGCCTGTCACCAAGATTGGAGTGTATTCTTTAGTGCTTAGTAATGGATTAAGTCTAGATTTAAATACTTGTTGCTACTCGCCTGATATGGCAAGAAACATCATTTCATTTCATGGTTTGTTTAGACAAGGATTTAGATATTCGTTTAATAATATGAATGGTTCTATTTATGCTTATCTAAATGGTGTTTTATACTTTGAAGCAATGCCTTGTAATGGAATTTATGAGACTGTTATGGTTGTAGATAACCTAGGAAATGATGTGTTGTGTATAGATTCTTCCAATAGTATGGACAAAGCATCTTTGTGGCATTGTCGTCTTGGACATGTCAACAAGAAGCGCATAGCCCAACTCCAAAAGGATGGAGTGTTGGGGTCTTTTGACCATAGGGAAGATGACACGTGTGAGTCTTGTTTACTTGGAAAGATGACCAATTCACCCTTCACTGGCACTTGTGAGAGGGGTGAGGGTTTATTGGATCTCATACATACCGATGTATGTGGACCCTTTAGATCCACCACAAAGGATGGAAACCGCTTCTACGTGACTTTCACCGATGATTATAGTAGATATGGGTATATTTACTTAATCAAGCACAAGTCTGAAACGTTTGAAAAGTTCAAAGAGTTCAAGAATGAAATGGAGAATCAATTAGGCAGGAAAATCAAGATGCTTCGATCCGATCGAGGAGGAGAGTACCTAAGTCTTGAATTCCACGACTATCTCAAGGAATGTGGAATAGTTTCACAATTGACGCCACCTAGGACACCGCAGTTGAATGGTGTGGCAGAAAGGCGCAATCGAACCTTGTTAGACATGGTTCGTTCTATGATGAGTCGTGCTTCACTACCTATCTCATTTTGGGGATATGCCTTAGAGACTGCCGCCCATATCCTTAACCGAGTCCCTACAAAGAAGGTTGCCAAAACACCTCACGAGATGTGGACAGGGAAAGCTCCCTCGATGGCACATATCAAGGTTTGGGGTTGTGAAGTTTTCGTAAGACGAGAAACTCATGACAAGCTCGAACCTCGTAGTGAGCGATGTATTTTCATCGGCTACCCGCAGAAATCCTTTGGATATCTCTTCTATAGACCGAGTGACAATGTTGTCTTCGTTGCGAGGAGAGGGGTTTTCCGAGAGAGAGAGAGAGAGAGAGAGAGAACTCATAAGCCAAGGAGACATTGGGAGGCATATCGATCTTGAAGAGATTCAAGAGTCGAATGACAAAGGAACCTCTACCGCTGGCGCTCAACCCGAGGAGGAAACTCCGGTTGAACCAATTGACGAGTCATTACCTCTTATATGTTCCGAAAGAGTTAGAGTTCAACCCCAGTTGTATGATTTTCATATTACTACCGAAGGGGACACATATATTAGTGATAGTACACTAATAAATCTAGATGAACCTAATTGCTATAAGGAAGCCATGGCAGGCCCGGAGTCTGAAAAATGGAAAGAGGCAATGGACAACAAGATTTAGTCCATGTATGACAAGCAAGTTTGGAATTTGGTTCACAATGTGCCCGGACGTAAGAAGGTTGTGTGCAAATGGATCTTCAAGAAGAAGACCGACATGGGTAGGAATGTGCACACGTACAAGGCACGATTGGTTGCGAAGGGCTTTAATCAAACTCCCGGAGTTGAGTATGATGAGACCTTCTCACCAGTTGTGAAGATAAAATCTATTAGAGTGATGCTAGCTATTGCCATATTTCATGATTATGAGATATGGCAAATGGATGTCAAGACCGCTTTCCTTAATGGGAAGTTGGCTGAGGATGTTTACATGGCTCAGCCAGAGGGTTTTGTCGATCAGAAGCATCCAAATAGAGTGTGCAAGCTTGAGAAGTCCATTTATGGACTTAAGCAAGCGTCTCGCAGATGGAATCTTTGCTTTGATGAGAAAGTCAAAGAGTTTGGATTTGTACGAAGCGAAGATGAATCATGTGTATATGTCAAAGCCAGTGGGAGCATAGTTAACTTTCTTGTTTTGCATGTCGATGACATACTACTCATAGGAAACAACATCCCGACTCTGCAGGAAGTAAAGTCCTGGCTCGGGAAGTGCTTCGCTATGAAGGACCTCGGAGAGGCTTCCTATATTTTGGGAATAAGGATAGTGAGAGAAAGAAGTAAGAGACTAATAGGACTTAGTCAGAATACTTACTTAGATAAGGTACTAAAACGTTTTAGTATGGAGAACTTGAAGAAGGGAGAACTACCGATACAGAGTAATACCAAGTTGAGTAAGACTCAAAGTCCGAGTACCGAAGCCGAGATAGCTGAGATGAGCCGAGTACCTTACGCTTCCGTAGTTGGCTCGATCATGTATGCTATGACTTGTACTCATCCTGATGTGGCCTTTGCTTTGAGCATGGTCAGTAGATATCAAGGGAATCCTGGTAGAGCGTATTGGATTGCGGTCAAGAACATCCTTAAGTACCTTCGGAGGACCAAGGAATGGTTTCTAGTCCTTGGAGGGAGTGATGACTTAAAGGTGCGAGGGTATAGTGACGCCAGTTTCCAAACCGACAGGGACAACTACCATTCACAGTCGGGATGGGTCTTTACCCTTAATGGAGGAGCAGTACTTGGAAAATTTCCAAACAGGAAACTGTAGCTGATTCAACGTTTGAATCAGAGTACATTGCAGCGAGCGAAGCGTCAAAGGAGGCAATATGGTTGAAGAACTTCATTGGCGATCTTGTAGTTGTGCCTTCCATAAAGGAGCCCATGGAAATTTTTCTGTGATAATGAAGGAACGGTTGCCTTGACCAAGGAACCGAGGGATCATGGTAGATCTCGGCATATCGACAGAAAATATCACTTTATTAGGCATCGAGTAGAAGGACACCTCATGGTTAAGAGGATATCATCAGAAGATAACACAGCAGATCCGCTTACGAAGGGACTGAGCAGGGTTAAGCCCTTGCAGCATGCTAGGAGTATTGGGCCGAAGGATGATATTAGTTTAGATTAGATAGTATTAGAAACGTGTAATAGATAAATGTAATTGACATTTGATGATTAAATAAAGGAGTATTATTTGTAAGTAAAGTTACTGTCTTATGTTAATTGTTTAGCTATTGTTTCACTTTGCATGTTTTGACTTCCAGAATAATTAAGTTTATTAAGAATAATCAAATTATTCAAACTGTCCACAATCGTTCATATGTTGGAAGTAGGTGTGAATGAAGATTGTCATGAATTGGTGTGTAGATTGTCTAAATGGTATTATACATAGCAAAGGTTTGCTGCAACATTCATTAGTGCTTATGAACAAGTTTTGAGCATTAGAATAAACCCGCGCTTGCTGGAATCATTTTGGAGTGATCGCAAGACGATAATATCATATGGTCTTAACACCTAGATATATGGTTTATTATTTACTAATTGGTTGTACATTGATAATGCGAAACCGCATCAGTAAATTGATGTCATAAAACTCATTGTTGTGTATAGTCGGTTAGTCGATAAGTAAGTGCATATAAGTCGAAGTTTATCTGTTACTTTTATCCTAAGAGGGTAAAAGCGATATCACGGCCGCTCGATGATTTGATTTGACTTATGTGTCGGGCCCGGTCAAGACTGAATTGATATGTTCAATTAAGTTCTATGTCAAATGAATATGAGATCGAGAAAATTAGTTGTTGGACGACAAGTGTGATAATCGTCTGCACGATATCAAAACAGAGGACTGTACGATCCCTTATCTAAAGGACAGGTTACTAATAAGATCAGAGTTAACAGCGTCTTTGGGAGCTACGATTGCTAATCAGATTGTGCTTGCGTTTATAGTTACTAGAATTATCCAAGTGGGAGACTGTTGGATTAGTGTCTATGGCTGTAACTATATTTGGTAAGTACTTGACCCTGTTATGCATGATCCTTTTGGGCTGCCTTCACCATAGCAACTTGACAGGGTGATTTAGAGAGAAGAGATATTATTATTAATGTATTATAAGAATAATATGTTAAAGGAATAATAATATTATTTGATTAATATAAGTCATAAATTAATTAGGAATTAATTTAGTGACTTGAAGATATTAATTGAATAAAGGGGTATAAACTGTCAAATGTGTGAAAGTTGTATTTTGAGCTAAGAACCCTTATGGATATGGGTTGGACGATTTTAGGGATGTGGATCACCTACAAATCGTCCAAGGCCTTATCTAGAAGAGGATTTGGATTGCTTTGTGGCTAAGTTATCCGATTAGGGTTTTAGGGTGAAACCTTAGGAGCTCACAGTATAAATAGACCCATAGGGTTGAGGAAATCGGCTACCCTTGTGATTGGAGTAACCCTAGAGCCGATTTCCCTCTTCCTCATCTCTCTCAAATCATCTTCTTGCTAGTTGGTGTTTGTAAGCCATTAGAGGAGTGACATTTGTGACTCTAAGCTCCAAGAAGAAGAAGGTTTTCAAGCAAGTAACTCAAGGTATTATTCTAGATCTGTTTTCATATGTTTTAATTGTTAGTTTACATTAGATCTAGCCATGAAAGTCTTGGATATGTTGCATGTTCAATTAGTGAAACCTAGATCCAAGCTATAGGGTTGTATGTGCACATAGGGAAAGTTCTTATGTCTAAAACCCATCAGTTATAATAGATGTATATATTATCATATAATTTAAAATAATCAATATATTATATCAATTTAGCATACAAATTATTATATCAAATTTAACAACAATATTGTTATATTTAAAAAGAACATATATTTATCAATATTTCAATTATACAGGTGTTTCTGCGCAACGCGCAGACATTCTTCTAGTATATATATATATATATATATATATATATATATATATATATATATATATATATATATATATATATATATAGAGAGAGAGAGAGAGAGAGAGAGAGAGAGAGAGAGAGAGAGAAAATGATCAATTATGAATGGGTAAAAGGTTGCGAATGCGAGAACGAATGTGGGCGGATCATCCGATAAGGACATAAATGGTATTTTACAATCTAATTAAATATGGATAACTTATGTATAATTAATAAATTCCTACAAATATGGAATGTAACCTTAGTAATTAATTTTTTCCCCAAATATTAGGAATAAATATAATATATTTGTAATTAACAAACTCAATAAAAATATCATTTTAACATTATTTTAATAAAAACGATTTTTAATAGATAATATTTTTTCTATCAAAATAATTATAACATTTTTTTTCTTATACTATTTCATTCATGTGATTTCATTCATAAATGAATATAAAACGTAATCAATTTTATAATTTTACTAGATTAGTTTTTTTTTAACTATATTGTTCTAGAGATGAAAAATAGAAATACAATTATAAGGATATATTTTAAAGTTGTAAATATAAAAAGAATATAACACAATGTAATGATAAAAAAAATACAATAAAATTGTAATCTAGAATAAATAAAACACAATGTAAATATAAATAAAAGTAAATTTGTAAAAATAAATGGCACCATATATATATATATATATATATATATATATATATATATATATATATATATATATATATATATATATATATATATATATATATATATATATATATATATATATATATATATATATAAACTACATCTGTAATCGTAAATAAATATATTACAAATTCCATAGAAAGAAAACTACAATGTAGTTTTAATTATAAATGATTAAAGCATAATGTATTATATGTTTCTTGTGTTTTTTCTTAGGCTAAATCTTTTGACTTGAAATGACTGCTTTGACATGAACTTGAAATGGTATGCTTTGACGTAAACTTATACACCTCCAACATTGCATGAGAAGAATCTTGATTTTACCTATATATTTTCAAATCATCATCCTATATTTATAAATGAAGCATTTTTCCTTTCACCACATCAGTTTGAAACTCCAAACTTTTCATATTTTCATATAATATACTTTTAACTCAAATATGTTATTAATTGCAAATATTATCATAAATGAAAGACTTCTTAAATTATCAATAACTTCAATATATTGTTAAATGCATAACCTAAATTAATATATCAAACAAACTTAAAAATATATTGTAAAATTTAAAACCTAAAGTAAAATATCAAATAAAGTTTAAAAAAAACTCAATGTATATTTTTTACAAGGAGTTAAAAGGAAAATATTAAATATAATAAATTTAAAAGAACATAAATCTAAAAGTAAATTTAACTAAAAGATCTCCAAAAACTATATTTTTATAATAAATGAATAAGTTGTTTTTGATTAATTTATACTAATAATAGTTAAAATAGCATAAAGTTATAAATTGAATTATGTTACATCACAAACAATGATTGATAATTTGAAAAATCATCATGATGAAATTAACGTCGCCAAGTTTTTTAAAGTTAATAAATCGTAACATTAGTTAATTTAAATAGATGAGGAATATAATTAATTTTACACACATAAAGCATGAGTAGATACCTTTACATAATTCTATTTTAGTAAGTGTTATATTATCTATTGTTCAAATTAATTAATGACATAAATATTTTCAATAACATATTATTATTAAAAGGTTAACTAAATGTCTAAATGTAATAATAATTATTTTTTAGTTAATATAAATGACATAAATATTTTCAATGACATATGATTATTAAAAGGTTAACTAAATAATTTTATTCCGCGCAACGCGTGGATATTCGCCTAGTACAAAATAAATGAGTATTTTTATTTTGTATTTTATAATGTTTACAATCTATGACTGTGGTGAACATAGGGTGTTACACATATGTCTCAAAACCATCATAATACAAATGTACCTAAAAATGTTTAAACTACAAGCCGTAAACAGAAAGTGAGTTCCCCAAGAATACCACATACCATACAAATAGGGCCAACCCAATATGTAAATGGTCCCACCTTAAAATATAATCATGCAAATGGGCCTAACACAACATATAACAAATGTGTAACGCCCCAAAATTCAAGACTAAAAATTTCTTTTAATAAAACATTACTTTAACCAAATTCATCATTTCAAAACATAAACAGAGTATTAGTTTCCAAAATACATGTTCGTTATCAGAGTAAACATTCCTAGGATGTCTAAACTATGGTGTGTGCCATGCGATCACCCCGAGCTCTTCCCTCCGCTACCGGAAGTACCTGAAACCAAAACTGAAAACCGTAAGCACGAAGCTTAGTGAGTTCCCCACCCTACCACATACCATGCATAACCACATACTGCACATACTGGGCCACGCCCGCTATCCTGGGCCTCGCCCCCTACCTCGGGCCTCGCCCGCTACAACGGCCCCGCCGCTCCAGGCCCCGCCTGGCTTCGAGCCCCGCTCGGATACAGATCTGTTTCACTTAGGCCTCGCCTGTCACAGGGCCTCGCCCACTAACATATAATAGCATGTAAACATATCACATCACATCACATAAGCTCAACATATACTAACGGATCTTGTCCTAAGGCCTCGCCTATATCTGGGCCCCGCCCTTGTCCTGCTACTGATGAGTCATGGAACCTCGTCCATACTCCTGCTGATAGTGAGGTACGGGCCCAGCCCACCATCACTCCTTCCCTAACTTGGGCCTCGCCCATGATCTGCTGCTACTGAGATGTGGAACACCATCCACACTCTGCTATTGGTGAGATACGGGACCTCGCCCACACTCACCTCCCTACCAGGCACATACAGGTATCACACAGACAACAAGTATAAACTATCACATAAACCATTCCTTGGGCACCCGCCCTATGTCATTGGACCTCGTCCCAAATATCATACTAGCATACTGTGCCTAGGGCTAACCCCCAGGTCTTCTACTCATAACTACATGGGCCGGCATTGTGGCCGTAGACTCATTCATACAAAGGGAAACTCACCTGCACTGGCTGAACTTGCTGATGATCCCACTAGCCGCTGCCCGGCAACTCTCTGAACTCCGGCTCCACCCGCTCCCCGAGCTACCAATAACAATGCAACACTGAGTCTAACTGATCCCCGAAAGACTACCAAGTCAACTCATGTCAAAGTCAAAGTCCTGGTCAAATTCAACCTTCCAGGTCAACCCTACTCGTCGAGTCACCCTACTGACTCGCCGAGTTCATAAGTTTAGAGTCCTTCCACTCGCGACTCTACTCGCCGAGTCTACCGATTTCCGAGTCCTGACCTGTCCAACTCGCCGAGTATCTAATCGACTCACTGATTCGAGTCTAAACTCAAAAGGTTTGGGGTTTCGCGACCTGACTCGCCGAGTCCAAGAACAGACTCGCCGAGTCCAAGACAACCTTCAACAGACTCACCGAGTTGTTCATCCAACTCGCCGAGTTCCTGCCCAACATCATCTGACTCGACGAGCTGTTCATCCCACTCGTCGAGTTTCTCCAAATCTTCATGCTACTCGCCGAGTCCACTCAAAGGACTCGCCGAGTCCATTCAGCTCTCCAAACATGCAGAGGACTTTTGAGTCATGCAGGGACTCCAAACCATAGATCCATACTTCCAAAGCTCAATCCCCATGTAAAGTTGCAAACTTTACGTATAACTAAAGAGATCTAGGCTCAAAACATACTAGGGTTTGGCTTAAGGACAAAAGGGCTTCACCAACTACTCATCTTCTAATGCTTTATGACATATTGGACCATCCTAACACTAGATCTGAAGTGGCAACAACATATCTAAGCCCCTAACTCGAATTGGGTCTCAATCAATCATAAAACCCCCAAATCTCATAACAGAATAGATCTAGATGCAAAGAAGGAAATGACTGCTTAATACCTCCAAGATGAACACAAACTGAAGTAGATCTCGGATATACACCTCTCCTTTGAAGCAACCTTCTTGATCTTCAAGTTCCTTACCAAAATTTCCTTCCTCCAAAGCTATTTCTCTCAAATGATGGAAGCTCACACGAAAACTAGGGTTTACAGGTTCTCTAGGATGATATGGAGGCTGAGGGAGGGACATAACACCCTTTATATAGGATACAACTCCCGGAATTAGGGTTTTCTTCGCACAGACCAGACTCGCCGAGTCGGTCACTTACTCCTTGACCCGGATCCCGCCCGGACTCGCCGAGTTCCTCCTTGGACTCGCCGAGTCTCCCCTTAAAATTAGGGTTTTTCTTTCCTTTCTTGGCCTTCAAAACTTTGGGTGTTACAACTCTCCCCCACTTAAACTAAACTTCGTCCTCGAAGTTTGCTATGGCCCACTGCCTGCGATCTGCCTCCAATAACTCACCAATTAATCCAACACCAGTTGTCTACCTTCAAAGGCCTCCCGCTCGGTCATTCCGGCTAACACAAATCCTTGCGAATAGTAGACTCGGGTCACCCTGACCCTGAACATCTTGGAAACACAACTTACTTACCGACAATCCTTCTGGTACTCACCGACTACTGCACTGAACCTATAGGGGTTCACCCCTTCTTTCCTTGCACAATTCCTTGCCTTCCCACGGCAAAGCTCCATAACCAACTATTTCTTTTGTCACTGTGAAGGCCCTATCCTTCACCAACTCCATCACCCCCGCTATTTCCAGTACGGGTCATCACCTTCAGTAACCACTGACACTCCTCTCTGCCAAAACATGGTACCGAGCACCCCTCGATTCAACTAACTGAATTCCACCATACACCGCTTACCCGCAGTACCACTGACTGAAAATTCTGCTATTCCTTGTCTGCCTTCCGGATGAACTGAGACCACCATGGTCCCTACCAACCTATCAATTCCTGGATTACCGGCTCTCACCGGTAGCTAGTCCCAACACCACCACTAGTCGCTCCCAGCGACTTCCGAAGAAACTTCGACCACCTATAACTGCTCAATCTATTCTGCTATTCAGGCACTACAAACCTGGGATCCCCGATCCCCTAACTTGACACTAAGGTCCCTACCAGGTCCCACCTACGCTGCTAAAACTCACGGGTCTCGCCCACGGGTCCCACCCGCCTCTATCCTTCTAGTCCCACTAGTCTAATCACTCTCGCTCGGGCCTCGCCCACGGGTCTCACCCAACCATACTACTGAGCAACCCTGCTCTCATGTCTCATCTACACTGCTAATCTCATACGGGCCTCGCCCACGGGTCTCACCCAACCATACTACTGAGCAACCCTGCTCTCAAGATCCTCATTCCGACTCCCTCGAGTCCTACGGGCGATCCACAACCTGAATTCCCAACCATGTACTAACCATTACCATCACACGCACTAGCTGATGGGGAGTTTCTCAAACTCCCAACCCTGAAATCCTCAATCCATCAAATGCTGAACTACTTCTTTTCCTTCTCGGAGGTCGCACACTCATTCTGGATCTGTGTGCTCCTACCTTTGCACACTCGGAGGATTCTCCCCCACTTCGATCCTGCTTACCCCTTGTTTCTCAATACTCAAAAGAAATCCTTGCTACCATTCCATAATCAATTTGCTGAGGGAACCAAGCTTACCATAGCTAGGGATCTAACCAATCCATTTCTAACGCTATACAACTCCGATCTAGCGAGACATACCAAGTCCCTCCCAAGCATGCTACAGTTACTGCATCCTATGTAACCTTCTCCAATAGGGCACATCCCCTCACTACCATTCAAATATCCAAGGTATGCAGATGGCATATAATTCAATCACAATCAACCGCTCGAAAAAAATAAAATACTCATACCGATAATGATGCAGAACCATAACAATATAATCATGCACAAATAAAAGAACTGAAAACGGAAATCGCATACCTGCAACGTCCGGTGCTGATCGCGCCTCCAAGGTAGTCATATGAAGAGCTCTGCCTCCTACCGCAGACGCCTCTGCACGGCCCTGACGGCCGTCTGTGATCCTTAAAGTTGCAGGGGCAGGTGCCATCACCCGTCCTGCTGAAAACAAACTGGGGCATTGGGCCTTCTTGTGGCCCCGCTGGTTGCAGTGAAAACATAACAGGTTTGATCCCTGTGAGGTGGTAACGGTACAATCCCTGCTGAAATGACAAGTCCGACCGCACTTGAAATAGCCAGACTCACCACCGCTACCACTCCTGCACGCGCCCCTGTGAGTCCTGCCACACTTCCCGTACCGGCTGCGGTCCTGATAATCCCTCAACCTCGAATCCGATCCCTTGGGCCTTTTGCCCGAACCTGTAGCTACCTGAACCTCATCCGGCTTCCTCTTCCGGATCTGATCCAAATCAATTTCCCTCTCTCTAGCCCGAGAAATCATATCTTCCAGCGTCTTACAGCTGGATCTGCTCACGAACTCCCTGATTTCATCCCTCAACATCTCATGGTATCGGGCCTTCTTCATCTCCTCATCCGCGACATACTGCGGTACAAGAAGAGCCCTCTCCCTGAACTTGGAGGTGATCTCCGCCACAGTCTCAGTGGTCTGCATCAAATCCTGAAACTCTCGTGCCAACTACTGCACCTCAATAATCGGAGAAAACTCCGCCCTGAACCTGGCCGAGAAATCGCTCCAAGTCATCGCGTCCAACGCGACATCATCCCCCAAAGCATGACCAATCTCCTCCCACTAATCCCTCGCTCTGTCCTTCAGAAGACAAGAAGCGAGTATGACCTTGTCCCCCTCAGGACACCGGCTCGTACGGAATGTATTGGCAACATCAGCCAACCATCTGCTGCTAGCGATGGGGTCCCTAGCCCCATGATAATCCGGTGCCCCGCAAGCCCTGAACTCCCGAAATGTCAAGGTACGCGCTCCCATCAAAGCCATCATCTCAGTACGGAGGGCTCCCAGTCTCTCATCCAAAATCTCCAATATACCCTCCTTGACCGTGCCAAAGATCATAGGAGTCTGATCTAGAATACCGCGCGTAACCTCGGAAGATATCAACTCCCTCGTTCGCTCCTCGAGCTGTTCGGCTCCTGAACCCGAGCCTGATCCTTCTCCGGCGCCTGATCCGCCCGCTGGCATCTCTCTCAACGTCACCATGCTGAAAGCATAATACAATCACTATCAGAATACTCATCAGTGCTGCGAGACCCAACACACTCCCTACCAGGTTCCCGGTCTTGTCTCAGCCTTTCCCGAATCGAGTACGAATCCTCTGCTTTCAGTAGTACGGGCCCATACTACCTTCCACATCTATCCGTACTTTCCTCAAGAACTGCCTTGACTCCACCAGGTCCCTTTCTACTACTTCTGCTCCCAGCACTACCTCATCCTAGGCTGACCCTAGGGAAACCTCTGACTCAACTCAAACCAGTCATCAGCTACTGAAGGCCTCCTCGCGATGCCAATTAGCCATCACCTGGATACCATCACATGTGACGAGGCTTAGATAATCCTTCGAGTAAAAGACTCGTCCCTACAATGGTTAGACTCAAACGAGAGCTGCTCAATAGGGCTAAATCCAGCACTCTGAGATTATTCAAACCTGATCACATGTGATGTGGCGTATCCACTTAATGGCTAACTCCCATCACTCAAAATCCCACAATGCACAAAGCAAGCAGCATTCAGACAAGGGGAAAATCTAACCACACCATACTCAAGCAATCATACACACATAGCAAAAATCTGAACTAGCATCCAACACAAACTCATAACTCAGGCATAACCTAAACAGGCTATCCTACTACTGTCTAATCAGCACTACTATGCAGCTCAAAAGCACAAATAACAGGCACATAAGGCATCATCCCTAGATCCTTATTTCTATTCTAGCATGCTGTTCTATTAACTGATAATCAAAACATAGACTTGTATGGGTATTTTGGGGTACTTACTTGAGCTCGGTTGATTGCATGCACCACACCCTTTTTCTCTTTTCAAAGTTCTTTTCTTTCTGAATTATTTTTGCTTATCAAAAACTGTTTTCTTTCCCAAAACTCTCTTTTTACAAAACTGTCTTTTCATTTTGAAAACTTCTATACCAATTCCTCGGTTTGAGTTCAGACACACCCGAGAGCATGTCCGAATCCCTCAAACCAAGGCTCTGATACCAACTTGTAACGCCCCAAAATTCAAGACTAAAAATTTCTTTTAATAAAACATTACTTTAAGCAAATTCATCATTTCAAAACATAAACAGAGTATTAGTTTCCAAAATACATGTTCGTTATCAGAGTAAACATTCCTAGGCTGTCTAAACTATGGTGTGTGCCATGCGATCACCCCGAGCTCTTCCCTCCGCTACCGGAAGTACCTGAAACCAAAACTGAAAACCGTAAGCACGAAGCTTAGTGAGTTCCCCACCCTACCACATACCATGCATAACCACATACTGCACATACTAGGCCATGCCCGCTATCCTGGGCCTCGCCCCTACCTCGGGCCTCGCCCGCTACAACGGCCCCGCCGCTCCAGGCCCCGCCTGGCTTCGAGCCCCGCTCGGATACAGATCTGTTTCACTTAGGCCTCGCCTGTCACAGGGCCTCGCCCACTAACATATAATAACACGTAAACATATCACATCACATCACATAAGCTCAACATATACTAATGGATCTTGTCCTAAGGCCTCACCTATATCTGGGCCCCGCCCTTGTCCTGCTACTGATGAGTCATGGAACCCCGTCCATACTCCTGCTGATAGTGAGGTACGGGCCTAGCCCACCCTCACTCCTTCCCTAACTTGGGCCTCACCCCTGATCTGCTGCTACTGAGATGTGGAACACCATCCACACTCTGCTATTGGTGAGATACGGGACCTCGCCCACACTAACCTCCCTACCAGGCACATACAGGTATCACACAGACAACAAGTATAAACTATCACATAAACCATTCCTTGGTCACCCGCCCTCTGTCATTGGACCTCATCCCAAATATCATAGTAGCATACTATGCCTAAGGCTAACCCCCGGGTCTTCTACTCATAACTACATGGGCCAGCATTGTGGCCGTAGACCCATTCATACAAAGGGAAACTCACCTGCACTGGCTGAACTTGCTGATGATCCCACTAGCCGCTGCCCGGCAACTCTCTGAACTCCGGCTCCACCCGCTCCCCGAGCTACCAATAACAATGAAAAACTGAGTCTAACTGACCCCCGAAAGACTACCAAGTCAACTCATGTCAAAGTCAAAGTCCTTGTCAAAGTCAACCTTCCAGGTCAACCCTACTCGTCGAGTCACCCTACTGACTCGCCGAGTTCATAAGTTCAGAGTCCTTCCACTCGCGACTCTACTCGCCGAGTCAGTCCATGACTCGCCGAGTCTACCGATTTCCGAGTCCTGACCTGTCCAACTCGCCGAGTCTCTAATCGACTCACTGATTCGAGTCTATACTCAAAGGGTTTGGGGTTTCGCGACCTGACTCGCCGAGTCCAAGAACAGACTCTCCGAGTCCAAGACAACCTTCAACAGACTCACCGAGTTGTTCATCCAACTCGCCGAGTTCCCGCCCAACATCATCTGACTCGACGAGCTGTTCATCCCACTCGTCGAGTTTCTCCAAATCTTCATGCTACTCGCCGAGTCCACTCAAAGGACTCGCCGAGTCCATTCAGCTCTCCAAACATGCAGAGGACTTTTGAGTCATGTAGGGACTCCAAACCATAGATCCATACTTCCAAAGCTCAATCCCCACGTAAAGTTGCAAACTTTACGTATAACTAAAGAGATCTAGGCTCAAAACATACTAGGGTTTGGTTTAAGGACAAAAGGGCTTCACCAACTACTCATCTTCTGATGCTTTATGACATATTGGACCATCCCAACACTAGATCTGAAGTGGCAACAACATATCTAAGCCCCTAACTCGAATTGGGTCTCAATCAATCATAAAACCCCCAAATCTCATAACAAAATAGATCTAGATGCAAAGAAGGGAAAATGGCAGCTTAATACCTCCAAGATGAACACAAACTGAAGTAGATCTCGGATATACACCTCTCCTTTGAAGCAACCTTCTTGATCTTCAAGTTCCTTTCCAAAATTTCCTTCCTCCAAAGCTATTTCTCTCAAATGATGGAAGCTCACACGAAAACTAGGGTTTACAGGTTCTCTAGGATGATATGGAGGCTGAGGGAGGGACATAACACCCTTTATATAGGATACAACTCCCGGAATTAGGGTTTTCCTCGCACAGACCAGACTCGCCGAGTCTCCTTGGCTGACTCGTCGAGTCGGTCACTTACTCCTTGACCCGGATCCCGCTCGGACTCGCCGAGTTCCTCCTTGGACTCGCCAAGTCTCCCCTTAAACTTAGGGTTTTTCTTTCCTTTCTTGGCCTTCAAAACTTTGGGTGTTACAAAATGGGCCCAACCTAACATACGCATAAATGGGCCCAACACAAGATATAATAAATGGCCCAGTCCAAAATACAATTAAAGATATAATAAATGGTCCCAACCTAACATACACATGTAAGAGTCACAAAGACAGCTATCATCCTACATAGTATAGTGAGAAGAGTCACATATCTCATGAAATCAGCCACACCACAGCTCAATGTCATACTACCGGCGCTATAACGCACTATCGAATCGAACAAGGTCCAACCTCAGTCTATGCTCTAAAATGATACATGACTAAAAGTCAACTTGAGTCAACGTCAATAAGTCCACAGTCAAATTCAACAGACCAAAGTTGAGTTCAGAGGGTCGCCACGTTGTGGCCTCCTATTGGTCACGTCATGGCCTAATAAAGACAAAACAAACACGTGATGCCCCAAGCGCCACACCATGAAACCCAATCGCCACGTTGTGGGAACTGGGTCAAAACAGCTTAAAGGGTTAATCCATTTTCCATTGGCCCAAAGGATTCCAAATCTCATATCTATTTCTTCCCATGGTATTAATGGATACAGTTTCCAATTTAAGTCCTGAGACATCCCACTAAGCCTAGACTGTAGTTACGATTTAATTGAGTATGTAATATGAGATTAGAGTCAAGAAAGAATTAAGAGCACAAGATCTAAATATAATTTGGTTGGCTCGATTATGCTTTCTGGAAAATAAAAATAAATATAGAGAGTACAAGTCGAATGAAAAAAGCTACCCTCTAACTCTAGTATTCATCCCATATATATAGGGATAAAGAAAGCGTACAAAAAATATAAAGGACTAAGACACTGAAGCTTCGAAAATAAACTCCTTTATAATAAACAAGCATACAAACAAACTTCGACACTAAAAATGACCTAGACAAACTTCGAAACCTCACAACATCTTTAGACCTCAACATTCTCCCCCTTTGTGAGAAGTGTCGAATCTAAGTCATCAACATCTAAGCAACTTGATGTATAACCCTACTAATTTTTGTATACAAGTTAACCACCTTGCGAATTTCAGTAGTGCCACCTTCATTGTTCTTTGCACAACTATTCATTCGAACAATAAGTTTTGTGTGATGAGGTGTGGTATATCTTTCAACATCATAAGTTTAAACAGAAACTTCATAATATTCCCCTTCTTACTCTTCCCAACAAACACAATCCTCAATGGCTTCAAACGAATCTCCCCATCTTTATAGCTCTTCAAACTAGCTTAGCTTTTCAACATTGATTGAGGCACAATGATTTGTTTACCAATAGCCAATGCTAATTTGACATCAGTTAACGTAAGATATTCATAGTAATTGTCTATGACAACTTGATGTGATCAAATCCAATTAGGAAATCTTCTTTGCTTGTTAACTAAAGTTTTGAAAAGTCAGTCCCCTTCAAAATTCTTGCAACAAAAATCAAATCATGAACATTCATCAAAGGGAAGTCAGCAACAGAAAAATCGAAAGCAACATTACTTGCTTTGACAACATGCAAGTGATAATTCTGCAACATTCCTTCGAACATAACATCTTTGGAACTATTGAGAACTCGAACTATCTTGACCAACGACCAAATTTACTCTTCCCTTTTTCCGAGAACAACATGAAAACTAATCTTCAAGTTTTTGAATTCTTCTTTGTCTTCGAACTTTTCAGTAATCCGATATTGTTCTGCCATGAACATCATCTTGTTGATTGGAAAATCTAATTGATTAAAATCAAAATTTTCTGTGGCATAGCTCCTCTTGGGAGTTTTCTCAAAGTCATGTGTTTCACCAGTTAAGACTTGAGCTTCAATGTATTCATAACAAAAATGATTTGAAGGATCTCCCTTATCAAGACCAGGAGGGTCATTAGCCCCTTACCGAAGAATGCTTTGAATCTGTCTTTATTTCTCCGTTTCTTTCTCAACATCAGCTTTCTTTTCTTCGGCAGTAGGTTATATAGAAACACCTTTCCCTTTGTTTTTCATCTCTTCTATTGATGGAGGTGTCTTCGATGAACTTAAATCCCCCCCCCCCCAACAGTAGAACCAATCACAATCCCTTTTATCAATAGTCTTGTTCTTGTTGTTGTTGAAGTAGTTGTAATTGAAGTCTTTGGCAACGAAGTGCGAATTTGAGTAAAGATGACTTTCCCAACTACTTTCACATCATCACCTACTTTCGAAGAACCACTTCCTCCCATACTTGGCTTCGAACCCATGCCCATGCCAACACTTATCTTTTCTCCCCCTTACACCCCTATGTGAACAGGCGGGGCATCCATTGGCATTAAAGTAGCCAGTTTTGCAAGTGCAGCTAATTCATTGTGAATAATAGGTTACAACAAGCGAAACTTCTGATTTAAAAACTCAGGAGTAGATGACGAACTAGACTTCGAAATCAATTCCTTAAGAGTATTCAACAACTCTTCAGCTTTTTCAAAGCTCTGAACATCAAGTTCAACCTTCTTATCAACCTTCGGAAGTGGTGAATGATAACACTTAACAACATTCATGACAACATCAGCGAGTATATCTACTTTGGTGTGTAGAGAAGAATAATCATGACTAATAGTTGTAACTTCCTTCGCCAAATCAACCCTTAGTTCTTCAATTTTCAAATTGACATCTTCA
Source organism: Lactuca sativa (assembly GCF_002870075.4). Classification (NCBI taxonomy): domain Eukaryota; kingdom Viridiplantae; phylum Streptophyta; class Magnoliopsida; order Asterales; family Asteraceae; genus Lactuca; species Lactuca sativa. Next base: position 279,851,840 of record NC_056630.2, read on the forward strand.
CGAACCTTCTTGACATCAACAAATAAAAGATGCCTTTCTTTGGCCACATATTTCAACTCCTTAAGCTCACGACTGAAAGTCGAAGATTGAGATTTAACTCGATTCTCATTATTCTGGTCCAGAAGGTCCAATTCATGTCGTAAACGAAGCTGTTGAGCCTTGAGCATCACATATACTTCAATCCCAGAAACATAGTTTCGACCCCCTGCATCAGCTTGAAGTTGTAACAAAGAATTAAGCTTCATGTTGAGAATCTTAAACTACTTCCCTGACATTAACATGTGATCAGGAATGTTTTCTTCTTCTTGATCAAATTCAATATATGCAAAAGTTCCCATAAACTCTCCATCTTTAGTGGTTTCATCTTCTTGAACAGTTCTAGGGCCTTTGGTGGATTGTGATGGAAACAATGAAGTGATGGGTTGATTCATGATGTTTTCAAAGGTTGGTGATTGAGTGGATTGAGGTAAGGTGAGAGGAATAGAAGTATGGAATGGTGGTAATGAAACAGTGGTGTCAATGGTAGATGTATCGAAGGAAGATGAAATAATAAGATGAGAAGTACCTTGGGTTTCTTTTGTCGACACTCCTTCACCCATATTGACATTTACGTCCGTATTAGATACGTTCGTAGGCATGCCTGAAGTTCGAACCTCCTCAGAAACTGACTCAATAATCGAAACTTCGGGTGGTATGATAAATGTATGCTCAGGAGTGGATATCTTCGAAGTATCACCATGATTAGTGGTTATGTACACAGTAAATGTTTTCACAGAGCCACCAGGACCTCCAGTCTCCTTGAAATTTGACTTGAGTAGAGAGCCCCTCGTTGGTGATGGAATACCCATATTAACATCACGAAGTGGTGACTGACACTTACCACTTCCATCAAAATCTGACTCAGGAACAACTTCTTTCATATCATCCTCAATAACTTTCGTCTTCTTCTTCTTCTTAGATATGTGTTTCGCCATATCTTCAGCTCTTCTCTTTTTGAATGCGGAAGACACCGGAGAAGGAATTTCGCGAATAACAACGCCTTTGCTATTGAGTTGAGGCTTGCGAATATTTTTGGATTTCACACCTTTATCACTTGTCTTTTCTGGGGAATGACGAGGCCCGTGAGCCATTTTCTTCAAACGTTTAAGAACCATGGACTTCGAAGGCATAACTTCCTTAGCTGGAATAGACATGTCTTTGACAATTAGCTTAACAATTTTCTTTGCAACCTTCTTTGGAGAAACTATAACAACTTTTTCAACAGGCTCTGGACTAGGCTTCGAAGGACTAGTCTTTACTCCTTTTTTAGTTCCTTTACTCTTCTTGGATAGACCACCAGCTTCTTTTGAAAAAAATACTCCAGTTTGAATCGAAGGATTGATAGTGGTGAAATAAGCCACTAGAACTGGATTCATAGGTTCAACTCTGCGAAGCATAGCATCATGAATACGAGCAACCGTTGGAAACTCATACTGATTATCTTCCACTGTCTTTGGATGATGATACAAAGAAAATTAGGACTTAGGTTCATCTTCAGGAACAACAACACCCTCATTTTCATACGCATACTACAAGATTAAACTCCAGTATCGAGCACACATAATCACATTCACCACATTTGTGTTGCTGATGCTCTTAACAAACTCATCCCATAATGGTGTCGCGTAATCCACCTAGAGATCATAATAAATCCCTAGCATATATGTCCAATTTTGCCTTATCCAGTCCAACACTTCGACCCGTCAGGCATCGAAGGAAAATACCAAACAAGAAATTCCATATGCAAGGTAAAGAAGATTTCTTGAAATCACTTATCTTGGTTAAAGTTTGTTGATACCCTATTTCATTGAACATGTGAAGCACTTGTTCATTCGAGACTTCATAAAATGGGCCAACATTGGGAAGTTTCAGGATCTGAGCAAACACCTTATTTGTCAATGTGAACTTCTCAGTAGACAGTTGAAAAGTAACCACTTTGACTATCTTGTTGTACACCACAGTTGAACCAGCAAGAGACAACCACGACATCGGAACAAAAAAAGATGCCAACAATGTCGTAGATAAAACCGAATGATTCAAAGCAACGATGAACATCTTCAATTCACCAGGATACTGAGTAACATCCGTTTGAACTCGGTAATTTGTGCTTTGAATCTTCATCAAAGTTTGAGAAGTAATGTCATATGTGGTTTGAGATTGATCAACTTTATCATGAACAACCACCATTATTAGAGTTTTAAAAGAAGTTAAAGAACAAATCGTATTTGGGCAAGAAGATATTTAGGAAATCTTTTATCATGTAAATTTGGAAAGAGATAACACAAAACCCTTTTATACGTAAACCCCAATTTGAATTTGAAGTGGTTTGAGCATTAAATGCAATCCATGTGTCACCTTGAAAACCGAACCAGTAGTCGTAAAAGTAGCCACGTCTGAAAAGTGATGATCACTATTTCCTTGAAAATCGCAAGGTAACCAGAACGTCACATCAACCAGTCTGTTCGTTTTCCCCAAGAAGATAGGAACCATTAGTAACCCTTCAATACTCGACCATAACAACTTGACCATCGACCACAGTGCTTCGTTCTCAAGCCATTAACCAACGGATCCAATGACTTCACACATCAAAATTTTAAGACCCTTCGCACATCGACCAACAGTCAACAATCTTCGAAATCAAATACTCGACTCCAAACCCAAAATGATTCAGCCTTTGTTTTTTCATCACTGTTTCCCCAAAAATCAAATACCCTCATTCGCTTTCAAACTCCATAGCTTCCCATTCGTTATGAATCATTCCTCAAAACTTAGTCTTCGCTTTTTCAAACAACCAGCCATCGACCATTATACATCAATACATACAGCAAGCCTTCAAAATTACATCCATCAGCCATTCGATTATCAAACAAAAATCAATTAATGAAATGCAAACCAATAACCAACATCAGTCTTTGCTTTTTATATCAATTGACCATTCAATCACTAGTCTTCACATACGATCTCAAACGAACTTCGATTCCCAATATTAAACACATCTCCTTATTCAATTTCAAAACTAATAGACCAACATCGACTAAAATTTGCATCGCAACTTCAATCGACTCAACTTTTCACTTTTAAAAACCATTGCCCATAGTGACTATCATCAATACCCAATCGATTCTTGACTCCAAATCAACACTTTGAAAACAAATAATCAACAACCAACGCCCATTTGACAATCGACCTAGACCAATCATCCAATTTCCAGACTTCTTTTTTGGTTTTTAATCTAAAGCGAATCACCAACCATCGACTCCAAATCGAGTTCGATTCCAGTTTCACTTCGTCTCAGACTAATCAAATTCAACTATCAACCTCAAATCAATCCTTTGATTCAATATCAAAATATCAACATATCTAAATCCTGTTTCCAGTTTCAACGGTTTTGACTTTTCTGCTTTGACTCTTCAAACCAACATCGATTCCATGTCAGTTCCGTTCATTTTTCAATCGACTCAAACCAAGTATAACAAAATCAAAATCATTTTTAGATTTTGCAATTGGTCTTGTTTTCAAATCACAGTCGAAATCAATATTTACTCAAAACAATGACAATCGAAATCGATATACTATCGATTTTGCAACAAATCTTGACTCCAAATTATATTTAGATCTTGTGTTCTTAATTCTTTCTTGACTCTGATCTCATATTACATACTCAATTAAATCGTAACCACATTTGGTATCAGAAATGGATTCACTCAGTTTTGATCGGATTTTCTGAAGTTTTCAAAAGGTTTTGAGTCTCGTTCTATATTCAAAATATTCCGCTCTTTTGATTCTAAAAATCAACACAGATCATCTGTTTTGATTCGATCCTGCTTACGGTTTGTTAGATCGAGTATTTTATGTTTGTTTTCTAGAAAATTTGTCAATTAAATCTCAATTTCTGAAGCTTTTCACATATTTCATCCGTACAACAAGGACGAACTTTAACATGAACAACATGACTTCATACTCTCATCTTATTGGTTCACCCACTAAAATTCCTATGTTGATTCCTGAGTTCTATGATCAATGGGCTGATTGTATGGAGGACTATTTGAATGGAATAGATGAGGATCTCTGGAAATGCATCATTGGTGATGTTCATCCTCTTACTACTGTACAAAGTGTTGAAACTGCTGCTACTAATCCAGATGTTGCTGAACATACTGAGAAACTACATAAAAATGAAAAGAAATGTATGTGTGAACTCTGTGGTGCTCTTCCACCAGTTGTATATAATTATGTACGTAACCGTAAAACCTCTAAGGGGATTTGGGATACACTGAAGGAGAAGTATCAAGGCAGTGAGAAAACAAAGATCAACTCAATCAAACAATGTTTGTTGGAGTTGGGAGAGTTTAAGCAGAAGGAAAGGTAATCCATTGAGCTATACAATGCATGTCTGAATGAACTCATACTCAAATGTAACAGATATGGAGTTACAAGGTCTACAATGGAGTTCAATTTAACATATATCATGGGACTTCGCAATGAATGGATAAATGCTAGCATTATGATAAAGACACAACAAAGTTTCGAATATTTTTCACTGAATGATCTCTACAATGTGTTAAATGCACATGAATCTGAAGTGAATGAGATTGTTGAGGAAGCAAGGATTAGTCTGGGTGGTCCTCTTGCTCTTGTGTTGAAGGTTATTGGAAGTGAGGTTGAGAAAGAAGTTACTGAGAAGGAAAATTCAGAAGATAAAGGCTTGATAGTCAATTCTGATGACGAGGCTGTGGTAGAGTTGCAAACAAGCCGAGCAGAGCTCGAGCCTGACCAGGCTCGAGCTTGGCTCATTTAAATATTTATAGGCTTGAGCTCGAGCTTGGCTCGTTTCGAGCCTTGTGGTACAAAGCTCGAGATCGGCTCGTTAAGAATTATACGAGCTCGGGCTCCGTTTGGGCTCGGCTCGTATATAGTATACTCTAATTTCCTAAAATGGTATTTATTAAATTATTATTTATTTTAATATATAAAAATAAAAATACTTTTTTTATTATATATATGTGGGCTCGTTTAGGCTCGCGAGCCTAATCGGGCCAAGTAACAGAGGCTCGAGCTCGAGCTCGTTTAATAAACAAGCCTAATATTAAGCTCGAGCACAGCTCGGGCTCGTTTAAAATTGATCTTGAGTCGAGCTTTTAACGATTCGATCTCAAGTAGCTCACGAGTAGCTTGGCTCGTTTTCACCCCTAGGCTGTGTCATTTTACTCAAACAATCGAGTGAAGAAATTCTCCAGAAAACCTTTTAATGCGAAGTCACGAGGAAATGAAGTGAAAGGAAGTTTCTATGGAAAGACTGTGAGTGAAGAAAAGAAGTTGGAGAAGAAGGATGTATGGTTTGAAAATGCGAAGATGGAGAAAAAGCTTAAAGGTGATTCAGAATTTAACTGCCATTACTGTAATTGAGCAAATCACATGGCAAATGATGGTATGCTTAAAAAAAGGGATGAGAAGATGAATGGAGTTAAAGATGAAGCCTATTACGTTGAGAGGCTTGAAGAAGTGAGAACAAAGGCAAAGGGAATGTCCTTAGTTGCGAAGGGAATGACTGATGAAGATGGGACATATCAAATGTAGTCATCAGGCTCATATGATGATGAGATGCGAAATAATTCTCACGGAGCGATGTTTGCAAGTTTCGAGGAAAAAGATGATGACAAAGTCACTGAGAGGTGCTTTGTTTCGACATCTACTTACAAATCCCCCATGTCTTCGCATGTAAGTTCTCTTCTTCAGTCTTTTAATATTACTTCTAATGCGTATAATTCAATTTTATCTGAGTTTGATGAAGCTATCACTTACATTAATAATCTGCTTATTTCTGCTAGTAGTGATGCCAAAAATTTGAATACACAACTACTAGAAACTCAGAGGATATTGGAGACCAAGAAAACCATGATAGATCAATTAGATTTACAATTGACTCATGTAATGTGTGACCGAGACAATATTTGATCTATAAATAAAGATTTTCATAAACAACGAAACATTTATTGTAACACAACAAAAAGATTGTATGCAAAATTAACTGCTTTACATCCTTCGTCTGATATTATCAAAGAACAACAAAGGAAACTTTTGTCCTTTTTAGCGTTCGAAAGGGAGAAAATAGATTCGACTTCCTATGATTGTGAAAAGAAAACTTCTGAATATGATAAGGTCCCAATACATTCTCTTATGCATATGGTATTGTGAAAATTGATGAATGTTTAGATGAAAATGATCTTATTGATATTGTGAATGAGACCCTGACCAAAAATGAACAAATCAAAATTTTGAAAAGAACTAAAAATTCGACATCTAACTCTCAAAACAATTTTGCTGATATCGAAGATGATTCTGATGATATGAGTGAAACTGAGGCAGAGGACGTTGTTGACTGTTCTCAGTTATCTGTCATTAATGTCACTTCTCTAGTGAAGGCTAAAGAAAAATGTAATGATTCTTTGGTTAAAATTGACACTAACCAACCCTCGACTTCAAAAGTTCATGATCCGGACCATGTGACTATCGAAGATAGTTAAACAGACAGTGGCGATGATAATGATGATGTTTCAAAAGAAACACCTAAAACAAGAGTTGTTGATCGGGTCTATGAGGAAACTAAGAAGTTCGACAAAATAAAAAAGGGTCCTCATTATCTTGACACAAATACCATTGTGTATCTAAACTTCAAATGCTCATATGAAATTGTCTTCCCAAATAAGGTGTTTGTTACCTCAAGAAATGGTGATAAAGTTAAACTTGAAATCAACAAAATTGTTGAAGAGGATAACAAGGAAGTTTCTAAAGAAGGATTTTTCTCAAACCAAAGCACTACAGAAAATAATCTCAACAAAAACTCATCTACTTTTCAAAGACAAAAACCTCAAAGAAAATGGGTTGTTAAAACTGTCAAACCAAAAGATGAAAAACAATCAAATGAAAAAGATTTTCAAAAGTTGAAAAGCAAGGATCAAAATTTCAAAGAACAAATTGAAAAGATTTCAAAAGAACAGGAAATTTCGATGACTAAAGCACGAAAGAAGGCTTATTGGAAAATTTTTGAGTCTCGAAAGAAACAAAGTGTTTTGACAAAGAAACCATCCGAAACAAGTGAGTCTAAATCAGTTTACACAAAATCTCAGAACAAGTCTTTTATTAAGAAATCACCGGTTCAATCTCAAAAGATTTGTCAAAAAGTCAATCTAAAAAAGATTTGTCAAAAAGTCAATCACAAAAAGATATTTCAAAAAGTCAACAACAAACTTTGTCATCCAATTCTAAACCAAATTTTCAAAACTCAAACAAAGAAAATTTTGTGAAAAATCAACAGTTAAAGAATTTTGTTCATCATTCTCAAAACAAAAGGTTTTCACAAAATAACTTTCAAAGAAGTGGTTTTCAACCAAATGAACAAAAGACTTCTTCTCAATTTTCTAATCAAAGAAATTTTCGAATGTTCCACAAGCTTTTCAAAGATCTAATGTTGGTTATCAAAAACGGTTTCAAATAGATTTCAATCACAAGTCAAATCTTGTTTTCCAAAACAACAATTTGAAAAGTTAAATGTCAATGCAAAGAGAAACGTGATGTTTAAACCAACCCAACCTTAATTTCCCAATCCATCTTCGTCCCATATATATATATATATATATATATATATATATATATATATATATATATATATATATATATAGGGATAAGGAAAGCATACAAAAAATATAAGGGACTAAGACACTTAAGCTTCGAAACTAAATGCCCTTATAATAAACAAACATACAAACATACTTTGACACTAAAAATGCCCTAGACAAACTTCAACACCTCACAACATCTTTCGACCTCAACATAAACCTCAAATCTAATGTCCAAAAGGCAACTTAAGGCATGGGATTTAACCAAGAAGCACTTAATCCATGAAGTCCTCAGTCCAAAACTTCCAGAAGGACTTTAGGGACCCTAATGATCTCTA